>NC_090652.1:258714335-259990169 GCF_040937935.1 Hyperolius riggenbachi | reverse complement strand
GGCCATTGCACTATACTGCTTCCGGGTCAATGCTGTCGACCCAGCTGAGGGTCAGGGCCCAGTTTAGACCATTTCCGGCAAATGTGAGGAAATTGGGGGGAAAGGAGGATGCAGTCTACGCTCAAACTGCTGTACAGACAAAAGTTGGTGAATACCTGTATTAAGAAATTTCACCATGGATATCCTATAACTGTGTGGCTCCAGCTCTGTATGCAGTTTATGCTAAATAAAAAGTTAACTTGCAGATGCTACATAAAGATCTGGCGAGTAAATGTTGCTTCACATAAGTGTTTTCCAGAGCTTATTGCTTCATTATCATGCAGCCCGTTAAATTGTGGAGAGCCATAATGATTTTGGAATATGTGAATAGTCTAGTAATACAGCTCATCAGACTACCTATGTACAGCACATAATGAAAAATGATAATTGCATGGTAAAGATATGCATTTATGATAATGGGGGAAATTTGGCAGGCCGTAACGTGAAGCGCTTGTGCAAGTCGATCATGCTGAATAAAAAATTCAGGTTATAAAAAGATTATATTCAAAGTCAAACTTAGGTCAATTATTCTTTGTACTTGATAAAACGGAACTATCTTTGTTCTTGAATTTCTCTTTGTAATATTCTTTTGAAAGTACATTTCCTATTCGCATTTCCTATTCTCAGACATTCGTGTTGTTCCGCTAAATTTATCTGATGAATTATCTATCATTATTCATTTTACAGAACTATTATGGGAGACAAACATGAGATAAACAGATATAGGGGCATAATCAGGAAAGTCCGGGAAAATAGTGCAACTCACGTTACCATGGTAACACGCTTGATCCTAGTGTATTGCGCATTATGCACATAGCGTAACACGTTATACTAACAAGCTATTTCCATATGATACCGTATGTAAATAGTGAAAATACAATAATAATGACTGGACTTTTGCGAATGCATCAAGGCGAGATAAATCATGAGCTAAGACAGATAAAACAGGACTTAAAGAGACTCCGAGCTCAAGTAAAAAAAGAAAGTTGTACTCACCCGGGGCTTTTTCCAGCCCAGTGCTGGTTTGGGAGGTCCCACGCCGGCGTCCTGGCTCCTCTCCTTCTCCCCGCTCCGGAATGGCTGACAGGCCGCAGCCCGGGCGACACTCTCCCGAGTGTCGGGCTGCTTCTTCCGCATATGACGCGGATTACGTCACACGCCGGCCGCCTCGCGTCATCACGGCGGCCGGCGTGAAAGTACTGCGCATGCGCGATTAAAGCGCATTAAAGGATCACTTTAAGGTCACATTTAAAGCAAGTACAAGCCATTCAAACGACTAGTACACACGCGACCAACTGCACAATATCAGCCCAACAGTCATTTGATTTGATCCGCCGGTTGGATCGTGCAAACAGCCTGTTATCAGTCACTCGTCTAGTCGTTTGTCACACGTTATCACATCCAACTATTGTCCAGCAGACCAAGTTTTTACTGTAGTTGGGCGGAAAAGTTGCATGTGTGTATGGGCCTTAAGACAGGTAAGAAGAACTAATACATAAGATAAAACAGATAAGGAGAGATCATTTATAAGACTAATTTTGTAAATCAACCCTATTGTAACTGGTTATTAATGGGGACACATTAAAGATACCAGAGCCAAATCTCAGCTTTAGGTACAAATACTTGCCTAATGATCCTCCAGAGGCTTCTCACGTTGCTCTTGGGTTCTCCGCTGCTACCTTCCATTCGATCAGAGTCTTCTTCTAGCACAAGTGTGGCCATGCTGCAGCCACGCGAACACAACTGCGCTGCTCAGAAGGACAGAGCTGTTCATGCACAAGCCACAGTACAGTGCTTGAAAAGGAGCACCTCTCCAATCAGATTACCGACAAGACCTTTTCGGTAATCTTTGGAGGGTGCGCGAGTGGCAACAGGGGACCGGACGGCGGAATGGGAAGCCTCTAAAGTTGGGATGGTTGGAAATGCCCATCCCAACTTTCCGCCTAAATTCCGATTTCCGCAAATGTTTTTCTCTGTTTTTCCCATTTGCGGTTTCCCGATTTCTGAGGAGTATTTTATTAGTCCATTTTTGCATCAGAGAATTTATCGGGGCTACAGGAGCTTATATCTCATCCATGGAAAACAGTTAAATATTTAAAGAGAATCTGTAAGGTAAAAATGTGTTTCCATGGTGTTCTTACCTCAGGAGGAGGAAGCCTCTAGATCCTAATGAGGCTTCCCCTATCCTCTTTAAACTCGATGATCGAGCTCTGTCAGTCTGCGAAAAATCAGCTGGCTTGTTGGTGTAGTCATGTTAGGGGCTTCAGCGTGCAGCAATACTTACCAAGCCTCACTCCTGCGCAGCCGCAGTACAGCTTCCCCTCAGCCTCCGACGGAAATAGAGGGGCCTGATTAGATCGATTATTTCCACCAGAGCCCGAGGGAAAGCTTGTACTGCGTCTGCGCAGGAGCGAGGATAGGTAAATATTCCTGCATGTTGTTCAGGGGCTGACAGCGCTGGATCCCGAGTCTGAAGAGGATGGGGAAGCCTCATTAGGATCCAGCGGCTTCTCTTTCCTGAGGTAAGTACCCCATAGGGGCACTTTTTTCCTTACAGATTCTCTTTAATAAGCCCCAGGCAAATAACTAGTGAATAATGCTCTACAAATTCAAGGCTGTTCTTTGTATTGAGTAAAAGTTAGACAATTTATTTTTTTTCCCCACGGTTAACTCAAAAAGGAAAAAAAAAACCTCTCAACCAACTCAGTCTTGTCGATTTTAGAGATTATATTTTTCTAAATGACCACGGGTAGAGTGCTTTTAGATGTCTAATAAAATGATATCATTTCTGATGCCCATTATTGTTTGGGAAAGAGCTCTTCATATTGTAGTTTTAGAAAGAATAATCCTTTAAACTGAAATAGCAGAAGAAGAAGCTTTGCTTTCCAATAGGTCAGCGCAAGATTCCACTGAGTTATTGACTATAAAGCTAAATTATAACATACATCTTCTGCTGCTCTCTAAATAGATGGATGAACTGTGCTTTGACTCTACAGCAAATGCAGTGCGTTTTTAGAAAAAAAAAATAAGAGAGATAAAGTAGTAACCAGGGAACCATGGACGTGTGAGCTTTATCTCCTGGATTACAACAGTTCTGGCGCTGTGCAAAATGTAAGCAAGCTGGTTTGCAAAATCAGGTAATCCCAATATTATACTGACCAGTGGCATATCTACAAATTATGGGGGCCCCCAGAAATTTTTTTATTGGATCCCCCAATGCTCACACCCTTTACCTTGCATACCATCTGGTGACCCGTCCCTCACAACTCATCTTGCACGGATCATAAAACGAGTATAAACCTCATAATTTTCACACCTATAAAAATTGTAGCCACAAAAACACCTGATGTGAAGGATGGACCCGTTTATTGGAGAGAGTGAAGTGGTAGTTGGGAGTCGGGACCTCCTTACAGCTCTGGGGCCAACTACTGTCATGGGCGCTGCTCCCCTGTTGTTACTCCCCTGCAGGGGTGCCTCTAGTCATTTTGTCACTCCAGGCGAGAAAACCTGTGGCGCCCCTCCCCCCCCCCCCCCCCCCCCAGGAAAATAATCATAATGCAGCATCGTTTCACCAGAAAATAATCATAATGCGGCAGTGTTTCATCAGAAAATAATAGTAATTATCGTAATTCAGAATCGTAATTCACCAGAAAATAATTGTAATGTGGCAGTGTTTCACCAGAAAATACACTTATTGCAGCAGCATTTCACCAGAAATTAATCGTAGAGCAGCAGCGTTTCACCAGAAAATAATCGTAATGGGGCAGCGTTGTCAGAAAATAATCGTAATGTGGAAGCGTTTCACCAGAAAATACACGTAATCCGAGCAGAGGGAAATAGTAGAGAGGGAGAGGCAGCATAAGATGTAAGAGGGGGGTAGAGGAACAGAGAGGGGGCGGGATAGACAGCATAGGATGGAAGAGGGTGCAGAGAAACAGAGGGGAGAGGGAGAGACAGCATAAGATGGAAGAGAGTGCAGAGGAACAGAGAGGGGTAGAGACAGCATAAGATGGAAGAGGGGGCAGAGGAACAGAGAGGGGAGAGGGAGAGACAGCACAGCACTAAAGCACAGGTTTACAGCTTTACCAGCCTACAGCCTAACCAGCTTTCAAAGAAAACTCTAGTATCAAAAGAGCAGGGCACATTCTAGCAGTTATAACAGTACTGGGAGTCTGACTCTGCACACAGGACAGAAAGTGTTCTTAGCAGCCTGCCCGCATACCTTCTCTTCTGCCTGTGCATGCAGCTTATCATCTCTGGAGTAGTGATGGGTCGTTCGCAAACGAGCCGGCTTTGCTGCGAACGACAAGAGCCGGTTCTCAGTTTTGAAAGAGCTGATGCCTCAGCCGCCCCACAGAGCTCTGCTTTGCTCTGCAATAAAGGGCGCTAAGGCATGTTGGGAGATGTAGTCCTCCTCTTGCAGCTTGTAGGAGTGTATGGGGCGGAGCAGAGCAGTAGCAGGAGGGATTGCCCCAGTCAGAGAAGCAGTCTGGAATTGTCATGGAGACAGGGCGGGGCTTTTACTCCGATTCGAGTGGTGTTTAGTGATATTTAATGAAGAGCCGATTCAGAGCCGTAAGAGCCGGCTCTTTAATGGGAGCCGATTCAGAAGAGCCGATTCTCTGAAAAGAGCCGGAATTCCCATCACTACTCTGGAGCAGAAACTTCACTTCTCCCGGGCTGTGTTGCTGTCTTGTGCGGGGGCGGGGCTCCAACACGGACACATCACATTCTTCTCTCTGTGACTGCATCTGTCCCCTGGCTGTCTCGCTCCAGTGTCTGTGTGCAGCCAGTGACACAGGTGGGGGATCAGACTGTCGGGGGCATAAGCTGGCTGGCCGCTGGCTCCTGGTTTGACTGGCGTGGGGCGGAGTTAAAGGCTGGGCCACACGAGGTAAACACTTTACCTGTGTGGCTACTGAGAAGAAGGGGCACGGCTTTAAAGAAGGAGCCTGACAGAGAAGAGCAGTATTGATTGCTCTATTGGCTGGGGAGAAGTGGAGGTGGAGGCACTGCTGAGCACATGGTAGCGTGCCGAGCACCGGGGACTGAGTCGGGAGGTAATATAATATAAAAAAAAAAACATGGTCACGGTAGCAGCGGCGGGGGAATGCGCCTCACCACCTCATGGCGCCTCACCACCTCATGGCGCCCCAGGCAACCGCCTATACTTGCTTGGTGGGTGAGACGCCCCTGCTCCCCTGATACTGACAATAATACAGAGACATCACAGCAAACATTGAAACTAAAAAATATTAGTGATTTTTGGAAAATGTGTTCTTATTTTGAATTTTTTTACGTTTTAAAAACGTTTCAAGATGGCCATGTCATGTGTGTTGCATTATCTCTTCTCTTATCATCACTCTGTAAAGTATGGAAACTGAGGGGACCAGTTGCTGTGGTTTTGAACAAAAAATGTTGCCCCTTTCAGGCCTAGTATAGGGTTTAAGGTGCTCAACAGTTCTGGGTCTCTTTTATTGTATTTTTGTTTCATGAAGTCCTAAGGCCGGAAAATCAAAGTGGTGTGACAAAGTATAGCAAAACATATACATTATATACATGTTTTTACTGCAGCATTGGGATTTGTATAAACTCACCATTGTACTTAAAAATCCCATGTTCCTTCAAAATCATTAGAAAAATCACTTTGCAAAATTGCAATCGCCTAGGGATTGTGTTTTGCGGTTGCTGGCAGGTGTGAATTGCAGTCTGGCCAGTTGAGTACCCAGACTCTTTTATTAGGGAGATATGCTGTCAGGGGCGTAGCTAGAAATCACTGGGCCCCGTAGCAAATTTTTTTCATGGGCCCCCCCTCACCCCCCGGGTAAATTCTCCCTCCCCCAACACAAACAGAAAATAAACGCAATTCGCCCCACATTTCAGCAGAAAACAAACGCAGTTCAGGCGACATTTCATCAGATAATAAACGCAGTTTGGGCCACATTTCATCAGATAATAAACGCAGTTTGGGCCACATTTCATCAGATAATAAACACAGTTTGGGCCACATTTCATCAGATAATTAACGCAGTTTGGGCCACATTTCATCAGATAATTAACGCAGTTTGGGCCACATTTCAGCAAAAAAAAAAAAAAGAGAATGTACTCACCTGAAAGAAGTCTTCTCTTCCGGCCGGCTTCTGGTGAGCAGTTCCCCCGGAGATCTTGCTCTTCCTCCTCCTGCAGTCTCCCGCGGACCCGCGCTGGCAGTCAGGCAGAGCAAGGCTATGGGAAGATGGTGCCCAAAGCCCTGTACTGGAGACACAAATAGTCTCCAGAGCAGGGCTTCGGCGGCAGCCATCTTCCCGTAGCCCTGCTCTGTGAACTGGCTGGCGCGGCGTCAGTGCGGGGCCTGTGGGCAACAGTGTGACGTCACGATGACGTCAAGGAGCTTCTGAGGCCCCTAAAAACGTGAGGCCCCTGGCGGCACCCCTGCACACACACACATCATGCATACATACATACATACACACACACACACCATACATACACACACACACACACACACACACAATCCTGTGGCACCCCCCCCCCCCCCCGTGATTGCCCCCAGTCCCATACCCCGCACCCCTCATGGTGAACACCACCTCATGGTGAACCCCACCCCCAAGACCCCCGAAAATCATAATGCAGCAGCGTTTCACCAGAAAATGTACTTATTGCGGCATGCGTTCACCAGAAAATAGTTGTTATGCAGCAGAGCGTTTCACCATAAAATATACTTATTGCGGCATGCACTCACACACACCACACACAGTACACACAGTGTACACACACACACACACACACACACACAGTACACACACTGCACACAACATACACACTATACACAGTACACACACACACACACTAGACATGCACAGCACAGTACACACACTATACACACACACACACATACACACACACAGTACACACACTGCACACAACATACACACACACACACAGTACACACACTGCACACAACATACACACTATACACAGTACACACACACACACTTTAGACACGCACAGCACAGTACACACACACACACACACACACACACACAGTACACACACTGCACACAACATACACACACACACACACACACACACACACACACACAGAGAGAGCACACTATACACAGCACACAATAGACATACACTATACACATACAGAGATAGGAGGAGTGGAGTGAGACTGAGAATAGCCTGAGATGGAGCAGTTTATCTGTATTGCAGTCCCACATTACACAGAGACTAGTTGCTGGTAATAGGACTGCTGTCCCTGCCAATCTCTTACACAAGTCAGCAAGCAGCCCTCCTGGAGTCTAGGGACTGTCAAAACTTTTCAACCTGTTTAAGACCTTATCTGCACATGCAGTCATTATAACAATGGAGAGAGACCAGACAGATTTTTTCCCACTGACCCTCCAGACGAGTTCTACATCATGCTGTGTATATTTACCAGCTAGCCTGCCTTCTAATTGCACTTTTATCAGCTAGCCTAGTATTTTACATTGCCTTACATCAACAAACCTGAATACAGCAGACACAGGACCAACCCTAAATCATTGAATGAAAGGCGGCCTGGGGGGAAGTCAATGCCTGGCTGCTACACAGTCTCTACATCCACGCAGTTAGCAGTAGCAGAGAGAGAGGGACTGAATTCTCAGGAGTTGGACTCAGGAGCTGATGATGCTGTACTCCTCGGATCCCTGACTAGGATGAGTGCCTTCTCTCACTGACTCATTCATTACTGTGGTTCTTTGAATCATTGAGCTGAAGTCCAGTCAGCCCTGCTGCTGCTGTGTAAACTGACACCTGAGTCAGCTGAGAGGCATTTCTTCTCTCACTACTCAGTGCAGAAGCGCCCTTGCCTCTTCCTGTCGCCTTAGGCGAAAATTTATAGCTGCCTAATGGCTCGGACGCCTCTGCCATGCATACACACACACACACACACACACACACACACACACACACACACACCATGCATACACACACCATGCATACACACACCATGCATACACACAGCATGCATACACACACACACACACACACACCATGCATACACACACCATGCATACACACACCCACACATATACATACACACACCCACACCCACACCATGGGCCAGTTACTCACAGTGTCTGGCTTCCGATGCTGTGACCGGGCAGACAGATGGGAAGGGGGCAGAGCTACACGCGGGAGAGGCAAAGCTACATGCTTGAGAGGCGGAGCTACGCGCGGGAGGGGCCAGCGCTGCTCTTCTGTGTTCCGGGCCAGGCCGGAACTATGAAGTAAGTGTCGGCAGGCGGAGGGATATGCAGAGAGGCAGCAGGTGGAAAATAGTCCCATTTCACCTGCCAGCCTCTTTGCAATGCTGCATGGGGGGGGGGGGGGGAGGGGGCGGGCGAGGGTGCTCACTCAAGCAATCCTGAATGGGCCCTGGACCCATGATTAAAGAAAAAAAATTAGCAGGAAACAAAAATATGCTGCAGGACAGGCGGGCCCCCCAGTTGAAGCGAAGGGATCCGGGCCCTATAGCAATGCTATGGTTGCTATATCGATCCCTATGCCTGTGTATGCTGTTGTAACACGTGCAGCTGGCAGCTTTGCATTGTCTTGCTGAAAAGGCAATAAATGGAGCATACTGTGTTGGAGTGCCACAATTTTACTTGTACTTATATAGTGATGTCGCGAACCTCCGATTTTCGGTTCGCGAACCTCGTGCGTGAACCTTCGCGGAAGGTTTCGGTTCGCAGAAAAGTTCGCGAACCGCAATAGACTTCAATGGGGAGGCGGACTTTGAAAAATAGAAAAAATTATGCTGGCCACAAAAGTGATGGAAAAGATGTTTCAAGGGGTCTAACACCTGGAGGGGGGCATGGCGGAGTGGGATACATGCCCAAAGTCCCGGGGAAAAATCTGGATGTGACGCAAAGCAGCGTTTTAAGGGCAGAAATCACATTGAATGCTAAATTGCAGGCCTAAAGTGCTTTCAAACATCTTGCATGTGTATACATCAATCAGGGAGTGTAATTAGAGTACTGCTTCACACTGACAGACCAAACTCACTGTGTAACGCACCGCAAACAGCTGTTTGTGTAGTGACGGCCGTGCTGGACTGGTGCGCACCATGGCGAGAGTGCAGGCCGTGGCAGTTTTCCAGCCCATATGGTCGCCGGGCTATGGTAGCTCAATGATAGAACAACAGTGACTGTCCAGCTGATCGGTTTGTCCACAATGAAGCAATGACCTTATTATCTTCTTGTATGTAGGTAGGCATAGGTAGGAGTCCCAGTATAGGTAGGTAGGCATAGGTAGGAGTCCCAGTATAGGTAGGTAGGCATAGGTAGGTGCCTAAGTAGTTAGCTAGGCATAGGTAGGAGTCCCAGTATAGGTAGGTAGGCATAGGTAAGAGTCCCAGTATAGGTAGGTAGGCATAGGTAGGTGCCTCAGTAGTTAGCTAGACATAGGTAGGAGACCCAGTATAGGTAGGTAGGCATAGGTAGGTGTCCCAGTAGTTAGCTAGGCATAGGTAGGAGACCCAGTATAGGTAGGTAGGCATAGGTAGGTGTCCCAGTAGTTAGCTAGCCATAGGTAGGAGTCCTAGTATAGGTAGGTAGGCATAGGTAGGAGTCCCAGTATAGGTAGGTAGGCATAGGTAGGTCCCCTAGTATAGGTAGGTAGGTAGGTGTCCCCGTATAGGTAAGTAGGTGCCCCAGTAGTTAGGTAGGCATAGGTAGGTGTCCCAGTATAGATAGTTAGGCAGGGCCTGGCTGGCACAGTAATAACAATTACCAAGGTCCAGCTGCAACAGATAGGGCTGTATAATGTCAGTGTCAGTGAGCACTGAGCAAAACACACACACAAAAAATCAGGAAAACATTAGCTCTCAAAAGAGCTGTTGAGGGGTGCTATTTTATCAATAACAGTCAGCCAGGAGCAAGCCAAGAGCCTAACTAATCTTTCCCTAGGAGAAAAAAAAACTGCAGCAGCTCTCCCTAGTCTGTCTATTTGCAGCAGGCACACGAGTGAGTGTCATGGCTAGCGAGCCTGCCTTATATAAGGGGGGGGGGGGCTCCAGGGCTTAGTGTAGCCTGAATGGCTACAATGTGCCTGCTGACTGTGATGCAGAGGGTCAAAGTTGACCCTCATAGTGCATTATGGGGCGAATCGAACTTCCGCAATACCACCAAGGTTCGCCTGGAACCGTTCGCCGGCGAACCGTTCGCTACATCTCTATACTTATGTTGCTTATGTATTGCGTATTGCACAATTTGTGTAGGTCACATTGTCTGGGTAGTGAGCACATTGCTAGGGTAATGCGTGCTACCCTGGGTAATGTAATGTGATGTCTCGCTTCACCTAAACCAGTTTCTGTTTAAATATTGTGCATGAATGGTTTTCTGGTCACCATAGAGCTGCTCCTTAGTCTTTATAATTCATGTGGACTCATTAGATGCCAGACAGACACTACCTCTTAATTGCCCAGTCATTTCCAACAGTCTCTGACTAAAATCTAATGCCATTATAGTGCTCCCATGTTGCTGTTTAGTGATCTGCTGGTCACTATTATTCTATTCTTGTTGTCCTTGCACTGCCTTCAGCTACCAGCTTTACTACTATTTGGTCATTTCCTTTCCCTCTCCATGAAAAGGAGTGACTTTCTTGGCTGAAGTATATCTGACGTGTATACGAGGCTTAAAGGACACCTGAAGGGAGAGGGGTATGGAGGCTGCCGTACAGGTGAAACACCAAAAATTAGAAAATTATGCAAAATTCTATTTATTTTAGTAATTAAACTTAATGGACTTGATTCACTAAGACAAATAACATGCCTTATCCAAGTTAACACACCTTATCAGAGTAGCATAGCGAACCTGCAAGGGCGCAGGGCAGGACAAGTGGAGCTCTTGTCATTGCCAATTAGCAGGCATAAGTTCGTAGCGCTCGCAATGCTACGCTGATAAGGTGTGTTAACTTTGATAAGGCGTGCTATCTCTGATAAGGCATGTTAACTTTGATAAGGCATGCTATTTGTCTTAGTGAGTCAAGCCCAAAAGGTAAAACTAGTATTATTATTATTATTATTTATTTATAAAGCGCCAACATATTCCGTGGCGCTGTACAATGTAAGAAAACAAACAAGGGATACATAATGATACAGACAATGATATACATCAAATATGAACACTGATCCAAAATACAGCACTGCTGATTGCAATTTGATTTAACATGATGACTACAATGTATAAATGTCTAACAGAGTGCAAGCAATTAAATTAATAGCTGTAATGAATAGCAGAGATGCCGTCACATGGGAGAGCGGCATGGCGGCTATCTCCGCGTCCCAGCCGGCGGCTGCTGCCGCGCAGCAGGGTGATGCTGCCTTGCCTGGTCCTTCTAGTGCACACAGATGGAGAACTACGCGCGCGCGCGCCAGGCGACAGGACCTTTATGCTGCTAGAAGAGGAGTCAGCTGATCATGCCGATCAGCTGACTCCAGCTATGCTCCGGATTGGCTGAGTGACTGGGGCGGTGCTGTGGAGCGCTTTTAGTATATATAGGACTCGCTTGTCACTTGCAAGTTGTCTGCTGTTGCGAACATATACGTGTGTGTTAGAACCAGCCGGAGCTGGGAATTCACACTGAGTCAGATTCCATTGATAGCTTTAAAGTACTATTGCTTGCTACTGTTTATGTGTTAGACTAGTTACAAGGTGTTGAGACCAAGGACCTCACACCTAAGACTAGGAGATTGCTATATTGTTACTATCATCTGTTAGACTAGTTCCCAGGTGTTGAGACCAAGGACCTCACACCTAAGACTAGGATTGATATATATATATATATACTGTTACCTGTTATGACCTCTGGCTTTCCTGACTACTCTCCTGTTCTCTGATTCGGTACTTCCGCCCATCTGATTACCTGTTGCCAACATTGCCTGTACCTGGATACCGAATCAGTCTTCCGCTTCTGTACTTTGTCTGTCCGTGTGTGACCTTTCTGGCTGTCACCTAGCCCCTGGGTGATCAGCCTTACTGTATACCTGTGACGCCTGCTCTTCAGGTGGTTATTAGCTGCCATATCAGGCCTATGGTCGCCAGCTCCACTGAAGACCATCGTGCAGCACAGTCAGTGGGTCTCTACCTATCCAAGGTCCACTGGCTGCAGTACAGTCTGATTCCCTGCCTCTCAGGGAATTCTTGGCTGCAGTACAGTCTGATTCCCTGCTCCTCAGGGAATCCCTAGCTGCAGACCAATCATCATCAATATTACTCCAGACAGTGATTCCTGCTTCTCAGGTATCCACTGGCTGCAGTACAGCCTGCTTCCCTGCCCCTCAGGGAATCCTAGGCTGCAGAAGTGTTTGTATCTCCCGCTTCTCGGGAGATAGTCTCTCCAATTACTGTTGCACAAAACACAATATATCACATTGAGTGTCCTGTGTCTAGCTATACTAGTATTATTGGTGATTCTGCAGATCACCACATAATCAGGTATAGCATCTGTATTATTGGTGATACTGCAGATCACCAATAATCAGAAAAATCTGTGTTGCTGACACCAATCGTTACAATAGCATTCCATGACACATAAGGGTGAGGGCCCTGCCCTTGCGAGCTTACAATCTAAAGGAATGGGGTGGAAACAATACGTGGGGAAAGTATACAGTATATGTACAGGAAGTGCGTAATTAGGTTATTTAAGGGTGCATGGCCTAAGCTAGAGAATAAGCTTGTCGGAAAAGGTGGGTTTTGAGGGACCGTTTAAAGATTTCAAAGGTGGGAGAGTGGCGGATGTGTTGTGGAAGGGCATTCCAGAGGATGGGGTGAGGCATGTGAGAAGTCTTGTACACGTGAATGTGAGGAGGTAATTGTAGAAGAGGATAAAAGAAGCTCGTGTGCAGATCTGAGATTGCGGTTAGGTTGGTATCTGGAGACTAGTGAGGAGATGTACAGGGGAGAGAGATTGTGGAGAGCTTTGTAGGTTAGGGTTAAGAGTTTGAACTGAATCCTCTCATTAACCTCCTCGGCGTTCTATTGAGATCGCCAGGGAGGCTGCGGGAGGGTTTTTTTTTAATTAAAAAAAAACTATTTCATGCAGCCAACTGAAAGTTGGCTGCATGAAAGCCCACTAGAGGGCGCTCCGGAGGCGTTCTTCCGATCGCCTCCGGCGCCCATAATAAACAAGGAAGGCCGCAATGAGCGGCCTTCCTTGTTTTGCTTAGATCGTCGCCATGGCGACGAGCGGAGTGACGTCATGGACGTCAGCCGACGTCCTGACGTCAGCCGCCTCCGATCCAGCCCTTAGCGCTGGCCGGAACTTTTTGTTCCGGCTGCGCAGGGCTCAGGCGGCTAGGGGGGCCCTCTTTCGCCGCTGCTCGCGGCGAATCGCCGCAGAGCGGCGGCGATCAGGCAGCACACGCGGCTGGCAAAGTGCCGGCTGCGTGTGCTGCACTTTATTTGATAAAAATCGGCCCAGCAGGGCCTGAGCGGCAGCCTCCGGCGGTGATGGACGAGCTGAGCTCGTCCATACCGCTCAGGAGGTTAATTGGTAGCCAGTGAAGAGCTTGACACGAGAAGAGCAGCAGAGGAGGAAGAGCGAGAGGAGAGATGAATGAGTCGAGCAGCAGAGTTCAGTACAGAATTGAGCGGTGCTAGTCTGTTAGTTGGAAGTCCACCAAGCAATATATTGCAATAGTCCAATCCAGATATAATAAGAGCATGTACTAACATTTCGGTTGTGTCATGGGAGAGAAAAGGTCGGATGCGTGCTATGTTTTTCAGTTGGAAATGGCAAGAGCTGGTTAGGGAGTTAATGTGAGAAGTAAATGAGATAGAAGAATCAAATATTACCCCTAAGCACCGTGCTTTGGGAACTGAAGTTATAGACGTGTTGTTAACATTTATTGTAATATCGGGCAAAGAGGTGGACAGGGATGGTGGAAAGACTATTATTTCAGTTTTATTCATATTAAGTTTTAAGAAGCGAGAGGACATGAAAGAGGAAGTAGTGGACAGGCAGTCGGGAACCCGTGTGAGGAGGGAGTGAAGGTCTGGGGCGAGAGGTACAGTTGTGTATCATCTGCATATAGGTGGTATTGAAAACTAAATGAGATGATTAAGTTACCAAGACCGTGCATGTAGATGGAGAAGAGGAGGGGGCTGAGGACAGAGGCTTGAGGTAACCCTACAGACAGAGGATGTGAAGAGGAGGCCTGATCTGAATAAGAAACAGTTAAAGACCTTCCAGAGAGGTAGGAAGATATCCAGGAGAGAGCGAGGTCCTTTATTCCTATAGATGAAAGGATCTGTCGGAGTAGAGTGTGGTCGACAGTGTCGAATGCTGATGATACATCTAGAAGGATGAGTATGGAATAATAGCCTTTGGTTTTAGCTGTGAGGAGATCATTAGCTATATCAGTAGTATAAGAAATAGGAACCATTTGCAGGTGTTTTGGATTAATTAGCTGATCAGAGTCTGACACTTTGAGGCTAGAATATTGAACATTTTCACAATATTCTAATGGTCTGAGATATTGATTTTGGGGTTCTCATAAGCTGTAAACCATAATAATCAAAATTATAACAAATAAAGGCTTGAAATATCTTGTTTTGAATGTAATGAGTCTATTTTCATATATTAGTTTCCCCTTTTAAATTGAGACTTAAGTGTAAAAAAAAAAATATTTAACTTACCCGGGGCCCCTTGCAGCCCCCTAGAGTGATCCTGTTTCCATGCTGTCCTTCTGAGTTCCTCCGGCCAGTACCGGAGATTTCCTCAAAGTTGCCTGTACATCACCACCAGTCAGCGGCTACTGCGCATGTGCTGACCCAAGCCGCACACCCTGATCGCGCTCCCACTGCCATGAGCGATCTGCGCATGCGCAGTTCACTCCCAGCAACGGAGTCCCAGCCCGGTGAGGAGGCGTGTGGCCGGCCAGCTTTGCGGGGGTCGCCGCTACTGGCCGGAGGGACTCAGATGGACAGTATGGAAACAGGATCACTCCAGGGGGCTGCAAGGAGCCCCAGGTAAGTTAAACTCATTTTTTTATTCACACTTAAGATTTCCTTTAGGTTGAATTACTGAAATGAATGAATTTTTGCACAAAATTCCAATTTTTCGAGTTTCACTTGTGTTTTTTTTAATTTGTGAGCAAGCAATGCAAATTGCCTGGCTTATAGGTAATTCTGACATTACTGATACACAAAAAATTCGGCAAGACTCCAGGCAACTGGTTGTGTAAAAGGAAATACATATGGCGGCCTCCATATCCCTCTCACCCTGAGCCCACTTTAAAGGATACCAGATGCAAAACAAGCTAGAGAAATGGGGAGCAGGCATATACAAATATATACCTGTCCTGATGCCTACCGCTGCCCCGTTCTCCTCTCTGCCCCCCCATTTTACCTAAATGCCCCTCCGGGAGCCTCTTCCGGATTGTCGGAGTCGAGCACAGCGGTGCAGGCACTGGCCTCCAGCATGCACCCGTGGCCGGGAGTGCTTTGCGCATTACGTCATACGCATGTGCCGTGCACTCCCGGCCTTGGGCACCTGCTGCATGACACGCGCAGCCTGGCCAGCGCCTGCGCAGTAGTGCCCAACCCGGAAGAGGATGCTGGAGGGGCATTTAGGTAGAATGTGGGGGCAGAGAGGAAAATGGAGGGAGTGTTAGGCATCAGCACAGGTGACAGTATATGCCTGCTCCTCCCATTTCTCTAGCTTGTTTCACATCTTGTTCCTTTAAGTCTGATTGGGAACCTGCACAAGTAAAATAACACCGGCCAAAACATCTAGAAGATCATAATACAAACTGGTTTTTACCCATAACCTGACTCCGCTGACTGCTGTCATCTGAATTTTTATTGGCTGTTCTGGGTCGCTGCTCCCTTTTGTACTTTGTTATTAAATAAAGGCCAACGCACGCATATAGATTAGAAGCAGAAGCGACAATATAGGCCTGCATCATCTAATCAGACTGTGATTGTGGCTGTCATTCATTAACTGTCTCCTCAATACATGAGTGTCAACCAGCTGTTGATAACACAGATCATCTTTTAATATGAATAGTCTTCTGTGTCAGTTTTTAATGGGCTGCCTAAGAGACAGGGGGCTCGGTATGCAGTTAGAAAACAATTATGCGAGGGAACCCTGTCGATTGCAGTCATATAAAACATGTCACATAAAAAAAATCCAATCCCTTTATTTCATTATTGATTGCTCAGCATGGCTGCTGACTGTAAATCTGGGATTCTGTTCACCTGACTAAGAACATTGGCCTGCAACAAGCTGATAAGGCAGATTGGCAGAGGGCAGTTTCTAGTCTGCTTAAACAGGTTTTTTTCTCTCGAATAATTACATTTCATGAACTGTAAAAGCCTTAGTAGTGATTGAATATAATAGTGAAAAGAGCAATGATGCATACCTCTCTCCAACATAAAAATCAATAAAAGCTTAAAGGGAATTGGTCATGATAGATATAATGCAGCTGCCATTGCTGCTGGGGTATACTTTTTTTAAGATATTGTTAGTTGCCTGGCTGTCGTACTTTTGCTAGAGCTTTTTCTGGTCACTGCTCACTGAGAAAAACGCATTAGTCACTGGAGTCAGTGTGAGAAGACGTGTGGAAACACTGCCGCGGCTAGAATATCACTTGCTTAGCTTCTACAAACAAATACAACCAGAAGCATAGGTGAGGGTTTTCAGCGACTGGGGACAAAGACAGTTTGTCTGCCTCCTCTGGTAAATGTGCGTGGCCATGCCATGGAATTTGGGTGTGGTCATGGGTGGATCCAAATGTACAAATGCTGCAGAAGATGACAGTATAGGTAGGTGTATGTGTCCCCTTCCCCCAGTATAGGGAGCCAGATGTGCCCCCCTCCCCCATATAGGTAGCCAGATGTGCCATCATTCCCCATCCCCGTTTAGATAGCTGGATCCTGGATGTGCCTACCCCATAAATTGCCATATGTGCCCCCCTCTTCCCCCCATAGATAGACAGATGTGCCTTCTTCTGTTATTAGAAAGCCAGATGTACCCGCCTTTACCCATTTATCTAGCTAGATGTGCCCCCCTTCCTCCCCCGATACATAGCCAGATGTGTTCCCAAAAAGTGTAAACACCACTATTTTACAACATAATCATTTATTTTAAATTATTTTTGTAAACGATAATTGCCAGCATGGTTTTGTGAGGTGTGTGCAAAATTCATAACTTAACAATACGAATGAATTGCTTTTATGTACTAATAAGAATATTAGCAACGGCGTGTGTTCAGTTCAGCCAAGGTAACGAATCAGGTTCACATACCCCTGGCTCAGCCCTCACTATTCTATGAATGCCTGGAGAGAAGCTTCTAGGATGCAAATTAACTGCCAGAGACGTGACAAAGAGGTCTACTCAGGTCATCTTGCTGTCAAGGATTACTGCAGAGCTGCCCCATGGAAGCCAAGGAACAGGATGTACCTCAGTAACCTGCACTGTTTAAAGGAAACCTGAAGCGAGAGGTATATTGAGGCTGCCATATTTATTACCTTTTAAAGTAAATCTGAAGCAAAAAATACACTTATGATATAATGAATTGTTTGTGTGGTACAGCTTAGAAATAGAACATTTGTAGCAAAGAAAAGACTCTCATATTGTTTTCCAGTACAGGAAGAGTTAAAAAAAAGTTGTTATCTATGAAAAATAGCATCTCTTACCTATTCAACCCATGGGGTTGAATACAGTTGTGTTTCCTGAAGCAATTAAATAGCAAAGAAACAGCGAAAAACAGCTTTAGAAAAGGTTTTACTTAAAAAAAAAAAATCAAAAGGTCATTATTTCTGCTTTGTTTTATAGTTTAACCATTTCAGCCCGCAGGGATTTTTCACCTTATGCATCAGAGCAATTTTCACCTCCCATTCATTCGCTAATAACTTTATCGCTACTTATCACAATTTATTGATCTATATCTTGTTTTTTCCCGCCACTAATTGGGCTTTCTTTGGGTGGTACATTTTGCTAAGAATTATTTTTTAAAAAAATGCATTTTCACAGGATTAATAAGAAAAAAATGGAAAAATTCATTATTTCTCAGTTTCCGGCCATTATAGCTTTAAAATAATCCATGCTACCATAATTAAAACCTATGTATTTTATTTGCCCATTTGTCTCGGTTATGACACCATTTAAATTTTGTCCCTATCACAATGTATGGCGCCAATATTTTATTTGGAAATAAAGGTGCATTTTTTCAGTTTAGTGTCCATCACTATTTACAAGCTTATAATTTTAAAAAAAATTGTAGTATACCCCTTCAAATGCATATTTAGAAAGTTCAGACCCTTAGGTAACTATTTATGTCTTTTTTTTTTTTTTAATTGTAATTTTTTTTCCATTAAACATTTTATTTGGGTAATATTTTGGTGTGGGAAATAAACAGTTAATTTTTAATGTTATTATATGTCTAAATTGTAATGTAAAAAATATGTAGATGTAGTTTTACTATTAGGCCACAAGATGGCCACCTTGAGTTTATTTTTTTCTCCTTGTGTTTCTCGCTAAGCGGAAGCACAAGGGGAATGCGGACATTTTTACGTGCAGAAAGACTGAA
The DNA here is from genome assembly GCF_040937935.1 of Hyperolius riggenbachi. Classification (NCBI taxonomy): domain Eukaryota; kingdom Metazoa; phylum Chordata; class Amphibia; order Anura; family Hyperoliidae; genus Hyperolius; species Hyperolius riggenbachi. Next base: position 259,971,547 of record NC_090652.1, on the reverse strand, counting down.
GCCTCTACTAAGAGCGGTTTGTTTTGTTTTGCTGGGGACACGGATCGGTGATCGGGAACCATGTTCCCATTCACTGTTCCCAGGGCTACCAGGGGACAGCACGGGGCGCGCCGAAACGCAGCACCACAGCAAAGCAGCGGCCCGCTGCCACCGCTTCACGTCCAGGCGGCAGAAATGGTTAAAAGACAGAGTGTGCTTTGAAAGCTGCAACTGTGACAGAATTATGCAATGTTATTAAAAAAAAACCTATATGACTGAAAATAAAAATGTGAGAGTCTTTTCTTGGCTACTAATGTTCTATTCCTTATACATACTACACATACAATTCATTATATCATAAGGTTTTTTTTCGCTTCATGTTTGCTTTAAACAATACCGGTTGCCTGGCAGTCCTGCTGATCTTTTCACGCCTGAAACAAGCATGCCGATAATTTTGACATTTTTGTCAGAGACACCTGATCTGCATGCTTATTCTAGGTCTATGGATAAAACTAAACAAGCAAAAGATGCATTGACCACAATACGAATTATACAACCAGAGGAAAGAATGGTCAAATCCCAGCATTATCTGTTGGAAAGTATTTCAATTACAGCTTTATTTCAAGATATTTCAACAACATCAATCCATTTAAAAACAAGAATAATAAACCTCCTCCGCAATCCTTATCAAAGTATAATTATATTAACAGTGGGATGCGAAAGTTTGGACAACCTTGTTAATTGTCATGATTTTCCTGTATAAATTGTTGGTTGTTACAATAAAACATGTCAGTTAAACATATCATATAGGAGACACACACAGTGATATTTGAGAAGTGAAATAAAGTTTATTGGATTTACAGAAAGTGTGCAATAATTGTTTAAATAAAATGAGGCAAGTGTATAAATGTGGACACTGTTGTCATTTTATTATTTCCAAAACCTTTAGAACTAATTATTGGAACTCAAATTGGCTTGGTATGCTCAGTGACCCCTGACCTACATACACAGGTGAATCCAATTATGAGAAAGAGTATTTAACGGGGTCAATTGTAAGTTTCCCTCCTCTCTTCATTTTCCCTGAAGAGTAGCAACATGGGGGTCTCAAAACAACTCTCAAATGACTTGAAGACAAAGATTGTTCACCGTCATGGTTTAACGGAAGGATACAGAAAGCTGTCTCAGAGATTTCAGCTGTCTGTTTCCACAGTTAGGAACATATTCTGGAAATGGAAGACCACAGGCTCAGTTCAAGTTAAGGCTCGAAGTAGCAGACCAAGAAAAATCTCGTATAGACAGAAGCGACAATTGGTGAGAGCAGTCAGAGTCAACCCACAGACCTGCACCAAAGACCTACAACATCATCTTGCTGCAGATGGAGTCACTGTGCATCGTTCAACCATTCGGCGCACTTTACACAAGGAGATGCTGTATGTGAGAGTGATGCATAGGGAGCCTTTTCTCCGCCCACAGCACAAATAGAGCCACTTGAGGTATGCTAAAGCACATTTGGACAAGCCAGCGTCATTTTGAAATAAGGTGCTATGGACTGATGAAACTAAAATGTAGTTATTTGGGCATACCAAGGAGAGTTATGCATGGAGGAAAAAGAACACAGCATTCCAATAAAAACACCTGCTACCGACAGTAAAATATGGTGGTGGTTCCATCATGCTGTGGGGCTGTGCGGCCAGTGCAGGGACTGGGAATGGGACTGGGAATCTTGTCAAAGTTGAGGGACGCATGGATTTCACTAAGTATCAGCAGATACTGGAGACCAATGTCCAGGAATCCGCGACAAAGCTGAAGCTGCGCCAGTGCTGGATCTTTCAACAAGACAACGACCCTAAACACTGCTCAAAATCCACTAAGGCATTCATGCAAAGGAACAAGTGCAACGTTCTGGAATGGCCATCTCAGTCCCCAGACCTGAATATAATTAAAAATCTGTGGTGTGAGCTAAAGAGAGCTGTCCATGCTCGGAAGCCATCAAACCTGAATGAACTAGAGATGTTTTGTAAAGTGGAATGGTCCAAAAAAACAGAATCCAGACTCTCATTGGAACCTACAGGAAGTGTTTAGAGGCTGTAATTTCTGCAAAAGGAGGATCTACTAAATATTGATTTCATTTCTTTTTTGTAGTGCCCAAATTTATGCACCTGCTTGACTTTGTTTAACTACTTTGGCCTCCTGGACGTACTAGCTACGCCCAGGAGGCCATGTGCGCTGCCGCGCGCCCCCGCGGCCAATCGCGCGCGTGCACGTGCACTCCCGGCCCGCGGTTCGCTCGCCAGGCAATCAATGAATCGGGCTATGGTGCCCGATCACTGATTGCTCTCCCCCCGAGAGAAAACGTCAGCTTCGCACAGAAGCTGAGGTTTTTCTGTTCCTATTCCCCCCGACGTCACTCTAAGCGTCCGTGTTATGCTTAGAGTGACGTCATTGTAAACAAACCCATGGCTGCCATCTTGTGGCCAAAAAGATAACTGCATGAAAATGCAAAAAAAATTGATTTGCATCCCACCCTCCCAAAAATACCCACATAAAATGTTTAATAATAAAAAAAAAAAAAAACATTACAATAAAAAAAAACACATAAATATTTACCTAAGGGTCTAAACTTTTTAAATATCTATGTAAACATGAAATATTTATATATTTTTTTAATTATAAGCTTGTAAATAGTGATGGATGCAAAACGGAAAAAATGCACTTTTATTTCCAAGTAAAATATTGTCGCCATACATTGTGATAGGGACATAATTTAAATAGTGTAATAACCGGGAGAAATGGGCACATACAATACGTGAGTTTTAATTGTGGAGGCATGTATTATTTTAAAACTATGATGGCCGAAACCTGAGAAATACCTCCCCCCCAAAGAAAATACCCCCTCCCCCCAAAGAAAGCCTAATTGGTGGCGGAAAAACGAGACATAGATCAGTTCATTGTGATAAGTAGTGATAAAGTTATAGGCTAATGAATGGGAGGTGACCATTGCTCGGATGCATAAAGTAAAAACGACTGAAGGCTGAAGTGGTTAAACAATTATTGCACACTTTCTGTAAATCCAATAAACTACATTTCACTTCGCAAATATTACTGTGTGTGTCTCCTATATGGTATATTTAACTGACATTTTTTATCATAACAACTAACAATTTATACAGGAAAAAAATGATGATTAACAAGGTTTCTCAAACTTTAGCATCCCACTGTATATTAAATCCACGGTTCAAAAAGAACCGCTTAAATTATAGAACCCGGGTTCAAAGTGCATAAATTAGGAGGTAATGAAACCATTAGAGCCAAAGAAGTGCTTAGTGCAAACAGTAAAAAACATTTTGTGCAAAATGGAAATCACCAAATACATATAATCCTTAAAGATACAACCTAAACCTACTAAAGTGCCTATCTGAATGGAGCAGCATATAAATGTACTAGACAGTTGTGCAAAATTGCAATGGCGTGCAGAATACAGTGATACTACACCGGGGGGTCCGTAGTAAAGTGAATGCCAGGTTTGTAGTGAACAGCCAGGAGGAGGTCTGGGAAACCTCCTGAGGATTGCCTGACAAATATCGCAGTGGTGTACACACCTGCCTTCTCAAGGGCTTGTACCTTATCCAAACATTGTATCTTGTCCAAAAAAGGCACCCAGCAAAAAGGACGCTAGAGATGGGCACTAGTAGAATATCATTTTTTATATTAACAACTGCCTCAGGTACACTATGACCACAGGCTTTACCCCCCTAGTGACCAGGCTATTTTTTACAAAGAAAGTGCTCTAATCGTTGCTTCAGACTATTGTTTTTTTTTTAGTTTATTTCTCATTATTTTTAAAATTGAATGTGTAATTTTTTTTAAATGTTTGTTCCCGCCCCTACCTCCATCCCATGGCGGTCAATGATAGCGATCGGCTGTCATAGGCATTAGCCTATGACAGCTAATCGCTCTTGTTCCTCCCCAGGGGACAGCCGAGTGACATGGCTGCCGTAGATTACAGCGCTGTACAATGTAAATAGACAGCGGTTTTGCCGTCTAATAGTCTCCTAGTGGCGATCGCCGCCAGCGACTGTTGACGGAGCGGAGATGCACCCCGCCCAAGGACTTGTCGCAAATTGGCATTACGCGGTCCTGGGGCTGCCACCCTCCTGACGCCAATTGGTGTTAGGCGGTTGGGGGGCGGGGGGGGGGATGTAAGACTGCATACAGTATATTATATCCATTTTTGCAAACCACATCACTATTAGATACCACTGCATATTGGCTATGAACTGTTGACTGATTCACATGCATTAAATAAAAAAACAATGTTTAAACTACTGCATCCATACTACTGGCACCTCTGCTCCCTTCCCCCAATAGACTTTTGTCCGGAGTGATTTCTGTGCTGTCATGAGTGATGTCTCCTGTGTTCCTAACACACATTCTGTCCTGGCTCTTCTCTCACCACCTCTGTGATGTAGCAGGTTCATGGCTCAGCTTTCTGCTGCAGACTCTGCTGGAGAAAGCTGAGGTTCTGTAAAGAATGACCTTATTACCTTTTGCTGACAGAATCCAGAGCAAACAGTACGATTCCTGGCTTCATACTGCCCAGTAGATAAGAGGTAACAGAGGTAGTGCAGAGAAATAGTGGCCAGTCTGATGTACACTGGTAACTATTATAGTGGTTACTATGCAAATGAAACAAAAACTTTGGTTAAGCTGCCAATAGTAGAGAGTGAATGGCAATTTCACCGTTATTTACACAGACAAGGTAGCATGCATTGCGCAATTAGCGCAACCTAGTGATGATCATAATCTGCTAATTACAAATACGTTAAATTTCGCTTCAATTTTTGCATTTAAAGCCATACGTAATTTCAATTGATTTTGTGTAGTCCACTTGTAATTTTGCATAATTTTTTTGCTGACTTTAGCTGTTAAAGGGAACCAGAGACGAAGCACCCTTGTGTATTTTACCATATATATCATTAAGAACATTAGAGAAAACACTTACCATGTTCTCTGTTTCATCCTCACTGCTAAAAGTGCCTGTAATCAGCTGTGATAAGAATCCCGGACTGAGCATTCAGTCTGGCTTTGCAGGGAATAATTATAGCTGAGTCATTATAGCAGAGCCACAAGGGGGCAGGCTTGGGCTTGAAAAGACACCAGAGAAGACAGACTCAGCTATAATATTTCCGTAGCAAAGCTAGACTGAGTGCTCAGTGGGAGATTCTTATCAGAGGTGATAACAGTCAGATTAAACAGAGAACAATGGAACAAAGAGCAGATTAGGTGTTTACTGTCATGTTCCCACTGATTTATAAGGTAAAATACAAGAGGGTGCTTCATCTCTGGTTCTCTTTAATAGCAAAGCCCCCAAACATGCTATCATCACCAAAATTGCTAGGTATGTTAATAGCAGAAACAAGTTAAAAAAAATAAACATTTAAAAAAAAAATGTTTTAAACTGTAATTTAAAATTACAGTAAAGAAAAAAAAACATTTGAAAAAAAAAAACAAGCTCTTTTTGAAAAAATTTTTTTTACTTCTTTCTGCTATTCACTTTAACATACCTAGCAATTTTGGTAATGATAGCATTTAGGCTTTGCTATTAACCGCTAAAGTTGGCATGAAATGACGCGAAAATTACATGAAATTGCAAAATTACGATCCTTGATTACATTTACGTTCAAAATGAAATACAGGTAGTTTTGGTAAAACACAGTGTAAAATACTAACTAAAGGGCTAAACCTAACTTCCCCCCAATTTTGACCATTCCTTGACACCCAATCTCCTAACTCCAAAAGATAAACCAAAGCTTCCCCTACCCTACCCCTTACACTCTTCTTAAATATTACCAAATCATAATCTCTAACACTAACTTTCTGCAGTCCTCATTCCCAGTATAGAATCCAAGCACAGTTGATAGCCAAAGTAAAAGTGAGCATCAGTGAGGACTATAATTTGTGTCCAGGCTATACCTCCCAATTTTTTGGGATGAGAAAGAGGGACACATAAGCCACGCCCCTGCCACACCCTTATTCACTCCCCCATCACACCCCTAGGCATGCATACCATAAAGATTTCATAAGAAAAATATGTTGTTTTATAATTCAAACCACAGTGGTCCTTTCTATCGTGGTTCATTTTCCTTCATACTAACATTTTAAAATTAGTAATACATCAATTTAAAGGATGGGAATAAAGGTTAGAGTCAATAAAAAACCTTTTTTAGTAAATAAATATATATTTACATATAAAAAGGGACAAAGTCCTGAAAGAGGGACAAATGAGGAGGAAAGAGGGACAGGGCTCCCAAAGAGGGACTGTCCCTCCAAAAGAGGGACAGTTGGGAGCTATGGGTATCGACTCCAGTGTGGACTGGGTTGCAGCAACAGAATGTAGTTTGGGCACCAGCACTCGTCTGTTAACAGCTGAGGGCCATAGAGCCTTCTTTTTTTTTTTAACAGATTCTGTTTAATTGAATTGAAAAAAGCATACAAATCTTTTTCACAACAGTGTCATTGACCAGCTCCTTATCCCAACCTCACCACCCACCCTGTGTCCTGTGCTACTTCTAAAAAGCAGCAATCAACAAACAGGTTAAACCTGGCACACACATGATCTTTTGATTGGCCTCTATGTAGTACGAGGACCAACAAATTCTAAATACTATGAACAGATTATGTAGGTAAGCTGTCTCCTGCATGTAGGTGGTAAAATTGGCCAATAAAAATTGAAGGTGTGTACCAGGCTTTAGACTACGTACACCATCAGAGGGCAAAGTTTCAAAGGCAATATATGCAGTCTAGGGGCTTCATAACCTTTTAAACTTTTTGGGACAGTTCCTGTTCTAGTAGGCAAGCTTATACAGATGGAGGGAGTCCCCAACCAACTTCAGCCAATAATCAACCTTCCACAGTTAAAATTAATGTTTTCCTAGTGTAAAAGTATAAGACACTCCAGAGGGAAACCTGCCGGGCACCAGAAAGTATCTCATGAGCTACCCCCAATAAACAGGCTTTAGGAGATACAGAAATTGGTCTGTCAAAAACTTTGCCCAAGACCTACCCACCTTTCGCTTCAAACATTGACCATCCTAAGGGCTTGTTCACATCTAGCCAACGCACATGGCTGTGCGATCGGAACGCAGCGCATCCGATCGTACGCCATCTGCACCGCTGCCCGCTGCGCTGCTGATCCCATCCATTTGACAGTGATGGGATCAGCTCTGCGGTGCGGGCAAAATGCAGGCAGCAGTACACAAACGCTTCCCAGCGTATCGTACTGCTGCGCAGCACAGTAGATGTGAACGGTAGAAGGCCAGTCTATGCCCTTCTGCCGTTCCTGCGTTTCAGCACATCATACGCGCTTCCATATCCGCACGGAAGCGCATATGATGTGAACGAGGCCTAAGACAGGACTATAACATATACAGAAAATCACCAACCGCATCAGCATACCTAGGATACCTGTCATCTCAGCCAGGAAAAATCTGTGCCAGAGTGGGGTATACAGTGGTAAACTCTAAATATAAACTTAATCTGAATTAAAGTAGCTGATATTAATGATTCTTGAACATTTTAAAACTGCAGGGAGAGCCATATTGTCCCAGTGGAAAAAAACCTTAAAGAATTAGACAAAATACTTGTTATACTTACATAACATTTGTATTGTACTGTCCATGTTTTGATTTCCGTGAATTTTCTATAGTAAATAAATAGAAACCGGTTCCAATCATTTTCCATCTTTACTACCTCTAAGGCCCGGTTCACATTAGCGGTCGCCGTCCGGAATCGCCGTGCTGGAGCCGGACCGCATGCGGAACGGACGGAACGGACGCACGGCATAGCAATGAAAGTCTATGCGTCCATTCACATGCGTCCGTTTCGTCCGTACTGGATCCGGACTGGATCCGGACTCCGGCATAAGACCCAACATGCGCTATTTTTTGGTCCGGCTCCTCCGGCAGACGTATCCGGAGCGGAGCCGGACTGCACCATCCGGCCAATACAAACCAATGAGAACCGGAGAGCGCACAACACACTGGCTATAAAATCCGGATGTTCTACCCCACTTCCTATGCGTATTGTAGCGGCGATTTTGGATGGGGACACATGGGCAAGTATTTTGGAGTGGAGCAGCAGTGACTTTAAACGTGCTGGAGATGTTGGCAGTATGTTGGAGGTGGAGGTGAGTGCTAAACAGCGGAGGGCCTGATTCCACAGGTCCACCTTCTGCTGACCTCCCAGACCCCAACATTTTTATTCTATTTCTACTATCTTTTGCCAAACGGATCCGGATCGCATCCTGATGAACACCTGATGCAAACTGACCGGATCCGGATCAGAACCGTACGGTTCCGATCCGGATCCGGTCCGGATCCGGTCAGGTCATCCGGTCCGTTTGGCAGAGAACCGCAAGTGTGAACGGGGCCTAACTGAAGCCAATCCCTTACTCATTTTTTCTCCGACCTAAAATGAGGTATACAATACAATACAATTACATTTCTATAGCGCTTTTCTCCCATATACTCAAAGCGCTTAGGCTCTCTCAGATTCAGTAATTGGTAGTAGGATGAAGTATTTACACAACAAAAGTTATATTTCTGCAAATGCCAAACTGAACAGGTGGGTTTTCAGTCTGGATTTAAACACGTCCAGGGATGGAGCTGTCCTGATCTGTTGAGGTAAGGAGTTCCAAAACGTAGGGGCAGCATGACAGAAGGCTCTGGGACCAAAAGTTTCCAAATGGACTCTGGGTATGACTAGATTATTAGAACCTGTGGATCTAAGAATGCAGGGATTGCTACGCAGCTGCAACATATCTTTCATGTATCCAGGGTCTAGATTATTCAGGGATTTAAATGTCAGTAGGCCGATCTTGAATAGGACCCTCCATTCTATAGGTAGCCAGTGAAGGGAGTGCAGGACTGGCGTTATGTGGCAGTGACGGGGTTGGTTGGTTAGCAGTCTGGCAGCAGTATTCTGTATCAGCTGTAGGTGGTACAAGACCTTTTTTGGAAGGCCAGTGTAGAGAGCATTACAGTAGTCCAGTCGGGATGTGATGAAGGCATGGACTAAGGTTGGCAGATCTTCTGGGGGTATGAGGTGCTTGATTTTTGCAATGTTCTTCAGGTGAAAATAGGAAGATTTCACCACAGCAGAGATTTGAGTTCTGAAGTTTAAATCCCCATCAATTAGAACTCCCAGGCTACGCACATGATCAGAGCTGCGTAGATCCGTGCCTCCTATTCCCACTGGTGAAGACTGCAAGTTCAGTTGTTTTGTTATCATGCTGCCCCTACGTATACACTGCCAGCCCTTCTTCCCACTGAGCTCTGTACTAAAACTGCACAGTGAGGACAGCATTAATAGTTTTTCAGCAGTTTCTGCAGAGGGGTTAGTTGTATTTCCCTTCTAAGCCTTGTGTCAGATTGAATTGCCCTTAGCCAATCAGTGAAGAGCAGGAATGTGGACTGGAAATAACAAGCTTCCCTCTCCCTGGCAATGTACCAGAATAGAACCAGGCTGACTGAGATCAGATTCATTACAACAGACACATTTATGATTATATTGTAATGCTTGCAGGGTCAGGATGTAGACTACATAATAAACACAGAGCAGTGGGTAAATGGAATTTGATTTTATGGCCGACAATGCCATTTTAAAGTATTGAAAAGGGCTCCTGAGCTGCCTGTATGAAAAGGGCGCCTCCATAGACATCAATGGTTATTTCTGCAAATATGGGCTACAAGGTGGTGAAAAGGGCACCCAAGTTTTGATATAGGCTACAAGCGGGCGCCCTTTTGTAGCCCATATTTTTTATTCAGCTACAAGGTTTTTAATACTGCTACAAAAGGGTTCCCTTTTATAGCCGAGATTTTTGATTAGAGGGTGCAGGGGAGGTTAGGATTAGGCATCACAAGCAGGGGGGGGGGGGAGCCTTAGGGGTAGGCACCACCTGGGGGGTCTTAGAGTTAGGCACCACCTGGGGGGTCTTAGGGTTAGGCACCACCTGGGAAGTCTTAGGGTTAGGCACCACCAGGGGAGTCTTAGGGTTAGGCACCACCTGGGGGGTCTTAAGGTTAGGCACCACCTGGGGGGTCTTAGAGTTAGGCACCACCTGGGGGGTCTTAGGGTTAGGCACCACCAGGGGAGTGTTAGGGTTAGGCACCACCAGGGGAGTCTTAGGGTTAGGCACCACCTGGGAAGTCTTAGGGTTAGGCACCACCAGGGGAGTCTTAGGGTTAGGCACCACCTGGGGGGTCTTAGGGTTAGGCACCACCTGGGAAGTCTTAGGGTTAGGCACCACCAGGGGAGTCTTAGGGTTAGGCACCACCTGGGGGGTCTTAAGGTTAGGCACCACCTGGGGGGTCTTAGGGTTAGGCACCGCCAGGGGAGTGTTAGGGTTAGGCACCATCAGGGAAGTCTTAGGGTTAGGCACCACTAGGGGAGTCTTGGGGTTAGGCACTACCTGGGGGGTTAGGGTTAGGCACCATCAGGGGAAGGTTCTGTGTGAGAGTAGGGAGCAGTTAGGTCATAATAATCACTTCTCTTAGCTATATCTAGAGCCCTTTTATAGCCCAACAAATTTTGCCTATAACAGCATCCTTTTGATAAACTAAAACTACCTTTTTCGGCTACACCCGGTGCCCTTTGTAGCCGAATTTGGCATATATGGGCTACACCAGGCGCCCTTTGTAGCCAAAGTTGGCATATACGGGCTACAGCATGTGCCCTTTGTAATTGAAGTTGGCATATGGGCTTAGGCTACACCAGGCGCCCTTTTTGTAGCCGAATTTGGTTTTTTATGGGCTAAACCAGGAGCCCTTTTTTCCAGTCACCCTTTTCAAATATACGCATCTGTTGCCAATACCTGACGCTTGGTTATACTGTTGTCAATAGCAGGTACCGATAGCCAGCATTCTATAGCCTGTTCCCAAATTACATAACTGTGGCTGGTAAGCTGCTAATATGCATTGATTCTGTGGCAGTGCCAGGATACCGTGCACCAAAGCTACCTGCTTCATGCCAGAGGACTCCATGCAGGGGCGTAACTAGAAATCACTGGGCCCCCCTGCAAATCTTTGGATGGGGCCCCCTTTCCCCGCTCACACACATGGTGTACAGAAAACACATGCAGAAAACGGACAGACGAGTGTGCTCCTAGCCTCAGCTGCAGAGCCTCAGCTTCTTTCCATCTCTGATGGAGCAGAACTGGCTCTGCAGACACCTCCAGAATCAGTACAGTACACAGCACTTGGGGAGGGATAGAGAGGTTGGGGGCTGGGCACTGTACACAAGAGCCTGCTGCACAATGAATAGGGACTGTCTACAAATCTTTAGCTGCAATACTTTGTAATGATTCCATATACAGTAAGTGGCTGAGCAGATGCAGTCATTAGAACAATTGTGCAGAGTGCAGAAAGTGTTTTCTCTCTGTGTCCTTAGTTGTCAGTCTCTCAGGACAGGGAAAATAAACTTCTCCCCCCATGGGGCCCCCTGTGGCTTCTGGGTCCCCCCCCTGTGGCTGCATCCCTTGCAGGGTCTATTGTTACGCCCCTGATCTCCATGCCAAAATGGTAGAGCAGGTAATCCCTTCTTTATGTGTGCCATGCATGTGCTGCCATCAAGACCTGCTATATTCAAACTAATGCTATTTCACCTACGCTGTGCATGTATATACAAAACTGTATGCCTGCGAATACAGAATTCTCTGTTATTCCTCTAAACAGCTCCATAATAGGGAGGCATCACGCTGTGCTTTCCCTGTACACAGTAGCTTTACTGGAGAACATTTCTGTCTAAGCTGGGCTTCAGCGGGCATATTTAGTCATTCAAAACAAAGCTTGAAATGCTTTTCACAAATGACTACATTTAAACTAATGCTTCCCAGAGGCAGGGAAGGAGCGGTGAATTCACCAGCAGTTCAGACCTAGCAATCCCAATTACTCTCTCATTTCATAACAACTTAATGCGTCTAAGGCAAGCGAGCCAGTAATATATGGGAGCGCACCTAGAACGTACAGCGCTGCTTCGTGGGGCTGAAGTGACCCGTGGGAATTAATTACTCTGAGCTGGAGAACACTTTAAAGTGTTCTAAGTACATTGCGGTCAGTCGGGTGGTTTCACATCTTCTGATAATTCTGATCTTTGGAGCTTCTCACGTCCATAAAAAATGGAAGACAAAACTAAAAGCTTCTCGGGAACTCGTGTGTCCAATCTGTCTTGTTACTAGAGCTGGTTGAAAGCTGTTTATCTATGTACAATACATAGAGGGTCATTTATTAGCGGGATGATCAGTGGCGTAACTACAAATCATGAGGGTTCCGCTGCAAACCTTTGATGAGGCCTCCCCCAATGTTCATATCCTTTCCCTTGGTGGCCCTCACAGCCTGGGGACCCATCTTGCAAGGCCCAACAAGTGTGATCATCATAATGAGTGTAGCCGCAACCCCCCTCCCCAATATCGGAGGGAGTAAAGTAGTAGTTGGGGTCCCCCTGCAGACGCGGGGGCTGCTTTTCTCTAGTTACGTCCCTGGGGATGATATTGTTCAGGGGCTAGACTACAAATCATGAGGCCACCCATAAAAATCTTGATGGGCCCCCAGCATGCAGCTGCAGCAACTAATGCCATGACTGCCCTCACTCATGGGGCTTGATTCACAAAGCCGTGCTAACACTTAGCACGGCAGTGAAAGCCGCTTTGCACGTGCTAACATGCACGCAAAGGCTTGCGTGCGTAAAGTTTTGTGCGCAAGCAAAGTGACTTCACGTGATAATGATACTTAACACGTAAAGTCACTGCAGATCATGCGAGCGGAATGTATATCTTCAATTATTACTGTATATATTTAATTTTGCGATGCGCGTAAGACTTTGTGCGTACCGCGTTACAGTACTGCACATGTTAATGTAAGCAGCATTCATAATTTCATTACTAAACTCTATTTACTGAGCGGGCAAAGTGTCATTGATTTCAAGGGCATACCGGACTTAGCGCGCAAAGCGTAAAGCCATTTGTGCGCGAACGGCATAAACTTTGCACGTGAAAACTACTTAGCATGCACGTTTGCACATGCAAAGCCTTAACACGTGATAACTGGGTCATCACGGTTTAGTGAATCAAACCCATAACACGTGTTGCCACAACAACACCTGCTCTGTAGGTGGGGACTCTATCAGAGGGGGAAGGTGGGTAAGAAGCTTTGGCCCTTATAGCAGGGGCTGCTCTCCCTGACTTCTAAGGTCTCTGATATTGTTTACAAATATACTTAATACAAAATCTGGCACTGCTGATGGTCTCCTTTAATAAGGATAAACATACATATATCCAGGCACATCGCCTCTAGTTAGGACATTAAATAAATTTGTAGGGAAAGGGAGGTGCTGAAGGGGGTGTGGCTAGAAACAGCAAAAATCAATTAACCCTTCGCACACTCACATGCAAATGTTCAAACAAATGCATTCACAGATTTACTCATCCAGGCACAACTGTTATCCCTACAGCTAAATTAAAAGCCAGGGTTTTAGTTCACAGAAGAATGCATTCTTATGCTTAGTCACCTATACTGCGTAGAAGTACCCAGGTAAACATAGGTGTCCTAACTCTGGCCCTGTAACATGCATAGTGCAGACATGCAAACACATTCATTGCATCAAACCTATCAATGGATTAGGAGCACACATCCTAACTTCCTCTCCTGGGAAAGACAGTGCATCTTACCAATCGCACAAGGGAGCTAACTTTATGTGTCCATGTGCACCATGCGCATACACCAGCACAAGCTGTCTGCATGCTGACAAACATACAGGGGAAGGGGGGAGTGCACCGAATTAGACCCTAGCCACAGGGGTCAATGATAAGAATAAACATACATATATCCAGGCACATCGCCTCTAGTTAGGACATTAAATAAATTTGTAGGGAAAGGGAGGTGCTGAAGGGGGTGTGGCTAGAAACAGCAAAAATCAATTAACCCTTCGCACACTCACATGCAAATGTTCAAACAAATGCATTCACAGATTTACTCATCCAGGCACAACTGTTATCCCTGGACCAATGAAAATGGCTCAGCCTGTGAACCAATGGGGAGCCCCGGCAGCTGATTCAAAGATGCTTTGCCGGGACTCTGTTATTAGGGAGTGTAATTACAGTAACTCATACACTGTAATTACACAGCGGGGACTTGCGGCGAGATGCGGCGGCCGACAGGTGTAAAGCGGCGGTAAGGAATTTAAGCAATTAACTTTGTAGCATTGTGCCGGCGGGGAGCTCTGGGGGTCTCCTTATTAAAGGAGACCCCCAGATGCAGCGGCGGAAGATGGCGGCGGATGTTCGGTGGGTTGTGCGCATGTGTGGGGAGCGAGGCCATGGTGCTGATGGACAGCACCACAGTGTAAACCTCGCTCCCCATTGTCCGGTAATAGGGAGCGTCGCTCAGGCTTTCGCCTGAGTAATGCTCCCTAACGATCGGCCATCACATGAGTGAAACTGGCAATAGGATTTGCCGGTAATCCTCGTGCGATGGCAAGGTGATAAGTAGCTCGCATCTGCAAGCTACTTATCACCTGGAATAGCATCAGGCCCAATGGGTTTATTCACTAAGGCACAGTTGTCAAATAGGGATGGCCCTGCCTAGCAGAACTCACGGAGAAGCATGTGATCAGTTTGATCAGCTGATAGATTTGTAAGGCTCTGATTTGCTGGCCATGATCATGTGCTAAACCAGGAAGTCATCACATCAAATTAGAACCTTAAAAATCTATCAGCTGATCAATCTGATCACATGCTTCTCCATGAGTTCTCCTAGGCAGGGCCATCCCTAGTGTCAAACACAAGGCATGCGGGTTGAATCTGACCCTCCTTGCCACTATAAGCAGTAAAAGATCATCAGTACACTGCCATTCCATTCAGAAGATGACAGAGTTTCCAGTTGAAACATTGTCAGTTTTAACCTGAGCGCAGCAACAACCTTTGGGATCCCCTCCGTGACAATAGCATTGGGCCCCCTCCTTGGATCCGAATTACTAACCCCACCCCCCACATGGCTGGTAAAACACACCAACACACCTACACATCTTTCCCACCCTACACCCCTTCCCTGACACCTTCTCTCCACATAGTATTGCAGTGAAGTAGTGTAATATTAATCTGCTCCAGTTCTGAGTCTTGTCTCTTCCGTTCTTCCTGGCAGCTTCAAGCTCTATACTTCCAGACCACCAGCTTCCAATCACGTGACATACGTTAAGAGCCAAAGATATGCAGCACAGAGCATGCGTCTGTCAGGAAGATCAGAGGAGACCCAAAGCCGCACTGGAGCAGGCAAATATTACACTACTCCCCTGCAGAAGGGAGTGGAGTGGGGATCCAGGCCTACCATGGTCACTATAGTTATACCAAAAAGGGTTAATCTTAGTAAACAAATTGGCTGGGGACTTGGATTATGTTTCTAGATTTTGGCCCCATACGTAATGGAGTTTCACATCCCTGCACTAAAGTGTAGTAAAGTGCAACCCATACTGTAAGTGGTAAATCTGCTGCACGTGGTATTAGATCATGTGTTTAGCATTACCGCATGCAATTCATTACTGTTGGTTATTATTATGCTGTAGAACATTACTCATCTAAGTAATGCATGAATAGTGAAAGAGGAACTCCAGTGAAAATAATGTAAAGAGTGCTTCATTTTTACAATAATTAGGTATAAATGATTTAGTCAGTGTTTGCCCATTGTAAAATCTTTCTTCTCCCTGATTTACATTCTGACATTTATCACATGGTGACATTTTTACTGCTGGCAGGTGGTGTCACTGGAAGTAGCTGCTGCTTGCTTTTTTGGCAGTTAAAAACAGCGGTAAACAGTTATTTCCCACATTGCAATGAGGTTCACAGACAGGAAACTGCCAGGACCATGGCCCTCACAGTTTCCTGTGGGAGGGGTTTCGCCACAATATCAACCATACAGTGGACCCTGATGATCCGTTTGTGAAAAGCAACATATTTCTCATGTAAAAGGGGGTATCAGCTACTGATTGGGATGAAGTTCAATTCTTGGCCACGGTTTCTCTTTAACTCATGTCTTAATTAGGTGTGTTTGCACCTCTTACGCATGAATTACATAAGCGATAAGCAGGATATGATCAGTTTTTGTTAAACCATATGAACATGTGTATGTGGCATTACTATATTGTGTTACGCTCTACTCATAGTGTGTAAGACTTTACGCTCACAGCTCTCGTTACTGCAGTTTAGTGAATATACCTTAATGATTGCTGCTGTATCATAAACCACCTGCTTACACTAGAAGCTCATGTTACTATGGTTAATCAAAAGCCTGAACAGGTGTCTGATCAAAATAGCATCCCAAGATTTTCTGTTCCTCACTGCTGACCATGCTCTGGTCACAGCTCGTGAAGCACTTGATTTCCTGAATAAGGCCGTTTGGCACTGGTCGCGCTTCGATCCTAAAATCTGATTTATTTCCCGTGTTTGCTTTAAAGGATACCCGAAGTGACATGTGACATGGTGAGATAGACATGTGTATGTACAGTGCCTAGCACACAAATAACTATGCTGTGTTCAGACGGAAAGTGACTACAGTGTGACCCTCACTGATAAGAAATTCCCCTTTTTACCTCTTTCTTGCTCTCAGAAGCCATTTTCTGCTAGGAAAGTGTTTTATAGTTGGAATTTCATATCAGTGAGGGTCACACTGTAGTCACTTCCTGTCTGAGTCCGTACTGAGTCAGCCACTTACATACCTGATATTTAACTCTTTCAGGCAGAGAAAGAAAAAAAGGAACACAGCATATAGTTATTAGTGTGCTTGGCACTGTACATACACATGTCTATCTCATCATGTCACATGTCACTTCGGGTATCCTTAAATAAAATGGGAATGCAAGAAAATTGCCTGGCAAACAGTACCAGTATGGCAGTACCATGTGCATTTCTTGTGATTTACCCAAGTGTCAAAAAGCCCCCTCCCCCTTGTCAGAGAATCATGATCACAACTTTGCAACACATCTAAAATTGCGGCAATTGAGTAGATGCGAATCGCAAGACATCACAGCATGCTTGCAATCATCATGATGGCAATTTGCAGTGGAAAAGGGTCCTTAATGATGCAGACTGTCTACTGGGCAGCATGGTGGTGTGTTGCTTAGCACTCTCACCTTGCATTGCTGGGTCCCTGGTTGGCATTCCAACCAGGGTACTATCTGCATGGAGTTTGTATGTTCTCCCGGTGTCTGCGTGGATTTCCCTCCTACATCCAGGGCCGGATTTACCATAAGGCACTGTAGGCATATGCCTACAGGTGCCTAAAGATGGAAAGGCGGCTCCCTCCCCGAGCGCCTCCCTCTCTCCTTCCCTATGCAGAGTCCTGATGATAGCGTAAATGAGAGGTTACTCACTCTGCTCTCTGCATTCCACTAACAAGATTTCCCTTCAGTCAGGGGCACCTCTAACTATTTAATATTGTTGTTCCTCTAGCTACCTAATACTTGGGGCATCTCTAGCTACTTAATACTGTGGGTACTTCTGGCTACCTAATACTAAGGGGCACCTGTAGAAACCTTTGATGGGAATGGGAAGTAAGGGCGAAGTGAGACCTGGGCCAACCAGCACACTTGCAGTGCAGTTAGGGTCTGTAGGTTCATGGAGGAAGAAGTCTAAGGCGCCAGGACATCTGTGCCTATAGCCTCCGGTGATGTAAATCTGGGCCTGCCCACATCTCAAAAACATACAGATAAGTTAATTGGCTTACCCTTAAATTGACTAAGCTATGATACATACACTACACATTACGTACAGAAACATATAACTATGGTAGGGGTTAGGTTGTGTTAGTTATGAAGGCTGTCATATTTATTTCCTTTTAAGCATGGCTGTCTTGCTGATCCTCTGTATCTAATACTTTTAGCCATAGACCATGAACAAGCATGCAGCAGATCAGGTGTTTCTGACATTATTGTCAGATTTCGCATGATTGTTTGTTTCTGGTGTTATTCAGACACAACTGCAGCCAAATTGATCTGCAGTGCAGGACTGTCAGGCAACAAGTATTGTTTAAAAGGAAATAAATATGGAAGCCTCCATATACCACTCGCTTTAGTTGTCCTTTGAAAAAAAAGAGTCAGTTTGAAGTACGTCAGCAGCAGTGCATCTTTGCTCTCTCACTGCTTCTAAGCTGAGCTGTGTTCGGTCTTGGGAGTGAGCTGAAGCAGGCTGGGAAAAAGCCCACCTAACGTTGCAATGGGCATGTTGCAGGAGTGCCGTTCCTGCAAAGGATGTCCCTTCCTGTTTGTGAATTCCAACAAGCTGATTGTTGGGCCGCCTTTAGGGCATCACAGGTGGGATTGCAGTATGGGGCCCGAGTGAGTCTGGGGCCTAGCCAACAATGCCACACACAAGGGCCCCATGTGCAAGTCTGTCACAGAATGTAATGACTGTCACAGGATGTGGCTATGCTCGCCTTGGCTGGCTGATTTTGTATTGCGATTTTTTTTCTGATTTTGCCATTCTCATTATTCCGGACTTCGTACCAGTTCACACTGGACAAACAAAGGTCCATTTAGCAGACCGGAATGGAACGGACCCTAACGGAGGTGAATGGATACTATGTTAATCAATAGGATCTGTTCATATTGCCCTTTTCAAAAAGATCCGTTTTGTCCATTCTGCCGAACAGACTGCAACTTTTCTGGACTGACGGATGCGTCACATTGACCGCCCACTGATGGAATGGAAAACTGATGCCTTTTAAAACTGATTTGTTCCATGGATCAGTTTTTAAGCTGATCAGTTTTCCATCTGTGCCAGTATGTGAACTGCTGAGGGATTGTAGCATTTATTAACAGGAAACCGCACTCACTTTAAAGAGGAGCTGTTAGGTATAGGGTCTCAGAGAAAAAAAACACATATATCAGTAGCTAAATATTGGCTGTACTTACATTACATATGCATTTCACTGCCCACGTTTGGATTTCACAGATTTTTTATATAGTATTTGCAGAGAATGATGTTCCTGACAGCTCATGGCAGGTTCCATGTTTGTCTGTCTCCTATGAAGCCAATTGTGATGTCATATTCTCCCTGCTTCCTGATGATTCGACTCACACAAAAGATCCTAATGGACAACACTACTGTGCAGTGAATATTAATTAGCCATGTGGCTAGGAACAATAGCGGACTCATGCAGTATACTCGACGGAACATGTGCCCTGTGATTTTTCAGTGCTGTGAGTTTAGACTGCTGTTACAAGCTGCTGTAACATGAGCCTGTAACTTCTCACTGTGAAAGCAGCCTTAGGGTGTGATAGGGAAATGAAGAGGAGGACCCAAGGTAGTGCACTGGGGAGAAGAAGCAGCCCCAGAATGCTTTGCAGTATTTGTTATGCGTCCTGCCAGCCTCCTTACTAGCTTGGGAATAACAGCCTTGCTGTTCAGTACACATCGAAGTAAGAGAGATTTTTAACTTCAGTATTGCCTTTTTGGCTTCCTTCTAAACTGTTTAACACAGGAGAATAGAGGTTTAAATTGGCTTTTGCAGCCTGACAGTTACTCTGTAAGGATAATCAATGCATCTCCCTTTTTACCGCAGCTACCGTGTGCCATCATTCCAGTCTTGCCTGCGCACGCAGCATTCACGCTAACGAGCCTCTCTGAAAACACCTCTCTTGTAAAGCAGACAGTTTAGTTGTCTGTAGTACAATCTCAAATCATGAATGTGCTTTTTTTGTTGTTTAGGAAACAAGAAAGAGCAATGAAGTGAAGTTTGTAAGCAGCAGCCAAGCAACCGAGCAACACGAATCCCAATTTTCAGCCTGCAATACAGAACAGGTATCATGTGAATTTGTATTAGCCTGTTGTATATTTATATAACTTAGGACTCTGCACACCCGATGCTGTTATTTGTGTGAGAATAGTTTTGATCTGGGCGGATCTCTCTGGAGACACGGCCGTGTGGCCGCTCATTTTCCGATGCTGTGAGGATGGGGAGAGGGGGGAGAGGGCTGTAAAGATATATTTTAAATGCCATCATTTGCTTTACTTAGGTGTCGCTTCGTGAGCAGAGCACCCACGAGACAAGCTCAGCATCTAATTATAATCAAGAAGCTGATGAAGGAGGTAAGAATACTGCTTCCACTAAGTGTGGTACAGCCTAGCTAAATGCACCCGGGTAGAAAATTAAGGTTTTGTAAATTTCCTATCTGGGTTTGCTGATGAAAAAAGATTTGAATGAATAATGACAGAATGGAATGTTCTAATATATAAGACTAAAGGGAACAGCAGCAAGTATGATTTCATGTCAAATCCAAAGCAGGATCATCCACCAGGCAACCTAGGCAAGTGCTTAAGGCCTAGTGGGTGTCAAGGGCAGTGGTGCTCGGATAATTTCCGTGATCACGGAATAATTATGATTCACTAGCATTTTTTCACTCATCAACTGCCGAATCCAAATCCGTGATTGATTCTTGATCACGGAAACCGGCCACGGAAATTCCGTGATTGCAAATATTCGGAATTTGGTTACAGTATACGGTGATTGCGGTGGAAATCCGTGATTAGGTCGTGATTGCGTGAAAATGGGCAGGATTGACATTCCTGGGCCAATCAGAGTCCCCCAGCCAGACCCTAGCAACCAATCATAGGAGGGGGGGCTCTGTCCTCCCCTCCTGTATATAAAGTGGGGGCCATTTCCAGAGCTCCGTCCTTGCTAGACTCTGTGGCAGTGAGAGGATCATCTCCAGGCCATATTGTACATCAGCAAGAGGGTTTTCAGTCCTTACATTGCCCTTACACTGTATATGATACTTGTATTCAGCTAGCTAGCCAGTGAGTGATTACTTAAGTCAGCCACACACAGGCAGGCCCGGATTTACATCACAGGAGCCTATAGGCACAGATGTCCTGGCACCCTAGACTTCGCCTTCCATGATCCTACAAACTCCCACCGAATCACACCACAAGTGTTCTGGCTATCCCAGCTGTCACTACTCCATTACTTTCCTTGCCTATCAATCATAGGTAGCTACAGGCGTCCCTTAGCATTAGGTAGCCAGATGTACCCTGAACAATAAGTAGCTAGTGGTGCCCCCGACTGAAGGGAGATCTCATCAGTGGAATGCTGAGAAGTGGGTGAGTAACATCTCATTTATGCTCTGCTAGGGACTCTGCATAGGAAAGGAGGGAGGCACTACGGGAGGGGAGTGAGCCCCCTTTTCATCATCGGTAGGCACGTGCCTACAGTGCATTATGGTAAATCCGGCCCTGACCAGAGCAGACCCTTTCAGGCAATATTAAGGTGCCCATACACCTGTCAATCAGTCACCAGATCGACCATCAGAAAGATCCCTCTGTGATTGAATCAGACAAGAGAGGGATCTACTGCCTAAGTTCCAACACACTCATCCTGAAATCTATTGAAAATCACTCTAGCACCTGCCGGGCAGCAGAGTACTTCTAACAAAAATATAAAGTGACCACACACCTTACAATGTTTCTGTTTCCTTTTAGTCCAAGTCAATTAAAACAATCAGTTGTACCCAAAAATCGAAAGGTTTCTTTTTGTTATTTTTTTTTTTATTCAACCAGAATAACTTGTAAATACCAGTAGCTATTCCGTACATACCAAACGATTTTGTTTGTATAAACAACAATATGAAAGAATGTGTATGTGTGTATATAGTATGTATATAATGAAAAGAAGGAAAGAGTGTGATGTAGTGTGAAACTAATATATGTAGAACTTTGTTGGTTTTTTATTTTTAGAACTATCAAAAATAGGTAAAGGTTAGAGATGGCCCGAACCGTTCGCGGGCGAATCTCTGTGGGGACTGTACTACTTCCGGGTTGCTATGACCCGGAGTAGTACGCCTGCGCTGGCCCAGCGGTGCGCGTCTTTGATCGTGCGCCTGTTGCCGGGCACTCTTTGCGCATGAGCATGACGTCACTCATTACTTCACGCACATGCGCAGAACGTGCCCGGCAACAGGAGCGCGATCTAGGACGCGCACCGCCGGGCCAGCACAGGCGTACTACTCTGGGTCATAGCGACACGGAAGTAGTACATGGTGAGATGTTTGCCAGCGAACGGTTCGGGAACCATTCGCCGACATCTCTAGTAACGGTATTGTACTTGGTTTATTTATGTAATTAATAACAGAAATCATTGTAGCTAAATAAAGTGTGGTAAATAAGTAAGTAAGTAGTAATGTGGTGTTCAGTGGCAATTGTAATGCTAAACAGTAAATACAGTAATGATCACATGAGATATTGATAGGTGTACAGAGATGGAAAATGGTGATATATGTCACAGCGAAAAATGTTTCATGAAAAAGCAAAATGATCAAAAGTTGATTATTGAATGAAAGGTTTCCATGCAGGACAGTTTTCTATCCAACCAACTGTTTCATCATTTAATTTCCCAAAACTGCGGCAATCTGGAACACACGTGTGTTAAAACAAAATTTCTTCATAGCGTCCGATCATCTGAAAAGATTGGATTGGATTGGTACAATCGAATCAAATTAAACAAATTGTGACATGTGTTGCCACCTTTAGTGTCAAGAGGTACCTGAGATGACACCGTCATTTGTGAATGCTATAGTAATGTTGAGAAATACTGCTCTGGATGACTTTAGATTTACTTCCATAAATCAGGTCTTCAAGAACATCCAAAGGTTTCTGCACAAGTTCTCAAGGAGCAGTATGAGAAATCCATGAAGGAAAAAAGCTCCAACCTGGCTGGAAATGTAACTTCTCAAGGGAGGTATACCAAGGTAAAGTTGTGCTCTTTATACAATATATTCAAAGATAGCATTAAAACATTAGTACAGGGGTATGTTTTACAACGGCAAATAGAAGGGAAACACTTTTATATTTTATGTGTATACTGGTAATTTTAAAAGTTTTACATTATACAAAAATCTAAAGTGCCTGTAGCAGTGGTTTACTGTTTCTGAGTGCTTCATTGTAGTAAGGCTACAATGCAGCTTTCCAACCTCTGTATTAATGGCTCTAATATTTAATGGAGCTGTGCTGTCTAGTCTAGGTTGATTCCCCACAGAGAGATGAATATGTGACTATAGACTCAAATACTAAACCTTTCCCCCTTCTTCAACTGTCTTGCCTTAGCACGAGTGCAAAGGCTGGTCTTTGACATGAGGATGAGCCAAGAATGATGAGGGGGGTGGGGGAGGTTGCATGGGTGGGAGAGGACTTGCCTGAACTTCTTAACCACAAAGCCAAAAACACTAGGACTTACCAGGGCTCAGCAGCGCACAATAAGTGAAGAAGGGCAATTCTACCATCTGACCTGTTATGATGGTCATGTCTTGGAAAACTCATGAAGAAGTGTGTAATGTGTTTCATCAGCTGATAGATTTGCAAAGCCCTGATTTGTTGTGATCACTTCCTGCTTTAGCACATGATCACAACTAGCAAATCAGAGACTTGCATATCAATCACCTGACTGAACTGATTACATGCTTGTCCATAAGTTCTCCTAGAATGACCATCTCTATTGACTTGCCCACCTGACACTCTGCTAGTCGTGCCAGTGACCGGGGCACGATTTTTTACTGTCAGTGATAGAGAGAGTAAGAAGGCACCAGGCTGGGCATCATTGATGGGGAGCTCAGTATCGGTGAACCACTGCAGCAGGCATTTTACTTGTTTTCACTGCCAGAAATACAACTTTTTTAATGCATAAAAATATGAAATTACTTCCAACCATGTCCTTAAAGGAAACCTAAACTGAGAAGTCTATGGATTTTTCCTTTTAAAATTATACCAGTTGCCTGACTCTTGTGTATCTAATACTTTTAGCCACAGCCCCTCAACAAGCATGCAGATCAGGTGCTCTGACTGAAGTCAGACTGTATTAGCTGCATTCAGGTGTGAGATTCAGATACTACTGCAGCAAAGAGATCAGCAGGACTGACAAGCAACTGGTATTGTTTAAAAGGAAACATCCATATCCCGCTCAGTTAAAGTTCCCTTTAAAGGAGTTATCAAACAAAATGTGTTGCCCCATGATATACTTACCCGTTTCTCCAGCCCCTTGCAGTCGACATGTCCCTCGTAGCATCTCCGCTTGCAGCCGCCGGCCTGGGGTCCCCGCCGGTGCAGAGGTCAACCTTCTACTGCGAGTGCCGCTGTCAATCAAGTCTAAGTTTTACACAGTGTACTGCGCAGCCGCAGTAGTTCTGCACCTGCACAGTACACTGCGGAAAACGTGAACTTGATCGACAGTGGCGCAGGCGCAGTAGAGGATGAACTCGAGGTCGGCCTCAGCATCGGTGGGAACCCCGGGCCGGTGGCTTAAAAGTGGTGATGCTTTGAGGGACATGCCAGCTGCTAGGGGCGAGAGGAAGCCCCCGGTAAGTTTATCATGGGGCAGCACATTTTTCTTGATAACTCCTTTAAAATTGTGTTTTTATTTCAAAAGTGTAGTATTCGTTATCTTATCTTTGTATTTTTTACTTAACTTTCCTCCTTTAACAATCTATAATTCTTTCAATCAATACTTTTCTCTGAAACTTTTCCCAACTTATTCCATCAAACACACAACTAGAAAATACATCACAATAGCTATAAAGAACATTAAACAAAATAGTCCTCATAAAGCATTTACAAAGTTTGTTCCCCCCAATTAAACACCTCTATTTGTTATGTCCAGTAATTTTAATACATTTCTTTTTAATTTAAAAAATCATATTTTAATATTACACACATCATGTCAAACTGTTTGTTGCTAGCAGGTGGTAAACTCTAAAGGTGCGTACACACACCAGACTTTTTTCAAACTACGGGTCGTCCATTCTGACGACAGTTCCACATGAGTACAGGCTGTCGTCAGACTGATAAGACTTATCAGTCTGACGACAGCCTGTACTCACATGGAACTGTCGTCAGAAAGACCGTCCTGCGGGCGGGTCTGACGACCTGTAGTTTGAAAAAAGTCCGGCGTGTGTAATCGAGTTAAGTGATGGCTGCAAATTTGTTCAGGCTCAATCAACAGTTGCTGTTATGAAGAAGACCTGGAGAACAGGTAGATTAGGTTACACACAATGGGCCCAGTCCAATTCATTTTATCTCCTAAGTCTTCTCTTAGGTAACATTTTCACATCTTATCAATGAAAAGCCTATTAAGCCATCAGCAAGCAAGAGAATACTTAAGCTACGTACACACATGCGACAACGATCGTTCGTTGTCAACGACGAACGATCTTTTAATTGACGAAAGAACGACCTGAGTAAAGTTAGTTTTAAAAGGTGTGTAACGATCTGATCGTTAGAACTAAAGTTACATCACGTAAAGCAACTATTGCGCCTGCGCAAAAAAATGAAAAGTTCCATGGAGAAATAGTGAAATGCGCATGTCAAGCCTAGAACGAATGACCATTTCCAAAGATGTACTACTTTTGCAAACGTTCGTCGTTGGAAAAAATCCGCCAAGCTAGATAGTTCGTTTTTAACGACCTAGCTCGTCCGTCGTTAGACTTAATGGTCGTTGGCTGCTTTTTTTAAAACGATCGCCGTTTGAAACGATCGGGGAAAGATCGTTTCAAACGACTATAGTCGCATGTGTGTACGCACCTTTAGAATCATTTTGATAGTACTTTTCCACCTATTTTTTGGTACTTTTTCAATTGCAGAGTACTTATTTTAAACCGAAGATGGAAAATTATCTCCCAGGACCAGGAGAAAACTTAGGATAAAAAGTGATTTGGATCAGGCCCAATATACCTAGACTAAAGCTTCACACACACACATACAATACACTGCCAGCGTATAGCACGTGGAGTGTGTGTAACGTCACACCAGCGACGCGCTAAACGCCTACGGTGTGTATAGTGCTATTAGAGCAGCGGGATTCTGGAAACAGATGAGCATAGTGTAGTGGGCGGCATAGGACAGGTAATATATAAATGTACACACGGAGCACATTTATACACTAGGGAGCAGCAGCGGACTCGGGAGATTTCCTGCTGAAATCGATTGGTAATCAGTCTGCGGTGTATGGGTGTATAATCAGATTTGTTCAGAGAGAGATCTGCCTATTGGTCGAATCTGCTCATCATTGCTAGATCATTGCTAGATGTATGGGCACCAACAGAAAACAAAAACATTATCAGATGATCTTGTATTAACCCATTTCTGAGCTAGCCAAGCAGAGAAAGTTCCATCCCCATCCTGACCAGTAAAGCCCCATACACACGCTCAACAAAAGTCTTTTAAATGCACAATTATTAAACAACCTTTGTTGTTGAAACAAATGGAAAAAACCCAAAAACATTGTTTGCTATTGTTCAAACAGCTGATAAGATGCAGCTAAAGTCAATCCAACTGTTGGATTGACATGAGCTGTGTCTTATCAGTTGTTTGAACAATAGCAAACAATGTTTTTTGGTTGTTTCAACTTGTTTCAACAACAAAAGTTCTTTCATAACTGTGCATTTAAAGAATAACTGTCGGGAATAAAATAAAAAATCAATTCTTTATTTTTATCTGGTAAACAAGTAATACGGATGCTAACCAGGCAATCCAAAAGTTAAAATCTCTATTACTTTTCTTGTTTATAAATGATCATTCCCCAGTTTACCTGACTCTTATTTGGTACGTTGCCGCACAAGGGAAGTTGCAGGGCATGCTGGGTTGTCCTTTTTTGCTTCTGTACATTAGTTAAGTCTGAGGGGAAATAAAGAAGCAAAAAAGGACAACTCAGCATGCCCTGCAGCCTCCTTTGTGCGGCAACGTACCAAATAAGAGTCAGGTAAACTGGGGAATGATCATTTATATATTGGTTAAGTATTCAAAGCGCACTGGTTACTGGATACATGTGTTTCACACTATCATCAGAGTGCGCTTTAACTTGAGTACAGCAATACTCCACAAGTGATCTATAGTTTAAGTCCAGCGCACATCTCCTATGTAAATACAGAAATAGTCCCAGGTCAAACGTCCTTAACTATTGCTTCAATCTTCTTCGATTCCACCACCAGAAATCACCAATACAAAGCGCACTCACCAGATGCAATGTGACCACTGTCAGACTGGTCAATCAGCGCACACCTCCAGGATACCCCAGCACCTCAGGTCCTGGTCCTTTTGCACATAAATTCCCTGTCCAGGTTCACTTGTCCAGATTCGTGTATCTCCAGTACCTCAAACAGAAGCCTCTCATAGTGTAATATTGTTTTAAAACCACTAAAACTTTATTAAAATATTGCACTCACATGTCACCAAGTTGTAATCATGGCACAGAGTTTTATCACGGGATCTCCCCCGTTGCCAAGCCAGGCCGGATGATGTTTCCGCGTTCTGGCGTTCCAACCGCCGCTGCTTTTTCTCCCAGTGCATCCAATTCCCCGCTCCCCAGTGCGGGGAATTGGACACACTGGGAAAAAAGCAGCGGCGGTTGGAACGCCAGAACGCGGAAACATCATCCGGCCTGGCTTGGCAACGGGGGAGATCCCGTGATAAAACTCTTTGCCATGATTACAACTTGGTGACATGTGAGTGCAATATTTTAATAAAGTTTTAGTGGTTTTAAAACAATATTACACTATGAGAGGCTTCTGTTTGAGGTACTGGAGATACACGAATCTGGACAAGTGAACCTGGACAGGGAATTTATGTGCAAAAGGACCAGGACCTGAGGTGCTGGGGTATCCTGGAGGTGTGCGCTGATTGACCAGTCTGACAGTGGTCACATTGCATCTGGTGAGTGCGCTTTGTATTGGGGATTTCTGGAGGTGGAATCGAAGAAGATTGAAGCAATAGTTAAGGACGTTTGACCTGGGGCTATTTCTGTATTTACATAGGAGATGTGCGCTGGACTTAAACTAATGATCATTTATAAACAAGAAAAGTAATAGAGATTTTAACTTTTAGATTGCCTGGTTAGCATCCTTATTACTTGTTTACGATCATTTATAAACAAGAAAAGTAATCGAGATTTTAACTTTTGGATTGCCTGGTTAGCATCCGTATTACTGGTTTACTAGATAAAAATGAATTGATTTTTTATTTTATGCCCGACAGTTACACTTTAAAAGACTTTTGTTGAGCGTGGATATGGGGCTTAAGTCATCCCCCATTTGCGTAATTAAAACTGTGCATAAAACAATATACTTTAATTTGAGTTAATGAAATTGTTTTGTTTCTGTATTAGCTTAAAGTGACCCTGTGATAAAAGGGATATGAAGGCTACCATATTTATTTTCTTTTGATCAATGCCAATTATGTGGCAGCTTTAAGCTACAGGCCTCCACTAAGTATGCAGGTCAGGTGCTGTGGCCAAAGTTTGACCACATTAACCACATACTTGTTTCAGCCGGAGATCAGCAGGACAGCAAGGCCAATGACATTATTTAAAAGGAAATAAACATGGTGTGGACACCATATTCCTCTTACTGTTTTTTATTCCATGCTCAGTGCTGAAAAGGTATTCTACAGATAAGCTGGAAAAATAATGTGAGTTAATTCAGGAGATAGGTTTAAATGTGTCTAAACGAAGATTAATATATAGCACCATTTTAAAGCTTTGAACCCTGTTCCCACCTTATTTGTTCAATCAAATGCAAAGCAATTTAAAGGACCAGTATCGCGGAAATCATAACGTTTAAAATGCATGTAAACATACTGAAACAAGAAGTACATTTCGTTTAGAGTAAAATGAGCCATCAATTACTTTTATCATATGTTGCTGTCACTTACAGTAGGTAGTAGAAATTTGAAAAAAAAACAACAGGTTTTGGAGTAGACCATCTTTTCAAGGCATTATACAATGATGCTGGCCAGCCTCCCTGCTCGCATCACACTTTTGTGGTAGTTGGACGGAGCAACTGCCTTTCGCTAAGTGCTTTTAAAAATAAAGAATATTGTGAGAATGTCCCATGAGGAGATGGTCTACTCCAAAACCTGGCGGATCTGTCAGATTTCTACTACCAACTGTAAGTGACAGCGGCATAGGAGAAAAGTAATGTATGTCTCATTGTCACTCTGGAAGAAATGTACTTCTTATCTGAATGTTTACATGCATTATACATTTGTCGATTTTAGCAATAGTGGTCCTTTAAAGGACCACCAAAGACTAATTACAGCCTAAAATACTGTATATACAGAACAAAACAATTAAAAACATTTTAAAATAAAATATTAGCTCTGGGTACAATTTGTGGTAAAGTTCTTATTTTTTTATTTGCCGCAAATCCTGTTCTGCTGAAAATTGGCATTAGTCTGAAGTTTTGTTTTTAACTCAGAAAACACTAAGCGACCAGTTGACAATTTGGATAACTTACAGGAACCTATTTAGTTGTTCAGCAAATCTTATTTAAAAAAAAATCTTCTTAGAATCTTTGTAGTGCAGTTTCTTTTATAATATTTTAAATATTAGTTTAACAGGTTAGTTTACAAGTAAACGTGCAATAGAGGATGCAGCCATGCTTTTCAGCAGCTTTTTGGCTTGACAGACAGTAATTGGTATAAACACAGTTCATAGAGTGCATCAATCAGCCTTCATTGCTAAGAAATAACGCAAGGGATGTGTTAAAAAAAACACATAAAAAGCCAAACAATTAACAGAAACTAATATAGAATTAGTAAAGCAGTAGGCAATAAGTGATGTGTTATGCTGAAGAAAGCAAGAACAATAGAAACTCCCCAGCAAAATGCCTGAAGCACTTTTATAATGCTCATCAATAACCGTATTTTTCATCGTATAAGAAACACTTTTTCTTCCCAAAAAAGGGGAAGAAAAGTCCCTGTGTCTTATATGCCGAATACAGGCAATGCCTGACTTATTAAAACCTGCCACAATGTCAGAGACTTCCTGCATCGTCTCCATGTATGGTCCTCTGTTCCCGTGTCTGCGGCTCCCCCCATGCATGCTCCTCTGCCCCGTGTGTAATTAGCAGAAGCAGCAGCACCGGCTCACCTCATCCACAGCTCCTGCGGTCACAGCAGACCTCTCCTGTCCTGTATGGCTCCCCCAAGTGCTGGCTTCTGCTGATCGTGTCATCAGCAGAAGCTGTCGCTAGGGGAGCCATGCAGGAGTGGAGAGGTCTGCTGTCGCCGCAGATGAGGTGAGTCGGTGCTACCACTTCTGTTACGGGGGCACAGGAGCATACATGAGGGGAGTGGAGACATGGGGCAGAGGACGAAACATGAAGGGAGGGTTGAGACAAACGGTGGAGCAGAGGTCAAACAGGGACAGTAGGAGGACACACTGACTACAGAAGGGAGCACATGAGGGACAGAAGGGAGCACATGGGGGACACAGGAGGACACAATCATTGGGGAGAACATCTACAAGATGACCCTGGAATATGGACACGTACACAAGCAAAAAAAGAAATATGTAGTTGGCACTACAGCATAGGACAGCTGATACTGAGGTGATGCGGACAGGGTTCCCGCACTTCTTATCTTGTGGTGCAACCTGCGTGCTCTGATAGAGTTTGAGAGTAACTTGTACATAAAATGAGGAGAAGGAAGTGCGATCGGCACTGCAGGTGCTTTATTTCATATTTGCAGTAGATAAAACAATACATATATAAGGTATCGTAAGAAGTCACATACCATGTGCAGGAAGTGCGGTGGTGCGGTGGGTGCTGGGCACAAACTGCCTGACGGCCGTTTCGTGCTATATATGTGCTTCAACGGAGGCTGCTTCTTACGATGCCTTGTATATGTATTGTTTTATCTACTGCAAATATGGAATAAAGCACCTGCAGTGCCGATCGCACTTCCTTCTCCTCATTTTATGGAATATGGACACACCAGGTTTAGTATATTTTTTCCCCTGGCTTTTGCCCTCTAAACCAAGGTGCGTTTTATATTCCGGTGCATCTTATACAGCAGAAAATATGGTAGTATAACATATCGGGTTATTTGCTACAGCGACAACTAAGTCTCCAGTAAACTATGTGCGATACAGGGTGACAGGATACTCACATGCTGTTCAACAACTCACAAGTTGTTCAACACCTGCAATTGATTCAGCCCTAGGAACTCCACCTGCTGGAATGGAACAGTAAACATGATGTGTTAATATTCAAAATGTCATGTTTAGAGGATTGAAATAATAATAAAGAAAAATAAAAACACAAGTTTTAACACTGCATATGGTAAATAATGCAACTATAAAAATAATGCACTTCAGAGTCCCTTTAAACACTGAACCAATCTAGTATAATGAATTGCTGGCATAGGTAATTTGCAGTTCTTTTAAAAGCTACTCACCATTATAAATATATGTATCTAGTGATTTACAAATTATTAATTGTTGATTGCGAATTATTTAGAATACATTATTTTGCAATAAAGCATAATTGTTTAAGCAAAGGCCAGGCAAATTAAAGCTATATATCAAAATGTATTTTGTCCCCCCAAAAGATCTGTAATGACCACCCGGAATTTGAATGGCCAGTAGTAAATGCCAACGGCTCCAGCTCGGCAAGCAATGTCTGCGAATCAACGACTTCGGTACTGAAAGCAGAACGTTCTTCAAAGTCTTCTAGTGCAAAATCTGTTCATTTTGGGAGTTTAGAAGAATTTCCACCTCCTCCTCCAGACATTTTAGAGACCTCTGATATAGCAGATTTTTCCCAGTCCCCAGAACCTCCAACCTCTCCGGAAAGACATCTGTCACCTACTACTAAAGATGTATTCTCAAAGCAAAGGAACCTAAATGAACTTAAACGTTTATATAAGCATATACATCCAGAAGTGAGAAAGAACTTACAAAAGGAGTATATCAGTGAAGTTACTGAAATAGTAAACAGCCAGACTGATCAGAAGGGTGAAGTGCGGCAAGCAAAGTATGCTTTTGAAAATCCAACAGGAAGCCCACAGAAATGCCTCAGCCCAGAAAGAGAATATCTGGAATGGGATGAAATTTTGAAAGGAGAAGTGCAATCAATGAGGTGGGTCTTTGAAAATCAGCCTTTGGATTCAATTAAGGATGAGTCACCTGAACAAAGTCATATCAAAACTATTGGAGAGCAAGAAATTATTGCTGGAGGAGATGTAAAATATACAACATGGATGTTTGAGACCCAACCAATTCATGCACTTAGTACAAATGCCTCCAACCCTGCAGAAGATGCTGATAAGGTGCCGGATCTTGCCAGCGGAGATGTCCGAACAGCCACATGGTTGTTTGAAACTCAGCCATTAGATGCACTGAATAAAATTTACAAAGAATCTGACTCAGATATTATGAGGCCATCCGAAGACATTCAAGGAGGAGATGTAAAAACTGGAACATATCTATTTGAGACTGAGTATCGAGATGGACGCCTCTCTTCTCTTAATGAAGTGAACATGCTTACCCTTCGATCAGAACTCCAGGAGATAAATGGAGATGTTAAAAGAACAATCAAAAAATTTGAGAATGAACCAAAATATGTCTTGAAAGACAGCTCTGGAAAAGTCCTCGAAATAAAAACAGTGTGCAGGGAAGACATAGAAAAGGGAGACGTGAAAACAGCTAGATGGATGTTTGAAACTCAGCCTTTGGATGCAATTAACCAGGATGAACTTCAGGTTAATGTTGTTAGAGGAATATCTGTTGAAGAAAGTGTTAAAGGTGGGGTGGGAAAAGCTAAGTGGCTGTTTGAAACACAACCCCTTGACTCAATTAAAGAAGAAGATGGTACTGTTACTGAAAAAGAAGCTATCATTGGTGCAGATGTATACCAGAAATGTTGGGTTTTTGAAACTCTTCCAATGGATGTATTGAAAGACAATGCTAACCAAAGGCCTCTTGAAGGGCAAGAGATAATTGGTGGAGATGTAAGCAACAGAAAGAATTTATTTGAAACTGTGCCAATGGATGAGCTCAAAGAAAATGCTGAGGTAGGCAAGCTTAAGAAAATGGTCACCACTGAAGAGGAGAAAGGAGATGTTCGCCATCAAAGATGGGTTTTTGAATCTCAACCACTGGAACAGATAAGAGAGGACAAGAAAGAATACATTCGGACAGTTAGACTTGATGAGATCTACAAAGGTGATGTACATGCCTGCAGAAATGCATTTGAGAAAGAAGACTGGCAGACTGATCATTCTTCCTATAAAATTCAAATTGAAGATGTTAATAAGGGAGCTGTCAAACTTAATAAGAAACTGTTTGAGACAACACCTCTATACACTCTCCAAGATCGTTTTGGACATTATCATGAAGTCAAGACTATCCGCCAAGAGGAAATAGTGAGAGGAGATGTAAGAACGTATCAATGGATGTTTGAAACAATTCCAATAGACCAGTTTGGTGAAAGTACCGAGAATTATCAAGTTATCAGAGGAATCTCTTCTCAGGAAGTACAGTCTGGTGATGTCAAAACAGGAAAATGGCTTTTTGAGACCCAGCCACTTGATTCAATAAAATACTTTAGCAATGCTGAGGAAGAAAATGCTATAAAAGAAAGCACAAGTGACATTGTTAAAGGCGATGTAAAGATGTGTAAATGGCTGTTTGAAACTCAGCCTATGGGAGATCTTTATGAGAAACAAGTTAAAGTAACTGACAGTGAAGAAATTCAGAAAGGAGATGTCAAAACCTGCACATGGCTTTTTGAAACGCAGCCACTTGACACAATACAAGATGAATCTGAAAAGGTTGCAAAGCTACAACGAGAAAAAATTGAAGGCCAGGATGTGCAAACAGTGTGTTTCCTTTTCGAGACTCAAAATTTAGAACACATCCAAGGAGAAGAAAAACGAGATTTTAAGAGAGTAGTGGAAATTGATGTGCAGTCTGGTGATGTGTCTTCTATGAAATATATTTTTGAAAACCAACCATTGGATAAAATTAGTTCTAGTTCACAAGACGTTTTACAAAAGATGATTAGCATGAAATCTGAAGACCTTCAAAAAGGAAATGTCTTAAACTGCAGGTGGCTTTTTGAGAACCATTCTATTGATGAGATCAGTGAAAACCAAGAAAAAGACAAAACAGTACATGCCATCTCTGATGTGCAAGGTGGCAATGTAAGAAAAGGATGTTTTATTTTTGAGACTTTTTCTCTAGATCAGATTAAAGATAAAAATTCAGAAGACACGATGACTAAAACAGTGGATGTTGAAGAAATACTAAAAGGTGATGTGAAAAATTATACTCTGATGTTTGAAACTCAGCCTCTCTATGCCATTCAAGATAAAGAAGGCTATTATCATGAAGTAACAACAGTAAAAAAGGAAGAGGTGTCTCATGGTAATGTCCGAGGAACAAGGTGGCTATTTGAGACAAAACCTTTAGATTCTTTTAATGAATCTAATGAAGTGTTTGTTATAAAAGCTGTTACTCAAGAGGACATTCAGAGAGGTGATGTTAATGCTGTGCGTTGGCGGTTTGAAACCCAACCACTGGATACAATCTCGGATGATGTTAGGTCAGATATTCGCACCATTGAAAGTATTGAAAGTGGGGATGTAAAAAGCAGCAGGGAATTTTTTGAAAAAGAAACAAAGACTCAGGTTGTGAGAACCGTAAGCATTAGTGAGATTAAACAAGGCAACGTTAAAACTTCTACTTGGTTATTTGAAACACATACACTGGATGAACTTCATGAAGATGGTTATAACAACATGAAAACAGTTACAATGGAAGACATCCAAAAAGGAGATGTTCAAGAGTCTGTCTGGCTCTTTGAAAACCAGAGCTTGGACTCAATCCAAGTAAATGATGAGAATGTAAAGATGACAGTGAAGGAAGAAATCCCAGAGGCTGATGTTAAAACCACAACTTGGCTCTTTGAAACAACACCTCTGCATGAATTTAATGAGCACAAGACAGAGCAACAGGTCATTATAGGAAAGAGTATCCAAGAAACATTAAAAGAACTGTACAGCCAAAAACTTATAAAGTCTCAAGGAATTATTTTAGAAAGTGATGAAATTGGTGATGTCCGTATGGCCAAATACCAGCTACTGAACCGGCGGAGTCCAGAAATAGAAAGGGAGGAAGCTATAAGGGGTGATCTTAGAAATATAATGATGAACTTATTGTCCCAAAGTTCCTCCACAGAAAGAATGGTTCTCTTAAATGAAGAAGAAAAGGGCAATGTCTCTTTGACAAAATCACAATTAATGAACAGATCTACGGAAATACAGTCAAGCAGAGAAGACATTGTAGGAGGAGATGTACAAGAAGCTATTAAAAGCCTTCTCTTAAGTAACGACTCTGTAAAGCAAGGCATACTCATTCAAGAAAGTGAGAAAGGGGATATCAAAATGACTGTCTACTCTCTTCTTAACAAAAATGACAAAAATGATTATGAACGTGAAGAAGTGGTGAAAGGAGATGTAAAACGCTCAATTTATAATTTAAAAACCTCCGCCATGACAGATGATAGATCAGAGAGAGTTGCGATTGATGATTCGGAAAGAGGCAATGTCCAGTTTTTTACCACCTGCATCGAATCTGGTGCTTTGGATTATCTAAAACGACTACAAGGTGTTTCAGATGATGTTGCTGTTGAGCAAACGATGGAAGAAATTATTGGAGGTGATGTTGAAGCTACCAAATTGCTGCTTAAAAAACAGCAGTACCAGGTTGAGCGGACTGTTGATGAAACAGATATAGTCCCTGGGGATGTGTATAATACAGTTAAGGTTTTCATGACTGAACCAGAACATAAATCTTTTGATGCAAATAAAGAGGAAGTCGTAAGGGGAGATTTGAAGATGACCCTAAACTCACTTAACCAAGCCATAAATCAGGCTGTGGTCATGGAAAAAGAAGACATTATTAAAGCAGATCTCTCTGCTACGCTAAGGTCCCTTACCGAATCAACGCAGCAAGTGAGAGAAGCAGAAAAACCAGACGTCATCCCTGGTGACATTCAAGGAACCATTGATTCTCTTGAAAAAGCAGTAAACCTTAAAAATGAGTTTGTTAAGGAAGAAGTGATTCATGGCAACCTTGAGGCAACATTAAAATCTTTAAAAGAATCACAGCAGTCTATAAAGCAAATAGAAAAAGAAAATGTAATCAAAGGAGACGTCAGTGCAACCAAGCAAAGCCTGCTGGACTCCTCTACTGCAAAGAAACATGTCCAGCATCAAGTCAGCATTCAAGGTGATGTAAAAACTGCCATGAAGACTCTTCAGCAGCCTTCCTCCCCAAATATACATCGGAGAGCGAGCATTGAAGGAAATGTTAAAGATACAATCAAGACATATCTTCAGTCTACTGAAAAATCCCAGGTATCAAGTAAACGAGAGTTGTCAGTTGGAAAGTTGATCGATATAGATCTTGATAGCCAAAATACATTACCTGAAATTGATCATAACCGCCCAGAAAACATTAATGCTTTAAAAGAAGAGGTTATTGAAACATCCACAAAAATGGATCATCGACTACAACAGAATATGAACACCCTCCAACAAAAAGCTATTGATACTTCCAGTGTGATGGATGATAAGACACATGGTGATAAGCAAGAAATTCACAGTGTTTCTAAACAGAGCATAGACAGGCAAGTTACATCATCAAGAGTTGATAAGGAGCAAAAGGCAGTAGCCAGCAAATCCTGGAAAAAACATCGCACATTCTCTGATGCTCAAGCTGCAGAACTAATGTCTGAAGAGAAAAAATACTTGGCTCAAGGGTTTAGCAAAGGACAGATAGAAAAAATGCCAACTGGTGTAATCAATCAAAACAAAGTGATACAAAAAGCAAAGCTGTCATCCAATGTCAATAGTTCCAAATCCACCTCTATTAGTATGATTAATAGAAGTAGATATCAAACATCAGAGGAAGTTCAAAAAGAAGTAGCAAACGAACAATTCCAACAAAACTTAGGAAAAATGGCTGCAGGCAACATTGTGGATATTCAGCAAGCGCAAGATCTTGATTCCATCAACAACAACCTAGAAACTGTAGGGAATGAGATAATAGTTGAAGGTAGTATTGCATTACCAAAATCAGCTGCAAGAGGCCATAACATGCGTGCAGCTAAAACATCCATCCAGGAAATCAGCGAAACCAGTAAATTTACTACTAAAGGTCACGTGAAAAACTATAACCTTAATACAAAAGTTGTAAAAGAGAGAGAAAAACCAGAAATTGTCTTCCCTCCTCCCCCACCTTTGCCACAGCCTGCTATGGTAGAGCCTCCTTTGGCACCTACACCACCACCACCTCCACCACCACCATTGCCAGCTCATCTGTCATTTAAAAGCAGTAATGAGCTTGAGTATTATCCATCACCACCTCCCCCCGTGGTGGATAAAATGGATGATGACTTCCTGCCACCTCCACCTGAAACAACACAAGCTATGCAGCAATACAAAGGTCAATATAAAGAATTATTTAGTAAAAAAGCAAGTTATTTGCCCACTCTTGAACATTCAGTCACAAGCAAGAAAGAGACAAAGACATTTTCAAATAAATATTCTGCAACGGAATTAGAGGCTTCAAAGCATCATGTAGAAAATGAACAGACTGTAAAGTACCCAGTGAAAAAAGCACCTGAAGTGCTACCAAAGTCCAAACTGCCCATCTTTCAGTCTAAAACAGGAGTCACAGCAAGTTCAAAGGTCAGTGAAACTCAAAATTTCAGTAAACAGACAACTGTTTTACAGCAAGAACAAAGGTCAAAAGTGACCCAGTCTCGTTCTGAACATA
The DNA here is from genome assembly GCF_040937935.1 of Hyperolius riggenbachi. Lineage (NCBI taxonomy): Eukaryota > Metazoa > Chordata > Amphibia > Anura > Hyperoliidae > Hyperolius > Hyperolius riggenbachi. The sequence continues at coordinate 259,933,928 of NC_090652.1, read as the reverse complement.
CCAAACAAACAGAAAGTCACCAGGAAGTTGGTATGGTCAATAAGGGGACTTTAAATGCCAAAAAAACTGTGTCTTCACCAACTGTACCTTTAGCGCCTAAAAATGAAATCCCACCAATTCATTCTAAAACAGGAACTAGCAAGTTTACTCAAGAAACCTTAGTTCATGGGGAAAACATAAACACCACTCAGTCAAGTGCAGTAGATTATGATCAAGCAGTTTGTGATCAAGAACTAGAAAGAATACACGAAGAATCCTTAAAACCAAAGAAAAAGATGTTGTTTTCACCAAGAATATCTCCAGCACCAGTACACATGGTCCAGCTTTCTAAACTAAACACAGATATGACCGTTAATCAAGTTAATGAAAGTAATTTGTCTTTGTCAGTATCCTCAACATCAGCACAGTCACAAAACATTATCGAGTCTCAGCTAACTGAACAAGACCTGGATCAACTGGCATGTGACCGTGAGATGGAAAGAATTCACGAACAAGCAATAAAACCCAGGAGAAAGGTATTTTTTCCTCCTACATGTTCTCCGGCTTTGCAAGCTGAAACTCCAACACCAAAACCCAAAACGTATGTCAGGAAATTTAAAACTCCACTAATGATCGCTGAAGAAAAATATCGTCAGCAAAGAGAAGAGCTTGAGAAAAACAAAAACAAGGCTGTGTCTCAAATTGTCCTATCAGCAGGTACTGAAACTCCAACCAAACAGGTGACAGTTGAGTCAGAAATAGTCAAATGTGCTATAGAAGAGCAGTCTAAAATTGTGGTAACACCAGTTCAAGAAGTTATTCTTAAAAAAGGACAAATTAATGTAAGCGATGGGTCGTTCAATAGAAATGAGCAAAATTCTGCTCAATTCATGGCTACATCCTTCTCTTCCTCCTCCTCACCAGTAAACAGGAACCTTCCAAAAGTTCAGACTGGAATGCAAATAAAGCACCAACAGCAACATTCAACAGTTGTTAAGGGCCATAGTAAAATAGAACAGACAGATGAGCAATATTCTGTAAAGACTCTGGACAATTCGAGACAGATGACTCAGAAGCAGACAGCTAAAACCTTTTCCCCACAGCCTGGAATTGACCATGTTGCAGAAAACTTAGAAGCAGCAAAGATGGAAACAGCTGCCAAATCAGTTAACAGAGCTGGGAGTACAAAGCATGCAGATGATACAGCTATAAAGATGAATCAAAATCAAAATGAACATGAAAGTGTACATGCTGCAGAAAAACAACAAAGCCAAGAGTTAATCACACAATCAATTATTCAAACATCAGAGCAAAAGGAAGTACAAAGTTCTAGCAACACCCAAACTAGGTCTAATGTCAATGTAACTAAAACAAAGAAAACTCAGGATTTTGGGATGGGCAGTACAGTAACCAAAAGAATAGAATCGCCAAAATTCCAGAGAAAGTTGCAGATTAAAAAAGATCTAGCTAATAGTGATACTGTCATCAAGCAGAATGTTGCTAATGCTCAAGGTCATGTAGAAAAATCAAAACTTTTTCACCATGGCCAGATGCATCATCAGCAAACACCACTCCCTCCACCACTTCCAAGAGAAGTAGTTAAAGAACATGTTAGTACTGTACAAAGTAGTGCTGCAGAAACCCAAGTAAAAGCAGCCTCCATTTTTAAAGAAGGTACAGAAAGTCATGCCATGACTGTATCTCAAGAATCACAAAGCAAGGAGCAAGCCAAATCTTCAGATGTTGTGGAATATCTTCGAAAATGTGAAGAGCTAAAACAAACATTGTCCGGGGCAAAAAAATTTGAAACAGAACCACAAACATTAAATATACATACATTCAAAACTTTCCTAAGCATTGTCCCCAGCTGGTTAATAAGCAATGAGAAAAAGGAAGATATGGCACACCAGGCCGTCTCAGTTAATGTGGAAGACATTACCGAACAAATGTCCTACATTAAGAAACAAGCAATGGACATGCATTCAACCATTGAAGGCAATATTCAGGCAGCTATACGCTCTTCCACATTTCCAAGAAGTAAAAAGGAAATCGTCTCTCAAAGTGGAGCATCACAAAAGCAGACAAGTACAGTGTCCAAAAAAATGGAGGTTCCAAGCAGACAAAGAAAGATCAGCAATGATTTCAGTAGGCTTCCAAGTGACATGAAGCAAACTGATATTAGAGCGTGCTCTCCTTTGCTGCGAATGAGATCACCCTCACCTACATACATAACTATTGAATCCACAGTAAGGCGTACAGACTCCCCTCAGAAAGACAGAGTTCCATGTCCTTCTCCTCTCCCTAAAGAACCAGTTAATATACCACTGCCACCAAAACATTCTACAACACCCAAAATAACTCCATCCCCTTCTCCATCTCCCCAAAAAAATCGATCTGAGCAACTTGCAAAACTCAAAGACACAACTGCAAAATTATCCCAAGGAACTACAACACAGCCTCGAGCTATAACTCCTATCCCAGTTGTAGTAGAAAAAAAATGTGAAATTGTACATTCTCCTGCTACTCTGCGAAGGCAACTTAAAATAGAAAGCCATACCTCAGGGTCTGTGAGCACCACACCTGTCCCTTCTGGTGAAGTGACAGTCAGCACAATAGAAGACCGCACAGAAATATATGAAGAAGCAAGAATATCTGAAACACACAAAACAATCTCTCAACCAGATTCAAAGCACATTCCAAAATGGCTTGGCCCAGAACTGGATAGCCTGGATGCATTATCCATCTCACACAAAAACAAGACCCCTGTGGATCATGCATTTGAAACAAAACCTAAAAATGTTTACAAGAAAGTGGAAGTAAATAAGAAATCTAATGCAGAGGAAGCAAGAGAGGGGCACATGGCAGGCCAAGTAGAAAATGTAAATTCTGTCTTTATGACCCAAAGTGGACAAAAGAAGACACAGCACCAGGAAAGCCAAAAAGCAGTCAGTGAAGTTCCAACAAGTTCTGTTAAATCCAGAACTGTTCCAATAAAGCAACTTAAAGACCGCAGAGAGAACAAATCCAAACACGTGTTTATGAAAAGTCAAGAAGAGAGTGGAGAACATTTCTTTAAACCTATGATGCATTCTGAGACGATATCCCAAGCTTCTGGTGTTGACAAGCTGGAAAGCATAGTGACGGGGTCAAGGGCTTCATGGAATCCTGAAGGTGCAAAGGCAGGCTTTGAGTTCAAACATGCTCCTCCAACTTACGAAGATGTCATATCAGGTCATATGCTCGATATTTCCGCTACCGAATCTCCAGAGGACATACTGAAGAATTTTCAAAAAACTTGGGAAGAAAGTGAAAGGGTGTTTAAAAGTCTAGGCTATACCATCTCTGATACTTCTGAAATGACAAGCAGCTACCATCAAAAGGAGTATATTACTGGTAAATAGGCATGACCAGAGTGAGGAACCATTAACAAACTAAATGCTACTGACTGTGTGAGGTAATTTTATAGTTCAGTTAAAAAAAATAATGTGCAGCTCAAAACTAACATTTAATCATCACACGGATTAGTTACCACTTCTTCCTTTCTCTGTTCTTTTTTTTTCTCCCTGAAGGCTTCTCCTTTAATGACATGCTGTGTGTGTTTGTGACTAACACTGACTGCTGTGCTGAAAGTAGAATGGAGTTGAATCTTGAGGTAAAAACAAGACTGTCATTTGCATATGTTTGCATACTAATTGCACCAATAACACACATGTTTTGCAAATGATTTCATAACTGCATGAAATATTGTGAAATGTCAGACAAGTATAAATGAAGGCTTCTGGGAGGCTATTATGCACGTGAAGGAGCTATGTTCTATGCTATGAAGGAAAGGGTGTCCATATTAAAACATGGAGATGGAAGCAGAGCATCAAGGTGTCTTATCAAAATGCAAGTTTGTCTAATAGTGTGTCAGTTTTGGGTGGGTGTTGGTGGACTGTTGGTGTCTTATAACTTTTGGGTTCCAGGTTTCTCATCAGAAGACCTCCATAAGTTCCAAGTTTCCCATCAACATTTGTTTTGTTTCTGCTGCTCAATGTTTTCTAATAGCTAGTGTACTTTTGACATCAGTTTGCATTTAGTTCGACATCAACCATACTATTGAATGGTGAATGTTTCTCGGACGTTTACACAAGCCAACCTTAGGAACACATTAAAAGAAGAGAGAAATGGGAAACCACTATAGTTTAGTAATTGGAGTAAGTAGGAGGGTATACAGTAAGAGTCAGGAGTTGAACCCCAGCCTTCAAGGACCATGCCTATGCCATTGTACAGGATGCACTAAGAAATAGAAAAATGTGATGAGCCACACCTTTCCTGATTCAGTCCCATCAATTCTTTTGAGATGTGACAAAATCTGTGAGGAGTTCGATACTTGAGGACTGGAGTTTGACATCCCTGGGAATAAGAAAAATAGAAAAATGGGTCAACTCTAAGGCAACCACTGGCAAAGTCAGGCGAAGTTTGAATTTCATTGATGGTACCACTGATGGCAACCTTAATAAAAAAAAAAAATTGTCACATTAGGAATGAATGTAAGTCGAAAGCCTGTGAACACTTTGCCTGGGTTTGACTTAGATGGTAACTGAGCGTTACGTAGTTATCTAGGTTGAAAATGACATGCATCTATCAGGTTCAGCCTCACAAACTACCTCCTTGACTGTATCAAGGCATCATCTTCCTACATGTAGCAGTTGCCCTTCACAGTTAAGAAAGCATTCAAAATCTTTTTAGATGTGAGTATAGAATTTGCAATACTTATTTTCTGTGGTTCACATATCAACCACTTTAACCATAAAGAACCACTTTCTGTACATGCACAGATCATATCCCTTTGTCCTTTGTACAGAACTAGATCTAAAAAGCTCATTTACCAATTTATATTTGCCTTGTATGTATTTATACATGTCAATTAGTATCACCTTTCAGTCATCTCTTTTCCAAGCTAAATAAGCTCAGTTTGTGCAACATTTCTTGGAAAGTGAGACCTTCCATCCCTTTGATTAGTCTACATCAATGTCTTTCTTGAAGCGTGATGACAAAAACGGTATCCCATGCTGCAGATGTGTCCTCAAAAGTGATTTATAAAGAAGGAGCATTCTAGCATCTAGAGACTTTATTTCTCATTTTATGTATATGTTACGGCCAGAACCCGAAGTTTGGCCACTTCTAGTTCTGGCCGGCCACTTCGGGTTCTGGCTGGCCAATGTGCGAAGTGGCCGCTGCGCTGCGGCCAATGTGAGAAATGGAATTATTCCTGTAACATTAATGTATCTTCTGGCCGCAGCGCAGCGGCCAAATGTATCACAACTTAGTTAATTTAATGCAATTAAGCCGGCGGCAATGTAACAGATGAAGCCGCCGGCTATTGCTCTGCCCCTCTCTCCTCCCCCCCGCCTCTCTCTCCTTCTCTTATGGGCAGCCGGCAGGGACACGCGTGTCCCCAAGAGTCGTTCGTCGCTCCAGGAAAGCAGAGCATGGAGGCTGCAGACATTGCTTCTGCCAGCATCCGCTCTGCAAGAACGGCAGGATTCCTGCCGCGACAAATGACTCCGGCGGCTTGATCTGTTACATTGCCGCCGGCTTAATTGCATTAAATTAACTAAGTTGTGATACATTTGGCCGCTGCGCTGCGGCCAGAAGATACATTAATGTTACAGGAATAATTCCATTTCTCACATTGACCGCAGCGCAGCGGCCACTTCGCACATTGGCCAGCCAGAACCCGAAGTGGCCGGCAAGAACTAGAAGTGGCCAAACTTCGGGTTCTGGCCGTAACATATATAAGAATTGTATTTCTTTAAAAGTGACTGCTTACCTGATGTCTACACATTTAGAACGGCATCACTAGCCATATGAAACAAGGGGGCACCTAGAATTTGATCTAGGTGATCACACTTTCTGCTAGCATTCGATAGAAGAAGAGCTGGCACATCCAAAGTAAATCTTTATTGGTTCCATGTAAAAGCATAGGACCAACGTTTCGGAGCAACGTAGGGCTCCTTTATCAAGGCAATGTTTGCTAGGAGGCAAAAATCTATGTGCTGCTGTGCATACATTCCTGCAGTGCTGCTGATCCCAGAGGAATACACATCGCTGCGTGCCAGTGTCCAGAGGAGCCTGAATCCCACTTCCATATACAGGAAATTATGCACAGCAGCACACAGATTTTTGCCTCTGAGAAAACATTGCCTTGATAAAGGGGCCCTAAGTGGCTCCGAAACAGTGGCCCTATGCTTTTACATGGAACTAATAAAGATTTACTTTGGATGTGCCAGCTTTTTCTCCTGTTGAATGTTGCATAGAGGGCGTCATCCCTCTTTCCCAGCTGTTGCACTCCACTTAAAGACAAAGGGTTTGATCCTTTAGTGTGTGCGAGACAATGCTACAAATATCTGCTAGCAGCCTGGTTTCTAGGTAAGGAGGACAGAAGCAGTTCTGTTCCCCCACCAAGTAATCTGGGGTTCCTAGTAAGAATAAGTAGGAGCAGTTAATCAGTTATGATTGAAACCCAAGTCCAGGTAAATAAGGGAAATATCCCTCAAAACCTTGACAGGTTCTTAGTCTATTACAACACATTAGTTGCAAGAGGGCAACCTCATTCCTTTATTGGTCAGTTATTAATCTAGTCATCTAATCAAGGTTCCTTTGCTCTTCATTTGAATGATGTTATGAGTAAGGCATCACTGTATATTCAGCCAATAGGCAGCCATGTCATTTACCTCGCACTACAGGGTGGGCCATTTATATGGATACACCTTAATAAAATGGGAATAGTTGGTGATATTAACTTTCTGTTTGTGGCACATTAGTATATGTGAGGGGGAAAACATTTCAAGATGGGTGGTGACCATGGCGGCCATTTTGAAGTCGGCCATTTTGAAACTAACTTTTCTTTTTTCAATAGGAAGAGGGTCATGTGACACATCAAACTTACTGGGAATTTCACAAGAAAAACAACAGTGTACTTGGTTTTAATGTAACTTTATTCTTTCATGAGTTATTTACAAGTTTCTGACCACTTATAAAATGTGTTCAATGTGCTGCCCATTGTGTTGGATTGCCAATGCAACCCTCTTCTCCCACTCTTCACACACTGATAGCAACACCGCAGAAGAAATGCTAGCACAGGCTTCCAGTATCCGTAGTTTCAGGTGCTGCACATCTCGTATCTTGACAGCATAGACAATTGTCTTCAGATGACCCCAAAGATAAAAGTCTAAGTGGGTCAGATCGGGAGACCTTGGGGGCTATTCAACTGGCCCATGACGACCAATCCACTTTCCAGGAAACTGCTCATCTAGGAATGCTCGGACCTGACACCCATAATGTGGTGGTGCACCATCTTGCTGGAAAAACTCAGGGAACATGCCAGCTTCAGTGCATAAAGAGGGAAACACATCATCATGTAGCAATTTTGCATATCCAGTGGCCTTGAGGTTTCCATTGATGAAGAATGGCCCCACTATCTTTGTACCTCATATACCACACCATACCATAAATGTTTTTGTTCCAACAGTCTTGGAGGGATCTGTCCAATGTGGGTTAGTTTCAGACCGATAGCGGTGGTTTTGTTTGTTAACTTCACCATTCACATAAAAGTTTGCATCATCACTGAACAAAATCTTCTGCGTAAACTTAGGGTCCTCCTCCAATTTTTGTTTTGCCCATTCTGCAAATTCAGTGCGCCGATCTGGGTCATCCTCGTTGAGATGCTGCAGTAGCTGGAGTTTGTAATGGTGACATTTGTGAGTAGCTAATATCCGCCAAAGGGATGTTCGACTAGTGACAGATTTCATGCGTCCACATTTTGGCAAATCCAACACTGAACCAGTTTCACGAAACTTAGCAAGCAGTTTGCTAACTGAAGCATGGGAGATGGGTGTCTTGCATTGAAATCTGCTGCAATGACCTGGTTACTGCGTTCACCAGACATCAACACAATTTCTATCCGCTCCTCACGTGTTAACCTTGGCGATGGTTGTAAACAAAGAGAAACTTGTAAATAACCCATGAAAGAATAAAGTTATGTTAAAACCAAGCACATCATTGTTTTTTTTGTAAAATTCCCAATAAGTTTGATGTGTCACATGACCCTCTTTCTATTGAAAAAACAAAGGTTGGATTCAAAATGACTGACTTCAAAATGGCTGCCATGGTCACCACCCACCTTGAAAAGTTTTCCCCCTCACATATACTAATGTGCCACAAACAGAATGTTAATATCACCAACCATTACCATTTTATTAAGGTGTATCTATATAAATGCCCCACCCTGTAGAATTAAGGTATTTTTTATGTGGGGGTATCAGGTATGACGAGGTCTGTGTAGAGTTCCCGTGACCGGAAAGAGAAAAAGGCAGAGAGCAACCAGCAGCTCCAATAGTGTAGTATTTAATGCCAAAGGGATTATAAGTACCAAAAATTACGACTTACAAACCCGAGTTGCAATTAAGCAACCACTGTTGTGAGCATGTGGAGAAATCCGTCCCCATTCGGATAGAAAGTCCTCTTCTGGACTTGGGTTGCACTCCAAGAAAAGGTCCACTGGAACCAATAGGCTGCAAGGATAGTCCCAAGAAAGATGAATGGAACTATACTGGAAGGGAGGAGGCACCCCACTGATATGTCAGCATAATGGTTGGTATAATAAGGAACAGTCTTACCTCGTCAGGAGTTTTTTTTAGAGTTTTATTGGACACCACAAACAAACTATGCATTTATTGTCATTCTCCCACTTATTCAGGAGCTACAGGTGCTCCTGGTTAATTGTTGTGATCACTAAGACACTGTATTATTAACATGAAGAAGTGGGTGTATCCAAGAAACACTTCATAAACCTCCTTATGGAGTAAGACTGTTCTTTATTATACCAGCCATTATCCTGACTCATCAGTGGACAGCCTCCTCCCTCCCAATATAGTCGTTATTAGCCTAGGAATAGTGCAGAGTTTTCAGGCTCCCTTAGACTAGGCAGGGACTGATCTAGACCAAGTTGCGCCTGGGGCAAGGTCAGGTTTTGGCGCCTAAAGGTCAGGTTTTGGCGCCTAAACTGCCATTCCCCATCCAAATTTTGCCGCCTTTTTAAGAATTCAACAAACTGCGCCTGGGGCAAGAGACCCGCTTGCCCCCCCCCCCCCCCTAGATCCGTCCCTGAGACTAGGAATAGGGCAGAATTTTCAGTCTTCCACATTCTGTTGATGGTAATGGTCTCTGAATGAAGTTGCTGGTATCTGATGCTCAGAAATAATCACTCACTGCCCTCTACAAACTAAACTCCGATCATGCACTGTAATAATAAAATACTGACACCACTGAAGTAATTTCAGGAGGCATTAATTCCAGGTGTCAGAGGTCTGGAGCTTTGCAACAGGTTTCAGTTGAGACATTGGGAAAACCTCAATGAAATTATTATTTAGGACTATATAAGCCAGAAAAGACAGTTAACAATGTTGTAAACAACAGATGTCCTGTACATTTCTTATTGCTGAGTACCAGTTGGGCACTGTTCCTCGCAGACCTATTGATGTAAGGGATAGCCTATGTGGCCTTTACTAAATCTATCCTTTTGTTTGGCTCTTCTTCTTGTTCTCTGCTCTTCTTGAAGGAAGGCCTATCAGCATGATAAGGCAACACTGGTACGTCTAAAGCATTAAGCTTGGAACTCCATGTCTGAAACCAAGAGCATAAATTCCGTATCATCATCTCGTACCTGGTACCTAAGAAATGTGAGATGAAAATAGGGTTTATGACACCTGACTATCCGCCAACATCCACCAAACTGATTTGACTTGTTTTGACTTACAGCAGATTCTCACATCTCCATTTCCTTACACACCAAGCAGCTGATGGATTTAGTCCACATTTGTGCATGCAGAATAAATTGCACACCTTTTCGCTCAGCTCCCAAAGTAATCAATAAATCCATGATTTGGGTTTTGTAAGGAAGCATAGACCTGAGAACATCATCTGCCAGTCACATGTTGTAGCAACTTTTTTTTCTAGTAATTTCTCAATGTCCGACTTAACAGGTAAGGTGAAAATAAAATGCACTCTGAATATTTAAGTTGTCACTTGCACAGTTCTAAGCTCAGACAATGCTTATCCATATTTTACAAACTTGGCAATACATATTTGTAGTCAAATCTATGGATGAGAACAAAAAATTGTAGTACTGTATACATTTTTCTAAAGATGCTGCATGTGAATTGCATGAGGTATGCAAAAAAACATGCTACATTAGCTGTGTGGCCAAAAGCATTTTCACATCACTTGGAGAAAGAAGTGATTTGTGCAAGTTTGAACCCTGCCTTAAAGTTAAAGAAAGTTAATCACTGCCCCCATCCTATTGCAGGTAGACTGTTAATGGTACTCCAGGGACCCAAAGACCAAAACCACAATTACTAGGTGTCACTTCATCCCATTTACAATAGTAACTAGAGTAGTGTGTACCAGTTTGTCAGCATTAGGTGGCATTAGATAACCATACTGTAAAGATGCAGTTATCTTTTAGAAAGGACTATCAAACCTCAATTTAGGCACTGATGTACAGGTGAAATTCTGAAAATTAGAATATCGTGCAAAAGTCAATTTATTTCATTAATTCAACTTAAACAGTGAAACTAATGTATGCAATAGACTCATTGGGCCTGATTCATTAAGACAAATAGCACGCCTTATCAGAGATAACACGCCTTATCAAAGTTAACACGCCTTATCAGAGTAGCATTGCAAACGTATGCCTGCTACTTGGCAATGACGAGAGCTCCACTCATCCTGCCCTGAGCCCCTGCGGGTGCGTAGCGCTCACTATGCTACTCTGATAAGGCGTGTTCACTTTGATAAGACATGGTATCTCTGATAAGGCATGCTATTTGTCTTAGTGAATCAAGCCCATTACCTGCAAAGCGAGATATTTCAAGACTTTATTTGTTAAAATTTAAATAATTATGGCCCACAGCGTATGAATATTGTGAAAATGTTCAATATTCTAGGCTCAAAGTGTCAGACTCTAATCAGCTAATTTATTTAAAACACCCATAAGCTCGTGTGAGTCCCTCACCATCCTCCCGCGGTCTGCCATTCAGCTCCATTCAGCTCCAGTAACTGGTTCAGACTCATCAGTCAGTCTGGTTCTTCTGCGCATGTGGCTAGAGGAAGCCCTGGGTAAGTATCAAATCTTTCTATATTACTGTCTCTGGTACACTTCAAAGTGGTCTGAAACTCCCAACATAATATTCAATAAAAATGTGTTTTCCTACTGTTTATTACTCATATAGTTATCATATTTGCTTTTGTGAATATGTAACCACTTTACCCCCTGCGGTATGGATTTCTCCGTCCCTTTTTCCACCCTTAAAAAACCAAGGGACGGAGAAATCCGCACCTCCCGCATTACCGCCGCTGTCCGCGCGCGCGCTCCCACCGCTCGTGCACGCCACCGCCCGCTCGCCCGGAGATCAATGAACGGGAAAATCCATTCCAGTTCGTTAATCTAAGCCCCTCGCAATAATCTGCTGCTTCTATGAGAAACAGCATGATCATTGTGATTTTCCCAGCCTCATACTGCTTCCTGTAAGCGTCCTTCCGGACGCTTACAGGTCGCATGACAACAAACTCACTGTGGCCATCTTGCGGCCAAATATTAAAACTACACCCTAAAGCATTTTACATATACAAATACATTAGTTTTACACAATAAATTAACTCATTACCTCCCACACTCCCCAATTTATTTTTTTTTGTAATAAAAAAAAATACAATAAAAAAAACATAAATAGTTACCTTAGCGACTAAACTTTTTAAATATTTATGTCAAGAGGGTATAACACTGTTACTTTATAAACTATGGGCTTGTAATTAGGGATGGAAGCAAAACTGAAAAAAATGCACCTTTATTTCCAAATAAAATATTGGCGCCAAACATTGTGATAGGGACATAATTTAAACGGTTTTATAACCGGGACAAATGGGCAAATACATTTCATGGGTTTTAATTACAGTAGCATGCATTATTTAAAAACTATGATGGACGAAAACTGAAAAATAATAATTTTTCCCACATTTTTTCCTATTTTCCCATTAAAATGCATAATTTCTAGGGGTGGGACGACGAATCCGGCGAATCCACGAATCCCTCGAATATTAGGAAATATTCGAGATTCGTGGATTCGAATCCCGACGCCATTTTCCATTATACGAATCCGCCGAATCCCGACGCCGCATCGCCGCGCATCCGCCGCTCGCACTCGTCCTCCTCCGACCTCCTCCGACCCCCCCCGTGCCTCCTCCGCTCGCCCCCCCTGCCCGCATCCACTCACCTATCCATAGCGGAGCGCAGAGCGGCAGACCTCTCGCCGACTTCCTGGTTCCCCCTAGTGACCGGCTCTTACTATGACGTCATTAGTAAGAGCCGGTCCGGCCACTAGAGGGAACAGGGAAGTAACGAAGAGGTCTGCCGCTCTGCGCTCCACGGGAAAGGTGAGTAGATTATGCAGGGGTGAGCGGAGGAGGCACGGGGGACGGAGGGGGCCGTGGGGGGGTTGGCGGGGGAGGGGGGTTCTATCTACCTACCTACCTACCTACCTACCTACCACTATCCCTACCTACCTACAGGCCGCTATACCTACCTACCTACAGGCCCCTATACCTACCTAAAGGCCCCCTATACGCACCTACCTGCCTACCTAAAGGCCCCTATACCTACCTAAAGGCCCCTATACCTACCTACCTAAAGGCCCCTATACCTACCTACCTACCTACCTAATGGCCCCTATACCTACCTACCTACAGGCCACTATACCTACCTACAGGCCTCAATACCTACCTACCTACCCACCTACCTACAGGCCCCCTATACATACCTACCTACCTAAAGGCACCTATACCTACCTACCTACCGGACACTATACCTACCTACAGGCAACTATACCTACCTACAGGCCACTATACCTACCTATCTACCTACCTACCGGCCACTATCCTTACCTACCTACAGGCTGCTATACCTACCTACCTACCTACCTACCTACAGGCCACTATACCTACCTACCTACCTACCTACCGGCCACTATCCTTACCTACCTACAGGCTGCTATACCTACCTACCTACCTACAGGCCGCTATACCCACCTACCTAAAGGCCCCCTATACCTACCTAAAGGCCCCCTATACGTACCTACCTACCTACCTAAAGGCCCCTATACCTACCTACCTACCTAAAGGCCCCTATACCTACCTACAGGCCACTATACCTACCTACAGGCCTCAATACCTACCTACCTACCTACCTACAGGCCCCCTATACGTACCTACCTACCTAAAGGCACCTATACCTGCCTACCTACATACTTACCTATACTTAAGGCCCTATACCCTGCTACCTATACTGAAGGTCCCTTTACCTACCTACCTACCTAAAGGCCCCTATACCTACCTACCTACATACCTACCTACCTATACTTAAGGCCCTATACCCTGCTACCTATACTGAAGGTCCCTTTACCTACCTACACTGAAGGCACATGTACCTTACTACCTATACTGAAGGCCCCTATACCTAGCTACCTACCTATACTGAAGGCACATATACCCTGCTACCTATACTGAAGGCACATATACCCTGCTACCTATACTGAAGGCCCCTATACCTAGTTACCTACCAATACTGAAAGCACATGTACTGTGCTATCTATACTGAAGGCCCCTATACCTTGCTACCGATACTGAAGGCACATGTACCCTGCTACCTATACTGAAGGCCCATATACTCTGCTACCTATACTGAAGGCCCATATACCCTGCTACCTATACTGAAGGCCCATATACCCTGCTACCTATACTGAAGGCCCATATACCCTGCTACCTATACTGAAGGCCCATATACCCTGCTACCTATACTGAAGGCCCATTTACCCTGCTACCTATACTGAAGGCCCATATACCCTGCTACCTATACTGAAGGCCCATATACCCTGCTACCTATACTGAAGGCCCATATACCCTGCTACCTATACTGAAGGCCCATATACCCTGCTACCTATACTGAAGGCCCATAAACCCTGCTACCTATACTGAAGGCCCTTATACCTTGCTACCTATACTGAAAGCTACCAATATTGAAGGCACCCATACCTAGCTAGCTATACTGAAGGCACCTTTACCTCGCTACCTATGCCTGGGTACCTATACTGCGGGCAACTATACCACGGATCGCACAATTTTTATGTGCAGGATTCGTTAGATTCGGGATTCGAAAGGTTCGAGATATTCGAGAACCTTTTTAGATTCGGATCCGGATTCGGATTCGAAGAAATTGTGGATTCGTCCCATCCCTAATAATTTCTCACCTAAATAAAGCGCTGAAAGGTGAATATTGCTCTGGTGTTCAAGGGGTAAAACCCCTCATTGGTGAAGTGGGTAATATTGTCTGTTTACAAGTTACAAGTTTCCAAAGGGTAGTTTATTGTGCCCTAATAGCTGTCATTGCATTTTATTCAAACTGCTTTTTATTGTATATTAACATCTTTTAATGAGCTACTCTGAGCTGTGTGTGTGTGTCTGCAGCACAGAGAGTTCGATTTAACTTGTTACACTGTGTTTACACACATTGTTAAGGGGCTCATACGATGATCGATTTCTGTCTTCGAGCGATTAATTGGCCGATCGATTTGTGGCCAATTTCGATCGATTTCGATAAAATTGATCTATCTGACAGGAAGGAAAATCTGGGTCGATCTGTCGATGGCCCATAGAGTTGCATTGGATCTAATGGTGCAGTAATGCCTTTAGATCGATTTTCAATAGATTTCCAATAGATTGAATTCTGAAATCTATTGGAAATCTGTTCCTGGTATGTGGCACACATCAGATAGATTCCTGTCACATTCGACCTGACAGAAATCTGACAGAAATCTATCTGATGATTGAATCTGCTGCAAATCTATCAGTGTATGGCCACCTTAACAACATTGGAATGTAAACAAAGATACTGTTATCAAAAGTTTGGATGCGGATTTGAAGCTGAATAGCAGGACAAAGTGCTTTGTTTAACCATTTCAGTGATGTTCTACTTAAAAAAAATTCTGGGATAGTAGCTTTCAAGCTGTGAGGAATCTTTTAGAGCAAAGTAGAAATGCTGGCTTTCAGACCACTTTAAGTTGAATTACTGAAATTAATGGACCTTTGCACAATATTCTAATTTTTCGAGTATCACCTGTATATTTACCACGTCCAAATGGTAAATGCTTCTCTCAAATGATTCTTTTGTGGGCTATAAGTAATGGGCATGGACAGTTTCCTATTTACTTCTGTCCAGTTTCTCTGCCTCTCTTTCTTTAGATATATAGAGCACATCTGAGATTAAAAAATGATAATTTCACTGGATTGGTGATCACATTTCAGCTGAGGCATTCTGACACAGTCTGAGGACTTCCGGAGCTCTCTACAGTGCTCAGCTTCCCTACCATTTTACTTCTTAATGCTTGTCCGTTTAGTGATACTTACTGGTCGTTTATGTCAGACAGACTTAGAGGATTAATCAGACACAGATGACGAATTGAAATGCCATTCTGTGGTTCTGCACCTAAAAAAGACTACACAAAGATGAATGTGGGCCAAAGCAACGGAGAATAGAAGACACTTATACAGCAATTTGTGTGTCAAAAATATCAGGATATAATGGAAACAGCTTCTAATAGTAAAAGCTATTAGATTTTAGCCTGGCCATATGGACAGCGATATTGATCTTTTCCAGTGCCTGGAGATATACTTTAAAGATTTGGTCACGTGGCCTGAAGGAGCCCAGCCAAGGGAATTAGCAAAGGCTGTGTGGATGGGGGCTGCTTCTCCAATGTCATCAAGCTGTTCAGAGAACTAGAGGGGGCGGGCTCAGACAAAGGCTTCTATGAAGACTACAGTCTGTAGCTGTGGTAGTCTTTACTACAGGAAATGACTTAAGCCTGGTACACACCATGCAATTTCCCGTCAGATAGATGGGTCGAATAAATAATTTCCAACAGGTCCGATCTGATTTCTGATCATTTTTGTGGAATCATCTTCATTCCTTTTGAAAAGAAGAAGGCTTTAATAGCATCACCACTGACTGTTAAGGTGCCCATACATCACTCAATATTGCGGCCCAATTGATATTCCAATTCGATAATTTTAGCTAATCGGAAAATAATGCTGCCATAGGGTTGCCTGATTGATCTTTCAATCAATTTCTGTACAGAATCAGTCATAAGGGTTGAGCAAACATGCTGTAAAATATCATTGCAAGTGCTCAATCGGGTGTGTGATTGTAATGGTGTTTCATAACGTGACTACTGACATATCTGACAGACCCCCGGCCAGTGTCCCCCCAAGTGTGATTGTCTTCCCAATACCACCTCCATGCCTTTGAGCAGTGTAAAAGTCTCACCCGTCCAACGGCGCTACTTCTGGCCTTTCTCCTTCCCTGTGCCTGTGCCACATGGTGCATGTGTGACATTAAGGCTTGATCATCCCACTAAATGTTCCAAGCAGCTGATTGGACCCTTTATCAGTCTCTAAAGGGTCCCATCAGCATGTAATCCGGCCCTGGTATCCTAGACACTGGCTCATCACTCTCTCTATGCTCCGCCTCCGTGGCCCTCTTTCTGCAGCACTCACATGGCCCCGATCCAACGCTGAACCTCGACACAGGCTCCTTAGCTCTAATCACCACAGTTTCTTCCGTGCAGCGCTTCTGATGTCATGAGAGACGCAGGCCGGCAGTAACCATGGTGATGAGACACTAAGCTCTCCTGCTAAGCGTCCCACCACCATGGTTACGCCTCATGACGTCAGAGGCGCTGAAGTAAGTAACTGTAGTAATCGGAGCTGAGTGGCCTGTAGGAGAGTGGCGAGGTTTGGCGCTTTAACAGGGCCGTGTGAGTTATTGTAGAAGGGGGCCACAGAGGCGGAGCACAGAGAAAGTGATGAGGTGGCATGGGGGAAATGAGGGGACATGGGGGCTATGAGGTGGCACAAGGGCTACAGCGGGGACACAGAGGGACACCAGGTGGCACAGAGGGAACAGAGTGGCACCGAAGGAATAGAGGGGCACAAAAGATGGCACAGGGGGCACAAGAGGTGGCACAGGAGGAAAAGAGGGGCACAAGAGGATGCACAGGGGCATCAGAGGGCACACGGGAACAAGAGGTGGCACGGGGGAACAGAGGGGGGTAAGAGGTGGTTTGAGGGAGGAGGGGCCCAGATCTGCTATTATGCTTAGGGCCCCATTGAGCCTTAATACGACGTGTGTGACGTCACTACTTTAATAGGCACAGGTACCGGGTGAAAACTTTTAGGCAGGGAACACACTACCTGCAATTGTGCCTGTTTTGCAGTCAACGGCAAAGCGCCCACGATTTCACAGACCGTTCGTTCACGCTTTTTCCACGCATTTTAAAATTGCACAGCAATGCACTTTTTTCACCACGGTGATGGGACGCGTTCACAATTACAGTATATGTCGTCGCAAACAAAAAAATAGCAGAACAATTGCTGAAAAGCCGATGGAGAGCCAGAGAATGGCTCTGAGGCCTCTTGCACACTACATGCGATTCCGATTTTAAATCAATTTTAACATGCGATTCCAATTTACGATTTTTAATCGGTACTGCATGCTGCGTTTTTCTTTTTGTTTTAATAGCATCCAGGGAAAATCAGAATTGCAAATTTGAATTTGCAGTGTGCAGGGAGCCTGAAAGTGTGTTTTCTCCCTCACACTTGGGTGGCGGCTAAACAGGCAGGGGAAGCTGCCTGCCGGTCAGATATTGGTGTGCGGTGTATGGGCAGGAAACAGATCCCTCTCTGATCAGATTCCATCACAGGGGGTTAGTCCTATGCTTGATATGCTTGTGCACAAGTGATGTATGGGTACTTTTACATGCTGTCTAAACAAATTTCTCTATCTGAGATAAGTTCCTTGAAGACACAGAAAAAGCAGCAGTCAGTTGGAGAAAGAGTAAGGTGAGTATACATGGCAGCGTAGTGGTTAGCGCTCTCACCTTCCATCGCTGGGTCCCCAGTTCGAATCCCAGCCAAGTCAACATCTACAAGGAGTTTTTATGTTCTCCCTGTGTCTGTGCGGGTTTCCTCTGGGCACTTCAGTTTCCTCCTATACCCCCAAAACATACAGATTAGTTAATTGGATTTCCCCTAGAAAAAAATTAGCCCTAGGTACATACATAGACATAGTACTATGGTAGGGACTAGATTGTGAGCTACGGTACTCTGAGAGACAGTTAGTGCCAAGACAATATATATACTCTGTAAAGTGCTGCGTAAGATGTCGGCGCTGTATAAGTAATTAATAATATACTCCCATCCACTTGTTTTATGTACAGTGCCGAGATCATGCATGCATGATATTGGTGCACATTTTGAGGTAAGAACATAGAATTGAGATTTGCCTTTTTATCTCAGATATACTCTATTTGTCTTATGCAGCCAGGGAGGGAAGCAGAGGTAGAAAAATCTGGGAAACTGTTCAAAAACTTTAAGTGGATTGTAAAACTGGGAATCTACATTTAATGCCCATTTTTTTCATCCCTCTCAAGTTCTTTTTGTCAATAATAAGAACTCTTATGATTTAGTTTATCGTATGGAACTCTACGGAGCCACTAAGTAAAAATCACTGCAATATAATTACCCAGTGATATGCGGGACAGACTGCAGCTTCATTACACCGCCTGAAGAGCAGCTGCAAAATGAGGTTACATTATTTTATGATGTTATTGTAACTGCCACATATATATTCCCAAACAACATTGTCTGACCTTCTTTTAACAAACTTAAATTCTCAGTGAATATTTTAAAAGAAGCCTCTTTGTATAAAATATGCATTAGCATAATCCAGTTTCCAGCGTAAGCACTTTTGTCTGATAGACAATACCGCAACAGATGTTGGCTGGATCATAAAACGCACTACAGTAGCTAAGGAACTTTAGGCATGTCATGATAGGATATGATAACTTGTATAGGATAATGTGCTGCTATTGGCAATTTTAACGTACAGAAAGTCTGGCAGTTGTGTTCTGGAGAGTCAGTGGAAGGAAAGTATGATAGGAGGGAATGGAAAGTCAGTGGAGGGTGTGAGGAGAAAATGGAATGCAGAGGGAAGAGCAGAGGTAAGTATAATGGAAGAGACTGAAAAGTCAGGGAAGGGTGTGAGGTGAAGAAGGAATGCAGAAAACAGACTGTAGGGAAGTATGATAGGAGAGAATGGGAAGTCAATGGAAAGTGTGAGGAGATGATGGAATGCAGAGTGCAAACTAGAGGTAAGTATAATGGAAGTGATTGAGAAGTCAGTGAAGGGTGCGAGGTGAAGATAGAATGTGGAGAGCAGACTAGAGGCAAGTATAATAGGAGTGAATAGAAAGTCAATGGAAAGTGTGAGGAGTAGATGGAATGCAGAGTGCAGACTAGAGGTAATTCAGTAAACGGTGCGAGAAGATAGAATGTGGAGAGCAGACTAGAGGCAAGTATAATAGGAGTGAATAGAAAGTCAATGGAAAGTGTGAGGAGTAGATGGAATGCAGAGTGCAGACTAGAGGTAAGTATAGTGGATAGAGACTGAAAAGTCAGTGAAGGGTGCGAGGAGAAGATAGAATGTGGAGAGAGCAGACTAGAGGCAAGTATGATAGGAGGGAGTAGAAAGTCAATGGAAAGTGTGAGGAGATGAAGGAATGCTAGAGGTAAGTATAAAGGAAGTGATTGAGAAGTCAGTGAAGAGTGTGAGAAGATAGAATGTGGAGAGCAGACTAGAGGCAAGTATGATGGGAGGGAATGGAAGGTCAGTGGAAAGTGTGAGGAGATGATGGAATGCAGAGTGAAAACTAGAAGTAAATATAATGGAAGGGACTGAAAAGTTAGGGGAGGGTGTGAGGAGGTGATGATCTGGAATGCAGAGAGCAGACTAGAGGCAAGTATGATAGGAGGGATTAGAAAGTCAATGGAAAGTGTGAGGGGCAGATGAAATGCAGAGTGCAGACTAGAGGTAAGTATAGTGGATAGGGACGGAGAAGTCAGTGAAGGGTGCCAGAAGAAGATATAATGTGGAGAGCAGACTAGAGATACAGTAAGTATAATGGGAGGGAGTGGAAAGTCAATGGAAAGGGAAAGGAGATGATGAAATGCAGAGTAGTAGTTGAGTAATAACTAGTAGATGCTTCTACCCCCTGCAACCAGAGGCGTATCTAGAGGGGTGCAGGCACGGCTCGTGCCATCTGCGTCACAGCACCATAGGCATCATGCCTGCTGCTGTGCTGCGTTCTCATGCCTACCCCTGTGGCTCCCATCACTCACACCTCAGATTAGATTATTCTGTGGGAACATGGCTACTTATCTTATGTATTTCGGGTGCACTTGGCTTAATGTTAGGAAAGAGGACATAGAGGAAATTAGAAGAGATATTTCCAAAAACTTCAGCAATAGCCCGAGTCAAAAAACACAGGCACCATAACACTTGTACGGAACAAAAGATGCTATTTTAAGAGGGGAAGGTGGCTCTGGCCAGGGAAGGAGGGCGCAATTTCAGTGTTTGCCATAGGCTCTATATTACCCTGATACGCCCCTGCCTGCAACTCATTGTCTTAACGACACTGGCCTTATGCAAACACATTACAATGTACAGTAACTGCTGCAAATATTTTCATAGCTGAGAAATGTTCGTGATGGGAGAGGAATTAATATTTCTGTACTTTTTCTAGAAAACGCTTCCTCCGCAAAAGGAAACGTGCAACATCTGTCAAAAGAAAGTTTACCCAATGGAATGCCTGGTAGCAGACAAGCAGATCTTTCATAAGACCTGCTTCCGATGTAACCACTGTGGAACTAAATTAAGGTAAGTGTTAATATTTGCCCCACGGTGACATTTTATGCACCAGGCATATCAGCATTACATAAGACAGATCAGACAAATCAGCACTGTTCATTTTGTTATTGGCTTCTGATTATAATTTAATTTTATAGTTCGTGTTTAGCTACTTCTGGCAGAGAAGATTTTGGCCAATGGTTATTTTTTGGTTCTGGCGTTTACCTATTAAAAACCTGAACCTCAAGTTCTGAAGATTGGAGCTTGATTGGAGTTATAGTCAATGTTGGTAGTGAGGATGATGAATATTGGTTAAGGTTTAGCATAGCTTGGAAATGTTAGAAAATAGAGCATAGTTTCATTGGTTATGGTTATGGATGGGAATCAGGAATATGGGTTATCCTTAAGTGGGAAGGTTTGGGTTTGTCATCAGAGAGAGGTTAAAGGGACTCCAAGCACCTCTCATGGGTATGCCTTTAAAGAGACTCTGGCCAGTACTGCCAAGTACTTAAAGATGCCGTTCTACACCAAATAGTTTTCGTTCGATTTCAATTTAAAAATTGCAGCTGCCATCTTGACTATGTTATAACTTCTGGGTCACCCCTGTCTTCTCTGTTAGAGAAGTGCATCACTGAATGAAGCAGGAAGAGGAAGTGACACGCATGGCCATTGCAAGAGGCTCCTCCAAAGGGGTCATAGCACGACTTTGTTGGAAGTCGTCTGGCTTAAAGACATACCCATGAGAGGTGATCGGAGTCCCTTTAATGTTGGGAGGTGAAGTTTGAGTGTTTGAAGGTTTCACAATGGGTGATTGTTAAAGCGTATCTAAACAGTGAGTTTGAGACGCAACAAAGTAGTGTTGCGTGGCTGAGATTTGAATCATACAGCCAAAACACACTTGAGGCACCAAAATAAATATAACTGATTTTCAAGGACAAGCAAGAACAGATTTGCCAAAAACAAAATGGTCTCGACATGTATGGGGGAAGGGGCCATGGTTAAGAAGGTTAACTCACCTGTGCCGCTGCCTCTTGACAATGCACTGCACCCTGCTCTCCATCTTTGTGACATTTCCACCTTCACAGCCAGAAGTTCTGCTGTGAGGGCAGAGGAGGCAGGAAGGTGGAGAGCAGTAGTCAAGAGGCATTGACCCAGGTGAGATAACCCTCTCAGCCATTGTCTCCACCTCGTACCACCAGAACAGTTTTACTTTTCGCGAAACTATTCTAGCTTATCCCTACTGACCTTATAAGTGTCAAAAGAAAGATTTTAGCACATGGACCTCAATTCACTAAGCATTACTGCTATTTGTAATGCAAAAAACAACTGATTTTACCGATCATCTTGCCAAATGCCAATTCACTAAACCTATAACCGCACTGAAAAGTAAAATGACATACCATTGAGGTAAATTATATGAGACTTACCGAGCAGGACTTAGTGAATTGAAGCATGGTTGTTCCGTAAATTACCGAAAGGTTAGTGAATTTGGGGAAAAAAAGTGTAATACACCAAATGCGCTATTTTACCGACTTAAATTATTTTACCAAACTGCCCTTAGTGAATTGAGGCCATTCTCTTCCTTAATAGGAAATATTTCTTCATGCTTAGAGCAAAAAAAGTATGTCAACAATACTGAGCAACATTGCTCGGTATATACAATCACCAAACCAACCTGCTCGGAGTCATGGTTGTTTGAGCAGCCTTTAGTGGTCAGCTGCATACCAGTTTTTGCCCTAAGTGATTAATAATGTGTATTTCCTGCTGTGTGGTTATTCCCACACAATGTCATCATTTCACTAATAACAGTTGGTTGTAGCAGATTAAAAGCCTTAATAGCAGGCCTGATAGCAAGCACTCGGTCCCTCAGTAACTGCTCTCCTCTGCTAAAATAATGCACCTGGCTTTTTATACCAAACTGAGGCTCAAACGCTTGAAAAAGAGAAATATTCACTTTGCCTTTTTTTATTACAGATATTCAGTATGAATCATGAAAATTTTCCAATTCACTTGAACCTGATTAACCTCCTTGGCGGTAATCCCGAGCTGAGCTCGGGGTATGCCGCCGGAGGTCGCCGCTCAGGCCCTGCTGGGCCGATTTCAGTTCTGAAAAAAGCAGCTGGCACTTTGCCAGCCGCGTGTGCTGCCCGATCGCCGCCGCTCCGCGGCGATCCGCCGCGTGCAGCGGCGAAAGAGGGTCCCCCCAGCCGCCCGAGCCCAGCGCAGCCGGAACAAACAGTTCCGGCCGGCGCTAGAGGCTGGATCGGGCGGCTCTGACGTCAGGACGTCGACTGACGTCCATGACGTCACTCCGCTCGTCGCCATGGCGACGAGGAAAGCGAAACAAGATAGGCCGCTCATTGCGGCCTATCTTGTTACTTTCGATTGCCGGAGGCGATCGAAAGTACGGATCAGGAGCGCCCTCTAGTGGGCTTTCATGCAGCCAACTTTCAGTTGGCTGCATGAAATATTTTTTTTTTTATTAAAAAAAAACCACATTGCAGCCTCCCTGGCAAAATAAATAAACCGCCAGGGAGGTTAAAGTAAAAAGAGATAAAGTACAGACTGCTCTTTTTATAGTTTTAGGTCAATTATTTTGAGTGAACGTTTCTGAGCCCTTAAAGAGGAGATTTTCCATTCATGTATCAATTTCTATCCATCCACCTGAATCACTATGAACGAATTTGCCAGACATCAGATGCCTGGCTGATTAGCCAACTGATTAACAATTACCTCATAACTTCTAAGGGCCCTGGCACACCGTAGAGCGCTTTTCGGGTCATTTAAAATAAAAAAACCTGCTTCCATTGACTTGGATTGAAATCAAGGTAAAATTTGCGTAAAAATTGCCGCAATCGTGATTTTTTGAAAAATTGCAATCGTGCCTATTTTGCCGTGATTTTAGTACTTATTCAGGGAGCACACTTGCAGGGCCATTTTTCCCTGCGATTTGCAGGTCTCTAACGCGGTGTGTTTGCTTTTCCACTGATGTTTTTTTCATTCCTTCCATGTTTTTTCATATGCGGCAGGATACATTGAATTTGCGGACGCGCGCACCGTGTGGGAATAAGCAGAAAGCTGTACGATTTAAATATGCGCAGAAAAATGGGAATGAAAATGGGGATGAACGGTAACGATATGTGTTTCCTGAGCATACATATTTAGCCAGTGCAGCTGTGCACATATTGCCATGGAGAGAAAAGCATACAACTCCAGCAAGAGTGTTCCCTGCCTTAACAAAGTCTGTCTTTAAAAGGGATTCGAGGTGAGAGTAATATGGAGGCTGCCATATTTATTTCCTTTTAAACAATACCAGTTGCCTGAAAGCAGGGGTGTTACTACAGGGGAACAGCCTCTGTGACTGCAGGGGGGCCTAGAGCTGTAAGGGAGCCCCAACTACTACTTCCGATAAAGGGGTCCATTCTTAAGATCCGGTATTTTTGTGGCTACACTTGGCAATGGGTGAGAAGATTACGATGTCAACACTTGGTTTATGACCCACCAGATGGCCCCCAGGCTGTCAGGGTCACCAAGGCAAGAGACAGTGTGTGAAGATTGTGAGGGACCATTGTTTTGCTGGGGCCCCCCATGATTTATAGTTATGCCCTTGCCTGAAAGTCATCCTGATCCTGTGCCTCTAATAGTTTTAGCCACAGATTGTGAACAAGCATATGCAGATCAGCTACTCTGACTTAGATGACTCAGTTTTTACTGGATTAGCCATATGCTTGTTTCAGGGTTTGGACTCAAACACTACGTATGCCAGAAGATCAACAGGACCTCCAGGCAACTGGCATTGTTTACAAGGAAATAAATATGACAACCTCCATAGCCCTCTCACCTTTGGTTCCCTTTAGTAAGTACGCTTGTAAATTTACCCTAGATAACTTCTTTCATTTTCATTTTACTGTCCGTGACTATATATATATTGTTAATCTACCAGAATTCAACACTTTACCAATAATTTATTTCAGCTGTCTGATCTTTCGTAAAAGATGGTTGGATGTGTCTTTTATTGGAATACCGACAGGGTGATATTTGTATTACTTTTTACCGTTGTATTTCTAATCTTTTCCATTTTCCTTTAACAGTTTAGGAAATTATGCTTCTCTCCATGGAAATATGTTCTGCAAACCCCATTTTAAACAACTCTTCAAGTCAAAAGGAAATTATGATGAAGGTTTTGGATACAAGCCGCACAAAGAGCTATGGAGTCAAAAGAGTGAAGCTACGACGGTGATAGAGCGAGAAGACAAGAATAGGACATTACTGAAACAGTCTAGTACTTCAAGTAGTCCACCAAACTTACCCTCAAGTGAAGCACAAAACAATTTAGATGATGCCATGCTGAAGGCATCTGGTGAAGTCGGCAAACTGAGTATAACATGGCCTCCATCAACAGAAAGCTCTCGTCAGAATTCAATTGCGGAGAAAGTTATTGTCAACAAACCAAAGTGGCCCCCAGAAGATGGTATGAAACACGTGGATGGGGTCAGGCATCCCCCAGAGGGAGGGGAACAAAAGAGGTCAGAAAGTGAGAAACCAGCAAATATAAGCAATGAATCTGTAGAAAGTATGGACACACAAGGTTCTAGAGTGGTAAGAGAGAACAGAGTGACGCAGGTTGGCATAGATGGAGCTGAACAACTCAAAAACGAGTTGACCAAGAAAGTGAGTTCAAGAATGAATGCAGAAAGTTTGGAAAGAGTCGAAAACAAAGATATGGATGGTCAGTTGAAGGTTACTAAAATTGATGGACATGAAGATGAAAATCTCACAAACCCCAATTGCAATAACAACAACAGCAACAATAACGACAACAGTATAAATGTTGACATGTACACACAATGTTCACTATCACTAATAGAGATTGAATATTATGAAGACAATTTAGCTCCATTCAGTCAGAAGAATGTACAAAATTCCACAAAGGAGCAGTTTGAATACTCAGGGCTTTATATTTGGGATGACAATGGCCATTTGACAGATCATCTTTCTATGAAGATCCAGCAATATGAGATAGGTGACTCAAGCGCACCAAATAATAATCCTCCCTTTTCTGAAGACTCGTTCATCTTTGATCCCGTAACAAATGAGTCTCTAAAATCAGAGAAAAGCGAAGCTGAAATATCATATCACTGTAATACATTTCAGAAGAAAGAAATGACAGAAGCAATTGTTCTGCATGGCTTGTCAACACGGTCTCTTGCTCTTCAGGAGCTTAATGCATGTGCTTTGCCGGGACTTGATATCAATGAGCCATACGTTTTAGGTAGAGAGGCATCTCTACAAAGTACTTTCAGCTTAGCTTTGAACGAAACAAGTGTGAGGGACGGTGATGTACGGCCGCTGGACACAGTGTTACATCCTTAGAGCCGATGTCGAGGCATTGATGGAAAGCATACAAACTTCTTGAGCAGAATTCTGATAGAATATAACTTTCTGTGTATAAGGGAGGATGAACAGTCAAGAAAACTGGTAAAAGCTGGAACATTAAAGAGGACTTGTTAGTATGGACCTGATTTACTTTGGTTTTTGTTGACTGGGAGAAACAGGAGAGTATAAAGAATCCTAAAAGCCTAACGTGGGTCTGTTAGACTGCTAATAGGTGACACAAAGGTTTACAACCCTTGCTCAGGTTCTATTTGACCACTTTGGGAGTTACTGAAAAGTTGATAGGACAGTTGTAGTGATATGGTACTGATGTGGATGCACCTACAGCAATATTTTTTCTTGTAGTAAATCCAGGATAGTTTGGGTTGATAAAAAAAAACAGTACAGAGGTGTAACAATAGGGGAGTAGCTGCTGCAGGAGAGCCTGTGGCTGTGAGGGGTCCTAACTTCTTACTGTCCCACGTTCCCATACAGGGGCCACCTCTCCAGAGCAGGTACTCTTTCGACCCCACTTGTTGTGACTTGAGGGAGACATTGTGGCTGCACCTGTTATGTTTCCTGGCAGCCTCCTGGTTATGGGTGTCAAAGCAGGGGAATGGAGTGGGAATGTTGGGGGGCTACTGCAAAGTTTTGCTGAGCGTCCCATCATTTGTGGTTAAACCCCTAGGTGTGTAGACTGCACTTATACTCTTCACCAAGCCTTGCTATGATCTTATATGACCCAGGCCATGGTTGTAAACATCTGTCACCTAATAGCAAAACCTAAAAAAAAAATAGTTTACAACTTTAGTGGACCAGGCCCATATTAGTCGTGTCACCACAAATATACATTAGCCCTTCTAACTCCTCTGTTAAAGCCATTTTATGGTAATTTAGTTTTATCTATATAGCACCAGTATATTCTGCTGTGTTTTATAGAGTACATTGAACCCTTTACATTCAACTACAGGAGTTTAGCATCTTATGCTCCTGGTTTAGCCATAGCAACGCACAGACAGGCACTGATCTGTGAAGGTCGGTGCAGATCCTGTGTGATCCAACAAGCCTGAACTGGATTATTTTAATTATCAGCTAAAAGGTGGAAAAAGAGATTTATGCCCTCAGCTGTGTCATATCAAATTATAGTGAGGTTTGCTGAAAGGTGGGGTAAATTGTCATCAAGCAGTTTAGTTGTGCAGCACCAGCAGAGCATACGTTTTGTAATATATCCAGGGAGTCCTACATTTATTACAAAACAGTTTCACTGCTGGTGTGTGTATAGTCCTACAATTGTTCTGCTGCTGTTTCATTCACTTTTAGCACTTCTCACTATAATCTGATATGACGCATGGGAGGGTTGTTAAAGGACCACTATCATGAAAAATGTTAAAATGTAAAATATATGTGTGTGCGACGTACATTTTCCCCGCATTAAAATACAATTTAAATTACGTTTCTCCTATGCTGCTGTGGTTTACCATAGACAGTAAAAATTTGACAGATCTGACAGGTTTTGAACTAGTCCATGTCCTCATGGGGGATTATCAGTATTTCCTTTATTCTCTATAAAAGCAATCCCTGGAAAGGATCTATACAAAGATGTCTGCCAGTCTGCCTAGTCATTTGCACACTATTTTGGCAGCTGGACTGAGCAACTGGCATCCAAGTGCTTTTAAAAAAAAAATCACCCACACAGTCCCATGTGAGGAGATAGACTAGTCCAAAATCTGTCAGAACTGTCAGAATTTTTGGGCCTGCTGTAAGCTACAGGGACATAGGAGAAACGTTTTTACTGCATTTTACTCTGGGAGAAATGTACATCTTTATAAGCATGTGTACATATGTATTTTAAAATTTACAATTTTACTTGATAGCGATCCTTTAACTTGAGTTGCCTTAAAGAATCCTGTGCAGGTATACACTCTATTGTGTGACAGATTTGTCATAGAACAGGACTGCTGTGGGAAAAAATACCCCCAAAAAATTAAAACAGAGGTTGTTGTGTTAATGCATATTAAATTTAGAACTCCATCTCCGCATGGCAAAAATGTTCAATACTGAGTATGTACACTGCT
The DNA here is from genome assembly GCF_040937935.1 of Hyperolius riggenbachi. Lineage (NCBI taxonomy): Eukaryota > Metazoa > Chordata > Amphibia > Anura > Hyperoliidae > Hyperolius > Hyperolius riggenbachi. The sequence continues at coordinate 259,905,665 of NC_090652.1, read as the reverse complement.
GTATGAACAGTATGAAAATATTCCTAACATCACTAAAGCTCAGATGCACTCTGGTCATGGAGAGATGGCAACGATATCCACCCTTGTTGGTGTACACAGCATTCTTTATACTACCTACTTTCATGTTGGTGAGAACTCGACAGGTCCTCTTTAGTTAAATTATGTACCATATATAGCTTTGTTGATGCATAATAATCCCAAGGCTTCACACAAACAGTATATTTTAACGGTCTGAGGTCATGTTATATTCAGCTTCACCAACACAGACCTGTAATAAAGCAATTTACATTAAATATATACAATGTTAATTAATAAAAAAATGGCCATCCCTAGAATTAATATCATAAAAAAAATCGCCATCCCTAGAATTAATATCATATAGTCCGAAATAAAATAATACGGGTTTCAAGACCTAGATGTTGTTAAAAATAGTATAAAACGTAACTTCTATTTGCACATGTAAATGTTAAGACAGGTATATACATAACAATAGAACATCTCCATATGTCACACATGAATTTAGTCATAAGACGGCCCAACGCACGTTTCACAATTCAGTACACATCACTTCTTCAGAGGCAGAAGATTGTAGTTCAATGTACGTGATGATAGGTGTTAAAAACACAAGCCGATATGCAATGAATGTTTTCACCTGCATTTCCTCTTAGGAGATCATTTTTCAACTTCTTTTTAAAATAACTTTTCAGCATTTTATAATCAATAAAAGTACCAAACAGTAGGTGAAAAAGTACTATGAAAACTATTCTGCGTATTTTCTTGCTTGCTGGTAAGTTAAAAGGCATTGTATTGGCAAAGTGTGAACGTATTACCTAGGAGAAAACTGGAGAAAAAGTAAATTGCATATGGTTCACTATATCAAAATAACAATAGTAAATGCACAAGGGCCCATATGCAATTGACTTTTTCACCTGAGTTTTCTCCTAGGTGATATTTTTAAACTTGTCAATAAAATGCCTTTTAAGCCACCAGAAAGCAAGAAAATACTCAAAATAACTTTGATAGTATCTTTTCACCTACTTTTTGGTACTTTTGTAGTTGAAAAGTGATGAAAAGTTATTTTAAATTGAAGATGAAAAATTATCTCCTAGGAGAAAAGTCAGGTGAAAAAGTGAATTGCATATGGGCCAAGGTATCCATTGTCATACATATTTGTTCATTTGGGTCAAGAAAAGTGCCAGAAAGATCTGCCGCACTATAGAAGGTCGCGTCACATGACCTGTCTATAATAGTAGTAGAAGAAGGGCTTATTTGTCAAGATGGAGCAAAGGTGGTCAGACCGCTGGATGCTGGTATGTGTTTCGGCGTGTCTCGTGGTAGATAGGCCAACACCATGAGACGTGCCGGAACAAATACCGGCATCTTACATTTTATACTATTTTGTAACAACATCTAGGCCTTGAAATCTCGATTATTTTATTTCTGACTACATGGAAGATACATTAAAGCCCCACTATCTGCAAGAGGTTAGGAAGTTATAATCAGAATGTGAACATCGTCAGCTCTATGCACTTCACTTAGTATATCGCTTACATTTTATTTTAATCAGTGTTAGGGGAGGGGGGATCAGAATCAGAACGGCATTGATAAGGATTTAAACACACCCATCGTTATGACAGCCACCTCTTCCACTGTGGTCAGTACTTGTAGTGAAATGGTTCATTTCACTGCTTCGCTGTCTCCTCTATTCGATGTCTGTACTTAAAACACACACTCGATTGACTTCTGCGGGGCAGTCGTGCTGAGTTAGCAGACATAAGTCTGTGCACAGATTGCAGTGGGAGAGGTGGCTATGGCACCATTTTCCGGTCTGTCGCTAGGTAATCTAGTGCTAGAGTGAGAACTCAAATGGAAATTGTGTATCCAAATAATACTGCAATAGAACTCATTACTCAACAGTTTCCTTTGTTTTTTTTCCATAGAGAGAGGGCATAATTTTACACCACAAATTAAAAGGACTGTCTCACTAAGTTTACAAAACTCACATCGGTGTTGAAAAACGGCAAACACTTATTACTGAAAATAATTCTCAAATTTTCCCCTATTTTTTCTATATATGAACCCTCTGATTATTTATTCAGTGATCAGTTTTACTATAACATTTGTATAGGGTTGTGCAGTGCAGATAAGTGTTATGTTTACTGCTCTTAGTAATTGCAATAAAGATGCCAACCAGCCAATGAAAAGCAACAAGCCCGACATGCACATTTACACTGACCTACAGAGAGGCTCACATCTAACCAATCAAAGCCTCTAGTCTTGCTGCCAGCTCATGGATAAGCATTTGCTGACTTTGATTGGTTCAGATAACGTTCATTTCCTGGGCCAGTGGAAATTTGCATACTGGGTGAACTTTTCGATGGTCTCTACCAATGACCATGTAATTGTAGGTGCTCTATCCCTGATGAGCCTATAGTGGAATGCTGGCATACCAAGAGGCATCACTACAAACTAGCATGGGTGTTTGCCAGAAATCGGTTATATAGAGTTTGTCTTCAACATTAATGAGTAAACTTAGTGAGACTTTTTTTTGAAAATATGGTTCAAGTTGATAATATATAAAATAAAGTTGTTATATTTTATTGTTTCTAAGAGATGCGTATGAGCACCTGGTGTGCCTAAAAGTGTCACGTAGGGTAACAGAAATGTGTTTTTCATATAGGACATAATATGTACATTGGTTTTATGTGAGTGGGTTTTGAAAGGTTTTCTTTTTTCTTTTTTTCTTTGTTTTTATACAAAGTCAGATCTATGTCACAATGAAATCATTTCAGAGATGAGGGCGTTCGTTTGTTGGGCCGTTGTTTTATAATTTTACAGCACTTTTACAGCGCGGCCTTAGCAACAGATGACTAATCTCACTTGCACAGACAGTTCTTGTAAAATGTTATGTGTAAATGATTTTAAAGTACTTCTTCAGTTAAGAAAAAAAAACTATCAACATGATAGGAAAAGAAAAAAAAATAGAAGCACAAAAACTACACTTTAAGCAACGGTGGGTCAGGAACCTACATGCAATCGGCTTACAAGATGTTGAGTGTAAGATTGTTAAATGACATTTATTTTATTTTTTTTTGCTGGTAAACTAGGTACTTATGTAAGTTATGCTAAATGTCAGGTGTGCTGTACTTTATCCAGAAAATGGTTCCAGTCAGTGGAAACATACTTAGCCGGAGAATGAGTCTGTAACAGAATTTACATCTTCTCGTCTAAAAGTGGATCCAACACACTTTAAACTGCACTTATCAACACATTTTAGAATTTCGAAATAAGTGTTGTGGTGGTTTTAAGCTTACAAAAGGACGAGATAGATTTTTATTTTTGCAGTAAGCCTAGTATTCTAGTTAGTGGGGCTCGCGTCAGCTAGTAGTCTTATTGGTAGAAGGCTACTCATGATCCATTAGTCCACTAGGAGCCGCTGAAGGTGGGAGATGGGCTGTTTGCCGAGAAAAACAATGAGCTTGTCTACCATTTGTCAGTGGTGACACTTGGTGGACAAAGAGAGAACTAGCATATTCCTTTAGACTTAACTGTTGGATTCTATTGGCTCCGCTTATTTGAGTAGGAGTTCTTCTCCCAAAAAATAAGTATGCAGTCCTATTGTTAGGCCCGGTTTACACAGGTGTTCCAAGGCATCGCACTCAAATACTTTTCTGCTATTGAACAGAAATGTATTTGGTAACCTTTGCGTCGTGCGTTGTTTTTGACCCCCGCAGGGGGACACAGAAGCACAGCACTTAGGCAATCAGCTTTCAGAAATAAAGCAGACAGTGAAAAAGATTAGGATCGAGCACAGCGTTTGCGTAAATGACTGTAAATGATGGTACCATGCGGTCCTTTCACTTGAATGGACAACGCATAAGCGACGAGCGCCAACACCAGCAGAGTACCCATGTGAACTAGCCCTTCATTTTCAGTACTCTCCTGCACTATATACTAGACCCTTGCTTGACACATTTTGGCAAGTTACAGGAAAAAAAAAAGGTTATGAAAATAAATTAGATCACTTTTTGATCAGAAATCCTGGGGAAATAGAACGCCAGGGAGGTTAAAGAAATTATTTTTTTCTTAAACTGAATATATGCATCGTTATTACTAAGACGTGCCAAAATCCTAATTGAGTTCTCTGATACCGTCTGGCTTTGTGTGTTTGTGCTTGATTGAAAGCAAACTAGACAGATAGTTTGAGATGGAACATGTTCCTGGGATCTGGTCTCCTACTGGCTGTCTGAGCTCAAAATAGTATCCGTTGTGGAGATACATTTCTGTTTTTGTGAACAGACATCTCATGCCATATAGCAGAGAACATTTTGTGTGAATGTGCAATGATTCCATCAGGTACAAATAAAACCTTTAGGCCAGAAACCCACTAGGAGCGCTTTTCTGGGAGCTTTGTGATTTGAAAAGCTCTTGCTCATGTATTGCTATGGGTGTGATCCCACTTGATCGACGTGATTTTATAAAAATCTCCCATAACATAGCATTAGCAACAGTTTTTTTTGAATCACTAGCGCTCAGAAAAGCGCTCCTGGGTTTCTGGCCTTATAGAGCATCTGGCTGATTAAATGAAATGGTGCTAACAGTAGTAGAGTAGCTAGGGAGCTTTGGGTCAATATGCAAGCATTACATTGGGGCCCCCCAAGCACTCTATACATAACAATTGATGCTGCACCAAAACCTGTCAAGTACAGCCGTAGTGTCAGAGAGGTGTAAACAGTTTGTTAAAGCAGACATAAACACAGAACAACTTCTCTGCTCTAAAGGTTATTTGCTGTTGCTTATCATTTAAAGTGTACCTGAGCCAAAGCTCGGGTACACAAAATCAGATATTTACCTAAAGAGAGGGAAGCCTCAGGATCCTATTGAGGCTTCCCTCGGTGGTCCGGTGTCCCCCATCGCTAAGCATGATCCCCCTCCACATCGGGGTCATGCAGCTCCTCTTATTGCAGCGTGGCCACGCAGTAGACACGTGATCACAGCCACGCATGCGCAGCAGCATGGAGCCATCGGCTACGGCTTACTGCACATGTGCAGGCAGGCTCGAGCGGCAAAACTGCAAGAAGAAGAGCTGCGCGGCTCTCTGATATGATTAGCGACAATGCCTTGTTGCTAATCGTCGGGGGACCGTGCTCTGTGATGGGGGACATCAGAACAGGGAGAGAAGCCTCAATAGGATCCTGAGGCTTCCCTCTCTCTAGTTAAGTATTTCAATTTGTACCTGGGCTTTGGCTCGGGTACACTTTAAAGAAAAACGTTTCTTTAATACGGCTGATACAAATACTGCAATAAATCTGCAGTGTGTCTACTTGCTGCTTTCATAGAAGTAGGGTTAACATCCTGCGCCGAGGAATAAGATGTCAGAATCCGCACCGTCTAAAAATCTTCAATTTATTATAGCTTTATTAAAACAATCAAGACAGGCATAAAAAATGTGTGTGCCGGGTCGCCATGACGCACAGCGTTTCAGAACACAGGTTCTTCCTCAGAAGGCATCAGAACACACTACATGTACATGTAGTGTGTTCTGATGCCATCTGAGGAAGGAACTGTGTTTTGAAACGCCGTGCGTCATGGCGACCCGGCACACACATTTTTTATGCCTGACTTGATTTTTTAATAGAGCTATAGTAAATTGAAGAATTTTAGATGGTGCGGATCTTGACATCTTATTCGGACAGATTCCCTGCATACTCCAGGGGTGATCGCGGCACGTCATTCCCATTGGTGCTGTCACATTCAAAACGTTTCATACGACTGTGGAGGCAGCCATCTGACACAGCCGAGAGATCAAATAACACTTGTAATTAGTTACAGTTAAAGAGACACTGAAGCAAAAAAAAAAAATGATATAATGAATTGGTTGTGTACTATGAATAATTACTAGAAGATTAGCAGCATGGAAAATATTCTCATATTTTTATTTTCAGGTATATAGTGTTTTTTCTAACATTGTATCATTCTATAATATGTGCAGATTACACAACACTCAGCATTCAAAATGATTCTTTCAGAGCAGTCTGTGAACTAATGACCTCTCCTCTGGCAGAGCAAAAGAAAACAGTTGAGATAATAAAAGTCAGAAAACAGCCCTCTCCACGACTTTGAAAGTCGTAGAGCTTAATGGCTTTTTTGAATAGAGATAACAACTGGAGTTTCTTAACTCTTCCTGTACTGGAAACCATTAGACTGATGTATCTGATCTTAATGTTTTATTTCTTAGCTGTACTACACATACAAATCATAATATCATCATTTTTTTCCGCTTCAGTGTCTCTTTAAAGGCAATTAGACAGGCTAAACTGTCTAAATACATGCAGGGTGAATTTCACTCTGTTTTCCTTCTGTCCTGTGCAAGAGTTCAGGTATACTTTAATGATCACCACTGTTCAAAGCTATCTACAGAATTGAACATTTCCAGCACAGGAACAATAAAGAGCTAATACTGCAATTGAGGGAGGGCCCCTCAGGTTTAATTCTCAGGTGTTGTTTACTAGAAGTTTGACATATTGCTCCCCCTTGTATACTAGCAGTGAATAAGGCGACATTTGGCTTCTCATAGTTCCAGGCTATTTATGTTTCCACTGACTAAACTCATATATGTGTGTGATGCTCTCATTATAGTGATATTTGATTTTGCATGGAGCAGTAAAGATGTATCTGACTGTTAGTTATGCACAATAAAATATAATTTTGCAACAGCTTTGCTTCTTTTTATCATAATGAAAGAAAATTGTACAAGCCCAGTGTCATCCCCAAAATGTTTTTCCCTGTTTAGTCCAGCCCAACTCTACATACACAGAAATATTCTCATCTAACCCCCAGTTCATAATAATACTAGTAATAATTATTATCTGTTTTATCAACCACACTCACAGTTAAGTTAAGTCTGTATCTCTCGGTGTTACAAGCCCTACTTCATAGAGCCAAATTAATCCATGCCATGCACTGATGAGGATCAAACAATCCGAAACAGTCTGTATGCATGTTGGATTATTATGGCTCTGTACAAATTAACAAGCTGACACATCATTGCATTCCAGCAGTTCTGGAGGTGTGTTTAGCTTCTAAGGGTAACAATGGTTAATTTGCATATATTCAGCAGTGATGCACTGAGAGACATCTCAAGCTCACTCCAACCTGAATTATCGCAAATTCTTTCTGTTTTAAGAAAGCAAACCTGTGTTTTTCTTAACATCTTAGTAAGGGGGCTTTTAGGACCATTGTGGTCCCTTACACACTCCAATGAGTTCACCATGAGCTTGCTGGTTAGTCTGTATCTCACAGTTAAGTTAGAATCACCTTTGTGATTATACTCTGCAACATGGTGTGTACATAGGAATCACATCATACTGATCAAAAGATAGGGGCTTTAAGTAAACCTGCAGCTTTAAAGGACACCTGAACTGAGAGGCATACAGAGGCTGCCATGTTTATGAAGGTGAGGAAGAGCTGGCAGAGGAGAGAGAATGGGGGCAGAGCTGGCAGAAGAAAGAGAATGGGGGTTAACTGGCAGAGGGAAGGGAGGCATAGCTGACAGAGGAGAGAGAAGGGGGCAGAGCTGGCACAGGAGAGGGAAGGGGGCAGAGCTGGCAGAGGAGAGGAAAGGGGGCATAGCTGGCAGAGGAGAAAGAATGTAAGGCAGAGCTGGCAGAGGAGAGGGAAGGGGGCATAGTTGGCAGATGAGAAAGAATGTAAGGCAGAGCTGGCAGAGGAGCAGGAAAGAGGAGCATAGCTGGCAGAGGAAAGAGGACAGAGCTGGCAGAGGAGAGGGAAGGGTGGCAGAGGAGAGGGACACACACACAACGGCAGAGGAGAGCTGGCAGAGGAGAAAGAAGATACGGCAGAGCTGGTAAAGGAGCAGGAAAGAGGAGCATAGCTGGCAAAGGAAAGGGAAGGGGACAGAGCTGGCAGAGGAGAGGTAAGAGGGGCAGAGTTGGCAAAGGAGAGTTAAGGGGGGCAGAACTGGCAGAGGAGAGGGAAGGGTGGCAGAGCTGGCAGTGTAGAGGGGGACACACACAACGGCACCCAGCATGCCCCCCATTGATGCACCAGAGCTCACAGCTGGCACCCATTGAGGCACCACAGCTCCCAGCATACCCCCATAAAGATGTGGAGCCTCTATGCGAGCATGCTGGGAGCTGTAATTCCTCTATTGGGGCATGCTGGGAGCCTTGGGTGGCCTGTAGGAGCATGGGAGGGGTCCACAAGAAGGCCAAGGAATGCTATGGGGACAAGATAGGAGGACCCACTAGATGGCCAAGACATCGTTTTTATTGGGGGGAGGGTAGGATCCACTAGGCCAGGAAATTATTGGGGGTTGAGGGACCACTAGATGGTCAGGGAATAGTGTGGGAGGATGGCAGGACTGCCAGCCAAGCTGGCATCAGGCCAGCCTGCCAGCCATGATCAGACAAGCCAGTCCAAGATCAGGCAGCCAGTATAATGGTTAGCATTATTGGTTGAGGTTAGCTATAGATTAGAAGAGTTGGTGTTAGCAGATAGGAAATTGGCCGGTTGGTTGGTTTTATTTGTTAGACCTATGACCTCGTTGCTGTTGGTTATGTATTAGAGAAGACACTAGAAGCTTGTGATGAGGCAGAACTTGGTTTACTTGGCTGGATTAAGTTGCAAGCATACAGAGCATTTCAGTAAACTGTAACAGCAGACATCTTAGTTGTGAAGAGAGAGGAAGAGATAAAGAAAACAAGTTTTCAGACAGACACACATAACTGTTAACCTTAGTATTTGCTACAGTGCCATCTACTGGTCTAGTGGTGTTAATACTCAGTACTATATAAAGTACATGCAGTTGTATCTCCAACACCCCTTCTCAACGGCATGTGCGTTATTATACAACATTCAGTCTCTTTTGTAGAAAACAATGACGTTCCCTGGGCAAAGGTTTGGTGAGTGCATCTGCAGTCATCTCCTCTGATGGGCAGTACTGAATGTCGATAACTCCTTGTTCTTGCATGTCCCTAAGCAGATGATATTTTACATCAATATGCTTGGTTCTTGGGTTAACCTTCTCAGATTGTGTGAGCTTTATGCATCCCTGATTGTCTTCAAAGATGGGTGTGGGTTGTGACATATTTAGTCCCATGTCTAGTAGAAGCTGACGAATCCAAATGGCTTCTTGGCATGCATAAGCTGCTGCTATGTATTCCGCTTCAGTTGAAGAGAGTGCAACAGTCGCTTGTTTCCGACTTGACCAGCTTATGGTTCCTTGTCCATACTGGAAGATGTAACCACTTGTAGATTTCCGGTCAGTGGTGTCTCCAGCCCAGTCGGCGTCCACATATCCAATCAGTTTTGGGTTTGACGATGCTGGAAGTCTCAGCTTCATCTGATTTGTTCCCTTTAGGTATTGCATTACCCTTTTTACTGCGTTCCAGTCGCGTTGACACGGTGATGCGACTTTTCTGCAAAGTATTCCCACTGCTACAGCAATGTCTGGTCTTGTCACGGTGCTAATGTATAGCAATTTTCCAATTGCCCTGCGGTAGTAATCATTGTTAGGTAACAAATTTTCTGTTCCATTGTATTTCAGATAATCTGGTTCCATTGGCGTTCTCACTTCCTTTGCATCTTGCATGTGAAACTGTTCTAATATTTCTGTAATTTTCTGATTTTGGTTAAGAAGATAGCTTCCATCCTCTTCCTGCTCTATTTGAATTCCTAGGTAGTGAGTAATGTTCCCCAACTCTTTAATTTCAAAGTTTTGTTTCAGTTTGTGAACTATTTGGTCATAGTCCCCTTCTTGTTCAAAACACGTCAAAATGTCATCAACGTAAATTAGGATATATGTCCATCTGTTCTCTTGATTCTTCGAGTACAGACATGGATCCGCTTTACTTCTTGAGAATCCTTCTTTCGTGAGTATTTCGTTCATTTTTTCATTCCACACTCTCGCCGCTTGCTTGAGCCCATAGATGCTCTTCTGCAGTTTGCATACAAGGTTCTTTTTCTCCTCAAATCCTGGTGGCTGTTCCATGTATAGATCCTCCTTGATGTCTCCATATAGAAAGGCAGTTTTGACATCTAGGTGCTTCACTTGCATTCCCTTTCCGGCAGCAACGCTAAGGAGTGTTCTCATGGTGGAATATTTCACAACTGGAGCAAATGTTTCATCATAATCTTCTCCAAATTTCTGGGAGTATCCCTTGGCAACTAATCTTGCTTTGTATCTATAGATGTTTCCCTCTGCATCATATTTCACTTTAAAAGTCCATTTGCTTCCAATGGTCTTGCGACCGGGAGGGAGTTCTGTTAGTGACCAAGTTTTATTTTCTTGAAGTGATTTTATTTCTTCTTCAGCTGCTTTTCTCCATTGATCAGCTTCCCTTCTTGGCAAAGTTTCTATGTCTTCCCAGGATGTTGGCTCCTGTGTTTGATGTGTTTTTGCAGCATATGATAACCTGCGGGGTGGTATCCCTTTTGTAGTCCGAGTGGATCTTCTGATTTCTTGTTGCTCAGTGGGTTCTACTGGCTCGTTGATTGTAAGTTCCACTTCTTGGTCTGGCTCTTGTTCTGCTTCACATGAGTCCGTGTCTCTTGCTGATTCAGCCCGCAAATCCTCTCCGCATTTTTCAAGAATTGTATTATCTGGTGCTTCGCTTTCGTCAAAATAGACACTGCGGCTGACTGTCACCTTATTGGTCTTTGGATAAAGTATTCTGTATCCCTTACTCTGCTCACTGTAGCCCACCAGAATGCCTTCTATGGCTTTGTTCTCCAACTTGGAGCGTTTCTCACTTGGAATGTGGGCATATGCTTCACAACCGAACACTCTGATGTGGCCTACATTAGGTTTTGATCCATTCCACATTTCGTATGGTGTACTCTCGATAGCTTTTGATGGGAGCCTGTTTTGTAAGTATGTTGCAGTCATTATAGCTTCTCCCCAGTATCTGTTAGGTAAGCCAGCATCTGAAAGCATACATCTGGTCATTTCTACAAGAGTGCGATTCTTCCTTTCTGCTACACCGTTTTGCTCAGGAGTATATGGTACAGTTGTTTGGTGTAGGATACCGTGTTTCTTCAGGTATGATTCCATCTCCTTACTCGTATATTCTCCTCCATTGTCAGTGCGTATTATTTCAGGTTTTCTTTGAAACTTGTTGCTTGTCATAGCTATAAACTCTTGAAGTTTTTCTAAAGTTTCACTTTTGTGCTTCATCAGATAAGTTATTGTGTACCTAGAATAATCGTCAATGAAAGTCAGTAAATATCTGTTCCCGCCGGGTGTGACGGTTTTCATTGGTCCGCACACATCACTATGTATCAGTTCCATAGGTTTAGTGGTTTTTCTCTGACTGCTCTGTGGAAGAGGGGTTCTGGTGGCTTTTGCTTTGATGCAGCACGTGCACTTGCTGAGTGTGTGGCAAGGCAGTATCTTCATGTCTTCTGATAGACCTCTCTTTGCAATGTCCTTTATAGCTTCTGGGTTTCGATGTCCCAATCTTCTGTGCCACAGGTGGATGCACTTGTCATGTGGGTTATGAGTTGCTGCTTTAGCCTTCTCACTTTCAGTGACGAGCTTGTACAGGTGTTCATCTAATTTTCCTCTTGCTAGGATTTGCTTTCCATTTTGAATTGTGCATTCATTACCTCTGAACTGGACGGCGAGTCCATTGCTTGCAAGGGTTTTCACTGATAGGAGGCTTCCTTCTAGGCTTGGAACGTATAGAACGTTCTTTACAAGGATACTCTGCTTGCCCCCTGATGTTGTTTTGCAGTTCAGAAACCCCTGACCATTACCTTCAGCAGTAATGCTTTTCCCATTTGCTAGGAAGACTTTGTCTTTAACACTGTAATCAATTTCTGTGAAGAATGTCTCGTCGCTTGTCATGTGGCTTGTTGCCCCTGAATCGATGTACCATCCGCTTGAGGTGCTATTCTGAGTCACTTTAAAAGTACCACTCCATGATGCACTTTCATTTTCCTGCATGACTGCTTTAGCTCTTTCTCTTGTGGGTGGTTCCTGCTTTCTTTGCTCAGCTTTCCAGATTGAGCAGTTATTTTTCAGGTGACCGGCCTTTTTACAGCGAAAACACACCCTGGTTTCTTTGCTTTGTCTTGTGCCTTCATGCACCTTTAGAGCTGTCTCTGATCTCTCGTTCTCTTCACTATGCAGGTTTTCCTTTCTTCTGCTGTATTCATCAATTAGTTTTCCCTTAACATATTCTAGAGTCAGTTCAGTTTCTGGTCTAGTTTCTAGAGCATTTATAAGGGCACTGTATGATTCCGGGAGGCTGCATAGCAGTAATGCTACTACGTGATTGTCTTTCATTTCTTCGCCTACTGCACCCAGCTGGTCCACAATCTCTAGCATAGCATTTACATGTTCACTCATTTCCTGCCCTTTTTCCAGCCTCATCTTATACAGTTTGCGTAGCAGATATAGTTTACTGTTTAGGTTTGCACGTTCGTGCAGCCTTTGTAATGCAGTCCACATACCTTTAGCTGTGTTTTCTTTCCTTATATGAATGAGTTGATCATCCTCCACTAGCAGGCTTATGACTGCTTTCGCTTGCCTGTTTTTTCTGTCCCATTCTTCTGGGTTGTCAATGGGCCTGTCTGTATCCAGCACCTGCCACAAGTCATCTTTGGATAACAGCATTTCAAGCTTAAACTTCCACAGCTGGTAGTTTGTATTGTTAAGCTTTGCTACTGTAATCTTCATATCTGAAGCGCTTGCCATCTTTCTGGGTGCAGCTCTTGTTTCCTCACACAGGATTCAGTATGACTATAGATGCAGCACTCACTTGCTTGTAGTTTTCCTCTTTCTAGTGTCTGGAGCTGGGCCCATAACCTGTTGGTTATGTATTAGAGAAGACACTAGAAGCTTGTGATGAGGCAGAACTTGGTTTACTTGGCTGGATTAAGTTGCAAGCATACAGAGCATTTCAGTAAACTGTAACAGCAGACATCTTAGTTGTGAAGAGAGAGGAAGAGATAAAGAAAACAAGTTTTCAGACAGACACACATAACTGTTAACCTTAGTATTTGCTACAGTGCCATCTACTGGTCTAGTGGTGTTAATACTCAGTACTATATAAAGTACATGCAGTTGTATCTCCAACAGTTGCCAAGACTGAACTTGAATGAACCCCAGCATCAGCCCAATAAAGCCTATACCTGGCCACCATAAGGCTAGCTCTGTTCCAGAAAGACCATCATCTGTTCAAGCTAGTACAATATTAAGATGTCAACAGTCCAGCAAGTCTAGCAGCAGCCAAGACAGAAGGTCCAGGGAGTGACTAGAGAGCCAGATAGGTAAGAACAGCCAGTCTGCCGGATCAGAAAGTTTTGTAACTTTTTTGCTTCCCGTTCCAGTGTAGACTACTCTTGCAGCTTTCTCTTCCTCTCACCGCTCGCACCTCCTGTCGTCGCCTCACGTCCTGCCTCCATGGTTACCCAGGCGGCTCTTTTCATGATGTCAGAGGTGCCACCGGAAGTAACCATGGTGGTAGGACATGGAGATGGCGAGAGGAGGAGAACACAGCCAGAGGAGGAGAGGAGTCGGCGCTGAAATGTGGTTATGTAAGCAGATACCTTCCGAAACTATACTGTGGCACCTGTACCCAGCTAACCTATACTGGGGCACCACCTGTACCTGGCTACCTGTACTGTGGCACCTGTACCTGGCTACATATACTGAGGGCACCACCTGTACATGGCTACCTATAGTGTCAAAAACCGGAGCGGTTCTTGCCTTTTTTCATTAATGCTAACTCAGTAAAGGACCAGCCTTTAAGGCATTGCTATCATATAACTCCGGCATAGCGGAGTCTGAACCCTCTATAACAGTAATTATAGATTGACGGTATACCTTGAAATGAATCGGAGCACTCAGTATATGATTTCATATAAATAATTGTATTTGCTTATCATACAGCATATATACAAAATATGAACAGTTCCAAATAGTGTTTCCTTCTAACAGTAGTCCATTTCATCATGGCCTTTATAGCCAAGCAAATTCTAAAAAAAAACTTCTTGCTATCATCTTAAAGAGACTCTGTAACAAATTGTTTATCTTTATTTCTTCTATGCTATAAGTTCCTATGCCTTTTCTAATGTGGTCTGGCTTACTGCAGCTTTTCCTAATTGCACAGTAGCTGTGTTATCTCTGTTATATGATCTAATCTTCTCTCTATAGTCGGCACAGTCAGGCTGAGGCAGTCAGACTGGAATGTGCAGGGCTGCTTGTGATTAGCTAGAAGCTGTACACACCCCCTGCAGGCTCTGTGTGACTAACACACTCTGCTTAGCTGAGCCTATTAGAAGCTGGTTAGTTTGTTTGTAAACACTGCCTAAAACTGGCAATTACAAGCCAGGTTTGCAGCAGAGAATGGCAGAAACAGCACAGAGGGGACCAGGAGCACATAATGAATAGAATGGTATGCTTTTTATTGTAAGAATTTCAGAGTACAGATTCTCTTTAACAGAGCTTAATGCTGAAAAATGAATAAAGTAAATCACCAGAATATTAAGCATATTACCCCTTCTCTGTCATCTCTTCAGCATCTAGAACTACGTGTGGGAGGGTAGCTTCTACCTCATGTGTCTTCTCAGGAGATTGGTAGGCTAGTGCAAAATATGAGCTTTCAGCTCCTACTTTTATAGTGATTGGATGCAATATGGCTGCCTAATCTGGACTTACCCTAAACCCCAGGTTCTGATTGGATGAAAACTTCTGTGCTTAGCTCGCTATCTTTGTTTTGAATACTGTAAATAGTTGACATTTAAAATAACCATAACAGATTTTGTTTATAAACTCTGTAATTACCTTATCTTGGGAGAATTAACGTCATTTGGAGTGTTTACAAATTCTGATTAGGTCATTTCTGATGCAGTTAATTAAAAATGGACGTCACCAGCCATCTTGTCTGCTGTTTGACTTATTTGCCCCAGACATTGGGACTTTCAATCATTAAACAATATCATTCATGACGCATTTCTGATAATGTGTCCTTCTGCTAATTCGTTTGGAATGTTTCTGTACTTTCCCAGATAAGATTGGTCAGGTTGACACTGTAACACTGTAAACAGTCTTCAGCAATTTAAGGCTTATTGAAACATCCAGGGCTTCTAATATACCTATTGAAATATAAAGCCTATTATATAATTCTTCTTAAAACAATTCATCATATAAGATATCATTGCATATTAAAACTTAATATAAAATCATGTTCTATATATTTATCTTTCTGATGAAGAAATAAATATAATTTCCACCACCAGATGTCATTATTTTATTAATATAATGATACTAGCGCTCAACAGGTTCTCCCTCAATCTCACTGATATGGCTCAACTGAGCTTCCACTTCCCTATCAGCAATGGATGGATTAAAAGGACGTAAATCATGGGTCCCACAGCAACCAACAGTTTCTCATTCAGAATTAACATGGTAAAAAATCATAAAATCTGATACATAAAAATGATCAAATGATTTGAATACTCAAGTCCCACACTACACACACAGGGGTCAAAAACTAAGGGTTCAATCCTTTGTGGAGACCTATTCCTAAATATAATATTCAGGAATGTCTCTTTCTACTAAAAGCACATCAGCACAAAAGTCCTAGTGATCAGGTCCCAACTGCAAATGTTCCTGATATTGGAAAAACTTGCTCCAGCGTGTATTATCCTCACACAACCAGCAGTTATGCTCACCAGATTGGAGTGCCAATCACGACAGTTGGCTTTTAGCGCGTTTGGCCCAGCCTGTAAGATTGCTCCGATCCTCCTGTGCCTCCAACCGCATTAAGATCGTACATGCAAAAGTCAAAACAAAGCTCTATGGCATAGTATGTTCATATACTATCACCCAAGGTGCACTCCACACAGTTTAGTGATCGTGTCCCAGCACCTCAAGTTCTATCTCATGCAGGCATTAATATGGTGGTATCCTAGCCTCTTACCACATATTATGGCTGACCCAGTCTGACCAGCATGAACACTTTTTTAGCAGTACTTTTCTTTTTACAGCATCCGCAGTCCAGCAACACCTTAGACTCAAACAAACACTGGCATAGCGTAATACTGTTTATTCCAAGTAAAAAATGACTTAAAATTGCACTCACAATGCTCCAGATAAAATGCGCATATCAGTTAAAATCCACGTGGCTTAGCGTCTCCTTCCGTGTTTAGGCTCCGCCCAACTAGTTTCGTCACGGATGACTCATCAGGGGCATGGCCTTAGGACGGAGGAGACACTATTTATACAATACAACTCTTAATTCAATCCGCGTATTAAGGTGCCGCCCACCAGCTTAAATTCCCACCAATGGGGTGTGAATAACCTCGCATGGTCCTTCCCTCCTCTGTACGCTTAGTGATGCTGTGATGCTACCAACCTTACTCGATATCCCAGATGTCATTATTTCATCATGTAAATATCAAGCAGTATTAAAATTATTAATTATAAGACTATGAAACCGCCAGGTGGTATAATTGTCCTAAATACGAGACAATAGAAAAAACCTTGCAAACTTGTATTGACATTCCAAAGGACAATCATAGTCAAAACAACTTTGTGGAACACAGCTAATGTGTTTTGAAACGTTCACTGCAGAATCCAGCATTTAAATGTATTTCAAAGTATTACATTATATGTAATTATAGGTTTTAACAATAATTATTTCTTTCTTTAGAAGGACTGTATTGATTTTTAATATGATTATCAATATGTATATGTAATAGCTGAGCAAATGTGTATATATATGATTGCTGCAGTAATGTGAATTTTAAACTTGTTTCTCTTCACACAGTACGCTTATCTATAACCTTGACATTTGAAAGATGCTTTGTATCATAAACAAAAATGTTTTAGCGTCTTGTAACTGGAATAATCTTATACGCTTCACAGCCTGGAATATGCAGAGATGTCTCAGAGCAATATTTCAGAAAAGTACTCTAACTTTACAATTTACAATGAAATTTTGCATAGAACATTAAAACTTAAAACATACACATATGACAGATTTTCCTGCACAAATAAACCGCTAGAATTCTGACAATACTGGGGCACCTATAGCTCACTACCAATACTGGGGGCACCTGTACCCGGCTAACCTTTACTGGTTCACCACCTATACCAGGCTACCTATACGGGGAGCACCTATAGCAGGCTACCTACACTGGGGCACCACCTATAGCTGGCTACCTGTACTGGAAGTAACTATGCCTTGATACCTATACTGGGGGCACCTATGCCTGGATACCTATAGTGGGGGCACATATGCCTGGATACCTATAGTGGGGGCACCTATGCCTGGATACCTATAGTGGGGGCACATATGCCTGGATACCTATAGTGGGGGCACCTATGCCTGGATACCTATACAAGCAGACCTATACCTGGATGGCTATACTGGGGACCTATGCCTAGATGGCTATACTGGGGGCATCTATACCTGGCTAGGGCAGGGGGACAAGAGGTGACACAGGGACATAGAGAGGGGCAAAAGAGGCACAGGGGGCACAGGGGAAACAGGTAATACAAAGGGGACAAAAGAGGCACAAACTGAGGTGACACAGAGGGGGACAAAAGAGGTGCAGGGAGAACAGAAGGGGACAAAAGAGAACACATTCAGGTTAAGAACGGACCCACAATCCCTATCTTATTTGTTAACCGGGGATTACCCGTATTTCATTAGTATTTGGCTTCACCCACATCATGTCATGGTCACACCCACATTTTGTGGATGGGGGCCTCAAATTATGGACTGTTTGGTGCCACCAAAACCCTAGCTGTGCCCCTGCCCACTTTCCCACAATAAATCTTTACTTTTTCTCAAATAGATCATCAGGGGAGTAAGTGTGGCTGATAATGTGGTAAAACCCCTCCCACACTGTGATGTCATGACCACGCTTGCTGTCATGTGTATCTTGTTGCATTGTGGAAAATAACATCTGTTGGGCTTGGTTAATGAAGCTGCACTGCTAAAGAAGCGCACCTTAATGTGAAGGAGTGTCCACTATGCAAGCCTTACATAGCAGTGCTCATAGTAACTGCAGTTACTATGTATAGGAAGGCACGCTCCTATCTAAGGGGAGGGGGGGGGGGGAGGATCTTGTACATCTAGCATGTGTAGCCCCATACGCTAACATTAATTTTTTTCTGACCTCTAACCCTTCCTTCCAAATGTACATCCCTTTCTAAATGCCTAACCCTTCCCTCCACACACTTGTGGAATTTATTTGGAAACCAAGAAGCAACAGTTAGAATGGATTATGGAATAACAGACACAATTAGTAAATCAGTATGACTAATATAGCGAGCAGCAATATTAACCTCAGATTCATCTAAGATATTCCAATGATACCACTGTGATGACTGAAACTGAGGAAGAATTAAAGAGCCTAGTCAGGAAAGTCAAACAACAAAGGGCCAAAGCTGGTCCACTGCTTAACGTCAAGAAAGCTAAAGTCATGTCATCTGCTCCAATTAACCATCTGCAATTAGGTGGAGAAAAAGTAGAAGTTGGAACAGATTATATCTTCCTGGGATTGAAGATCTCTGCAGATGCTGACTGCAGCCGTGAGATTAGGAGACACTTGTTGCTTGGAAGGAAAGCTATGGCAAGCTAGGACAAGACACTAAAGGATAGATATGTCACTTTGCCTCCAAAGATCAGTCAGTTAGAGCCATGGTATTTCCAGTAGTAACATGTGGCTGTGAAAGGTGGACTATAAATGAGGGCATGTATAGAAAAATTGATGCTTTTGAACTGTGGATGTGGAAAATGCTTTTGAGAGTTCTCTGAAGTACTAGAAGATCGAACCAGTCAATACTGTTCTGTAGAGTGTTCACTAGAAAGGCTGATAATACTATTAAAACTCAAATAATTAATTGAGGGCAAATGAAGACAAGGGCGACAGAGGCTAAGATGTGACAGCATATATGAAGCTGTGAACATGCCTGTGCACCAACCAAAAGAAGCCATGATTGACAGAGATATCTGGCCTGCAGAAGTACAAATGTTCACGAAGAGTCGGAGCCGACTGAATGAATGAGCAGGAGGCACCTCCACACCTTGACTATTGACTATAACCTCCCCCTACTTCATTCCCTGGAATTAACCCTACAAAAACTACTCCTAACCTTAATCTCTAGCCCTACCAGCCTATAATTCTGGTATCTGGCACTTGGCTATTTAATAACCAATTCTCTGAGCCCAGCAGAATATCTGAAAGCCTGGCTATTACACAACCCTTTAAAATCTTGGCTACAGTATGTAATATAGCCAGCCAGTATGTAGTACCCAGTGCTCGGTTAATAATGGACACCTGGCATCCAATTTACACCCCTTTAGCCGATGCCCAAATTACTTATTCCATTTCTATGGTGGATTTGCTTATCAATAAGCCGCCATCCTGCCCACTAAATCCCTTCTAACTTCTACTTTATAAGGCAAATGCGTTTGTGTATTGCAGTTTGCTTTTCTCGTTTTTCACCGAGCTCATTAAGAATTCACCTGAGGTTCCGTCTCCTGGAAACGTCCTGATGGAAAATAATATCTCCATTCACTTAGCAGCCACTCTATCAATCTTTGCTAATCCATCAAATTCATCAGAGGAGCGGCAATGTTCCGAGCTCTCTCCAACAACATTGTCAGTGGAACGGCATAAATACTTAAGTGCTGTATATTCTGCATGCCAGGCTTAATATGTCAGACGTTGAACAGGACACTATTAGTGTTCAGTATGCTGGGTGAGTCAATTAGTAATTATTTCTCGAACTGCAGCCAAACTCCTAAATACACAAGTTAAAGGCTTAATGTATGTATAATGGGAAAAAATATTTTAGTAATTACTGTGTTTTTATATCATACGAACTGGCAGGCCAGTTACATTAGCCGGCTCCAGTATGTGTGCCTCGGTACCCCATGACAACCCCACCTGTGCGTGCCACGAACCATGTGCGCTCGCCAACAGCCATAACCTCTGCTCACCCATGGCCGTGGCCCTACGCATGCACATTACAGGAGCACACCTGGACCCAGGTGGACGCAGACACCAGGCACGTGGCGTAGCTAAGGAGCTGTGGGTCCCGATGCAAGTTTTACATTGCGGTCCCCCAAGCACTCTATACATAACAATTGATACGGTGCACCAAAGCCTGCCAATGGCAACTACAGAGGTGCAAGAAGGGGATGGGGAACTGTTCGCTAATGATTACCACTATTCAAAGTATCTATAGAAGTGATTATTATGAGGGCAGGATCAATAGAGAGCTAATATTGTGTTTGAGGTGTGGGCCCATCTGGCCCAAGGGCCCCGATGCGGTTGCAACCTCTGCACCCCCTATTGCTACGCCCCTGCACCAGGAGTTTTATTAGGTAAATGGGTGTCCTGACACACTAAGGAAAGAATGACACAGAGACAAACGGGAGCCCAGAAAGCATGTATGTTATTGTCAGTAATTGGAAATTATAGACATAAAGCGCTAGTCACAAAGGTACAAAGGATACTAGTCACAAAGTCTCAAAGGTTAGAGAGAAAGTAACCAACCTCTTGAGGCAGGTAGAGACAATTCACCCAACTCAACTCAGGGTGTCCAGCCAGACTGGACTGGATCTGGTCCCTCCCCTTGGTAGAAAAACTGTCTCTCACAATGGTATTCACCATGTGAGGCCAGAACTGACCCCTCCAACTGCAGTGTGTTGGGGGGTGTGTATGCAAAATAAGGGTACAGAGGTGCCTAGGTATAGATAAAACTGAGTTAAAACCAGTAATAAAAATGAAAAAGGGTGAAGTTGCTTACCTCAATGATAACTCATTAAAACAAAAATAATTTATTTAGCACAGGCAACACATTTTACGAGTCCAAGCCTGCTTCCTCAGGCCAATATAAGTGCCGGAGTGTTAATGGCCATGTAGCAATAAGCTCCATGCTATATGGCTATTTACACTCTGGTACTTTTGTTTTATGAGACTGTTGTCAATGAGGTAAGCCACCTCACCAGTTTTCATTTTTATGATTGGTTTTAACTCAGTTTTATCTACACGTGGGTGCCACTTATTTGTTTTATAAGGTAGGATTGACAGATTGACTTCTTTAAAAGAGTCATGTCCCTCAGAGAAGCTCACACTCTAATGTACCACGACAGCGTCCATGGTAAAAGTAAGATAGGTAATTTGGGCGCTGGGTATTGCCGTTATTTGAGTATCGGGAATTAAATTTGAATAATGGCTTAGCGTTGGGAATTTGCATTGTGCTTCCTAATCATCACTTACTAACGCTAACTTCTACATCTACCTTATCCTCTAACACTAACTCCCCTACCTACACCTAACCCTATTCCTGGGCCCCTCCCCCATACCTCTGCATCGCAGCTGATATGGGTATATGGCTATATAAGTGCCTCCACAATTCGGAGTTTGGCTATACAGTTCACCCCATCACATGATTGCTGAGAGTTCACCTATATAATAGCCGAACTCCGGTGCCCCTAGTAGACTGTTTACTCATTATAGCTACATAGTGTGAGTTCAGCTATAGAATAGCTAAACTCTGGTGCCCCCGCCATCTAAATTATACTCTTGGAGCGCCATAGACTCAAATATCTATTGCAGTCTATGGCGAAGCCTAAATTACTGATTTAATGCATCTCACCCTAGACACACTCCAGGGCCACTCTTTGAGCAGGGCCATATTTCTGGAATGGACACACAGGCCCAGGTCTTGGGCAGCTGTGCTCTAAGGGTGTGGTTGGACATGGAAAATGGGTTGCTGCATATGGAACAGGAGGCTGCAAATGGACACTTAGACAGCAACATATGGAATAAGGGAAGCTGCTGTCTAAGGAAGTTACACATGAAAAAAGGGTGTTGCTGTAACACAAGGAAGGGGGGCTGCACATGAAATGTGAGAATATTATAATTTAAAATGTATACAGCTCTCAGAGAAAACCTACTACATATGGCCTAGGGGCAGAAATAGGATAAATTTGGCCTTGTTTTGTGGGGATGCCAATTAATATACTAATAGCTTTTTGAAATTTGGGAGGAAACAGGAACACTTGGAGGAAACCACGCTCCATAAAGTTTGGACCTGGAACATGAGTTGCAAAGTTATATTGCTATCCCCTAGTACCTCCCGTACTTGGCTAGTTGGCAGGCATGCTTTAATTCTTACATGCTAGCATTGCTGCAGACTACAACTTGTATTTTACAAACAAGAAGTTTTGAATCAGGATAATACCATGTATTGCCTAATTTAAAAGCAAAACAATAAGCTTTAAACTAGTAAGCATTCTTTAGTCTCTATTCCTGTTGACTGACAATGTTAGAACATACAATCAGAAGGAGGTAGAGAGATTTTTTTTTTGCAAATATAAGTGTCATCCACATACATTCATTACAAGGCACCTTGCAAGGATTATGAGCTATTTATGGCAAATAGATAAGACCCTTGGTTTACTTAAAAGGACACTGTGTAAACATTTTCATACTTTTCATGTTAATATCAGAGGCAAAAGCTTTAATTCATTGTGGGTAGGGTTTAGCTGTATTGGAACAAATTATTCGCAAAAGGGGTGTCTGCTTCATTGCACAGCCAGTGTTGGGTTTTTTTGCATATCAGACTACAGAGTATTGAAAGCAAAAAAATGTATGAAAAGCTGTGAGGTTTCACAGACAATTACAAATGTTTATAGCAAGTTACATTTCCTCTGCTTTCCTGCAGACAGCTCAGAAACACAGGCAGCTGCTGAGAGCTTTCTCACACACAGGTTTAACAGATGTATTGTGCGGGAATTCCCCCTCCCCTCACTCAGCCGTCAGATTTGAGCAGACTTACTGTCAGTTAAGAGTGAAAGGCATTTGATACAGTAAGAGATGAGCAAGTGCAAAATATACCGTACATCATTATTTTCAAGCACTTCAGAAACACTCTCAATTCCAGGTTAAAAAAAAACCATGTTAATCAAAAGTGTTCCTTTAACACCTACATAGACTGAGGCTGACATTAAGAGTTTTTGATAGACCCTATCCTGTTCAGTGTACGCTCCTGAAGCCTGGAAACAGTTAACTGTATGTTACTGAGCAGTGGCGGGGAGGGGGGGCACTCAGAGGGCTACAGTGATTCCCAAGGGGAGCAGAGCCCCAGTGTAGAATCGCCACTGCTTTAAAGGCTCCCTTTCACAGTGTGTTTTATGAAGCATTTTGTTTTAAATATAGATAGATAGAACAAAGGGTTATCCACAAAGCAACAGATTTTCCCATTTATTTTCAGAAGTTCCCTGTGAGAGTGTTTGGCTATAATAGTTGGGATGAGGGATAACGGCGTGCTGTATAATGTTATCATGGTTCATTGCATTGCATGCTTGAGTTGTGAAATGGAGTACATTGTAATTTGTGACTCACACGGAAGCAAAAGCAGTGGGATGTTATTATCCTCTATTGTAGCTACACCCCTAAACCCGTGTTCTAGCTGTCATGCCGGTGATTATCCAATATTCTCGATATTTATTACACCGGCAGATATACTGTCTCATACAGCTCCATTCTGCAGAAGCAATTCCACTTTTAAAAGGAAATTCTGTATTTGTTGAGAGACAAAAAAAAAAGCAATCTCATCCGCTCAGCCCTATACAGTGTGAAGATTAGTGCCAAACATTATTTAAAGGACATCCGAGGTGACATGTGACATAATGAGATAGACATGTGTATGCATAGTGCCAAGCACACAAATAACTAGGCAGTGTTCCTTTTTTTTCTTTCTCTGCCTGAAAGAGTTAAACATCAGGTATGCAAGTGACAAAAGTTTCTGTCTGGATCGGGACTGGGTCGGGCTATAGCATAACCCTTAGGCCCTATTCATACTTAGAAGCGCAAAACGCCATCGATTTTGGCCGGCATTTCTCTGCGATCGCGTTTAGCGCTTCTATAGCACTGAAACTCGATCGCCGTGAAATCGCCTGAAAATGGTGCAGGCTACGCGTTTGCGTTCTGCGATTTTGGGCGATTTGCTGCAATTAGTGCAAAACACCCAAGTAAGAACGGGCCCCATAGGGTTTTATTACACTAGCGCTTTCAAAAGCGCTAGTGTTTGAGCGTTTTGCAAAACGCTCTAGTGTGAATGGGGCCTAACTGATGAGGAATTACAAAAGAAACAAGAGGTTTGCAGCACTCCAAGCTCTTTTATTGAGCAGATAAGTAGATATACAGAGCAAGCTTTCGGACAATCCTTGTCCTTTTTCAAGCTTGACAAAGGACAAGGATTGTCCGAAAGCTTGCTCTGTATATCTACTTATCTGCTCAATAAAAGAGCTTGGAGTGCTGCAAACCTCTTGTTTCTTTTGATATTCCTGTGGAGGAGGGGACCTCCACCGTTTGCTTGCACCCACTGATAGCTTGACTTGAGTGCTGCTGACCCCTGCATAACTATGATGAGGAATTACAGCCATAAAACACTTTCCCGTCAATAAATGGCTTTGGAGAGCAGGAAAGAGATAACAAAAAAAGTGTGTCATTGAGCAGCAACAATGAAACAGTACAAATGTAAAAAATAGAAATCCTACTAATATAATAAATGGGAAAGTTCGGATGTTTGGATGTTTGTTACTCGATCACGCAAAAACGGCTGAACGGATTTGAATGAAATTTGGCACACACATAGTACATTACCTGGAATAAAGTATAGGATACTTTTTATTCCCATAACCAAAAAGAGACAAATACAAATTTCACTGGAAAATGTTAACTGCAGCCAAGGGTAGAATGGTTAATTTGCATATATTCAGCAGTGATGCTCTGGGAGACATCTCAAGTTCACTCCAACCTGAATTATCGCAAATTCTTTCTGTTTTAAGAAAGCAAACGTTTGTTTTTCTTAACATCTTAGTAAGGGGGCTTTTAGGACCCTTACACACTCCAATGAGTTCTGGGTCACCATGAGCTTGCTGGTTAGTCTGTACCTTTCGGTGTTACAAGCCCTACTGCATAGAGCCAAATTAATCTATGCCATGCACTGATAAGGATCAAACAATCCAAAACAGTCTGTATGCGTATTGGATTATTATGGCTCTGTACAATTTAACAAGCTGACACATCATTACATTCCAGCGGTTCTGGAGGTGTGTTTAGCTTCTAAGGGTAACAATGGTTAATTAGCATATTTTCAGCAGTGATACACTGGGAGACATCTCAAGCTCACTCCAACCTGAATTATCGCAATTTTTTCTGTTTTAAGAAAGCAAACTTTTGTTTTTCTTACACTGTTAATGGAAGGGTTCTCAAACTTTGCACAGTTGGTCGTTCGGTGACTGGGATTGGTATTCAGAAAAGTGGTTGGAGCCTATAAAAGCCAATCAAAATTCACCTAATGATTTTCAAGGGGAATATTTACATTTCTGCCATTCTTGCACTGTTAATGGCACAAGCCTCAAACCTGGTATAGTTGATCATTGGGTGACTGGGGTTCAATTTCAGAAAGGGGGTGGAGCCACAAATAGCCAATCAGATTTGTTTCATTCCAATGCAAATTATTGTTGCCAAACTCCGCAAAGCTCACAAACTTGGTCATTGAGTAATTGATTAATTGTGTGTTAGGGTTAGGAAAGTGGGCACAGCCAACACCAGCCAAATACATAAGCGGGCAACGCCGGGTCATAAGTGGGCGGAGACAAATACAAATTTTACTGGGAAAATGTAAACAGCAGCCATTCTTACACTGTTAATGGTAGGATTCTCAAACTTTGCACAGTTGGTTACTGGGTGACTGGGGTTATTATTCAGAAAAGTGGGTGGAGCCTACAAAAAACAATCAAAAATTACCTATTGATTTTTCAGTGGAATATTTCATTGCTGCCATTCTTGCACTGTTAATGGCACAAGCCTCAAACCTGGTACAGTTGATCATTGCGTGACTGGGGTTTAAATTTTTATAAGGGGGTGGAGCCCCAAACAGCCAATCTGATTTGTTTCTTTTTAATGCAGGTTATTGATGCCAAAGACAGCAAAGCTCACAAACTTGGCCATTGGGTAATTGAGTAATTGTGTGTTAGGGTTAGGAAAAGTGGGCGCAGCCAACACCAGCCAAATACATAATCGGGCAATGCTGGGTCATCAGTAGGCGGAGACAAATACAAATTTCACTGAGAAAATGTAAACTGCAGCAATTCTTACACTATTAATGGTAGGGTTCTCAAACTTTGCACAGTTGGTCACTGGGTGACTGAGATTAATATTCAGAAAAGTGGGTGGAGCCTACAAAAGCCAATCAAAATCCACCTATTAATCTTTAAGGGGAATATTTAATTGATGCCATTCTTGCACTGTTAATGGCACAAGCCTCTTGCACTGTTAATCAACTGTACCTGGTACAGTTGGCCATTGGGTGATTGGGGTTCAAATTCAGAAAAGGGGTGGAGCCACAGCCAATCAGATTTATTTTATTTTAATGCAAATTATTGATGCCAAAGACCTCAAAGCTCACAAACTTGGTCATTAAGTAATTTTGTGTTTGGGTTAGAAAAAGTGGGCGGAGCTAGCACCAGCCAAATACATACCTGGGCAATGCCGAGTCTTCAGTGGGCTGAGACAAACACAAATTTCACTGGGAAAATGTAAACTGCAGCCATTCTTACACTATTAATTGTGGGATTCTAAAACTTTGCACAGTTGGTCACTGGATGACTGGGATTAATATTCAGAAAAGTGGGTGGAGCCTACAAAAACGAATCACAATTCACCTATTGATTCTCAAGGCAAATATTTAATTGCTGCCATTTTTGCACTGTTAATGGCACAAGCCTCAAACCTGGTACAGTTGATCATTGCGTGACTGGGGTTTAAATTTTTATAAGGGGGTGGAGCCCCAAACAGCCAATCTGATTTGTTTCATTTTAATGCAGGTTATTGATGCCAAAGACAGCAAAGCTCACAAACTTGGCCATTGAGTAATTGAGTAATTGTGTGTTAGGGTTAGGAAAAGTGGGCGCAGCCAACACCAGCCAAATACATAATCGGGCAATGCTGGGTCATCAGTAGGCGGAGACAAATACAAATTTCACTGAGAAAATGTAAACTGCAGCAATTCTTACACTATTAATGGTAGGGTTCTCAAACTTTGCACAGTTGGTCACTGGGTGACTGAGATTAATATTCAGAAAAGTGGGTGGAGCCTACAAAAGCCAATCAAAATCCACCTATTAATCTTTAAGGGGAATATTTAATTGATGCCATTCTTGCACTGTTAATGGCACAAGCCTCTTGCACTGTTAATCAACTGTACCTGGTACAGTTGGCCATTGGGTGATTGGGGTTCAAATTCAGAAAAGGGGTGGAGCCACAGCCAATCAGATTTATTTTATTTTAATGCAAATTATTGATGCCAAAGACCTCAAAGCTCACAAACTTGGTCATTAAGTAATTTTGTGTTTGGGTTAGAAAAAGTGGGCGGAGCTAGCACCAGCCAAATACATACCTGGGCAATGCCGAGTCTTCAGTGGGCTGAGACAAACACAAATTTCACTGGGAAAATGTAAACTGCAGCCATTCTTACACTATTAATTGTGGGATTCTAAAACTTTGCACAGTTGGTCACTGGATGACTGGGATTAATATTCAGAAAAGTGGGTGGAGCCTACAAAAACGAATCACAATTCACCTATTGATTCTCAAGGCAAATATTTAATTGCTGCCATTTTTGCACTGTTAATGGCACAAGCCTCAAACCTGGTACAGTTGATCATTGCGTGACTGGGGTTTAAATTTTTATAAGGGGGTGGAGCCCCAAACAGCCAATCTGATTTGTTTCATTTTAATGCAGGTTATTGATGCCAAAGACAGCAAAGCTCACAAACTTGGCCATTGAGTAATTGAGTAATTGTGTGTTAGGGTTAGGAAAAGTGGGCGCAGCCAACACCAGCCAAATACATAATCGGGCAATGCTGGGTCATCAGTAGGCGGAGACAAATACAAATTTCACTGAGAAAATGTAAACTGCAGCAATTCTTACACTATTAATGGTAGGGTTCTCAAACTTTGCACAGTTGGTCACTGGGTGACTGAGATTAATATTCAGAAAAGTGGGTGGAGCCTACAAAAGCCAATCAAAATCCACCTATTAATCTTTAAGGGGAATATTTAATTGATGCCATTCTTGCACTGTTAATGGCACAAGCCTCTTGCACTGTTAATCAACTGTACCTGGTACAGTTGGCCATTGGGTGATTGGGGTTCAAATTCAGAAAAGGGGTGGAGCCACAGCCAATCAGATTTATTTTATTTTAATGCAAATCATTGATGCCAAAGACCTCAAAACTCACAAACTTGGTCATTAAGTAATTTTGTGTTTGGGTTAGAAAAAGTGGGCGGAGCTAGCACCAGCCAAATACATACCTGGGCAATGCCGAGTCTTCAGTGGGCTGAGACAAACACAAATTTCACTGGGAAAATGTAAACTGCAGCCATTCTTACACTATTAATTGTGGGATTCTAAAACTTTGCACAGTTGGTCACTGGATGACTGGGATTAATATTCAGAAAAGTGGGTGGAGCCTACAAAAACGAATCACAATTCACCTATTGATTCTCAAGGCAAATATTTAATTGCTGCCATTTTTGCACTGTTAATGGCACAAGCCTCAAACCTGGTACAGTTGATCATTGGGTGACTGGGTTTAAATATTTAGAAAAGGGGTGGGGCTACAATCGAATCAGATGTGTTTCATTTCAATGAAAATTATTCATGCCAAAGACCACAAATCTCACAAACTTGGTCATTGACTATTGACAATTGTGTGTTAGGGTTAGAAAAAGTGGCCACAGCCAACAGCAGCCAAATACATACCCAGGAAACATCAGGACATCAGTGGGTGGAGACAAATAAAAATGTAACTGACAGAATGTAAACTGCAGCCATTCTTACACTGTCTGTCAATGGCAGGGTTCTTAAACTTTGCACAGTTAGTGACTGGGATTAATATTCAGAAAAGTAGGTGGAGCCCACAAAAGCTAATCAAAATTCACCTATTGATTTTCAAAGTAGTGGAGCCACAGCCAATTATTGATGCCAAAGACCGCAAAGCTCACAAACTAGGTAATTGTGTGTTAGGATTAGAAAAAGTGGACAGAGCTAACACCAGCCAAATACATACCCGGGCAACGCCGGGCGACCAGCTAGTATAAAATAAATATAAAATAAAACTGTGTGATATCTAAAAAAAAAGGTCATTTTTAGAAGAAGGAGGACAGATATAATTGTTTATCTCATCAGTTTATTTTCACCTAGGATGTCCTTTAAGCTTGCTTCCTCATTTTGTGGGGCTTATTAAACAGTCATTTCAGCTTAGCGTGGGCTGGTGGGTGGCAGCTAATTGTAGACTTGTGGGTGGCAGCTTAGTGCTCTGGCTGTGGGCTGGTGGGCAGCGGTTTAGTGTGGGTTTGTGGGCAGGTGAGTGTAGGCTTAGTGCTGTGGCTTTGGGCGGGTGGGCAGTGGCTTAGTGCAGGCTTATGCACAGCATGGACGCAGCTGCTGTGTGCACAGGTACAGCTATATTAATTATGCTTGCGGTGCAGCTGTGTCCACGCCATGCAGAACTGTAGTTTAAATATATACAGGTCCTTCTAAAAAAATTAGCATATTGTGATAAGGTTCATTATTTTCTGTATTGTACTGATAAACATTAGACTTTCATATATTTTAGGTTCATTACACTACAACTGAAGTAGTTCAAGCCTTTTATTGTTTTAATATTGATGATTTTGGCATACAGCTCATGAAAACCCAAAATTCCTATCTCAAAAAATTAGCATATTTCATCCGACCAATAAAAGAAAAGTGCTTTTGAAACAAAAAAAGTCAACCTTCAAATAATTATGTTTAGTTATGCACTCAATACTTGGTCGGGAATCCTTTTGCAGAAATGACTGCTTCAATGTGGCGTGGCATGGAGGCAATCAGCCTGTGGCACTGCTCAGGTGTTATGGAGGCCCAGGATACTTCGATAGCGGCCTTAAGCTTATCCAGAGTGTTGGGTCTTGCGTCTCTCAACTTTCTCTTCACAATATCCCACAGATTCTCTATGGGGTTCAGGTCAGGAGAGTTGGCAGGCCAATTGAGCACAGTAATACCATGGTCAGTAAACCATTTACCAGTGGTTTTGGCACTGTGAGCAGGTGCCAGGTCGTGCTGAAAAATGAAATCTTCATCTCCATAAAGCTTTTCAGCAGATGGAAGCATGAAGTGCTCCAAAATCTCCTGATAGCTAGCTGCATTGACCCTGCCCTTGATAAAACACAGTGGACCAACACCAGCAGCTGACATGGCACCCCAGACCATCACTGACTGTGGGTACTTGACACTGGACTTCAGGCATTTTGGCATTTCCCTCTCCCTAGTCTTCCTCCAGACTCTGGCACCTTGATTTCCGAATGACATGCAAAAGTTGCTTTCATCCGAAAAAAGTACTTTGGACCACTGAGCAACAGTCCAGTGCTGCTTCTCTGTAGCCCAGGTCAGGCACTTCTGCCGCTGTTTCTGGTTCAAAAGTGGGTTCATGCTTCCATCTGCTGAAAATCTTTATGGAGATGAAGATTTCATTTTTCAGCACGACCTGGCACCTGCTCACAGTGCCAAAACCACTGGTAAATGGTTTACTGACCATGGTATTACTGTGCTCAATTGGCCTGCCAACTCTCCTGACCTGAACCCCATAGATAATCTGTGGGATATTGTGAAGTGAAAGTTGAGAGGCGCAAGACCCAACACTCTGGATAAGCTTAAGGCCGCTATCGAAGCATCCTGGGCCTCCATAACACCTGAGCAGTGCCACAGGCTGATTGCCTCCATGCCACGCCACATTGAAGCAGTCATTTCTGCAAAAGGATTCCCGACCAAGTATTAAGTGCATAACTGAACATAATTATTTGAAGGTTGACTTTTTTTGTTTTAAAAGCACTTTTCTTTTATTGGTCGGATGAAATATGCTAATTTTTGGAGATAGGAAATTTGGGATTTCATGAGCTGTATGCCAAAATCATCAATATTAAAGGGAAGGTTCAGGGTGGCTCTTAAAAAAATAAAAATGCCCATCCACTTACCTGGGGCTTCCTCCAGCCGTGGGCAGCCAGGACGTGTAGTTCTGCGCCTGCGCAGTACAGCCCGGAGGACGCCCGATGACGTCAGCACGCCCCCGTGAGGCGCATTTTGAAACGCTGAAGAGCCCGACCTGGCAGCCGGCCTGGCCAGGTCGGGTCGGCCACCGGAGGGGACCGGGAGCCTGCGGAGCGGCGCCGAGGGCACGTCCTGGCTGCCCACGGCTGGAGGAAGCCCCAGGTAAGTGGATGGGCATTTTTATTTTTTTAAGAGCCACCCTGAACCTTCCCTTTAAAACAATAAAAGGCTTGAACTACTTCAGTTGTGTGTAATGAATCTAAAATATATGAAAGTCTAATGTTTATCAGTACATTACAGAAAATAATGAACTTTATCACAATATGCTAATTTTTGAAGAAGATCCTGTAGATAACATCACATAACAGGGAATATTCACATCAGAAACTCACTGTACCTCCTTGTGGCCATTTTGTCACACACACAATTAAGCATGACTGTTGTATTCTTCAACAGGGATAACTACAGGGACAACAAAAATCAAGCTGGCAAATGTCCAACAAAGAGGGACAGTCACGGAGAGACTCGCAGGATGCTACTGTCGCCATGGCTCATGCATGCAGATGCACACGTTTATAAGTGAATGATGGCTGCTGTAGAAAATAGCAGCAATCATTAATTTACAAAATGTCAGGAAATGGATTAAAAAGTAAAAAAAGTGATTCAATTGTCAGCGTCACACTAAAAAATAAAGATATTTTTCTCCTGTAGTGGAGTGATAACTCCTGCCTAACTAATTAACCCATTGTGTCACTTATACCTGGCCTGTAATCGGATGTGATTGCTAGGGCAGCAGATTGGGATCCCAGCACTATATAGATGCATTGCTGTTCTGTTGCCTAGCAATGTATCTGAACAGCAATGGGGTCCTCAAACTGTGCGCCCTATCGATTGCATGCAATCACTACAGATGCACAGGCTGGGGATCAGTGTTGCCAACTCATCCCTTTAAATACGGACGTTTATGAATTATACACGTCTTGTGGCTAGTTAGCTGCAGTTTAGGCACTGATTATCTGGGAGAAGCCCCAGAAACTGTATAACTTAGATGTGTCAGTATTTAAAGGGATGAGTTGGAAACCCTGCTGGGGATCATGGCATGCTACACGCCCAACTAGTGATGAAATATGGCATATGTGTGGTACTATTTTAATCGGTACTTGTCAACTAATATATTCAGACTTGTTTTATAACTGTGGCACTTTTCATATGAAAATTAGGACGGGCGAAAAAGAAATAAGTGTGTGTTTTCTACATTTACGTCTATTTTTTCCTGTAACATGACTATAGAATTAACAATTCTAGGAAAACAATATTACCCAAAGAACACCTAGTTTGTCCTGAAAAAAAACAATATATATATGTTACGGCCTGAACCTGAAGTCTGGCCACCTCAGTGTCTGCCTGCCAGGGGCGTTGCTAGACCCAAAGATGAGTGGCACGTGCCACAGATCTATTCTGGGGTGCCCCGGATGTTTCCCAGTCAGAGCTGTGGAGCCTCTACGGCCGCATGCTGGGAGCTGTGGTGCACCAATGGTGGGCATACTGGGAGCTGTGATGTATCAATAAAGGGTATGCTGGGTGCAGTGTTGCCATGATGGGTGCCCTGGTACTTGGGGGCATGCAGGGAGGTTATTCTATGGGGTATGCTGGGAGTTGTGGTGCCTCAATGGGAGAGCATGGAAGGGGTCTGTGGGAACATGGGAGGGGGTTCACTAGAATGTCAGGGAATGCTATGGGGGGACTGCCAGACAACCTGGCAACAGGCCAGCCCACCCAGCAGAAAGCCAGACCAGCCAGCACAAAAGCCAGGTTACTCTGCCTAGTTATGTTTAAGTGGCAACTGCCTATTTATGTGCTCTGCTGCATTATTTATTTATTGTATTAATGGAGGGGGGGGGGGGATTCATTCAACATTTTCCTGGGCAGGTCTACTTAGACCGCTGTTAGGTTCATGTAAATTTGGCTCTATGACCACACCCATATCCTGGTGCGGGGACACGCATTTTTTGTCTAGAGTGCCCAAAATCTCTTAGGATCCTAGCAACGCCCCTGTTGGCTGGCCAGAATGCTAAGTGTCTGACTACTGCAGCCAATGTTGAAAAATCACTTACTTCTAGTTTGTGCAGTGCGGTGATGGCGGAGGACACGGCTGCGGAGGTCATGGTTACATGGCGGTTTACATCCCGGTGGATATAACAAGTCCATTAATGCAAGGCAGGCTGGAGAGCGGGATCCCTAAAGGGGGCACTGCTCAGCACAAAGGCGCTTGTTCTAATAGCAGCCATCTGCCACACACTGCTAACATTTGTGAGAATCCAATGCAGTTCAAGGCAGGTCAGGGGGGGGCGGGGTTTCACTCCAGGGGCTTTTGGCCAATCAGTACAGGCTTGAGCAAAGCAATGTGTCTGTGTCTGTTGCGCAAAGTGACGATCCAACCTCCTCGGCAGTGGATAAGCTGCCCTGCCCATTCCAGAGCAGCCAGTTTCTCACATCGGCCGCAGTAGCTCGGCCACTTGGCATTTTGGCGACACTTCGGGTTCTGGGCATAACACATACTGTATATCACTTTGATGGCATAAGTAATTAAAAATAAATTATTTCGTTCTGTATAACAATAGACACAGCAGAAATGCCAAAATTGTCAGGAATCATAAGCGTTCAAAACCCAGGAATTTTAAATGGTTTAGAATGCCGTTATATAAAAAGAATGCGTCAGATGAATCCAGCGGCGATGTGCGTCTGAAATTCCCAATACAAGAATTCAGCATGTAATCAGCAGGTGAGCGGCTACACAGCACTGAGATACCGGCTTGGTGAAGATCTCTTACAAGATTCCTTTATCTTCTGCGCAGAGTCTACACACCTAAGCGGATCATGCCCAGGGCTCCGCTTAGCAGCACTTGAGCGAAACGCAACTTTGTCCGATAGAAGTCAGAAAGGCTACAATCCTATAGACATGTAGGCAACTAGGCATGAGCTGTGCATATGTATGTATGAGCAGCACCTCACCTCTAAGCCTCAGAGCTGTTTTATAATACTGTATATTACCCATACATTACATGTTGCATTAATATTGACCAGGATGAGGAGGAGCCTATTCTTGGGACAATAGAATGCCATTATAGCAGGGCCGGGCCGAGGCATAGGCTGGAGAGGCTCCAGCCTCAGGGTGCAGTGTAGGAGGGGGCGCACAATTCATTCAGCTGTCATTCCTAATTGTGTTTGAAGCAGAAAGAAATAAGAAAAGCAGATACATGGAAGTGACTACAAGCCAGATAACTAGAGATTAAGGTGTTGGGGGCCCTGGGGTGCTTCTTAGTCTAAGAGCAATCAGTGTGTGACGGCTGGAGTGGGAGGGATGGAGGAGCGCACTTTGGTGTCTCAGCCTTGGGTGCTGGAGGACCTTGTCCTGGCTCTGCATTATAGAATAACAAGGTGATTCTGCCCATGCTGTGAAGGATGGAGATACAGCAGAGTGAACCACTCCCTTTCTATTTGCCTCGTTCTTGGTGGATCTCATTAAAGCAGCACCTGAATGCTATATGTGATTTATTACCTGTCTTATATGTCTGTAAATACAAACCTACAAATAGGTAATGGGCATTTCGGCCTCCCGGCAAAATGTATTGCAGACTGACAAGTGAGATGTCGCTGCGTGATTTATGTATACTTACTATCATCCCCTAAAAGACATATTTCCTATAAAATATTTCCTGTAGGTTAGTATTTATGATGACAGCAATTCTTTTTGCAAACCAGAGGAAGGTGAGAGATCATTCGATTAAAGGTGACATGATGAGATAGACATGTGCATATACAGTGCCAAACACACAAACATCTACGTTATGCTGTGTTCTTTTTTTTCCTTCTCTGCCTGAAAGAGTTAAACATCAGGTATGCAAGTGACAGTTTCTGTCCGGGTCGGGACTGAGTCGGACTATAGAGTAACCCTCACTGATAAGGAATTACAGCCATAAAATACTTTCCTGGCAGTAAATGGCTTCTGAGAGCAGGAAAGAGATAAAAAGGGTCAATAGTTCATAGATTTTAGTTCTGACATAGTTAGGGCTCGTTCACACTAAAAGCGATTTTGCTCTTTTTTTTAGCACTGGCGATTTTAAAAATTTTTTAAAATCGCCTTAAAAGCACTAGTGCAATGTTCGCTTATGTGAGTGTTCTCACATAAGTGATGAGCTTTCTATCCAATCGCAAACGCGGCTCCTGCACCATTTTCTGAGCCTCTGTGATTCACAAGAAAGTATAGGGGAATCGCAAAGTGCTTTAAAAAAGCACTTTGAATCGCGATTTCCCGAGCGCTTTAATGAATAAATACATTGTATTTCTGGGTCAAAGAGTTCACTTTCTGACTGATGTCAGGATATTAAAAAAAAACACCTTTCTCCACAAAAGCGCTTAGAACAGCAAAAAGCGCTCAGAAAGTGCTTAAACAAACCCTATAAATTGCTCAGCGCTTGTGATAGCGTTGGGGATTTATAATGTGAACAAGGCCTGAATGTATAATTGAGCAGACACAACAAAACAGTAAAAACTTAAAATGTAGATAAATATAAAATTAAAACTGTGGATTTCTAAGAAAAAAAGTCATTTTTAGAAGAAGGAGGATAGATACAATTGTTTATCTCATTAGTTTATTTTCACCCCGTGTTTACATTTGAATGCACCTGTAGTAGATTTTTCTGAACCATGTTAAGTTTAGAAACTTACTAAAGTATACAGTACTTTGCACCAGAAAAATATTTATAAAAAAAAAAAAAAAAAAAAGGTCTGATCCAATTCACTTCTCCTATGCTTTCTCCGAGGTGATACAGTATATATTCAGGGCCGGATTTAGGCCAAGGCCGCCTAGGCCATGGCCTAGGGCACCAAAGGAGCAAGGGCACCACAACAGCAGGCCAAACTTATGCAGCATTTGCAAACTTGCAATTGCAAATGCTGCAATGAAGGGAAATCAGGCGAGTGCCTGATCGCGGTACTCTGCTGCTAGCCACCTGTGCAGCAGCCACCTTACTCTCTGTGCATGTTTGCATTGTGGCGGGCGGCTATGGACTTGGGCAGCATTGGAGACAGAGGGGAAGAGGAGGCTTCTGCACTGGAGAGGAGCTGAGAAATGAGTGACATTGATGGCTGCTGCGGTGTGAAGGTAAGTTGGCCATCTATACTGAAGGGGGTGGGGGGTGGAGGGATTAAGGGAGTTATCTGGCTACCTATACTGGAGTGAAAAGGGGGAGGGGTCATCTGGCTACCTATACTGAGGGGGGTCATTAGGCTAACTATACTAGAGGGAAGGGGAGAGGGGACAACCGGTTACCTATACTGGAGGGAATGGGGAGGGGTCATCTGGCTACCTGTACTGGCAGTGGGGGGGTCATCAGGCTAACTATGCTAGAGGGAGGGGACATCCAGTTACCTATACTGGAGGGAAAGGGGGGAGGGGTCATCTGGCTACCTATACTGAAGAAGGGCGGCTGGTGACAGTGGCCTTGGGCAGTAAAGAGTACAAACCCAGCCCTGTATATATTCAAATCTTCAATAAAATGCGTTTTAAGCCACCAGCAAGTAAAAAAATATCTAATTTTGTCTAAATGTGTCATTTTGACTGTACTTTTTTCACCTACTTTTGGTACGTTTCCATTTGCTGTGTGCTGAAAAGTTAGATTAAGCAGAAAATGAAAAATTATCTCCTAGGAGAAAACGTGGGAGAAAAGTGAATAAATGAATCCCATCTATTGAGTTTCCAAGTTCTGCAGAGTTCCTGATTTTTGACTTTACGATCAGAAACTGACAATTGGAAGTTGATTGACAAATGAATTAGGAATTGAGAAATAAAAATCAAGAGCCACGTGCAGTGTTTTATTTTTGGTCAAAGACTGAAGGAAGTATTGTAGTATTATATGGTACTCATAGACAAGAGTCACGTGTGAGTGAGACAACCAACTTGAAGGTCTCTTGGCCAGGGGGTGTGACATGTCAATCCCCACTCAGGTTTTGGAGAGCATCGGCAGGAGTATTCACCACGCATGTGCAGTTCGGCTGTCTATACTACGCACATGCGCACTTTCAACTTACAGGATGCTGCGGCCATGCTCCCGGCAGCCTCCTGGGCGCGGTGTGCGTGCTCAGAACACTGGCAATGTCTTGTAAGTTCAAAGTGCACATACACTTGGTTCGGATGGGACAAACTGCACATGCGTGACAAATAGTCCTTCACAATCAGAATTATTATTGCGGCAAGTACAAGTTGGTTTTGGCTCGTATAGGTCCTGAAAGTATGGGGGGGGGGAGGGGGGCATAATGTCCGAAAGCCAAGAGCCAGCCTTCCTGGGTCAAAGGTGCAAACCCAAGGGGGTTGGGGCCTACTGCAGGATAATTTACACAGGAGCAGCGCTGGGGGGATACAGAGATCGCAGTCCACGTCATGAAAGCCTTATGGAGCACAGCAGGTGCATTGTTTAACACCTGTCTGTCACCTTGAAATAGCTATCAAACTACATTTTACATTTTTCAAAACACATTACATGCAATAATGTGCAAAAATCCAGATCCTTCTCACTTTAGGTTTCCTTTAACATATCCTGCAAATTTGGTGTTTATAGCATGTAAGGGGGCTTTGCTATAGTCGGCGGGTTTAATCACGGATATTTTTCCGAATACTAGTAACCACAGCCAAATCCGTGATTGAATTCCATGATCGCTAGTGATTGCTAGTGAATCACAGCTATTCCATGATCACGACGAGGTCGTGATGAGCATCACTGCCAGTGACAAAAGGGTTATTCACATTAATGGGCTGCATGTAACATAACTTGGAGTTTTGCAGATAACTTCAGCCGTTTTACACAGAATTCCGAAGCAGACTCTGCTTACAGGAATAAGAAAATAAGTCACTCCACTCACAACCAAGTCCCCTGGCCTATCCCCAGTACCCACAAGCAGCATGGAAAAAGCATCACATTATCTCCTCCAGCCCTAGCACGCCAGCACTGTCCCATTCCAAGCACACAGAACACCCTTAATGGAAATCACATTGTATAATGGGTGCTAGCCAAGGTAGATATTCTCTCTTTAAAGTGTAACTGTCGGGCATAAAATTAACCACTTGAGGACCTAGCCTTTACCCCCCCCCACCCCCTCTTAAGGACCAGCGCTGTTTTTTCAGATCTATGCTGGGTGGGCTCTACAGCCCCCAGCACAGATCAAATGACAGGCAGAGCGACCAGACCGCCCCCCTTTTTTCCCCACTAGGGGGATGATGTGCTGGGGGGGGGGTCTGATCGCTCCTGCATGCTGTGGGTGGCGGGCACCTCAAAGCCCCCTCCACCGCAGGGTTCCCCCTCTCCTCCCTCCCTTCCTCGAGAGATCGAGGCTGCACAGGAACGGATGTGTCCTGTGCAGCCTCTAACAGGCTCCCTGCTGTCATGTGACAGCGATCCCCGGCCACTGATTGGCCGGGGATCGCTGATCTACTATAACGCTGCTACTGCAGCAGCATTGTAAAAATTTAAACAAAGCAGATTATTTCCGCTTGTGTTTACATTTAGCCTGCGAGCCGCGATCGGCGGCACGCAGGCTATTCACGGAGCCCCCCGCCGTGAAATGACAGGAAACAGCCGCTCGCGCGAGCGGTTGTTTCCTGATTAATTAGCCTGCAGCTGGCGACGCACATCTGCGTCGCTGGTCCCGCAGCTGCCACTTTGCCGACGCACGGTATGAGTGCGCGGTCGGCAAGTGGTTAAAAATCAATTCTTTATTTTTATCTGGTCATCAAGTAATAAGGATGTTTTATCAAGTAATAAGAATGCTAATCAGGCAATCCAAAAGTTAAAATCTCTATTACTTTTCTTTCTGTTTTAGGAAAGCAAACTTTTGTTTTTCTTGTTTATAAATGATCATTCCCCAGTTTACCTGACTCTTATTTGGTACGTTGCCGCGCAAAGGAAGTTGCAGGGCATGCTGGGTTGTCCTTTTTTGCTTCTGTACATTAGTTTAGTCTGAGGGGAAATAAAGAATCAAAAAAAGACAACCCAGCATGCCCTGCAACTTCTTTTTGCGGCAACGTACCAAATAAGAATCAGGTCAACTGGGGAATGATCATTTATAAACAAGAAAACTAATAGAGATTTTAACTTTTGGGTTGCCTGGTTAGCTTCCTTATTACTTGTTTACCAGATACAAATAAAGAATTGATTTTTGATTTTATGCCCGGCAGTTACACTTTAAAGTGGACTTGAACTCTTGCACAGGACAGAAGGAAAACGGAGAAATGCACTCTGTATGTATTTAGAGAGTTTAGCCTGTGTAATTCCCCCTCATCTGTGACTAATCTAACTGTAATTTTATCTCTCAGCTGTGTCAGCTCAGAGCAGCTAATTTGTAAACAGAGGATATTAAAACCCTATGTCTGCTTCCATGAAAGCAGGAAGTAGACACGCTGCAGATTTATTGCAGGATCTGTATCAGCTGTAGCAAAGAAATGTTTGACTTTAAAGGCTAGTATGCTGTTGTGTATCTTTTAGAGCAGAAAGGAAGTTCTGAGTTCAGGTCCGCTTTAAAGAGACACTGAAGCGAAAAAAATATATGATATAATGAATTGGTTGTGTACTATGAATAATTACTAGAAGATTAGCAGCAAAGAAAATATTCTCATATTTTTATTTTCAGGTATATAGTGTTTTTTCTAACATTGCATCATTCTCTAATATGTGCAGATTACACAACACTCAGCATTCAAAATGATTCTTTCAGAGCAGTCTGTGAACTAATGACCTCTCCTCTGCCAGAGGAAAATTAAATAGTTAACTAACAGTTGAGATAATATAAGTCAGAAAACAGCCCTCTCCACGACTTTGAAAGTCATAGAGATAATGGCTTTTTTGTATAGAGATAACAACTGGAGTTTCTTAACTCTTCCTGTACTGGAAACAATTAGACTGATGTATCTGATCTTAATGTTTTATTTCTTAGCTGTACTACACATACAAATCATAATATCATGGATTTTTTTTCGCTTCAGTGTCTCTTTAAGTCAGATAGTGTGGCCAATTACCAGATGACTGAAAAACATCCAATAGGATATCTGCTGCCACCAATATGGAGATCAGACTTCCAGGGTTGTAACAACAACAGAGGGGGACCCCCCCTGAGAAATGTCATAAGGGCATCATCTGAACTAAGTATTATTTACCAGCTTCCAACATTGCGGGCCTCCTCCATGCATCACAGCCGTACTATCTGTGCTGCCATTTGCTGGCTCCCAATCATGTGACTTGCATCAATCATGTGATCGGGCGCAGGCGAATGGCAGAAGAGAGTGAGCGGCTGTGATGCATGGAAGAGTTGCATGGCACTGTAAGAGGTAAACATTACACTGCTCCCTGTGCTGCCTTGTATGTGGGTGGGGAGAAAGAGGAGGGCCGGGCTTCACAGCCCCCGGCTTCCCCTCCTCCAATACAGACTTCAGCACCAGTTTTTGGCAACACCAAATAGAGGGGACACAGAACTACGCTGCGCAGGCTGTTATAGTATTTGTAAAATTATTTTTCTACCTAGTTCCATGCAAATGGTAACATAAGGGAAGGGATGAGATTAAAATAAGGTATGATATTGGCTTGAAAGGTCACACAATACTCCATAACACCTGGCCAGCCTCGTAACTTAACCTCTAAATTGTCACCCCTGGTACCCTTGATTATCATAACCATGGTAACCTGATTAACCTAACAATTCTGTGGCCACTGCTAATTAAGCTTGTAACGGTTTTAGAATTGTTGCACATATATCCCGGGAGTTTGTTTTTGGCGTCTGCAAAGCAATCTTATGCAGGTTATTATCTCCATACTCGCATCATAATTATGTTGTGCGGAGCCGAGATTGTTCCTTTATGTAACTATGTAACTCTGTCCTAAAAGGAAGAAATTATCCCTACAGCAACCAGTAATCAGAACCTGCCTGTAACTCTTTTAAAGGGGTTCTTCCGCGAAATAGGAAAAAAATAAAAAGTGGTTTATTTATAAACTATTAAAAATCCTCTTCAAATAGTGCGAAAAGTGTTTTTAAAAAATGAATAGTTTCATCAAAGTAACACCTAATGTAATCAGTGACGGATGACGGCCAGGGAGGCTAATCCATTTGTTAGGGGTTTTTTTTTTTTGTACTATAATATCACAAACATAACTGCTGCGTACCTAGTTGACAGTTCTGTAGTCCGTTGCTGTCAGGAATGGCTCTTACAATTAGAATAACGGCTGTTATCTCCCGGAGCTCTGCGCAGTTATTTATTTTAGTTTCACGGAGGGAGAGCGAGGACCCCGGAGCAATGAATCAGGCAGAGAGAGAGCAGCTGATCAGTGAGAACGTAGGGTGTCTATGCAGAATCCTCTAGCGAGTGATCTCTTTGTCGCTGCAAGATTTATTAGTTTGTGTTGAGTTCTCCAGGCAGCTAAAAGTTAATAAGAAAACACAAACCCATAAATCTTGCAGCGACAAAGAGATCACTCGCTTTCAGGAGATAAAGAGGATTCTGCATACACGCCGTAGTCTGGTTGCCGGGCAACGACGTCAACAAATTACGTTCTCACTGATCAGCTGCTCTCCCTCTGCCTGATTCATTGCTCCGGGGTCCTCGCTCTCCCTCCGTGAAACTAAAATAAATAACTGCGCAGAGCTCCGGGAGATAACAGCCGTTATTCTAATTGTAAGAGCCATTCCTGACAGCAACGGACTACAGAACTGTCAACTAGGTACGCAGCAGTTATGTTTGTGATATTATAGTACAAAAAAAAAACCCCTAACAAATGGATTAGCCTCCCTGGCCGACATCTGTCACTGATTACATTACGTGTTACTTTGATGAAACTATTCATTTTTTAAAAACACTTTTCGCACTATTTGAAGAGGATTTTTAATAGTTTATAAATAAACCACTTTTTATTTTTTTTCTATTTCGCGGAAGAACCCCTTTAAAGGTGTTCTGTGGGCTAGTTTAAAAATAAAAAACTGACACTTACGGTACCTGAGGCTTCAACCGGTCCCCTGCAGATAACCTGTCTTCAGCCCTCACTGAAGAATCTTCAGTTCCACCGCCGCCGGTCACGTCTAATTATTCGTCTAACTAGACGAATGCAACTGCGAATGCGCAGCCGCGCACGTCCTCCCTCCCGCTCACGTCCTCGGGAGCTTCCTGCACTGGTACGAGGTTTTCTCGTACTGCACCTCACCTGCACAGGATTATTCCAAAATATCAGTGCAGGGTGATAATGGGAAGGGGGGGAAGCAGGTGATGATGCTAAAGCAGCACAGCTTAAATGGAGCTGCGCAAGTTAAAATGTCATTGCGCACACTACGAGCAGTAGTGCTTTGTAGCGTGAGTTGGAAACCAGAGCGCACTGCTTTTAAATAACACCCGCTCCTTCAATCCCACCCTGAGCCCCTTCGGGTCCTGTACCGTTTTACGATGAGACACTTTGATTGGCCCAATAGGTTGCCAATGGGTTGGCTGTGTGCGTCCTCGATCATGCTCCCACCGCCGGTACTGTGCCATGCGCAGTATGAGATTTTCGGGACACCGGAAGATTGTCCTGGTTTTTTTTTCAGTTTAGTTTAGGTACCCTTTAAGTCAGGCGTGTGTACGAGGCTTTAGAGGCAGAAGATCAGCAGGACAGCCAGGCAACTGTATTTGTTTCAACGGAAATACATATTGCTGCCTCCTTATCCCTCTCACTTCAGGTTCCCTTTAAAGGGACACTTAAGCCAGGAATAAAAAAATCAGTTTTACTTTGCTGGGCCCTCTACCAGCCCCCTCCAGCCGTCCTGTGCCCTCGCAGTCACTCACAGATCCACCGGTCCCTGCCGCCAGCTAGTTTCATTTTCGCTGACAGGCCCTACAGGTCTGGCCACACGTATTTTTCTTTGCGCTCCTGTCCGCAATAGAGTCCTGCACCTGTGCAGGATGCTATTGAGGACGGGAAGATGAAGAAGAATCTGCGAGGCCAGGCCTGCGCAGGCGCAGAAAGCCCGCCGACTCCCTGCCAGGACCGTCAGCAAAAACAAAACTAGCTGGATACGGGTTACCAGAGGCTCCATGAGTGGTTGCAAGGGTACGATATGGCTGCAGGGGGCTGATAGAAGCCCCAGGCAAGTAAAAATATTTTTTTTATTCCTGGCTTAAAGGGGCACTATGGCGAAAAATTTTAAAATGTAAAATATGTGCGAACAGACAAATAAGAAGTATGTTTTTTTTCCAGAGTAAAACGAGCCATAAATTACTTTTCTCCTATGTTGCTGTCACTTACAGTAGGTAGTAGAAATCTGACAGAAGCGACAGGTTTTGGACTAATCCATCTCTTCATAGGGGATTCTCAGCAAAGCTTTTATTCTTTATAAAGATATTCACTAAAAAGGATTTAAACAATGATGCTACCCAGCTTCCCTGCTCGCTACACCGTTTTTTGGCAGTTGTACAGAGCAACTGTTATTCACTAAGTACTTTTGAAAATAAATAAATCCCTGAGAATCACCCCATGAAGAGATGGACTAGTCCAAAACCTGTCGCTTCTGTCAGATTTCTACTACCTACTGTAAGTAACAGCAACATAGGAGAAAAGTAATTAATGGCTCATTTTACTCTTGAAAAAAGTACTTCTTAATTGTTTATGTTTGCAGGTGTATTCACTTTTACAATTTTTTTTGCCATAGTGCCCCTTTAAGTGTCCCTTTAACCCCTAAACTAAAATAGCCTAACATTAAACCTGAGTAACCTGCAGAATTAAAAAAAACAGCAATAAAAGCTATATTCGCCTAAGTAGGGAACCCCTTGCTACAAACACTGCAGTCTGGCACAGAGAATAGTGCGCACCAGAACCCACATTCCACACTAATAATACATAACCTGGACACTGTTCATCTTGGCAGTGGTAGATGTCGGCACAGATCCCCCAACGTAACATTCATCCTTATGGCGTGCTGGATGGCTTCGCTCCAAGTTGTTCGGAGAAGCCGAAGGCTCTGTTTCTATTCAAGATGCTAAGTAAAAATATCATGAACACAGACAAGCCTGTTGTGATTGAAACAGAATACTAAGCATACAAAATAGCCAAGATCTTTTCCATTTTTTTTGTTAAGTACTAAGAGAATATTAACAACGATGCCCTGGGATCCTTTAATGGAATTCCACGGAACTTGCTCCTGTAATTGATGCGGAA
Organism: Hyperolius riggenbachi; assembly: GCF_040937935.1. NCBI lineage: Eukaryota > Metazoa > Chordata > Amphibia > Anura > Hyperoliidae > Hyperolius > Hyperolius riggenbachi. The sequence continues at coordinate 259,861,289 of NC_090652.1, read as the reverse complement.
AATTAAAACATTTCGACAAACATTTTTCATTCTGTTCCATTTTGTTTTACCTTTTTGCTTGCAAATCAAGTGGCTAAAAACAGTCTTTCCTAAGTGGAATTTACCCAGCATTAATGCATATTTGTTTACCCACATTGAAAAAAAAATTGAAAAGATCTGATCGTATTTTATACAGAGAGTAGAAATGTGATGTCCCTTAGCCTATGGCAACCAGCTTTCATTGCCCTGGTTCCAAAACGCTGATATCTGCATTGGCAAACTCAGAGGGGGGATTACAGCTGCCCAGAATCCCCCCTCAGACCAGGGCTGGTGCAGTGTCTGGGGACATGCACAAGTTGAGACACCAGATTATCTGCAGGCATCTGGCAGCACTGCCCCCTTTCTTTCCCTGCTACAGTTTACTTTGTATGTAGCAGCAGCGTGTGTACAGAGCATAGAGCAGCAGCATTAATACAGAGCATGGAGCAGCAGCGTGTGTACAGAGCATGGAGCAGCAGTGTGTGTACAGAGTATGGAGCGGCAGTGCGTTTAAAGAGCATGGAGCAGCAGCGTGTGTACAGAGCATGGAGCAGCAGCGTGTGTACAGAGCATGGAGCAGCTCTGGGGAACTTAACAGAGTCCGGTATGAGCACAGCCCTGTGATCTGCTGTGTGATTGCTTCACTTTCCCCTTTATTAGCAATGTCGGCTGTCCTCATTATTATCTGTATCCAAACTGCTCCTGATTGATCCCATTGTCGGTCGGTCGGACGGGAAATTGCATTATGTGTACCCAGCATTTTGTCCTACAATATTATTATACTGTATTGTGCGTGGCTGAGGGAGACCTTTCAGGAACCCCCCCTTGAAAATCTTGGGTTTGCCCCTGATGTGATTGGATGCTATAGATGGAAGCAGGAAAAAAAAGGGGGGCAGGAGCCCTTATGGAAAAAATCGCACTGCCCCTATTATAAAAGCCGAATGGAAATTTGGGTGCATGTAACGGAGGCGAAGCGGCCACTATGCAATGCCGCAATTTGCATTTTCGCAAACCCCCGCCACTGGCGATTCTATTGGTCGCCTCCGGGCCATGGACGTAGCAATCAACCCTGCGTCCGTAGCCATTGCAGGGGGGCCCAGAGACTTTGGGGGCCCCTCCTCCTCCATCTCCCTAACCGCAAGTGCAGCCAAAAACCTCCCCATTCACCTACAACCGTGTGCAGGAACGTGTGTAATGTTTTTCCTGCTTACAGACGCTGCTTCGCAGCAGAACACTCTCTGCTACCATTCTCCGGCTCCCGATTATGTGACTCGCATGGTGTTCAGGGACCAAGGGGTCCTCATGATATCTGTTTTGCACAGAGCCCTATTAAATCTAGTTACGCCCCTGCTCCGGGCGCTGAAACTAAACCTTGCTTGCTGCTAATCAGGCACCTCCGGGCCATAGTCCATTAGCAGCAATCCCCTGCGCCATTTTTTCCAGGCTCCTTTTTTCATGTATGCGGTATAGAGATTACTGTTGTAGGGTAAACAGGAACAGTTCCAGAACAGTGTATCCACATGCCAAGCAAGAGTTATTTTCAGAACTCAAGCAGCACTGCAAGAGCACTCAACACCAATTTTAGCACTCAGGAGAACAAGGTGTTCTGGTCATGTCTATTTCTGTTTGTTTTCATAATTGGCATATATAAGAAAGGTTCAACCTGCTGAACTTAGAACAAAGCTGCCAGTACCCTCAACACCAGCACAAACAGGAGAAAAGGAAGACAAATAAAGCACATAAGAATGTAGCCTTGCAGTAGGCCCCACAGGTGGAAATGTATGGAATACTTAGTATTGGATATTTAACCGCCTTTGCAGTATTCCTGAGTGTTGTTCGGTATTAATATAGCGCTATGCCCAAGCTACACACATGGAGACTGCTGGGAGCCCTGTGTGAAGAGTGCCCAGCGGAGCTGTAGGATCCAGCAGCACATCTTCTCCATGTCCTTCCAGGGTCCATCACTATTCCAAGATTTCCGTCTGTTACATGATGACAGAGAGTGATTTCAGCATAGAGATAGAGCGGCCCCCGCAGGACAGGAGGAAGACCTGCAGCATGTGGCCAGATCCCGGGGAGGTGAAGGATCTACGGGCTCTGCATAGGGGATAGGGGGGACTCTCTGGCAACCTATATTGAATGGGGAGCACTCTCAAACTGCCTGAGGGGGACACTCTCTGGCTACCTGCAGTGAGGGGACCTCGCTGGCTACCCATAAAGAGGAGTACACTTTGGGGACCTCTCTGGCTATCTATAATGGGGGGGTGGCACTCTCTGGCTACCTATAATGGGGGGCACACTCTGGCTATATAAATTGGGGTCACTCTCTGGCTACCTAAGATGGAGGAGTACGCTCTGGTTACCTGCACTTGGGTGTCACTCTTTGACTGCCTAAACTGGGGGGGTTCTGGCTGCCTACACTGTACTTAGCAGTCTGATTCTTTCCAGATAAAACATTATAACGCTTTTAGATGCTTAAATACATTGTACAGCGCCACGGAATATGTTGGCGCTTTATAAATAAATAATAATAATAATAATAAAATCTGGAAAGAATCATACCGCTAAGGAGGTTACCACTACCATACCCAAAATGCCCTCTCAGCACCTACCTCTGTCTTTACATACCTTTACAGCAATGATACGCAGACAAGTTTGCTACCAATAAAGACACCTAATTGCCCAGTCATTGCAAGTACCAACGCAGTTAGCAGTGCGACTAAACACTTGTTGCTTTGTTGCTACTAGCAACCAACTTTTGTTTAGTGTTTTAGCTAGAACCATTGTAGCATTACTCCTGTTGTTAGTCTAATCTATTACTTACTATTTTGCTTCATTTTCATTTAATTTAAAAAAACAAAAAAAAAAACTTTCCGAAGAACACAATATTATTTGTGGGGCCTTCTAGTTAACTAACTGTCAGATATTTCTGTCTATTTTGTATCTATTTTTGTCTACTTTGCATCCTCTTCCTCCTCAGCATGATGTACGGAAAGTTTAGATAAGCAGGACTTTACCGCTGACCTTACGTGCACTTTTTCAACAAATCACAAGAATGAAAATAGCTATTAATGTTTCCTAGGAGGTTTTACAGAGCTACTTAGCAACAACAGCTTTGGAATAACAACTGACTGCATTTGTGAATTTAGTTTTAAAATGGTCTCATTCACACTATGTGCTGTCAGTTTTGGCACACTGCACAGAGTGTGTACGATCCTTGTGGTATCATGAAATTCCATAGACTTTAATGTTACCATTCCCAGCACAGCTGTGTGTTCCCATGCGTTGCAGTTATTACATAGTTATTTGGGTTGAAAAAAGACATACGTCCATCAAGTTCAACCAGAGAACAAAGTACAACACCAGCCTGCTTCCTCACATATCCCTGTTGATCCAGAGGAAGGCGAAAAACCCTTGGTCCAATTAGCCCTAAAAGGGAAAACATTCCTTCCTGACTCCAGATGGCAATCAGATAAAATCCCTGGATCAACACCACTGGGCATTACCTAGTAATTCTAGCCATGGATGTCTTTCATGCGATGTAAAGGTGCGTACACACACCCTACCGCCGGCAACGATGAGTCCGTCAGACCCTCCCACTGGGCGGACATTCAGCCGACAGTAGCACGTGTGTACGCACCGACAGTAGCACGTGTGTACGCACCGACAGTAGCACGTGTGTACGCGGTGTCGGCAGACTGATAAGGCTGTTTCTGAACAATCTGCTCATGGCGTGTGTACGCGCCTTAATGCTTCTGGGATCATTTAATTGCACGACACACACGTTTTCCCAATGCGTTCTATTGTGCTGGGCTGCCAACGTCTGCGCTTTAATGCACCATGACGTACATTCCATGTGATGGGAACGCATCCACGAAATCGCGTTTTTGCATATGTTCTGTAGTATGAATGAGCCCTAAGCCCCCCAACACCCGCCTCTGCGGCACCCTATTTATTTGAACAGTATTCAAGGTAAACCAGCAAGGATCTTAAAGCAGAACTGAAGTGAAAATGAACAGTCAAAATAAACATACACACATTATTACCTCCTGTGTAGTCTACTCATCAATCTCTTTCTCCTTTCCTGCATCCTGTTTGTCCACTGTAATCAATGGAATTCTCCATCCTCCATTTTAAAAATGGCTATTACCCCATAACAGCTTCCTGGTCAGCACACTGTTAAACTGTAGTATCACCCATGTGAGCTATAGGGAAACATGGACATTACCTTGCACATCAGTTGTCCTTTCAGTTATAACTGACACCAATTGATATATAACTGACAGCAACTGATGTATTTCAGTTCTGTTCACTATGATCAATGGAATTCTCTGTGCTCCATTTTAAAAATGGCAATGACCCTGTAACAGCTTCCTGTTCAGAACTTTGTTAACCTGTGATATTGCCCTTTTGAGCCATAGGGAAACGTGGACATTGCATTGCACATCAATTGTCCTTTCAGTTAGCAGCAACTGACATAGTGGAAAAAATCCTTAAAGAGGAACTGTCACGAAAATCTTAAAATTTAAAACACATACAAATAAGAAGTACATTTCTCCCAGAGTGAAATGAGCCATAAATTACTTCTCTCCCAAGTTGCTGTCACTCACAGTAGGTAGTAGAAATCTGACATTACTGACAGGTTTTGGGCTAGTCCATCTCTACATGGGGATTCTCAGCATGGCCTTTATTCTTGATAAAGACTTTCCCTGAAAAAAAGATTTATACAAAGATGCTGTCCATCCTCCCTGCTCACTGTACACTATTTTGGCAGTTGGACGGAGCAACTGCCATTCACTAAGTGCTTTTAAAAATAAAGAAAACCCTGAGAACCACCCATGAGAAGATGGGCTAGTCCAAAATCTGTCTGTAATTACAGATTTCTACTTCTTATAGGCGCTCACTTCTGCATTTAGACCCATTGAGTTACACTCCTGTTTGCCTGATGAAGCGGGACCACACCCAAGAAACGCGTCGCGCTAAGTGGAGTTGAATAAAAAAAAAAATTGTATTGATATATTGTGACTCAATTGTATTTTATATTTTTGAGGGAGGTAAGTCCACCTGAACATCCCCCTCTTTTAGACGGTTTTTAAACGTTTTTATTCTACTCTGGCGCCTCTGTACACCAAGCTTTGCTGAAATCTTGATTCCACCCTTGGTGGAGGGGTGCTACCCCATTTCCTATCTACAGAGAGCGACATCTTAAAAACCTGAGTGGTGTCAGGTTCCAATACTCCCCACCTGCACTTGAAGTGGTTGCCTATGGGTAACCCATGTTTGTGAGTATATCTAAGATTTTTTGCTTTAAACCACAACCAACTTAACAATATTACACCATATTGGGATCTCGATTTCTCTTTGTTCTTCCAAGCATAAGTTTTTAGAATGGTGAATGTAGTTGTGCTTCAAGTAAAAGTTTTTCTTGCCTCTGAAACTCTATTTTAGAAGGCAGAGGAGGTGGCAGTGAAGAAACTTGTTAGAAAAGGTGACATAAGATTACGCAGAAAATGTGTTTCTAGATTCCGCTGGTGTATCTTGCAGATACATCTGTATGGATAATGAAATATGGGTGAGAGTAAATATTAACTCTCCTTACAATCCGGGAACATCTGTGTTTTCCACCGATAATTAGATTTTATATAATATTCTGATACGTCTGATAGGAGCCGATGACAGGAGATCACGGAAGAGGCTCTGGCAGTTGATATAAATTCTGGATTTACGATGAAGGCTTTCGTGTCGTACATCAAAATATTGCCGCGTCCGCTGTGTTTACCAAATTCCCCTGACTTTAATTGTGGACGGAGCATTTCAGCAAATCAAAACACGGCCTGGCAGTAATTGATACGTTTTATGTGGGAGATGACAGCGTGCTATTGAGTTCAGATGGCTGAGATGGATTCTGTATTTATACAGAACGCTTTTCATGCCGTACATCAGAAACTTACTGCAGCTGAAGCGCTGTGTTTAATGAACTTCTAGACTTTAATTGCTATTTAAATTTTGCAGCCAATCAAAGCTCAGCCTGGCAATAAAAGGACTGTGAACATTTCCTGTCATCCGGGGATATAGACGTTAGTTATGGGCAGTGCAGTGGAATTTACAACTGAACGAAAAGTCATAAAGCACACTTAGACTTAGCCTTGCCTAAAGTGTTTAAAGCAAACATGTAGTTGGTGCAGTGAATCCTCTTTTAGTCAAACTATCCAAAAACCATTGAAGTTGTGCCTATGTCCATACTGAATTAGTAGTCCCCAGTTAAAGAACGAGATAGGAAACGTAGGTTCATTCTTAACCTGAATCCATTTGTAAGTCAGAACACTTCCACCTCTGTCCCCTGTGCCTCCTCTGTGGTCCCCTTTGCATCCAGTGGCCCCCCTCTACGCCACCTCTGTTCCCCTGTGCCTCCACTGTCTCCTCCTGTGCCTTCAGTATTCCCTGTGCAACCTCTGACCCTTGTGCCATCATTGTGTCCCTCTGTGCCACCTCTGTCCTCCTTTGTTCCTCTGTGCCTCCAGTGTCCTCCTCTGCTGAAACCTACGTCCCCCTGTGCCACCTCCTATCCCCTGTGCCTCTTTCTGCCCCCCTCTCTACCACTTTTCATACCCCTGTGCATCTTTATGTCTTCCTGTACCACCTTTCATCCCCTCCTGTGGTCTCCCTGCACTCTTGCCTTGCAGGACTGGGTCCCTGGTTTGAATCCCAGCCAGGGCTATCTGCCAGGCCCAAGAGATTGTATGTTCTCCCAACTGGGTGGGTGTCCGTCTACATGAATTTCCTCCGGGCACTCCAGTTTCCCCCCACAGCTCAAAAAAAACCATACAGATAAATTAATTGGCTTCCCCCTAAATTGCTCTTAGACTACGGTACATACACTATACATGCATACATAGACATATAAGATTAGATTGTGAGTCCCTTTGAGGGACAGTTAGTGACAAGAGTTAGTGAACAGAGGCGCTATTTGTGCTACTGACGAGCTACTGTTTGTCCCCTATCTTATTGCCTGATGAAGCGGGCTGTGCCTGCGAAACGCGTTGCATCTTTTAGGGTACCAATAATACATTTATTTGTTTAATTCAGACAGTATTTTGAGTTTGCTTTCTGGAGGTAAGTCCACCACTGCCTCCCAGCAAATTTTAAAATTTGTATTACCTTTTATCCTGCTGGCGCCTCTGTTCTCTTACTATAATACTGTGTCCACCCCTGGGGGAGGGGTGACCTACCCCTACTTTTCTGATCTATAGAGAGCGACATCTTAATCCTGAGTGAGGACAGGTCTAATCTCCTCACCTGATTCTACAGTGGTTGCCTAAGAGGTAACCCATGTTTGTGAGTATATTCATCTCACACTTACATTTATCCACGGTTTCCAATATATACTACACTATATTGGGCTCTCGGTGTTTCTTAATTATATGGCTATATGAGTGTGTTGGGGGGCACACCTGACCCAAGATTGATAAGGTCGTTGCTTCATTGTGGACAGACCAAATTCGATCAGCTGGACAGTCACTGTTGTTCTGTCATTGAGCTACCTCAGCCCGACCATATGGGCTTAAAAACCGCCATGGCCTGCACTCTCGCCATGGTGCGCACCAGTCCAGCACGGCCGTCACTACACAAACAGCTGTTTGCGGTGTGTTACACAGTGAGTTTGGTCTGTCAGTGTGAAGCAGTACACTAATTACACTACCTGATTGATGTATACACACGCAAGATGTTTTAAAGCACTTTATGCCTCCAATTTTGCTAAGCAATGTGATTGCTGCCCTTTAGGGATTATAACGCCGCTGTGTGTCAAATCCGTAAGTTTCCCTGGGACTTTTGGCATGTATCCCACTCCGCTATGCCCCCATCCAGGTGTTAGACCCCTTAAAACATCTTTTCCATCACTTTTGTGGCCAGATTTAGTGTTTGAAGTTTTGAAAGTTCGCCTGCCCATTGAAGTCTATTGCGGTTCGCAAAGTTCGGAGGTTCATGAACTTTTGTGGAAGTTCACATTCGAGGTTCACGAACCAAAAATCGTGGGTTCGAGCCATCTCTATTCAACCATTGGGCGCATTTTACACAAGAAGATGTATTCAGAGGAAGCCTTTTCCCCACCCACAGCACAAACAGAGCCGATTGAGGTATGCTAAAGCACATTTGGACAAGCCAGCTTCATTTTGGAATAAGGTGCTGTGGACTGCTGACTTTCACATCCCACTGTACAAGCAAAACATTTTTGTGAAATTCTGACTTGATATACAAGCTACTCCTTGATATACAAGCAAAAAATGTTTACATGCGTCAAATAATCACAACTGAGCCAACGGTTCTTCTCCCTTTGACACTGCAGGATTGTCCTTAATCTGAGTGTACGGACTGTACAATGTCACATTTCCATGAAATCCTCGAAAGTAACTGCCATTGGATAAGTTAACAGGAAGAAAGGTTGTGGAGAACCACCAGAGAGAAATTATTCTGTTATAGCTGTAGTGTAAGTCTTGTTTACATCTTTATTTTGTACAGTACAGTCCTTTTATTAAATATTTTTCTGCAACTGTTTTTGATTGTGGAACGAATCACTTGAATTTACATTAATTCTTATGGGGAAATTTGCTTTGATATAAGAGTGCTTTGGAATACAAGTGCTTTTCTGGAGCAAACTATGCTCATAAACCAAGGTTCCACTGTAATTTGCCAAAGGTTCACAGAATTTGGGGGTACGGTCTCACACAAAAGTGGGAGGCCAGAGCTGGGTAATGTCTAATACTGTAGTGCAAGGACTGGGATGGTGAATTTTAAATTATAATCATTGCTAGAGAATAAATCTTTCTAAAATAATTTTGGCTAGCATTTGTTAGACTACAAAATGTTTAAAATACACCCCCCCCCCCCCCGCTGCTAATTTATACCAGCCCATGTGACTTTTAGTATTGGGGGGCATGGGGGAGATCATGTGATATGTGGGGGTTATTGGAGAGCCCCCTTTGGCACTAGCCTGGTTGAGGGGACCCAGTAGGAGAGTTCACAGACCACTAATTTGTAAGTAAAAGGTGAGAAGCACTATCCACACCACCAACCAAATAGGTGTAGTAAAGTTGTGCAAGCAGAAGCAAAAGCGTGCCCCATGCCGAAATCGGGGGGTCCTGGTGTGCAATTTCAGAGTTTTCAAAGAATAGTGTTTCCCTCTGGGTTCCCTATTTCTTACAAATTAGGAGACACAAACAAATTGCCATGAGCAGGGAGCAGCCAATGGGCCAATGGTCTATGAGGTTTCCCACTGGATCTCCTAGGCTGGATTTATACTTTTTATGCCCCAAGGCCAAGTATGTTGTGGTTCCCCTTTCTTGTGCAGCAGTGCCCCTCCCATTCCATGTGCAGCCCCTCTTCCATGTGTATCATCCAAGTACAGTACATACTGTAAGTCCCTTTCTTTTATGAACAGCTCCCTTGAGCATCAATTTCCTTGTTCATGTGTTCCTCCCCCTTTTCAGCCTCCTCTTTCATATTAAATATATCCTCTTTCATGTCCAGGTGCCCCTTTGGCTGCAGCCACTCAAGGCCTGGGCCTTTGTGGCCTTTCCATAAATCCAGCTCTGTGGATCCCCTCAAAGAGACTAGCACCGCCAATCCTGCCCCTTTTAAGACCTCTGCTCTGAATTACTTTAAAATAAATGTTATGTTGTCTCTCACTGCTCCGTTTTCATGAAATTCTTCATCTGTAAAATTCTTCAACTACATAACATCTCTCCACAGTATGGAGCCATAAAGGTCGTGTCCTCTTCAGCAGGGAACTGCTTGACAATTGTCAGTAACCTGCAGCTCCAACATAGTTGAAATTCCCAATAGGAAACTCTGGATCAAATGGAGGGCCAACATGCAGTAGTTTCTTCAAAGACCTGCCCAGCGGGAGGTGTAATCCACACAAAGTTAGTAAAAGCCCACACTCCAAAATAAGGAAACAACCTCACAGTGTCACAGTTAAACCTGATAAGACACTTCCCACTAATGCTGAAAGCTGCTGTGGATTGGTTGGTGCAGGAAGCGAGCAAACACTAACTTGTGTAAGATCACTAGTCATGTGACATATATGATTGTTTTATGGCAAATGATAGATCTCGGTCAGTCAGTTATATTACAATGAGCAAATTTCAGGCTTTGAAGATAGAAGTCAAGGGGGTTGATTCACTAAAGCATGATAACTCAGTTATCAAATGTAAAGGCTTTGGGCGCGCAAACGAGCGCGCAAAGCATTATGTGCGCAGTTTCCACCATTCGCGTGTTAAGTTTTATCGCGCAAACGGCGTTACGCTTCGCACGCTAAGTGTGGAATGCCATTGAAAGCTATGGCGCTTCACACAATCATAAGATAGACTTTGGCAATTAAATCAACAATGGTGCTTACATTAACATGTGAGTTACTGTAATACGGCGCGCGCAAAGTTTAACGCATGTCGCGTAATGTACTGTATACAGTAATAATTCATTATTTACATACCATGCTCGTGATCTGCAGTGACTTCATGTGATAATGATACTTAGCACGTGATAACAATACTTTGCGCACGTAGCGTAATGCCGTTCATGTGAAGACATACCTTTACGCACGCAAACCTTTGCATGCATGATATCACATGCAAAGTGGCTTATCACTGTGGTGCTAAGTGTTAGCACACTTTAGTGAAGCAAGCCCAAGATCTGCGTGACTGCTTGTTGCTGAGGAAAGATGATATGATATTTAAATGTTTGTTATATACAATTTTCCCTTTCTTAAATCAGAAGTTACTTGTGATGATTCAGCTTTAAAGAGAAACCATGACCAAGAATTGATTTAGTCAGTGTTTGCCCATTGTAAAATCTTTCCTCTCCACAATTTACATTCTGACATTTATCACATGGTGTCATTTTTACTGCTACCAGGTGATGTCAGTGAAGGAGATGCTGCTTGCTTTTGTGGCAGTTGGAAACAGCTATTTCCCACATTGCAATGAGGGTCACAGACAGGAAACAAGACTATGGTCCTGACATCACACTGTGGGAGGGGTTTCACCACAATATTAGCATTATAGTGCCCCCTGATGATCTGTCTGAGAAAAGGAATAGATTTCTCATGGGAAAGGGGGTATCAGCTACTGATTGGAATGAAGTTCAATTCTTGGTTACGGTTTCTCTGTAAGAGCCTAATGAATTCAGCTATAAATGCTGAAGAGGTACAATGTGATGAGGCCCCTGTGGAATGTTTTGCTCACTAAAATGCGCTACAAAAAAGACCTGATTTGAGCTGGAGATGTTACACATGAGGATCTGTAGGCTGTCATTTGGTGTTTATTTTTTATTATTCATATGAGCAATGTGTTTCTTTAACAAGCAATACATGTCTATTTCCCCCTCAGACTACTAATGGAGATATGCAGGAGATCACATTTGATATGGAAGATGTTAGAGAAGTGATCATCATCGCCCAGGCAGAAGTTCTGAAATAAGACCCAGAATGTTATTTTGTACTGACTGTAGAGCAGTCCAAAAAAAACCCCTGCGGTCGAATCCTGGTTTCAGACAGTTCCATGACTGTAGAGCAGGCCTGGACCAACTATAGGGTGCTATGAAGGTGGCCTGTTGTTAGAGGTCCACATTCTGCTCCTCTCTCCTTCTCACTCCCACCATTCATGAAAAAATACGAGCAGCTGACGTACACAAATTAACTCACCCATGTGGTCATTCCAGCGGCGATCTCCATGGCAACCGTCATGTAACCGGCTGTCATTACATACCAACGTGTCACATGATGCTGCTGATGCCATGGAGATCCTTGCTGGATCGAGCGATTGGGTGAGTACTTACACTCAACCATTCCACTCCAGAGGTCTGGAGGGAGGAAAGGAGGGATACACGGACGAATGCAATGGGCCTCATTCAAGAGGAATACGGCCCCATTAAACACAAGTTGGCACATCCCTGCTGTAGAGAGAAAGCTCAGAGTGTATATGAATGTGAAGCAGGCAACTTGGGCACCCCCTAGCGTCAGAAGTTTGGGTGCCGTCATAGGCATCTATAGAGATTACGGCATTGAGTGTGTGTGTGTGTGGAGGGGGGGGGGGGATATTTAGGGTTAGGCATCAGGCAGGTAGTGTGATCAATGAGGGGGGTTTAGGATTAGGCATCACGCAGGTAGTATGTGTGTGTGTGTGTGTGTGTGTGTGTGTGTGTGTGTGTGTGTGTAGGGGGGTTAGGCATAGGCTTAGGTGTCGGGGGGAGGGTTCTGTGTTCTATGTGAGAGTAGGTTTAGCCATAGTAGAATATCGGTATTTAATACCGATATTTGACACTTTATTATTGAAGTATTGGTATTAAATACTGATATTTTATTTCACTATTGGCATTACTGGGCACTCAAATTTCAGTGCGCATTTTTGTGCTCTTCATACATAAGCTTGTGAATGTAGCTTTCTTTATTAACAAAAGTTCTACAGGCACTGTAGGTAATGACATGAGGAAGTGGACCAAGACCCGTGAAATATGTTTCTATGAATGAATAAACATTAATATTTCCATTAAATAATGGTTTGTCCTTCTGAGAGGTTAGAAATTATACTTCTCAAATATACAACATTAAAGGGACACTTAAGTCAAACAAAAAAAATGAGTTTTACTCACCTGGGGCTTCCAATAGCCCCCTGCAGCTGTCTGGTGCCCTCGCCGTCTCCCTCCGATCCTCCTGGCCCCGCCGGCAGCCACTTCCTGTTTCGGTGACAGGAGCTGACAGGCTGGGGACGCGAGTGATTCTTCGCATTCCTGGCCACAATAGCGCCATCTATGCTGCTATAGCATATATCATATACCATATAGCAGCATAGAGGGTGCTAATGTGTCTGGGAACGCGAAGAATCACTCGCGTCCCCAGCCTGTCAGCTCCTGTCACCGAAACAGGAAGTGGCTGCCGGCGGGGCCAGGAGAATTGGAGGGAGACGGCGAGGGCACCGGACAGCTGCCGGGGGCTATTGGAAGCCCTAGGTGAGTAAAACTCATTTTTTTTGTTTGACTTAAGTGTCCCTTTAAGTAGTATCATATCATCATCATAGCCTCCACCAGTGTTTTTTTTAGTAAAGTCCATACACCATAGTTTTTTTTTTAGTGACGAGGACCTTTAGTTCTCACAACTAATCCAAGAGAGCAACCAAAAAGCATCAGCACCAAAAGACTTGGGACACAGAGCGGGGATGGTTATATTCCCACAGGCTCAAACAGTGGTTGCAACCCACCCTTGTGAGTATGCACTTTGTCTAACAATACTGCACCATTGGACTCTCGGTCTCTCTCATTCACAGAGACTTGGAGGTTACAGGTAATCATCAAGGATCGAAATTTGGCGCTCTCACACTCTCTCATATTAGTCACTGGGAGTTCAACATGGCACCTCATGGCAGAGAACTCTCTGAGGATCTTAAATGACAACCAAAGTGAGAGGAATATGGGAGCAGCCATATTTATTTCCTTCTACACAATGCAGATCACCTGACCACATGCAAGTATTCTAACATGATAACAACCCCAAACACACTTCCAAGACAACCGCTGTCTTGCTAAAGAAACGGAGGGTAAAGGTGCTGGGCTGACCAAGTATGATTCCAGACCTAAACCCTATTGAGCATCTGTGGAGCTTCCTCAAACGGAAGGTGGAGAAGCACGAGGTCTCTAACATCCACCCGCTCCGTGATGTCATCACGGAGGAGTGGGAGACGATTCCAGCTCTAGTGAACTCAATGCCCAAGAGAGTTAAGGCAGTGCTGGAAAATAGAGGCTGTCACAATTTGGACATTCTTCACTTAGAAATGTATTCACTTTTGTTGCAGGCGGTTTGGACATTAACGGCTTTGTGTTGAGTTATTTTGATGGGTCAGCAATAGTGATGATCATATTCTGCTAATTATGATTACGGCTATAGGTAATTACGATTTGGACATTAAACTGATTTTGTATAATTCATTCATAATTGCGCATCATTTTTGAGTAATTTTTGTGTTTCGGTGAGAACAAGGCTTCTTGCTAATTCTTCAAAAAGAGCTAGTAGTTTCTGAGAAAATCGATTTAAAAAATGTGAAGTTTAAATGGTTTTTAAACTAAGAAAATTATAGTTTAAAAAACATTTTTACTTTGCATTTTTAAAATTGATTTTCTCAAAAACTACAATATCTTTTTTACTTTTTTTTTTGCCTTATTCCCACTATTCCCCTTAACTTTAGCAATTGTGTTGATGATAGCATGTATTTGCTATTAAGTGCTATAGTTGGCACGAAATTACGTGACAGTTATGCAAAATTATGGTTCCTGATTACATTTATAAAACAATTGTACCCCAAAATTACAATTTCACATCAAAATTGTGAATTATGATGCAAAATTACAGTTTTGCTAAATTTCTGCTCATCACTAGACAGCAAATTTACACTGTTACACAAGCTGTTCCTTGACCACTTTACATTGCATTAAAGTGTCATATCTTCAATTTTCAGTCCCATGCAAAGATACAATAAAATATTTACTAACATGTGAGATGTGTGCTCACTTTTGTGAGATACTGTATAAATAGAACTGCTTGAAAAAACATGAGATCTGATCCAATGGATGAAGGATTTACACGGATCTGGGGAAGTCAAAGCACTGCAAAAGCAGCCAGATTAACTCCACACTGCTAAGCACACTATTGCTGAGGCTTAAGCTTGGTTCTGTTTTCCAGGCTCTGTAACGGAAGGGTTTTTCTTGTGCTTTGCACGGCTCACCTACACACCGCCACACTGCAGACTGTTGACACGGCGCATTCATTAGCATTTCCTGACATTTATAGCAGTTTTCAAAATAATGAGGGCAAATTTGTAGTAAATAACTCAGCTAATCAAGGTCAATCAGCAAACACTAATGTGCGGAGGGTTTGGGGCACAAGGAAATCTCTGCAGTATGGGAGCAGCCAGGCAAATATTTGTGTGATCATCAGGAGGACGCACAAAAATCAATCATTGGATTCCCTAAATGCAAACGTATGTGGGATGATTTATAACAGCGGTTAGCATGCCTCCTCTGCACGGTTTTCTTATTATTGGCCTTTCAAAAAAAAACACTTGTACAGTAACAAAACAACATTAATTTCAACAAGGCTACTTCTCAAAGCAATCATGTTGATTAGTTTAATTTATAAGTGGTGTATATGAAAGCGGAAAGGCCAGCTTCTTGACGCCCACATTTTCTGTGAAAAGTGGGGTGGTCGGCCATCCGCAGGTAGTATGTGCAGGGCCGGATATGCCGAATGCGCTGCAGAGTGTCCTATAGCATGTCCTTGTCCCGGTTAGCTTCCTCTAGAGTCCCATGCAGCTTTCTGAATTTACCACTAGCATACATGTCAAATTCCGTCTCGCAGGCCAAATCTGGCCCTCAGAACCATTAAATTGGCCTTCAAGTGGTTTTCCCACTTTGCATTATGTTTGCTCCATTCTAGTTTAGACCACCAGGAAAGCTATATTGGAGGTGAAGCCCTAGAACACCAGGGGAGCTATACGGGGGAGGTAGGGGGAAAGCACTAAACACTAGGGAACTGTATAGAAAAGGGTGGGGCCCACTAGACACTAGACACCAGGGAACTGTATAGGGGTTGGAGGGGGGCTATTATACACCACAGAACTATTAAGGTGGCCAGTAGACATTGAGGTTGGCCGCGACTAGGTCCCAGTGTTCAATTTCGGACCACTTTGTATTTGAGTTTGACACTCCTGCACTAGAGCTACAGGCTCACTGTGGTCACATGACAATAAGCCTAGCGCTATAGTGGCCAGTCCAGAAGCTGCACAGAAGACAGAGCTTCCCAACCCAGTCCTCTAGTACCACCAAGGATGCATGTTTTAAGGAAATCAGCAGAGAAGGCTGTAGCCTGGACCAGGCAACTCTTCTATGAGTGGTGAAAAGAGCTCCATACCATTTTAGCTAGGAAATTAAGGAAATTTAATAAGTCCTGATCTATTGATGTGGTCGACGGCAGACTGTACATTACATGGTAAATATGCTTAGCTCGGTTCACTTTACTTTGTCCTTATGGATGTCCATCTGTTTTAAACATGGCCTCCAGGCGCCTCATTCTGTGTTGCTGCATATACATGGGAATACAGTAAGGCTCTCTATTTTTTGTATTAAAAATAAGGATTTGCTCTCTTTGTGACCCCACTACTAGGACAATTATATAATTTCTCTTTTTCCAGCAGAGATAGAGACTTTTTGGCCCATCCCCACCTAACATCCTATGTTCGTCAACAAATCAGGTCTAGACCCTTTTCACATCTTACTGACTTTGAGACTTTGACTATAGCACCAGATAAGGACCCACATCTGATTTTTAGAATATACACTATCCTAACAGTGCCCCCTCTAGAAAAATCCAGTAAGCATTCTAACATGTCCGTCTGGGAACAGACTTCCCTTCATTATACTCCAGAAATCTCAGACTAGAGTAAAATTTAGTTAAATGCAAGGAAGACTTCCATATGCACCCAGACCAAAGAAAATATACTGTATATAAAGTTATGTACTGTTGGTACAACACCCCTGCTAAACTCCACTGGTTCTTTCCTACAGTGTGTGATAGATGCTGGAGAGAGTGTGTGCAGGGCCGACCCTAGACTTTTTGCCGCCTGAGGCTCCCCGCACCTACGGACGGGCAGGTGCCGCCCCTGGAAATTTGTCGCCCGAGGCAAAAGTTTCACCCCGCCTCATGAGCGGGCCGGCCCTGAGTGTGTGGTGAGAAGGGTACTCTAGCTCACATTTATTGGCACTACACTGAAATCTGTAACGATCGGTGTAACACAGAGAGGATCTGATTACCGGTGATCTGCAGTATCACCGAGAATACAGATATATACCCAATTATTGATGATCTGCAGTATCACCGATAATCAGATATATCTCTAACCTCTGGACACCAGGTAATATGAGTGTTATGTGCAACAGTAATACTTTGAGGAGAGCACCCGTATAGAGGGTGCGAGGCAGTAAAGGGTACTGCCCAGAGAACAGGCTCCTTCCAAAGGCCTGAGGCTCCCCAAGGGGCGGAGTCAGGCTGAGAGTGGGAAGGACCAGAGTGTGAGTGACACCAATGGAGGGATGTCACAAACAGACTGTGAACTATCTCTAGCTGGGAAGATAGTTCTCGAGGTCGGGCAGGCCAGGTCGTCAACACACAGACAGATAAAGTACAGAGACAGGAGACAGATGCGGAATCCTAAGACTAGCAGAGTTTGGCAACAGAGTATCAGATATAGCGAAGTACCTAATCAGCGATCAGAAGAGTGGTCAGGAAAGCAGAAGGTCATAACACATAATCAACAATGCCTAGACTTGGGTGTGAGCTCCTAGATCATCAACACCCCGGAACTGGTCTAGATAATAACACAGATGGTAACAGGATTCCTAGACTAAGGTGTGAGCTCCTTGGTCATCAACACCTTGGAAACTGGTCTAGATAATAACTCAGATAATAACACAGATAATAACAGGATTCCTAGACTAAGGTGTGAGCTCCTTGGTCATCAACACCTTGGAAACTGGTCTAGATCATAACACAGATACTGACAGAAGGTCTGAGTGCTACCACGTAGTGATCGCAACGCCAGACACCAGAGAAATGACCAGCACCCAGTATATATACCCCAGCACTCTCCAGCGCCACCCCTAAGTGCTGGACCAATGAAAACTGCTGGAATTGTCAGCTGACCGGCTTGGTCAGCTGACTCCCTTCTGACTGTCATAAAGGCTCTGCCTCTCCACGCGCGCGTCCTCCTTAACCTGTGTGGACTATCAGTCCCAGCCACACCAGACATGTGTTGTAATGTTTCTGCTGTGTTGGATGCGGAACCAGCCGCACCGCTGTCCAAGCATGCAGCGGTTCCTCCGCGTTCAGCAGTACTGTTAGAAATATGCCTATGCGTGCAAACATCCGCGTCTGACGCGGAATCCGCCGCCTTGTTCATAAGGCATGCGGCTGTTTCATCGCGCTCCGTCATTAGAGTTGGGCCGAACGGTTCGCCGGCGAACGTGGTTCGCGCGAACGTAGGTGGTTCGCGTGTGGGTACCGCACGCGAACCTTTTGCGGAAGAAGTTCGGTTCGCCCCATAATGCACTGAGGGTCAACTTTGACCCTCTAGATCACAGTCAGCAGGCCCAGTGTAGCCAATTAGGCTACACTAGCCCCTGGAGCCCCACCCCCCCTTATATAAGGCAGGCAGCGGCGGCCATTACGGCCACTCGTGTGCCTGCATTAGTGAGAGTAGGGCGAGCTGCTGCAGTCTCTCATATAGGGAAAGATTAGTTAGGCTTAACTTCTTCCTGGCTGCATACCTGTTCTGTTCAGTGAGCCCTCAGCCCACTGCATACCTGTACTGTGATCCTGCCACTGCATACCTGTTCAGTGATCCTGCCACTGCATACCTGTTCTGTTCAGTGAGCCCTCAGCCCACTGCATACCTGTACTGTGATCCTGCCACTCCATACCTGTTCAGTGATCCTGCCACTGCATACCTGTTCTGTTCAGTGAGCCCTCAGCCCACTGCATACCTGTACTGTGATCCTGCCACTCCATACCTGTTCAGTGATCCTGCCACTGCATACCTGTTCAGTGATCCTGCCACTGCATACCTGTTCTGTGAACCCGCCACTGTATACCTGTTCTGTTCAGTGGACCCGCCACTGTATACCTGTTCTGTGAACCCGCCACTGTATACCTGTTCTGTTCAGTGGACCCGCCACTGTATACCTGTTCTGTTCAGTGGACCCGCCACTGTATACCTGTTCTGTTCAGTGGACCCGCCACTGTATACCTGTTCAGTGAACCCGCCACTGCATACCTGTTGTGTTCAGTGAACCTGCCACTGCATACCTGTTCTGTGAACCCGCCACTGTATACCTGTTCTGTTCAGTGGACCCGCCACTGTATACCTGTTCAGTGAACCCGCCACTGTATACCTGTTCTGTTCAGTGGACCCGCCACTGTATACCTGTTTAGTGAACACGCCACTGCATACCTATTGTGTTCAGTGATCCTGCCACTGCATACCTGTTCTGTGAACCCGCCACTGTATACCTGTTCTGTTCAGTGGACCCGCCACTGTATACCTGTTCAGTGAACCCGCCACTGTATACCTGTTCTGTTCAGTGGACCCGCCACTGTATACCTGTTTAGTGAACACGCCACTGCATACCTATTGTGTTCAGTGATCCTGCCACTGCATACCTGTTCTGTGAACCCGCCACTGTATACCAGTTCTGTTCAGTGGACCCGCCACTGTATACCTGTCTGTGAACCCGCCACTGTATACCTGTTCTGTTCAGTGGACCCGCCACTGTATACCTGTTCTGTTCAGTGGACCCGCCACTGTATACCTGTTCTGTTCAGTGGACCCGCCACTGTATACCTGTTTAGTGAACACGCCACTGCATACCTATTGTGTTCAGTGATCCTGCCACTGCATACCTGTTCTGTGAACCCGCCACTGTATACCTGTTCTGTTCAGTGGACCCGCTACTGTATACCTGTTCTGTGAACCCGCCACTGTATACCTGTTCTGTTCAGTGGACCCGCCACTGTATACCTGTTCTGTGAACCCGCCACTGTATACCTGTTCTGTTCAGTGGACCCGCCACTGTATACCTGTTCTGTGAACCCGCCACTGTATACCTGTTCTGTTCAGTGGACCCGCCACTGTATACCTGTTCTGTGAACCCGCCACTGTATACCTGTTCTGTTCAGTGGACCCGCCACTGTATACCTGTTCTGTTCAGTGGACCCGCCACTGTATACCTGTTCTGTTCAGTGGACCCGCCACTGTATACCTGTTCTGTTCAGTGGACCCGCCACTGTATACCTGTTCTGTTCAGTGGACCCGCCACTGTATACCTGTTCTGTTCAGTGGACCCGCCACTGTATACCTGTTCTGTTCAGTGGACCCGCCACTGTATACCTGTTTAGTGAACACGCCACTGCATACCTATTGTGTTCAGTGATCCTGCCACTGCATACCTGTTCTGTGAACCCGCCACTGTATACCTGTTCTGTTCAGTGGACCCGCCACTGTATACCTGTTCTGTGAACCCGCCACTGTATACCTGTTCTGTTCAGTGGACCCGCCACTGTATACCTGTTCTGTTCAGTGGACCCGCCACTGTATACCTGTTTAGTGAACACGCCACTGCATACCTATTGTGTTCAGTGATCCTGCCACTGCATACCTTTTCTGTGAACCCGCCACTGTATACCTGTTCTGTTCAGTGGACCCGCCACTGTATACCTGTTCTGTTCAGTGGACCCGCCACTGTATACCTGTTCTGTTCAGTGGACCCGCCACTGTATACCTGTTTAGTGAACACGCCACTGCATACCTATTGTGTTCAGTGATCCTGCCACTGCATACCTGTTCTGTGAACCCGCCACTGTATACCTGTTCTGTTCAGTGGACCCGCCACTGTATACCTGTTCTGTGAACCCGCCACTGTATACCTGTTCTGTTCAGTGGACCCGCCACTGTATACCTGTTCTGTTCAGTGGACCCGCCACTGTATACCTGTTTAGTGAACACGCCACTGCATACCTATTGTGTTCAGTGATCCTGCCACTGCATACCTGTTCTGTGAACCCGCCACTGTATACCTGTTCTGTTCAGTGGACCCGCCACTGTATACCTGTTCTGTTCAGTGGACCCGCCACTGTATACCTGTTCTGTTCAGTGGACCCGCCACTGTATACCTGTTTAGTGAACACGCCACTGCATACCTATTGTGTTCAGTGATCCTGCCACTGCATACCTGTTCTGTGAACCCGCCACTGTATACCTGTTCTGTTCAGTGGACCCGCCACTGTATACCTGTTCAGTGAACCCGCCACTGCATACCTGTTGTGTTCAGTGAACCTGCCACTGTATACCTGTACTGTTCAGTGAACCCACCGCATCAGTGCGCATACCTGAGCAGTTAAGTGAACCCACCTACCTACGTGAGTGCACGCAGTGTGATATACCATTAGTGAGAGTAGGGCGAGCTGCTGCAGTCTCTCATATAGGGAAAGATTAGTTAGGCTTAACTTCTTCCTGGCTGCATACCTGTTCTGTTCAGTGAGCCCTCAGCCCACTGCATACCTGTACTGTGATCCTGCCACTGCATACCTGTTCAGTGATCCTGCCACTGCATACCTGTTCTGTTCAGTGAGCCCTCAGCCCACTGCATACCTGTACTGTGATCCTGCCACTCCATACCTGTTCAGTGATCCTGCCACTGCATACCTGTTCTGTTCAGTGAGAGTAGGGCGAGCTGCTGCAGTCTCTCATATAGGGAAAGATTAGTTAGGCTTAACTTCTTCCTGGCTGCATACCTGTTCTGTTCAGTGAGCCCTCAGCCCACTGCATACCTGTACTGTGATCCTGCCACTCCATACCTGTTCAGTGATCCTGCCACTGCATACCTGTTCAGTGATCCTGCCACTGCATACCTGTTCTGTGAACCCGCCACTGTATACCTGTTCTGTTCAGTGGACCCGCCACTGTATACCTGTTCTGTGAACCCGCCACTGTATACCTGTTCTGTTCAGTGGACCCGCCACTGTATACCTGTTCTGTTCAGTGGACCCGCCACTGTATACCTGTTTAGTGAACACGCCACTGCATACCTATTGTGTTCAGTGATCCTGCCACTGCATACCTGTTCTGTGAACCCGCCACTGTATACCTGTTCTGTTCAGTGGACCCGCCACTGTATACCTGTTCTGTTCAGTGGACCCGCCACTGTATACCTGTTCTGTTCAGTGGACCCGCCACTGTATACCTGTTTAGTGAACACGCCACTGCATACCTATTGTGTTCAGTGATCCTGCCACTGCATACCTGTTCTGTGAACCCGCCACTGTATACCTGTTCTGTTCAGTGGACCCGCCACTGTATACCTGTTCTGTGAACCCGCCACTGTATACCTGTTCTGTTCAGTGGACCCGCCACTGTATACCTGTTCTGTTCAGTGGACCCGCCACTGTATACCTGTTTAGTGAACACGCCACTGCATACCTATTGTGTTCAGTGATCCTGCCACTGCATACCTGTTCTGTGAACCCGCCACTGTATACCTGTTCTGTTCAGTGGACCCGCCACTGTATACCTGTTCTGTTCAGTGGACCCGCCACTGTATACCTGTTTAGTGAACACGCCACTGCATACCTATTGTGTTCAGTGATCCTGCCACTGCATACCTGTTCTGTGAACCCGCCACTGTATACCTGTTCTGTTCAGTGGACCCGCTACTGTATACCTGTTCTGTGAACCCGCCACTGTATACCTGTTCTGTTCAGTGGACCCGCCACTGTATACCTGTTCTGTGAACCCGCCACTGTATACCTGTTCTGTTCAGTGGACCCGCCACTGTATACCTGTTCTGTGAACCCGCCACTGTATACCTGTTCTGTTCAGTGGACCCGCCACTGTATACCTGTTCTGTGAACCCGCCACTGTATACCTGTTCTCTTCAGTGGACCCGCCACTGTATACCTGTTCTGTTCAGTGGACCCGCCACTGTATACCTGTTCTGTTCAGTGGACCCGCCACTGTATACCTGTTCTGTTCAGTGGACCCGCCACTGTATACCTGTTCTGTTCAGTGGACCCGCCACTGTATACCTGTTCTGTTCAGTGGACCCGCCACTGTATACCTGTTCTGTTCAGTGGACCCGCCACTGTATACCTGTTTAGTGAACACGCCACTGCATACCTATTGTGTTCAGTGATCCTGCCACTGCATACCTGTTCTGTGAACCCGCCACTGTATACCTGTTCTGTTCAGTGGACCCGCCACTGTATACCTGTTCTGTGAACCCGCCACTGTATACCTGTTCTGTTCAGTGGACCCGCCACTGTATACCTGTTCTGTTCAGTGGACCCGCCACTGTATACCTGTTTAGTGAACACGCCACTGCATACCTATTGTGTTCAGTGATCCTGCCACTGCATACCTGTTCTGTGAACCCGCCACTGTATACCTGTTCTGTTCAGTGGACCCGCCACTGTATACCTGTTCTGTTCAGTGGACCCGCCACTGTATACCTGTTCTGTTCAGTGGACCCGCCACTGTATACCTGTTTAGTGAACACGCCACTGCATACCTATTGTGTTCAGTGATCCTGCCACTGCATACCTGTTCTGTGAACCCGCCACTGTATACCTGTTCTGTTCAGTGGACCCGCCACTGTATACCTGTTCTGTGAACCCGCCACTGTATACCTGTTCTGTTCAGTGGACCCGCCACTGTATACCTGTTCTGTTCAGTGGACCCGCCACTGTATACCTGTTTAGTGAACACGCCACTGCATACCTATTGTGTTCAGTGATCCTGCCACTGCATACCTGTTCTGTGAACCCGCCACTGTATACCTGTTCTGTTCAGTGGACCCGCCACTGTATACCTGTTCTGTTCAGTGGACCCGCCACTGTATACCTGTTCTGTTCAGTGGACCCGCCACTGTATACCTGTTTAGTGAACACGCCACTGCATACCTATTGTGTTCAGTGATCCTGCCACTGCATACCTGTTCTGTGAACCCGCCACTGTATACCTGTTCTGTTCAGTGGACCCGCCACTGTATACCTGTTCAGTGAACCCGCCACTGCATACCTGTTGTGTTCAGTGAACCTGCCACTGTATACCTGTACTGTTCAGTGAACCCACCGCATCAGTGCGCATACCTGAGCAGTTAAGTGAACCCACCTACCTACGTGAGTGCACGCAGTGTGATATACCATTAGTGAGAGTAGGGCGAGCTGCTGCAGTCTCTCATATAGGGAAAGATTAGTTAGGCTTAACTTCTTCCTGGCTGCATACCTGTTCTGTTCAGTGAGCCCTCAGCCCACTGCATACCTGTACTGTGATCCTGCCACTGCATACCTGTTCAGTGATCCTGCCACTGCATACCTGTTCTGTTCAGTGAGCCCTCAGCCCACTGCATACCTGTACTGTGATCCTGCCACTCCATACCTGTTCAGTGATCCTGCCACTGCATACCTGTTCTGTTCAGTGAGAGTAGGGCGAGCTGCTGCAGTCTCTCATATAGGGAAAGATTAGTTAGGCTTAACTTCTTCCTGGCTGCATACCTGTTCTGTTCAGTGAGCCCTCAGCCCACTGCATACCTGTACTGTGATCCTGCCACTCCATACCTGTTCAGTGATCCTGCCACTGCATACCTGTTCAGTGATCCTGCCACTGCATACCTGTTCTGTGAACCCGCCACTGTATACCTGTTCTGTTCAGTGGACCCGCCACTGTATACCTGTTCTGTGAACCCGCCACTGTATACCTGTTCTGTTCAGTGGACCCGCCACTGTATACCTGTTCTGTTCAGTGGACCCGCCACTGTATACCTGTTTAGTGAACACGCCACTGCATACCTATTGTGTTCAGTGATCCTGCCACTGCATACCTGTTCTGTGAACCCGCCACTGTATACCTGTTCTGTTCAGTGGACCCGCCACTGTATACCTGTTCTGTTCAGTGGACCCGCCACTGTATACCTGTTCTGTTCAGTGGACCCGCCACTGTATACCTGTTTAGTGAACACGCCACTGCATACCTATTGTGTTCAGTGATCCTGCCACTGCATACCTGTTCTGTGAACCCGCCACTGTATACCTGTTCTGTTCAGTGGACCCGCCACTGTATACCTGTTCTGTGAACCCGCCACTGTATACCTGTTCTGTTCAGTGGACCCGCCACTGTATACCTGTTCTGTTCAGTGGACCCGCCACTGTATACCTGTTTAGTGAACACGCCACTGCATACCTATTGTGTTCAGTGATCCTGCCACTGCATACCTGTTCTGTGAACCCGCCACTGTATACCTGTTCTGTTCAGTGGACCCGCCACTGTATACCTGTTCTGTTCAGTGGACCCGCCACTGTATACCTGTTCTGTTCAGTGGACCCGCCACTGTATACCTGTTTAGTGAACACGCCACTGCATACCTATTGTGTTCAGTGATCCTGCCACTGCATACCTGTTCTGTGAACCCGCCACTGTATACCTGTTCTGTTCAGTGGACCCGCCACTGTATACCTGTTCTGTTCAGTGGACCCGCCACTGTATACCTGTTCTGTTCAGTGGACCCGCCACTGTATACCTGTTTAGTGAACACGCCACTGCATACCTATTGTGTTCAGTGATCCTGCCACTGCATACCTGTTCTGTGAACCCGCCACTGTATACCTGTTCTGTTCAGTGGACCCGCCACTGTATACCTGTTCAGTGAACCCGCCACTGCATACCTGTTGTGTTCAGTGAACCTGCCACTGTATACCTGTACTGTTCAGTGAACCCACCGCATCAGTGCGCATACCTGTGCAGTTAAGTGAACCCACCTACCTACGTGAGTGCACGCAGTGTGATATACCACTCCGTGCATACCCAATATGGACAAAACAGGTAGAGGAAGAGGAAGAGGTAGTGGCAGAGGCAGAGGAAGGCCACCCGGCAGGTCTGCGCGAGGTCGTGTAAATGTAATTTCGTGTGGACCTGGCCCACAGTACAGTGCTCGGAAGAAGGCACGTCCCATCACCTCCCAAGATTGTCAGGACGTGGTTGAGTATTTAGCGACACAGAACACCTCATCTTGCTCAGCCACCAGCGCTACTACTAGCACCACTTCCGCATGGGACCAATTTTCATCAGACCCAGCTGTTTCCTCAACACCTGCGGCAGCACAGAGGGGGGAGGAGGAGGAAGAAGAGAGGTCGTGTGCAGAAGACGAGTCAGACTCAGAGGATGATGAGCAAGGTGTTTCTTTGGGGGAGGAGGAGGAGGAGGGGACAGCGGCAGGAGAACAACCGCAGCAGGTGTCGCAGGGGGCTTGTGCTGCTCAACCTTCCCGTGGTATTGTTCGCGGCTGGGGGGAGGAGGTTGACTTACCTGACGTCACTGAGGAAGAGCAAAAGGAGATGGAGGGTACTGGATCCGACTTTGTGCAGATGTCGTCTTTTATGCTGTCCTGCCTGTTGAGGGACCCCCGTATAAAAAACCTCAAGGGGAATGAGCTGTACTGGGTGGCCACACTACTAGACCCTCGGTACAGGCACAAAGTGGCGGACCTGTTACCAACTCACCGGAAGGTGGAAAGGATGCAGCACATGCAGAACCAGCTGTCAACTATGCTTTACAATGCCTTTAAGGGTGATGTGACAGCACAACGCCAGCAAGGTACCACTGCCACTAATCCTTATCCCGTGTCCACGCAGTCAAAGACAGGACGCTTCAGCGATCTCATGGTGATGTCGGACATGTGGACGTTCTTTAGTCCAACGCCTCGCCGTAGCCCTTCCGGATCCACCCTCCACCAACGCCTCGACCGGCAGGTAGCCGACTACCTGGCCTTAAGTGTGGATGTAGACACTGCTGTGAACAGCGATGAGGAACCCTTGAACTACTGGGTGCGCAGGCTTGACCTGTGGCCAGAGCTGTCCCAATTTGCCATCCAACTTCTCTCCTGCCCTGCCGCAAGCGTCCTCTCAGAAAGGACCTTCAGCGCAGCTGGAGGCATTGTCACAGAGAAGAGAAGTCGCCTAAGTCACAAAAGTGTTAAGTACCTCACCTTTATCAAAATGAATGAGGCATGGATCCCGGAGGGCTGCTGCCCGCCCCAAGACTAAGTCAGTCCCCGCACACACAGCATCTCTGCCTGCACGCCGTGTGACTGGCTGCCTGGCCTGCCCCAAAAAGACTAAGTCGCTCCCAGTCCCTCCACACAGCATGTCTGCCTGCAGGCCGCCACCACCAACAGGGTCCGGGACTCCAGGCGGATTGCTGAATTTTTTAGGCCGCTGCTAGCAGCGGCCGCTGTAATAATTTTAATGGTGCGTGTACATGACTGCCTAATTTTTCTGGCTGCACTGAGGGCAGCAGCGAACAACAAAAGAAAAGGCATGTACATGCGCCCATTCCCCTTCGTGATCATTACCTTGCCGTGGTGAAGGGGCTTGCGTATCACAATGAAGCAATGACCGGCGCCTAGATGAGTGTCTCGGGGGGCACACAAAAGATAATAAGGTCGTTGCTTCATTGTGGTCAGACCAAATTTGATCAGCTGGACAGTCACTGTTCTGTCATTCAGCTACATCAGCCAGGCCGACCATATGGGCTGTAAAGCCACCAAAACCTGCACTCTCGCCATGGTGCGCACCAGTCCAGCACAGCCGTCACTAGTACAAACAGCTGTTTGCGGTGCGTTACACGGTGAGTTTGGTGTGTCAGTGTGAAGCAGTACCTTAATTACACTACCTGATTGATGTATACACATGCAAGATGTTTTAAAGCACTTTAGGCCTGTCATTTAGCATTCAATGTGATTTCTGCCCTTAAAACGCTGCTTTGCGTCAAATCCAGATTTTTCCCGGGGACTTTTGGCGTGTATCCCACTCCGCCATGCCCCCCTCCAGGTGTTAGACCCCTTGAAACATCTTTTCCATCACTTTTGTGGCCAGCATAATTATTTTTTTTTTTCAAAGTTCGCATCCCCATTGAAGTCTATTGCGGTTCGCGAACTTTAACGCGAACCGAACGTTCCGCGAAAGTTCGCGAACCCGGTTCGCGAACCTAAAATCGGAGGTTCGGCCCAACTCTATCCGTCATGCCAGTGGATGCAGACCCAGGCGCGCAACCTGCCGCGTTGGACGCGGAATCAGCCGCCTTGCTCTGAGTACCCGCGGCGGCTTTTCCGCGTTTTCTCACAATACCCCCCCCCCCTGAGGAGTGGACTCCGGACAGCTCATACCCGGCTTCCCAGGATGTAGGGCGTGGAACTCCTTCTTTAATTTATCCGCGTGCATGCGACACTTAGGTACCCATGTTCTCTCCTCAATACCATACCCTTTCCAGTGAACTAGATACTGTACTGAGTTCTGTACAACACGTGAGTCTAAAATCTTTTCTACTTCGTACTCAGGTTGGTCATCTACCATCATAGGAGGAGGAGGAGTGGGACCTACATGAACTGCTGGCTTAAGCAGGGACACATGAAAGGATCTTACACCACGCATGCTGGCAGGAAGATCAATGGCATAAGTAACATTGTTGATCTTCCTGGTCACTGGAAATGGGCCCACAAATCTGGGTCCTAACTTGGGGGAGGGCTGTTTCAGGGTCAAGTGATGCGTGGACACCCAGACCAAGTCTCCTGGCCGGAACTTCCACTCTACGGAGCGTCTCTTGTCAGCTTGACCTTTCTGACTTTGAAAAGCCTTCTCCAAATTATTTTTCACGCTTTCAATGTTCTTAAATGACTTTTGCCACGCCTCCAAAGCTGGAAACAGAGTGGAAGCTACTGGCAGTGGGGAGAACTTAGGCAACTTTCCAGTTACCACCTGAAACGGTGAAAATCCAGAGGACGAGCTTTTCAAATTATTGTGCGCAAATTCTGCGAACGGCAAGAACTTGACCCAATCATTTTGCGCATCCACAACATAACACCTCAAAAACTGTTCCAATGACTGATTCACTCTCTCAGTCTGACCATTGGTCTGTGGGTGGTAGCCCGATGAAAATGACAGTTCCATGCCCATTTGATGACAAAATGCCCTCCAAAATCTAGAAACAAATTGGACTCCCCTATCCGACACTATGTTTTCCGGAATTCCATGTAGTCGGAAAACGTGGACGATAAAAAGATCGGCCAACTCCTGGGCCGAGGGGAGTCCTTTCAAGGGCACAAAATGGGCCATTTTACTAAAACGGTCGACTACTACCCAAATGACCGACATGCCTTCAGACCTCGGAAGTTCACCCACAAAATCCATGGACAAATTGGTCCACGGCTCATTCGGGGTGGGCAAAGGCTGCAACGTTCCCACAGGTGCCAGACGGGAGGGTTTGCTTTTTGCACACACTGCACACTCTCTAACATATTCCTTGCAATCCGTTGCCAGAGAAGGCCACCAAGCACATCTGGCAACCAGGTCCAGCACTCTTGTGCGAGTGGAACATCTGTAAGATCTGGAGGCGAAATGGCAGTGGTACAAACATAACCCCTTCAGGCTTTCCCTCAGGGACATCCTGCTGGAAGGGACTTAAAGTCTCTGTCCAGTCTTTCCAAGTCTCTGTGGCTGCCAACACAACTTTCTGTGGGATAATAGTCTCTGGGTCTGAGGGCTGTGCTGTCTCCGGTTCAAAACATCTGGACAGGGCATCCGCTTTAATGTTTTTACTACCCGGAGTGTATGTAATGATAAATCTAAATCTCGAGAAAAACAATGACCACCGAGCCTGACGGGGGCTTAATCTTTTAGCCCCCTCAATGTATTCCAAATTTTTGTGATCAGTGTAAACTATAATCGTATGTTCTGCTCCTTCTAACCAATGACGCCATTCTTCAAAGGCCAGTTTAATGGCTAGGAGCTCCTTGTTGCCTATATCGTAGTTTTTCTCTGCTGGTGAAAATCTACGAGAGAAATAGGCACACGGGTGTAATCTTCCCTGCAACCCAGAGCGCTGAGACAGCACAGCCCCTACCCCGACCTCCGAGGCGTCCACCTCCACAATAAAGGGATAGGAGGTGTCAACGTGTCTCAAAATGGGTGCAGAGAAAAACAATTCTTTCAAAGTGGAGAAAGCAGCCAGGGCTTCGGGGGACCAGTGGTTGGTATCTGCCCCTTTCTTTGTGAGACTGGTAAGGGGTGCTATGACTGTGGAGTACCCCTTTATGAACCTTCTATAGTAATTGGCGAATCCTAAAAATCTCTGGAGAGATTTTAGTCCCACTGGCTGAGGCCATTCCAGGACAGCAGAGACCTTGGCAGGATCCATAGAAAGGCCCGAGGTGGAAATTATGTACCCCAGAAAAGTGACGGATGTTGCCTCAAAAATGCATTTCTCCAATTTAGCATAAAGCATGTTCTTTCTTAGCTTGCTCAGAACAAATTTGATGTGAGCCCTGTGCTGGGTGAGGTTGTCTGAGAAAATAAGTATATCATCTAGGTATACCAGGACAAATTTACCCAACACTTCTCTGAATACTTCATTAATAAGTTCCTGAAAAATGGCCGGGGCGTTACACAACCCGAAGGGCATCACTAGGTACTCGTAATGCCCATCGGGTGTGTTAAAGGCCGTTTTCCACTCATCGCCCTCTCTGATCCGCACCAGGTTGTATGCCCCTCGCAAGTCCAATTTCGAAAAAATCTTAGCGTAAGTGACCTGAGTGAATAAATCGTCTATCAAAGGCAATGTATAGCGATTTTTTACTGTGATCTTATTCAGACCTCGGTAATCAATGCATGGCCGAAGGCCTCCGTCTTTTTTCTTTCCAAAAAAGAAGCCTGCTCCAGCAGGTGACCGGGAAGGGCGAATGAATCCTTTTGCTAAGTTTTCACGGATGTACTCCTGCATGGCCACTTTTTCCGGCCCAGATAAATTGTAGTGATGACCTCTAGGGGGCATACAACCAGATCGGAGATTGATGGGACAATCGAAAGGGCGATGTGGAGGTAATTTATCGGCAGTCTTGGGACAGAACACATCCGAAAACTCGGAATACTGTTCAGGAACTCCCTCTAAATGAATCCTGGTCTGACCCAAGGTCACCTTCACTAAACAATGATGGAAACAATGGGCTGACCAGCTTGTTAGCTGACCAGTGGCCCAATTTATCTGGGGAGAGTTAAGGTGTAACCACGGCATGCCAAGGATGACTGTGGAGGTTGTCATGTGTAACACAAAAAACTGCAATTTCTCTCTGTGCAGCACCCCTATAGTGACTTCCACCTCTGGTGTTTGAGACAGAGGATGGTTACGTTGCAGAGGGGAATCATCCACTGCCGTAACCTGGATGGGTGGTTTTACCGGGGTGAGCAGAATACCCAATTTCTAACGTAACCTGCGATCAATCCTAATGGCCAGTGAAATGGCCTCATCGACGGTTCTAGGTTCAGGCTGACTTAAAGGGAACCAGAGAGGAACGGGCTGAAAAAAAAGAACAAGCCTTTATACATACCTGGGGCTTCTTCCAGCCCCATAAGCCTGGATCGCTCCCACGCCGCCATCCTCCGCTTCCTGGAACCGCCGTTACCGGGCCCGTCACTTCCGGCGGACGCGGCCAATTGTCCGCATCACAGGGGCTCCCTCCATACATGTACGCATGCGGCTGCACAGCAGGCAGCCTCATGCGTACTTGTATAGAAGGAACTCCGTGTGATGCGGCGAATCGGCCACGTCCGCCGGCCGACTGGCCGACTAGCGGCAATGACGGGACCCGGTACCGGCGGATCCAGGCAGCAGAGGACGGCGGCGTGGGAGCGATCCGTGCCTATGGGGCTGGAGGAAGCCCCAGGTATGTATTAAAGCTTCCCCCCAACCTCTCTGGTTCCCTTTAACATTAGATCAGAAACCTCATCTGATAACCCTGATAAGAAACAGTATAAAAGGGCATAGGTGTCCCACCTGGCTGAAACTGACCACCTCCTAAATTCTGCAGCATACTCCTCGACCGGACTCTTGCCTTGACGCAACAATTTGAGCTTCCGCTCAGAAGTCGAGGCAATGTCTGGATCGTTGTAAATTATTGCCATAGCCTTAAAAATTTCATCTACTGAGGTTAAGGCTAAATCTCCGGCGGGTAGACTGTACGCCCAGGTCTGAGAATCGCCTGATAATAGAGTCTTTATGAACGTGACCCTTTGGGCCATAGTTCCTGAGGATCCAGGTCTCAATTCAAAGTATGACAACACTCTACTCCTAAAATTTCGGAAGTCAGATCTGTGACCAGAAAATTTTTCAGGTACAGGCATACGTATGTCTGTGCTAGGAGGAGATCGCACTTCATCTACAGCCATCTGGAGGGTTTGTACGGATTCAGACAGTGCGTCTATTAAAGTCTGGTGACCACCCAGCACTTGGTTGATGTTACCCACCGAAGTGGTAAGTGTGCCCAGACGGCTGTGTGCGTCCATTTGTTTTTTGGTCTGGCGTTCTGTAACGATCGGTGTAACACAGAGAGGATCTGATTACCGGTGATCTTCAGTATCACCGAGAATACAGATATATACCCAATTATTGATGATCTGCAGTATCACCGATAATCAGATATATCTCTAACCTCTGGACACCAGGTAATATGAGTGTTATGTGCAACAGTAATACTTTGAGGAGAGCACCCATATAGAGGGTGCGAGGCAGTAAAGGGTACTGCCCAGAGAACAGGCTCCTTCCAAAGGCCTGAGGCTCCCCAAGGGGCGGAGTCAGGCTGAGAGTGGGAAGGACCAGAGTGTGAGTGACACCAATGGAGGGATGTCACAAACAGACTGTGAACTATCTCTAGCTAGGGAGATAGTTCTCGAGGTCGGGCAGGCCAGGTCGTCAACACACAGACAGATAAAGTACAGAGACAGGAGACAGATGCGGAATCCTAAGACTAGCAGAGTTTGGGAACAGAGTATCAGATATAGCGAAGTACCTAATCAGCGATCAGAAGAGTGGTCAGGAAAGCAGAAGATCATAACACATAATCAACAATGCCTAGACTTGGGTGTGAGCTCCTAGATCATCAACACCCCGGAACTGGTCTAGATAATAACACAGATGGTAACAGGATTCCTAGACTAAGGTGTGAGCTCCTTGGTCATCAACACCTTGGAAACTGGTCTAGATAATAACTCAGATAATAACACAGATAATAACAGGATTCCTAGACTAAGGTGTGAGCTCCTTGGTCATCAACACCTTGGAAACTGGTCTAGATAATAACACAGATACTGACAGAAGGTCTGAGTGCTACCACGTAGTGATCGCAACGCCAGACACCAGAGAAATGACCAGCACCCAGTATATATACCCCAGCGCTCTCCAGCGCCACCCTTAAGTGCTGGACCATTGAAAACTGCTGGAATTGTCAGCTGACCGGCTTGGTCAGCTGACTCCCTTCTGACTGTCATAAAGGCTCTGCCTCTCCACGCGCGCGTCCTCCTGAACCTGTGTGGACTATCAGTCCCAGCCACACCACACATGTGTTGTAATGTTTCTTCTGTGTTGGATGCGGAACCAGCAGCACCGCTGTCCAAGCATGCGGCGGTTCCTCCGCGTTCAGCAGTACTGTCAGAAATGTGCCTATGCGTGCAAACATCTGCGTCTGATGCGGAATCCGCCGCCTTGTTCATAAGGCATGCGGCGGTTTCATCGCGCTCCGTCATGCCAGTGGATGCAGACCCAGGCGCGCAACCTGCCGCGTTGGACGCGGAATCAGCCGCCTTGCTCTGAGTACCCGCGGCGGCTTTTCCGCATTTTCTCACAAAATCCAGTTGAAAAACTCATCAAACAAGTTCACGCAAAACTGTTCCTTTAGACCCCTGGGTCTATGTCATTGGCCCTCCTTAGAAGGGCCTCCAGGCACACACTAAGAAAATGCTTAACCATATTTGCAAGGGTGGTGGTGGCAGCTAAATGGAAATCACATCAACCCTCTCTGCAAGAAGTAGTACAAAGGATTAGATATATATAAGACAATGGAACACTTTACTTCTGTGGTCCATGAGAAGACCAATAGATTTGCAAATGTATGGGATTTCTGGGACATTAATTATGACTGAAGGGAACAGTTAGGCTAAAGCAGCATACACACGCCGGACTTTAGGCAACAACGAGTCCGTCGTTGCCTCCCGCTGGGTGGGCGTGCCAGCGACAGTCCGGCGTGTGTACGCTCTGTCGTCAGACTGATACGGCTGTTTCTGAGCGATCCGCCCGGCGGATCGCTCAGAAACAGCCGTATCAGTCTGACGACAGAGCGTACACACGCCGGACTGTCGCTGGCACGCCCACCCAGCGGGAGGCAACGACGGACCCGTCGTTGCCTAAAGTCCGGCGTGTGTACGGACCTTAAGAGGCTCCAGCAGTACTCAGGGTTGGAGAGAAAATTCTTCTTTAATAAACTTACACTCATAAGTTTCTTTTTATTCTTTGTTTTGATTTCCTTTTATCTTTCTTTTTGTCTTTTTGATTGTTGCATCAGGTTATTGGACTTTCGGTGCCCTTGGATTCTTGCATAGATTTATCAGCAGAATATGCGTAAATATGCACCCTGCAGGCTTAGGAGCCAAATGATGATTTCCGGGACCTTAGGAATAGCCAATGACTGGCATACTGTTTTTTATTGTAACTATTATGATGAAACCATGCTTTGATACAAATTCACCGTGTTCTTGCTATTATTGGCAATTAAGTATTTCTATGTTTAAAAACCCAATAAAACTTTGAGTTGCAAAAAATAGAGAACCAGGATGCTCCTCCTCGTGACGTTGCATGAATCAGAACTGCGCAGACACATACTCCAAACCGCGTGAGCACAGAGAAAGCAAGCGCTCATTCACGAGAACTTTCTTTCACTGTGAGGGTGCAAGTTTTGAGAATAGTTGTGCACCACTCTGAGGAACCTGGTAAACTGGCTGATAGAGGAGTCAGAACACATAAACATACTAGACTGGTGACTGAAGATTTTCTAGGCAAAGATCCAGCACAACAGTCTGCACAGTAACATTTTTAGTAGTAGCAATTTTGGAGTGTAACCCGATTTATTCGCTAGCACTGGGCTCCGGCTGAGAGGAATCCACCAGACACCAGATAAAATTATCAAAGATTTATTTGTGACCTAACGGTGGTCACTGTAGCTTCAATCAACCCGTAACACTTCAACCACACAATACAC
The DNA here is from genome assembly GCF_040937935.1 of Hyperolius riggenbachi. Lineage (NCBI taxonomy): Eukaryota > Metazoa > Chordata > Amphibia > Anura > Hyperoliidae > Hyperolius > Hyperolius riggenbachi. The sequence continues at coordinate 259,826,552 of NC_090652.1, read as the reverse complement.
CTCTCTTGCACAATCAGTGACATTCTGAATGTTTTGCCAAAGTTTCAGTGAATACTATATCTTAGGTTCAGTGTGTCATTGTTGTTCCTCCCTATAGCATGTGCTCTCATGTAGTAAAATAATAAGGCTGTGTGTGTATGTATGTACTGGGAGCAGAGCTGCAACGAGGGACTTGTCGGCTGCAAGGGGCTGGAGGAAGCCCTGGGTAAGTAGATCTGGGGGTATCATAGATTGCCTGACATTTCCTTTAAGTCTAAGTGTGTTTAGACAAGACAAGACAAGACAAATAACATTTATATTGTGCTTTTCTCCTTGCGGACTCAAAGCGCCAGAGCAGAGCAGCAGCCACTAGGGCGCGCTCTATTGGCAGTAGCAGTGTAAGGCCCGGTTCACACTTGCGGTGGCCCTCCGGAATCGCCGTGCCGGAGCCGCACCGCCTGCAGAACGGACGGAACGGACGCACGGCATAGCAATTAAAGCCTATGCGTCCGTTCACATGGGTCCGTTCTGCAGAACCGGAGCCGGACCGGATCCGGGCCGGATCCGGACTCCGGCCTCCGTTCCAACATGCGCTATTTTTTCATCCGGCCCCTCCGGCAGCCGTATCCGGGGCGGAGCCGGACTGCACCATCCGGCCAATACAAACCAATGGGAACCGGAGGTCGCACAACACACTGGCTGAGAAATCCGGATGTTCTACCCCACTTCCTATGCGGATTGTTGCGGCGATATTGGCTGGGGACACGTGGGCAAGCATTTTGGAGTGGAGCAGCACAGCTGGATCCGGATCCGGAGATGTTGGCAGCATGTCGCAGGTGGAGGTGAGTGCTAAACAGCAGAGGGCCTGATTCCACAGGTCCCCCTTCTGCTGACCTCCCAGACCCCAACATTTTTTTTTTTTTTTTACGTTACTTTGCCAAACAGATCCGGATCGCATCCTGATTACCACCTGATGCAACCTGACCGGATCCGGATCGGATCCGGATCAGAACCGTACGGTTCCGATCCGGATCCGGTCCGGATCCGGTCTGGTCATCCGGTCCGTTTGGCAAACAACCGCTAATGTGAACCGGGCCTAAGGGAGACTTGCCAAAGGTCTCCTACTGAATTAGTGCTGGCTTACTGAACAGGCAGAGCCGAGATTCGAACCCTGGTCTCCTGTGTCAGAGGCAGAGCCCTTAACCCTTACACCATCAGCCAACTGCACACCATCAGCCAACTGCGTGGGGAAAACACATTAGTCCTCAGTTTTCCTGTGCAGAAAGCGAGGGTGGTGGGGGTTGGGGGGGGGGGGGGTCCCATCCAAAGTTTCACAGTGGGGCCCAGTGATGTCTAGTTACGCCCCTGGCAGGGTTGTTTTTAAAAAAATGTACACTCGGATTACAAAGGTACAGAAATGAAATGAAACAAGGATTGTGATAAGTTGCTGGTGCACTTTTTCCCCATTCCAGTCTTAATAAACCAGACCCTGTGAGAAGGAAACTTGCATGAACAGAGGACTTGATGTACAGATAATGAAAGGTGGCATGCTGTCTTTGCTGTCTTTCCTCCCGTTTGGTTACAGCAGTGAATGACAATCATCACATCTCCAGCAACTGTGGAATTATAAGATCAAGCAGCCAATTAGGCAAACTGGCTAGTTGGAACAGCAGCATCCTGTGATGGAGTCACCGAGCTCATCATTACAATCCAATCTCCTGCAAGCATTTCTCTTCTGGAGACTGCTTGTCTCTGCGCTCGTATGAGCGGATGTGCCAGCCATGGCTCAGGCAGAAAGCCAAATTAAGACATTGCTGGACTTTTTCTCTGAACTCTTGCACAGGACAGAAGGAATACATCAAGAAATGCACCCTGTAAGTAATTCGAGAGTTCAGCCAGTCTAATGCCCTTTCATCTGGGACTAATCACAAGTTGTAATTTGATCTCTCCCCTGTGTCAGCTGACTGTCATGGCAGATAAGGTAATTTGAAAGCACAGGATTTAAACAATGTCTGCTTCCATGAAAGCAGCAAGTAGACACACTGCAGATGTATTGCAGGATTTGTCTCAGCTGTAACAAAGAAATTTTTTTCTTTAAAGGTTATTATGCTGTTGTGCATCTTTTAGAGCAGACAGGAAGTTCTGAGTTCAGGTGCGCTTTTATTCTTGCAATTCTCTAAAAAATCAATATGGTTGTACCTCTTTGTAAGACGGCCAGCTATAGTTGTTGCAATTATACTTTTTAACTAAAAACTGACAGCAACCAAGGGAATTCAGTGCTATGCTATTTGCTGGGTATTAGCAACTAAATGGTGATTGCTAGGGCTCATGGGAAATGTAGTCCCCTGCCCTATCGTCAGCCTATGCAGGAAACATCAGCATTACTTCCCTGTAGCTCTAGTGTAAACTGCAGAATATACTCACTTCCCAAACAGTTCTCTGCTGCTTATATAAAGCCTGCAGGCTGCTTGTAAGCCAATAAGAAGTGCACACACAGGTTACACCTAGTCTGCAGTAATCAATTAACCACTTGAGGACCTAGGGCTTTCTACCCCTTAAGGACCGGCCACTTTTTTTCCATTCAGACCACTGCAGCTTTCACTGCTTATTGCTCGCTCATACAACCTACCACCTAAATGAATTTTGGCTCCTTTTCTTGTCACTAATAAAGCTTTCTTTTGGTGCTATTTGATTGCTCCTGCGATTTTTACTTTTTATTATATTCATCAAAAAACACATGAATTTTGGCAAAAAAATGATTTTTTTAACTTTCTGTGCTGACAGTTTTCAAATAAAGTAAAATTTCAGTATACATGCAGCGCGAAAAATGTGGACAAACATGTTTTTGATAAAAAAAAACCCATTCAGTGTATATTTATTGGTTTGGGTAAAAGTTATAGCGTTTACAAACTATGGTGCAAAAAGTGAATTTTCTCATTTTCAAGCATCTATGACTTTTCTGACCCCCTGTCATGTTTCATGAGGGGCTAGAATTCCAGGATAGTATAAATACCCCCCAAATGACCCCATTTTGGAAAGAAGACATCCCAAAGTATTCACTGAGAGGCATAGTGAGTTCATAGAAGATATTATTTTTTGTCACAAGTAAGCGGAAAATGACACTTTGTGAGGAAAAAAAAAAAAAAAAGTTTCCATTTCTTCTAACTTGCGACAAAAAAAAATGAAATCTGCCACGGACTCACCATGCCCCTCTCTGAATACCTTGAAGGGTCTACTTTCCAAAATGGGGTCATTTGTGGGGTGTGTTTACTGTCCTGACATTTTGGGGGGGTGCTAAATTGTAAGCACCCCTGTAAAGCCTAAAGGTGCTCATTGGACTTTGGACTTCTTAGCGCAGTTAGGCTGCAAAAAAGTGCCACACATGTGGTATTGCCGTACTCAGGAGAAGTAGTATAATGTGTTTTGGGGTGTATTTTTACACATACCCATGCTGGGTGGGAGAAATATCTCTGTAAATGACAATTTGTCAATTTTTTTTTACACACAATTGTCCATTTACAGAGATCTTTCTCCCACTCAGCATGGGTATGTGTAAAAATACACCCCAAAACACATTATACTACTTCTCCTGGGTACGGCGATACCACATGTGTGGCACTTTTTTGCACCCTAACTGCGCTAAAGGGCCCAAAGTCCAATGAGTACCTTTAGGATTTCACAGGTCATTTTGAGAAATTTCGTTTCAAGACTACTCTTCACGGTTTAGGGCCCCTAAAATGCCAGGGCAGTATAGGAACCCCACAAATGACCCCATTTTAGAAAGAAGACACCCCAAGGTATTCCATTAGGAGTATGGTGAGTTCATAGAAGATTTTATTTTTTGTCAAAAGTTAGCGGAAAATGACACTTTGTGAAAAAACACAATTAAAATCAATTTCCGCTAACTTGTGACAAAAAATAAAATCTTCTATGAACTCGCCATACTCCTAACGGAATACCTTGGGGTGTCTTCTTTCTAAAATGGGGTCATTTGTGGGGTTCCTATACTGCCCTGGCATTTTAGGGGCCCTAAACCGTGAGGAGTAGTCTTGAAACGAAATTTCTCAAAATGACCTGTGAAATCCTAAAGGTACTCATTGGACTTTGGGCCCTTTAGCGCAGTTAGGGTGCAAAAAAGTGCCACACATGTGGTATCGCCATACTTGGGAGAAGTAGTACAACGTGTTTTGGGGTGTATTTTTACACATACCCATGCTGGGTGGGAGAAATACCTCTGTAAATGACAATCTTTTGATTTTTTTACACACAATTGTCCATTTACAGCGGTATTTCTCCCACCCAGCATGGGTATGTGTAAAAATACACCCTAAAACACATTGTACTACTTCTCCCGAGTACGGTGATACCACATGTGTGGCACTTTTTTGCACCCTAACTGCGCTAAGGGGCCCAAAGTCCAATGAGTACCTTTAGGATTTCACAGGTCATTTTGAGAAATTTCGTTTCAAGACTACTCTTCACGGTTTAGGTCCCCTAAAATGCCAGGGCAGTATAGGAACCCCACAAATGACCCCATTTTAGAAAGAAGACACCCCAAGGTATTCCGTTAGGAGTATGGTGAGTTCATAGAAGATTTTATTTTTTGTCAAAAGTTAGCGGAAAATGACACTTTGTGAAAAAACACAATTAAAATCAATTTCCGCTAACTTGTGACAAAAAATAAAATCTTCTATGAACTCGCCATACTCCTAACGGAATACCTTGGGGTGTCTTCTTTCTAAAATGGGGTCATTTGTGGGGTTCCTATACTGCCCTGGCATTTTAGGGGCCCTAAACCGTGAGGAGTAGTCTTGAAACGAAATTTCTCAAAATGACCTGTGAAATCCTAAAGGTACTCATTGGACTTTGGGCCCTTTAGCGCAGTTAGGGTGCAAAAAAGTGCCACACATGTGGTATCGCCATACTTGGGAGAAGTAGTACAACGTGTTTTGGGGTGTATTTTTACACATACCCATGCTGGGTGGGAGAAATACCTCTGTAAATGACAATCTTTTGATTTTTTTACACACAATTGTCCATTTACAGCGGTATTTCTCCCACCCAGCATGGGTATGTGTAAAAATACACCCTAAAACACATTGTACTACTTCTCCCGAGTACGGTGATACCACATGTGTGGCACTTTTTTGCACCCTAACTGCGCTAAGGGGCCCAAAGTCCAATGAGTACCTTTAGGATTTCACAGGTCATTTTTGTTTCAAGACTACTCCTCACGGTTTAGGGCCCCTAAAATGCCAGGGCAGTATAGGAACCCCACCAATGACCCCATTTTAGAAAGAAGACACCCCAAGGTATTCCGTTAGGAGTATGGTGAGTTCATAGAAGTTTTTATTTTTTTGTCACAAGTTAGCGGAAATTGATATTAATTGTTTTTTTTCACAAAGTCTCATTTTCCACTAACTTGGGACAAAAAATAAAATCTTCTATGAACTTACCATACTCCTAACGGAATACCTTTGGGTGTCTTCTTTCTAGAATGGGGTCATTTGTGGGGTTCCTATACTGCCCTGGCATTTTAGGGGCCCTAAACCGTGAGGAGTAGTCTTGAAACCAAATGTTGCAAAATGACCTGTGAAATCCTAAAGGTACTCATTGGACTTTGGGCCCCTTAGCGTACTTAGGGTGTAAAAAAGTGCCACACATGTGGTACCGCCGTACTCAGGAGAAGTAGTATAATGTGTTTTGGGGTGTATTTTTACACATACCCAAGCTAAGTGGGAGAAATATCTCTGTAAATGACAATTGTTTGATGTTTTTTACACACAATTGTCCATTTACATAGAAATTTCTCCCACCCACCATGGGTATGTGTAAAAATACACCCCAAAACACATTATACTACTTTTCCTGAGTACGGCGGTACCACATGTGTGACACTTTTTTGCAGCCTAGGTGCGCTAAGGGGCCCAACGTCCTATTCACAGGTCATTTTGAGGCATTTGTTTTCTAGACTACTCCTCGCGGTTTAGGGCCCCTAAAATGCCAGGTCAGTATAGGAACCCCACAAGTGACCCCATTTTAGAAAGAAGACACCCCAAGGTATTCCGTTAGGTGTATGGCGAGTTCATAGAAGATTTTATTTTTTGTCACAAGTTAGTGAAAAATGACACTTTGTGAAAAAAAACCAATAAAAATCAATTTCCGCTAACTTTTGACAAAAAATAAAATCTTCTATGAACTCGTCATACACCTAACAGAATACCTTGGGGTGTCTTTTTTTCTAAAATGGGGTCACTTGTGGGGTTCCTATACCGCCCTGGCATTTTACGGGCCCAAAACCGTGAGTAGTCTGGAAACCAAATGTCTCAAAATGACTATTCAGGGGTATAAGCATCTGCAAATTTTGATGACAGGTGGTCTATGAGGGGGCGAATTTTGTGGAACCGGTCATAAGCAGGGTGGCCTTTTAGATGACAGGTTGTATTGGGCCTGATCTGATGGATAGGAGTGCTAGGGGGGTGACAGGAGGTGATTGATGGGTGTCTCAGGGGGTGGTTAGAGGGGAAAATAGATGCAATCAATGCACTGGGGAGGTGATCGGAAGGGGGTCTGAGGGGGATCTGAGGGTTTGGCCGAGTGATCAGGAGCCCACACGGGGCAAATTAGGGCCTGATCTGATGGGTAGGTGTGTTAGGGGGTGACAGGAGGTGATTGATGGGTGTCTCAAGGTGTGATTAGAGGGGGGAATAGATGCAAGCAATGCACTGGCGAGGTGATCAGGGCTGGAGTCTGAGAGCATTCTGAGGGTGTGGGCGGGTGATTGAGTGCCCTAGGAGCAGATAGGGGTCTAATCTGATAGGTAGCAGTGACAGGGGGTGATTGATGGGTAATTAGTGGGTGTTTAGGGTAGAGAACAGATGTAAACACTGCACTTGGGAGGTGATCGGACGTCGGATCTGCGGGCGATCTATTGGTGTGGGTGGGTGATCAGATTGCCCGCAAGGGGCAGGTTAGGGGCTGATTGATGGGTGGCAGTGACAGCGGGTGATTGATGGGTGGCAGTGACAGGGGGTGATTGATGGGTGGCAGTGACAGGGGGTGATTGATGGGTGGCAGTGACAGGGGGTGATTGATGGGTGATTGATGGGTGATTGATGGGCGATTGATAGGTGATTGACAGGTAATCAGTGGGTTATTACAGGGGAGAACAGATGTAAATATTGCACTGGCGAATTGATAAGGGGGGGTCTGAGGGCAATCTGAGCGTGTAGGCGGGTGATTGGGTGCCCGCAAGGGGCAGATTAGGGTCTGATCTGATGGGTAACAGTGACAGGTGGTGATAGGGGGTGATTGATGGGTGATTGATGGGTAATTAGTGCGTGTTTAGAGGAGAGAATAGATGTAAACGCTGCGCTTGGGTGGTGATCTGATGTCGGATCTGCGGGCGATCTATTGGTGTGGGTGGGTGATCAGATTGCCCGCAAGGGGCAGGTTAGGGGCTGATTGATGGGTGGCAGTGACAGGGGGTGATTGATGGGTGGCAGTGACAGGGGGTGATTGATGGGTGATTGACAGGTGATCAGTGGGTTATTACAGGGAAGGACAGATGTAAATAATGCCCTGGCGAATTGATAAGGGGGGGTCTGAGGGCAATCTGAGCGTGTAGGCGGGTGATTGGGTGCCCGCAAGGGGCAGATTAGGGTCTGATCTGATGGGTAACAGTGACAGGTGGTGATAGGGGGTGATTGATGGGTGATTGATGGGTAATTAGTGGGTGTTTAGAGGAGAGAATAGATGTAAACGCTGCGCTTGGGTGGTGATCTGATGTCGGATCTGCGGGCGATCTATTGGTGTGGGTGGGTGATCAAATTGCCCGCAAGGGGCAGGTTAGGGGCTGATTGATGGGTGGCAGTGACAGGGGGTGATTGATGGGTGATTGACAGGTGATTGACAGGTGATTGACAGGTGATCAGGTGGGATAGATGCATACAGTACACTGGGGGGGTCTGGGGAGAATCTGAGGGGTGGGGGGTGATCAGGAGGGAGCAGGGGGCAGGGGGGGATAAAAAAAAAATAGCGTTGACAGATAGTGACAGGGAGTGATTGATGGGTGATTAGGGGGGTGATTGGGTGCAAACAGGGGTCTGGGGGGTGGGCAGGGGGGGGGGTCTGATGGGTGCTGTGGGCGATCTGGGGCAGGGGGGGGGGAAATCAGTGTGCTTGGTGCAGACTAGGGTGGCTGCAGCCTGCCCTGGTGGTCCCTCGGACACTGGGACCACCAGGGCAGGAGGCAGCCTGTATAATACACTTTGTAAACATTACAAAGTGTATTATACACTTTGTATGCGGCGATCGTCGGGTTAACATCCCGCCGGCGCTTCCGTATGGCCGGCGGGATGTTGCGGCGGGTGAGCGGCGCCAGGCGGAGGCGGAGGATCGCATCACTGATGACGCGATCGCTCCGCCCATGCCCCTACAAGGACCGCCGCCATTTGTCAATACGGCGGTCCTTGCGGGGTCCACTTCCCGGCCGCCAATTGTATATACGGCGGTCGGGAAGTGGTTAAGCAGAGGCTGAGCAAATTCAGCCAGTCATTGGAGAGGGTTTCAGTTGCATATAGACAATGACTATATGGCCAGCAGGGGGCACCAGCGTGCAGGATATTCCCTCTCATCTGCCCCCCTCCTAACTAAACTGCATGGGAATCTACAATAAAATTAAAAACAATGGTGCACAAGCCAGCCATTTTAATTTTAATTTTAGCTCTGCTAAATGGACCATATTTTGTGCCAATGTGAACCAGGCCAAAATTATTTAGGGCCTGATTCCACTAGTGTTGAATGCAGCATACATCTGCAGCATTTCCCCTATTTCTTCCATTGCTTGCCATACAAATTGCACTGCAGTGTGATTCTGGACTGCGTGCTGCAGCTTCCTGCAGCACACACCTGAATCCCGATAGACATGCATGGCACAGCTAAGCAGTCCGGATGCGTACTCACATCACTGCAAGTGCCGGTGTTCATCCTGCAAGTGGGAACCAGCCTTATAAACAAGAGTTTCCTTACCAATCCGCCAACTTGTCACCTATAAAATAATGTGAGGCATTCTTTATCTTGGATGTGTGTTCTGAAGATATCTGAGGTGAGGCAGGAGCAAGCTTAAAGTGAATCCGAGGTGAACCTTGGGTCAAAAATCCGATACTGATCCCCCTACTGCCACTCTCCAGGACCCTCTTGAAGATCTAGGCCATGCTCCTCTCCATGCACAATTACTTTGCAGGCACAGCCTTACTCGCTCGGGCGCAATACAGACGCAATTTCAGGCTCATGCATGAAAAGGAGCATGGCCCAGTGGCAATATTGGTTTGGCAAACATTTTCGGGATACAGAGACGTCCTTCTTCTTAGGTAATTATCCGTTTTTTGACCCAAGGTGCATACACACACCCAATTACTGTTGCCTGCAGGAATCAGGATTCTATCTCTGTGCAACAATTCAGGGCCGAATTCTGTGCAGATGCATTCTGTTGCTATGGAGAGGTGCAGATGGATGACAGAGTAGTGCACCATGGAGTGGAAGGGGTAAGGAGGCGCACAATGGCCTGTGCTTAGCCAAAATGATCCTGCACCCTGGATCTCTTGACAACACATTGGAGCCTCAAACAGGTTGAAATTCTTGGCAAAGGCTGCCCTGACTGGTCACCTCTGCCAAGATCATCTAGCATGCATACAAGACTTTAGCATGGCCCATCCTAGGCTGGGTGAACCATTTACTTTTTGGGAAAGCTAAGGTTGGTTGATACTTTATAGCATAGACATATGGAGGTTGTCAGTTCTGTAAATGCTACGTGTCTGTGATGATGCTTTTTTGTCTAAAATGAGTGACTCCTTTGGAACAGTCAGGTCACATGATCTATGTACCTGGCCTGGATGAGTGAGAAATGATTATAGCTAACACTATTGGTGTCTGTCAAACCCTAGTTTACCCTTCTGAATTTTTCTTTGTAAATGAAGATGAATATGGTACTTTGGTATTGGCCCTGAAACCGGACCCCGCCCACATCTTTCCTCTCTTCCCCTCTGTGGGGCACAGGAAGGAGGTGGGCGGGGTTAGCTCTGTGTTCACGGGAAAAGAGTGTCTGGTACTACCTCCTAGCTCCTCCCTAACTACCTCCTGTGTGCGATGATGAGATAGGTGTTTGAGTCTGGACACTTTCCAGAATGTTGAGCCAAAGTTCAGCCAAATAGTTCCACCTTTGCATACCTAGCTAAGCTTGCAATATAATATAGTAATGGAAAATGGTGCACGTGCAATGCATAAACCTGTACAATGTGAACTATGCTGCATTCCACACAGTATGTGTTAACATAACTCCCAACTCTTGGAGCCAGGAAAAAGCTACTCTAAGCCCTACACCTGCCACATCATTATGGTGTGACCAAATTTTACATGTGACACAACCCCCTATAAAATTCCCTGGTATCTAGTGGCTCCCCTCCCTTCCTAATTAAGCTTCCCTGGTGTCTAATGGTTCCCCACCTACGTCTTCAATACAGCTTTCATGGTATCTAGTGGTTCCCCCTCATTCCTTAATAAGTTTCCCTAAAAAGAGAAGCCTGTTTCTTAGCGAAAACTTTTATTCAAACTAGCACCATAGCAGAGTCATGCACACAAATCTATAGTTTTATACTGAAGCAAAAGTATTTTATAACAGTAGTAATTCTATTTTTTGTCCTAAACATCTTTTCATCTCTTTTATTTAGTTATATGAAAATTCTTTATTTCGGACTGACAACTTGTAGTGAAGTCACTTCTGAACTTGTTGACTCCTATGATGTAATGTGGGGGGCCCAGAGATGGGAGTGGAGCCAGTAAGGTCCAAAACACTGCTGCCTAATAAGGTAAGCGTGGGTGTGATTTGATGGGAAGAACTGTGCTTTGACAGGAAAATGGCAATTCCACTACCTGTTTACCTCAAGGTCTAGAATTACAGCTAAAGTGTAAATCTACACGAGAATTCAGGAGGGTTAGGATGTGTCATCGGTTGTCAGCCATGTCTCTGTAAGACCTAGTAAAGTAAGGAAAGCAGAGATGAAAAGATAATATATGTGTGTGAGTACTTATTGTGCATTCCACAGGCTGCGCTTCCCACTGTATACTGCGCACCTGCACAGTAGCACAGCGATTAAAGAGAACCTGTACTGAGTAAAATTATTTAATATAAACACATGAGGTAACTTCAAATGAACATTACATAGTTACCTTGCCATCAGTTCCTCTCAGAAGCTCACCATTTTCTTCTGACAATGATCCCTTCCAGTTCTGACAACATTTTGTCTGAACTTAAATATATCAGTTGCTGTCAGTTATATATCAGTTGCTGTCAGTTACAGCTGAGAGGAGAACAGATGTGTCCATGTTTCCCTATGGCTCAAGTGGGCGATGTTACAGTTTAACTGTGTGCTGACCAGAAAGCTGTTATGGGGTAATGGCTATTTTCAAAATGGAGGACGGAGAATTCCATTGATCACAGTGGACAAACAGGACACAGGAGAGGAGAAATAGATTGAGGAGTAGACTACACGGGAGGTAAGTATGACTTGTGTATGTTTATTTTGTCTTTTAATTTTCAGTTTAGGTTTTCTTTAAAGCTAACCTAGAGTGAGAGAACTCACTCATTTCAGGTTCCTTACCTGACTAGAGGGAAGTCCCTGCATACTATAAAGCCTTCCCAGGCCTCGGTCCCATCATACCCCTCATTGATTTAGTCCACCTGCTATGCCGAATAGCTCTTCACCACTCCTTGGGCAGCCTTCAGTAATTGTGTCTTCAAGTACCTCTGAAGATGAGCACTTCTGTTCTGCACACCCGAGTCTGGGCCTGCACATGCCCAGTATAGATGTGCTCGTCTTCAGAAATACTCGGGGACCCAATGCTGAAAGCTTGCCGAGGAGTGCTGAAGACACAACTGGTTGCATAACTTCAACAGAGAGCAAGGCAGGAATGACAAGATGGACCAAGGACCAGAAAGGATCTACAATATCCAGAGCCTTTCCTCTACATGTATATATCAAACCTGTAGTGTGACTCCTCACTTCAGGTTTGCCTTAAAGTGAAATACCACTCTGACAAAAACAATCAATAGAAATGTATTTTCCTACTTTTTATTAACTGTACAGTTATGATATTTGCTTTTGTGCACAAGTAATATTGTCTGTTTACAAATTACAACTTCCCAAAGTACAGTGTATCTGCTCTGAAAGCTGCCATTGCATTTTACTGCATAGCTGTTATATTTATCTATGTATCCAGTGATCATTTCTCAGTTATTTCTGGTTCTACAATGTGTGTAGTTTAGGGTCAGCTTGCTTCAGACTGGATACTAATTGTAGCAAACATAGGAATGTAAACAAAAGGTAATATTATCACCTCTTCAGATGCAGCCAGAAGCTACCCACTGAAGCAAGGATTTTTCCACTGAAGAACAAAGTGCTGTGTTTAACTATTTGAATGCTTTTCTGCTACATTTTTTTTTGTGGTACTAGATTTTATGCTATAAATAATCTTTTAGAACAAAGAGAAAATGCTGAATTTCATTACACTTTAAGTAAACTTTATCGCTGATACAGAATATAGATTTTTTTCTTTCTTAGAAAAGTAGAAATCCACTTGAAAGATATATTTTGTTCTTACAGTTTGAATTATATTGCTCGGGTGCATGCCTGCCTATATGTATTAGTTACTCTATTTAATTTTGATCAAGCGTTGCACTCGGCGCAAATGTAATTGTTTATTTTATCTCTCAATATACTTTTTATCTTCGCACCATCATGTTAGATTACTCTTCTGCTGCGGATTCAGTGTTTTATATGTGGCAGCTATACAATTAATCTTTGAGCGTCCCGGTACGGTTTAGTGCGCATTGTTTACGAAATAAAATTCATGTTTCTCTAACAAAAAATGTATTTGGTTATATTTTTATGTCTGTTTATGCTGAGGAAAACCAACTTTAAAAAGAAACAAACAATTAGGGAAGATTAAAATAGACATCCAGTTGAAATATATTGTCTACTAACAGACTGTTGTTTAACCACTTCACCTCCAAGGGTTTTCCCCCTTAAAAATCAGTGCAATTTTCACATTTCAGCACTGCGTCCATTCATCTATCAATAACTGTATCAGTACTTATCACACTGAAATTATCTATAGCTTGGGTTTTTTTTGCCACCAATTAGGCTTTCTTTGGATGGTACTCTAAGAATTATTTTATGCTTAATGCATTTTAATGGGGATAATAATAATAAAAAAAATGGGGAAAAAATCATTATTTCTTAGTTTTTGGCCATTATAGTTTTCTATTTCAAATTTTTATTGAAAATTTTCAAATTTACATAATATGCAGTTTGTTCAAGGAAGGCTTGCATATCACAACAGTTGTGTCAGGCTATAACATAGATCAGCTAATTTACTGGAATAATCTCGAAATGTCCATCGTCAGCCGATTTCAGTGGTTCTTCAGTTGCCATCCTGACTGTATCCTTGAGATTGGGCCGGAGCCTTGACACAAAAACACACGAGACTTGTATAAGAAGGAAAGTAGGAAAGAATAAGGTGGAAGGTGGGGAAGACATCAAGAGGAGGGGGGGGGGGGAGGAAAGGGGAAGAAGGTTCGAGGTCCCTGCTCCAGTCCGCAGGAGGGTTTATAGCACTATGAAAAGATTCCAACTAGACGTTAGGAAGGGACTGAGTTAATATAGTGGTTCCATGCATCCCATGTTTTATGGTATCTGACGACTCTATCTTCCAGGACCCCAGCTATCTGTTCCTGAACCATGTAGGATGACACTCTGCCTTTCAGCTCCTCAGAAGAGACAAATTGGGTTTTCCAGGCTTTAGCTATTGTTTGCGAGGCCGCCACAAATATAAAATTAGCTAGGATGTTTTGATATCTCGTAAGAGAATCAATCTTATAGTGCAGAAGAGCAGACCATGGGTCTTTAGCTATACGCTTATCAAACAGAGTTTGTAACATCCTATATATACGGGACCATAATCTAGATAGCATTGGACATGTCCAGAAAGTATGGAGCATGTCCCCTTTTGTTTGGCAGCCCCGGAAACAGTAGCCCGAGTTTGATTCAGAAAGATGACGAAGTCTAGCCGGGACCCAGTACCATCTTAGCATTACCTTATAAGAGGATTCTACTAAGGCTAAATTTAAAGATAATTTGGATGTAGTGGCCCAGATCTTATCCCATTCTTCCCTCGTCTTAGTCCCTTTAAGGTCGGACTCCCACTTTTTGACATACTGATGTTGAAAGGACCTTGGTGGGTCGTTCAATAGTGCATACAAGTCAGAGATAACCCCCTTAGCGAATGGTCCTAGAGCACAAAATCTCTCGAACCTAGTAAGGACAATTGGGAGTTGAGTCTGTGGCGGAAAAAGAGATTTCAACCAATGCTTTAGCTGGAAGTAACGAAATTTTTCTTGGAGAGGGATTTGGTGTTTATCTCTTAGTTCTTCCCAGGACAGAAGCCCAGAACTATTAGTAAGTGATTTGATCTGTTCCAAACCATGGTCTCTCCACCATCTGAAGCTTCTAGAGTTTTCATAGGCTGGAAGGAACAGAGGGTTATCAATGACTGACAAAAGTGGTAGAGTTGGGGACATTAGTTTATGAGAGTAACGAACTGAATCCCATATTGAGAGGCAGTGGCGCATTACTATACTTAAGCCTATGGGTCGAGATTGTTTGGAAAGCCATATGGGGGTTTGAACTGATTGGGGGGCTGCCACGGGTATGTCAAATAGGGTCCAAGCTGGCATTCTGGAACCCTTGTACAAGTCTAGAAGATGATTTAGTTGGGCTGCTTTATAATAGTTGGAGAGGTTAGGGACTTCCAGTCCCCCCTCCCTTTTGTGTACATATAGTGTGTCCTTACAAACCCTCGGAGAGGCGTTGTTCCATATAAATCTGTTTAACCTGTTTTGCAACATTCTAAGGAAGTGAGGGGGGATTCGGACAGGCAACAGTCTGAAACAGTATAAAAGTTTAGGGAGGAGCGTCATTTTAACGGCATTTATCCGACCCAACCAGGACAGGCCATAAGAGGACCACTGGGTTAGATGCGTGATCAGTTTGGCCAGTGGATAGTAGTTGCACCGGAATAGTGAGTCATGTGAAGAGGTAAGGTTGATTCCTAAGTACTCCATGGTAGGGTCTGCAGTCTGAAAGTGATATTGAGATTTTAAATGTCACAAACTGGGTTTAATTATGTGCAAAAATTCCTAGTTACCCCTTCCATTCAGAATGCCACTGTAATTACCACTCTGAATTTCTACAATGAATGGAGATAAGAGATCAAAATGCAGAGTGCTAAACTCCTTCCTAGGTGTTTCATGTATGTGACAGGAATAATCACTTCCTCCATAATAATGGAAATATGCTATAACTGTGAAAACAGCACAGATGCTGCCGTCTTATAGGTAGGCTCAACATCTGGTCCTCGGTCCTCCCAATGTGTTTACTGACACTAGATGATTAATAGTGGACCTGACAGCCTCTTCTACTACCGCAAAGTGTAAGAATGTGCCTTCATACAATATCAAAAAGGAATACTGTTTTCCTGGAAATTCCAATATAGCCTTTCTGCATTATTGAATGGTCAGTTTTAACCCTTTAGCAGCCAAATAAAGTAAAACTATATTTGGCTGCAGGGAGGAATTTTTCCTGCCGCTGGGGAAGTGTGCATGGCAGGATAGCCTAGCAGGATAGCCTGGCAGGTTCAGCAGGGTATGCAGAGCGGGCGGCAGGGAGCTTTTATAGTTAATATAGTCCCGACATGTCTTCTCGGTTCCAGTCACATGATATGACATGTGATCGAGATCCAGGAGGCCATGTCAGCGTTACAGCACCACCCGGTGGTGGAAAATGGGTGATGGAAGAATCTCTTCCATCTCTTTCATCACCCCTCTTCCACCACCAGGTGGAGCTGTAACAATGACACAATCTCCTGGATCTTGATCACATGTCATATCCAGGGTTGCTCGTAAACTACGCCAGTGCGAATCTACGCGTCATAGTCTGCAACTATGCATCGTAGTTCATAGACGAAGTTTAAAAACTTCGCGTACGTACTTCCGCGTAGTGAAAGTCCCGCTATGCGAAGCTTCGCCCGCTACGTGTAGTTGACGTATGTATTGCGAAGTCAACTACTTGTGCGGTAACTGCGTCTATACGGATCATTGCGCATGCGCAGAAATATTATTGCCCTTCTATACGTATACAATTCTGCATTGGAAGGTGGAATGTACGCATATATTAGTTCACCCATGCGCATAGTTAGCGGATTATTGCGGAAATTTTTCCGCATAAGGGCATAAGCGTCCGCATCAACTACACTTCACACTACGCGAAGGTTCTGTATTTTAACGCATAGTCTACAAAATGCAAACGTAGCGAAGCTTCTGATTTCGTAGCCGTAGTTTGTGAAGCGTAATTGCAGAAAACTACGCGTAGTTCCAGCGTAGCGAAGTTGGCTGACTACGACCATCCCTGGTCATATCATGCGATTGTGCCTGGCCAGACTGGGCCAGGGGGCTGGTAGAAGCCCCACGTAAGTTCAACTGGCTTTTTTAAAATTACTTTACTGCGCAGACGCAGAAAGTTCCAGGAGACGTGAAAGTGGCGGGAGTGCGCACATGTTCGGACCGTGAATGCGCAGTTGGCCCCGGACCGGAGGACTTCCCAAAGACAATTACAGGCGATCGGAGAGGGAGAAGCGTCTGCAGTGCACATCTTTGTTGTTGATCCTTTGATCTGTACCTTACCTTGCGCTGGTAGTATACAGCTATATAAATGTATATCTTGTTGCTGGGTATACCATTGTGTTAGATGGCTGCCAAAGGTTTCTTTATCTCTGAATGTGTATGTTTGCTGAATATTTCACAGTTGTTTGCTATTAAAGACTAGTTCACACCATAAGTGCTTTTTAAACAGCACTGATTTGAAAAGCGCATTGCTAATGTAATGATTAGTGTCACATCATTCAAGTGAGAACACACACATAGCCTTACATTAGAAAGAGCTTTTCAAAGTGCCATCCCTTAGAAAAGCGCTTGTAGTGTGAACCAGCACTAAAGAAGAACTAAATCGAAATGTATCCTCATTTTAAGAACAAACTTTTTTTTTTTTTTTTAGGAAAAAGTGCCCTAAAGGGTTAATATGTTTGCTTTTGCTTTCTCCTGGGAACCTTATTGATGTGCCACACTGAGCTTAAAAAAAGGCCGCTCAGGTATTGTTGTTCTGATTGAAGAAAATAAGGCTCTATTGTACCAGAGAGCTTCTATGTGCAATATAAGCTAATAGAAAGCAGTATGTTGAGTAAAATATCAGTGTGAAGCTGACAAACTGAACTACATTATTATTTAAAAAATGGCAGCTTCTAGTACTAACCGCTAAAGGGGAAAGGTGGTTGTGATTTTCATACAAATACGTGCAGGCACAGAAGCACAAAGCATCCTTTTTCAATGTTGAGGAATGGGGGGCGGTTCTCCACCTCTGATGCCCAGGAAGTGTGTGGGGGGGGGGGGGAGTCTTCAGAGGAGTCTGAAGGCCCTTTAATAATAAGGGTGTACCTAGATATCCACCTAGCAAAAACAGCAAAAAGGGTAATTCATCTATGAACCATAAATAGTTAAAGAAAAACACATCATGAAAAAAATAAACGTACAGAAATAAAATGTTTAAATCCTTCATAAAATTGAGGGCCCGTTTCCACTAGAGCAAATCTGCATGCGTTTTCTGCATGCAGATTCGCATAACCAATACAAGTGGATGGGACTGTTTCCACTTGTCAGGATTTCTTTGCGTTTTTCTGTGCAGAAAAAATCTGCAGAGCCATTAGAATTCGCACACCGCGAATCGCATGCAATGCAATTAATAGGAAAAACGCATGCGTTTTTGCCATGCATTTTTCTATGCGTTTTCGTGTAAAAACAATGTAAAAAGCACACCAGCATTGACATGGTTAACAACGCTTAGCCACAAAACGCATGCAAAATCACATATAAAAACGCATAAAAAAACGCATCCGCATGCAAAATCGCAAATGCGTTTTCCATACTGGAATCGCACCGCACCAATGGAAACGTACCCTCAGTGTCTCAACCAGTTCACCACTGATGGTTTTTCCCCTTATGGACTACAGCAATTTTCACTTTTCAGGTCACATTCACAGTGGGACGTTGAGTTTTAATGCAACGTTAACGTTGCAACGTGTCTGTGTTTAGAGGTAATGCACTACAAGCAGTGAGTTACCACAAGGCTACATTTTTCAACGCGACATTAACGTCGCACTGGGAACGACACATAGGATTAATATTGCAGTATGGTAAGCTGTGTTATAAGACTTTATAATGCAGCTCCATAACGTGGCACTGTGAATGCGACTTCAGCGCTCCTACCTTTCATTTGCCACTAACTTTATCACTACTTATCACAACTAAATGATCTATATTTTGGGTGGTACATTTTTCTAAGAATTATTTCATTGTGAATGCATTTTAATGGGAATAATAATAAGAAAATGGAAAAAAAAACATTACTTCTCAGTTTTGGGCCATTATAGTTTTAAAATAAAACATGCTGCTGTGGATAAAGACCACACATTTTTTTGCCCATTTGTCCCAGTTATTATAATGTTTAAATTATGTCCCTAGTACAATGTATGGTAATAATATTTTATTTGGAAATAAAGGTGTATTCTTTCAGTTTTCAGCAATATACCCTCACGACATACTGTACATATTAAAAAAAAGTTAAGTCCCTAAGGTAACTATTTATGTATTTTTGTATGTATTTTTTTTAATATAATGGGGGGTTAAATTTAATGGGAAAGGAAAGTATTAGCGTGTAATGTATTGTATTAAGGGCAGGGCTCCCCATACGTTTTGGGTCGAGGGCTGGGTCAACATACTTCAGACTGCTGGGGGGCCGGAGTATACATAAAGTGATGTAGAAGTCTTTGTGGGCCAGACAGTGAAGCATACCCAGGTGACAACCTGCAGTCCAATTGGACAGCAGCGTCACCTGATGTGGAATTTGATTGGAAACCAGCGAATGACTGCTTTCAGGCTTCCATGTGGATAGGTGGTGCCAGCACTGCTATTCTGTATGCGGACCAACAATATTTAAAGATGTAGCTTACCGCATCTATAAGTAATACATTGTGTGTGTGGGGGCCGGTAAAAAAGGATCAGGGGGCCACTTTCGGCCCGCGAGCCTTAGTTTGAGGACCACTGTATTAGGGTGTAGTTTACTATTTGGCTACTCGATGTCCCCCCTCAGTTTATTCCTAACATGTAGTGTTTATTACATACACGTGTTACTGGAAGTAACGCGTGTTTGTTTAACCTTTTCGGGACCACGTGCATTAGATTCTACACCGCACTTGTGGCTATTCTAGCCTGATGCGGCGTAAAATCTACGCCGGCCTGCAATTTCCGCTCCCGACGCGATCGTGCGCACCCGGAGGGGGAGATTAAGCTGTCATATGACAGCCGACATCTCCCCCGAGTGATCAGCAGCCATCGCGTATGGCTGCTGATCACGTGATCACTACGATCGCCGTCGGATCGCAGTGATCAGTATGACAGCTGCGGCAGCAGGGGGGAAAAGAAGAGGATCCACTCCCCTCCCTGTTGTTCCCACGACGATCGGCACCCCCCTCCGCTCTGGCCGGCATCTCCGCTCCGTCTGACGTCAGCGCCGGGTCCCGGCTTGATGACGTCATCAAGCCGCGACCCGGAACTGATCGTCAGACAGAACGGAGATGCCGGCCGGAGAAGAGGGTCCCGTGCGGCTCATCGCTGGAGCCTGGAAGGTAAGTGAAGGCTGCTGGCAGAAGGGGGGGCCCAGGCCACCATGGGGGGACACAAATCCAGGCAGCCACAGACGGGATCCGGCCGCCTGACCCCCCCAAACGCGCGCACCCCCTTCCCGCGCAAAATGCCTGAACCTTAAAGAGGAACTGTAACATAAAAAGATCCCCTGGGGGGTACTCACCTCGGGTGGGGGAAGCCTCCGGATCCTAATGAGGCTTCCCACGCCGTCCTCCATCCGTCAGGGGTCTCGCTGCAGCCCTCCGTGGAGTCCGGGCAGCGGTGACGTCAATATTTACCCTCCTGGCTCCTGCGCAGGCGCTCTGACGGCTGTCGGCTCCGAACTACACGGAAATACCCGATCGCCGTCGGGTCCGCTCTACTGCGCAGGCGCAAGTTTCCTGCGCCTGCGCAGTAGAGCGGACCCGAATGAGATCGGGTATTTCCGTGTAGTTCGGAATGGAAAGCCGCCACAGCGCCCCCGCTGGAGCCAGCAAAGGTAAATATTGAAATGACAGTCGGCACAGTCGCCGGCTGTTCGGAGGGCTGCGGAGAGACCCCCGTGGGACAGAGGACGGCGTGGGAAGCCTCATTAGGATCCGGAGGCTTCCCCCACCCGAGGTGAGTACCCCCCAGGGGATCTTTTGAATGTTACAGAGTCTCTTTAAGGGGGGGTAGGTGGCCGGTCCCGAAAAGGTTAACTTTCATTTTGTCAATGACTGCACAGCATCTCAGTGATGCCGGCGATCATTAACACCGGCACTTAGATCGGTGAATGGGAAATGTATTCCCATTCACTGATTTGTCTGCTAGCGGGCCGCAACAAGAACACAAGCGCACACAGGAGTGCTCAAATTGGCTGCATGGCGAGGTACGTATATCAACGCCCCTGGAACCATTAATAGCCACCAGCTATACCACTTACTGTATACCGCTAAGTAGATATACTGCCTCTGCTGCAGTAAGTGGTTGATTTAGCTGTATTATTTTGTGGAAATTGCGGTTCATAATAATTCTTCTATCTT
Source organism: Hyperolius riggenbachi (assembly GCF_040937935.1). Lineage (NCBI taxonomy): Eukaryota > Metazoa > Chordata > Amphibia > Anura > Hyperoliidae > Hyperolius > Hyperolius riggenbachi. The sequence continues at coordinate 259,805,702 of NC_090652.1, read as the reverse complement.
GCTTGCAGAATGTTGCCTCTGCTGACTGTGTTGCTTTAGTACTGTTAACTAAGCGAGAGCTCCGCCATGGGCAGATTTGAATTTTCCATTGTTGTGGACCAATGACAATGACTGGCAGGAAATTCAAATAAGCCCCTGCAGGAAATTAAAATCAGTTCCAGCGGGGCTAATCTGCATTTCCTTCCAAGCAACCCTATTAATTTATTGTTATGAAGCAATGGGGTTGCTTGGAGTGAAATTCAAATAAGCCCCATTGGAACTGATCTGAATTTCTATTCAGGGCCTATTTTAGTTGGCCGCCAAGAATACCCATTTGTCCAGAACAATGGATGAATTCAAAGAGGCGATATTCAGACTCATGCATGGCCAGCAACTGGAAGCAATGGAAATGGACAGGAGCGTGTGTGTATGCAGGTGAAACTCTAAAAATTAGAATATTGTGCAAAAGTCCATTAATTTCAGTAATTCAACTTAAAAGGTGAAACTAATATATGAAATGGGAACCCTTTGCGGGTGTTTTGCATTGATTAGCTGATCAGAATCTGACCCTTTGAGCCTAGAATATTCAACATTTCACAATATTCTAATGGTCTGAGATTTTGATTTTGGGGTTCTCATAAGCTGTAAGCCATAATCATCTAAATTGTAACAAATAAAGGCTTGAAATATCTTACCTTGCATGTAATGAGTCTATTTCCTATATTAATTTCACCTTTTAGGTTGAATTACTGAAATAAATGAACTTTTTCACAATATTCTACTTTTCCAGCTTCACCTGTATATATGTGTGTTAGGCCCTGGTCATACTAGTGATCTGTTCGCGGATCAGAACAGACCCAAACGGATGCGAATGGATCCAATGTTAACTTATGGATCTGTTCACATCCTTCTGTTCAAATGGATCCGTTCCGCAAGGTCCGCTGAACGGACCTCAAATTTGGTTCTTCAGCAATTTTTCCGGACCGCTGGGCCCAGCGTAACGGAAACGGAAGATGGAGCACTGCATTGGGGGCAATGAGAAAACGGAATGTTTCTTCACACTAGTGAAGAAACGGAGCGTGTGTGCATGTGTATGTGTGTCATTATACATGCAAGGTGGAAGAATTACTACTGATGTAAAGGAGAACAAGTACAGATGACAAACAAAGGTATTAAAGCAGGACTATAGATGAAGCGCATAAGGAACTTCAGCAGGCCTGGATTTACATCACAGCAGCCTTTAGGCACAGATGTCCTGGCACCCTAGACTTTGCTCTCCGTGAACTGCTGTCACCTCTCCTTCACTTCCCCAGCCTGGTGTAGGGAGCCACAGGTGCCCCTTAATACTGAGTGTGCCTCTGGCTACCTAATACTACAGTATGTAGCTAGATATGCCCCCAGGTATTAGGTACTGTAGTTAGAGGTGCCCCTGACTGAAGGGAGATCTCGTCAGTGGAATGCCAAGAGCTGGGTGAGTAACCCCTCATTTATGCTCCTATTAAGACTCTGCATAATGACGGTGAGGGAGGAGAATGAGCTGCCTTTCCATCATCAGGCGCCTGTAGGCATGTGCCTACAGTGCCTTATGGTAAATCCAGCCCTGCACTTCAGGCAATGTTAAAGATCTTTTTTATTGTCACTTTTTTTTTCTTTTAAATAAAACTAGAAAAAAAGAACTTTATTCTAAAAAGCCTTGTACACACATACAGGGATTGTCATCTGACAGGGATTGGAGCCTGATCTCTTGAGTGGCAATTAAGGGCAGAGCAGGATCATCTATCAGGCAACCTAGGCAGGTGCTTGGAGCCAAGTGGGTGTCAAGGGGCCTAGCTGCCACCTTATTTGACGTCTCCCCACTTTAGCTTACCAAAAAGACCACAAAGGGGCCCCAAATCTACTAGCTAGCCTAGGGCCCCAATCCATCTCTGGTTAGGGGCTGAGGCTGTACAGATTTACCCTATAGGCCAGCGACACGCCCGTTACTATGGAGGGAGGAAGAGGAACAATGCACAGTGTGTGAGGGAGTGGCTTCCAGAGGGTGAGGCTAGATTGGGAAAAACATGCTCTGAAGTCATTTGGATGCCGGACGTCACTAAAGATTCAGCATGCCTTATACTTGCTGCAGCCACTAGGGTGAGCTCAGTAGTCTACCCTGCAGTCTTAGAGAGTCTTGCCCAAGGACTCCTTACTGAAAAGTACTATGCTACTTAATAGGAAGAGCTGACATTTTGAACTCTGGTCTCCTTTGTCTGATACAGTGCCCTTAAAGGGTACCCACTTAAAATTGTTTCAAGGTTACAAGGTCTTTTTGAAAGAAAAGAAAAGACTTTTCCACTATTCCCCTTAAAGGGACCCTGAGTGGTAAAAAACGAAATGTGAACTTACCTGGGACTTCCTCCAGCCTCCCATAGCTCGCAAGGTGCCCCAGAATCCTCTTCTGCTCTCTCTTGGTCCCGCAGGCAGCTCTGGTAATCCTTGACTTCTGGTGAAGTCGCATGTGCATGCCCCTCCTCGTGCCCGTTGCATCATTACACCGGTTATCATAAGCGTCCTGTGGATGCGCGGTTCAGTCTTTAGCAAGGGATGGATGCTTACAATGACTGGTGTGGTGACATGACGGGCAGGAGGCCGGGGCATATGCATGCGACTTCGCCAGAAGTCAACAATTACCACAGTCGCCTGCGGGATCAAAAGCAAGCAGAAGAGGATGCTGGGATACCACACGGGCTTTGGGGGGGAGGGGGGCTGGTAAGTCAAAATTCCTTTTTTTGCCGCTCAGGGTCCCTTTAACTCAGCCATTTTGGTGACTATAGCTTGTATGGGTCTTTGCTATTAGCTAAAGTCGGCACAAAATTACATGTAATTACGCAAAATTACAGTTCCTGATTATGTTACAAACAATTTTGCATTGTAATTGCGAATTACCATGCAAAACTTTGATTATGGGAAAATTCGTGCTCATCACTAGATGGGACTGAATCCAATTGCCAGTTCACAAAGCGATCTGTCCTGCGCTGTTTAATTGAGACTTCATTGACACTAAAAATTGGCATAAACCTGTGTCAGTCCTGCACGAGTCTTTTTCTAATTTAAGGTTATTAAACACAATCTTGCCATTTCGATTGACAGTCCGCTATGAATCCCCAAGGCTGGCTGTATGCTTAGATTGCTGCTCCTTGCAAGCATGATGTCTGTTGGAACAGCGAGCCAGAAGCCACCGCATCCTCAGTAGGGCTTTCTTCAATAATATAATAAACAGCCGAAGGTAATAGCAGCCAGCAACCCATTTATACATTTTTAAGCTGTAAACTGCCACACAGGCACTGTGGTACGTAATCAGACAGAACGGAGATGCCGGCCGGAGAAGAGGGTCCCGTGCGGCTCATCGCTGGAGCCTGGAAGGTAAGTGAAGGCTGCTGGCAGAAGGGGGGGCCCAGGCCACCATGGGGGGACACAAATCCAGGCAGCCACAGACGGGATCCGGCCGCCTGACCCCCCCAAACGCGCGCACCCCCTTCCCGCGCAAAATGCCTGAACCTTAAAGAGGAACTGTAACATAAAAAGATCCCCTGGGGGGTACTCACCTCGGGTGGGGGAAGCCTCCGGATCCTAATGAGGCTTCCCACGCCGTCCTCCATCCGTCAGGGGTCTCGCTGCAGCCCTCCGTGGAGTCCGGGCAGCGGTGACGTCAATATTTACCCTCCTGGCTCCTGCGCAGGCGCTCTGACGGCTGTCGGCTCCGAACTACACGGAAATACCCGATCGCCGTCGGGTCCGCTCTACTGCGCAGGCGCAAGTTTCCTGCGCCTGCGCAGTAGAGCGGACCCGAATGAGATCGGGTATTTCCGTGTAGTTCGGAATGGAAAGCCGCCACAGCGCCCCCGCTGGAGCCAGCAAAGGTAAATATTGAAATGACAGTCGGCACAGTCGCCGGCTGTTCGGAGGGCTGCGGAGAGACCCCCGTGGGACAGAGGACGGCGTGGGAAGCCTCATTAGGATCCGGAGGCTTCCCCCACCCGAGGTGAGTACCCCCCAGGGGATCTTTTGAATGTTACAGAGTCTCTTTAAGGGGGGGTAGGTGGCCGGTCCCGAAAAGGTTAACTTTCATTTTGTCAATGACTGCACAGCATCTCAGTGATGCCGGCGATCATTAACACCGGCACTTAGATCGGTGAATGGGAAATGTATTCCCATTCACTGATTTGTCTGCTAGCGGGCCGCAACAAGAACACAAGCGCACACAGGAGTGCTCAAATTGGCTGCATGGCGAGGTACGTATATCAACGCCCCTGGAACCATTAATAGCCACCAGCTATACCACTTACTGTATACCGCTAAGTAGATATACTGCCTCTGCTGCAGTAAGTGGTTGATTTAGCTGTATTATTTTGTGGAAATTGCGGTTCATAATAATTCTTCTATCTTGCTTGCAGAATGTTGCCTCTGCTGACTGTGTTGCTTTAGTACTGTTAACTAAGCGAGAGCTCCGCCATGGGCAGATTTGAATTTTCCATTGTTGTGGACCAATGACAATGACTGGCAGGAAATTCAAATAAGCCCCTGCAGGAAATTAAAATCAGTTCCAGCGGGGCTAATCTGCATTTCCTTCCAAGCAACCCTATTAATTTATTGTTATGAAGCAATGGGGTTGCTTGGAGTGAAATTCAAATAAGCCCCATTGGAACTGATCTGAATTTCTATTCAGGGCCTATTTTAGTTGGCCGCCAAGAATACCCATTTGTCCAGAACAATGGATGAATTCAAAGAGGCGATATTCAGACTCATGCATGGCCAGCAACTGGAAGCAATGGAAATGGACAGGAGCGTGTGTGTATGCAGGTGAAACTCTAAAAATTAGAATATTGTGCAAAAGTCCATTAATTTCAGTAATTCAACTTAAAAGGTGAAACTAATATATGAAATGGGAACCCTTTGCGGGTGTTTTGCATTGATTAGCTGATCAGAATCTGACCCTTTGAGCCTAGAATATTCAACATTTCACAATATTCTAATGGTCTGAGATTTTGATTTTGGGGTTCTCATAAGCTGTAAGCCATAATCATCTAAATTGTAACAAATAAAGGCTTGAAATATCTTACCTTGCATGTAATGAGTCTATTTCCTATATTAATTTCACCTTTTAGGTTGAATTACTGAAATAAATGAACTTTTTCACAATATTCTACTTTTCCAGCTTCACCTGTATATATGTGTGTTAGGCCCTGGTCATACTAGTGATCTGTTCGCGGATCAGAACAGACCCAAACGGATGCGAATGGATCCAATGTTAACTTATGGATCTGTTCACATCCTTCTGTTCAAATGGATCCGTTCCGCAAGGTCCGCTGAACGGACCTCAAATTTGGTTCTTCAGCAATTTTTCCGGACCGCTGGGCCCAGCGTAACGGAAACGGAAGATGGAGCACTGCATTGGGGGCAATGAGAAAACGGAATGTTTCTTCACACTAGTGAAGAAACGGAGCGTGTGTGCATGTGTATGTGTGTCATTATACATGCAAGGTGGAAGAATTACTACTGATGTAAAGGAGAACAAGTACAGATGACAAACAAAGGTATTAAAGCAGGACTATAGATGAAGCGCATAAGGAACTTCAGCAGGCCTGGATTTACATCACAGCAGCCTTTAGGCACAGATGTCCTGGCACCCTAGACTTTGCTCTCCGTGAACTGCTGTCACCTCTCCTTCACTTCCCCAGCCTGGTGTAGGGAGCCACAGGTGCCCCTTAATACTGAGTGTGCCTCTGGCTACCTAATACTACAGTATGTAGCTAGATATGCCCCCAGGTATTAGGTACTGTAGTTAGAGGTGCCCCTGACTGAAGGGAGATCTCGTCAGTGGAATGCCAAGAGCTGGGTGAGTAACCCCTCATTTATGCTCCTATTAAGACTCTGCATAATGACGGTGAGGGAGGAGAATGAGCTGCCTTTCCATCATCAGGCGCCTGTAGGCATGTGCCTACAGTGCCTTATGGTAAATCCAGCCCTGCACTTCAGGCAATGTTAAAGATCTTTTTTATTGTCACTTTTTTTTTCTTTTAAATAAAACTAGAAAAAAAGAACTTTATTCTAAAAAGCCTTGTACACACATACAGGGATTGTCATCTGACAGGGATTGGAGCCTGATCTCTTGAGTGGCAATTAAGGGCAGAGCAGGATCATCTATCAGGCAACCTAGGCAGGTGCTTGGAGCCAAGTGGGTGTCAAGGGGCCTAGCTGCCACCTTATTTGACGTCTCCCCACTTTAGCTTACCAAAAAGACCACAAAGGGGCCCCAAATCTACTAGCTAGCCTAGGGCCCCAATCCATCTCTGGTTAGGGGCTGAGGCTGTACAGATTTACCCTATAGGCCAGCGACACGCCCGTTACTATGGAGGGAGGAAGAGGAACAATGCACAGTGTGTGAGGGAGTGGCTTCCAGAGGGTGAGGCTAGATTGGGAAAAACATGCTCTGAAGTCATTTGGATGCCGGACGTCACTAAAGATTCAGCATGCCTTATACTTGCTGCAGCCACTAGGGTGAGCTCAGTAGTCTACCCTGCAGTCTTAGAGAGTCTTGCCCAAGGACTCCTTACTGAAAAGTACTATGCTACTTAATAGGAAGAGCTGACATTTTGAACTCTGGTCTCCTTTGTCTGATACAGTGCCCTTAAAGGGTACCCACTTAAAATTGTTTCAAGGTTACAAGGTCTTTTTGAAAGAAAAGAAAAGACTTTTCCACTATTCCCCTTAAAGGGACCCTGAGTGGTAAAAAACGAAATGTGAACTTACCTGGGACTTCCTCCAGCCTCCCATAGCTCGCAAGGTGCCCCAGAATCCTCTTCTGCTCTCTCTTGGTCCCGCAGGCAGCTCTGGTAATCCTTGACTTCTGGTGAAGTCGCATGTGCATGCCCCTCCTCGTGCCCGTTGCATCATTACACCGGTTATCATAAGCGTCCTGTGGATGCGCGGTTCAGTCTTTAGCAAGGGATGGATGCTTACAATGACTGGTGTGGTGACATGACGGGCAGGAGGCCGGGGCATATGCATGCGACTTCGCCAGAAGTCAACAATTACCACAGTCGCCTGCGGGATCAAAAGCAAGCAGAAGAGGATGCTGGGATACCACACGGGCTTTGGGGGGGAGGGGGGCTGGTAAGTCAAAATTCCTTTTTTTGCCGCTCAGGGTCCCTTTAACTCAGCCATTTTGGTGACTATAGCTTGTATGGGTCTTTGCTATTAGCTAAAGTCGGCACAAAATTACATGTAATTACGCAAAATTACAGTTCCTGATTATGTTACAAACAATTTTGCATTGTAATTGCGAATTACCATGCAAAACTTTGATTATGGGAAAATTCGTGCTCATCACTAGATGGGACTGAATCCAATTGCCAGTTCACAAAGCGATCTGTCCTGCGCTGTTTAATTGAGACTTCATTGACACTAAAAATTGGCATAAACCTGTGTCAGTCCTGCACGAGTCTTTTTCTAATTTAAGGTTATTAAACACAATCTTGCCATTTCGATTGACAGTCCGCTATGAATCCCCAAGGCTGGCTGTATGCTTAGATTGCTGCTCCTTGCAAGCATGATGTCTGTTGGAACAGCGAGCCAGAAGCCACCGCATCCTCAGTAGGGCTTTCTTCAATAATATAATAAACAGCCGAAGGTAATAGCAGCCAGCAACCCATTTATACATTTTTAAGCTGTAAACTGCCACACAGGCACTGTGGTACGTAATCGGCATGCCTGACTCTGCAGGTTTACGGCTTGAAACTTATAAACAGTTGTTGCCTTTACCTCTTAGCTGTTTATTATTCAATAAAGGATCCTACTAAGGATCCAGCTGCTCCTGGCTTGCTTTCCTTATGATTGTGAGTTATTTGTCCCGATGGAGAAACATGAGCTGAATGGTGCTATTCTGTGATTGCCTGGCCAGTGCAGCTGCTGTGACTTGCTCTCCCTTTGGAGTACTGACTACACAGAAAATCCAGGTTTTTTTTATTTAAAGTGGACCTGAACTCTTGCACAGGACAGAAGGAAAACAGAGAGAAATGCACCCTGTGTGTATTTCGAGAGTTTAGCTCATCTAATTCCCCCTCCTCTGTGACTAATCATAGCTGTAATTTGGTCTCTCAGCTGTGCCAGCTGGCTGCCTTGGTAGAGCAGCTAATTTGTAAACACGGGATGTTAACCCTATGTCTTCTTCCATGAAAGCAGGAAGTGCACACACTGCAGATTTGTTGCAGGATTGTATCAGCTGTAACAAATAAATCGTTTTCTTTAAAAGGTAATTATACTGTTGCATATCTTTTAGAGCAGAGAGGAAGTTTTGAGTTCAGGTGCGCTTCAAAAAGGGACTTTACTGAATGATTAAAATTGCTTTTTTTCCTCTCACTGATTTACATTCTTAAATGTATCCCAGGTGGCAACATCTTTACTGCTGGCAGGTGCATCATAGGGATTGTCGGGAACATCTCCGCGGGATACCGATTTCCAAGTTTCCAATCGAATATGGGAAATCGTAATTCAGTGGAAATATCGCATTAATGCAACACGGAAATTTTAGGCCGATCACAGAGCTCAAAAGTATTGGACCAATCACAGGCTGCGGATTTTTTAGTGGAAATTTGAATACCTCGGACTTTTAGACCAGTCACAAGACTCTGTAAAACTCAGTAGTATCCAAGTCTTGTGACTAGGCTAATATTTCTGTGGTATTCTGATTTTCACTGTAAACTACAAAAATTCTCTGATTGGTCCAATACTACCAAGTATTTCCAAATTTCGAGTATTATAATTGCACTAAAAATTTACATTTTAGCCTGTTTACCAACCCCCTTGATTACCAGAAACTATTTCTAACAAACCCTTACATTGATTATAAACTATATAAAGAGACATTTCCCCATCTTACTTATTGATGTTTAGACCCCGGCATAACACAACTTTCCAAAATAACTACAGGTAACCTTGGATGACCTATACCTATATAAGACAGTAGGAACCGCTCTCTTTTCTTTCTTTCCTCCCTTTCTTTCTCACTATAGTTAGGCCTACACTCCACAGTAGGTCAAGTTGATAAGAATAAGTTTGATGCTTCTGATTACAGGATCCGACATAGATGATAAAACTTGTAAGAGTAAAAACTACGGGATCTATTATACCTAGCAAAATAGTACTCCAGGTTTAATAGCCTATCTTAAGGACCATAAAACTTTCCTGGACCCTCTATAAGGAACATTTCCTTCATATCCTTTCGAGAATAACTTTCCTCTGCTCCTGATGGATCCTGCTTCACTTCTTTAAGCAATGTTCAATTGTTATATATTTTCTCAACAAATGTACAACCTGTTCAATTATTTATATTATGAAAAGTATATGATGTACACTGGAAGTTTTTTCTTGTTGAAAATAAAAAAATTGTATAACAAAAAAAATGTTACATTTTAGGCCAATCACAGGACTCTGAAATACTTGATAGTATTGGACCAATCAGAGAATGCGGAGGTTTTCGGCAGCCTGTGATTGGTCTAAAGATTCCAAAGTACAGTATTTGGGGTTTATATGAAAAGGGCGCCTGTAAAAAAGGGCACCTGGTGGAGCCCATATATACCAATTTCGGCTACAAAAAAGGCGCCTGGTGTAGCCCATATAAACTTCGGCTACAAAAAAACTCTGGGATGTGTTAATTACTATTCCCCCTCCATGCCGCCATGGATAGTGGGGGAATGAAATAATTCGGCTTCCAGCGCTTGTAGCCCATATAAAAACTTTGGCTACAAATAAAGGCGCCTGGTGTAGCCCATATAAACTTCGGCTACGAAAAAGACGCCTGGTGTAGCCCATATCAAAACTCGGGCGCCCTTTTCTACACCTTGTAACCCAAATTTCCAGAAATAACATTGATGTCTATGGCGGCGCCCTTTTCATACAGGCAGCTCAGGCGTCCTTTTCAACCGATACCAGTATTTGGCCAATCAGAAAATTCGGTAGTGTATCAAGGGATATCCGCAAAACAATTCGTTTTTTTGTTATTATTACACATCTTTATTAATATAAATGAGAATAAAAACCTTTTCACAGATATCCGCGGAATCAGTAATCTGCATTTTTAGTAATCAGAATTTTTGTGGAATCAGAAACCGGCAGTTCCACCTATCCCTAGTACATCACTACAGAATGTTGGTGGCTGGATGGTGTAATAGTTAGTGGCTGAATAGTGTAATGGTTAGTGGCTGGATAGTGTAATGGTTAAGGGCTCTGCCTCTGACACAGGAGACCTGGGTTTGAATCTCGGCTCTGCCAGCACCTATTCAGTAGGGTAAGTCTCCCTAACACTGCTACTGCCTATAGAGCATGTCCCAATGGCGGCAGCTCTGGTGCTTTAAGTCCGCCAGGAGAAAAGTGCGATATAAATGTTCTGTGTTTGTTTGTGTGTTCAGAAGTGAGCAGAAACAAAAGGACGTCTGCATAGCCCAGTCAAAACATCACTGAGAGGGCGGGGTTACATAACAACTTCCAGCAATGCAGTTTATCCATCGAGGACGTGTTTCTGATGCTGAAACCAGCCCCAACCCCCCGTTCATACCGCCAATTACTGTTGGCCTCATTCACACAAACAAATTAACCCTTTCCTATCCATTTTAATAAAAACCCTGTGTGTGTGTGTGTGTGTGTGTGTGTGTGTGTGTGTGTGTGTGTGTGTGTGTGTGTGTGTGTGTGTGTGTGTGTGTGTGTGTGTGTGTGTGTGTGTGTGTGTGTGTGTGTGTGTGTGTGTGTGTGTGTGTGTGTGTGTGTGTGTGTGTGGGGGGGGTCATGTATGATCACGTAGATGTAGCTGCAGTAGTGACCTGGAGGGCCTGTACCTCCACACTCTACACTTGGCATTAGGGAGAAGGGATAAGGTGGGCCAGCTGCAGCTCGCAAGCTATAGCTATGCCCACTTGCACACACACCAGCGCAATTTCATTATTACATTGTGCTGCATGGTGCTGGAGAGGATCAAAGTGTTGGACTTTGTTGTGACCTAATGACACATATGCATACCTCCCAACATTTGAAGATGCGAAAGAGAGACACTTAAACCACGCCCCCTGTGCAGCCTTAAGCCACACCCCTGCTTTTGCAGGAGGGTGACAGTGGAAGGGATAAGGGTGCCAGTGGGTGGAAATGGGTGGAAAGGAGGGTGCCAGTGGGAAGGAGGAAAGTGTCAGTGGGAAGGAGTAGAGTGTCAGCGGTAAGGAGGAGTGTGTCAATGGGAAGGAGGAGGGTGTAAGTGGGCAGGGAGGAGGGTGTAAGTGGGCAGGGAGGAGGGTGCCACTGAGTGGGGACAGGGCCGGTGCTACCATAGAGGAAAAAGGGGCAATTGCCAACCGGCCCCAGAGCCTGTAGGGGCCCCCAAGGTGTCCCTCCCCCATCTTAACTGTTGCTCCTCAGAGCCTCTGCAGAGTCTTTGGCAGAGTAGCGTCTCATTTGTGCTGGTGGGCAGGTGAGACACTACACTAACATAGGCTCTGCAGGGCCCCAGGGAGGTAAATGGGGGAGGGTCAGCAGCCAGCTCAAGGGCCCAGGGGGAAAATGTAGCTGCAACAAAGGGACCCTAATGATGCTTTTTGGTCAGGAGTGTCTGTTGGGGGGCCCTCAGGCTAATTTTGCCCTAAGGCCCAATTGTTACTTGAACCGGCCCTGAGGAGGGTGCCTGTGGGTGGAGAGGTGGGTGCCAGTGGGTAAAATGGGGTTGCTAGTGGGTAGGAGGGGGTTGCCAGTGGGTGGGGAGGAAGGTGCTAGTGGGTAGGAGGGGGTTGCCAGTGGGTGGGGAGGAAGATGCTAGTGGGTAGGAGGGTGTTGCCAGCGGGCAGGGAGGAGGGTACCACTGGGTGGGGAGAAGGGTGCCACTGGATAGGAGGAGGGTGCCTTTAGGTGGGGTAATGGGTGTCAGTGGGTAGATAAACTGCTGAGACGGTATTAGCCCTACATATTAGGCTTGATCTTACAATCCCCCCCTCCCCCCGCCACAGTTGCGCCCACAATAAGGCCCAGGTGATTCCTGACCGTGTCATTCAGCTCTCTTCAGTTTCCAATCAGGCTTTCCAGTCAAGGTTATTTTGGGCTAAGCATACCGGAGAGATTAGTCTGTGATATGTCACATATGTCTGTGCCCCGAAACCCCTCCGCTTGCTGCTCTATTGAAAATGTCATTAACAGAGAGCAAATCACAGCTGGATCTGCATTTAATGACATCCTCACAGTCACTGTTGTGTTTTTACAGTGTTCCTTATGCTGGGTTAATTAAAGCTGCATTATTTTTACAACACCATATTCCACCATGCGAAAGCTGCTGCAGAACCTCTTAGGTTTAATTACAGATGTGACTGTGAAAAAGGAATGTGTTGTTGAAAAAAAAAAAAAAGTGGCTGAAATACGACTCAGTCATACGAGGCATTAAAGAGGACCTGAACTCAGACCTTTTTTTCTGCTCTAAAAGAGAAGCAACGTCATAATAACCTGTAAAGAAAAAAACATTTCTTCGTTACAGCTGATAGAAATCTTGCAATAAATCTGCAGTGTGTCTGCTTCTTGATTTCATGGAAGCAGATATAGAGTTAACATCCTGTATTTACAAATTAGCTGCTCTGCTGAGGCAGCCAGCTGACACAGCTGAAAGAATAAATTGCTGTTGTGATTAGTCACAGATGAGGGGGAATTAGAACGCTAAACCCTCTGAATACAAGGTGCATTTCTCTCTGTTTTCCTTCTGTCCTGTGCAAGAGTTCCGGTCCACTTTCAAGGGGACCTATGATGAGAAATTGTACCATTTTAAATTCATATTTTCACCTCTATATAAGATTTGCATTTGTCAGGGAATAAATGCATTGCAATTTTTTGACTTCATGTGTAGCTTTCAGTTACAATACAGTATTATAATCTGAACCTCTTACTGACAGGTTTTAGATTAGTCCATCTCCTCATGGGGGATTTTCAAAGTTTATATTGATTGATTTAAAAACTCTCCCTTGAAAAGGATCTATACAAAGCCAGGGTGCCTGCTTGTGTGCACATTATTCTGGCATGTGGACTGCACCACTGCCATAAATGGAGTGCTTTTGAAAGTAAAAGAAATCCTGAGAATCCCCCATGCTGAGATAGACTAGTCCAAAAACTGTCGTTGAGATTGGTTATAATACCTACTGTAAGTGATAGCAACATAGAAGTAAAACAATGATGGTGCATTTGCTCTGAGACCAATGCACATTTTATATGGAGGTGTAAGTATGAATTTTACATTTTACAGTCTTTTGCCATAGTGCCCCTTTAAGGAAAAATGAAGGCACCAGCTGTAGCCGAATCCCAGCGCTTAAGCAAACCCCACCCCTTTCACTACCCGCTATACTATAACAGAGTTTCCACTGCTATAAAGTAGGCCTAGGCGCCTGCTGTAGCTGAACTTCGGCACCCAAACTAACCCCCACTGCTTACCTTTGCTTAGTCATTCACCTATTCCCGTTTGCCAAACCACCACAGCCGAATGACACTCAGCTCTATTATAGCCGAGCACCCATTATGGACAAAAGCACCGTTAGGCAGTGTACCTGCACCTCTGTTGGCTGGAGTATTTGCGCCGCTTGCCGGCTATACTCTACAGCCACTCATATTACATTGTGGTCTTTGGATGCACCCAAATCACCAAGAGTGCCTTACGCCCATTTTACCTGTTTCAAAATGAAGCATATGGTGCATCTGAGATGATGCTGGCCTTCCATATTCTCTGAACTGCTGCTACCACCTTCACTACTAGTGTGATATGAAATTCCAGGAGGTGTGTAGGACTCAGAATATGATAGGAACCCAAGGTGTAGGGACAGCTTCTAAACCATTTTGCAGACTTTTTGCCCCAGCGCACACACCACTTATATAGCCCACTGTTATTTATTTATGTATTTGAAAATACTTAAAGAGAACCAGAGACGAAGCACCCTCATGTATTTTACCATATATATCAGTGGAAACATTAGAGAAAACACCTATTCTGCTCTTTGTTTCATTCTTCTCTGCTTAATCTGTCTGTTATCAGCCCTGATAAGAATTCCCGACTGAGCCTTTAGTCTAGCTTTGCCCGGAATGATTATAGCTGAGTCAGTCTTTTCTGATGTCTTTTCAAGCCCAAGCCTGCCACTTGTGGCTCTGCTTTCCTGCTATTTATCCTCGAAGCAGCAAAGCAGAGCCACAAGGGGGCAGGCTTGGGCTTGAAAAAACATCACAGAAGACTGACTCAGCTATAATCATTCTGGTGAAAGCTAGACTTAATTCTCAGTTGGGGATTCTTATTAGGGCTGATAACAGGCAGATTTAGCAGAGAGGAATGAAACAAAGAGCAGAGTAGGTGTTTACTATCATGTTCCCATTGATATATATGTGGTAAAATACATGAGGGTGCTTCGTCTCTGGTTCACTTTAAGTTCTTTTGTGCAGACTGATCACATGACTTACTGTATATACTCGAGTATAATCTTAATTTTTGGGCCAAAAAAGTGGCCCAAAAGTGGGGGTCTCGGCTTATACTCGAGTCACTACTCTTTGAGTAACCCCCACAGTGCCCCCACTATATATGTACAGTGGTGCATCATCTGAAGGAGACCATACACTTGACATTTCATGAGAGCTAACCTCATCTCGAGTTGTCTTCTAGGAAGGCATACAGGGACAGTGTCTACTGAGTGGTGAGAGCCCTCGCATTCCTATATCAGGGTTTAGATACATGACTATGTGGCTCAGCATCCCTTGCTTTATTTTTATGCCAGCTTTAACTTTGCAACAGGAGTTTTTGTACATGTCTATCTCCATTGTAGGCCTATGTTCTGGCTTATTATTGCAATATGCTGAATTTATACTGCTTTTCTAATATATGGTTGTGGCCAGCCATGGCTGTGAGTGGTGTTGTGGTTGTGGCTTTTGCCACCCCGGCTTATACTCGAGTCAACCATTTTTTACAGTCTTGTGGCCTGTTTTTTTTTAACTACTTATTTGAGCATTTATTTGGGTAGCTACAGAGCCACCAGCCACAGGGGGGAATTTGCACTAGGCTTTCCCAGTCATGTGTATATGACAATAGCAGCGGTTCCTGAATAGTTTGTCTGCAGGGAGTATTTGCATGAGAGTGTGCAAAGGGTAATTGATTTTGTTGTTTGGCCACACCCCCTTTAGCACCTCCATGTTACCTTACTTAAGTTTCCTCGCTTGATGACACAGGAGATGAGCCTAGATTCTGTGTCTTCACTGTACAAGGAAGACACTAATGCCACAAAACAATTATAAAAAAATGACAATGCCTTTATCAATGCCTTCGATTGATTGAGCTAGTCATTTTTCTTACAGAAATTAATGAAATTGCTGAAAGGAACGTATGAACATTTTAACAGCTTCAAATGGAATGTAATGAAAATCACACTGAGATAATTAATTTGTCCTACTAGCAAAATCATGTATGATAAAATTCAAAACTTAAAGAGAATCTGTATTGTTAAAATCGCACAAAAGTAAACATACCAGTGTGTTAGGGGACATCTCCTATTCCCCTCTGTCACAATTTTGCCGCTCCCCGCCGCATTAAAAGTAGTCAAAAACAGTTTAAAAAATGTGTTTATAAACAAACAAAATGGCCACCAAAACAGGAAGTAGGTTGATGTACAGTATGTCCACACATAGAAAATACGTCCATACACAAGCAGGCTGCATACAGCCTTCCTTTTGAATCTCAAGAGATCATTTGTGTGTTTACCTTCTTCTCCCTGCAGCTATCATCCACTGAAGAGTGACAGGCTGATTGTTTCTTCCTGCAGACAGCTCTGTGTCTGTAATTCCTAAGTATGTGACAGACCAGCTCCATTCACAGCCTAACAGAGGATGATTTATCCAGGCAGCTCTCTTCTCTCACTGACAAGAGAGCAGAGAGGCTGCCTAATCTAAATAACACACACGGGAGTGTGCATAGAGGGGGCCTGGAGGGGGGCGTGCATAACAGATCAACAACACTGAAAAGTTGGCAGCCTTCCAGACACAGGGCAACAAATCCGACAGGGGAAAGATAAGTTGAATTATTACAGAGACGGTGATAGTAGAAAGTGCTGCAGTAAGCCAGAGCACATTAGAATAGGTTTAGGAACTTGTAGGATAGTAGAAAAAAGGATGACATTTTTGTTACAGAGTCTCTTGAAGTTTACAGGTGACCACATGATAATTTTTAAGTTTGTGATTGGTCTTGAACTAGAAAAGAATTTCCTAACAAATGCTAACTTGAAAATAAAATCTTTATTTACATGATCAAATTTCTCCCAGAGAACTATTTAAAGAATGTAAACCATACAGATTAACTGGAATAATGTTTTGGATAACATAAATACATCAATTCCTGAAAATATATGCACAAATACAGTGGTGTAGAAATAGGGGATGCAGAGGCTACTATCGCATCGGGGCCCACTAGCGGCCCTCCTTCGTCCATCCTTTTAGCTTTTCATTGGTGCTTTGCTGGTAATGATCAACCCTATGCATTGAATACCGGTAGTAGTAATCCTTAAAGTGAGAAGAATATGGAAACTGACATATTTATCTTCTGCTTAACAATACCAGTTGCCTGACAGCCCTGCCCATCTATTTGCTTGCAGTAGTGTCTGAATGACACCAGAAACAAGCATGCAGTTAATCTTGTCAGATCTCACAATAATGTCAGAAACACCTGATCTGCTACATGCCTGTTCAGGGTCTATGGCTAAAAGTATTAGAGGCAGAGGATCAGCAGGATAGCCAGGCAACTGGTATTGCTTAAAAGAAAATAAATATGGCAGCCTCCACATACCTCTCGCTACAGTTATCCTTTAACCGTTTCCTTAGTCTGATTACACCTCTCGAACACTGTAGCTGTCCTTGGTAGGTTTTGAGGTTCCATATCAATAAAGTGCTTGGAGACCCCTTCTAAAATTCACACTGAAGGCCCTGGCTCCTTAGCTACATAACTGCGCAAATACAATCAGATAGATAGCTGGTAGTCTCCCAAAGGGATAACCTATGCAATTAAAATCAATGATAAAAAACGGTAAATGAATATATCATGTTTCAAAAACTGTGACTGTATAAAGAGGAAGGAAAAACTATTCTAAAGAGTTATTAAAAAGTGCTATGTGTGCAAAGTGCAAATGTGTGCATTACATGAATTAAAAATTCATGGAAACTCTAGCAAAGGATAGCAAAAAATGAATCATAGGGAGGTAAGCAAATGTACTGTATATTCTTATTAGGGTGAGGTCTATAAATAACTGCAAGGTCTGCAAAAAGTCGCCTTAGTTAAAGTGTGAACCGTATAGGAAACCAAACGTATTGCAGGTCAAAATCTGCATTGATGCAAAAATGACACCGGGAAATTTGGGCACAGGGTAAGGTCGAAAAGTGTCTCACCCTGCTCCTGCAAATGTCCAGGCGGTGTTAATTATTATTCACCCTCCAGACTGCCATGGACTCAGGGGTAAGACGTAATTCGACTGCCAGCTATTTCTGGGGCCGAATTTCTGCCAGCTATTTCTGGGGCCGAAGTTTTTTTTAGTAATTTGGGCTCCATCTTTTAATAGCATCCAAACTACTGACTGAGCGCCACTATAGTCATAATTCATGTTACGGCCAATGGCTGCCCATGGTGCGCCCACATTTCCCTGCCCCGTTTTGCGTTGTTTCGTGGATTCTACTGCTTCATCAGGGACCCCACCAATAATGACAGATCGCTCCCTGGTAGCTATATCTATTTTCTATTTGTTTTTGATGGTTGGTTGGCATCATTTTTTATTTTATTTATTGATTTATTTTTAGTAATGCATTGTTTTGCAGTTAGCACTATAGATTGAAACTTCAATTCAGAATAGTTTTCATTATTTTTTGATACAGTTCTAATTTTTTCACTGTGCCTTGTTGCACTGTAATGGAAGCTTATAAAATTATGATTGTATACATTGACCCATGGGAGACTGCTAGCTATCTAAGTTATTACTATAAACTGTATGTATTTATGCGGCCTCTTGTATCCAGTTTGATTGTATTATTTATTTTTGTCATACAGTGGGAGAGCATGGAAATGTATGATTGTTTTTCCTCTCGGTCTTTGTTGGAAATCTCTTTTTTCTGACAATTTCAGTTTTTTAGGCTTTGTGTAGTTGTTACTTTTAGGCCACATTTTTGGGTTTATGATTACATGACTATGAACCTGTGGCCCATATGCTATTCTCTTTTTCTCCTGAGTTTTCTCCAAGTGATATTTTCACACCTCATAATTAAAAAGCTTTTTAAGAAAATATATTTGACGGTACTTTTTCATCTACTTTTGGGTACTTTTTGAATTATAAAATGCTGTAAGTTATTTTAAAGAGACAATGAAAATGATCTCCTAGAACATAACTCAGGGGAAAAAGTTAATTCCATACTGGCATGTGTCTCTTCCACTGGCTGCACAGTACAAAAAACTAGAAGTGGGAGTGACACATGACTGATCACATGATTGAGTTGTATGCCCCTGACTGGCTGGTTTGAAGTAAGAGACCTTGTGTAATTTCTGCCTAGTTTCAATCAGTTAATTCCTGCTTTACGACAAAATACATAACAGTAAATCATTGTATACCAAAAACCCAACACTGACCAACCGAAGACAACCGAGGAGACGTGATATGATGAGATAGACATGTGTATGTACAGTGCCAAGCACACAAAAAACTAGGATGTGTTCCTTTTTTCTTTCTCTGCCTGAAAGAGTTAAATATCAGGCATGCAAGTGACAGTTTTTGTCTGGGTCGGGACCGGGTCAGACTATTGCATAACCCTCACTGACAAGTAATTACAGCCATAAAACACTTTCCTGCCAGAAAATTGCTTCTGAAAGCAGAAAAGAGATAAAAAGGGTCCATAATTCATAGATTTGAGCTCTGGCATACTTCAATGAAGGTGTCATTGAGCAGAAAAAATGAAATGCTTAAAAACCAGATTTAAATATAAAATAAAACCGTCAGATATCTAAAAAAAAAAAAAAATTAGTAGAAGGAGAATAGATACAATTGTTTTTTTCATCAGTTTATTTTCACCTGATGTCCTTTAAAATTTGCTCATTTCATTTCTGTTACATATTCAGTAGTGGTGCATTGTGGATAACCACAAATGTTCACTTATAGCTAAATTATTGCAAATTTCCTTCTGTTTTAAGAATGCAAATTTCACTAAGCATTGCTTATTAGTAGGAGGTATTTTCAGCCTCTTTTATCCCCCTATACATTCCTAGTGGTTTGGGTCACCCCGAGCTGCTTGGCTACTCTGTTGTACTGGTCCAAGCCCTATCCCATACAGCCATATCAATCCCTGCACTGATGAGGGCCGAAAGCCTGAAACAGGCTGTCCACATGTGGGGTTGGTGTGGCTGTGTAATATTTAAAGCAATAGGCTTTCTATACACCAGTTGTTCTGGATGCTTGCCTGGCTTACAGGAGCGAAAAGAGATAATTTGCATATTCAGTAGTGGTGCGTCGTGAGCAACACAATTCACATATCCTTACTGGAGTAGTATATCACACTCCGCCTTAACATGTAGTGGATTTAGAAGGATAAACGTATTCAGGAAACCTCATAGAGAATTGCAGTCTAAAAAATGCTTCAAGCTTTATTAATGTAGTGAGTTCCAATAAAATCAGTAAAATAATTAGTCTAGATATCTACTGTATTTAAACTTCATAAATACACGTCATCAGAGTATTGAGCAAAAGATCACATAGGGATGGTTTGGGAGAGATGTAGAGCAATATAGTCCGTTTCGGGCACAAGTCGTGCTTCATCAGGCCTTTGCATATAAAATCTCTTTATCTCCCTATCTGCTTCAGGATCAGTTTTAGGGATGATCAGAACCAGCAAGTTCCGTTCCGCCGGAAATCACGGATTCCATCAATGATAAATTCCGTCGCTATGAAAATTCCGCCGGATTTGTATGAAATTCCGCGGAATTCCGAATTCCATCGGAAATGTTTAAAAAACTCTCTCTCTCATGCTGTAGGGCAGAGGTTCTCAACACGTGGTTCGCGTACCCCAGGGGGTACGCAAGACCACTGTCGGGGGTACGCAGCACGATCAGCTGCACTTGCTTATGTCCACTTGTGTGGTCTCCGGCGCGCTCTGCATGAAACAGCGCCGGCAACCCGATCAGCTGATCAGCTCCGATCAGCGTCACTTGCGTCCACTTTACTATTTACAAGCCGCGCTCTGCACGGAAACAGCGCTGGGCAGCAACCCAATCAGCTGATCAACTCTGATCAGCGTCATCGTGCAGCGCTGAGAAATCACCCCGCCCTCCCCCCCGCACTCCGTCTGTGAGATGTGATGAGAGAGAGGGAGGCACATATTGGTCCCAGACTTGGAAAAGCCCGACCTGGAAGCCGGCCTGGCCAGGTCGGGTGAGCCCCCGGAGATGACCGGGAGCCTCCGGAGCGTCGTCGAGGGCACGTCCTGCCTGCCACGGGCTGGAGGAAGCCCCAGGTAAGTGGATTCATATTTTTTGTTCTCCGTGAACCCTCCCTTTAACGGTAGCTGCATTATTAGGTGGCCCTTTGCTCTCTCGTAGGGATAAACATTCTGATTTGTACCGTTGTTCCAAATGTTTCAGAACAAAATTTAAATTTAAACTAATGAACACTGCAGGGAAGGAGGGGGGATGGGGGAGGTATAACTCGCCCTTGTAGCCATCTCTCTGTGTTGCCCTCCACGCTGTGTTTCAGCTCTCCAGTTTAAACCTCTTTCACAGCCAGAAACAACTGGAGGTCAGCTCACAGGTGGCAACAGGGGTTAGTTACCCCCCTCCTTCCCTTCCGTCTGTGTTGCGCATCTGTTTAATTTTTTAGTTTCTGAAGCATTTAGATTGAAGTAACCCTAATGTTAGGTTGTTCCTCGGGGCAGCTGACGTGTCCCCAGGTCTTCCCCCCCCCCCCCCCCCCTTCAAGCTAATAGTGCTCCCCTAGCACCCTTTCAGAGTATTTGACTACTCACTACTGCACTACCCAAGTCTGTGTCTTTTAGTCTTCATCCTCGCTGTCGACTCTTCTCAGTAACCCGGTGGCATGTACTGGACATAGTCACGTAACATGCTGCCGGGTCACAGAGAAGAGGCAACTGGGCGATGAAGATGGAAGAGACATTACACTGACTATAGTGTGAGCTCCTCTGAGGACAGTCAGTGACATGACTATGTACTCTGTAAAGTGCTGCAGAAGATGTCAGTGCTGTATAAATACATAATAACAATATGGTAGGACTTTACACTATGACTATGGTAGGATTAGATTGTGAGCTCCTCTGAGGAAAGTCAGTGACATGACTATATACTCTGTAAAGTGCTGCAGAAGATGTCAGTGCTATATAAATACATAATAATAATATGGTAGGTTGGACATTATACTATGACTATGGTAGGGATTAGATTGTGAGGACAGTCAGTGACACCACTATGCTATATACATACATAATAATAATATCGTAGGACATTAGACTAAACTTTGTTCTCTGGTAGAACTCTTTGTTCTCTGGTTGAACTCGATGGACGTATGTCTTTTTTTAACCAAAATAACTATGTAACTGTAATGATCGGTGAAGCACAGAGAGGACCTGATTACCGGTGATCTGCAGTATCACTGGGAATACAGATGTATACCAGATTATAAGTGATCTGCAGTATCACTACGGATCTGGGTGCTCCCACGCATGTGATCGCAACGCCAGACAACCAGCAACTGAATAAGCAGCAGAATATATAGTTGCTGGACTCTGCTGCCCCGCCCGAACCATTCAGCCAATCATGAGTCCTGCAGGAATCAGCTGACCCTCCTGATCAGCTGACACTTCCTCTGCAGGTATAAAGGTCCTGAATTCAGGCCCGCACGAGCATAGCTCTCCATCTGCCTAGGTGCACTAACAGACCCAGCCACACCAAGCACATGCTGCTGCATGCAAACAGCCGCTTTGCTGTCAGGACATGCGGCGGCTTTTCCGCGTTCCACCACACAACCAGATGCGTGCAAACCGCCGCGTAGGACGCAGAGTCAGCCGCCTAGCTCTTGGCACATGCGGCGGCTTTTCCGCGTTTCCTCACAGTACCCCCCCCCCGAGGAGTGGACTCAGGACAACTCCTACCAGGTTTCTCGGGATGTAAAGCGTGAAACTTATTCCTTAATTCGTCCGCATGCATGCGGTTCCCATGTACCCCATGTCTCTCCTCAATGCCATACCCTTTCCAATGCACCAGATATTGTACTGAGTTCTGTACAATGCGTGAATCTAAGATTTTTTCTACCTCATACTCGGGTTGGTCCTCCACCATCACAGGAGGAGGAGGAGTAGGACCCACATGAACTGCAGGTTTGAGTAGGGACACGTGAAACGACCTTACGCCCCGCATGCTGGCAGGAAGATCAATGGCATAAGTGACGTTGTTGATCTTCTTGGTCACAGAAAATGGACCCACAAACAGGGGAGGACTGGCCAGGGGGGAAGGGGGGAGATTTCCCCCCAGGCTGCCTCTCATTTAATGATTTAGGGCTGGCACTGTGCCTGGTGAATTCAGGTTTTTGTATAAGGCAATGTGAAACACTAGGCTGAACGAGGGAAATAAATGCACAATTACAGAACAATTGCAGGGCAGGCAAGCTAGTAAATATACACAGCATGATACAGAGCAGAAGCTTGCCTGCAGGGTCCATGGGAAAAAAATCTGTCTGGTCTCTCACCATTGTTAAATGCATGTGCACAGCTACATATTGTCTAGGTTGAAAAGTTTTTGATAGTCCCTAGACTCCAGAAGGGCTGCTTGCAGACAGTCCCTAGACTCCAGAAGGGCTGCTTGCACGACTTGTGCAAGAGATAAAAACCCCGACCGGGGGGCGGCGTCAGTGCATTTATACTTTACCTGTCACGCTGTCCCTTGAGTGTCCTTGCTGTATTTCCCACCTGACTACTGGCATATAGCATGTGGGGCACGTGTGTGATGTAATTTGGGCTGGGGGTGCTGTGAAAACGGGCCTCTAGTTTGTGTTTTCCCCCCAGGCCAAAAGGTCCCAGTCCTCCCCTGCCCACAAACCTGGGGCCCAGTTTGGCAGATGGCTGCTTCAGGGTCAAGTGACGTGTGGACACCCAGACTAAATCCCCTGGCTGAAACTTCCATTCCATGGAACGTCTCTTGTCCGCTTGACCCTTTTGACTTTGGAACACTTTCTGCAAATTCCCCTTAACAACTCCCCAATTGTCCCTGAGTGACCTCTGCCAATCCTGTAGTGCTGGAAATGGAGAAGAGACAACTGGAAAAGGGGAGAATTTAGGTGACCTCCCTGTCACAATTTGGAATGGAGAGAACCCAGATGAGGAATTCTTCAAATTATTTTGTGCGAATTCCGCGAAGGGCAAAAATTTTACCCAGTCACTCTGTGCCTCCGCAACGTAACATCTTAGGAATTGCTCCAAAGACTGGTTGATACGTTCCATCTGCCCATTAGTCTGTGGGTGGTAGCCTGACGAAAAAGACAATTTCATGCCCATTTGGTGGCAAAATGCCCTCCAGAATCCAGACACCAATTGGACTCCCCTATCCAACACAATGTCTTCCGGAATGCCATGCAGCCGGAAGACGTGAATGATGAACAACTCGGCCAGTTCCTGAGCTGAGGGGAGTCCTTTCAGGGGCACAAAGTGAGCCATTTTGCTAAAACGGTCGACTACCACCCAAATGACCGACATTCCTTCAGACTAGTGTTGGGCGAACATCTAGATGTTCGGGTTCGGGCCGAACAGGCCGAACATGGCCGCGATGTTCGGGTGTTCGACCCGAACTCCGAACATAATGGAAGTCAATGGGGACCCGAACTTTTGTGCTTTGTAAAGCCTCCTTATATGCTACATACCCCAAATTTACAGGGTATGTGCACCTTGGGAGTGGGTACAAGAGGAAAAAAAAATTTAGCAAAAAGAGCTTATAGTTTTTGAGAAAATCGATTTTAAAGTTTCAAAGGGAAAACTGTCTTTTAAATGCGGGAAATGTCTGTTTTCTTTGCACAGGTAACATGCTTTTTGTCGGCATGCAGTCATAAATGTAATACATATAAGAGGTTCCAGGAAAAGGGACCGGTAATGCTAACCCAGCAGCAGCACACGTGATGGAACAGGAGGAGGGTGGCGCAGGAGGAGAAGGCCACGCTTTGAGACACAACAACCCAGGCCTTGCATGAGGACAAGAAGCGTGCGGATAGCATGCTTTGTACCACCATGCAGTCATAAATGTAATAAAGATAAGTGGTTCAATAAACAGGGACCACGCGGCAACGCTAACCCAGCAGCAGCACACGTGATGGAACAGGAGGAGGCGCAGGAGGAGAAGGCCACGCTTTGTGAGACACAACAACCCAGGCCTTGCATGAGGACAAAAAGCGTGCGGATAGCATGCTTTGTACCGCCATGTAGTCATAAATGTAATAAAGATAAGAGGTTCAATAAACAGGGACCACGCGGCAACGGTAACCCAGCAGCAGCAGCAGCACACGTGATGGAACAGGAGGAGGCGCAGGAGGAGAAGGCCACGCTTTGTGAGACACAACAACCCAGGCCTTGCATGAGGACAAAAAGCGTGCGGATATAGCAGCAATGCTTTTTGCCGCCATGCAGTCATAAATGTAATACAGATGAGAGGTTCAATAAACAGGGACCGGAAACGCTAAACCATCCCAGATGTTCATCGGTCATGTTACTTGGTTGGGGTCCAGGAGTGTTGCGTAGTCGTTTCCAATCCAGGATTGATTCATTTTAATTTGAGTCAGACGGTCTGCATTTTCTGTGGAGAGGCGGATACGCCGATCTGTGATGATGCCTCCGGCAGCACTGAAACAGCGTTCCGACATAACGCTGGCTGCCGGGCAAGCCAGCACCTCTATTGCGTACATTGCCAGTTCGTGCCAGGTGTCTAGCTTCATGCCCGGTTTCAGGTCCAGCGGTGCCAGCCACAAATCCGTCTGTTCCTTTATTCCCCTCCAAATTTCCTCCCCTGTGTGCTGCTTATCCCCAAGGCAGATCAGCTTCAGCAACGCTTGCTGACGCATGCCAACAGCTGTGCTGCACTGCTTCCACGATCCTACTGCTGCTGGTGCTGGGTTAGCATTTCCGGATGAGGTACAGCTTTGAGATGCGTTGGAGGAGAAGGAGTCAGAGAGGTAGGTGCTGCTGTTGTTATCCAGCTGTTTGCGGCGTGGGCAACACCCGCGCCGTAGCAGGTGAGGAATCGCTGCCAGGCTCCACAAGGTTCACCCAGTGCGCGGTAAGGGAGATGTATCGACCCTGGCCGAACGCACTCGTCCAGGTGTCAGTGGTGAGGTGAACCTTGCAGGCAACGGCATTCTTCAAGCTTCGGGTTATTTAGCTGACCACGTGCTCATGCAACTCAGGCACTGCAGAGCGCGCAAAGTGGTAGCGGCTGGGAACCACGTAACGTGGGATGGCCACTGACATCATGCCCTTGAAGCTGTTTGTCTCCACCACTCGATATGGCAGCATTTCGCAGGCCAGAAGCTTGGCTATGCTGGCTGGCTGTTACTGCCACGGCCCGGGGGTCATTTGCTGGCAATTTCCTCTTGTGCTCAAACATCTCAGAAACAGACAACTCAACCGTAGCGCTGCACACCGAAGGGCTGTTGGTTGTTGTGTTTGATGAACACTGGGAGACCTCAAGAGCACTAGTCCGGAAAGTGACAGTGTCAGCATCGTCTGATGTTTGTGAATGTTGTGAACCACGCAATGGCTGGGCTACTGCTGCTGCTGAGGCGGGTCTGGTGGTGAGTCTGGTGAACCCAAGGGAGGCAGTGTTGCTGGTGGTACCCTGTCCTGCCGCGTTTGCCCACAGAGTGGGATGTTTGGATAGAATGTGGCGGCTCATGCTGGTGGTGGAGAGGTTGTTAATACTTTTCCCCCTGCTCAGGCGGGTCTTGCACACCTTGCAAATCGCCATGGTAACATCCTCAGTGCAGTCTTCAAAGAAAGCCCAGACTTTAACTGGCTGAGGACTCGGACCTCGTGCGTGATGTGCTGGTGCTGCTTAACCCACTGCTGGACGCTTGAGAGGTCATCCAAGTAATTATCTGGTCCTGTTCTTTTGGATCTGTGAGGGTTGTTGTCCTGGACAACATGGGCAGTATTGAGTGGGTTTTCTTGGGTGCTCCCCTGTGGCCTGTACGTGAACCGTCAGGGGAAACACCTCTTCCCTTGCCCCTCCCTCTTTCACCGGATTTCTTCCTCATTTCACTTATCCTTAAAGTACACGCTGACTGGCAGCAGTACAGTGGCAGTACAGAAATGCTATACAGTGGTGGGTGAGCGGTGTACCACTATTGTCAGCAGTGACACAGAGCACAATGCTATACAGTGGCGGGTGAGCGGTGTACTACTGTTCCCAGCAGACACAGAGTGGAAGTAAACACAATGCTATATAGTGTGGCTGAGCCGTGTACACAGAGTGGCATTAAACACAATGCTATATAGTCTGCTATATAGTCACCCCGAACAGGGTGATGTTCTGCAGAACCCGAACAGTGGCAAACACTGTTCGCCCAACACTACTGGGAGGGAACGCAGATTTTAGTACCTAAACACACGATACAACATGTTTTCCGGGGTCGGACTCTGAGGCACATACAGATGGTCCCGATCATCATCCTCATCATACAACTCTTCTCCTGAGTCTGACCCACCCACCACCTCTGCCACCCCAACATCCCCAGACACAGACCCCTCATCGTCCTCAACATTAACTTGGGATGCTGGCCTGAGCCAGACCTCCTCCTCCACATCAGGCCCCATCATCTCCTCAATGGCAGCCCTCATTAATCGCTCTGGCGACGGACTGATGGACACAACGTTCTCCTCCGGGGAGGGCTGCTGCTGACCACTGGCTGCTGGGGTGGATGTTATAGCTTGCGTGGGGCGTTGGCTGTTGCTGTTGTTGGGAGTGCTGCTCACAGCGGAGGTCTCTGGGGAACTCATGTTGAGCTCATATAGTGGTTGACGGTGAGTGGAGTATTACTGATCCCAGCAATATACACACTGACTGGCAGAGTACGCAATGCTATATAGTGTGGCTGAGCGGTGTACACAGAGTGGCAGTAAACACAATGCTATATAGTCTGGCTGAGCGAGCGGTGTACTACTGTTCCCAGCAGAATCAGAGTGGCAGTAAACAATGGTATATAGTCTGGCTGAGCGGTGTACATAGAGTGTCAGTAAACAATGGTATATAGTCTGGCTGAGCGAGCGGTGTACTACTGTTCCCAGCAGAATCAGAGTGGCAGTAAACAATGGTATATAGTCTGGCTGAGCGGTGTACATAGAGTGTCAGTAAACAATGGTATATAGTCTGGCTGAGCGAGCGGTGTACTACTGTTCCCAGCAGAATCAGAGTGGCAGTAAACAATGGTATATAGTCTGGCTGAGCGGTGTACACAGAGTGTCAGTAAACAATGGTATATAGTCTGGCTGAGCGGTGTACACACAATGCTATATAGTCTGCTATATAGTGTCAGTAAACAATGGTATATAGTCTGGCTGAGCGGTGTACACAGAGTGTCAGTAAACAATGGTATATAGTCTGGCTGAGCGAGCGGTGTACTACTGTTCCCAGCAGAATCAGAGTGGCAGTAAACAATGGTATATAGTCTGGCTGAGCGGTGTACACAGAGTGTCAGTAAACAATGGTATATAGTCTGGCTGAGCGGTGTACACACAATGCTATATAGTCTGCTATATAGTGTCAGTAAACAATGGTATATAGTCTGGCTGAGCGAGCGGTGTACTACTGTTCCCAGCAGAATCAGAGTGGCAGTAAACAATGGTATATAGTCTGGCTGAGCGGTGTACACAGAGTGTCAGTAAACAATGGTATATAGTGTGGCTGAGTGGTGTACACAGAGTGTCAGTAAACAATGGTATATAGTCTGGCTGAGCGGTGTACACAGAGTGTCAGTAAACAATGGTATATAGTCTGGCTGAGCGAGCGGTGTACTACTGTTCCCAGCAGAATCAGAGTGGCAGTAAACAATGGTATATAGTCTGGCTGAGCGGTGTACACAGAGTGTCAGTAAACAATGGTATATAGTGTGGCTGAGTGGTGTACACAGAGTGTCAGTAAACAATGGTATATAGTCTGGCTGAGCGGTGTACACAGAGTGGCAGTAAACACAATGCTATATACTCTGGCTGAGCGAGCGGTGTACTACTGTTCCCAGCAGACACAGAACAGTAAACAGAATGCTATATAGTGTGGCTGAGCGAGCGGTGTACCACTATTCCCAGCAGACACAGAACAGTGAACAGAATGCTATATAGTGTGGCTGAGCGAGCGGTGTACCACTATTCCCAGCAGACACAGAACAGTAAACAGAATGCTATATAGTGTGGCTGAGCGAGCGGTGTACCACTATTCCAAGCAGACACAGAACAGTGAACAGAATGCTATATAGTGTGGCTGAGCGAGCGGTGTACCACTATTCCCAGCAGACACAGAGTGGCAGTAAACAGAATGCTATATAGTGTGGCTGAGCGAGGTACACAGAGTGGCAGTAAACAGAATGCTATATAGTGTGGCTGAGCGAGCGGTGTACCACTATTCCCAGCAGACACAGAACAGTGAACAGAATGCTATATAGTGTGGCTGAGCGAGCGGTGTACCACTATTCCCAGCAGACACAGAACAGTGAACAGAATGCTATATAGTGTGGATGAGCGAGCGGTGTACCACTATTCCCAGCAGACACAGAACAGTAAACAGAATGCTATATAGTGTGGCTGAGCGAGCGGTGTACCACTATTCCCAGCAGACACAGAACAGTGAACAGAATGCTATATAGTGTGGCTGAGCGAGCGGTGTACCACTATTCCCAGCAGACACAGAACAGTGAACAGAATGCTATATAGTGTGGCTGAGCGAGCGGTGTACTACTGTTCCCAGCAGACACAGAACAGTACACAGAATGCTATATAGTGTGGCTGAACGAGCGGTGTACTACTGTTCCCAGCAGACACAGAACAGTACACAGAATGCTATATAGTGTGGCTGAACGAGCGGTGTACCACTATTCCAAGCAGACACAGAACAGTGAACAGAATGCTATATAGTGTGGCTGAGCGAGCGGTGTACCACTATTCCCAGCAGACACAGAGTGGCAGTAAACAGAATGCTATATAGTGTGGCTGAGCGAGGTACACAGAGTGGCAGTAAACAGAATGCTATATAGTGTGGCTGTGCAAGCGGTGTACTACTATTCCCAGCAGACACAGAGTGGCAGTAAACAGAATGCTATATAGTGTGGCTGAGCGAGGTACACAGAGTGGCAGTAAACAGAATGCTGAGCGAGCGGTGTACTACTATTCCCAGCAGCGACACACAATGACTGGGGGGGACCCTGGCTAGCGTGGCTGGAGCGCGAACTACCCTGCCTGCCTACCCAAAGCTAAACCCACAGACAAATGGCGGAGATATGACGTGGTTCGGGTATTTATTTACCCGAACCACGTGACAGTTCGGCCAATCAGAGCGCGTTCGGGTCCGAACCACGTGACCCGTTCGGCCAATCACAGCGCTAGCCGAACGTTCGGGGAACGTTCGGCCATGCGCTCTTAGTTCGGCCATATGGCCGAACGGTTTGGCCGAGCACCGTCAGGTGTTCGGCCGAACTCGAACATCACCCGAACAGGGTGATGTTCTGCAGAACCCGAACAGTGGCGAACACTGTTCGCCCAACACTACTTCAGACCTGGGCAATTCTCACACAAAATCCATGGACAAGTGGGTCCATGGCTCACTCGGGGTGGGCAAAGGCTGCAGCTTACCTACAGATGCCAGCCGGGAGGGTTTACTCTTGGCACAGACAGCACACTCCCTGACATACTCCTTGCAATCTGTTGCCAAAGAAGGCCACCAAGCACACCTGGCAATCAGATCCTGCGTTCTGGCAGCTCCAGGATGACCAGCATTCTTGTGGGCGTGAAAGAGATGCAGGACTTGTAAACGAAAAGGCAGAGGGATAAACATAACCCCTTCGGGTTTTCCCTCAGGAACATCCTGCTGAAAGGGGCCCAAAACCTCTGTCCAATCCTCCCAAGTATCCGTTGCGTCTAACACTAGTTCCCGCGGGATGATGGACTCAGGAGTAGGTGGCTGTGCCGTTTCTGGTTCAAAACACCTGGAGAGGGCATCTGCCTTGACGTTTTTGCTGCCTGGGGTGTACATGATTATAAACCTAAACCTTGTAAAAAATAAAGACCATCGGGCCTGACGGGGACTTAGCCTTTTTGCCCCCTCGATGTATTCCAAGTTCTTGTGGTCGGTGTAAACTGTGATCGTGTGTTCAGCCCCCTCTAACCAGTGGCGCCATTCCTCAAACGCCAATTTAATGGCCAGAAGTTCCCGGTTGCCTATATCGTAATTTCTTTCTGCAGGTGAGAACCTACGGGAAAAGTAAGCGCACGGGTGTAATCTGCCCTGCAAGCCTGATCGTTGAGACAACACCGCCCCCACCACAACTTCTGAGGCATCAACCTCCACGATAAAGGGAAAAGACGTGTCCACATGCCTCAAAATTGGTGCTGAGCAAAATAATTTCTTAAGAAGGGAAAATGCTGCCATGGCTTCAGGTGACCAGTGGTTGGGATCCGCCCCTTTTTTCGTCAGACTGGTAAGGGGGGCAACTAACGTGGAGTACCCCTTAATGAATCTCCTGTAATAGTTTGCAAAACCTAAAAATCTTTGTAGGGCTTTTAACCCCACCGGCTGTGGCCACTCCAACACAGCTGTGACCTTGGCAGGATCCATTGAAAGGCCCGAGGTGGAAATTACGTACCCTAGGAACGTGACAGTGGTCACCTCGAAAATACACTTTTCCACCTTAGCATAGAGCCTATGTTGTCTTAATTTGTTCAAAACAAACTTCACGTGGACCCTGTGCTCAGAGAGGTTATTGGAATAGATTAATATATCATCAAGGTATACCAGCACGAATCTACCCAATACCTCCCGGAATACCTCATTGATTAATTCTTGGAAGACGGCTGGCGCATTGCACAACCCGAAGGGCATCACTAGGTACTCGTAATGCCCGTCGGGTGTGTTGAAGGCCGTCTTCCACTCATCGCCCTCTCTAATGCGGATTAGATTGTATGCCCCCCTCAGATCCAACTTAGAGAAGATTTTTGCGGCTGTGACCTGCGTAAATAAATCGTCTATCAAGGGTAACGGATAGCGATTTTTTACCGTGATTTTATTGAGGCCCCGATAATCAATACAAGGTCGGAGACCCCCGTCTTTCTTCTTAACGAAAAAGAAACCGGCCCCAGCAGGCGACCGGGAGGGCCGGATGAACCCCTTGGCCAAGTTATCACGAATGTATTCCTGCATAGCCATCTTCTCTGGACCGGACAAGTTATACAGGTGACCCCTAGGAGGCATACAACCAGCACGGAGATCAATGGGGCAATCGAACGGGCGATGAGGAGGTAATTGATCAGCAGACTTAGGACAAAATACATCGGAGAACTCAGAATACTCTTCGGGAACCCCCTCCACACAAATCTTGGTCTGACCCAATGTCACCTTCCCTAAACACTGTTGGTGACAATGATCGGACCATCTGGTTACCTGACCCGTAGCCCAGTCTATGTGTGGAGAATGGACTTGTAACCACGGCATGCCTAGGATGATAGTGGAGGTTGACATACACAATACAAAAAACTGTAGTTGTTCCCCATGCAGTACCCCTAACGTGACTTTCACCTGCGGAGTCTGTGACAGGGGACGATCCCGTTGCAGAGGGGAATCGTCTACTGCCGTGACCTGAATGGGGGGACTTACTGGAGTGAGGGGAATACCCAACTCCTGAGCAAATTCAAGGTTCATAAATTAAGCCACTGAGCCAGAATCAATAAAAGCCTCAGTGGCTACAGACTTATTCTCCCATGTAATCGTACAGGGGAGAAGCAATTTTTTCTCTTTTTGGGGTGAAAAAGGTGTGCCTTGGGTGTCACCCCCCAACACTCCTAGGCAGACTCGTTTCCCGGCTTGTTAGGGCAGTTTCGCACTCTATGCCCCGCTTCTGCACAGTACAGGCACAATTGTTCAGCTATTCTCCGCCTTCGCTCCACCTGGGTCAGTTTTGATCGACCAATCTGCATTGGCTCGGGTGGAGGTAAGGCCGGAAAGGAAGAGACAGGCGGAGATGTCGTTACTGAGGGTGCAGCGGATGGTGCCGCATAAGATGTCACCCTGACACGGTGACTACCCCGAGTCTGCCTCTGATGGCGTAGCCGACGGTCGACTCGAATGGCCGATGAGATGGCCTCATCGACTGTCTGGGGCTCGGGTAAGGTTAACATTAGGTCGGAGACCTCCTCCGACAACCCACACAGGAAGTAATCCATCAGGGCATAGGTGTCAAATCTGGCGGTAACTGACCACCTACGAAATTCTGCCGCGTAATCCTCGACCGAGCCTCTGCCTTGCCGCAAAAGTTTGAGCTTCCGCTCAGAGGTTGCCGCAAGGTCAGGGTCGTCGTATATCACTGCCATGGCCTTAAAAAATTCCTCTACCGAGGTCAGAGCTGTATCTGTGGGAGGCAGGTTGTATGCCCAGGACTGTTATTCACCAGTTAACAAGGTTTTAATAAAAATGACCCGTTGGGTCTCAGTCCCCGAGGATCGGGGTCTCAACTCGAAATATGACAACACTCTACTCTTAAAATTCCGGAAGTCAGACTTGTGGCCGGAAAATTTATCAGGTACGGGCATACGTATGTCATCACTAGGAGGGGATCGCACTGAATCAACTGACGTCTGAAGGGTTCGCACAGAGCCTATTAGGGCATCAATTCTTGCTTTGTGCTGGCCCAGTGCTTGATGGATGTTATCCACCGAAGTGGCAAGCACATTCAGAGGGTCAGCGCGTGCGTCCATCTGTTTTTTGGTCTGGCGTTCTGTAACGATCGATGAAGCACAGAGAGGACCTGATTACCGGTGATCTGCAGTATCACTGGGAATACAGATGTATACCAGATTATAAGTGATCTGCAGTATCACCGATAATCCGATATACTAGCTAACCTCTGTTCACCTGAGTAGAGTGTAGTGTTTGGTGCAACAGTAACACTTAGATGACTAGGCCTCAGTGCAGCAAGGAATACTGCACAGATTCCTTCCGCAGACCTGAGCTCTCCAAGACGGGAGGAGTCAGACTGACAGTAGGAAGGATTGTCTGAAAGTGACACTCAGGAGGAGATGTCACTGACAGGATGGGGAACCGCCTCCAAGAGTAAGGTCGGTTCTCGAGGTCGGACAAGCCAGGTCGTACACACACGGACAGACAAAGTACAAGATCATAAAGCAGAGGCGGAGTCTAGGTACAGGCAGGGTTCGGCAACAGGGTATCAGAAATATCGAGGTACAAGATCAGGAGACAAAGGCGGAGTCTAAGTGCAGGCAGGGTTCGGAAACGGGGTATCAGATATATCGAGGTACAAAATCAGGAGGCAGAAACAGAGTCTAGGGACGAGCCGGGGTTCGGCAACAGAGTATCAGAAATATCGACGTGCAAGATCAGAGTTCAGGAGGATAGTCAGGCAAGCAGGAAGTCATAACAGATAATCACAATCAAACTAGTACTTTAAGCTATCAACAAAATCTAGCTAAGTGTAGGATTATAGCTCCAGCTGGTCCCGGCACACTTGCGGATCTGACTACGGATCTGGGTGCTCCCACGCATGTGATCGCAACGCCAGACAACCAGCAACTGAATAAGCAGCAGAATATATAGTTGCTGGACTCTGCTGCCCCGCCCGAACCATTCAGCCAATCATGAGTCCTGCAGGAATCAGCTGACCTTCCTGATCAGCTGACACTTCCTCTGCAGGTATAAAGGTCCTGAATTCAGGCCCGCGCGAGCATAGCTCTCCATCTGCCTAGGTGCACTAACAGACCCAGCCACACCAAGCACATGCTGCTGCATGCAAACAGCCGCTTTGCTGTCAGGACATGCGGCGGCTTTTCCGCGTTCCACCACACAACCAGACGCGTGCAAACCGCCGCGTAGGACACAGAGTCAGCCGCCTAGCTCTTGGCACACGCGGCGGCTTTTCCGTGTTTCCTCACAGTAACTATGACTATGGTAGGGTTAGAATGTGAGCTACTCTGGAAACAGTCAGTGACATGACTATGTACTCTGTAAAGTGCTACAGAAGATGTTGGAATAATAAAAATAATTCTAATTATAGTAATAATTTAGTGGTGTCAAAATAATGTAGCTTAATTTGAACTACTATTTTTTTTTTGTACTAAGGCAATAACAATGGATCGTTTTCTTATAAGATCTTCTGGCTCAAAAGATGGTTCTCATAATGACGTAGTCGTAGAGAGTTCTGTGTCAGAAGATGAACCAGTTACTAGAAAAAAAAAGAGTGATAGTGAACATACAATCATGTCACTACCGCCCAAAACACGGATATATGATGACATGTACCTAGCTTATGGATTTACATCAAATAACAGTGTCCCACCACAGCCTCTATGTGTGATATGTGGAGAAACCCTATCAAACCATTCAATGAAACCCTCTATGTTAAAAAGGCACCTTGTTACTAAACACCCTTCAGTGAAGGAAAAGCCAGTTGATTTATTTAAGAGAAAACGGGATAGCATGACATAGTCAAGTTCAGCTATGAAGTCTTACTCCACAACATCAAAACAAGCTCTCCAAGCCTCCTTTGACATTGCGCACATGGTGGCAAAAACAAAAAAAACTCACACTGTTGCAGAAAGCCTTATCATTCCCGCTGCAGTAAGAATAGCTGAAATCATGTTTGGAAAAGCTGAAGTTGACAAAATTAAGACCATTCCACATTCCAACGATACAATTTCCAGAAGAATTGAAGACATGGGAGACGACATCATTAAGCAGATATCTCAGAAGATAATCTTGCAAAAACAGTTTGCTTTAAAGATAGACGAATCTACAGACATTTCCAATATTGCTCAGTAAGGCCCGGTTCACATTAGCGGTGGCCATCCGGAATCGCCGTGCCGGAGCCGGACCGCTTGCAGAACGGACGGAACGGACGCACGGCATAGCAATGAAAGCCTATGCGTCCGTTCACATGCGTCCGTTCTGCCGGACCGGAGCCGGACCGGATCCGGGCCGGATCCGGACTCCGGCGTCCGTTCCAACATGCACTATTTTTTGGTCCGGCTCCTCCGGCAGCCGTATCCGGGGCGGAGCCGGACTGCACCATCCGGCCAATACAAAGCAATGAGAGCCGGAGAGCGCACAACACACTGGCTACAAAAACCGGACGTTCTACCCCACTTCCTATGCATTTTGGATGGGGACCACATGGGCCCAGCGAAGAGTGGGGCAGCAGCGATTTCATGCTGGAGCTCTTTTTGGCAGCAACATGTCTGATATGTCTGACAAGGAGGCGAACAACAGGAAGGAGAGAATTCCCAGGTTTACGAGTAAAAAATGCCTGGATCCATGGTCCCAACTGCAGTCTCTGTATCCACGGATGGTCTCCACACGTCCACTTGTCTCCAACAATGACCCCAGACCCTTCTGCTGACCTCCCAGACCCCAGGTATTTACAGGATGTGTATCTCCTTAAGAAACCGGATCCGGACCGCAACCGTGTTCACACCGCACGGAAACCGGATGCAAACGGACCGGATCCGGATAGGAACCGTACGGATCAGGTCCGGTCCGGATACGGTGCGGTCTGGACATCCGGTGCGGTTTTTACTAAACCGAAAGTGTGAACGGGGCCTAAATGATATTTGTACGGTATATTGATGATGACAGTGAGAATGGAATACAAGAAGAAATATTTGGCTGTAAGGAACTTGATACAACAACAACTGGAGAGGAGATTTTCAATGCACTGAACAAGCACATTTTGGAAAAGGAACTGTCTTGGGAATGGTGTGTCTCTGTGTGCACGGATGGAGCAGCAGCCATGGTAGGCCGGAAGAGTGGACTTGTAAGCCGCCTTAAAGCTTTAAATCCTTCCATAAAGTGGAATCATTGCATTATCCATCGACAGGCTCTTGCGTCAAAACGACTGAGCAGAGAGTTAAGTTGCGTACTGGATGTTGCTGTGAAAACCGTCAACTTTATAAAGGCAAGAGCTTTAAATTGACGTCTTTTTCGTGCATTGTGTCGTGATATGGGAGCTGATCATATCACGGTTTTACTTCACACAGAGGTTCGATGGTTATCACGTGGGAGGCTTCTGAATCGACTGCTTAAATTAAGAAATAAAGTCACTGTTTTTCTAAGAAATATGAATAGTGATTTCTTAAGTTATTTTGAAGATGAGATGTGGCTTTGCAAACTTGCCTACCTAAGTGACATTTTTGACAAAATTAATGATTTGAACCTTCAACTACAGGGGTTTACTACCAACATTTTTTATGCTGCAAGATAGAATCAAAGCCTTTAGGAAGAAAATTAAGTTTTGGAGAAGCAAAGTTGAAGCTGGAAATGTAACTTCTTTCACACAGCTCATGGAATTCAGTGAAGAAAACGACATCTCTCCGACTGATAATGTTAAAGAGATCATCAAGGAACATTTCACCAATCTGGAGTCACATTTTGAACATTACTTTCCAAGTGTTGAAGAGAATGACAGACAAAAACTTTGGATTCTTAATCCTTTTGATGAGAATGCCATTATGGAAGCTGGGGTTCCAGATGATGCAAAGAAAAAACTGTTTGAGCTTTCTTCAGACAGTACATTAAGACCAAGACAACAAGAGTGTCCAGAAAACATTACCGGATTTTGGCACAGGCTGAAGAGTGAATACCCACAGTTAAGAAAAATGGCTCTTGCTGAACTCCTCCCCTTTGCTTCAACATACTTATGTGAATCCAGCTTTTCACTCACAACTCTAAAAACTAAAATAAGAAACCGCCTGTGTCCAGAAAGCGACCTTATTGTGGGCATCAGTTCCCTGAATCCAAGATTTGAGAAATTAATTTCTACCAAGAAAGCCCAGGTTTCTCACTAAAACTGGAATAAAACACTAGTTTATTGTTTGACTGCATCATTTTCAAGTTCTGAAGTTGCTACTTGTTTTTGCCACCATGCATTTTAATATGGTACAATTGTTTTGTTTTTTTTTTTTGTTGTTTTTTGAGATTACTTAAAAATAGCACATGATCGCACTTTATATCATTGCGATTAAAGTTGACAGTTTCCTAAGTTGTCAGTTCAATTACTGTTTGCATGTTTAAATTTCATCAAAATATATTGATCCGAATTCAGGGGGTACTCGGCTGGAACTGAATTGCGATAGGGGGTACTTGGGTCAAAAAAGTTGAGAAACACTGCTGTAGGGAATTGCAGTTTTTCAAAACAGCTTACATACCATGGCTGGGATTTGAACCCAGGTCTCAGTGTGTAGTAGGTATCTGTCTTACCCCCTAGACCACCAACCACACTACATGCTAAAGCCATTTCAACTAGGGCCCTCCCTCAACTATTGGTCCTGTGCTCATAATAAACACTTCTATAGATACTTTGAATAGTGGTTATTATTAACAAATTATTCCCCATCCCCTTTTTGCACCTCAGACACTGTAGTTGCCATAGGCAGGTTTTGGTGCGCCGTATCAATTCCTATGTATAGAGTGCTTGGGGGGCCCCATTGTAAAACTTACATCGGAGCCCAGAACTACTAAGCTACGCCACTGGCTATATACTGTACCTGCCCACCCCTACCGGTCCTCCAATGAGCCTTGCCTGACCGCCTCATGCATTTCTCACTCCCATGCATGACTACAGGACTTCTCAATAGTCTCCTCCACCCTATGGAACTCCCTTCCCACTCTCCCTCAGACTCGTTCCTTCCTTCAACACTTTTAAGCAAGCCCTCAAAACACATTTCTGGCCTTATTCCCCGACCCCCCCCCCCCCAACTAACACACTTTAACTCTCTCAGCTGAGCACCTTTTCCACAACCCTACCTTATGTGTCCCTCCCCCACCCTTTAGAATGTAAGCCTTTGGCAGGGTCTCCCCCCCCCCTTAATGTGTGCTTCTTGATCTTGCAACCCCAGCTATGACACCCGTCCCATGGACTAACTTGGACTTGATTTGCTGGGTTTCTGTAAAATCACATGATCATGCATCTTATACCCTGTTTGCATGTATAACTTTGACAGCGGCACTTGACGCAGGTGCAATAAGGACGACCTCGCCGTCGTCCTCTGCACCATGCGGTAACAGCGGGGCATCGGCGGAGAGCGGAGGTGACAGAATGGGACAGCCAGCTGCAAGGGGCTGGAGAAAGCCCCAGGTGAGCTAAGCAGATTTTTGTAAAATCGCCTGATGATTCCTTTAAGGGGAAAAATAAAAGAAAAGGGACACCACGATGACCATGTTAATTGCTGTGCCCTTGCGATTGGCAAATCGTGGTGAATCGCAGTGCATGCGAAAATACAGATATTCTTTTCACATTAATTTTTGCGAAAATAATATTAAATCCGACTTTCAAGCAAAAATACCAATGAAAATCATTTTGTAATAAGTTCGTGATTTTCACAATTTTTGCAAATGTTTGTGTTAAAAAAAACAAAAAACGGTTTCACGCTTGTCATAAAGTTTCATGGTAAAAAAAACAATTTTTTCGCATTTTTGCGAAATTTTGCATCAGAAAGAAAAATCTATTTTCTTTGACCATATTGTGAAAATGCAATGTATTTTTTGTGAATGTTTTCTCAAAATCAAAAAATAGCATTTTCGAAGCGAAAATGGCTTTGGTAAAAATTTGCAAGCAACACTGGCGAATTGATTCAGCGATCCAAAACGCAAACACTTTTGGGAATCACACACGGTTGCCAGATGCACTACATACAGCGTGCGATTTCTATTGCCGGCAGACAGTTGCTGTCATCTGATTGGCGACTGTCATATGTGAAACACATCATAAAGCAAAAATTGTCCTCAGAAATCCCCATTACACCCGATGTTTGCATGGGAAGTGTATTGTCAACAGCAGGAAGGTTACTGCTGGTGCCTGGAGGTTATACAGTGTGTGGGCTGCCTGTGAGAGACAGGCAGGCTGTCTAGCTGGTTATGTGTAGCAGAAGATAATTCCATTACAGAAGAATTGCTTGTCATATGAGCAGCAGCAGCAGCCCTGGGTGCTCTGTGTGGCATGTGTGCACTTGATGGGGTATATTCACTAAACTGCAGTGAGCAGAATAACGTGCGTAAAGTCTTTAGCGAAGGATGAGCAGAGCGTAATGCATTGCATGTAATGTGTGTCACCTCTCTCCGAGCACAGCAGAGCCCCCCTGTGCACAGCCAGGAGGGGCTGGTGTAGTGTGTCTCTTTCAGCAGGGCGTGTAGGGATTGCATGAGAGGCTGGGCTTGTGTGTGCCACTGCCTGGCTGGGAGGCCCCTTCCTTCGCTCGCCTCTCTGCCTTCTTGCAAGCTGCATCACTTGCATGTGGATAATAACAAGGCTGCAGGTGCCTGCCGACCTCTGCAGCGACTGCCCAGGACATCCAGTGGACCGCACTGCCCCGATGGTAGGTGCTGCTCATTCTTCCCTTCTCCCTGTAGCTGTGTGTGAGATGCCGGGTACCAGTGTGAGGGAGACAGGGATGCTGAGCTGAGCATCCTTCCCTGAGCCTGATCACTGCATCCATCCACTTGCTCTCTATCCCACAGGATACGTCTGCTGTGCCTTTTTCTGCTAATAATGTCACACTGCAGTCTGCTACCATTACAGATTTTCTGTGCTAGGGACATTAATCAGAAGATGGTAGCTGCTTCGTACTGATGGGGATTTTTTTTCTTCTCCTAGGCACACAATCAACTCTGCTTTTCTCCCCTCCATGCCATGTGTAGCGGCAGACCCCCTCTCAGGCTACACTGAGGGGGCAGAGGCTTGGGTCTGCAGGCCCTCTGTAAAGCCAAAGTCATTACCGAGATGGGATGGGGGGAAGCCAATGCACCTGGTAGGATTCACCATCCAGTTGCACGCTGTGCTGTCAGACAGTGTTTTGCTATATTTGCAGGGGAAGTTCACATCCTGCCAGTCACCAATCACTACCAGTAACTACAGCTGATCTGGGCTGCTCAGTAGCAGCAGCGCTCACATTAACCATGTCACTGTCTTTTAGTATTAGTGTTTGACTTGTCTATTCATTATTATTATTTTTAGATTCCATTGTAAGTAGATTTTGCTTGCACTGCTTTTGAGTCATTTTATGCCTCTTTTATCTTAGACTTGTGTTGTACCCTTTTTGATCTTGTGGCAGGCTGTTAATTATTCTATTTATGTTATTTATGTTATATTTCTTGAACCTAACAATGCTGACAGCTAAAGAGGTAGCCTACGGCATGGTTGTCTGCTCATCTATACCACTATGTATTTTACTTGAGATGCTTTAGTTTTAAATGGCACTGTTGCTACTGTTGCTGTTTATATTTGGAAATGTAAAATATGAAATCTGATGGGGCCACAAATTGTTGCTTTTTTTTTCAAAAATCTTATCAGGCTTTTAATTGGGAGAGTATGGCGTGGGCTTCCTGTGCATTTGGCAGTCAGTCGCGTGTGTTACAATGTTGCAAAAATAATTTACATTTACTAGAGATTTGGGTTTAACTGGTGTGGGTGTGTTCTCTTTTGTGTATCTACCATTAAGAAGTAGTCTTTCATTAACCCTTGTAGACAATCACACACAAAAAAAACACATACCATCACATACTCTCTCACACATAAATATTACAATATAGAATTTGAAATGTATTTATTTATTTATACTTCCATTTTGAAGCCTATTTTAAAGACTCTCCTATGTGGTTCTGACTTGGTACATCATTCACCTCCAGAGAAGCGATCTATAGCTACATTTTTCATAAACGGTCATTTTTAGGGAAAATTTGCTGTGCTGCACTCGAATGTAATATTATTTAAATCTGAAAACTGTCACATATGACCTGTAGATGCTGACAGTCTGGTGTTGTCACCAGTTTCTGGTTATTTTTGTACAGCGATGCTTCAGGTAAATGGCATTATCTGGAGCTGAAAGAGAGAAAAGGTCATGGGGGTGTGAATTCTTTTGCCTGTGGTGCATTAAGCAGTTTGTGTATGTTAATTCTCTCCTAATCTGTGCACTGAAGGATATGTAATAGATTGGGGGCTTGGTGGTGTAGGCTGGTCCATGGAATTCCACACAGGTGTCAAAACATGTTGTTTTTGTTATGTTTGAGGTGGTTCTTTTGCTGTGTACCTTTTTACTTTATTATTATTATTATTATTATTATGGATTTATTATTTTGCGTTATTGCGACTTGTGATTGAGATATGTGGATTCCAAACTGATTCCAAATGATAAAAATAAATAATAAAGTTGCTGCAAAACTACAGGTGACCAAATGAATGCCCAGCTGTTTTTGTTGTTTGTTTGTTTGTTTTTTTAGTCCATTCCATAGAAACCCATCCCTGTACCCTTTGCCTTCATCAGGCATGGGTTAGTGTTCATCAGTAATAGTAATGCTTGCCTATGTTGGTGAATCAGACATGGATGTTAATGTAAGTGTGCCTGTAATGATCACATCTCTATGCTCTGCTGTCAGTAGATGTGATTAAAAGTACTTTATATATATTAGCTGCTCTTGGGGAAATGCTAGGTTGTGAGGCTGTTTGGACGTAGCTAATAACAGTGCGGAAACCGTGGCAATTGAAGAGTTGTCTGTAACAACCAATCATGCCTCCCTTTCCAGTGACTTAAAGCAAGCAAGTTAAGTGTAACGTTAATTCTGCAAGCTTAGTTAGAGGGATGAAATTGCCATACACTGGCTGGCGGTCCTAAGTTGGGTATAGGTAGACCTAGCCATTGTTGCAGTTCAGTTTGGCACTCATACCCTGTGCCTTTGGGAAACTGGGGTATGTTTCTACTAGGCACCTAGTATGTGTATTTTATGTGTAAGACTTTGCAGATTGCTTGACACATGTTCATGCCTCTGGGCACTTTTGTTTTCCCTCACTTCCCCTAAAACAAGCATAGCTTCATTGACATTTCCTTCAGTATAGTGTGGTAATGGTGTTAGATTGCAAGCCCTGGATGGACAGTGAGTGATGCAGCCCCTCCTAATGATTGCTGCCACATAACTCCCTGCTTTTAACCAAATGTTGAACCACCTGACCATAGGTGTTTACATCAGCACTGGTGGTAGTGATGTTAGCTGGTCCTCTAAGCTCACTATTCTGGTCCTTTTGCTTCGAGCACAGATTCCCATCTTGGGTGCTTCATGTAAAGAATAATTCCTTCAGGGTATAGTATTATCAATGTATGTGATCAAATGAGCTTTAAATTACACTCACTTTATAAAATAAACTGTTGCACTTGACCCATCGTCTGGAAAAATATTGGACAGTATTGTGGTGGAGCACAGGACTCCCCCACATGTCTTCAATCCCCAACCAACACCTCTCCCTGTGATGTCAGATGTACCCTCTAAAGCTCTGCCCAACGTGTTTTATCCTTCCAGGACTTGTTGGGGACTACAGAGCTTGCAGCACCTTACGGTTTAAAGCTTGCCTTGCCATTAACCCATTCAGTGCTTTCTCCCTTTTTCAGACCTGCTGGATTAAACCTATGCCAGCCATCAGCTTCACTCATAACTTCCAAGGGTATATATATAGTATATATACAGTGGGATGCAAAAGTTTGGGTAACCTTGTTAATCGTCATGATTTTCCTGTATAAATCGTTGGTTGTTACGATAAAAAATGTCAGTTAAATATATCATATAGGAGACACGCACAGTGATATTTGAGAAGTGAAATTAAGTTTATTGGATTTACAGAAAGTGTGCAATAATTGTTTAAACAAAATAAGGCAGATGAATAAAATTGGGCACCACAAAAAAGAAATGAAATCAATATTTAGTAGATCTTCCTTTTGCAGACATTACAGCCTCTTAACACTTCTTGTAGGTTCCAATGAGAGTCTGGATTCTGGTTGAAGGTATTTTGGACCATTCCTCTTTACAAAACATCTCTAGTTCATTCAGGTTTGATGGCTTCCGAGCATGGACAGCTCTTTTTAACTGACACCACAGATATTCAATTATATTCAGTTCTGGGAACTGACATGGCCATTCCAGAACATTGTACTTGTTCCTCTGCATGAATGCCTTAGTGGATTTTGAGCAGTGTTTAGGGTCGTTGTCTTGTTGAAAGATCCAGCCCCGGCGAAGCTTCAGCTTTATCACTGAATTCTGGACATTGGTCTCCAGCATCTGCTGACAATGAGTGGAATCCATGTGTCCCTCAACTTTGACAAGATTCCCAGTCCCTGCACTGGCCACACAGCCCCACAGCATGATGGAACCACCACCATAATTTACTGTAGGTAGCAGGTGTTTTTTATGGAATGCTGTTTTGTTTTTCCTCCATGCATAATGCCCCTTGTTATGCCCAAATAACTCAATTTTAGTTTCATCGGTCCACAGCACCTTATTCCAAAATGAAGCTGGATTGTCCAAATGTGCCTTAGCATACCTCAAGCGGCTATGTCTGTGCTGTGGCTGGAGAAAAGGCTTCCTCTGCATCACTCTCACATACAGCATCTCCTTGTGTAAAGTGTGCCGAATGGTTGAATGATGCACAGTGACTCCATCTGCAGCAAGATGATGTTGTAGATCTTTGGTGCTGGTCTGTGGGTTGACTCTGACTGTTCTTACCATTTGTCGCTTCTGTTTATCCGAGATTTTTCTTGGTCTGCCTCTTCGAGCCTTAACTTGAACTGAGCCTGTGGTCTTCCATTTCCTCAATATGTTCCTAACTGTGGAAACAGACAGCTGAAATCTCTTAGACAGCTTTCTGTGTCCTTCCCCTAAACCATAATGGTGAACAATCTTTGTCTTTAGGTCATTTGAGAGTTGTTTTGAGACCCCCATTTTGCTACTCTTCAGAGTAAATTAAAAGAGGAGGGAAACTTACAATTGACACCCTTAACTACTCTTTCTCATAATTGGATTCACCTGTGTATGTAGGTCAGGAGTCACTGAGCTTACCAAGCCAATTTGAGTTCCAATAATTAGTTTTAAAGGTTTTGGAATCAATAAAATGACAACAGTGCCCACATTTATGCACCTACCTAATTTTATTCAAACAATTATTGCACACTTTCTGTAAATCCAATAAACTTCATTTCACTTCTCAAATATCACTGTGTGTGTCTCCTATATGATATATTTAAAGGGGCACTATTGCTAATCTGCTTAAAATAAGTCTCTTTAACATAAATATTTGTTAGTAACGCAATGTTAGTGAGGAGTATGAACACTGATCAAAGGGTATTTCAACACTGCCAATACCCACTGATAGCCAGATAGTCACGACGGCAGATTTACCTTTCTGACGCCGACTGGGCTAATCCATTATGTAGTAGGGGGCTCCTGTAACTGCTGCTTGAGCTGCCGTTGGTTTTCATCTGGTCAACTCAGCTATGCGCTTTTAAACTTCTAACTGCACTATCGTGCAGTTACTGTGCTCCCAGCGCAGCCGCCGTACAGCGCAGGACAGCGCCGTATGGCTGTATGTTTATGCGCTGCCCAGAAAGGACCCCTTATGGGAAGCTGGCAAAGACACGGACACCTATTGTTGTCCGTCGCCCTGGTAACCAGACTTCGGCTTTTGTTCATACTCCTCACTAACATTGCTTT
This sequence comes from Hyperolius riggenbachi, assembly GCF_040937935.1. Lineage (NCBI taxonomy): Eukaryota > Metazoa > Chordata > Amphibia > Anura > Hyperoliidae > Hyperolius > Hyperolius riggenbachi. The sequence goes on along the minus strand of NC_090652.1, from coordinate 259,760,914 downwards.
ACTAACAAATATTTATGTTAAAGAGACTTATTTTAAGCAGATTAGCAATAGTGCCCCTTTAACTGACATTTTTTATCGTAACAACCAATGATTTATACAGGAAAGTCATGACGATTAACACATCCGATGTGTGTATGGGCCTTTACTTTCTGAAATTTATCACTGGAAATGTATCACTTTAGTTCTGCCAGGTGATCTATACAGAATATTGCTGAGAGTTCAATGCACAAAGGGAGGTATTGCTTACTGGGCAGTTGAGAAAGCTGTTATTTCCCACAAAGCTAGAGGTTCACAGAGAGCAAACTGTCAGGACCATTGTCATGACATCACACTGTGGGAGGGGTTTCACCACAATATCAGCCATACAGACCACCCTGGTGATCTATCCAAGAACAGGTAAAGATTTCTCGTGGGAAAGGGGTTATCAGCTACTGATTGGAATGAAGTTCAATCCTTGTTTAAAGTTCCTCTTTAAAAATAAATAAATAAAATAAATATGGCGGCCTCCATGTATATAGTGAAATTGACTTTTTGGTTGCAGTATTTATTTTATTTAAGTTCCAAAGTTACAAGTATCACACTGGGTAAAAACATTCAAGTTCAGCTCAACCAGAGCAGGTGTCTACTTCTCACGTAACTGAATGAAGCAGTTAAGAGACGTGGAATGTAGTAGTAGGTAGAGATGGCCCGAACCTCCGATTTTAGGTTCGCGAACTGGGTTTCACGAACTTCCGCAAAAGTTCAGTTTGTGCGAACTTTCGCGAACCGCAATAGACTTCAATTGTGAGGCAAACTTTGAAAACTAGAAACACTTATGCTGGCCAGAAAAGTGATGGAAAAGATGTTTCAAGGGGTCTAACATCTGAGTTTTTGCATGAATGAGTGGGATAGACGCCAAAAGTCCCGGGGAAAAAACTGGATTTGACGCAAAGCAGTGTTTTAAGGGCAGAAATCACATTGCATGCTAAATTGGAGGCCTAAAGTGCATTAAAACATCTTGCATGTGTATACATCAATCAGGGAGTGTAGTTAGAGTACTGCTTCACACTGACACACCAAACTCACTGTCTAACGCACCACAAACAGCTGTTTATGTTGTGACGGCCATGCTGGACTGGTGCGCACCATGGCCAGAGTGCAGGCGATAGCGGTTTTCCAGCCCGTATGGTCGCCAGGCTGAGGTAGCTCAATGACAGAACAACAGTGATTGTCCAGCTGATCGAATTTGGTCTGTCCACAATGAAGCAACGACCTTATTATCTTTGGTTTGCCACCCTCGAGACACTCATATAGCCGGCAGTCATTGCTTCAATGTGATACGCAAGCCCCTTCACCGCGGCAAGCTAACCATCACGAAGGGGAATTGACACATGTACATGCCTTTTGTTTTGTTGTTGCAGCTGCAGTGCAGCCAGAAAAATTAGGTAGGCATGTACACACACCAGAAAAATTATTATAGCGGCCGCTGCTAGCAGCGGCCTTAAAAATTCAGGAATCTACCTGGAGTCCTGGACCCTGTTTGTGGTGGCGGAGAAGGCAGTCAACTCCTGCGGGCAGAGGTGCTGTGTGGGGAGCGACCTAGTCTTGGGGCAGGCAGTCACACGGCGTGCAGGCAGAGATGCTGTGTGTGGGGACTGACTTAGTCTTAGGGCAGGCCTGAGCGTGCTTTGCAGACCAGGCATTCATGGTCAGATGGACCCTTGACCCAACGCTGTGTGCCAGAGATGTCACCACTTGCCTTTCAACATCACGGTACAGTTTAGGTATCGCCTTTTTTGAGAAAAAATTGCAGCCTGGTATCTTCCACTGCGGTGTGTGGCTTTGCTTTTGTGTGTTGCTTTTCCTCAGGTGGTCATCCCATTGCAGTTTGTGCTTTGTAATCATGTGCCTTCGTAAGGTAGTTGTCCCTATGCGGGTCTTGGTCATTCCACGGCTCAATTTTCGGTGGCAGAGAGTACAGATGGCATTGCTCTAATCTAAGGCAGACACACAAAAAAAATTCCACAATGCTGAGCCCTGGAGTGATGGCACTTTGGTGGTGGCGGCCGACTGAGTGTTAAATGGGGTGCCAGAATCAGAGCAGGAGGAGGAAGATATGTCACGCTTCCGTGCAGAAGCTGAGAAAAATGAGGTGTTCTGTGTTAAATAGTCAACTACGTCCTGACAATATTGGGGGTTGATGGCACGTGCCTTCTTCTGAACACTGTACTTTGGTCGAGGGCAGCATGAAATCACGAGAGCGCAATCGCGAACAGACCTGCCTGGTGGCCTGCCTGTGGCTCTGCCTTTTGTTTTTTCCATATTGGGGGGATGAAGTGAAATGTATACACAGACTTAACTAATACAATGTACGGTTACACAAGTGCAGTGAACAGGTATGCACGGAGTGGTATATCACACTGCATGCGCTCACGTGGGTAGGTGGGTGCACTGAACAACAGGTAGGTAGGTAGGTATATGCAGTGCTGCTGGGTAGTACAAATGTGCACCTGTCACACACACACACACACACACACACACACACACACACACACACACACACACGTACCGTGAACAGGTGCAATGACTGGTGGTATTAACAATGCATGTGCTCACGTAGGTAGGTAGGTAGGTAGGTAGGTAGGTAGGTAGGTAGGTGGACTAAACAGGGAACAGGTGCAGTGATTGGGATTACAAATTTGCAGCTGCCTGTCACACACACAGGTAGTCACTGAATGTACTGGGCCTGGCAGTGGAATTAAGGGGCCAAAGGCCAGCTGCGACTGACTGAGAGGGCTGTATATAAATATAATGCAAGTGGGCCACACACACACACACAAAAAAAATAGATCACAAGAGCAAGATTAGCTCTCAAAAGAGCTGTTGAGGGGTGCTTTTTTTAGCAATAACAATTAGCCAGGAGCAAGCTAACAAGCCTACAAGAGCCTAACTAAGCTTTCCCTATGAGAGTCTGCAGCAGCTCAGCTCTCCCTTCTCTAATTATTGCAGGCACACAAGTGAGTCCAATGCCTGACGCTGCCTGCCTTTTATAAGGGGGGGGAGTGGCTCCAGTAGGGAGTGTAGCCTCATTGGCTACAATGTGCCTGCTGACTGTGATGTAGAGGGTCAAAGTTGACCCTAATGATGCACTATGGGGGCAAATCGAACTTCGGGAAAAGTTCGCGGTTCTCCGTGAACGCAAACCACCGAAGTTCACGGGAACCATTCGCTGGCGAACCGTTCGGCCATCTCTAGTAGTAGGCTACCTAAATATTACAGTAAACCTCTCAAAACTGAAATGTACTTTAGAGTTGTCAACTAAAGTCATAAGACAGACTGTGATGCTCTATGAATAACTTCCATTACCAATGGCCTGGTGGTTAGTACCTTCCCTTGGTAATAGGGTCTAGTAGCACTTTAAAGTGACCATCTACTCTAGTGAGAGTGATGTGAAGGAATGCAGAGGCTGACATATGTATTCCTTTTTAAACAATTCATATTGCCTGGTTGTCCCAATGAACAGTCTGGCTTCAGTAGTGACTAAATCAAACCCCTGAAATAAACATGTGGCCAGTGAGGTTAAACAGAACCCCTGATCTATATTACTATGTTGTAGACTAGAGTAGGCTCTGTTAACCCAGCCACAGGTGGTTGGTGTGGGCTCTCCCAGGTCATGGCCACAGGTCTTCGCCAGAGCCCCTGCTAGAGATGTTGGGTCCTAGTAGGCATTAGACACAGTAGACTTCTTTGCTGCTGGTTGGCCACATAACTAAGGCTAGTGTCAGGACTGGCAGCAAACTGGCTACAAGTGAGACCACAGGTCTTCCCTAAAGTACTAGGCACTAGGGATGTTGGTCCATCAGACTTCTTTGCTGTTGGTTGGCCACCAGATGATGACTTCTGGGATTGCCTCAATGAAGGCGAAAAGGAGATGCAGCAATCTAGAGTTGTTTAGGTTAGGATAATGCAAAGTCCATACTGAAAGCAGAGGATCAACAGGCAATTCCTATTGTATAAAAAGAAATAGATATAGCAGCCTTCATATCCCTCTCACTACATGATCCCTCTAGGAGTAACTGCCAGGAAAAAAACAAATTGGTTTAAAAGTGTAGCATTAATTGGATCTCAAAATCTTCCTGCTAACATTATGGCTATAAACAAAGCCACAGCAGGTGAAATAATTGCATCAGGCCTGCTCTCCAGGCAGCATTCCTTGGCTGATCAACCCCTATTTATAACCTAGGGGGTGGCCCTTTAGAGGTAAGCCCATCTAAAATTAGACACTTGGGATGTAAACAAAGCTGATTGGCCAATAAGCTCTGGTCTTTTTTTACTACTCATGTGGTCAATCAGAAATATGTTTACCCCTGCATAGGCACTGATTAAATCATCAGCACTGCCTGGAGGGTAGCCTGGAGGTAGAGACTTCTGATCTTGCTCTGAGCACAGCATTTGTTGCACGTACATCTGGAAGAGGCTCATCTAACCTGCATCCCAAAGTGTTGGTCAGCCATAAATTATTATTGTTTGAGTTTATATATCCCCTGCATCTTTTGTGGTGCTGTACACTAGAGAATATATAATATACTCAATTAAAACAAAGATGGGATAGAGATCATACATAATTTAACAGGTCAGCTAATAAATTGTACATAAATGTTGAAAAAAATGTACTCCATTTACACAGCGTAATAAAACAGACTAGCAGAGAGATAGGGAGCCCTGTTCTTTGGAACTTGCATTCTAATGCTACGTACACACTTGAGATAAAAGTCTTTAGTAACGGCAAGATCACAGACCAATTTTACCCCATTCCATGTAGTATGAGAGCCATACTCTACACAGTCTATTCTATGGAGCTGAACTCCCCATCAGATAAAAATCTTTGCAAGATGCTGCACACAAAGATGCTGTACACATGCAATAGATCAGTATCTGCAAAAGATCGGTTAATATGCTTTGTACTGTACATACACATGTTTATGTCATCATGTCACATGTCAATTCAGGTACACTTAGCAATTTTTTTTACAGGGTCACAAATCTGATCTTTTTATCTTAGGCAGGGGAAGCATGTGTAGAAAACCTTTGGAAAATTGTTCATATAGGTTAAATAACTCCGGTAGGGTAAGCTAGACCAGCTGGAGGTTATTTCCCGTGATGGCATGTGCGTTTAGCAAGGCCGCTTGCTGTGTCCATGAAAATACTGGCTGACAATTCATACATACTGAAGTGGAATATTGATCGAGAAAGGTGACAATGGCATCTCTGTCTGTTACCCTGAAAATGGGATTGTTGCTCATTCAGGCATTTAACAAGGACAACAGGATAAATACTGGGACATTCCAACTTTCATAGCTAAATATGGCTGCTGTTTACAGAATGGTGATTGTTATTGTCAGTGGTTTGTCATTGTCATCGGCACTGCTCCATCCATGCTAAGCGGACTGAGCGGAGGCACAGCGGTACAGTAATTCCCCCACGCTTCACTATTCCTCTATGTGGTATATGGTAAAGAAGAGACGTGAATTCTCTAAGCACTCAGTCTATTAGTGGGAAAATACATCCAATATGGCTTATCCTTATATGGGATGTCATAATTGAGAGGGGATGCATCATTCATAATTCATTATGGTTTAAATGTGTATTTAGGAACCAATTCCATGACTCTGCAATATCGTTAAGTATTATAGGATCCAGTTCCAGTAAACAAAACCATACATTATTGCATGGCTGCAGAAATTTAAAGGCAACCTGAGGTGAGAGGGTTCTGAAGGATGACATATTTATTTCCACAGTGCAAATTGCCTAGCTATCCTGCTGATCTTCTGCCTCTAGCCATAGACCCTGAACAAGCATGCAGATCAGATGCTTCTGACTGAACTCTGACTAGGTTAGCCACATCATACCTCCCAACTTTTTGAGATGAGAAAGAGGGATACTTAAAGAGAAACTCCGACCAAGAACTGAACTTTATCCCAATCAGTAGCTGATACCCCCTTTTACATGAGAAATCTATTCCTTTTCACAAACAGACCATCAGGGGGTGCTGTATGGCTGATATTGTGGTGAAACCCCTCCCGCAAAGAAATTAGAGTACGTACTCTTGGCAGTTTCCTGTCTGTGAACCTTGCTGCATTGTGGGAAATACTGTAGCTGTTTACAGCTGTTTCCAACTGCCAAAAAAACATGCAGCAGCTACATCACCTGCCAACAGTAAAAATGTCACCATGTAATAAATGTCAGAATGTAAATCAGGGATTTAAAAGATTTTACAATAGGCAAACACTGACTAAATCATTTATACATAATTATTGTAAAAATGAAGCACTTTTTTATTACATTATTTTCACTGGAGTTCCTCTTTAAAGAGACACTGAAGCGAGAATAACTCTCGCTTCAGTGCTTATATTCAGCAGGGGCATGTGTGCCCCTGCTAAAACGCCACTATCCTGCGGCTAAACGGGGGTCCCTTACCCCCCAAATCCCCCCCTGTAAAATCTACGACCAACTGCTGTTGAGGCAGGGCGAACAGCTGCAGCCCTGCCTCTCAGCGCCGTCTATCAGCGGCGCATCGCCGCCTCTCCCCCGCCCCTCTCAGCGAAGGAAGACTGAGAGGGGCGGGGGAGAGGTGGAGATACGCGCTAACAAACGCGCGTGAGGCAGGGCTGCGGCGGTTAGCCCTGCCTCTATGCGGAAGAGATCCCCGGCGAGGACGGAGGGGATTTGGGGGGGTAAGGGACCCCCGTTGTGCGGCGCGATAGCGGCGGTTTAGCAGGGGCAAACATGCCCCTGCTGAATATGAGCTCTGAAGCGAGATTTATTCTCACTTCAGACTCTCTTTAAGCTATGCCCCTGCCACACCCCTGATCACGCCACCGACACACCCCTAGTCACGCATACCATAAGAAAAATATGTTGTTTTATAAGTCAAACCACACTGGTCCTTTCCATTCTGGTTCATTTTCCTTCATATTAAAATTTTTAAATTAGTAATATATCAATTTAAAGGTTGGGAATAAAGTTTAAAGTCAATCAAACACATTTTCAGTAGAGAAATATATATAAGTTCTGAAAGAGGGACAAATGAGGAGGAAAGAGGGACAGAGGTACATGCCTCCCAAAGAGGGACTGTCCCTCTAAAAGAGGGACAGTTGGGAGCTATGGCCACATGCTTGTTTCAGGTCTGATTCAGACAGGACTGATGCCGGAAAGATCAGCACAGAAGCCAGGCAACTGTTATTGTTTAAAAGGAAATAAATATGGCAGCGCCAGCCTCCATATGCCTTTCACCTTAGGTTCCCTTTAAAGGCAACCTGAAGTCAACAAAAACAAACTAAGAGTAATATTGAAAAAGCATACATCCTGCGGGCAGCATTGCAGGTAAAAAGGGCTGTACAGACACGTTCTGGTATACCAGAGCGACATGGACTGTTGCTATGGTGAGGAGGCACAATGGTGCTATCCCTGGTGGGTGGTGTAAGAATCGGAATAATTTATTGCGCCAAGTACAAATGGGGGGTTGTACCTGTAATTGGTTTTGGCTCATACAGGTTCTGGAACGAAGGGGAGGGGGGGGGTGGGTAATGTCCAAGAGCCGAGGCTGCCATACTACAGCGCCACCAGTCGTGAGAAGAGTAAATATGCATTTGGGGTTGCTGTTGTTAATCTTAAAGGACCACAATCACGAAACATTTTATTTTTAAATACCCCACTAGTAGTTTCACCAAACAAACAGAAGATTCCTTGTGTAATTACTTCCAATATTTAGTAGTGTCGTTTATACATCCATATGTCACTGTATGCTGTAATGCAAGAGTCCATGATGCACTGACGCTGACGGACTGAGGAAATACTATTCCATCATAGGGGAAAATTTATCAAATCTTGTAAATAAACTATTAGGTAGATGGTACATTATTTTTTAGTGGCTGTTTTTTTAATTATGCTCCCAACTGCCACTAAACTCCCTTATGTACAAGACTTGATAAGGTTTCCGCTATGACGGAATAGTATTTCCCCAGTCCGTCAGCGTCAGTGCAGTGATTCTTGCATTACAGCATACAGTGACATATGGATGTGTAAATGTCATTACTAAGAATGTGAAGTACACAGTGAATCTTCTATATGTTTGGTGTAACTAGTATAGGGGTATTTAAAAATGACGTTTCACAATAGTGATCCTTTTATGTGCCCTCATGGGACATCTGCACACAGGCTGGATTTCTGACTAAGATAGGGAGTAGAGATGTCGCGAACCTCCGATTTTCGGTTCGCGAACCGGGATTCGCGAACTTCCGCAGAAGGTTCGGTTCGCGGAAAAATTCGCGAACCGCAATAGACTTCAATGGGGAGGCGAACTTTGAAAAATAGAAAAAATTATGCTGGCCACAAAAGTGATGGAAAAGATGTTTCAAGGGGTCTAACACCTGGAGGGGGGCATGGCGGAGTGGGATACATGCCAAAAGTCCCGGTGAAAAATCTGGATGTGACGCAAAGCAGCGTTTTAAGGGCAGAAATCACATTGAATGCTAAATTGCAGGCCTAACGTGCTTTCAAACATCTTGCATGTGTATACATCAAACAGGGAGTGTAATTAGAGTACTGCTTCACACTGACACACCAAACTCACTGTGTAACGCACCGCAAACAGCTGTTTGTGTAGTGACGGCCATGCTGGACTACTGCGCAACATGGCGTGATTGCTCTTCCTCACTCAGTGATGTCAGGTAATGTGTGACTTCCTTCTCAACTTTCCATGGCATTGTTAAAAAGCTTACGTTTTGTTTTTAATTTACATTTTCTACTTGCTGTGTACTTGTTCAGTACCGCTACAATGAGAATCCTGTGGAGGCGGGCAAGTCTGCCATTGTGACCCCGGGTAATGGCCGGGGAATGAGAGGTTTGAATCCGGTGAGGAGCCTGAGCAACGGCTACCACTACACATCCAAGGAGGGCAGCGGGCAGGCATGCACGCCCGCCCGCCCCGAGGTAGTGACCAAAAATAACAATACAGGAGGAGGACTTTCGAGGCCCTGCTGTGTATTTGAAATGAATGTACTTTAAATCCTTTAACGAGAACCAGTTATGGCGGGCAAAGATGACACCACACACCTTTCACGAGAATCATATGGAGGCGGGCAAGTCTGTCATTTGTGACCCCGGGTAATGGCCGGGGAATGAGGGATGGAATCCGGTGTGAAGCCTGAGAAACGGCTACCACCACACATCCAAGGAGGGCAGCAGGTAGGCATGCACGCCCGCCCCGAGGTAGTGACCAAAAATAACAATACAGGAGGCGGACTTTCGAGGCCCTGCTGTGTATTTGAAATGAATGTACTTTAAATCCTTTAACGAGAACCAGTTATGGCGGGCAAAGATGACACCACATTCCTTTCACGAGAATCATATGGAGGCGGGCAAGTCTGTCATTTGTGACCCCGGGTAATGGCCGGGAAATGAGGGATGGAATCCGGTGTGGAGCCTGAGAAACGGCTACCACTACACATCCAAGGAGGGCAGCAGGTAGGCATGCACGCCCGCCCCGAGGTAGTGATCAAAAATAACAATACAGGAGGCGGACTTTCGAGGCCCTGCTGTGTATTTGAAATGAATTAACTTTAAATCCTTTAACGGGAATCCGTTATGGAGGGCAAGTCTGCCATTGTCACCGCGGGGAATGAAGGTTGGATTGCGGCCCGAAGTGGGAGCCTGCTGAGACCCATGCTGTAGCTGCCCTGACCGTGCTTTGCAGACCAGGCATCTGTGGTCAGATGGACCCTTGAGCCAGCGGAAGACGAACCAAGTCGAAAGCATTTGCCAAGAATGTTTTACGGAGGGCAAGTTTTTTTGCCCTTTTTTTAAATTTTTTGAAAATGATAGATGGTTGTATTTTTAAATTGTTTGAAAGTTTAGATGGTTGTATTTTTAAATTGTTTGAAAGTTTAGATGGTTGTATTTTTAAATTGTTTAAAAGTGTATTCATTCTTCCTCCCCCCCAGCCACGAACAATACCATGGGAACGTGGAGCAGCAGAAGCCCCCTGTGACGGCTGCCACGGTTGTTCTCCGCTGCTTGTCTTTTGAGGGGTGCTTCTTTTCCTCAGGTGTTCTTGCCATAGCTGTTTGTGCCTTCTCTCCAGGTGCCTTCGTAAAGCACTTGTCCCTACGTGACAGTTGGCCTTTCCACGGCTCAATTTTTGCTGGCAGAGACAACAGATGGCTTTGCTCCGATCTGAGACACACACGTGAAAAAATTTCCAAACCGCTGAGGCCCCCTGGGGTGATGGCGCTACGGTGGCATCAGCAGCAGCTGACGTTGAAGGGCATGTGTGCTCCCTGGCCATAGCTGGCGATACATGGCACCGGACACTGCCCCCAGCTGTTTCTGAGGACGAGCTCCCTCTGCTTCTATCATGGAGTCGTCTCCTCCTACTCCTCTCTGACTCCTCCTCTGAACTGTCCCCATGGTCATCTCCTCTACCGGGAACATATGTGATATCCGTATAATCGTCATCATAATCCTCCTGGCCAGCTGCGCTTTCCTCAGACACCTCCTCAAGTGCACCAACTTCAGGTGGTCCACCATCATCCCCATCCACACACGTTACGTCCATACTATCGCCACCTAACTCAGACGTATGAGGTGGTGTACCTGCGCCTTCTTGTTGTTGTTGCAGTAGTGGCTGGGAATCAGTGATTTCACCACCACCACCAAATAACTCCTGCGAAGTGTCAAATGCAGCGGATGTGGTGCTTGTTGTAGCGCTGGTGGCTGCGGGAGATGAGGTGTTCTGTGTTAAATACTCAATCACCTCCTCACGATTTTGGGAAGTGATGGCACGTGCCTTCTTCTGAGCACTGTATTTTGGGGCAGGTCCGCATGAAATCACAGCAACACCACCTCACACAGCCACAGACCTGCCGGTGCCTGGTGGCCTTCCTCTGGGTCTGCCTCTACCTCTTCCTCTACCTGGTTTGTCCATTTTGTCCATCTCGGGGGTATGCTAGCTATATGCAGTGAGGTGGGTTCTCACTCAACACAACAGGTAGTTAGATGCAGTGAGCTGGGTTCACTCAACAGTAAAGGTACTTAAGATGCAGTGAGGTGGGTTCTCACTCAACACAACAGGTAGTTAGATGCAGTGAGGTGGCCCGGTGGGTTCACACTCAACACAACAGGTAGTTAGATGCAGTGAGCTGGGTTCACTCAACAGTAAAGGTACTTAAGATGTAGTGAGGTGGGTTCTCACTCAACACAACAGGTAGTTAGATGCAGTGAGGTGGCCAGGTGGGTTCACACTCAACACAACAGGTAGTTAGATGCAGTGAGCTGGGTTCACTCAACACCACGCTAGGTATATGCAGTGATGATGTGGGTTAAGTAAACACAACAGGTACTGGGTAGTTAGATGCAGTGAGCTGGGTTCACTGAACAGTATACAGTAAAGGTACTTAAGATGCAGTGAGGTGGGTTCTCACTCAACACAACAGGTAGTTAGACTTAGATGCAGTGAGCTAGGTTCACTCAACACAACGCTAGGTATATGCAGTGATGAGGTGGGTTAAGTAAACACAACAGGTACTGGGTAGTTAGATGCAGTGAGCTGGGTTCAGTCAACAGTAAAGGTACTTAAGATGCAGTGAGGTGGGTTCACTCAACACAAGGCTAGGTATATGCAGTGATGAGGTGGGTAAAGTAAACACAACAGGTACTGGGTAGTTAGATGCAGTGAGCTGGGTTCACTCAACAGTAAAGGTACTTAAGATGCAGTGAGGTGGGTTCTCACTCAACACAACAGGTAGTTAGATGCAGTGAGGTGGCCAGGTTGGTTCACACTCAACACAACAGGTAGTTAGATGCAGTGAGCTGGGTTCACTCAACAGTAAAGGTACTTAAGATGCAGTGAGGTGGGTTCTCACTCAACACAACAGGTAGTTAGATGCAGTGAGGTGGCCAGGTGGGTTCACACTCAACACAACAGGTAGTTAGATGCAGTGAGCTGGGTTCACTCAACACCACGCTAGGTATATGCAGTGATGATGTGGGTTAAGTAAACACAACAGGTACTGGGTAGTTAGATGCAGTGAGCTGGGTTCACTGAACAGTATACAGTAAAGGTACTTAAGATGCAGTGAGGTGGGTTCTCACTCAACACAACAGGTAGTTAGACTTAGATGCAGTGAGCTGGGTTCACTCAACACAACGCTAGGTATATGCAGTGATGGAGTGGGTTAAGTAAACACAACAGGTACTGGGTAGTTAGATGCAGTGAGCTGGGTTCACTCAACAGTAAAGGTACTTAAGATGCAGTGAGGTGGGTTCACTCAACACAAGGCTAGGTATATGCAGTGATGAGGTGGGTTAAGTAAACACAACAGGTACTGGGTAGTTAGATGCAGTGAGCTGGGTTCACTCAACAGTAAAGGTACTTAAGATGCAGTGAGGTGGGTTCTCACTCAACACAACAGGTAGTTAGATGCAGTGAGGTGGCCAGGTGGGTTCACACTCAACACAACAGGTAGTTAGATGCAGTGAGCTGGGTTCACTCAACAGTAAAGGTACTTAAGATGCAGTGAGGTGGGTTCTCACTCAACACAACAGGTAGTTAGATGCAGTGAGGTGGCCAGGTGGGTTCACACTCAACACAACATGTAGTTAGATGCAGTGAGCTGGGTTCACTCAACACCACGCTAGGTATATGCAGTGATGATGTGGGTTAAGTAAACACAACAGGTACTGGGTAGTTAGATGCAGTGAGCTGGGTTCACTGAACAGTATACAGTAAAGGTACTTAAGATGCAGTGAGGTGGGTTCTCACTCAACACAACAGGTAGTTACACTTAGATGCAGTGAGCTGGGTTCACTCAACACAACGCTAGGTATATGCAGTGATGAGGTGGGTTAAGTAAACACAACAGGTACTGGGTAGTTAGATGCAGTGAGCTAGGTTCACTCAACACAAAGCTAGGTATATGCAGTGATGAGGTGGGTTAAGTAAACACAACAGGTACTGGGGTATATGCAGTACTGGGTAGTACAATGTGCAGCTCCCTGTCACACACACAGGCAGTCAGTCACTGAATGTGCTGGGCTGCTGGCAGTGGCACACACACTATCAATTAGCAAGGCTGTGCATGCAACAAAAGTGTCAGAAAAAAAAAATGTACAGGTTGAGCTCTGAAAAGAGCTGTTGCTGGGTGCTTTAAAAGCAATATTAATCAGTCAGGAACAAGCAAAGCAGCCTAGAACCTAACTAATCTGTCCCTAAGAGAAAAAGTCTGCAGCAGCTGTCCCTTTCCTCTCTCTAGCAGGCACACGAGTGACTGTAATGGCCGCCGGAGGCTGCCTTATATAAGGGGGGGTGGGGCTCCAGGGCTTACTGTAGCCTGAATGGCTACAATGTGCCTGCTGACTGTGATGCAGAGGGTCAAAGTTGACCCTCATAGTGCATTATGGGGCGAATCGAACTTCCGGAAAAGTTCGCCTGTCGCAGGCGAACGCGAACCCCCAATGTTCGCCTGGAACCGTTCGCCGGCGAACCGTTCGGTACACCTCTAATAGGGAGCCAGGAAATGTGGACTCCGGAGGTGCCGACTGAAGTTGGGGGACTTCCATGGGCGCCCATAGTACTTTTGGCTATGGGGAAAATTTGGGTGTCGGGGCTGCCCATTATGCAAACTGCAGCTACAAATAGGGGGCGCAAGCACTGCTAACATTAATTGATATTTTACTATCGGAATTGGCACTGCAAAATAGTAGAATATTGGTAAATTAACCGACTAGTGGCTATTTCTGGCACGAAAATTTCCCGGCACCCTTTATTGCATGTTCGCCCAAGATGCCTCATATAACTGCCTCAGCTGAGCTCCAGACCTGATGAAGGCGAGGATTCGCCGAAACGCGTTGTGACGCTGCCAGCACGCTCCAACCCTCCGGGTCAGCCACTTCCTGTCCCTTCCATCTGGACCACGATCTCCGCAGGCCACGGAGTACGTAGAAGGCGGCCCCCTCCCAGGGTTTCAGGAATAGGGCTTTGCCCTCAATTGATATGCTTTTATGCATCTACTTTCTAGTAAGTGCAATTGTTTTATGCGCTTTTTAATTTAAATAAATCTGTTTTACACTATGGAGCGCTCCTCCGCTTTTCCATTTTTTCAGCTGAGCTCCAGCCTGTGTACATACTGTAGTTTCAAGCTTAAAGTGAACCTGAGATGGCGGGGGGAACAAAAATATACATATCTGGGGCTTCCTCCATCCCTCTCCGTGCCAATAGCTCCCTCAACATCCTCCTCCTCCTCCTGGATCTTCTAAAGTTGGCCCTGAAATGTCCTCTGGTCTGCTGTGTACTGCGCATGCACGGCCTGGCCTCGCATGCCCCCAGTCGCGCATTAGTCGCAGAATGCTCCTAGCCACAAGAGAGCGACAGGGGAGTGCACACGTGGCCGGACTGCGCCTGCACTGACTGGCCCCAACTGGAGGATTTTCCAGGGCCAATTTCAGAAGATCCAGGAGGCGGAGGAGGACGGTGAGGGAGGGATTGGCATGGAGGGGGCTGGAGAAAGCCCCATGGTTGTATATTCCCCTCCCCCCTCTTCTCCACCAGCTCAGGTACACAGATGGTCGAGCCATGCTATTCCTGTGCATTTCAGCCACCCAGCAGAGGTAATACACACAATGTCTCACGAGAAAGAATTCCATTTATTTACTTCACAAAACACATTCAGGACTAGCCAGCCTATTTTGCACCAGAGCTGGTCATCAAGTAAATGGAATGAAAATGTGGTGACAAACTTACAAAAGCATAAGTGATGTGCAAATCTCACATTCTTTGGATTTCTGTGGAGGCTGGAATGAGCTTTACATTCTCTCTACCTGCTTAGATGGACTGTCTGTGGGTGGTGGGTAATTTTCCTTTTAATACTCAGTCTCCCAGCAACTGCAGAAAGAGCCGCCATTTCCTTTTTGTATATGCAACCAAATAGGGCAATCCAATAGGCAGGTGGTCTGGCAGTTGAAAGACCATGATCAACCTTCAGTGAATAACCATTGCATATCACAGTTAGTGAGGAATTGCTGGGCTGTCTGCTCAGAAAATAGTAAATAGGATATTGCACTTTTTGGGTGTTCATTTAAAAAAGGTGCCAGGATCATGCTGATAGTTAAAATATCAGTGATGTTATCAATATTTGATAACCTACAATATCCTACCTACACTTAACACTAACCCCCTGACCACGCCTAGTTCTAACCCCTGCACCTATGCCTAACACTACCCCTCTCCTCCCACCCATGTCTTTCACTAACCCCACCTACCCCTAACACCCCCCTACCTACACCCAACACTAAACCCCCTACCTATGCCTAACACGACCCCCCTAACCTACAGCAAATACTAACCCCCCCACCCAGCTATGCCTAACACTCACCTCCCCACCTACGCCTAATACTAACCACCACCACCTCCCCCACCCAGCTATGTTTATTGCTTACCAATAGCGAGCGCCGTTTCGTAGCCAGTGTGGGGTTCAGCTACATAATAGCCAAACCCCAGGCACCTTATTACTCAACCCACCACTACCTTCACTGATATATGTCGTTTGACTACAGGATGTTTGAACTGTTTGAAGGTGTTCTATCAGTAGGGTGGGAAAGCCACGCCAGCCTGCATGCTTTATCTCTGGCCCCATTGCCTGCATGGCAATGTAATTACACAGTGCAGAATGGTGCCAAAGGGGATCAAAGTGGGGGAGGAATGGCATAGGAAAAGGGAACAGGGGTGATGCCCTGCCCAGTCGCAGTGTGATCTTAGCCCTGCTTTGCCCCCCAGCCTAACCCACCCATCACTTAAAGCCAATTCTTATTCCAAAGTTACAGAACTGATTTGCCAACTTACCTTACCTTACGAGTGGTTCCAGCTTGCACCCGCCTATTGCACGCGCACCAGTGTCATTACTCTATTACATGGTATAGCAGTATGCCAAATAGCCTGATGCCATACCAATCTAGATCCTACAATGGTGCCCCTTATTCCAACACTTTGATCTAAAGGGGCTGATGCTGTGACACATTAGATCTGGTAATGGCACCCCCTGTGGCAGCCATATTTTCCTGTGTCATATTACGTCCAACATCGGCGCTGAACGGATAAATGCTAATGTCAGACATAGTCTGACAGAAGATAGTAAAGGGTAATGCAAACTTGAAATAAAACTAAACTGACGAGATAACAATATCTATCATCCTAATCCTGAATAGGCTATGCCTGGATTCCATAGTTTTATTTTGTGATTAAAAGTTAAAAATGCAGATTTAAACTTTTACTGTCTCAGCTGAATGACAACAGCTTTTTAATGTTTTTTGGCTCCCACCCAAACAAATTTTCAGTAATTGAAAATGGGGTTAATTCACAATGGACCTACGCACATTGTTTTTCGTCCATTGACTATAAATGGCAAATAGCAAAGCGGTGTCCACCATTTTTGCAAGATACGTTAAAAAATTAGCAAGTCAAAATGTTCTTCCTATGTACAATTTTAGGAGCACACTTGTATATACAGAATGGAAAATGTAGTGGGGTTAGGATCTACCATGAAGTCCTTTGCGATCTACCGGTAGATCACGATCTACCTAATGGGCCCCCCTGATATATCACATACAATAACAGGCAAGTGGGCAAATAAAGGGTGCAGCACTTGTTTGTCCTTGTGCATTATCTGCTTGCTTGCCTCTTATTTCATGTGTTATATAGTAAATTGACGTTCAGTTTTGAGTTGTATAACTCTACACTTGTAAATTGTTACTCATTAACTACCTCCTATTATTTCCATCTCAAAAACATTCCCAGGAGGCTACCAAAATGTCTCATCTTCTTGACTACTGTAGCATCCTACTCTGCAGTCTACCAAAAAACAGACTGGCACCTCTCCAGTCCCTACTAAACTCTGCTGCCCACTTCATCCACCTCTCCTCCCACTCTTCCAAGTCAGCCTCTCTCTGCCAATCGCTCTCATAGTTGCCAGTTACCCAAAGGGTCCAGTTTAGAGTTCTCACCCTGTCATATAACCTCATAGTGGCCGGGGCCTCCTCCAAGAGTGTCTTATTCTGCTGTCAGTTGTCATAGGAATGTGTACCGGTGTTAGTGATGTCTCAAACCGCACATCATCTATGTATGTATTTTCACTAGCGTTGCTGGATATCCTGATTGTACAGAGTCTTGAACTTCTCTAGTATCAATGCTCACTAATATTTGCTTTGTGTTATGTATAGCACTACAGAAGATGTTGGAGTTGGATATATATATATATATATATATATATATATATATATATATATATATATATATATATATATATATACTGTACAGTACTGCCCATAATTATTCATACCCTGACAAATTTTGACTTAAAGTTATTCAACCTTTTATTCAACCAAAGTGGGCAGCATGGTGGCATGGTGGTTAGCGCTCTCGCCTTGCAGTGCTGGGTCCCTGGTTCGAATCCCAGCCAGGTCACCATCTGCAAGAAGTTTGTATGTTCTCCCTGTGTCTGTGTGGGTTTCCTCCAGGCACTCCGGTTTCCTCCCACATCCCAAAAACATACAGATGATTAATTGACTTCCCCTTAAAATTGGCCCTAGACTGCAATACATACACTACACTACATAGACATAGGACTATGGTAGGGATTAAATTGTGAGCTCCTCTGAGGGACAGTTAGTGACAAGACTATATTCTCTGTACAGCGCTGCGTAAGATGTTGGCGCTATATAAATACTTAATAATAATAATAATAATAGGTATATGCAAAAAGATAATAAGACGATGTACAAGAGGCATTATTGTGGAAAAAAATTCTCAGCTTTTATTTACATTTGAGCAAAAAGTGTCCAGTCCAAAATTGTTCATTGTTCTCAATAATCAACAGAGAAGCCTTTATTGGCTATTACAGCAATCAAATGCTTCCTATAATTGCAGACCAGCTTTTTGCATGTCTCCACGGGTATTTTTGCCCATTCATCTTTAGCAATGAACTCCAAATCTTTCAGGTTGTAGTGTCTTCTTGCCATCGCCCTGATCTTTAGCTCCCTCCACAAATTCTCAATTGGATTCAAGTCAGGACTCTGGCTTGGCCACTCCAAAACGTTAATGTTGTTGTCTGCTAACCATTTCTTTACCACGTTTGCTGTGTGTTTTGGGTCATCGTCATACTAAAATGTCCACTGGTGCCCAAGGCCAAGTTTTTCTGCAAACTTTTGTTTCATCTGATAACACAAAAGACCAGAAGTCTTCTTCTTTGTCCAGATGAGCATTTGCAAAGGCCAAGTGAGCTTTTGTGAGCTTTTGTGTGCCTTAAGTGGCATTCTCCTCGGTCTGCATCTGTGGAACCCAGCAATGTGATCCTTGGATTCTTTTTCACCTCTTTCACTATCCTGGCTAGCACAGGTGTCACTTTTGGCTTCCGACGACGTCTTCTGAGATTTTCCACAGTGTGGAACATCTTGTATTTTTTAATAATACATGCACTGTAGCCACTGGAACTTGAAAACATTTAGAAATGGCCTTGTAGCCCTTTATTGACTTGTGAGCAGCCACAATGCGCAGCCGCAGGTCCTCATAGAGCTCCTTTGTCTTAGCCATGAATGTCCACAAACCAAATGCAGAAAGCTGCTGTTTTTCACCCGTTGAGTTGATTAAAACAGCTGTTCCCAATTAATGAGGGTAATTAGGACTTTAGAACAGCTTGGACTATTTGAAATGGTATAGAACTTTGGATTTTCCCACAGGCTGTGACAGTTTGTGAAGGGTATGAATAATTTTGGACTGGACACTTTTTGCTCAAATGTACATAAAAGTTGAGAATTTTTCTTTTACCACAATAATGCCTCTTGTACATCGTCTTCTTATCTTTTGTAAGAAACCTATGTCATTTCCCGTCAAAAAATTACTCACTGATTGAGTAAAAGTAAAAAGCCAAAATTTGCCAGGGGTATGAATAATTATGGGCAGCACTGTACATATGTGTATATATATATGTGTGCATGTGTGTGCGTGTGCGTGTGTGTGTATATAATTTTTTGTATGGACTTGAGCTTTAACTTGGCTAGAATGATGTGACTGTATATGCAAGTGCAACGTGTCTCATCCAGAAGCCAAAAACAGATGACTGTTTAAGCTAAAAATACCGCCGGCTTCTTTGTTTCTTGCCACTATGGTGAGCGTTCCGGATGCGTATTTGAAGCCTGTGCACAAGTCCCCGGATTTACACAGTTGGCAGCTGCAGAAAATAAGAAGCCCCCATGAAGGAGGTGGGATTATGTGTCTCTTAGCAAACACTTCTAATAATAGTGTTGTGCTTCATATCAGTCTGGAGGGTATCCAGTGGCTGGCAAGGGCTCGGAGACACAAACCTCTTGTATGTTCAAATTGCATGCTGTTCAGTTTTATTCTATAGGAATTGTTGCTTTATATGGGACACTGGTATCAAAGCAAACCTGAATGGAAAATAAACTTATGTGATAATTACTTATATGTCTAATACTGATGGTAAATAGAACATTAGTCTCATATTTGTATTTTCAGTTTAAGATCTGATTTTTTTGACTGAATTATAAACAGCAGCCATGACAGTCTGATGTAAAATTGGCGCCATTTTGCAGTAAGTAATGACCCTTCAAACTTTTCTGAGTTAAAACCTTGTTTTCTCATCAGATACAAATGTTTTGCCTTCTATTTACTTTTCAGCAGATCTGGCTAAGTTTAACTTTCTGTTTAGCTGCCTCATTTGCATAGGTCAAAACCTCTAGTTATACTGGAAAACACTTGCTATACTGGAAACTAGAAAGGGCCTTCAAATAATTTCTTAGTATGCCTAGTACTGTATGTACATACATCTGTTTATCTTTCATGTCACATGTAAGTTTAGGTATGTTACTTTTAACAATAGAAAAAGAAGTGTTAAGTGAGCTATATCTACTTAGGTAAGTATCTTTTTTATTTATTTTTTCCCTTCAGACTCACTTTACAGGAGGAGCTCACAATCTAACTCAGGCACATATTATCTAGCTGCGTTTCATTTGGAAGCAGGGAGAAGCCAAAAGACGACTCTCCCTGCGCTAGTTAATTGGAGAATAAAATAAATATATTCCCCTTCTGATTAACTAATTTCTTCCTTTGGACATGTAGTTTAGGGCCCGGCTATTGCCAACACCCGAATTACAGTAATTTTATCGTAATCCGGGCTGCGCTGCTATAGCCCTAATTAACATTACGGCCTACATCAGTTTCCAAATCAGGCCCATCTCTGAGTGGGTTCTGCAATGGCCTGACTTCATCTAATCTTATTACAGTCAGAGTCACATGTCCGACCATATTATTATTATGTACTTATACAGAACTGACATCTTCTTACAGAGTACATAGTCATCCAACTGCCTCAGCAAAGGAGCTGAAAATCTAATCCTACCATAGTCATAGTCTAATGCCCTACCATATTATTATTTATAATGATGTATTTATATAATGCTGACATTTCCTGCAGCACTTTACAAAGTACATAGTCATAATAATAATAAAAGTATTTTTACAGTGCTTTTCTCCCTGGGGACTCAAAGCGCTGTGACCATGCGTTCTGCAGTCTCATAGGCTCAGAGAAAGAGGTGGGGTTTTAGCCTTTTCTTAAAGTAATCCTGTAAGGAAGAACGTGCCCCTGGGAGGTACCTCAGGAGGGGGGAGCCTCTGGATCCTAATGAGGCTTCCCCTGTCCTCCACAGCCAGCTCCATCAAGCCCTGGTTTCCCAGCACTGATGCAGACCAAAACACAACCAGCAGTGCGCAGTAGCAGCTTCCGGCTCGGGCTCCGGCAGAAGTAGCTGAGCCCAACCAGGTCTGCTCTACTGTGCAGGCGCGAACCATCTGCATCTGTGCAGCAGAGTGGACCTGGCTATTTCTGCCGGAATGCCACTACTGAACCTGCTTCTTTTTAGGTTTTTTTTTTGTGTGTGTGTGTGTGTGTGTGGGCGGGGGGGGGGGGGGGGGTGTTCAGCACTGGATTGCGTCTATTTAGGAGGGAAGAGGAAGACTCTTTTGGATCCAGAGGCTTTCCCTTATAGGGACACTTTTCTCCCTACAGGTGCACTTTAAAGCTGAAAAGGAGCCTCTCGCACTGATTGTGGAAGTGAGTTCCATTGAGCAGGGGCTGCATGGGAAAAAGGCCTGTGCAGCAAATGTTTTTAAGTGGTTCCTGGGAATAACTAAATGTGTCTTATTTCCAGAGCGGAGGGTGCAAGGAGGGGTGGATAGTTCCAGTAGATCCGCTATATACTTGGGTCCCATGTGGCTTAGGGCCTTGAATATCAGCAGAAAGATCTTAAAAGGGATTCTCCATTTTACTGGCAACCAGTGAAGAGTTTGCAGTACTGGGGAGATGTGTGAGTTGGGGGGGGGTGGGCATTGGCTAGGAGTCTAGCTGCTGCATTCTGTACTAGGTGTAAGGGCTGCAGAACTTTATCTGGGGATCTGATGAACAGGGCATTGCAGTAGTTCAGGTGGGACAACCACATGGAGGAAAATGACACAGTGGGAAAGTCAGCTACATGGAGGACAGTGACACAGGTAGGGAGAGAAAGAGCTGGTTGGGTGCCGACACATACACAAACTTAGAGGATAATCTGGGCCTGACTGCAATGGCCCCAGAGCATATGGGCCCCTGTGCATTGTATGGCCTACTCAATCCCTGCAGTACGAAACCGAGAATGCCGTGTTGTGCTGGAATTTACCACCATTCTATCAAACAAACATGCAAATCAGGTGCTTGACTCAAGCCTGACTAGGTAAACCTGCTTGTTTCAGGGTTGTAATTCAGACTCTACTGGTGCCAGAAGATCAACAGGATACCAGGCAACTGGAATGGTTTAAAATAAAATAAATATGGCAACCTCCATTTCACTCTCACCTTGTGCGCGATCTCCTGCAAAACAGAACCCCAGGACTTTACGCCCATCAGCATGACGCGGTCAGCTAGTAGTTAAAGCAGACCTGAAATCAGAATTTCCTCTCTGCTCTAATAGATAGATACGCAATAGCATAATAACCTTTTTAAAAAAACAACATTGCTTTTTACAGCTGATACAAATCCTTCAATAAATCTGCAGCTGCAGTGTGTCTACTTCCTGCTTTCATGGAAGCAGTCATAGTGTTAACATTCTGTGTTTACATACTAGCTGCTCTGCTGTGTGAGGAGATTCCTGAGCTGACACAACTTAGAGATCAAATTATGGTGGTGAAGTGATAAGTCACAGATGAGGGGGAATAAGACTCACAACATCTACTCCCGTAGCAATGTATGATAGGGTGAATGAAAACCATATCATGTATATATTGCTGAACCTTTTTTTGTTTCAAGGGTTTTTATTGAATGAAATAGTAAGTACAAACATTTATACATCACAATGACCCCACACGTGGGGTAGGCTTATAGTACAAAGTTGTTATTCATAAACATAGCTTGACACAATAGGTACTTTATGAATGAATTAACATTTATCAATTCCTAAAAAAACATCGACCTATAAAGTGCTAAAGGAAAAGGCAATATCTTCATGGGGGTAGGAGAGGAACCGGGAAGGAAAGTGGAAGGGAAAGATGTAGGGAAAGGGAAAATAGGAAAGGGTATAGGTCGTACCATGGGTGGGTGTACCACTACCACTACATGCCAATGGTAACGGCCCAGGAGAAAAGAGGGAAAGGGGAGGGCCAAGGGGGAAGGGGGGGAAGGGGAGGGGATAGGTGTGGTGAGAGTTTAGCTGTCGAACATAACTTTCCTCTATAATAGAGATTTGTTATCAACACGATTTCTGCATATTCTAAAGCTGAACCTTTTTTCGATCATACAAGTGCATTAACACAGCAGAAATGATCTCAGCATGTGTGGACTGCTGTGACATTGCCGTGTGCTTTGTTGCTGTCTCCTTTATATGACTTTATCTCTGCTGTGAGTGTGCCAGATGTGCTGGGGCTGCTGGAGGTCAGCTTCCTAGGAGTCTCCAGCAGCTGCTCCTCATATCTTCAAACATTTAGCCAGATTGAGACATAGTTATTCTCCATTCCTGGGAATTATCAGGGTTTACTTCTGAGATTTGGGCTTTCAATGTATCTCATGGTTTGGCATTTATGTTTCTTCTCCCAGTCTCTGTGCTTACGGATACCTGAGGAGGGACGCTCATTCTGATTCGGTGGAATTGAAAATTTCCGCATTTCCAATTGGAACTCGGAAAACGGAAATCGGAAAGCAGAATTCTGCAGAAATCCAATTATCCGCAACTCTGTAATTTTAGCCTGATCACTGAACTCAGAAGCATTGGACCAATCAGGGAATGCAGTATTTTTCAGCAAAAATTTAATTTTAGACCAATCACAAGATTTTCCTTTTCTCCGATTTCCGTTTTTCCAATTTTTGTTCATTTTTTACATTCTCTGATGCAAAGAATGACTAATAAAATACACCTTGAACATTGTAAATTGGAAAAATCGGAAATTCCAAAAATTGGAAAAACTAATTATTTTCATTCGGACTTTCCACAAAATTGTAATTGGGCATCTGCGACCATCACTTTACCTGAGGCAAGGTCTCTTGTACAAAACTGAGGGAACAGGCATGTATGTGCAGCAATCCTCATTCCCACCACGGTCCTCATTCTCCTTCATACCCCTCCATTCCCTTGTAAAAAGCTTCCTTTTCCTCTTTGTTCAGACGCATCCCGACTCTCCTGTAGATGTGTATCGTGTTTTTTCTGGCAGTCTCCCTAGGAGGACACGCGCAGCTCAGAGCTGCCTTTATAGGTTAAGGAGGCGTGTCTGAGGTGTGTCAGCTGATTCCTGTGGTCAGCTGACACTTGCTGCAGGGATATTGCTGATTGGTCAGATTTCCCTGGGGGCTTGATCTGTGATCTATTCCTTCTATATAAGCCCAGTGCATTCAGTTACTCGCTGTCCATTATAGCTATCAGTACGCTGAGTGCTGGACCTTGCCTTGCTATTGTGCCTAAGTCAGCTCGTTTTTCAGAGCTATATATATATATATATGCAGACCCTGCCGATATATATGTACTTTAGTTAGATCAGTCTTGTATCTTGTATTTTATATTGTATATTCTCCTGATTGTTATCCTGTGTATGACCCGGCGTGCCCCTCACTTTGATTAGTCTCATCCTTCCTGTACTACAGACATCTGATACTCGGTTCTGACCTCGGCCTGTTAATGACTCTGTCTCTGCCTTATCCTCTCTGTACTGCAGTCATCTGATACTCGGTTCTGACCTCTGCCTGTTGACGACTCTGATTTTGTCTGACTCCTGGTACCTCTGTTTCTGATACGTGTATGACTTTTGGCTATCCTTGACTTCTCGATTTCTTTAGATCTGCTAAGTACCTAGTGCCCCAGGCCTTACATGTATCTTTTTTGTATTTAAGTTATTTGAGGGAGGGGATTTTAAGGTTAGGTGTCAGGAAGGGTTTTTTTGTGGTTAGTCAGGAAGGGGGTTTTAGGGTTAGGCATCAGGAAGGGGAATTTTGGGGTCAGGCACCACTGGGGGGTCTTAGTGTCATGAACTACCAGGGGAGGTGTTAGGGTAAGGCACCACCAGAGGGTTTTAGGGTTAGGCACCACTGGGGGGGGGGGGTTAGGATTAGGCACCGGTAGGGGGAAGGTTCTGTGTGAACAGAGGATTAGGTTTAGTTGTAGTTTACCAATGTTTTACAGTCTGTTTTATTACGACTGTAAATATTTATTTGTATTTATTATTGTAGACCATATTTTGCAATTTTGGCTTTATCCCGCGCCCTTTTTAATACCGTTTCTTTACCATATTTGTTATTGTAACTCAGATAAAGATGAAAAATGATTAAAAAAAACATTGTCATGGACGATATTTTAAAATTTCGCTTCACTTTTCCTGTCACCCTTATTTAACGTATGTACTTTGCATAGCGTACAATGTAACTTTTTGGCTCTGTTGCAATGCAGTTTGTTCCCCATGCAACTTATACAGTGTGAAATGGCCTGAAAACGTTGTGAGTCTTGTTGGATATTTAGAATCTTGCCTATGAATTATAGTTTGTATACTCTCCCAACTTATGTATTTTCTGAGCATTGGTTTCCCCCACAATGCAGAAACAAACTGCTAGATTTTATTTATTTCTTTAAAAAAAATGACCTCTAGAGCGTACTGGTTTTTTATATAATTGTGGTGGGTACCTTTGAGGGTAGGTAACCTTTGGGGTTGGTTCTGATAATAGCATTTCCACAGATCCCATAATGTAATGTCCTTGTTCTGCACGGCAGAAGGACCTTCAGCACATTTGTGGCATATAGCATTGCAAAAAATAATTTTAACTTCTCAAAAACTACCAGGGGATGAAGTAATTTCTGCTGTTATGATTTAGCAACAGTGACTGGGAGTCATCCAGAAATGTACCGCGTAGAGTTCCAAAAATCTAAGTTGTCGGATGATAATTCATTTATTATTTATAGGTTTCTTATTTTATTTAATCAAAGGAACCAAAATGAGATTTGGGTGGGGGTTTAGAAAGGTTGTTTAAAGTTATATTTCAAAAAATGGTTTAAATTGTAAAGGTAATTCCAGTTTTTTGTCTTAAAGGATATCAGCAGAAAATGTTCGGAAGCCTTCAGCTGCCCTAATTAAATAAAATTTGGAGTCTCTATTAAGGCGATTATAATTGACCTAATGCACGAAGAGAACTGACTCAACAAAAGGCAGATTCCTGGTGTATTTTGATAAACCAATTGATTTTTCTTTATACTGTTAAAGTGATATTACATTGGAAAACAGAAAATCTTAGTTTATAAGAGATTAAAGTGAACTTGTAGCAAAAGTGTTCAAAATACACGTAACACAAACTATATATTAAAACTGATGGGGGTGGAAGCTGTTGCAGGGGGGCCCGGGGGCTAGTGGGCCCCAGATACAGAGCACGGAAGTGAAAGTGTAACTTCTTGTGGCACCTGATGCATGTCCCATGACATGTAGAGACAGGAGCTGCAAGGAGCTACACTGTACAGTGCGGCTAAAGAGAGGAGTGAAGAGGACCTGTCGCTTGCTCTGCTAGTGGGTAATGTATGCTGCTTCCTCTGCCACACTCTGCTCGCTCGGGGATGGGGATGGGGAGGAGGGTGATTAGCTATCACAGGGGCCCGGGCAGCTCAGTGTTGCTGGGGGGCCTGCTATTTCTTAGTTACCACCCTGGAAACTGACACACTAAATCCCCAGTTCATACATTTTTGGTAATTCCACTCCCAGTCAATCATACATTATGTAATCCATTCGCAATTTCGTGTAATTTTCACATACAGTAAATTTGTGCCAACTTAGCAGTTAATATCAAAATTGCTACCTCTGTTAAGGGGAATAGTGGCAACAAGACAACAAAACTAAAAATACCTTGTAGTTTTTGGGAAAACTGATTTAAAAAATCCCCCCAATATAATAGTTTTTAAACTCAAAAAAATAACAGTTTAAAAAACTCAGAAAAAAGGAAAACATTTTTCCTTTTGCATATTTCAAATCAATAATATCAAAAACGACAAGGTCTTTTTGAAAAAAATGTTTTGACTTGTTCCAACTATTCTCAACATATGAAGCTAGAAATGTTTGTGATGCTAGCAAGTATGGGGGCTTTGCTATTAACCCCTAAAGTCGGCACAAAATTATGCAAAAATTATGTGACAATGTGAAATTACGGTTGATGATTACATTTACATACAAAATGAAGAACAATTTCCCCCAAATTTAACATTACGATTTGGCTTCGGAATTGCTGGTAGATGCTAAAGAGGAGACAGTCTATGAAATGCTGCAGCGTGAATTTCCACATTTTATTTGCAAAACTGCATACTCTTTACAAAACGTTTTTGTTTATGCATCATCAATTTAAAATAGTTAATAGCTATTACGGGAAGCACTAATTGTCCCAGGGGCACATAGAGCTACTTCCTCTGAGATTTCATTAAGGCTAATTACACAGGGTTGCAGTAGCATGGGATGTAACTCGCATAAAGAAGGAGCTGACCAATGTGCACCTTCAATGAGGAACTTGGTGCGTATCAACGTGTGTCATTCTAGCAACACACTGCATGTTCTGCGTTATAACAATGGAATCCAATTGCATCTCAGCACAACTGATGAGGTGTTAACTATTTGTAGACTTTGAATCACAGTGTGCAAAGCAGTGTCTGTCCCTCTTTTGGAGAGACAGTCCCTCTTTAGGAGCACTGTCCCTCTGTCCCTCTTTCCTCCTCATTTGTCCCTCTTTCAGGACTGTGTCCCTCTTTCTATGTAAATATATATATTTCTCTACTAAAAAATGTGTTTGACTGACTCTAAACTTTATTCCCATCCTTTAAATTGATACTGTATATTACTAATTTTGAAATGTTACTATAAAGGAAAATGAACTGGGATACTAAGGACCAGTGTGGTTTGAATTATAAAACAACATTTATCTTTATGGTATGCGTGACTAGGGGCGTAATCAGGGGTGTGGCGGGGGCGTGGCTTGAAGAGACACTGAAGCGGAAAAAAATTATGATATAATGAATTGGTTGTATAGTACGGATAATTACTAGACTATTAGGAGCAAAGAACATATTCTCATATTTTTGTTTTCAGTTACATAGTGTTTTTTTGTAACAATGCATCATTGTTTAATATTAGCATTTTACACACATCTCAGCATTCTAAATGATTTTTACAGAGCAGGCTGTGAACTTTTGACCTGTCCTGGGCAGAAGAAAAAACAATATAGTGACAAACAGTTGAGATAACAACCTTCAGAAGTCATACCTTTGAAAGTCCTGGAGCTCAATGGCTTATTTGCATAGATAACAATTGGAGTTTTTTTTTTAACTCTTCCTGCACTGGAAACAATATTAGACTTATGTTTCTGCTCCTAATGTTTTATGTCCTGGCTGTACTACACATACAAACCATTATATCATAATTTTTTTTCGCTTCAGTGTCTCCTTAAGTGTCCCTTTTTCTCATCTCAAAAAGTTGGGAAGTATGATGCAATGTTAAGGCAGTGTGAAAAAAAGCCTCCTTGACCTAATTGCAGCTTTCTTTTACTCTGTTGAGTATACCACGTCCTGATTTGATGATGACATCATCAAGCTGAAATCCAGTGCATAATTCAGAGGAGTGCAGGTACAAGAACACTGCAGTTTTCCTTGGAATAAGGAAAGGTGAGGTACTACCACGGATACTGAGCACTAGCAAACGCCAGTTAGAGAATTTACCACCAGTCTCCTGTGTGAAAGAGGGCGTTATATAGGGGCCACTGTAGAAGACCCTGCAGAGGGGCCAATATAGGAATCTGATTTTTAACCTATTTTTTAACGTAGTTTCTACGTCCAGGAACCATGCGCGCTGCCGCTCGCTCCCGCGGCCGATCGCGCGCGTGCACGCGCACTCCCGGCCGCGGATTCGGTAGCCAGGGAATCAATGTATCGGGCTATGGTGCCCGATCATTGATTCCTCTCCCCCGCTGAAAAAGCGACAGCTTCTCTCGGAAGCTGCGCCTTTTCTGGCTGTTCCCTCCCCGATGCGTCATTCTAAGCGTGGGCTACTCTTAGAGTGACGTCATGTAAACAAACTCATGGCCGCCATCTTGTGGCCAAAAAGTAATACTACACCTGTAAGAAAAAAAAATAAAAATAAACACACATTTACATTATAAATCTATTGTTTACCTCCCACCCTCCCAAAACTACCCAAATAAAATGTTTACTATAAAAAAAAACATTACAATAAAAAAAAAAAACATGTAAATATTTACCTAAGGGTCTAAACTTTTTAAATATGAATGTAAAGATGAAATATTTCTATATTTTTTTTTATTTTAAACTTGTAAATAGTGATAGATGCAAAATGGAAAAAATGCACCTTGATTTCCAAATAAAATATTGTCGCCATACATTGTGATAGGGACATAATTTTAACGGTGTAATAACCGGGACATATGGCCAAATACAATACGTGAGTTTTAATTATGGAGGCATGTATTATTTTAAAACTATAATGGCTAAAAACTGAGAAATAATGAATTTTTCCATTTTTTTCTTATTCTTCCTGTTAAAATGCATTTACAGTAAAGTGGCTCTTAGCAAAATGTACCCCCCAAAGAAAGCCTAATTGGTGGCGGAAAAAACAAGATATAGATCAGTGCATTGTGATAAGTAGTGATAAAGTTATAGGCTAATGAATGGGAGGTGAACATTTCTCACGTGAAAACGACGGAACCTGAATGGGTTAAGCTGTATACAGATTCAAAGTCTATGACCAGTTCACCCCTCATCAGTAGCGATGATATTTGACACAACGGATTCCTTTGTTCAAAGCAGAACATGCAGTATGTTGCTAGAGTCACCCACACAGATGTGCACAGTGTTAAGGTAGCCATATATAAGGTAGCCATTCGACCAAGAGATCAATCTATCTCTAATCTAATCTAATTAGAGAGAGATCTGTTGGCTGCCCATACAACACAGGCTGATTTCCGATTGATTTCAGTAGCGATTTCTGCTGGGTCCGCCGCCTTAACGATGCCTCCCTACTGTATAAATGTGCAAGCCCCCTTCCCCCCCATGCGGTGCCCAACGGTCTTCTGAATCCCATGTACTACATTAGCACTATGCATGCCGCCGCTGTATAGCACATGGCATGTGTGTGACTACACTAAAACGCCATTTATACCGCTAATAGAAGAGCAGGTTCGATACATCGAGATGAAATTGGTCGCATGTCGATTGGGCATGCTCTTGGCGTCACTGTTTTTCATCCGATTCAATATTAATTATTGAAACGGATGGTTGATCGGCCGCTAAGTCGAGAGATGTAAGGCTGCCTCTGTTAAGTTACCTCCTCTGTAGTTATTTTTACATGCAGTTAAATTAACAGCCTGTCTTTAACTTTAGAATTCTGGAGTTACGTTAAAGAGACTCTGTAACATTAAAAAGATCCCCTGGGGGGTACTCACCTCGGGTGGGGGAAGCCTCCGGATCCTAATGAGGCTTCCCACGCCGTCCTCTGTCCCACGGGGGTCTCGCCGCAGCCCTCCGAACAGCCGGCGACTGTGCCGACTGTCAGTTCAATATTTACCTTTGCTGGCTCCAGCGGGGGCGCTGTGGCGGCTTTCCGTTCCGAACTACACGGAAATACCCGATCTCATTCGGGTCCGCTCTACTGCGCAGGCGCAGGAAACTTGCGCCTGCGCAGTAGAGCGGACCCGACGGCGATCGGGTATTTCCGTGTAGTTCGGAGCCGACAGCCGTCAGAGCGCCTGCGCAGGAGCCAGGAAGGTAAATATTGACGTCACCGCTGCACGGACTCCACGGAGGGCTGCAGCGAGACCCCTGACGGATGGAGGACGGCATGGGAAGCCTCATTAGGATCCGGAGGCTTCCCCCACCCGAGGTGAGTACCCCCCAGGGGATCTTTTCATGTTACAGTTCCTCTTTAAGGATTGAAGAGTTCACTTCAGAGATCTCTCCTTAACTTATAGACAGAAAGGTTTTACCTAAGGTGGCCATACATGGTACAATTTTAAACATTTTTCGATTAGATAATTTAGTTCGATTATTCCGTTAGATCGAGTATAAAGATTTTTCTCACATGTCCGATCCGATTTTTCTCGAAGAAACGGGATAATCGTTCGAATTTCTTGATCGAAAAAAAAATATATTTACAACTTTCATTCGATTCGATCATATAGATTGAATAAACAGGATAATGGAACGTTTTTATTGTACCATGTATGGCCACCACTAGGTTTACCTGAGGTAAAATGTTTTCTGAATACTACATGCCTTTAGAGATGGCCCGAACAGTTTGCCGGCGAATGGTTCCCGGCGAACTTCGGTGGTTCGCTTTTCCGAAAGTTCAATTCGCCCCCATAGTGCATCATGAGGGTCAACTTTGACCAGCAGGCAGATTGTAGCCAATTAGGCTACACTCCCTCCTGGAGCCCCCCCCCCCCCCCCCCACCTTATAAAAGGCAGGCAGCATCAGGCATTGGACTCACTCGTGTGCCTGCAGTAATTAGAGAAGTGATAGCTGCTGCAGACTCTTATAGGGAAAGCTTAGTTAGGCTCTTGTAGGTTTGTTAGCTTGCGCCTGGCTGATTGTTATTGCTAAAAAAGCACCCCTCAACAGCTCTTTTATGAGCTAATCTTGTTCTTGTGAACTATTTTTTTTGTGTGTGTGTGTCCCACTGACACTTGTGTTGCATAGACAGGTAATTCCTACTGTGTGTGTGCTACTGCCAGCCAGGCCCAGCACATTCAGTGACTACCTGTGTGTGGCAGGTGCACATTGTAATACCCATCACTGCCATACCCATACCTACTACCTGTTGTTCACTTCAGTGCACCCACCTACCTACGTGAGCGCATGCAGTGTCACTGAGCAGGTCCGGTACCTGTCTGTGTGTGACAGGTGCACATTGTAATACCCATCACTGCATATACCTACTACCTGTTGTTCACTTCAGTGTACCCACCTACCTTCGTGAGCGCACGCAGTGTCACTGTGCCTGTCCAGTACCTGTCTGTGTGTGACAGGTGCACATTGTAATACCCATCACTGCATATACCTACTACCTGTTGTTCACTTCAGTGCACCTACCTACCTTCATGAGCGCAGGCAGTGTCACTGTGCCTGTTTGGTACCTGTCTGTGTTTGACAGGTGCACATTATAATACCCATCACTGCATATACCTACCTGACAGTCACTGTTGTTCTATGATTGAGCTACCACAGCCCGGCGACCATATGGGCTTGAAAACCGCCACGGCCTGCACTCTGGCCATGGTGCGCACCAGTCCAGCACGGCCGTCACTACAAAAACAGTTGTTTGCGGTGCGTTACACAGTGAGTTTGGTGTGTCAGTGTGAAGCAGTACTCTAATTACACTACCTGATTGATGTATACACATGCAAGATGTTTTAAAGCACTGGGCTTGAAAACCGCCACGGCCTGCACTCTGGCCATTGTGCGCACCAGTCCAGCACGTCCGTGATCCGTCACTACACTAACAGCTGTTTGCGGTGCGTTACACAGTGAGTTTGGTGTGTCAGTGTGAAGCAGTACTCTAATTACACTCCCTGATTGATGTATACACATGCAAGATGTTTTAAAGTACTTTAGGCCTTCAATTTAGCATTCAATGTGATTTCTGCCCTTAAAACGCTGCTTTGCGTCAAATCCAGATTTTCCCCCGGGACTTTTGGCATCTATCCCACTCCCCCATGCCCCCCTCCAGATGTTAGACCCCTTGAAACATCTTTTCCATCACTTTTCTGGCCAGCATAAGTGTTTCTAGTTTTCAAAGTTCACCTCACCATTGAAGTCTATTGCGGTTTGCGAAAGTTCACGCTAACCGAACCGAAAATCGGAGGTTCGGGCCATCTCTACATGCCTTATCACCATGGTGATAACTCTAGAAACATTATTAAAGACAGGAGATCTAGAAACATTATTAAAGACAGGAGATACGCTTAGTGAATTGAGGCCAAAGTCAGAGGGTAGAGAAACAAAGGAAAGTTAATAATGAACACATTAAAGCGGAATATAACCCTGCATTTCAACTTTGCTCTAAAATATTATTTACAGTATATTATATGCAACCAGCATTTTTTTTTTTTACTAGACCAGCATTGGAAGGGTTACACAGTGCTTTAAAGTTCCTGGAGATTTCTGCAGATGCATCCGAAGCTGACATAGATACATTTTGTTTAGATAAATGTATCTAAGTGTTGAATGTGACTCATCTCTCTGACTGAGAAGGAGTTGGAGGAAAGCCAAAGAGTGTGTAACATTTCTCAATAGATACATATAACTAAATAGAATGTAACAATCTGAACTTCTGCATATCTCTCCACGGAACTTTAAACCTCTGTGTTTAACCCTTCCAATGCTGGTGTAGTAAAAAAAAATGCTTTTTGCATATAATATGCTGTAAATAATGTTTTAGAGCAAAGTTGAAATTCAGAGTTATATTCCGCTTTAAGTACATCCTGGTCCCGCTCTGCTCCAGGGCCCCATAACAATTGCTGTGACTGTTATGGCTATTGCTATGCCCCTGAAACCCAGAGCAGAGTTATAAAAGTCAGATCTACTTGACCAGTAAAGAAAGTTGAGAATTGATCAAACCGTCTCATCCACTAGCTTTGTGCAGTTCCGTACAATCTTACATGGCCACTGATGCCCGGCTGTGCCTCCCCGACCACTGGGCTACAATTTCAAACAACAAAATGTCCAAAATTGATCTGAGGTATATCAATCAGTCCTGCAGTCATTCAATAGAATAGAAGAGTTCCAGCTAATCCTTGCAGGACAGCTGCACACTCTATTGCATTGCTTACACAGCTGGTGCAGGAGTGCTAGAATCTGAGGTTAATTGTTCTGTCCTTGCAGTAAAGGTGCCCATACACTTGCTTGATTTTCTGGACAGGCTTGATCACCATGATCGAATGTGCCAGAAATTGATGCCACTACACAGCTGCCATGGTAGCAGTGGTAGATTTCAGGATGACTCCCCCCAGTCTCCCACACTCATATAAAATGTGTTCCAGCTGGACCAGTGGAGAGTGTTGCAGAAGAGCATTAGTCCTCACCATCATTGCCGGGATTATTACCTAAACTGCAGTGTAATAAAACAACCACAAGATGTCACTGAGTGTAGGACAACATGGTAAATTAATGGGATTGTCATTTCCTGTATTCACTCTGTATTCTCTCTGTTCTGAGCAAGCTGCATTTCCTGATGGTGGTGTATGATATATCTCTGCATGTTTTCCTTCAGTAAAGAGTTTTATATTGTTATACTAAGTGCCTATCTGTATGTACAAAACACTAAGCTCGAACATCTGTATCCCGTGACCTAAAAGTATGTACCTAGCCATGTAATATACGTGCCAATGGGTCACGAGGTATGGGCACCCCAGCAGTGATGGAGAGAGGACACAGGAGGAGTGCGCCAGCTTACCGTCTCAGAACCGCCAGTGTGAATCAGTCATAACAGTCTGAACAGCAAGACGATGGAGTGTAGCAGCAGCAGCCTACACCAACAGATTGTTGAAGCAGCACTCTCAAACCAGCAGCTTGTGATCATGTGATCAACATTTTTAGACAGGATTCTTACCTGCAGAAGCCCCATTTGCAACAGAGTGTTGGTGGTAGCGGTGCGGCCAAAAACATGCCTCCGGGGGCCTTCGAAGTATGCGGTACGTGGTAATTCCCATCTGGCAGCCAGCCAAGCAGGAAGTGATGCTCACTTCCTGTGGCCAAAGGGATCACATGCGCTGAAGCATATTGCTAAAACACGCTTCTGAACATACACGCCGGGAATACTTGCAGTGGGCATTTAAAAATATATGTGTTGCCATAGACTTACATGACTTTCGGTCCGCCACAGGTCGATGCAAAACCGCATGGTAACGTAGGTTTACGCTCGCGTTGGGGGTGCAGCGAAGACATCACTTCCATTGCATCGCGACATACTGCTTCGCTATGAACATCCCCATAGACTTTCATTGCCCTGCAGGGTGGTGCGGTAAAAATACCGCACCACATCGTCCCAGTGTGAAAGGGCCCGAATACAAAAAGGTTAACATTAAAGGAATCTGATTATTAAGCTGATGGAATTTTTTAATCTGTGGCTAAACAGGGAAACATATTTGATTTTTGAACCTCTGCATAGTAAACAGCATTTCGCGATCACTTGTACTGAACGCGTGCCAGGCGCCTGTGCGATTTGACGAGTGCTAGATCAAGTCTATCTTATTAAAACAAATGTTAACTGCCCCCACTTGGCCACTTGTAATGTGGGCATCTATCCATACAAAGACTAGATAACTATTTATGTGATGTGTGATGTGCTTGGGAATGATGGATTAAGTTTAATTACAAAGTGAATTTGTAGGTGTGCGTCAGACAAAATCTTGGTAAGCTTTCAAAAAGAAAGGAAAATGATATCCTGTTTAATATTAGCTGCCGGTATATTTAATTAAAGCATACTTTGTTGAGTACTGGCAAGGATAGGCTGGCTTTAGCTTTTTTTTTCAGGTTGTGATAAAAAAATGGTTTCAAGGAGAAAAGGAAATAGAAAAAGACGATAATAATATGTACGGTATATGTAATGGTTATTGACATTCGGGGGTCTTTCGCACTGCATCGCATCAGTTGCATTGTAGAATCATTCTGCATGTCAACTCAGTCACTGCCCATACAATCCTATAGGCCTGTCCACATCTCTGCTCTGCTTTGCTCTCTGTTGTAACGGATCACATTATTCTAAAGTTGCCCTACAAATGATACAATTAGAATTAATTTATAAATTTATTTATGTGACGCTGTACAAAATAAGTAAGTGGGGTACCTAATAATACACAACAGAAAAAAGAGTCCAATAGCTCTACTGCATAACTTGAAATTAGTACCAGGGAGTCAACCAGTCAGCACCTGGATCCAACGAGGTGCACAGAAAGCTCGGCAAAGTGAAAGGAAGACTGGGTCTCTACCTGGATTTGTGCAATTATAGCAGGATATTTATTGTGCCATAGCAGCTAGAAACACAATGTTTCGTCCAGAGACCTTTGTCAAGTGTACCTAATAATACAGACAATAGTGTACACCAAATATAGACACTGGTACAAAATACAGAATTGCTTATACCAGTGACAAATGTAACATGATGAATACAATGTATAACAATTTGCAAGACACAGATGGGTGAGAGAGCCCTGTCCTTGCGAGTTTACAATCTCAAAATTGCCTCTCTGCTTTAAAAGATAAGCAACAGCATAATAACCTTTAAAGGAAAACATTTCTTAGTTACATCTGATACAAATCCTGTTAAATTTAAAGCAAAATTCTAAGAAAAAAAGCTTTTTAAATAGGTAAACTGTATAACTGGTTTGATAATAATAATAATCCGAACATTTGTATAGCGCTTTTCTCCTGTCGGACTCAAAGCGCTCAAGAGCTGCAGCCACTAGGGGAGCACTCAAGAGACCACACTGCAGTGTACGGGAGACTTGCCTTGAACTCCTTACTGAATAGGTACTGACCCAAGCCAGGATTCGAACCCTGGTCTCCCATGTCAAAGGCAGAGCCCTTAACCAGTACTCTATTCAGCCACTGCTCATTAATGTATACTATTTATGCTGTCCCATTCAGGGACAGATTTACCATAGACACCCTAGGCACGTGCCTACAGGTACCTGTTGATGGAAAGGCGGCTCACTCCCATTCTCGAGTGCCTCCCTCCTTACCTATGCAGATTCCCATGCCGAGAGTAAATGAGAGGTAACTCACCTGACTCGCAGCATTGCACTGATGAGCTCTCCCTTCAGTCAGGGGAACCTCTAGCTACCTAATACTGAGGGTACCTCTGCCTACCTAATGCTAAGGGGCACTTGTGACTGGCTGCCTACGGCAGGCAAGGGCAGTAGAGGAGAGGTGACAGCTGGGCCAGCCAGGACACTTGCAGTGTAGTACGGCAGGGGCTTTGTAGGTTCATAGAGGGTGAAGTCTAGGGTGCCAGAACATCTGTGCCTATAGGCTTCTGTGATGTAAATCTGGGCATGGTCCCTTTGAATATACCTCCTGCTTCTTGCTCACAGACAGGAGGTTATATGCAGAGAGCAGTTATTATCAGATCTGACTACAGAATACAAAAATGTGAGTACATAGATATGGGCAGTAGGGCAACTGTTTCCATGGCGAAGAATGAGGAAGCTGGAAGGGTAAAGAGGAAGCAGACCTGGTATGACTGAGGGGTTAGAGGCAAGTGACATTTGACCTCACTTGCATACACGTTCGGGGGGCGGGAACATGTAGATTTCCCTGTCGGCACAATCTGCTGTAAGGAGAAATCTGCATGCAATGGTGTGGTGCGATGTGCCGCCAGATGCAAATCACACCATGTGTGCAACTAGCTTTGAAGGATATCCGAGGTCACGTGTGTCCCTCAACGCAGCTCCGGTCTTCTCCGGGGTTCCACTGGCCACCTCTGAAGTATCACTGACCTCCCCCCCCCATGGGCCAGCATCTTCTGCGCATGCGCGGGTGTGTACCTGTGCCACACAAGAGCGTGCGCATCTCACCAGGAAAACCCAGAAGCAGTAGTCTCCTCCTGATGTGCAGAAGACAACTACCCATCGGTGGTAGGTGATACCTCAGAGGCAGTCAGCGGGATCCAGGAGAAGACCACAGCTGCTGTGGCGAGGTAAGCACATGACCACTAGGGGCTGGAAGAAGCCCCAGGTAAGTAAGATAGATTTAGTATACATAAGTATAAGATAAGTATAGATTTTACAATTTGCCTTGAATATCCTTTAAAGGGACTCCGAGCAGTGCAGAAACTATGGAAAGATGGATATCATTTTAAAGCTCTCTTTCTCCTCTTTCCAATGATATATAAACCACCACCCTACGCCTTTTAGTTTTCGCTATTTTCGCGATCGAAATTGCCGCGACCGCGACTTCGATCACGAAAATAGAGAAAACTAAAAGGCGTAGGGCGACGATTTAGGGGTCGCCAGAAAGAGGAGAAAGAGAGCTTTAAAATGATATCCATCTTTCCATAGTTACATTGTATTACACAGGGCGACTTTTTCTGCTGAATGGAGCTGCTGACTTTGAGAAAAAGTCGCCCTGTGTAATACAATATAACTATGCAAAGATGGATATCATTTTAAAGCTCTCTTTCTCCTCTTTCTGACGACCCCTAAATTGTTGCCCTACGTCTTTTAGTTTTCTCTATTTTCGTGATCGAAGTCGCGGCCGTGGCAATTTCGATCGCGAAAATAGCGAAAACTAAAAGGCGTAGGGCGGAGGTTTATATATCATTGGAAAGAGGAGAAAGAGAGCTTTAAAATGATATCCATCTTTCCATAGTTTCTGCACTGCTCGGAGTCCCTTTAAGAAAACATTTGATGGCGATCTGAAATAAGTAGCATTTTCCTTCTAAATACTCATTTATTCAGTCTGGAGTAGGAGTTGCATGTTAGCAATGTACTGGGAAGCCAAGCTGGAGGCATCATGAAATTAATATATGGATGGCTTTATGTCATTATTGAGAGCTCCTTTCAATCGATGAGAATGCAGCATGGAGCGCACTTAGTCATGCTAAACGAAACAAAGAATAGTTATTCCAAATTGTTACATAATAAAAAAAATTGATAGATTCATCGCTTCACATGACGCCATTGTAAGCAAGCAGCAATTTTCATATTATACTGAAAAATGCTATAAACAATATAAT
Organism: Hyperolius riggenbachi; assembly: GCF_040937935.1. NCBI lineage: Eukaryota > Metazoa > Chordata > Amphibia > Anura > Hyperoliidae > Hyperolius > Hyperolius riggenbachi. The sequence continues at coordinate 259,722,599 of NC_090652.1, read as the reverse complement.
CTTTATTTCAGAATAAGAATTCAAGATGCACAGATCACAAAAACAGGGCAATTATAACTGAACCTGTGATAAAAATACAAATCTGAGGATACCTTTATTGAAAAGTTCATACCGGTATAAACATTCAGTAGTTCATGGCACATAAGCTGCTGAGCTAACCTGTAACGTTTGACATTTCTGTCATTATTCTTTCCCCATACATACTAACCTAATCCAGCCCAATACTGTCACCTAACTCTAAGTACTAACCATGCACTAACCCTACTCTGCTCCTAACACTAACCCAAAGGCTAAGTCTACTTTCACAGTGGAGGGCTTCACTGCATTCTCTGTATAAAAAAAAAGTCTCATTGCCCGTTTTGTGTGCATTACATTGCATGCAGTGAAGTATGTAATCAACTAAAAGTATGCTTCACGGCCACTGTTAACGTGCTCCGCATCGGATGTACCCTGAACATTGCATAGACTTACAATTACAGCATGTTATGCTTTTATCTGCCACGCAAGGTATTCTTTCTGCATAATATAACTTGAATCTGTCAGGTTAATCTCTTTTTTTCCTGCATCACTTGTCACATGACGGCTTAACGCTAGCAGCTGTTTGTTCAGCAGCATTAACCTGAAGCACCTTCATCTCTGATCCCTCCAAGCCATAGGTGAGGAGTGTGACGATATTTAAACATAAAGACTGAAAACCTGTAAAAAGATATAATTAAAAGGAAATATGGAGAAATAATCAAAAGATAGTGGGCCATATTCTGGTTAAATCAGTTTTATTGAACATCATGAAGGAAAGTAACAGTACAGTAGTATAGAGCATATAACATACAGAAAATACACAACCGTATCCTACTGATATACAGGCAGTGTCTGAGAATTACATACTTAGTGCAAGGTTTACCTACTTACTGCACCAGGCACAGTATATTCATGCACTGGGAAACTTCACCTGAAGCCCAAACAGTTCCTATTCATAAATCTGAGTCCCCGAGTCAATGAACGCTGGCATCTATTAGATGCCTGCGTCATTGTATCTTCCAGCTGTTACACTGCCACGCATTATTTCCGATTAATGCATACGTGAATCAGAAATAATGACTGAGGACACCTTGTGGCCAAATAGTAAAACTACATCACAACATATTTTATTTCATAAAAATTCCTACACTTACATTTAAAATTAACTATTTCCCTCCCACACTCCCCCATAGTACTCAAACATTCTCTCTCTCTCTCTCTCTCTCTCTCTCTCTCTCTCTCTCTCTCTCTCTCTCTATATATATATATATATATATATATATATATATATATATATATATATATATATATACTGTATATAGTAAAAAAATACATAAATAGTTGCCTTAGGGAGTAGGGTCTGAACTTTTTAATTTGTGTGCTTATGAATAGCGATGGATGCAAAACTGAGAAAATGCACCTTTATTTCCAAATAAAATATTGGCGCCATACATTGTACTAAGGAAAATTTTTGCAATAACCGGTACAAATGGGCAAATAAAATGTGTGGATTTTATCCACAGTAGAACATTTTATTTTAACTCTAAAAATGGCTGAAAACTGTAAAATAATGATTTTTTTTCAATTTTTTTCCTTATTATTCCAATTAAAAAGTGTTTAAAATAAAACAATTCTTAGCATAATGTACCTTGCAAAGAAAGCCTAATTGGTGGCGAGAAAAAAAAGGTATAGATCATGTTGTTGTGATAAGTTGTGATTAAGTTGAAGGCGAAAGAATGGGAGGAGCGCTGACAGGTGAAAATTGCTCTGGTTCTAAAACGGTAAAAATCCACAGTGGGCAAGTGGTTGAAACACGATTGGCATTACAGCTAGTTAAGGCAAGAGAGGAACTGTGGGGTGTGGGCGTATTGGCCTTTATCACTCAACCCCCTCACCTAACTAGAGTCTTGAAAATAGCTAGAAAAGGCCAACAACTCTAGAGTCCACATAAAGATGTCCAACCTGTGGTGGGGTAATTAAGTCAAAATGACAAGTCAGAATGAAAGAAAAAGAACAATTACAATCCACGCAAAAAACATTCAACAAACAAGCTACTGTCTGCAAAGGCTTCCAACCTTTAGCACTGGGAAGTACGAGTTATATAACACTTATATCTGTGAGGCTCACCCAAAGAACAAGGACTACCAATATCAGGGGGCAGGCCTATATGTATCTAGTATTCCCACCACCCACCACACATAGTAGGATATGATTAGTCAAAGCATGGTATGTCTCAGCGATGCTAAAGTGATCTGCATCCTCCCTTCCCCGTACCACCATAGCTGCAAGAAGGTGAATTCACCAGTGTCTAAAACTCATCAGAATCAACCAACGCAAACCGGGTAGTGGACCATATTCTATTAACTTTTCTCCTGAGTTTTCTCCAAGTAGATATTTCTAAACTTTAATAAAATACTTTTTTTTTTAACTTTCTTTTTATTTGGTTTATCTTATTTTTGTCAAAATTCTTTTGTGCATACATAGACAAAAAATGAATGCATACAGGGGACAGAGTACAGGAGGACGGGTTATGAATGATAACAGTAACTGTAACATATAAAGATATCAATAAAATACTTTTAAAGCTCCCATCAAGCAAGAAAATACTCAAAAATTACTTTTTTTACCTAATTTTTAGTGCCGTTTCAACTGCCAAGTGTTAAAAAAATACTTTTAGATAAGATGAAAAATTATCTCCTTGCAGAAAACTCAGGAGAAAAGTGAATTGCATATGGGCCTGAGTGTCTAAAGTAAAATTAAAGATGTTAAAAAGACACTGAAGCTAAACAAAAATTATGATATAGAGTATATACTCGGATACAAGTCGACCCCGTGTATAAGTCGACCCCCCAAATTTGACCCTCACAAGGTGGATTTTTTCAATTATTCAAGTATAAGTCTATAGGTAATTATATGTAAGCCAGCCAGGTATGTGCCTCCAGTATAGGTAGCCAGTATTGTTACCCCCAGTATAGGCTAGGCAGGTAGGTGCATCCAGTGTATGTAGCAAGGTATAGTTGCCCCCAGTATAGGTAGGTAGCCAGTATAGTTGCCCCCAGCATAGGTAGGCAGCCAGGTATAGTTGTCCCCAGTATAGGAAGATAGCCAGTATAGTTGCCCATAGCATAGGAAGGTAGCCAGTATAGTTGCCCCTAGCATAGGTAGGTAGCCAGTATAGTTGCCCCTAGCATAGGTAGGTAGCCAGTATAGATGCCCCAGCATTGATAGACAGCCAGGCATAGTTGCCCCCAGTATAGGAAGGTAGCCAGTATAGTTGCCCTTGGCATACGTAAGTAGCCAGTATAGGAAGGTAGCCAGTATAGTTGCCCTTGACATACGTAAGTAGCCAGTATAGATGCCCCAGCATTGATAGGCAGCCAGGTATAGTTGCCCCCAGTATAGGAAGGTAGCCAGTACAGTTGCCCCATGTATAGGCTGCAGCGGTGGGGAGAGCGGGCATGGAGGCAAACATTTCACCTATCTTCCATCTACTTCCTCTCCCAGGCATCCCATGCGCTGATACCAGCGTCTCCTGTGATGACATAATCACAGGAGTGACGCTGGTATCAACAAAAGGGGATGCATGGTAGGTGGAAGATAGAGGCTGTGGTGCGATGTTTGCCTCCATGCTGCCCACTCTCCCCGCCGCTGCAGCTGTCCGTTACCACATCCACCGCTGGGCGCAGTCTGCTCTCTTCTCCTCGCTTCTCCTCCACTCGCGCTGTAACTTCCGCTCCCGACGTCATGTGATATCGGGAGCCGGACCATCTCTGAAGGGAGTAGACGGGAGTGAGGTAGAAGAGAGGAAGAGAGAGGATACTGCGCCCAGCGATGGATGGTGAGTATCCCCTCCACACACACACACCCCACATCCATACCCCCCCCCCACCCCACACAGTCTGTAAGTCGCAAAATGTAGGACTATGTGACTATAAGTCGACCCCCCCACTTTTGTACTTTGGATCAGTCCTAAATTTTGCGACTTATAGCCGAGTATATACGGTAATGATTTGTATGTGTAGTACACCTAAGAAATAAAACATTAGGAGCAGAGACATAAGTCTTATATTTTTTCCAGTACAGGAAGAGTTAAAGGGAACCTAAACTGAGAGAGATATGGATGTTTCCTTTTAAACAATACCAGTTGTCTGGCATTCCTGCTGATCTCTATGGCTGCAGTAGTGGCTGAATCAGACACCTGAAACAAACATGCAGCTAATCCAGTCTGAATTCAGTCAGAGCAGCTGATCTGCATGCTTGTTCAGGGACTGTGGCTGAAAGCATTAGACGCAGGATTAGCAGGAGAATCAGGCAACTGGTATTATTTTAAATGGAAAAATCCATATCCTTTTCAGTTTAGGTTCCCTTTAAAGGGAAGGTTCAGGGAGTGGGAAAAAATAAAAATCCATATCCACTTACCTGGGGCTTCCTCCAGCCCGTGGCTCCGCAGGCTCCCGGTGGTGTCCGGTGGCCGACCCGACCTGGCCAAGCCGGCTGCCAGGTCGGGCTCTTCTGCGCTCCAACGACGGGCTCTTCTGCATTCCACGCGGGTTCGCTGACGTCATCGGACGTCCTCCGGGCTGTACTGCGCAGGCGCAGAACTACTGAGCCTGCGCAGTACAGCTCGGAGGACGTCCGATGACGTCAGCGCACCCCCGTGAGGCGCAGATTGGAGCGCAGAAGGGCCTGACCTGGCAGTCGGGCCTGGCCAGGTCGGGTCGGCCACCGGAGACGACCGGGAGCCTCCGGAGCGGCGCCGAGGGCACCTCCTGCCTGCCACGGGCTGGAGGAAGCCCCAGGTAAGTGGATATGGATTTTTATTTTTTTCCCCACTTCCTGAACCTTCACTTTAAGAAACTTCAATTGTTATCTATGTAAAAGAGCTATTGAGCTACACGACTTTCAAAGTTGCAGAGAGCTCTGTTTTCTGAAGCTTGTTATCTCTACTGTCAGGGCCTGTTTCTGGATGACCCTTATAACATCACTATGACTGAACAATGTTACATGGGGGCTGCCATGGCGCACACCTATAACATGAGATTCGGAAGATAGGCCCCAGGTCAAGGGGGTTACCACAAGGAGCTAGGGGTTGAATGCTGTTGGCTCAAATCAAAGTTTTGCTAGGGGTCCGATGATTTGTAATTATGCCCCTGGCCAATTTTATTCTCGGTATATTGTATAACTTGAATACATTTAGGTAAACATTTATTGTGAGACAGCAGGCTTGCATTCTACTACAGTTACAGCTTTGCATTTCTCAACAGGACAAGGACTGCACACAAAGGTGCCTACTAATGAGACAATCTTGATTGGTGAACTTTACCAAATCTATGTAGTAGAGGAGTAAACAGTGAATATACTTTGAATAGCTACTTTAGGCAATACCTTATATTACGTGAAAGGAGCAAGGCCCCCTGCACACTGCAAATTCGATTTGCAATTCTGATTTAAGCAAGAAGTTCTGATTTGGGATTCTGATTTTCCCTGGATGCTATCAAAAGAAAAACACCAAAAAAAACGCAGCATGCAGTAACGATTAATAATCGCAAATCAGAATCGCATGTTAAAATCGATTAATAAACCCAAATCAGATTCGCATGTAGTGTGCAAGAGGCCTCAGATTGTACAATAAAGAGTGTATTATTAGTGGGTACCTTAAAGAGAAACTGTAGCCAAAATAATGTAAAATAAAATTGTTTTTTGTTTTGTTTTACAACATTCATCAATTATTTAGTAAGTGTTTTCCCCTTGCAAAGACTTTCCGCACCCTGATTTACATTCTGAAATGTATCACGGGTGCTGACATTTTTAGTCTTGACATGTGATCTCTGCAAAATGTTTGTGTACTGAAAGTACTGAAGCCAGTACAAAATGTACAATCCACCTTTAGGGCAAAGACACAAGGAGCAACTCACTTGCAGTCTAAAAACTTCAGCACTTTAATCATCCATCTTCTTAACCATTTACCGCCATCCTAACGTATTAAAACGTCATGCTTACCGCTATTAACAGCAACATGACGTTTTAATACGTCGCGCATTCCCGCCGCTGCTACCGCCGTGTGTCCGCCGCTACCGCCGCTATTACCGTCGGGATCCAGTGCTGGGCGATTGGGGAAGAGGACTGAACAGTCCTCTACCCAATCGCAGTGCCTGGAGTGAATGGACGTGACCGCGAACAGCGGCTACGTCCATTCACATAAACAGGAAATGTAACAGTTTAATAAAGTGTGTAAAAAAAAAAAAAAAAAAGTGAACACGTCCTATGAGTGTTCACTAGCGCCATCTTGTGGCCAAAAAGTATATTACATCTACAAAATACATACATTTTCAAGTATATACACATCATTAATAAAATTACACTTCCAACCCTCCCCCCCCCCCAAAAAAAAACACTTGTAAAAAAAAAATCAGCTTAAAAAAAAAAATAAATAGTTGCCTTAGGGACTCAGCTTTTTTTATTCTATATTTTATGGGGGAAAATTAATTTTAATTTATTACATAGGGGCTTGTAATTATGGCCAGAACAAACAGAAAAATAACCACTTATATTTCAAAATAATATACTGTCGCCATACATTGTGGTAGGGACATAATCTAAACGGTTTAATTATCGGGACCACTGGGCAAATAAAACGTGTTTGTTTTATCCACAGGAGAATGTTTAATTTTAAAACTATAAAGGCTGAACACTGAGAAATAATGATTTTTTTTTATTTTTTTTCTGTTTTTCTCATTAAAATGCATTTAGAATAAAAAAATTCTTAGCAAAATGTACTATCCACAGAAAGCCTAATTGGTGGCGAAAAAAACGAGGTATAGATCATTTTCTTGTGATAAGTAGTAATAAAGTTATTAGGGAATAAAAGGGAGGAGCGCTGACAACTGAAAATTGCTCTGGTCCGTTAGGATAAAAACCCTTGGGGGTGAACTGAGCAGCAAACAATATGGCAGTACAATAGTCAAATTATACTTATCGCAATCACAGAGGCAGTATTGCAGCATTGCAGTAAAGTCACGAGGAGGTGCGGAGGAGTAACGGTCGACGATCGTTTCGCGCCCCCCATAGGGGCTTTATCAGGTCTTGATAAATCTCCTAATTTTGGTGAGAACCCGGCTACCATCGGCTCCCCTCCTCATATGCTGTAAACAGAGTTGCACAGAGAAGCACCACCCCTGCTTTCCCATGTTGTGCCCCCCTCCCCCGCTACATTCCATTAATAATCATAAATTGGTCTGCTGTAATTAATCGTATCTCAGTCAGCCTGGCTCTATTCTGGTACACTGCCAAGGAGAGGAAAGCATCTCCCCTCCCACATTCCAGCTCTTTACTGATTGGCTGAGGGCAGTTCAGAGTGACAGGAGGCAGAGAGGGGAAATACCCCTAAACCAGCGATGGCGAACCTATGGCACGCGTGCCAGACCCGGCATGCGTAGCCGAATCTGCTGGCACGCCATCGCTGCTGCGCTATGTCCCATCCATTGCATGAACTGGCTACGGATGCTCGGAAAATTCCGCGGAATTATAAATTCCGTGATTCCGGCCGGAATTAGGTCAATTCCGATTCCGGTAGTCAAATCGGAATTCCTATACCTCTCAAACGGAATTCCGCGGAAATTTTATAATTCCGACGGAATTTTCCGGAATGACATAAATCTCTCTCTCTCTCTCTCTCTCTCTCTCTCTCTCTCTCTCTCTCTCTCTCTCTCTCTCTCTCTCTCTCTCTCTCTATCCATCCAATGCAGTAGGGAATTGCAGATTTTCAAAACAGCTTATATACCATAGCTGGGATTTGAACCCAGAACCTAGCGTGTAATAGGTATCTGTCTTACCCTCTAGACCATGACCCACACTACATGCTAAAGCTGCCGGTAGCATAAACCATACTTCCATTATGATCAATTCGATAGAAAAAGTAGCATGATTAAGGATTTGTACTTTTTGAAAAGCATGCTTATTTATATACCATAGCTGGGATTTGAACCCAGAACCTAGTGTGTAGTAGGTATCTGTCTTACCCTCTAGACCATGACCCACACTACATGCTAAAGCTGCCGGTAGCATAAACCATACTTCCATTATGATCAATTCGATAGAAAAAGTAGCATGATTAAGGATTTGTACTTTTTGAAAAGCATGCTTATTTATATACCATAGCTGGGATTTGAACCCAGAACCTAGTGTGTAGTAGGTATCTGTCTTACCCTCTAGACCATGACCCACACTACATGCTAAAGCTGCCGGTAGCATAAACCATACTTCCATTATGATCAATTTGATAGAAAAAGTAGCATGATTAAGGATTTGTACTTTTTGAAAAGCATGCTTATTTATATACCATAGCTGGGATTTGAACCCAGAACCTAGCGTGTAGTAGGTATCTGTCTTACCCTCTAGACCATGACCCACACTACATGCTAAAGCTGCCGGTAGCATAAACCATACTTCCATTATGATCAATTTGATAGAAAAAGTAGCATGATTAAGGATTTGTACTTTTTGAAAAGCATGCTTATTTATATACCATAGCTGGGATTTGAACCCAGAACCTAGTGTGTAGTAGGTATCTGTCTTACCCTCTAGACCATGACCCACACTACATGCTAAAGCTGCCGGTAGCATAAACCACACTTCCATTATGATCAATTCGATAGAAAAAGTAGCATGATTAAGGATTTGTACTTTTTGAAAAGCATGCTTATTTATATACCATAGCTGGGATTTGAACCCAGAACCTAGTGTGTAGTAGGTATCTGTCTTACCCTCTAGACCATGACCCACACTACATGCTAAAGCTGCCGGTAGCATTAACCATACTTCCATTATGATCAATTCGATAGAAAAAGTAGCATGATTAAGGATTTGTACTTTACCCAATGTAAATCGGAATTCCGCGGAACTGACCCGGTATACCGTCGGAATGGAACGGTAACGGAATTTCTATATGTCGGAATGCGGAATTGTGCTGGAAACGGAAATCGGCTATTCCGACCATGCCTGGAACTGGCCGCGGCGTTTACTAGATACCGCGCCAGTTCATAGCCCGCAGCCCCACTCCAGCCTGCATAGTCTTCTGGCAGGCAGAGCAGGGCTACGGGAAGATGGCGTCTGAAGCCCTGTACTGAAGACTATTTGTGTCTCTAGTACAGGGCTTCGGGCGCCATCTTCCCGTAGCCCTGCTATTGCATTTAGAGCAGGAGATATGCAGGAGCAATATCTCCAGGGAACTGCGCTCCAGAGGCCGGCCGGGAGAGGAGACTTCTGTCATGTGAGTAATTTCTGGTAAAATGTTGCCCACTGCGTTATTTTCTGGTGAAATGTTGCCCACTGTGTTATTTCCTGCTGAAATGTTGCCCACTGCGTTATTTTCTGCTAAAATGTTGCCCACTGCATTATTTTCGGATGAAATGTTGCCCACTGCGTTTATTTTCTGGTGAAATGTTGCCCACTGCGTTATTTTCTGCTGAAATGTTGCCCACTGCATTATTGTCTGCTGAAATGCTGCCCACATTGCGTTCTTTTCTGCTGAAATGTTGCCCACTGCATTATTTTCTGCTGAAATGTTGCCCACTGCATTATTTTCTGCTGAAATGTTGCCCACTGCGTTATTTTCTGCTGAAATGTTGCCCACATTGCGTTATTTTCTGCTGAAATGTTGCCCACATTGCGTTATTTTCTGCTGAAATGTTGCCCACTGCGTTATTTTCTGCCGAAATGTTGCCCACAGTGCGTTATTTTCTGCTGAAATGTTGCCAACATAGCATCACACAGTTTCTGCACACCCATGATGCGAATCCTAGTTTCACCACATCATGGCAGAAACACTGCTTTCTTATGCCTCGCTGTTACATCATTACGCTAGCTCCGCCCATACAATGTCATGGCCACGCCCATTTTTCTGCGCGGCACAACCACCCCCCCCCCCCTCCCCTGTCCAAGGTTGAACCTAGAAAAATCTGGTCACTGTAGGTTGGAGGGCCTGGTATTTGTCATCTCTTATGTTCTGAGGAGGGGGGGGGGGGGCATTTTGTTCAAATTGGCGTGTTGACACTTTACGAGAGACAAGAGACTTTTGAGTTGAAGTTTGGGCACTCTGTCTCGAAACCACTGCTCTAAACCCTCTGCAGAAGCTCTAAAAATACGATATACTCTGTGCTCACATGTGTTTACAATGCAAGCTAGATATGACAGTGCAGTTTTTAGTACAGAGCTCAGTGGGGAGGAGGTCTGGTAATGCATACACCATTTCAGTCAGGAGTAAAAAAGAGTAAGGGAAGAAAGTACATCAGGATTGGATTCAGTCGGAATCAATAAAGATGAAAATGCCTTGGAACAGTTTTCTCTTTATTTACTATATAAGTAGCAGTAGGGTATTGTACCGTGTTAGCCATCAGTAAAAGCAAGAAGTTTTAAATCAGGATGATACCATTTATTGGCTAACTACAAATGAATAAGAATAAACAAGCTTTCGGCCTTGCAGCCTTCGTCAGGTTTACATCCTGTTAGTTTACTATATAAGATTCACTGAAATCAAAACATGGACAGCACAAGACATATGTTATGTAAGTAGAACAAATATTTATCTACATATCCTGCTGCTTTAAGAGTGAGCTGTAAGTTCCCACAAATTATGCTGTGACAGGTTAATAATGGGAACTTGTACTCATGGGTCAGACAGTCCGGGGGTAGGTCCTGAAGGAACACAAGTTAAATTTGGAAGTCCGGTGGTGTAGGCTGCAGCATTTGTACTTTCTTAATTAATATGTTCAGGTCCTGAAATGCATTTTGCTATCTCTTCTTCCAATACTGTGCTCAAGAATTTGCTGTAACTTCTTAATTCCAGAATTGACTTTCATGAAATTTCCAGTGACAAGCATAAGACGTTCAGTCTGTGAAGGATCCTATCTTACAATAATTCATAAAAAAAGGCGACTAAACGTATTTGAGTTTTCCAGCTGCTGCACATATTTCACCTATAATCCAGTTTCTCTCTCTGACTGTCCCAAGTCATTTCTCTGGCGGTGTTGCTGGACTTGAAAGAACAAGGTAATACAGTTTGTTCTGAGCTGTTAGTTGATGGGTTTATAGAGCAGGTCTGAAGGGAGGGCCGGCCCGTAACATTTTCCGCGGCTGCAGGTTTGCACCGGCAATAATTGTTTCTAATGATCACCTGCAGTTTGCTATCTGACATCAGTCAATTCAGGTGATTATTAGCTAGGAAGGGTTGCTAGGCTCAGGAAGTGTGTATTGTGAAACCAAAGTGGGTTTCATAGGATGCTTGTTTACTTAGAAATGCTTTTAGCTCGGGTATACAGAACAGCAGTGGCATAGGGATCATCATAGCAGTCACAGCATCTACTATGGGGCCCATAGCCAGTGGGGGCCCAGTGTGTCGGGGAATTCTGCACAATAAACAGCCTAGGCTGAGCGTCACTGGGAGGGTGGGACTACTTGCCAATATTCAGCAATACATAGATATAGGAAGTTTTTCTGATGCTGGAACCAGGAAAATTAATGTCTAAGGGCTGATTCACAGGCGGCGTTGGGGCGGCCCGGAAGCAGCATTGTCCTGAGGCGTTCGAATGCCTGACGGCTGACGCAATACAGCGGCAATACATTACCTGCTCCAGCCGGAGCAAATCCTCCTGGTCACCGATGTCTTCTTCTCCGCTGGTGTCACAGACCGCGAGCCGGTCTGCAGGTGGGGTAAATTGATCAGCGTCAGAAATCCTCTTACACGGTCATTTGTTCATCACGAAGGGTAACCCGCATTCGCAATTTGATGAACTGACTCGCGAAGGGAGCGTTCTGATACCAACCGAATCACTCCACACACATATACAATTCAAAGATCTGCCACCAAGCGAGTTACACAGCCCGCTACTGTAATTTTACTAGGACTTCGAGAACACTTTAGTAACCCCTAGCAGTATGCAAGAATCGGGGCCAGATCGTTATGTCTGGGCCGGGTTCTCGCATACGGGTTATAAATGTATACTTCTATTAAACACAGAGTAGCGAGTTCAGGAGAATAGGTACGATTGTGTATGTTCAGCAACAGGTCATAACCGCTAAACGATTTTTAAACGTTTAATAACACAAATGCATTACATACAGTTATATACACCTATTAACATATAAAACACAGAGCTTAAAAATAAAAGGAATAAAACAGAAAGTTCTTACTTAGTTAGCTGAGCAGTCCATTTGAAGCATGAAGAAAATAGTCCAGTTTAAACGTAGGCATTCAGCTTAAAAGTCCTTTGTACACAACATGCGCCCGGTTCTTCCGTGAGCACATGTCTGGACTTCCCTAGTCGATGTAAATTGAAGAACTGGGTGGAGTTCCTTGCAAACGCTTTTTACTGACCAGAGTTTTGGGGCGGTCACTACCTGGAAAGTAGGTGTGTTTGAGGCAGGGTTACCTTCTGGCAGTCAGGGTGCCACCCACAGACTTGGAGCAAGGAATGTACCAATTATTAATAATTTGTGTAATTCCGCCCCAGATGGGTGCAACGCAAATCCGAGACCATATTCATAAGCAGCATGCGACTCTGTATTAAATGAGACTATACACGTCTAGTCTAATGAATTTGCTCTACGCATGCCGGATAAAGGGGTCTCTCTATTGATTCCTGATAGCCAGAAAATTATAAATCATGTGAGTGATAGAACTGATTTCTGGGTATCAGGAAATGTTTTTGTTGTCTTTCTGTGCCAAACCCATCTTGAATTATTAATAAAGTAAAGGTTCTCATTGTGTGAAGCTATGAGCTTGGAGGGAAATGTGAGTCTCAACCAGTTTGAGCTGGTTTGGTGGAACATGAGCTATGTGACCAAATGTCTGCTGTCCAGGTGGTCTGGCCACGTGTGAATTCTTTCCTGACCTGAACAGGATGTGGGGGGAAGGTTACTGTTCTCAGTAAGAGAGAGGGAAATTGACATCTATTGTGCATTTACCCAAGACTGACAGGGACTGCGCACGACTATTGCGAAAATCGCTGGCGTTTACGCGCACGACTTTCGCAATATCCGTCACAGCTGGGTTCGGCATTCCGGTCCGGCTGGCTTCACTTCCTGTCCCGGCAGAAAGTTTAAACAGTAGAGCGCCCTCTACTGTTTAAACTTCCCCGGACAGAAAGAAGTGAAGCCAGCTGGACCGGAGAGCGGAACCCAGCGGAGAAGAAGACACTGGTGACCCTGATCAGATTCGATCAGAGAGGGATCTATCTGTTGGTCGAATCTGATGGCAAGTCGACCAGTGTATGGCCACCTTTACACAAGTTTTAATAATTTGTTATGTAAGTTATGTTTTATATTGCCATTAGGGCCCTTTTATCAACTGTATTGATAACGTTATATGAAATGAATATAAACTATGATTTTCGTATTAGTAATCTGAGTATCTCCTTTAATTAGCTGAATGCTGAAAAATGTTATTATTAAAATCAGCTTATCCTTTACTTGATATATACGGTATCCATAGCGCTAAGAAAGAATCTGATAAGGGCTACATTGTTGCTAATATTAGAAAGTCTTTCACAGAAATGGATGTGAACTTTGGAGATAATCTTAATATGTGTCTCTGAAGTCTCGGAAATTAGGCAGTATCGCTTTCCATGTGGTGAAGCTGAATATTAATAGCCTATCTTTATTAGAAACTCTCTTTGTCTTACATATAGATCGTTTAATGTAGTAATGGCTCTATAAGTAGCCTCTCTCCTCCTGGCTAATACAGTTTTTTTTATCTACAGCCACTATTTGGTGCAGTCACAGGGATTCATGCCTAGACTCAATATGTGTCTCAATGATTCCTTTCTTATCACCTGTGTTTGATAAATCCTCAGTCTGCTTACATATAATCAACCTATGTATAACTTTCATAATGCAGGCAAAGGTAATGGGGCTGTAGTAATCATTGACATCATATGTCACTTTTGTGTTCCAGACTGGCTGAAACTTAAAGTGGATCCGAGGTGAACTTTTACTCATTGCATAATTGTGTTCCTTTCCTATTGTATATAGGGCATTCCTCAAGCCAAATACTTTTTTGTTTTTGTTTTAATACTCTAATTCCCTATAAACTAAATAAACCACGCCCACAGGTTTTCAGAGAGCCTTGGCAGTAGCAAGGGCTCATGGGAGCTCAGTCTGGGCAGGAGAAGGAGGAGGTGTTACTAGCCATTGATTTCAGAGGCAGAGGGGAGGAGGGAGGATTAGGTTTTTGTTCACAGGCTTAGTGATCAAGATACAGATAAGCCTGCCTCTGTGCAATGTTTACAAACAACAAGGCTGCTGTCATTGTATCACAGGAAGAAATAATAATATTCTATTAAAGCTGTTTGCAGCTATATTTGCTGTGTAAACTATCTAAACTTTAGATAAGATATGTAGACAAGTTACTTGTTATAGTTAGTTTTTCATCTCAGATACGCTTTAAAGGAAACCTTACGTGGCATGTGACATTATGAGATAGATGTGTGTATGTACAGTGCATAGCACACAAATAAATATGCCGTGAGGCTTTTCTTCTTTCTCTCCCTGAAAGAGTAAATATTCAGCTACACTTGAAACAAAAAGAAAAACCGAGAGCCCAATATAGTGCAGTAAGTCTAACAATTGTTGGCGAAATAATTAACAGATGTGGATATACTCACAAACACGGGTTACCACATAGGCAACCACTTGAAATGCAGGTGGGGAGCATTAGAACCTGACCCCACTCAGGTTTAAGAAGTCGCTTTCTGTAGATAGAAAGAAGGGGACAGTCCCCTCCACCCAAGGTGGACTATATACTGTGCAAATTTGGACAGAGGCGCCAGCAGGGGTGCAGCTAAGGTTTTTGTGGCCCCAAGCGGACTGTAGAAAGTGGCCCTATCCTGCAAAAATGGGTGTGGCTATCCCACATAAGTGGGCGTGGCAATGACATGTGGGTGGAGCTGGAGGCCGGATTGGGGCGGGGCTGTTTGCGGGGAAAATGGATGTGGGGGTGATTGAGGCACGCGCAGATGGATTTGGCCATGACATTGTATGGGCGGAGCTTAACCATAGCACAGCAAATATAGCCAACTATGACCATTAAATAATAAATGCAGCAACAGTTACCCCAGACACCAGAAAATAAAAACGCAATTTGTGCAACATTTCAGCAGAAAACAAACGCAATTTGTGCAACATTTCAACAGAAAACAAACAGAATTTGGGCCACATTTCAGCAGAAATCAAACGCAATTTGGGCCACATTTCAGCAGAAATCAAACGCAAATAGGGCCACATTTCAGCAGAAATCAAACGCAATTTGGGCACATTTCAGCAGAAATCAAACGCAATTTGGGCACATTTTCAGCAGAAATCAAAGGCAATTAGGGCACATTTTCAGCAGAAATCAAACGCAATTTGGGCACATTTTCAGCAGAAATCAAACGCAATTAGGGCACATTTTCAGCAGAAATCAAACGCAATTTGGGCACAGTTCAGCAGAAATCAAACGCAATTAGGGAACAGTTCAGCAGAAATCGAACGCAATTAGGGCACATTTTCAGCAGAAATCAAACGCAATTAGGGCACATTTTCAGCAGATATCAAACGCAATTAGGGCCACATTTTCAGCAGAAATCAAACACAATTAGGGAACAGTTCAGCAGAAATCAAACACAATTAGGGCACATTTTCAGCAGAAATCAAACACAATTAGGGCACAGTTCAGCAGAAATCAAACACAATTAGGGCACAGTTCAGCAGAAATCGAACGCAATTAGGGCACAGTTCAGCAGAAATCAAACACAATTAGGGAACAGTTCAGCAGATATCAAACACAATTAGGGCACATTCTCAGCAGAAATCAAACACAATTAGGGAACAGTTCAGCAGAAATCAAACACAATTAGGGCACATTTTCAGAGCTGCAAAAAGAAAAGAATTTACTCACCTGGCAGTAGCACTGGCAGAAGTCTTCTCTCCCCGTCTCCTCTCCTGGCCGGCTCCTCAGGCGCGCAGTTCCCACGGAGCTCTCACCCTCCTCCAATCTCCCGCGCTGATTGAATCAGGGCTACGGGAAGATGGCCACCCGAAGCCCTGTACTGGAGGCATATAAATAGTCTCCAGAGCAGGGCTTCGGCGGCGGCCATCTTCCCGTAGCCCTGCCCTGCTCTGCTCTGCCAGCCTTGCGGGGCTGCGGGGAAACAGTGACGTCACGCCGACGTCACTGAGCCGCCGAGGCCCCTACTATCTTGAGGCCCCAAGCGACCGCTTGGTTCGCTTTATGCCTCGCGGCGCCCCTGGGCGCCAGGCAGGTTAAAATGATCTAAAAACAACTAAAAAGGAGGAGTACAGGTGGACTTACCTCCTGAAATGATGGACAATCGAGATTGTTCAAATCGCAAATAACAATTTATTTTGGCACTCCGACAGAGGCGCATTGCCACTATTGGACCTTTTTGAGCTTGCACTCCTTGTCTGATGAAGCGGGTTATACCTGCGAAACGCGTTGTGGAGTGCCAAAATAAATTGTTTTTTGCGATTTGAACAATCTCGATTGTCCATCATTTCAGGAGGTAAGTCCACCTGTACTCCTCCTTTTTAGTTGTTTTTAGATCATTTTAACCTGCCTGGCGCCTCTGTCCAAATTTGCACATTACTATTCAGCTAGGCAACTGACAGTTTTCTCCAGTCAGGACCCAGTCAGACTACTGCTAAGAAGGGATTACAGCCATAAAATACTTTGCTCTAGGAAGCCCAGTTCTCTACCAGGAGAGGATAGATAAAAACAGATCAATAGTTCATGTATTTGAGCACTTTGAAACACAGAGACAGGCTGTGTCATTCACCTGAAACAAAACAATAAATCTGATTTTTTAAAGTTTTTAAAAATAATATAAAATTCTGGGATATATCAAAGTCATTTTTAGAGCTGGGATCATTTGTTTAATTCTTCACTTTGTTTTCAATTAAGTATCACTTTAAGTTATTGT
Source organism: Hyperolius riggenbachi (assembly GCF_040937935.1). NCBI lineage: Eukaryota > Metazoa > Chordata > Amphibia > Anura > Hyperoliidae > Hyperolius > Hyperolius riggenbachi. The sequence goes on along the minus strand of NC_090652.1, from coordinate 259,705,611 downwards.
AGTGAACTATACTAGCTTGAGTACTGGGCAGCTGTGAGAAAATATATATGGATTAAAGAGAAACAAGAGTGTACATATATAAGGGTGAAAGATCCGTTAATGAAAAGCTCTGTGTTACAGCTGCCAGGATCAGTGGGTGTTAGCGGTAACAACTGACACGCAGGCTTATAATCTGAAGAGATCTGAAACTCCGCCCCTTCCTCAATCGGAAAGACCTCTGCAGTCATTTTTATCTGAAGTCTTCCGAAGCTCTGGCCACCTCCACCTGCATTGCTGCGGGCCCATCCCCCGGCTCAGCAGCAGCCTATTAGTCTATGGCTGCCAAGTTGGGGGGGGGGGGGGGGGGGGAGCAGGCTGTTTCCACAGCAGTTTTGCCAGTGGAGGCTGCAGAGTTTCAGATTACGGGTGAGTTATTACCGCTGACACTCGCCAATCCTGGCAGCATTGCAGGTTTTTTTTCTATTTTGTTTTTCTTTAACTACACAAAGGGCCTTATTCAATTCCCTTTTTAGTCCTACATTTTCTCCTAGGGGATCATTTTTCAACTTCTGTTTGAAATAACTTTTCAGCACTCTGCAATTGAAAAAGTACAAAAAGTAGGTTCTTGCTGGTGGCCTAAAAGGTATTTTATTGTCAAAGTATCCCCTAGAAGAAAACTCAGGAGAAAAAGTTGAATAGGTGCCAATATGTTTGTATTGGGTGTTAGATATGTTATAATTACGGTAGAATGTGGAATTGGTATTTCACATTTATGAACACTGGAGCGTACATATATCTTATCTGTATTATGGCAGAGGAGTCGTTTTTGCACGAGGTGCACACAAAAAGGCGGGAAGCACACTTGTCAGAATTGCAGGTGTTTTGGCAGGTATGGGAAAATGCACAGGAACGCATAACATTTTGCTTTTTTTTCCTGGATATTGTACATTTTTTACACTTAACTGTTTTAGATTTTGCCCCAAACAAAAAAATCGCAAACAAAATAGAAGAATTGCACGTGGAAAATGTGATTGAAAGCACGATCTGAAAAGACCAGGCACAATATCACATCAACAAGTGTGCGTCCTGCCAAAGAGGTCTGTTAGAGAGGAACTGTAGCGAAAATAACTAAATGAATAAAATGGATTATTGTTTACAGTATTCATTTATAGTTTTAGTCAGTGTTTGCCCATTGTAAAATCTTTCTTCTCCCTGATTTACATTCTGAAATTTATCACTGGTGGTGACATCTTTAGTACTTCCCGGTGATGTGTATGGAATGTTCGGTACTGAGAGTTCTATATACAGAGGGAAATATTACTTGCTTGGCAGTTAGAAAAAGCCGTTATTTACCACAATACAACGAGGCTCACAGACCGCAAACTGTTAAGGTGGCCACACACCATACAATTTTTTAAATATCTATGCAATTTAAGAATTGCAATCAATTTTTCTGACTGATTGTAACATCTAAAAAAATCTGACCAATGTACCACACACGTATGTTAAATTTTTCCCCAATTATGATAAAAATTATTGTAAACTATGACAAAATTGCTAGGGTGTGTATATTAATAAACTGACAATCTAACACACACCATACAATCTTTAGAAAGCAGTGGTGCTCACCGCCAGGTCGTGATCACGCTTACGCGTGGATTCACGACCATTTTGACGCATTCCGCCTCGGACACGCTAAGCCGTGAATAGATTTTCAACCACGAAAATCTACTTCGGCTTCGCGTGAATGCGGACAGAAATCCGCATTCACGCTCGTGAAACCCGGGGCTGAAGTCGTGGTTTGCGGAAATGCGTCAAACTATGCGGAAGTGACACATTGCAGGCCAATCAGAGTGCCCCAGCCAGGCCCTAGCAACCAATCACAGGAGGGGAGCTATGCCCTCCCCTCCTGAATATAAAGCGGCGGCCATGATGGAAAAGCTCTGTCCTTGCTACTAGACTGTGGTGCTGAGAGGATTATCTCCAGGCCATTGTTGTTTGAGCAAGTGCATTTATTGTGTTAAAAACAAAGCGTTTTTTTTGCTAACACTGCTCTTATACTGTACACAGTTAGCTAGTCAGTGAGTGATTGCTGTAGTTAGTTGTAGTCAGTGTAGTGTAGTGGGAGTGTGGGAGTCTAGTGATTATTTAACTGTGTGTAGTGCTGTGCAGGCAGGTTCAGTGCTGCAGTGTAGTGGGAGTGGGGATTATCTGTGTGTAGAGTGCAGGCAGGCAGGTTAGTGCAGCTGCAGTGTTCACTTGTATATTCCAGTGACAGTTATACACTTGTACTATTTGCAGGCAGCCAGTCACACCGCCGGCGCCGCCACTCTCTGCCAGCGCTGTTCATTCATTCTGTCAGTGACCTTGTGCCGTGCCCAGTGCCCACTGCTCGCTCGCTCGCTGGCATATGAGCATCTCATTACACAGTGTGACATCCTTGTGTGCCCACTGCATCCTTCAGTGACCTAGTTGTATATCCAGTGCCCACTGCTGTGCCCACTGCATCCTTCAGTGACCTTGTACTGTGGCCACTGCATCCTTCAGTGACCTAGTTGTATATCCAGTGCCCACTGCTGTGCCCACTGCATCCTTCAGTGACCTTGTACTGTGCCCACTGCATCCTTCAGTGACCTTGTACTGTGGCCACTGCATCCTTCAGTGACCTTGTACTGTGCCCACTGCATCCTTCAGTGACCTTGTACTGTGGCCACTGCATCCTTCAGTGACCTAGTTGTATATCCAGTGCCCACTGCATCCTTCAGTGACCTTGTACTGTGGCCACTGCATCCTTCAGTGACCTAGTTGTATATCCAGTGCCCACTGCTGTGCCCACTGCATCCTTCAGTGACCTTGTACTGTGCCCACTGTATCCTTCAGTGACCTTGTACTGTGCCCACTGCATCCTTCAGTGACCTTATACTGTGCCCACTGCATCCTTCAGTGACCTAGTTGTATATCCAGTGCCCACTGCTGTGCCCACTGCATCCTTCAGTGACCTAGTTGTATATCCAGTGCCCACTGCTGTGCCCACTGCATCCTTTAGTGACCTTGTACTGTGCCCACTGCATCCTTCAGTGACCTTGTACTGTGCCCACTGCATCCTTCAGTGACCTTGTACTGTGCCCACTGCATCCTTCAGTGACCTAGTTGTATATCCAGTGCCCACTGCTGTGCCCACTGCATCCTTCAGTGACCTTGTACTGTGGCCACTGCATCCTTCAGTGACCTAGTTGTATATCCAGTGCCCACTGCTGTGCCCACTGCATCCTTCAGTGACCTTGTACTGTGGCCACTGCATCCTTCAGTGACCTAGTTGTATATCCAGTGCCCACTGCTGTGCCCACTGCATCCTTCAGTGACCTTGTACTGTGGCCACTGCATCCTTCAGTGACCTAGTTGTATATCCAGTGCCCACTGCTGTGCCCACTGCATCCTTCAGTGACCTTGTACTGTGCCCACTGCATCCTTCAGTGACCTTGTGCTGTGCCCACTGCATCCTTCAGTGACCTTGTACTGTGCCCACTGCATCCAGTGATTCATTACTAGCAACATGTCTGGCAGGGTTTCGTGGGGTGAGAGGAAAGGGAGTTCAATTGCCTCAGCCACTTCTGGGACTGCTCCACGTCCAGGGAGAGGACGCCCAACTGTACGTGGTCGTGATGCAGCAGAAAAGGGGGCAGCAAAGCCTGGGCCGAGTCAGCGGACGCCATTGTCCAAATATTTTAAAGTTTCTGGTCCCCGTGTGGTGGTTGAGCAAATGGAACCTGACGTACTCATGGACATCATGACTTCCTCCCAGACCTCTACTGTGAGCACCACTCCAAGCCTGCCATTGCCACTAGCAGCACAACAACAACCACCAGCAGCAGCAGCAGCAACTGGCGCCCCGGAGACCTGAAGAGCCTAAGCAAGAGCCTGTATGCAGTGCAGCAGCCCAGAACAGAGGTGCCCGCCACAGCATCCACCTCCAACCAGCACAAGCAACGACTGACCACCATGGTGTCTGACTATATGGGGTCATCCAGCGGGCTCAATGACACCGACAGCCCCGTGGACCCCTTGGAGTACTGGGTCAAGAGACTGGACATCTGGAGCGAGCTTTCCCAGTACGCCCTGGAACTCCTATCCTGCCCTCCTTCCAGTGTCCTCTCAGAGAGATGCTTTAGTGCGGCCGGTGGCGTGGTCACAGAGAAGCGCTCTCGGCTCTCCCACGCCTCTGTGGACAAACTCACCTTCCTGAAAATCAACCAGGCTTGGGTGGAAGGTGAGTTCCTGGCCCCTATTGTCGGACACAGGGGGACATGAAGTGGCTGCTGCATGTGCTGTTGTTAACTATGCCTGCCTTTATAAAGACATTTACTACCTGCCTAGTGCCTACCTTGGTTAATTTTTTGGTGTTATGGTACTACTACCAGTAAGTTGCCATGGTCCTCCTTCTGAGCTGCTGAACTGACCGCCCGCTTTGTCCTCCTGACTCAGTCGCTACTACACTCTGCGTTCACACTGCCCGGGTCGCCGGGTGCATTTAATTTTTTGGCCAGCACTATGACGCTGTGCTACTACTACTGTGCTGCTGCTGCTGAACTGACCGCCCGCTTTGTCCTCCTGACTCAGTCGCTACTACACTCTGCGTTCACACTGCCCGGGTCGCCGGGTGCATTTAATTTTTTGGCCAGCACTATGACGCTGTGCTACTACTACTGTGCTGCTGCTGCTGAACTGACCGCCCGCTTTGTCCTCCTGACTCAGTCGCTACTACACTCTGCGTTCACACTGCCCGGGTCGCCGGGTGCATTTAATTTTTTGGCCAGCACTATGACGCTGTGCTACTACTACTGTGCTGCTGCTGCTGAACTGACCGCCCGCTTTGTCCTCCTGACTCAGTCGCTACTACACTCTGCGTTCACACTGCCCGGGTCACCGGGTGCATTTAATTTTTTGGCCAGCACTATGACGCTGTGCTGCTACTACTACCACCAGTATGTTGCCGTGGTCCTTCTGTGCTGCTGAACTGACCGCCCGCATAGTCCTTCTCCTGACTCAGTCGCTACCACCACTGCACTCTGCGTTCACACTGCCCGTGTCCACTGACAACTCTGCTGCGATGTCATTGCTAATTGCTGCAAAAAAAAAAAAAAAAAAAAATTACAAAAACCTCTCTGGAGCCTTTTTGCCGTCAGCCACTCATCCTCCTCCAGCGGTACCTTCGCCGCCAAGTGCCATTGGAACTCGCCTTCACCTCTTTGACTGCTTAACGCGTATATCCCTTTTTAAAACCACTTATTACCAATTAATAGCCCCATTTAAAGTGTTGATTTCACTTTAAAATCCATTTTCTCTAGAAAAAATTTTTTTTGGGGAATTTTTTATGTTGAAGTTATGTTGCCCCTTATCACCTCGATAATCCATGCTATTTGGGGGACTGCAGCATGTATGGGGGCTTTGTTATTAACGTTAAAAGAAAATCCGCCTCCGGGCGTGAATCCGCGCGTGATTACGCCATTCACGGGAAAAAATCCGCGTGGTTGCGTGGACGCGGACGAAAATCCGCATGCGGCGGGGCCGAATGCGGATTTTTTTTTGCAACCACGCGGATTTCCGAATTCGTGGATAAGGCACATCCGAGCATCCCTGTTAGAAAGATTAAAGAAAAATATCTGGTATTCCGGATCAATAAAAATCGAAGAAAACGGGAAATCCGATCGGATTTTTCAGTCGAATGAAAAAAAAGCTTTCGATTTTTTTCGGGAGATCCGATCGTTTTTATCGAATTGCCAGAAAATTGGATCATTTTATTGTATAGTGTGTGGCCACCTTAAGGACCATGGTCATAACATTACACTGTGGGAGGGGGTTCACCACAATATCAGCTATAGACACCCCCCCCCCCCTTACCCCCGATGATCTATTCAACAAAAGGTAAAGATTACTGGTGGGAAAGTGGGCATTAGCTACTGATTGAAATAAAGTTTAATCCTTGGTTAAAGTTCCTCTTTAAATGAGCAGTTTTGCTGCAGAATTTAATGCTAGGTGCACACAATGCAATTTTTCTCTTTTTTCAATTAGATCGTTGGGTCGAGGCGATAATTCCCGACATGTCCGATCTGCTCCCGTTTGCTAACAGAAACAATTTGGTGCAGTACTGTTCCAAAAATCGATCCATTATCAATTGGGAGCAGACCAGACATGTCGGAAATTATCGTTTCGACCCGTCGATCGTGTGTACTTAGCATGATATGCCCCAAGGCCCCCGGGCTACACATGGGCCTGTTCCAAATTTGACAAATCCGTTTTCTCCAATTTTTCACAAAATTGAAACTCCAGATTTGAAGAGGACATTCATTTTGACTTTTTTCACGGCTCTTTTATCATCTTATCCATTTGTAAAAGTCTGACTCTGAGATTTTACATTACTCTGTAGTTTGTGCTTTTCTTCAGGCTTCAATGAAAGGAACTGAGTGTGTCTGACTTTGAAGTATATCAGCCCTTTGAAGAAGTAAAATTGTATTATCTATCTTAGCCTGCTGTGAAGGCTTGTCCGTCTTTTCATTTCAGTAAAGTGGCTATTCAGCCAAAAAGTTTAAAGCTTTAGATCATATTTGTTTTTGTTTCTGTTTGTGTCCCTTTCAAGGACTTTTTGTTTTCTTCATCATTCATTAAAGGGAAGGTTCAGGGACTAGCTAAAAAAAATAAAAATCCATTTCCACTTACCTGGGGCTTCCTCCAGCCCGTGGCAGGCAGGAGGTGCCCTCGGCGCCGCTCCGCAGGCTCCCGGTGGTCTCCGGTGGCCTCCGGTGGCCGACCCGACCTGGCCAGGGCGGCGGCCAGGTCGGGCCTCTTCTGCGCTCCATGGTGCGTTCCACGCCGGCGCGCTGACGTCATCGGACGTCATCCGGGCTGTACTCCGCAGGGTCAGTAGTTCTGAGCCTGCGCAGTACAACCCGGAGGACGTCCGATGACGTCAGCGCGCCGGCGTGGAACGCACCATGGAGCGCATAAGAGGCCCGACCTGGCCGTCGGCCTGGCCAGGTCGGGTCGGCCACCGGAGACCACCGGGAGCCTGCGGAGCGGCGCCGAGGGCACCTCCTGCCTGCCACGGGCTGGAGGAAGCCCCAGGTAAGTGGAAATGGATTTTTATTTTTTTTAGCTAGTCCCTGAACCTTCCCTTTAAGCTCCGTACACATGCCAGTTGCCTGCATGATATCCTGTGATCACTTTTGGCGATAGTTTATCCCTGTGTACAGATCAGGCCATAGTGTTCTGGTGAGAGAGGAGGACAAACAGGAAGAGGCTTGCTGCATCTCATCATGAAAATGACAGCGGTTGTCAGCTGAGGACTGAGTTACTTGGCAGATTATTAGAATTATTATTTAGTATTTATATAGCGCCGACATCTTCTGCACCGCTGTACAGAGTATATTGTCTTGTCACTGAGGGCCTGTTTCCACTACACGCAGATGGGACGCAGATTGGATGCAGAAAAACTGACTCCAATGAATGCCTGTGGGCCTATTTCCACTAAACGCAATTTTTCTGATGCAGGTTTTCCCATAGGCATTCATTGGAGTTTTTCTGCATACATTCTGCATCCAACCTGCGTGTAGTGGAAACAGGCCCTAACTGTCCCTCAGAGGGGCTCACAATCTAATCCCTACCTTAGTCATATGTCTATATATGTATCATGTAGTGTATGTATCGTAGTCTAGGGCCAATTTAGGGGGAAGGCAATTGACTTATCTATATGTTTTTGGGATGTGGCAAGAAACGGGTGTCCGGAGGAAACCCACGCAGACATGGGGAGGACATACAAGCTCTGTGCAGATGGTGCCCTGGCTGGGATTCAGATTGCCTATTGAAGCATATATAGTAATTGTATGTAATGGCGTGGTCTTGGTTAGCGTTTTACACACTAAAATATAATGTGGGTGTTGCGGAAAGATAGATATATTTTCCCAAATTCGCGCAATATGCATTTTAGTGCAGGATTTCATCTTCCTTTTTGAGCACTACAGGCTCCCACCATACTGTAGCAGCACGGTGTCTGTGTGGGTTTCCTCCAGGCATTCTGGTTTCCTTCCACATCCCAAAAACCATACAAATAAGTTAATTGGCTTTGCCCTAAATTGGCCCTAAACTACAATACATACACAACAGGATACATACATAGACATATGACTATGGTAGGGATTTGATTGTGAGCCCCTTCTGAGGGGCAGTTATGGTAAGTGACAATATACTCTGTACTGCGCTGCGGAAGATGTCAGCGCTATATAAATACTATATAATAATAACTGTGGTGCTTACTATTCTACCATACTTAGCGTCATACTTAACAAGCTGTAATACTGGCCTGCTTTCAGTCCCAGTATGTGTTCTGTGGCTGGCTGAAATAGGGTCACATTTTTGTAAAGATACAGACAAGCAGAGTCATTTAAAATAAAAACGTTTTTATGCTTTATTATAACATTCATGGGCTTCAATCTCACACATACATAGCTGTAATAGATAATGTTTAAACATTTTTTCTCCTTAAAAATGTTATGAACATATTTCATCAAACCATTGTAAAAATCTAAAAAAAAAATCGGATGCTGTAATAAGAAAATGAAATTGATGAAAACAAATGTGAATTATTTAGTACTGCTGTAAAAATATTTTGTAAAATGCGATGGAAGACTATTTAATCATCTTATAACAGCATAATTACCACTTTAAAAGTGGTCTGAAACTCTGACATAACATTCAATAAAAATGTGTTTTCCTACTTTGTATTACTCATACAATTATGATATTCGCCTATGTGCACAAGTAATATTGTCTGTCTAAAATTACAAGTTCCTAAAGTGTATCTTGCCCTGAAAGCTGCCATTGCATTTTATTCCAACTGCTTTTTATTATATATTAAAATCTTCTAATGAGCTGTTCTGAACTGTGTGTGTGCCTGAAGCAGAGACAGCTGAAAAGCAGGACTTTGTTTAACCATTTCAGTGATGTTCTGCTACTATTTTTTTTTCTGGGATAGTAGCTTTAAAGCTGTGAGGAATCTTTTAGAGCAAAGTAGAAACGCTTACTTTTAGACCACTTTAAAATATTAAGAGACGATACTCAAACTTTAATACGATTATCGAATCTGAAAGAGAGGGATCTATTTCCTGCTCACACACTGCAGAAAGATTTCCTATAGATTTCCAATTGTCTTAGTGATACGTTTCCGCCTGCCAAGCCACCACCCCAAAGTGTATGTGCCCCCCCCCCCCCACCACATGCCTGTAGTGATGTTAAGGGCCTTCCTCCTCCTCGATTCCTCCTTTTTCAAATGTAACTACATGCATTGATGTTGCGTGGTACAGACGCTCGCGGTGAGAAGTGAAATAGATGCAGGAGGAGAGGAGGAGGAGAAGAGGCTTGGTGCCTGCATAACAGCTAAGCCTTCAAGACTGGACACTTGGAGGGACATATATACACTTGGGGGGACACTGGCCCGGGGGTCCTTTGGGTCCATTCGTTGTCAGGAATCCAATCACTTTTGCAAAAAAAGAATGAGCAAAAACGCTATCTAAAATGTTGTATTAACACCTTGGACAAACACTTCACATGTACATTAAAGAAAGACTGCCCACTAGTGGTGACAAGTTTAGATAAATACTGTAATTTATAAATAGAAAATTATCATTCCAAACATACCTTTCAAAATAAATTCAATTTATTAGGGACATATCCCTTTAAAAAAATAAAAACAAGTACATAAAATCTCCCAAAACATTGCTTGTAAGCAATACATCCCCAATCACAAAAGATTAGAAGTTACACATGGTTGAATATAGTAGTAAATTACAGAAACTAAAGTGCTAGTGCTAGTGCAAAATAGTGCATACTTGATGCAATATCTAAAATACCAAACTGTGCAAAAATGCCCAAAAGATATAAAAATGTACAAAAATACAAATATATATCCAATCCAAGTGAAAAACCTACAAAAACATCAAGAATACAAAAATACAAAATAGTGCAAAGATAAAACTGTCTTGCAAGGGTTAACAGTCTGTGCAAAAAATAACCTTATTACGGCCGGAAATCGATTGAAACAATTAATCAGGTAGCCATGTTGTAGCACCAATATCTGCATATTAGGTCATTATGATCAAATTAGCCGGATATCATAAACAAGTAATATATTGCAACCCTAATTTGTGTGATGTTTGATTACGGTATGAAGATCCTGATGGCAACTCTTGTTTTATGACCCTTGTGAGATGGTCCCCCAGGTCGTGAGGGGCACTGATGGGAGGCAAGGGAAGGAGTGTGACCGTTTGGGAGCCCTATCAAAGTTTTGCTGGAGGGCCCCATGAATTGTAGTTATGCCACTGCCCTGCAGTTTAACTGGCTTCTCCCAAAAAGTCTCCTTAGACTATCATAGGAATATAAGACTATGAACCACTGCGAGAGATGGGATTTCTTCAGCGTTGTTTAAAAATAGGGATGGTCGGAATGCCAATTTCCGATTCCACGGTAAATCCGCATTCCGCCATTGCCAAATTACCGATTCCGCCTTCCGCTACCAATTTCCGCATTCCAATGCGGAATTTCTGCCGGAAATCGCGGAAATTCCGCCCGACTTTAACATCGATTTTCTCAAAAACTATAAGGCCTTTTTGAAAACTTTTTTGCATCTTGTACAGAAGATTCTGTTTAATAAACCCTGAAAATTTGGTGTTTCTAGGACTTACGGGGGCTTTGCTATTAACTGCTAAAGTCGGCGGATTTTTACTGTAATGTAAAATGCAGAAAATAGGCAGATGCGGATTTTATTAAACTGAATCTTGTGAACAAGGGTTTATTAAACTGAATCTTATTAACAAGATGCAAAAAAAAGTTTTCAAAAAGACATGATAGTTTTTGAGAAAATCGATGTTAAAGTCGGGTGGAATTTCCGCGATTTCCGGCGGAAATTTCCGCGATTTCCGGCGGAAATCCACCTACCGCACTAGAATTACCGATTTCCGCATTCCGACGTGGAAATGCAATTTCCGATCGGAATTTCGGAAATTGCATTTCCGCGGAATCCGAATGAGCATCCCTATTTAAAAAAAAACCTGCACCGAAAAATGTCAGCACTAGAAAAATGTATAGAATAAATAAACAAGCTTCAGTCCCTCAGTCATCTCTTTCCTTTTTACATTTTCCTCCCTCCAGAGAGGCTGATAACAATTTGCCTGCCCAAGGCGCAATGCCTGCAAGTGCTAATGGCAAGTCTTGCCCCGGCTTCAAGTAAATATTAACCGGAAAACTGGAGTACACAAATAGCTGTGTCATTTATTTCAAAACCACTCGAAATCAAAAGTGGAAAACCAAGCGGCCTCATTCCTGCAAGTCTTACAAGGACTTCTCCTCTCGTCCAGCAATTAAGCAGTGTGGCAGTTGTTTATTGGTGGATTTATTGTAGCACCCGTCACTCCTTCACACTTCAGTCTAAAGGATGTGGGGTTGACTGGCATAAATCTGTCAGTCGAGTCAAGGACAACGAAAATAGCACAGACAGTTATTGAAGCTAATAGCGCCTCTGATTAGTTTTTCCTTTGTTAACCTTGTCTAACCTCACTGCACACTGTTGATTACTTCATCAGCAATGAGACTGACTTAAAAGAGGCTCTTTTTTGTGTGATGTGTTTTTTTTTTTCCAGCGTGAGAAGCTTAAGAGCGATGGCAATTTCATTTATCGTTCAAACTCTTCTGAATAAATGATGTGATGAGGTCTATCAGTGGTCTTTCTTGTTATTTTTCAGTTCCTTCACATTATCTGCTACTTGATATGTAAACAGTATCTCCTGAATGAGACAGAAAGCTGGAGGTCACATCTGTGGGAGGAGTCTATTATTTTTATTATTATTATTTCGTATTTATGTAGCCCCGACATTGTTCGCAGCACTGTACTGAGTATATTGTCTTGAAACTTAACTGTACCTCAGAAAGGTTTACAATGTAATCCCTGCCATAATCCTATGTCTATATTGTGTAGTATATGTATCTATCGTAGTCTAGGGCCAATTTAGAGCGAGGCCAATTATCTTCTCTGTATGTTTTTGGGATGTGGGGAGGAAACCCAGACACGGGGAGAACATACAAACCCTGTGCAGATAGTGACCTGGCTGGGATTCAAACCAGGGAAACCGCACTGCAAGCAAGAGTGCTAAACACTATACCACCATGCTGCCCATCAAAGTAAAGTCTAGCAATAAAGCGGTTAAATAGTTTGCAGCAGCTCCTGTGCTAGATGAACAGTCCCTATTTTGAAGCCAAGTCCCCTGATATTATTTTCTTTTCAGATTTACCATCAGGGGTGTGCAGGCAATACTCCAGGCCTTCCATTTTTTTCTTTTTAGTTTTGGTTTTTAATATATTTTACTCTCCCTGGGCACCTTTTTTCCCCTTTCTGATAAGAAAGGTCACTACAATTTTTTTTTTTAATCTTTAAGGAATACCAAGGTGACATGGTTTAATGTGATAGACATATGTATGTACAGTGCGCTAAGCATTCAAATAACTTGGCTGTGTTCCTTTTTTCATCTTCTGCCTTAAAGAGTTAACACTCAAGCATGCAAGTGACAGTATCTCCTTGCAAGACTTAAGGTACATGCACACGTCGGATTTTTCTAAATGATCGATCGTTTGGATGTTTGAATGTCCAGTCGTTTGGACGTCAAATCGGGCGTGTGTACGGCCGGTCGTTCAGCTGATAAGACTAGATTTATCTAGCCAAGCGGATCGATCAAACCCAGTATTATCAGCTGAACGACCATCCGTACATAGCCCGATTTGATGTCCAAATCTGTACGAGCCTCTAGGTTTATATTGAAAAACAAAAGTTTGCTTTCTTAACACAGAAAGAATTTGCGATAATTCAGGTTGGAGTGAGCTTGAAATGTCTCCCAGGGCATCACTGCTGAATATATGCAAATTAACCATTGTTACCCTTAGAAGCTAAACACACCTCGAGAACCGCTGGAATACAATGATGTGTCAGCTTGTTAATTTGTACAGAGCCATAATAATCCAACATGCATACAGACTGTTTCAGATTGTTTGATCCTCATCAGTGCATGGCATGGATTAATTTGGCTCTATGCAGTAGGGCTTGTAACACCGAGAGGTACAGACTAACCAGCAAGCTCATGGTGACCCAGAACTCATTGGAGTGTGTGAGGGACTACAAAGGTCCTAAAAGCCCCCTTACTAAAATGCTAAGAAAAAGAAAAGTTTGCTTTCTTAAAACAAAAAGAATTTGCGATAATTCAGGTTTGAGTGAGCTTGAGATGTCTCCCAGTGCATCACTGCTGAATATATGCAAATTCACCATTGTTACCCTTAGAAGCTAAACACACCTCCAGAACCACTGGAATGCAATGATGTGTCACCTTGTTAATTTGTACAGAGCCATAACAATCCAACATGCATACAGACTGTTTCGGATTGTTTGATTATCATCAGTGGATGGCATGGATTAATTTGGCTCTATGGTTTATATTGAACAGGGACTGGAAGTTTACTTCACACCCAAACTCCTCTTCTTGCGTGAGAATGGCCATGAAAGAGTGGCTACAGCTTACAGCACGGGCAGGGCTTGCACAGGTGCAGTACAGCCACACCCATGCATGAAGAAGAGTGCAGCTGTGATAACATGTCCGACAAGTTCTCGTTTGATGTGTTCTTGGGGTCTGTGTGGAGCAATTGTAGGGGCCAGGAGGATGTTGGGAACCAATCCAGAGGCTTCCCTCTTCATAGGAATGTTTTTTTTTTTTTATTTATTTTACTCCGCCTTAGATACACTTTAAGGTTACTCAATCTTATGTTAATAATTTTGGTTTCAACATCAGAAACGCTTCCTGTTCACATTGGTATGTAGCCCCACTCTCAGTAATGCTTAGCCTAGGCTATGATGTCACGAAACCTTCTGCCGCAGAGCACTGTGGGAGACATGGTGCTGTGTCTGCTCACTTCAGAACTCACAACAAACAAACATTCCGCAGTGATGCTCCTTGTCAGCAGTAAAGATGTCACCACCTGCGATAAATTTAGGAATGTAAATCAGGGAGAGGGAAACTAATACAATGGACAAGCATTGACTAAATTATCTATAAATGAACATTGTCAAATATTAGCAATTTTAGTAATCAAGGGGTATAGTCACTTAGCTGTGGTAACCTGTAAAGTCTAACTCACAATGAGTAGAGTGCAATGCATTGCGTTGCATTTCATGTATTGCATTATGCTCTACTCATCGTGTGGTAAAACTTTACGCATGTTATTCTGCTTACTGCAGCTTAGTGAATATACCTCTATGTTTCATTCTGTGACGGTCCTCTTCGCTTTAACGAAAAGGGGAAACAAATACTGTAAATCAATACATTGCAAAGTGAGAAATTACAAAATAGAAGAGAAATCAAGAAATGATTCATATTTGCCATGTAATTTGTCCACAATTGATCCACAATGAGCCTGTAAGTCATCATTTTTACTGCTGGCAGACAAGTAAAAAAGTAAACAACACCAACTGCCATTATTTATAACCACACCCCCTAACAATGCTATCAGCTAAAAAGGGTTTTTGTATAGTTGTGACTGCACAGAGGGAGACACTGGCTGCTTGGCAGTTGGAAACAGCTGTTATTTCCCACAATGCAACAAGGTTCACAGACAGCAAACTGTCAGGAACTAGGTCCTGCCATAACACTGACATCACACTGTGGGAGTGGTTTCACCACAGATGTCCAGATGTCCCTGATGATCTATTTGAGAAAAGGAAAAGATTTCTCATGAGAAAGGGGGTATCCGATACTAATTGGGATGAAGTTCAATCCTTGGTAAAAGTTCCTCTTTAAAGGATACCCGAGCTGACATATGACATGATGAGATAGACATGTGTATGTACAGTGCCTAGCACACAAGTAACTATGCTGTGTTCCTTTTTTTTTCTTTCTCTGGATGAAAGAGTTAAACATCGGGTACAGTATGTATGTGGCAGTCAGGACTGGGTCAGACTACAATGTGACCCTCACTGATAAGAAATTACAACTATAAAACACTTTCCTAGCAGAAAATGGCTTCTGAGAGCAGGAAAGAGATAAAAAAAAGGTCAAGGTTCATAGATTTTCGCTCTGGCATACTTCAATGAATGTGTTATTGAGCAAAAACAATATACTTAAAAAGTAGCTTTAAACATCAATAAAAATGTGGAATATCTTAAAAAGTCATTTTTATGAGAAGGAGGATAGATACAATTGTTCATTTCATTTGCTTATTTTTCTTTACTCTTTGCAAATTATTAGATACCAGAACTAAACACAGCTTCAAAATAACACCATTTAGGGCACTTCTAATTTAGCAAATCACTCCTATAGCACATTTATTAATCAGTGTTATATCTTTAAATTTATTTCTAGAGTTCTTATTTCATTATAAGCAGTCAGTAGTTGTATAGCCTCTCCTTCTATTGACTTGTTCACACCACGGGTAATTAATTAATGGTTATTGATGGCCATTGACAGTGAAGGTCTGCAATGCAGTTAGCTGTAGATAAATATAATCAGCAATGCGTGCTTATTGTCAAGTCCGAGATATCTCCCAGGTGCAGGCTATACATCCACATTAGGTACGGGATAGCATTACCAATGATCATGTGATTGCATATGCTGGTAGATGTGGTCACCATAAGTAATATTTCACATGCCCCCTGAGGAATAACTGCACATCATGAGACCTTCTCTCAACTACATCGTCATGCATCTTGTTCCTTGCCCTAGGCATGGATATTATTATTGAGTTATAAAGCACCAACATATTCCATGGCTGAACAAAGTAAGAAACAAACATAAGGTACATAGTAATACAGACAATGGAATACACCAATGTACAAAATAAAGAGTTGGTACAAAATACAGAATCAGCACATAGTACAAAACTGGTAATAACAGTGGTGACAGAATTAGTATGAATAAATGTGCAACAAGATCCAAAACACAAAAGGGTGATAGTGAGATCTGCCCTTGTGAGCTTACAATCTAAAGGAATAAGGGAGTCTGTGTGTGTGTGTGTGCGTGCGTGTGTGTGTGTGTGCGTGTGTGTGTGTGGCGGGGGGGGGGGGGGAGGGGCAAGAGGTGGGGTAGTATGCAACATTCATACCTAGAGGCAGTGTGTTTTAGGTGATCTGGAAGGAAGTACAACGAGGTCAAAAGGTTAACCCGCCTGAGGTAGAGCATATGCCTGATGGAAAAAGTGAGTTCTGAGAGCATGTTTAAAGATATCAAAGTTTTAGGAGTAATGGATGTGTTGTGGCAGAGGATTCCAGAGGAGGGGTGAAGCATGGCTACCTATTAACTAGAGCAGCCTTTCTCAACCTTTTTACCTTGGAGGAACCCTGTAAATAACTTTTGGATCTCAAGGAACCCTTGCAAACAATTTTTTGGTCTAGAGGAACCCCTACATTTATTTTTCAGGAGGCATGGTCTTTAAATAGGTTAGGCTGCTAATTTCATTATCTCCTATTACACTGTCACTCATTATACTGTCTCCTGACCCCCCAATTTAGTGCTTCTTGTTACAGTACCACCTATTATAGTGTGCTCTATTATACTTCCCACACAATGGGGTAAAATGCCAAGGAACCCCTGCAGAGTCCTCAAGGAACCCTGGTTGAGAAAGTCTGAACTAGAGGATCCAGTTCAAACTCTTAACTCTAACTTACAAACCTCGCCACAATCTCTCTCCCCTGTACATCTCTCTCACTAGTTTCCAGATACCAACCCAACTGCAATCTCTGCACAAGACCTTCTATTGTCCTCCTCACATTCACATATACAAGATTTCTCACATGTAATTTTGCCACTGTTACAGATTGATATTCTTTTAGACTGGCCAGAGCTCTATTTCCTTTTTGTTTTTCAATGCTGTCACTGTGTAATGTGTGTGCATATTTTCTATTACTACCTAAAAATCTGCAGATGACTTGATCACTGCATTAGCTGTAATCCACCTAAACTATTGGTAACTGTTGTATTGTATTTGTATAGTATTGTTATGCCTTGCAACCTGTTGTACAGTGCCACCGAAGATGATAAATCAGTAATAATAATAATTTATAGGCGCAGCCTGGAAAATTGGGTACAGTATAGTAAAACGTTGGATTGAGCGTAACTTGGTTTAAGAGTGCTTTGCAATGCAAGGAAAACATTTTGTGAAATTTTGATATACAAGCAACGTCTTAAAGGAGTCATCAGTCAAATTTTGTCAAAATCTGCTTTACACACCTGGGGCTTTCTCCAGCCCCTTGCAGCCGACTGTCCCACGCTGTCACTTCCGCTCCCGGCTGCTGTTCCGCTCACGCTGCACGGTGCAGAGGACGACCTCGAGGTCGCCTTTACAGTCAATCACAGCCACTTTGTCCGCGGCTTACTGCACAGGTGCAGAACTACTGCGCCAGCAGCAGATCGACCTAGATTTTACATCCTGTCAGATAGATCAAATTGATCAAAATCTATCAAAATTGGCTGCAAATTTGATCGATAGGTTTGATAGAATCGATTTCTAATCGATCGAGCGATTCTATAGAATAGGATCGATGGCTGAAATCGACCAGTGTATGGGCCCCTTATGCAATAAACAGTGGCCTGAGAGACCAGCAATGCAGCGAAAAAGGACCCAATGTTCAAAAAAGCCCTCTAAATGAAAACTGCTTAAGTGCAATAGAAGAGGAGAAAGGACACCATCACCACATCTGAGGAGCTTTGTCTTTGGAAACAGAAAATACTGGCGCTATAGATATCAATAATAATAATAAGAATAAAAATTCAACCAATCAGAGATTGCAGAATTTTTAAAACAGAAATCAGATTGCCGCGGTAATTATAGGCCAATCAAAAGACTCAGATACTACCGAGTCTTCTGATTGGCCTAAACTTTTCAAGTTTTTCGCGGTAAATTATTGCATGCTCTAATTGGGCCAGGACGGGGGCCACATTCGACCCTACTCCTCCATCACGTCCGTTTGAGGCATGCTGCTCTTTCATTGGCTGATGGGCTTTGAGCCTTTGAATCTGATTGGTGGAGAATGGTGAATTGCACTATATATAGCACATGTTTTTAGCTTGAATGAGATGTGATACTGAGCAGCTTGAGAAAGGTTATCAGACCGAAACAGCGGGGCTGTCGCTGCTGTCACTGATCATGTAACCTTTTGATACAATAAAAGAGCTTTATTAATACAACAACGGTGCTGACTCTACTGAAGGAGATGTTGAATGGTGTCTGAAGGTACGGAGGCACAGAGAGTCGGAGCACGTTGGATTTTCCCTCCTAGGTGCTGGTCTCATACTGCTTGTAGTGCTCTAATTGGGCCAGTACTACTGAGTATTTCACTTTTCCAAAATTTTCGCAGTAAAACAGAAAATCTGCTGCAATCTTTGATTGGTCCAATATTATGGTATTTCCGATTTTCCATTTTCCTGCAAAAATTCAAAATTTTTTAGAAGGAATTATGTGCACTAAAAGATTTAGTACATGAGGCTACTACAATCCCAGTAGTCTTCATATTGCTTGAGGAAGGACTGCTCTGAGGTAATACAAATACAACTACACTAGAATGTACCCATATGGAAGGAGTAATAAAATGACTATGGCTCCGTCTGCCAGTTGATAACATGAAGTCCTGTGTAATGAGGTAGAAGTGTTGTTACATATGTTTCCAGGAAAGGAGCAGTCACTGCGCTGATAGATGCAACCTGGAGGCTGCAGTCTCCTCTAAAAGCCATACCTGACTTCTCTGTTATTCTGCCCCTTGAGCATTCCCCAGTGTTTTGTGTTTCAATGTTTCCTCAGCATTCAACTCATTGTTTTCCTAATCTCTTCTGTCAGGTTACCATGGACACTTCATATATCAACCACTCGTACCTCTTAGACCAAGCATCTGATCTGAGCGAAATATAAATATCTTTTCAAAGGGCAAGAGGCAATCTCATGTAATGATGAATAATACAGAGCTGCGTTTATTTTGGAGGAACATTTTAAAATGTGCATATTTTTTGGAAAGCAATATTTCAGGTGCGACTTCCCTGTCACTGAGGTGAAAATAGCAATCTCGCAAATAAATAAGAAAGCAGATCGGTTTTAGACATTGCAAAGGTTTTCAAAAGCTTTATGGCAGAATTTGTGGAGATAGCGATAGAAGCCATTGGCAGGCTCTTAAAAGGAAGTGGTAAGTGGGAGTGGTCAGTCCTAGAATGGTTAAATTAAAGGTGGTGTGGTGAGAATAAATGTAACTTTGTCAGAATTTGCAACCTCTACCATTCTTCTCCTATGGGGTGCAAATTCTGACAGGTTGCATAAAATACTACCTATAGTGAAAATATTTCCAACTTCATCAGAATTTGCAACCTTTACCATTCTTCTGCCTCACATGAACCTTTTAACCCTTCTGCTTAACACTAACCTCTACCCATCCCATGGCTTACCTATCCTATTCTATGCCTGAAACTACCCTCCACTCATCTATGCCTAAAACTACCCTCCACCCATCCCATGTCTAACCTACCCTATTCTATACCTAAAACTACCCTCCACTCATCTATGCCTAACCTACCCTATCCTATGCCAAAAACTATCCACCATCCATTTCATGCCTAACCTACCCTTCCTGTGCCTAAAACAACCCTCCACCCATCCCATGCCTAGCCTACCTTATCATGTGCCCAAAACTACCCTTCACCTATCTTATGCCCAACTTGCCCTATCCTATGCCTAAAATTCTCCTCTACCCATCCAATGCCTAACTTACCCTATCCTATGCCTAAAACTACCCTCCACCTATCCCATGCCTAACCTACCCCCCCCCCCTCCCTTTTCCTCTGCCTAACACTGATCTCTTATCCCCTCTGCCTAACACTAACCTTATCCTATAGGTTGTAAATTCTGATAGGTTGCAAAATATGTTACCATATTGGCACCCTCTGCATCCCTTGGGGACCCAATTGGGCTTGACTATTTCCGCCGAAGGTCAACGGAAAGCCGCTACTGCGCTGGAACCCTACTAAGCCACGGAATTTGATGGCGCTTTATAAATCAATGATAATAAAAGGTAAATATTGTTGTGTGCTGCTATGACTTCGCAATGCTTGATTGCTTTTGTCGGGGTAATTTTCGGGGGGGGGCAATGCTGCATCCTCGAGGCTAAAGAAGACAGGGGGAGCCTCATTAGGATCCTGAGGCTTCCACCTGCCGGGGTAAGTACCCCATAGTGGCTGGTTTTTTTTTGTTTTTTTTGTTTTTATTTACAGTTGTACTTTAAAGGCTCAGGAACCTTTTGCGGGTGTTTTGGATAACTTAGCTGATTAGAGTTTGACACTTTGAATCTAGAATATTGAACTTTTTCAAAATACTCTATAACTTTCCCAGATTTTGATTTTCGGGGTTCTCATAAGCTGTAAGCCATAATCATCAAAATTATAACAAATAAAGGCTTGAAATATCTCGCTTTGCATGTAATGAGTCTATTTCATATATTAGGTTCAAGTTTTAAGATGAATTACTGACATAAATGAACTTTTGTACGATATTCAAATTTTTCAAGTTTCACCTGTATCTTGAGAAGTACTATATATTACTTTATAAGTACTTTATATTATGCCGTACCATACTGTTATAACCATACTGTTGCCATGATTACAAGCATGCTTAGTCTATTTTTCTTTTCTACAAAGCATTATAGGCAGGCATGGTCGGAATAGCCCATTTCCGTTTCCGGCACAATTCCGCATTCCGTCATATAGAAATTCCGTTACCGTTCCATTCCGACGGTATACCGGGGCAGTTCCGCGGAATTCCGACGGAAAAATTTTACTCTCTTGCTTGCAGATTGTCACCTGGGTATGCTTCACTGTCTGGTCCGCAAAGACTTCTACATCATTTTATGTTTACTCCGGCCCACCAGCGGTCTGAAGTATGTTGACCCGGCCCTCAACCCAAAAGAGGGTAAGACAGATACCTACTACACACTAGGTCCTGGGTTCAAATCCCAGCTATGGTATATAAGCATGCTTTTCAAAAAGTACAATTCCTTAATCATGCTACTTTTTCTATCGAATTGATCATAATGGAAGCATGGTTTATGCTACCGCCAGCTTTAGCATGTAGTGTGGGTCATGGTCTAGAGGTTAAGACAGATACCTACTACACACTAGGTTCTGGGTTCAAATCGGAATGCGGAAATCGGTAATGCAAGTGCCGTAGGCGGATTTCCGCCAGAAATCGCGGAAATTTCCGCCGGAAATCACGGAAATTCCACCCGACTTTAACATTGATTTTCTCAAAAACTATAAGGTCTTTTTGAAAACTTTTTTTGCATCTTTTTCACAAGATTCAGTTTAATAAACCCTGAAAATTTGGTGTTTCTAGGACTTAAGGGGGCTTTGCTATTAACCGCTAAAGTTGGCAGATTTTTACTGTAATGTAAAATGCAGAAAATCTGCATCTGCCTATTTTCTGCATTTACATTACAGTAAAAATCCGCCGACTTGAGCGGTTCATAGCAAAGCCCCCATAAGTCCTAGAAAGACCAAAGTTTCAGGGTTTATTAAACAGAATCTTCTAAACAAGATGCAAAAAAAAGTTTTCAAAAAGACCTTATAGTTTTTAAGAAAATCGATGTTAAAGTCGGGCGGAATTTCCGCGATTTCTGGCGGAAATTCCGCATTGGAATGCGGAAATTGGTAGCGGAAAGCGGAATCGGTAATTGGTACATGACGGAATGCGGATTTACCATGGAATCGGAAATTGGCATTCCGACCATCCCTACTGTATGTGCTGTTTCCTGGTCTTTAAAGCAAATTCTCTTTATGTTATACATTATACAGGTGAAATTAAAAAAATTAGAATATTGTGCAAAAGTCAGTTTATTTCAGTAATTCAGCTGAAAGGGGAAACAAATATATATGAAATAGGAACCCTTTGCAGGTGTTTTGGTTCAATTAGCTGATCAGAGTCTGACACTTCAAGCCTAGAATATTGAACATTTTCACAATATTCTATTTTGATTTTGTGGTTTTCATAAGCTGTAAGCCATAATCATCAAAATTATAACAAAGAACAGCTTAAAATATCTCACTTTGCATGCAATGAATCTATTTTCATATATTAGTCTCACCTTTTAAGTTGGACTACTGAAATAAATGGACTTTTGCATGATTTTTTAAGTTTCACCTGTATAGAAAGAACACTTTTTAAAATATTAGCTTTGGTTGTTCAGATCATTGACTGATTTTTTTTTCTACTTGTATCAGAGAACATTTTAAAACAAAGAATATTATAAAAAAATAGTACACACCATTATGGAGACACCCGGGATTCTCGTCTAATATGGTCCTTGTGGGATTCATTCAGTGGGAAAAAAATTATATCAATAAATTGGGAAATATATATTGCAGTAAACAGAATTCAGGAGGCCACAGGGAAGTAACTACTAATAATGAAGCCCCTAGCAAAATGTGGTGCCCCCCCATACACTCCTCCCCCATGATGACCTCCATGACCAGATGATCGATTTACCAAGAATCATATAACAAATGAGGCCCAACAACACCAGTTGTGGCCCTTCCATAGCCCCAGGCCCTCCTGCAGCTGCGGGAGCTTTTCCCCTAATAGTTACGTGTCTGAATAGCTGTCTTTTAGTGAAACAATGGATAATCTTGCAGTCTCAGTTCTCATCTTAGGAATAGTTGAAATCAATCTGTAGCTCCCAAGCAGGAGAAATTAGGCATAAAGCCAAATTAACTAATTTTAATACATATCTGGATCTTGGCTCATTCCCAGTGTGTCTGTTTACATTATACCAAAATCTGCAGGCATTGAATGCTTAGCACTTGGCAGAGAAAATCATTATTAAAGCACTTATTCTGGGCAAGTACGAAAAACATCTTTATGTACCATGACAGGTCTCTAATCTATTGCAACAAAGTTCAACCGTATTAAAGTAGTCACATTCCTGTACTAACTGTCAGTTTTGGAGGATCATAGCTCTTCTATCCTTCTTTCAAATGTTGCCATCTATTAAGAGGGAATGTCTGAGCAGTCATCAGGCAGCTCCTGCATCTGTTTCAGGCTGGGCATTGGGTGGCATTTTCAGGCGCTGGCTTACTGTCAAATCGCAACGGTCTTTGAGTGGAGCTACTGAATTCTGGCATTTGTGCTGGGAGCACACTTTGCAACATTGGCGTGAAAAACGCATACATTCTGCAAAGTGTGCTCCGAGCCTAAGGGCCCGTTTCCACTACATGCCGATTGAATGCAGAAAAACTGACTCCAATGAATGCCTATGGTAAAATATGCATCAGAAAAAGTGTGTTTAGTGGAAACGGCCCATAGGCATTCATTGGAGTCAGTTTTTCTGCATCCAATCTGCGTGCAGTGGAAACAGGCCCTAAAGGAACCACCAACTGCTCTAGGAGCTCATTTAAATGCTCAGTTTAACAACAGTAGATCTAGCACCACTGTAATAAATACAGCAGTCCCTGATTACTGGTGTCAGTGGTCTGAAGGTTTGGACCAGGTATCAATTCAGACATTGAGAGAAACCTTGGTGAAATTATTATTCAAAAAATAAAAGTAAAACTATGCAGCAATGTTGATAATTACAAACTTTCATTTTTTTATTTTTAATTCTTTGTCTGCCTGGGTTTGGGTTGTAAGTGGAACAAAGACGTAGATGATCAGCACATTGGAGAGAAAATAATAATTAATTAAATGAGAAGCTGTATAATAAATATACTGTCAAAAAGGGATAGGCTCGAATCTTCTCCAAAGTCATTTCTATTTTGAAATTTACTTTTTTGCAAAAATATAAAATATTTATATTTTAAAGAAACTTTTTTTTGCAAAAATGAAAACTTTAGTCAAAATGTGTTTTCTCAGGGTCATTAACTTCAAAGAGTCTTCATATACCAATATTTTTCACTAATATCCTCACTTGTTTTCTCATGCCTGTTGATTTTACTGCAGTTGGCAAAAATGTGTTTTGGCGTGTGCATAAATATGTTTCTCATCATTGCAAAAACTTATTATTTATCTCCTTATGCTTTGAACCCTTTAACAGAGAATAGTTACTTATCAAAGTAGATGGAAGCTTCTGGATGATCCAGAGGATTCTCATGTCCTTTTTTGACCCCTTTTCTTGTTCTTTGTGCCGTTGCTCCCCTTTGCCTATGAGTGTGACCGCAATGTGCCTGCATGAGTACTGGCAGAGTCTGCACAGTAGCACACAGCCACTCATGTATGCAGGAGAAAGCCGTGAATAGGCAGCTTTGTGCTACTGTGCAGCCACGGCCTGGACCCACGCAGGTAAAGTGCAGTCACACTCACACTCGGAGGGATGCTCAGCCATGGGAGTCTGACAAGCCCTTGCCATATTTACTTAGAGGGGCCCAGCAATAGATCGGTGTGGTCAAGGTGGGAGCCTCAGAACTATCGAGAGGCTTCCTTCTACTAACGTACGTATCTCGCATTTTGAAAAATCTGATGTTAGGTTCACTTTAATATTCTCATCTGTGCAAAAATGTGATAGTTTTACTCAAGTTATAAGGAAAAGAAAATGGCTATATTTGCCCTATCACTATTGTCAAGGAAATTACATTTGCTATTAACCACTTAAGGACCGCCTAACGCCGAAAGGCGGCGGCGGGTTTAAGTGGTTATTACATGGAAATGGCCACTGTCTCCGTGAACAGTGTGCGAGCTGCCGATCGCGGCTCGCACTCCTAATGTAAAAAATGCGGGGAAGAAATCCCAGCTGTTTACATCATACGGCGCTGCTGCGCAGCAGCGCCATAAGGCAGATCGGTGATCCCCGGCCTCTGATTGGCTGGGCATCGCCGTCATTTGATAGGCTGAAGCCTATCCTACATTGCGCAGGACGGATATCCGTCCTGCGCAGCATAATAAGGAAGAGGGAGGTAAGGGGAAGGAGGGAGTGCAGAAAACGCTGCGGAGGGGGCCTTTGAAGAGCCCCCCCCCGCTCGGCCACACAGAGCGGCGGCGATCAGACCCCCCCCCCAGAAGGTCATCCCCCTAGTGGGGAAAAAAGGGGGGAAGTCTGATCACCCTGCCTTGCTCATGATCTGCGCTGCGGGCTGGAGAGTCAACGCAGCGCAGATCTCAAAGAACAGCCCCGGTCCTTAATTAATGAACAAAATTAATTTAGGAGATCTACCTAGTCATTCAAACTATGCTGTCCAAACTGTGGGCTGCACCACAGTCACTACATATGGTTATGTCAGCTATGTCAGCCGTTTAAGGCTAATTGGCAGAGGCCTTGTAAGGTTTTTCATTTTTCCGTGGATCAACTGGGATATGTGCAGGTTTAGGATGGTTTGTTTACAATGATAGGGATGCCAAGTTCTTCTGCAAGACAAAGGAACATTTTATTCAGACAGAATTTAATAAAAGAAAAAAAAGGAGGGAGGGATAATTCAACAAACCAAATACACTTCATGGTATTCTATGAAAGAAAGGAAGGTAAAAAGAGGAGAAAGATTATGGGAGGGAATGGGGTAATATAAGAGGGTATAAAAAGGAGTTTTAGAAACTTTATAGAGCGATGACTCAATGCTGATGGCAGACTAGTGGATCAGATTTCAATTTATTCAGTTTTAAGTTTTAATTTTCTTTTTGTTTGGGTGGGTAGAAAATAATAGTTGCTTCTAATATTAGTCTGACCTCCGTTTCCACTTGTACCTTACATTTTTCAGCCTGTTTCATAGCAAAGCCAGATGTTACAATGAGATACTGTCTCATCATAATAAAGGAACTTGTTTTAAGGGAAACATGCTTTGCAAATTAGTCCATTGCGGTAGACAGCTGTGGTGGAGACTTTACATACTAGTCTCTCTTAATTACAGATGCGCAATTATGTGCCCATTCATGTAATAAAATAATGACTTCCGTAGGACGTAAACCTGTTTGTGTAACAAAACGTGTGGAGACTGGAGAGGTGTATTATTCTTTCTAATTATAATTACCAGATATAATTAGTATAAATTCTTCTTGGACTTGATGAAGGAGATATCTCTGGAGTATTCCCTCTAATTCTCAGCTTTCTGAAAAGCAATACTATTATAAACTCTGTCTATGCTAATTTGACTTTCTTTGCACCTGTTTTTAACCAGTGGGTCAATGGGCTGGATGCAGCTGTAGGGGAGTGAAAATAAACAGATGACATAAACAATTGTATTGATCCTCCTACCTCTAAAAATGACCATTTTTACATATCTCGCTGTTTTATCTTATATTTAAAAACTTAAAAAGTAGATGTATTGTTTTGTGTCTGCTCAATGACACAGTCTTTCAAGTTTCCTAGAGCTAAAATATATGAATTATTGATCTTTTTTATTTATACCCTGCTCTCAGAAGCAGTTCTCTTCCAGGAGAGTGTTTTATAGCTGTACGCCCTTAACAGTGAGGATTACACTATAGTCCGACTGGGTCTTGACTGGAGAGAAACTGTCAGTTGCATAGCTGAATGTTAACTCTTTCAGGCAGAAAAAGAAGTTAAAGGAGCAAAGCCTGGTTACTTGTATGCTTGACAATGTACATACTGTACACATGTCTATAATATCATGTCACATGTCAATTTGGGTACACTTTAATGGCTGATTTAATTGTTAGTTTAATGCCCCCAGTGTCTGTGCTGTTTTATCATTGCCTGACATGTTGAACTAATCACTTTGACTGATATAAGGGAATTTAAAGCAAGCAACTGGCCAACTTTTATTGCTTTTGAGGTTCTCTCTGTAGCACCGCCCCTTACCCCATGCTGGCATATATCTCTAATGCTGGGTACACACGTTGCGATTTCCCGCTCGATCCGCGGGATCGATTGGATCGATTTGATTATTTCCAACATGTTCTATCGGGTTTCGATGGATACAGCCATACTTAATATGCAAAATCGACGGCTGTATCCATCGAAACCCAATCGAACATGTTGGAAATAATCAAAACGATCGAATCGATCCCGCGGATCGAGCGGGAAATCGCAACGTGTGTACCCAGCATAAGGAGCTTAGCAGGGTGATGCTCCACCAATCGAACAAAACTAGCTCACTTAGTTCATGACATCGGGAACTCTGCTAGAGGCAGAAATCCTTCCTCTCTCTTTAAAATCTCCTTTGTCAATTGCAAGGACCAAGAGTCATATTCACTTTGTGCTCTGAAGGGGTAATATTTAAAAGCAAATATACAATAAGCATCATACGTAATTGTTATATGTTAAATGTTTTGAGATTTTAATCGAGTGAATTAGAATATTTGATGACTTGAATTCTTCACATAGCTAGGGCCCTGCTGTGGGGAGAACAGGGGTTGTCGATATTGGATGTCACGCGATTGAGATATCAAAGCTATATATCAATTATATATGTGATATTGATAAGCCTGATTGAAAATAAATCTTCCACTATCTAGGTTAGGAGAACAGGGATTGAATGGTGTTAGCCATCCCCCACAGTGTAACAAGGAGCTATGGTCAAACAGCTGTCTCTCATTATCTCTCTGGCCATAGCAGAATAAAGGACAATAGATGTTCCAGTTTAAACCAGTCTTGGTTTGCAAAGCTGAATAGTTATGTTAAAGCAGCTAGGTTTAGTAGTCAACGAATAGAAACTATAGCATTATTTAATCAGACCAATCAGAAGATAGTATAGTGGTACATTGTAGGACCATCCCATTTCATATATAAAGTGCTCAGGTGGGAAAGATTCTGCATTCATTCATTCATTCTTCAGCCTCACATGCACACACACACACGCACACATACATAAAAGAACATCAACAATAGCCTTTATACACATACAGATTACTTGGCAATTCAATTATTTAGTTTTTATATTATTGTAACTGTTTTTGATGCAACTAAGAACTGTACCTTATTGATTTTTGAACATTTATGAAAGTCAATAATGATTAGTTAAACAACCACATCTTTTTAAATGATTCATCGTGGTCTCCAAAGATTTTGTTTTTAACCAAAAATCCCCCATTTAACAGTAATCAATAAACTATTTATTCTAGCGCTCACACGTGACACCCTTGCTGACTTTCCAATAAGGGTTCAGCTACCCAGGGTAATAAGTACTGTTGAACAGTACAAATAAAAATAAGAGTGTCAGAAAAGCAATTAGTAAAAGACAAGAAGTCTTCAGATGGAGCGTTGCCCAGCAAATGTGTGTTTAGCAATAACTGATCTAGTCCAAAGATGGGCACAGAGCGCTCATAAACCAATTGCACACTTCAAATGGAGGATAGTTTAATCTGCTGTAAATTATGCATTTGAAGTGTGCAATTGATTTATGAGCACTGTGTGTCCATCTTTGGACTAAAGCATCACACTGAGAAGACTGATAAGTCTTATCATATAGGTAAATCAGGCAATATGTTTAATACTGATATGCCCTCATTTTTTGACACTCTTGTGAAATACAAATTAATCCATTAGCAGCTTCTATAGAGTTATCTCGTTTGAGATTAGTGCACTGCTTTTGACTTCAGTCGGAAGAGCTCGTTGTGCTGTAAATTTTTGGAATGCTTTTATCTCTCTCTACTAGCAGAACATATAGAAATTGAAAGCAGAAGTCCTCTGTTATTGTTTCACTCTGCCCCCTAGTGAAAAGTGGCCATAAATACACTTTACAGCAGTGCTAATTAGAAGCAAAGGAAATGTAACAATTAAGAAATAAAAAAAATACTAAAATAAATTGTCCTGGAGCAATTTCAAGCCTCTAAATACATTGACTACTAAAAGGTTAACGCAAATGGAAAAGGGAAGGAGAAAAAAATAATGCCCGAAGCATTTCTTGCCCTGCCAGCCAGCAAGTATTCAAACATGTTAATTGTACCGTGTGATTTCCAATTCATATTACTTACACAGTCGGCAGCCTTTAACACCATTATACCTTCAGAAATAATGGAACTCTGTTGGAGATCTGAGTATTGCTATATTACTAAGTGACAATGAACTAAAATGATCACCACTTTCCATGATGACTGCTATTGATGTTAATTATCAGCAATAAAGTGACAGCCACCATATTTATAAAGGGAGGGTCAGCTGTTTGCCACTTTAGAGATTGGCAAAAAAAATCTTTAGTTTAAAGTGGAAAACACCACAAGCTTCAATAGCGAAAAGGAGTGATTGTTTCAAGACTGGTGATCGGCAGTCCAAGCCAATGACCTACAGATGTCCAGATTTTGGCAAACGGTTCCATTCAACACTTGTAATCCTACCCTCTATTCATTGGAATGTGATACATATGACCATCACTTTTAGGGTAATTGTAGTACATAAAAACACTAATTGCCATTGTAATAACATCAGACCACCCCTTTTAGATAATTGTCAATCTTAAAGGGGTGATCTGACTTATAAAACTGGAAAACAAAAAACGTATTTTCCGCTACATTATTAATAGGCCTCTACTAACCTCGTAGGACTCTTTTACACTGCAAATCACAAACACAATGCAATTTTGCTGCAATTTTCACTAGGCACACCACAAATGCATCACTGTAGAGTAAAAGCGCTCCTGTGATTTCCATTATTTTTATGATGACCTTGAGTTTTGTGATTTGCCTGCCATTGGAAAATGCAGCAAAATCACAAACACTATAAAAGAGACCTTATTTAGAGTTGGCCCAGTGATGAGCGGCAATGCCAATATTCTATTCGCATTCATTTTCACAAAATAATTTGACTCTCAAGCAATAATGGCATCCAAAATCATTTTGTAATAAGCTTGTGATTTTTCACATTTTTGCAAATTTTCCCACTAAAATAAAAATGTTTGCGGTTTTTGGGAATTTTCAGTGATAAATTTAGATGTTTTTGTGGTTTTCACAGATTTTTGATTTGGAAAGAAAAATGTGTTTCCTTTGACCTTATTGCGAGTACAATGTACTTTTGCTAATATTTTCGATGCGAAAATGACTTTGGCCAAAATTTGCAAGCGATACTGAGTTGGCCAATGAGATTTAGAGAATTCCAGCTTGCATGCCAATGCACTTACCATCTCTATCCTCTACTGTATATCTATGTGGACATGTGGCTATGCTTGAAATGGGTTATGTGTGATTACGTTGACATACTAAAATTAGTAAAGACTCATTTTGGTTATTGGATATTCACTTTAGTGCTGATAAAACAAATAAGAAAGATGGTGATGTGGGGATGGAGTGGGTGTTTGAGATAATTAAAAGGCTAAATAGGCTAAATAGGTTCAAGTATTCACCTACCTCCTATACTGAGGACAGCCAAAAGGATGCATTTTAAAATATTTTACTGGCACGTGCAGTAAACAGCAAATATTGCAGGGCTATGTCCACTTTCTTAGGCATAGTGCCTAAAACAGGGTTGTCAGACCATCAGCAGTCAAAACGTACATGTTCACAAATAAACACAGCACTTTTCAGTGGAAAGCGCCTTGCTTCCGTGGGCAGCTTCTTGCTGCATCTGAAGAGGTGATAACATTACCTTTTGTTTACATTCCTTTATCAGATACATTTTGTAAACATTAGCAAACTGCCCAGACTGAGCTGTACTGAAAGAGCTGAGAAGTGATCAATAGATAGATTTCAATATATAAATACAGCAGCTTTGCAAGAAAATGCAATGGTAGCTTTCAGAGCAGATAAACGGTACTTTGGGAATTTGTAATTTGTAGACAGACAATATTACTTGCGCACAAAAGTAAATATGATAACTGTATGGGTAATAAAAAGAAGAAAACACATTTGTATTGAATGTTATGTCAGAGTTGTATCTCACTTTAAATATGTTGGAATTTGAATCCAAACACTAAAGCTTTATTGTCATTTAAACATTATCAGTGTATATATAATAAGCACATTTACAGATGGAAATATGCATATGAAACGTTAAGGTGTGAAATGAAAATAAATAGCAGGACTCTGGTTTGAACTCTGGTTTTTCATAGCAAGCAAGCGTTATAGAATACCAGGAAAGCGGTATACATACGGGGCAGTAATAATGACAACAATGATCATTATATTAACACCAGTAATAATAATAATAATAGTCAGTTTAAATTATAATAATAGTACTAATAAGAATAGCTTGAAGCCAAGTACCCACCTGCAGATTACGGCCAGATGGATGGGGATCTCCACCGATGAACAATCATTCCCCAATCCATCTAGCCAATAATAATAAAAATTCACATGGCTGCGCTGTCTGAACCAATTCACCACAAATATCCTAAAACAGTCTGTTATGTCACCAAGTCTATGTCCTATCAGGGACCGTTCTCCTTATAACTTCTTAGTGGGATCGTGAAAGCGTGGGGACGAGAAAAGGTAGTCTGAGTCCGTAGATAGAGATTCAGGGTGCCGCCTTTCTAACCAACGAGAACGGGACTTGAGGCCACCACAGACCCTGCTGTTTAATCATTGATGTGCAACATTACAAGACTTCTCACGTGAGTGCGCATTTTAGTACACGGGTGTTCTATTTATCTTAAGGTTTTACGCTATGTCTAGTTTTATGTCTTTTTTTGAGCTGGAATTTTAATTTGTTATTAAAAGAATTGGAAGACAGAAAGTGCCAGTGGGATTAATCAATCAAACGCTAGATCCACCTGTTGTCTGAGGTGGTTGACATCTGGTATTGCGGCTGAGTGGAGAGCGCAGTTCAGTTATTGTAAACAATCCATCTAGCCAAATCTGCAAACATCGTTTGCGCCGTCAGAAACAAACAATCGCATAAACGATTGTTTACACGATTGAGGCAAAACCTGCAAAGGTCAAGGGGGATCGAAACGATCATCCCTGAATTTTCGTTAAACGATGTAGCACGATATTGTGAAAAAATTGTTTGTTGTTAAAAATCATTTGGAAATGTCACTTAATGGGCATGGAACTTTAGAGCTGCTTTATTACAAAATTTGCCATTCTCTCCAGATAGTCCAGTAATTGAGGTTGCTCCTGGCAGCACAACCATCATCCTGAACACGGTTTATTCTACTGCTCCACTGGCAACAAACACAACCTTCTCAAGACATGCTGATTGGACAGTGCAGACCAGCAGTACACTGATGAGTCACCATTGTGACAAACAAGCTTGGCTGCACTGCATCTCCTCCTCCTCCTCCTCTTTCTCTCCCAGTCTTAGAGCTGCTTTGCCAGGGATTATAGGAAACACCTACAGAGATTAGACTACATTATATAAAAATAGCTAGTGCTGTTTACAGTCAGTGTTTTTTTAATAAATATAAAACTAGACTAAATTATTTTTTTTATGTCTAGCTGGAAGTTCAGCTATAAACTTTGCCTACACAATCCGTTTAATGGAATCCCTAATCCCTTTAAATATTCACAGACCGTGAAAAGAAACAGGCAATTACTGCGGCGAAGAACTGCAGAAGGAACCCCGCATCTGCATAACTTTACTATAACATTTATGATGCAACTATTTTACTGCACATTCTGACTGCATTATATTGTATCAACATTTAGTTACAGGTGATCTATATCGGGAACATTTATGGAATTAGGTCTGTGCCGTAAGGAGGCAATTTATGTGTAAAGATCATTAGTCACATTTGCATATCTTGGTTGCTTTTGTACTTTACTTTATTTAGGGAACTGATTTATTAACCAGACCTACCAAGAGGATAAAAAAATACCTCGGTGTAAATCAACATATTCGTAAAGAGTTGTTTCCTTTTCACTGGAAGTGTAAATTGTTCCATCGCTGTGTATCCTGCTAAGTTTATTTTTACATTGAGGCCCCATTCACACTTCCATGTGTTGTGCATTTTTTTGCGTATTTCTGTTTGTTTAACATCTAATGCACGAGGGTCATGTGAAAAGTTCAGTAACAGCCGTTTTCATGTAAACAATTAAAGAAACATTAAATTTCTTTTATTTAAGATGCGCTGTATCTTATTTTTTCGGCTTAATCACCTCCTTTATTTAAAGAAAAGTTGGGGTGAACCTCGGGACAAAAGTGAAATACTTGCCTAAGGAGAGGGAAGCCTCTGGATCCTCTCATGCCATCCTCTGGTCTTCCACCCCTGCCCAGGGACCCTCCTGCCCATGTCCACTGCGCTCCACTTCATGCAAGAGCGCGGTTGTGCCTGGGCAAGAGCACAGAGCTGCTTGTGCATGAGCAGCTCCAGCCAGGGGCACCTCTAGGCATAGGCAGTACAGGCCATTGCCTGGAGTGCCATTGGTCCTGAGGGGCGCCATGTTGATGGATCAAGCCCCACCCCTAAATTAAGCCCCACCCCTGGACTAAGCCCCACCCCATGGTTTTTTCTCTTACTTGCTCCTGCTGCATCTACTTAGCGTGCCTCCTTATGTCCTCTTTGCCTTTATTTGTCCCCTTGTGCTACCTCTGCCCCTCTGCTCCTCCTTCAGTCCCACTGTGCCACCTTCAGTCCTCATGTGCCACCTCTGTCCCCTGTGCCTTCCTCTGTCCCCCTATGCCTCCTTCTGTGCTCCTTCGTGCCGTCTTCTGTTCCCCTTTGTGCCTCCTACTGTCTCCCTGTGCTTCCTTCTGCCCCACTTTGTGCTTTTTTTCTGTCCCCCATTGTGCCTCCTGCTGTCCCCCTGTGCCTCCTTATTTCCTCCTGTGCCTCCTTTTGTCCACCTTGTGCCTTAATCTGTCCCCCTTGTGCCACCTCCTGCCCCAACTTGTGCCTTCTTCTGTCCCCCTGTACCTCCCGCTGTCCCTCTGTGTACCTTCCTCTGTCCTCCTGTTCCTCCTTCTGTCCTCTTTGCCTCATTCTGTCCCCCATTATGCCTCCTTTTGCCCCCCATTGTGCCTCATTCTGTCCCCCTGTGTGCCTTTTTCATTGCCACTTCTTCTGACCCTCGTGCCTCCTTTTGTCTCCCTGTGCCTCCCTATGTCCCCCTGTGTACCTTCTTCAGTCCCCCTGTGCTTCCCTCTTTCCCCCTTTGTGCCTCCTTCTTTCCCCCTGTGGGCCTCCTTTAGTCTCCTTGTGACTCCTTCTGTCCCCCTTTGTGCCTCCTTCTGACCCTCTTGCAGAGGTGCCTGGTCCACCAGGCTGACCAGGCAGTCACAAGTGCTGTGCGGGGGGGGGGGGGGGGGATGGGAGAAGGCACGGGGAGGGGGGGGGATACCTCGGCCATCCCCCGCCAGATGGTGTGTCCCCAGGTGGTGAACTGGCCTCAGCCCGTAATCTCACTTCTGCAGCGTGCAGAGTCTGTGGTTTCCAGCAGGCAAAGTAGGGTTACGTGGAAAATGGCGTCTGAAGCCCTGCACTGGAAACTATTTGTGTCTCCAGTGTAGGGCTTTGGGTGCAATTTTCCTGTAGCCCTGGCCTCTGCCTGTCAGCGTGGGAGTTTTGCAGCCAGAGTTGCTGCACGAAGAGCATCGGGGGAGCTGCTGCGCCGGAGGGAGGCCGGGAGAGGTGTCTTCTGCAGGTGAGTACTTTTTTTCTCTTATAAGTGCAGGCAGGTATCAGGGCTATTTAGAGGAACTAATGGGAAGGGGATGGAGGAGAGGAGCCCTGCCTATGTGTATTTTCTGGTGAAACGCTGCCCCCATTACGTGTATTTTCTGGTGAAATGCTGCTGTATTTACATGTAATTTCTGGTGAAATGCTCCTGCATTACTATTATTTTCTGGTGAAATGCTGCCGCATTATGATTATTTTCTAGTGAAACAGTGCAGCACTACGATTATTTTCATGGGGGGGGCGCCAAAGGTTTTCTCGCCTGGAGTGACAAAATGGCTAAAGGTCTCCTGGCTCCAGCTTAACATGGGTCCCCCTACCACACTCCTCACCTATGGGTTTGAGGGAATCGGGATGGGGATTCCATGTTATTGCTACTGAACAAACAGTTACCAGCGTTCTGCAGTCATGTGACAATCGGTGCAGGGAGAGAAGAGATTAACCTGACAGATGCAAGTTACATTTTATAGATGGCATACCTTGCATGGCAGATAAAAGTAAACAACTATTACTTTCTGGATGATTCTCAGTCTGGATGTATTTCAATGACATCAATTTTTTTATTTCTCTCTACATTTTTTGATTTTTTTTCTGCATTTAAAAGTCAAGCCGTAGTTCACTTTTTTTTTGTATGTGATTTGCGTTTAATGCAAGTGAATGGCAATGCAGAAAAATTGTGGAAATATCACATTTCATATAACACATGGAAAGCTCAGATTTGTGCATGCAGGAAACTACATGTAGAAATTTCAATGATTAGTGTGAATGCTGCCTGAAGTTCAATCTCGTCGGCAACGCATGTTACAGATAGGCAACATTTCCCCATGCAGTTCGTATGCGAGGAAATGCTGCAAAATTGTAGCTTGTGGAAACAGGTCCTAAGGCTATTTTTTTGACTCCTCTAAATAAAGGCAGGTGTTTTGATTGCGTAAAAGGACCTGGTAATTGATTCCACATGACACAGTATCACAGAGGGGGTTAAATGTTGTGCAGTGATTTGGACAACAGCAATAGCTTTTTAGAACTTGTCAGCAGTACGGCAGGTGGTTTGTGTGTCAGTGCTTGGCTACAGGAAGTTTTTGGCAAGGCAGTGGTGAGAACAGGCAGTGTGAGAAGAGAACAGGCAGGTTATGGTTAGACATTGATAAGGACTATTATGGTTGAGGTGAGGTTTTTATTGATTAGGATACGGTTAGAATTAGGAGATTAGGATTAAGTACCATTTAGGGGAATTCTTTAAGTCTGCAAGAGAGCTTGGAGTTTAGCATCAAGAAATGAGGAAATTAGGCTTCTTAGGATGCTCTAAAGAGGGAAGAAGGGATAGTGTCCAGCATGGCAATGAGGTAGGTCAATGTTACATGACATGGAATGGAGGAAGCCATTTGTTATTGAGTCAGGTAGTTATGGTGCACACTCACAATTTTTGCGCCCCATAGAGAATAATTACATGACGGTTCCAGCTATGTTATGGCACACAGTATTAGCAGCGGCAGCAGCAGGATTTATCTGTGGACTAAATTAGTGGTTTCAATAAGCGGTGTGTAGGGGGGTTTTGTTAGGTATTGGTGGGGTTAGTTTTAGGCGTAGGTAGAGGAGGAACATTGTAAGAGTTAAGTTACGATAGGAGATAGAAGAATGTTTACAAAATGTCTGATAATCTACTACATCTGGCTCACAGGAAAAAAAATGGCCAATTTCCAAGCACTATTTTTACATGTATATTTTGTTTTAGTTATCAAGATGAACACCCTTTATTAAAATGAACTGTTGTTAAGCAGTATAAACAAAGTAGTTACTTAAATTCAGATGATATCCAGCTACCTGAACAGCCACAGTAGCTACATAAAGAAACCCGCCAGGTATTCCCATTAATTCTAAAGACTGGGGCCCAGGGAGACACGTACAAAGCACACTGACGTTTTACTTACCAGAAGGAGACAACAGCAGTCAAACAAGGTTTTCAACAGCACACAGCTGGTAATCCCTGTAGGAAATCTATACAGGCTGATATTGTCAAAGAATAGCACAGAATAGGTAATTTATTTCATGTCTGTAAGTCCATTTATGTAACCTAACAAATAGCCCCTCCTAATAAAATAACCTCCTTCCCTGTGATTTTTTTCTTAATTATTGGGGCAGCAATGCCAATAATTACTTAAAGAGAATCTGTATTGTTAAAATCACACAAAAGTAAACATACCAGTGTGTTAGGGGACATCTCCTGTTCCCCTCTGTCACAATTTCACCGCTCCCCGCCGCATTAAAAGTAGTCAAAAACAGTTTTAAAAAGTTTGTTTATAAACAAACAAAATGGCCACCAAAACCGGAAGTAGGTTGATGTACAGTGTGTCCACTCCACACATAGAAAATACATCCATACACAAGCAGGCTGTATACAGCCTTCCTTTTGAATCTCAAGAGATCATTTGTGTGTTTACCCTCTTCCCCCTGAAGAGTGACAGGCTGATTGTTTCTTCCTGCAGACAGCTCTGCCCGGTGTCTGTAATTCCTCAGTAATGTATGTGACAGCCCAGCCAGCTCATTCCACAGCCTAACAGAGGACGATTTATTAAGCTTGTAAAAGCAGGTCTCTTCTCTCACTGATAAGAAAGCAGAGACGCTGCCTAATCTAAATAACACACACGGGAGTGAGCATAGAGGGGGCGTGGAGAGGGGCGTGCATAACAGATCAACAACACTGAAGAGTTGGCAGCCTTCCAGACACAGGGTGACAAATCTGACAGGAGAGAGATAAGTTGATTTATTACAGAGATGGTGATAGTAGAAAGTGCTGCAGTAAGCCAGAGCACATTAGAATAGGTTTAGGAACTTGTAGGATGGTAGAAAAAAGGATGACATTTTTGTTACAGAGTCTCTTTAAATGGCAGCTATTGAAAGTTGAAGATCATTACCATGGAAAAATAATATTTTTCTTTGCCTATCTTTGACTTTCTTGAAAGTTGAAGATCATTACCATGGAAAAATAATATTTTTCTTTGCCCATCTTTGACTTTCTTTGAACACTGGAAATAGTAAAGAGCTAAGTGGTCTAGAGCGTGTAGCAAAGCTTTACATGCACCAGGCTCCAGCTAAAGATGAAAAAGAAAAATCAAATAGGACAAACAAGTGAATATACGGAAATCTGTATTATGCTGGGGATACACGGTACGTTTCTGTACCGTGTATCGACCAGCTGATCCGGCCAGCTGATAATATTCAGCTGCTCGATCCCCGCCGGCGAACAATGGCGGGGAATCGAGCGCTGATAAGGAAGCGCCGGCGGGGACGAGTGGTAATCGATCCGCGAGCACGCGTGGACGAGCGGGGACACGGCTGGGGTCGATCCGGCGGCTAATCGGCCGCCGGATCGACTCGTGTATTCTTAGCATTAGTCTGTGCAGGAGAGTCTAAGATCTAATTTATATTTATAACCACTTTTCAGAGTGATACTTCCCAAAATAAATAATTTGCATAATTCAGTAGCAGAGCATTGTGGGTAACCATAGTTGTTCATTTAAAGCTGAATTATCACAAATACCTCTTTTTAGAAGGCAAATCACACTTAGCAGTGTTTAGAGGGATTTTTGGTCTCTTTTAGTCTCGTTTATTTTCTTAGTGGGTTTGCCCCGAGCTGCTTGGTTACACTGTTTTTCTGGTCCAAGCCCTATCCCATAGAGCCATATGAATCCCTGCCATGCACTGATGATGATCAGCAGTCCGAAACAGGCTGTCGGCTTGTTTGGTTGATGTGGCGCTGTAAAATTTATAAGCTATAGGCTTGCTATACACTAGCAGTTCTGGATGTAAGCCTGGCTACGGGGGCATAAAGAGATAATTTGCATATTCAGTAACAGTGCATGGTGGGTAGCCACAGTTGTCCACTTATACCTGAATTATCTCAAATTCCTTGTTTTAAGAAGTCAAATCACATACTTCCCCAAATAAAGAAATTACTTTTGTGTGACTACATGTTTCACATGAAGCTGAGGTGACTGTACACAGAAAGATGACAACTGCCCTGATGCCAAAAACAACAACAAAATAAGCAACAGAAATCAGCTTGATGGAACCAAGTAACAATACAAATACACTGTAAGCATGTCAGCTGCTGTGAGATGCCGATAGCATCACATTTATTTTAATTATGTCACGGCTTAAGGTTGCTCTAAAGGTGAAATCAGGCAAATCAGTAAATACAAAATTGAAATTCTGTGCATGTGAAGTGTGAATGATTTGTAATTCACTTCTGTGATTAAGATGGCTGTAGATGGCCAACCAGGGAGCAGTCAGTCAGTAACCCTGGTTACACAGTGGTTTGTTTGGGTTGAAAAAAGACTTGCATGAGCCAGGTTCAGTCAGGAAATATGACTGAATCCTCAAGTACCTCGGCTAATCTGACTTACTGTCTAATTAAGAGGGTTATTCAGCTAATGGTGGTAAAATTGTTGTGCCCATGGAACACACAACAATTTTACTAGTAAGTTTGACGTCGAGATAAGGTGCCTTGCACAATTCCTAGGTGATGGGCAAATCCTTGCACAGCTACAGTGGGATGCGAACGTTTGGGCAACCTTGTTAATCGTTATGATTTTCCTATATAAATCGTTGGTTGTTACAATAAAAAATGTCAGTTAAATATATCATATAGGAGACACACACAGTGATATTTGAGAAGTGAAATGAAGTTTATTGGATTTACAGAAAGTGTGCAATAATTGTTTAAACAAAATTAGGCAGATGCATAAATTTGGGCACCACGAAAAAGAAATTAAATCAATATTTAGTAGATCCTCCTTTTGCACAAATGACAGCCTCTAAATGCTTCCTGTAGGTTCCAATGAGAGTCTAGATTCTGGTTGAAGATATTTTGGACCATTCCTCTTTACAAAACATCTCTATTTCATTCAGGTTTGATGGCTTCCGAGCATGGACAGCTCTCGTAAACTCACACCACAGATTTTCAATTATATTCAGTTCTAGGGACTGAGATGGCCATTCCAGAACGTTGTACTTGTTCCTCTGCATGAATACCTTAGTGTATTTTTAGCAGTGTTTAGGGTCGTTGTCTTGTGGAAAGAGCCAGCCCCGGTGCACCTTCAGCTTTGTCACTGATTCCTGGACATTAGTCTCCAGAATCTGCTGATACTGAGTGGAATTCATGCGTCCCTCAACTTTGACAAGATTCCCAGTATATACATATATATACATATTTTACTGTAGGTAGCAGGTGTGTTTCTTGGAATGCTGTGTTTTTTTCCTCCATACATAATGCCCCTTGTTATGCCCAAATAACTCAATTTTAGTTTTATCAGTCCACAGCACCTTATTCCAAAATAAAGCTGGCTTGTCCAAATGTGCTTTAGTATACCTCAAGCATCTCTGTTTGTACTGTGGGTGGAGAAAAGGCTTCCTCTGCATCACTCTTGTATACAGCATCTCCTTGTGTAAAGTGTGCCGAATGGTTGGATGGTGCACAGTGACTCCATCTGCAGCAAGATGATGTTGTAGGTCTTTGGTGCTGGTCTGTGGGTTGACTCTGACTGTTCTCACCATTCGTCGCTTCTGTCTATGCAAGATTTTTCTTGGTTTGCCACTTCGAGCCTTAACTTGAACTGGGCCTGTAATCTTCCATTTCCTCAATATTTTCCAAACTGTGGAAATAGACAGCTGAAATCTCTGAGACAGCTTTCTGTATCCTTCCCCTAAACCACGGGGCCAGTGTGATGTACCGCTCTCCGATACATCTCACTGGCCCCATGGTGAACATGACACAGGGTTAACATTGCAATGCACTTTCTGCATTATGATGTGCCCGTTAAGTCACATCGCAATTCCCCACTGTCAAAATAGCCTTACAGCAACACATGTCACCTGCATTGTGCTTTGTAATACATTATGGTACAGTGAGGCGCTGCAGACCACAGTGTATGAAGCAGTCAATTTTCGTAAGTCCCTGGTGTGGTGTACAGTGTATGAGTGTCCTCATCAGTCTGATGTCTCTGCTTTAAAGAGGAACTGTAACCCAGGATGGAACTTCATCCCAATCGGTAGCCAATACCCACTTTCCCTTGAGAAATCTTTACCTTTTCTCAGATAAATCATCAGGGGGGTCTGTATGGCTGATATTGTGGTGAAACCCCTCCCACAGTGTGATGTCAGGACCTTGGTTCTGACAGTTTGTTGTCTGTGAACTCCGTTGCATTGTGGGAAATGACATCTGTTTCCAACTGCCAAGCAACCAGTATCTTCCTCTGTGCATATGTAGATCTATAAAAAAACAACCTTTTACCCTATCACATTGTTAGGGGATGTGGTTATAGCTATGGCAGTTGATGCTGTCTGTTTTTTTTTCATGTTTGCCTGTAGTAAAGATGATGACCTGCAGGCTGATAGTGGATCAAACAATATAAACAAATTACATGGTGAATATCAATCATTTCTTGATCTCTCTTCTATTTTTTAACTTATCACTTTGCAATGTATTGATTTATCCCCCCCCCCCCCCCCTTTTTGCTACAGTCCCTCTTTAATGCTTTAAAGGGAACCTTAACTGTGTTTAAAAAAAAGAAGTTTCCCTTACCTGGCGCTTCCCCCAGCCCTCTGCATAAGTCCTGTGCCTGCGCCGTCACTCACCTGTCAACCAGTTCCCCACCGTGGCTCAGTTTAGTTTTCAACAACTTATTAGTAGCTGAGAAGTGTGCCTGCACGGTTCTGGCCACGCATCCTCGATCGCTTTTCTGTCCCTGTGGCCGACTTGCACCTGCACAGTACGCATATGTACGTAGTACTATTAGTACGTACGTACATATTACACATACGTACGTATTACACGTACTGCACAGGCGAAAGATGGCTACTGGGACAGGAGCACGATCGAGGTTGTGCACTGCTGAAAATGAAACCACGGCGGGGGATCGGATGATCGGTGAGTGATGGCACGGGCACAGGACGTCTGCAGGGGGCTGGGTGAAGCCCCAGGTACGTGAAACTTTTTTTTTTTTTTAACTCAGTTAAGGTTCCCTTTAATGCACTGCAGAAAAATGAAAAAAAAAAAAACATGGTGTGAACAAGGCCTGATTCTTTTTTTCTTCCAGTTTCAGTGGGTGCCTCTTTCATGATAACCTTTTAAATAAATGACTGATGATTTACTTGTCTCTTTACTGTTTTCCACTAATCCCATGAAATAACAACAAAAACACCTACACATTACACATCACATCACATCACACAAACACTGTAATTTGATTTTCATTATACATGAGATGCCTACATTGCTTGTATAACGTGTATTAGTAATACATGCTATGCAAGCAATGTAGGTGTTGCACGCGTTATGCGGGTTGCTTTATTCATTTAATGCACGCTACATAGATTATGTAAACACTGGTAAACATTACATGTGCTCTCTGCTCATGTCAATTTTACCAATGTTTTGTGAAAATACCCCAATGTTGCTTGCTTTGAAAAAGTGCCTCAAACTTTGGTGGACTGATCTCCACGGGATGAAAACCTCTGGCACCAATGCAGAGGCAAAGCTATGGCTGTGGGCAGGGAATTACGAGTAACTTGGTGGATACTCGTGATTCAAATTAGCTTTAATTTCCGCAGCTGAGCGGCTAGATGCGGCGGGGTTAATTACCCATAATGCCGATATCCGCCTAGCGTTTCACACAGGGGCGTAGCAATAGGGGTTGCAGAGGTTGCGACCGCATCGGGGCCCTTGGGCCAGAGGGGCCCCATGGGGCCCTTCCTCAACCAAAGCATTAGCTGTTTATTGGTCCTGTGGTGGTAATAATCACCTCTATAGATGCTTTGAATCGTAGTAATCATTAACAAACTGTTCCCCATCCGATTCTTGCACCGCTAATACTATGTATGACCAAGGCAGGTTTTGTTGCGCCGTATCAAGTGTTATATATAGAGTGCTAGGAGGGGCCCCATGTAAAACTCGCACCGGGGCCCATAGCTCCAAAGCTACGCCACTGGTTTCACAAGCTTGCAAGCATCTATTGGACGCGTTGCAAGCCTCGCTATGGAGCACTTCCTCCTTCAAGCTGGCAATTAAAGCTAATTTGAATCACAGGTAACCGCCGTGGTTACTCGTGAATCATCCGTGATGAGCAGCCCTGATTACAGCATTGTTAGTTATGCTGCTTACATGCATAGTAAACAAGATTTGCATTAGGGAGGGAGGAAGAGTCAAGAACCATGAAGATACATTTAGAGGAGGTGTTTTCCCGGTGTTTTCAAATAATCTAGAATACACAAGGAAAATGAAAGAAGACCAGGATCCAATGGTGCAGTATGTCAGATTGTTTGAACTCAAAACAAATACATTTTTAGGATTTTATAATCACAGAGGTGGGTTGCAAGATTGCAATTTGCAAACACCAACAGAGCATGCGGGGAGATGCCCTTCGGCTTTCTAGGAACTGGATGGTTGCACTAAAATGTAATCTAGGGCTGGGTAAAAGGCGCTCACATTTTGTTGGCCAATACACTAAGGCACTGTTTTGTACATACCTGATGAAGTGAACAAAGTCATGCGAAACGTGTTGTCCATTTTTAGTGCTGTAATAAACTTTGTTTTCCAGTCATACTGACCGTATTATTTAGGAAAGGTAAGACCAACGCTACCTATCCTTTTTAACCTGTTTTGAAACATTTTATTTAATCGGATGCCTCCGAACTAGCTTGTTCATAAAAATGTTTTTTTTTTTTTAATATTTGACTGTATCCCTAGTGTGATTAGATTATTTTTATTCATTATGTTTGCTTGCAGTTCAGCTGGTTCCATTGACTCATGATTCTGTAAATTTAAGGTAGAAAACGTATGGCGTTAGTGAACTGTGGATATTCAGTGGTTGCATCTTATCAGCATTCATTAAAGAGGAACTTTAAGCAAGGACTGAACATTCCATTCCATTCAGTAGATGATACCCCCTCTCCCATGAGAAATCTTTATCTTTTCTGGAATAGATGATCAGGTAGGGTCTGTATGGCTGATATTGTGGTGAAA
The DNA here is from genome assembly GCF_040937935.1 of Hyperolius riggenbachi. Classification (NCBI taxonomy): domain Eukaryota; kingdom Metazoa; phylum Chordata; class Amphibia; order Anura; family Hyperoliidae; genus Hyperolius; species Hyperolius riggenbachi. Next base: position 259,662,087 of record NC_090652.1, on the reverse strand, counting down.
CCCCCTCCCACAGTGTGATGTCATGACCAAGGTCCTGACAGTTTGCTGAATGTTACATTGTGGCTTTTTCCAACTGCAGAGCAAGTAGCATCTCTCTCTGTGCATAACAAACATTCTATACAGATCACCTGGCAGAACTAAAGAGGTCACCACCAGTGATACGTTTCAGAATGTGAATCAGGGAGATGAAAGATTTTACAACAGGCAAACACTGACTAAATAATCTATAAATGAATATTGTAAACAATAAGCAACTTTATGAATTATTTTATTTTCACTACAGTTTCTCTTTAAATCAAGTACTTGTTATGATGTTTATTAGTGCTTTTGTTTCTTGGAATACGTTAAAAAGGAATCTACCCAAGGTGAATTACCAGTTCTATAGGACTTAGACTGGGAGCAAAATAAATCAAAGTAAACATCAGCAAGGCACGCAGGCTGAGGCCGTTCCCGTCATACGCCAGGAAATCTATTTTAAAGCACAGGCGTAAAATGACATTGTAAAGCCAGAGCATAATTAAGGCAACAATACCCATCTAATTAGCACTTTTTCTTTTAAAATTAAGCTTTTTATGGTAAAGAATAAAAAAGAGGTAACAAAAAAATGTGTTCTGATCTCTTCTTTTATGCGGTCAGGAAGGCTTGTTTTGTAAATCCGCTATTGGTTTAGTGTTTATCTGCAATGTGATCATGTGCTATACAGGAACGCTGCTGAAAACTGGAAATGCTTCCCGCTGCATGCTGGCAAGCTAAAAGCAACTGCAATATCCATCATATGGAACAACAGGCACTTTACCTTTCTGTTACGGCATCAAATGAAAATCCTATATTGGAGTAAACCTGTAAAGTCAGAGAGCGTGACCAATCTAACAATACTGCCGGTCTGTGCACAGAGCCTGTGTTGTTAGCATGTACCTGTGATCACTGATAATCCTCAAAGCTATTTCTGTGTACTTGGGGATTGCTTTCTACACAAGTATGTTCTAACATTTGCCCTGGCATTAACTCTTTCCAATCGCACTGGCCTTTTCTAGCGTAGTCCAATACAGGAAAAATGGCTGCCACTAGGTGGCACTGTTGCTGGACCCCATCTGAATACGTGGGCACATTTGGGCTTGCTGTTAGGGGTGCTATTATTGGATCTAGTCTGGAATGGCGTAGCTACATGTGGATCAAAGTCTCGGATTTTATCGGCTCTAGCACCATGCTTGCTTGCATAATTATTAAATTACACTAGTGTGCAAGCTGTGGGCGGAGCTATAGTGCTGGAGGTGGCACTGGTCCTGCCCCTGCAATTCTAGAGTGAGGAAGTAGAGACCCCGAGATCCTCTGCCGCACTGCAAAATCTGATCACTCACATTACCCTCCCTCTCCCCCTTCCCCGCATAGCACAAAAACAAATTGTGCTAGGGGAACGTGGGTGATCAGAAAAATGGACTATAAAGGGTTAAACCCCAGGCCTTTCTGTACTAAGCCCCAATTTCCTATGATACTTGTACTTATATACTATGACTATGCATACACAGGTTGATTTCAGCCTGATATGCCAGGCCAATTGAACTTTCCCTGATAGGAATTTCATTGGAAATATGATTGCTTCCTACATTTAATATTGATCTCAACCTTGAACGTCAATTGGATAGCTTAGTATGGAGCAATGCTGGCCATTCACACTGCTCCTAAACTCCCCCCCCCCCCCCCCCCCGGCGTATTTTAGAAGCCTGTAATGGCTACTGCCGTGCCTCTCGCTGAATTTGCAATATTTTACTTTGTGTTAAAAAATATATGCTCAATTGTGTTTTATTATTGCAACACGTTTCAAAAAAGTTGGGACGGGGCAACAAAAGACTGGAAAAATTGCTACCAAAAAAGCTGGTGGAACAGTTTGTCACTAATTAGGTTAATTGGTACCGGGTCAGTAATATGATTTTTTTGAGGATTGTCTTTGACTGTTCGTGGTGTGTGGGAGGTTCACCAAACTAAAGTCACAAGGAAATTGTGGGTCCAAATGTTGTATTGGAGCCCAGAAGTCTGTAGCTATGACACTGCCCCTCGTTTGTTGATTCAAGATATAAACAATATCCTGTGTATTTGATGTATGTGTTTAGTAATGTTTTCATGTAAGCGTGGTTAAAATGGCTTAAAATGAATTTCTGGTTCTGATCAATGCTCCATTATACTTAGTTACCCCCATTATGTGCATTGGACACTGTTTCACTTATCTGGGGCTTCTGCCAGCCCCCCCCCCCCTCCCACCTTGTGCCCACTCCATCTCTCAACGATCCTCTGGTCCACTGCTGTGGCTTAGTTTCGTTACCGCAAGTCGCCTTCCACTGCGCCTGCACTGCCCTGGCCACACGGGTCCTCGTTCGCGTTCCCCTCGCCAGGATCCTCTGGCGCAGGCGCACTACAAGGTTTTGGCGTACTGCACGTGCGCAAGACGCTCCTGGTAATGGGATGACGAACGAGGACGTGCTATGCAGAGCAGTGGCCGTCAACTTGCAAATCGGAGGTAATGAAACTGCGCCGTAGTGGGGCACTGGAGGATTGTTCAGAGATGGCGCTGGCACAGGGGAGGCTGCAGGGGGCTGGAAGAAGCCCCAGGTAAATGAAAAACAGGTTTTTTTGGCACATTATGTTTCCTTTAAACCCTGTACACATGTGGGGATCTTCTGGGAATCTCTGTTGCTCAAGTGATAGTATACCAATAACGCAGGGCAACAGAGCATGTCGGATCTTAAGCAAACATTGTGCAGCCATTGCCACTGTCATGGTGATGGTTATTGTCCACCATGCCTGAATTCAGTCCAGCGTGTGTTCTGAGCTTTGGTTTATTCTCAAAACTTATTTTATGCATCACCTCTCCTATCTGTGCATCTCATTATCTCTCCTTACCTGCTGTAACTCACAATTTGTCTCTTTTTTTAGCTTATGAATGATTTCTCTTTATCTGTTTATCTAATTATTGTGAGATAATTTAGGACGAGCTAGGTTTTGGGGACCTGCATTAGTGGCCACATGTGGCTGCAGCCTTACTGCCCTCCTTTATTGGCCACCTCAAGCTATGTGTCTTCTCCTGGAACAATTTTTGGTCCCCTCCTTTCTTTCAGGTACCTGTCCTTTTTCTATGTTTGCCTCATTGGACTTCTTCTTTCTACCATACCCACGTGGCACATGTTTGGAAAGCGGTGACTGCAAATGGAGGCAATTTATGCCATTATTTCCAGTCTTTTTGGCTGAAACTTGTTACACAACTGGGAGTGCCGCATTCCTCCCTTTTTTCTATCTCTTGCTGCCAGAATATTTGCCAATCAGCCAGAGATAAGCAAGTCTGTACTGCTCTCTGCAATGAAAATAATCATTTTTACACACAGGGAATGCTTTCAAATGGTCTTTCTCTTTCATGTACCTAAGAGTAGTTACTGAAATGTGAATCCTGAATAATGTTTCTGATTAATGTCCCTATTGGTATTCTTGTGCAGCTTATGTGCAGTGTCCACAGTCTTGTCTCTTCCACAGCCTTCAGTCATTACTCATTTCCTGTAAATCTATATAGAATGTCAAGGAATCATGTAAGCACATTTTCTACCGTAAGTAGAATATATCCTTTTTTCCAGCCTGCTCTAGAGAAGCATCAGCTACCCGGAGAGCAGTTTGATTTAGAAACATAAGTTCCACTTTAACTAGTTAAGTGTTTTGTTACTGAAGGGATTTTCTTTTTTTGTTTTCTGAAATTCCTTTGAAGTTATTATGTTGCCAATTTTCGTGGAGTTCTCTAAGACAACACTCGAAGCCTATAAATAGTTCTTTAGGCTTGCACTGGGTTGGAGAATGTAAGATTCAAGTACTTAACTTTGAATAAATTGTTCCTCAGTGTGGGCTGTATTGACATTGCAGGCTTGCAGAGTGAGGTAGGAGTCCTGTTGTGATTAATTGTCACCCGGGGCATCTTCGCTGCTTGGATCTTATCTGTAAACAAAGAGCTAATTCTGCTACATTCCCTGAACTGGTAATGCAGTAAATAAAATATCTGCCTGGGATATTTCTATAAAAATGATTTCTCTCTTTCACACAAGCTCACTAGGCCTTTGATTTCATGAAGAAAAGATTGGCAGTTGCAGCAAATAACGGAGAGGGTTTGGGGAACCTGCGTGAGTGATTTTCTTCTATTTGTTAACGGCTGTAATAAGGCTAACTCGTTCGCCCAGGCAGAGTGCTTTCACTTATTTCACCCTGGGGTTTTCAAAGCCCACCTCGAGAACCATATCTAAAAATACCCTCTATCAGCTTAGTAGGGGCCTAATGGTAAATTTTCACATGGAGGGACTTTCGCAGTTAGAAATCCTGCAAGAGGGAAGGCACAGACTGAATCTATCTGAAGAGACAGCAGCGTGTAGTACTGAAAGTTCATGGTGCAGGAAGTGGCTAATGTTGAATGTTCCTGACTAGTGATGAATGAACATGTTTGCCAGAGGACAGTTCGTGACGAACAACGATCACAAGCTTTATGCAAAGTTTGCATCCAAAAAGAAGGAGAAGTAAAAAGGCGCTACTCTGTCTCCCTATCCTCCCAATCAATCAGCTGCTTAATTCTCAAGGTGTGGGTATCCCTTTAATCCCCACCAAACATAAAAATAGACAAAAAACAGAGAATAGCGCTCGTATCCAAGTTTGTAATTGATAGTTTATTTATCTATGCATAAAAAATATCTAGCCTTTGGAGTTAAAACCATATAAGCATAAAGGGTTTCATATACAAGATCACTTCAAAAGTTCTCCACTATATCCCCTCCTGCATATGTCTTCTAAAAAAATAATAATAAGTGGAACAATATAACTTCATTCATGCCATGCACACTGTCATGCATACCATGGAGCCACCTGAATCTCTAATAAAAATTCCCCATAAAAAATTCTCCAGTAAAATCCGTGTAGATAAGTGTATTGGGTCAATCCGCCTATGCGTTTATAGCCGTCCCCTCCGTTATCTCAGAGTGTCTATCCACCTGCCGCAAAGGACACTTTCAATCACTTGTGCGTTCAGTCACTTACGCGTCTTGCAGCTTTTCTAATTTTCACATGCGGGCTCCGGCCGGTAGTCACTCCCAACTGGCCAATCACCTGGAAAGCTGTGCAGCCGGAGCGCACGGAGCTGTAAGGAGTTTGCAAACGGACGCCATACCGGGGGAGCGGCGATACGGAAAGAGAGAGGAGTCCTGCTTGCGAGGCTACCGGCCGGAGCCCGCATGTGAAAATTAGAAAAGCTGCAAGACGCGTAAGTGACTGAACGCACAAGTGATTGAAAGCGTCCTTTGCGGCAGGTGGATAGACACTCTGAGATAACGGAGGGGACTGCTATAAACGCATAGGCGGATTGACCCAATACACTTATCTACACGGATTTTACTGGAGAATTTTTTATGGGGAATTTTTATTAGAGATTCAGGTGGCTCCATGGTATGCATGACAGTGTGCATGGCATGAATGAAGTTATATTGTTCCACTTATTATTATTTTTTTAGAAGACATATGCAGGAGGGGATATAGTGGAGAACTTTTGAAGTGATCTTGTATATGAAACCCTTTATGCTTATATGGTTTTAACTCCAAAGGCTAGATATTTTTTATGCATAGATAAATAAACTATCAATTACAAACTTGGATACGAGCGCTATTCTCTGTTTTTTGTCAAAGTTTGCATCCACCCTATACTTTAACATGGAGCCATTCTTTGACCTTTCACCCTTAAGTCAGGTGGTACAGGACAGCCAATTAACCATTAACCATAAAGTGATTTAGTGACCGCACTGTACTTTAAAAATGTACTGTCACCTGACATTGTCACACAAAGCAGTCACATAATAACATCACTGTCTTTGTAGTGCAGTATTAGGGCCAGCCTTACACTGCGCAAACAGCATATTTTTGTGAGTGCACTGTACTTAAAAATGTTGTGTCACCTCACCAGACAATGTCACACAAAGGGTTTCACATTATTGTTGAGTTTATATTGCTGTTAGGTACACACTGTGCAAGCAGTGATTTTTTTTGTGTGTGCGTGTTTACACATTAAAAAAATTGCAATTGATCCCCCTCCGCCATGCCACTGCCTGTGTTTTTGGACTGTTTTTGCAAGATTTTTTTTTAAAAATTTGGCTGCATATATGCCCTGAATGTTTTTCTAGTTCACCTAACATTAAAGTCAGTGGGGTCCACTGCTGAACATTCAGAAACCTTTATTTGCAACGTTCATCCATCATTATTCCTAACCAGGTACTTTAAATAAAAGTGATTAACTTCAGTGGAACTTTAGCAATGTTAGTTTTCCAAAAATTAGTCAAACCTAAAAATGTTTAACCTCTGAATAGTGGTCACATGACCTGGTACCAGCTTTCTACAACAGGAATAAACTGATGATGGGGTGAGCACACTCAAAGATTTAAAATGTGCCTGCAGGGAAAAAAAGTGCACCTGGAGGGTACTTACCTCAGGAGGAGGAAGCCTCTGGATCTTAAAGAGGCTTCACCCTTCCTCTTAAGTAGAGGCTATCCAGTGCTGGCACCCCAGTAGGTCCGGCGGAGCACGCAAGCGCAGTATCGGCTACAGCACACGGCAATATTTACATCAAGATGTGGACAAGATGGGGCAAGATGTGGAATGCATTGCCACAGATGTGGGACGCATTGCCACAGGAAGTCGTTATGGCAAACTCTATACCTGCATTTAAGGGGGGCTTAGATGCTTTCCTTGCATTGAAAGACATCCATGGCTACAATTACTAGGTAATGCCTAATGATGTTGATCCAGGGATTTTATCTGATTGCCATCTGGAGCCGGGAAGGAATTTTTTCCCCTTTTGGGGCTAATTGGACCATGCCTTGTAAGATTTTTTTCGCCTTTCTCTGGATCAACAGGGATATGTGAGGGAGCAGGCTGGTGTTGTACTTTGTTCTCTGGTTGAACTCGATGGACGTATGTCTTTTTTCAATCAAAATAACTATGTAACTATGTAACATCTGCGCTCCTGCGCAGGTGCAATACCAGCTTCCCCTCAGGCTCCGACGGAAATAGCCAAGCCTAATATGGTCCTCTCTACTGTGCAGGTGCCTGTGCAGTAGAGTGGATCCAATCGGGCTCGGGTATTTCCGGCGGAACCTGAGGGGAAGCTGCTACTGCACCTGCTCAGGAGCGAAAATGTAAATATTATTGCCATTGGCTGTTTGGGGGAGCTTCTCCTGAATAAATGAAAGCAGCAGCAGCATGTCTCTCACCTCATCCATTAGAGCCCTTGGCAATCAGAGACCTCTCCTCTCCCTCACTGCTCCCTTAGTGCTGGCTTCTGCTGATGACGCAATCAGCAGGGGAGCAGTGAGAGAAAGTAGAGATCTATTCAGGGAGATAGAAAATTGGCCTGGGGATCGGGGAAGACATGGGGGGGGGGGGGCAAAAGGGGACACATGGGGGACCGAAGGGGAGGGGACACATGGGGACAGGAGGGGACACATAGGGGACATATTGGGGACACATGAGGTACAAGGAAGACACAATGATTGGGGGAGAACATCTACAGGATGCTCCTGGACTATGGACCAGGTTTAGTGTATTATTTTTTGTTTTTGCCCTCTAAACCTAGGTGCATCTTGTATTCCAGAACGTCTTATATGCCAAAAAATATGGTACTTTCCCATGTGGTGTATGTTTTCTGTTGTACATTTACTGTGCAATCCAGAGCCTCTGTAAGGCTGTATTATTCTGGCCATTGATATGGTGGTGGGTAGGTACACACTACTTTCTTTCTAATTGACCAGTGCAGCCAATTAGTCAAAACTGATGGTTTGTTTTAAAACCTATATTTTTTTTGCCAATCTTGTTAAGATTCAAATGAAAGTATTAACATTTGTCAATGCCTTAATGTCGAGCTCATTGCAATTACCAGTCGTAGTACACGTAGTTATGTGATCGTCAAATTGCCTGAGGAAAAAAAAACACTTAAAGTTAATGACAGGCCTCTGCAGTTTAATCACCTAACCTTTCAAATAGCAAATGTATACTTTTTGGTCCTCATCTTCAACTTGCTGAAGTGTTTAATGCCAAAAAGGAGCAAGCTAAGGGGATTCTAATAATGGTAACTGCTTTGTGCCAATTTAGGTGAAACACTTGTACAGTGGCAGATGCTGTGGCCACAATTTGATAGAGCTGTATAAACTTATATAGATAGCGCTCATTATAAATGAGTAAATGACTGTGGTGGAGGCAGAAGTGACTGGGGAGGATGAAACAATCTACAACTATGAATAAGAGGTTGCTTACCTCAATGACAATCAGGTAATATGAAAAAACTTTAATGACACTATAGCAATGCTTTTCGTGGGACTGACTTCCCCAGCCCAATATTCTGTGCCTATTGGGATCAACAGCCAAGCTTTGAGTGCTAGTCATTTTTGAGGTAAGCCACCTCTCATTCATAGTTATAGATTGTTTAATCCACCCCAGGGCACCTCTTTCTCCACCTCCCACCGCTCCCTCCATTGTTCACATCCCCACCAGGAGGGTTAAGGAATTTGTTTGTACCATCAAGCTCATAATCCCAACCACTTTTTTATGAGAGTGTTACCCAGAGAACACTTGGCTTATCCGGGTGCCATTTCCACATGCCGTTACGGTTGTTTGCCCACAAAGCTACCTAATTGTGTGAGTACCCCTTCACATCCACCCATTCAATAACAATACTACTCGGGCTCCCTTTGTGTTCTTGTGCCCCTAATATTTTAATATAATGAGATGGCTCCAAAAAGCTTGTTTAAAAGAAGATAGTGGCCAAAACCCCCTCCCCTCCATATGCAGAGATGTTCAGTGGAGCAAAGTATCCTATCTGCTCCAGAGAGGGACAGATGGAGACCACTTCCCTCTTTACTGCAGCTGCAGGAAAAGATGTTGCTTTCTCAATACCGCTTCTTTTTGTTCCTGCATGCTGCAATGTGACATGCAGGGAGCAGGGACACTCCAAAACCTTATATGGTTATTTGGCAGCACAATGTGTGGCTGCATTGGAAGGCGGGCCACGGGGGAATATAGACATTACGGCTATTGTAGTTGGAAGGGAAGAGCGTAATTATACAGAACACTAGCTATCTGGGTGTGGGTTATGTTGGAAACACCTATTATTGTGGGGGGCAAATGGAGCCTGCACTAATTGCTGTCTTTTTTTTAGCATTCCATAATTACAGTACCAGCCAAAGAAAGAACAATAAGTATTTTAGATGCTGGAACACTTAAATACAACCAATGCAAATTGAACAGAAATATTCTAAATTAAAAATGCATTGGGCATTACGTTTCAAGGTGGATCGAAGCACTGAAATGAGAATTGATTAGACAAATATTGAAAATGATTAAGTTAATATTCATGGTTGATGCAATTTTCAGCAGTTGCAGAGCAGTTGACTTGTGATGTGACCCTGGTGTAATCCACCTGCTTCTGTCATCTCTTGAGCAATGAGCAGAAAGACTCAAGTTCTCGTCTACTTCTGCGCATCTGTGATGTGTTTCATAGATTTGTTTTGCGTTACAGGTATGGGGAATCAAGTTATTAGGAAACCTCTAGACTTCTTAATAACAGCTCTGTGCGAGTGATTTACCCAATTGCTTATCTACTCTCTTTAAGTCTAGTTACAAAATTGTACGTCCCCAGCACTCAGCTAAACATAGCTGAAGGCCTGGTAGATGGGTTCATTTGGGCACAGGGTTTTTGGCTGTTTGTTGTTTTCTTGGGATCTGACATTTGGCTATTGCAAAGAACATTGGCCAGCTGTGAGTGTTTAGGCTGATGGTGCTTGGATTCGGCATCAAGGGTAAAGACAATGAAAGGTGAGTATCAGTTATTCGCTAGGGGTGGACACCATTTAGGTGGGCACATTTTGGGCACATTTTATAAGATAGGGTAGAGGAAGGTTTGTTTTATCAATCAAGGTTAGGAGGTTAATGTTGGGTGTCATGAAGGAACTAACTACTTGCCGACCGCATCCACGCCATCGGCGGCAGCCCCAGGACTGCCTAACACCGATTTGTGTAAGATCCTGTTGGCCTGTTTACATCTCTGCCCCGCCTTCAGTCTCCCAGCGGCGATCGCCGCTAGGAGACTGTTAGACGCGAAACCGCCGTCTTTTCAATCTGAACAGCTGCAATCTAAGTCAACATGGAGGATGCTAGGGTTAGGCATCATGAAAGGGTTAATGTTCAAAGCTTGAAAAAGCCTTTTTATTACTGGCAACAGTTAAGAATTGCTGGATCACGGGGAGGAGCAGTGAGACCATCAGATATAGCATTGCATAGCCAAAGCATTATTATTATTATTATTTATTTATAAAGCGCCAACATATTCTGTGGCGCTGTACAATGTAAGAAAACAAACAAGGGATACATAATGATACAGACAATGATATACATCAAATATGAACACTGATACAAGATACAGCACTGCTGATTACAATTTGATTTAACATGATGACTAAAATGTATAAATGTCTAACAGTGTGCAAGCAATTACATTAATAACAGTCCATGACACAAAAGGGAGAGAGCCCTGCCCTTGCGAGCTTACAATCTAAAGGAATGGGGTGGAAACAAGAGGTGGGGATGTATACAGTACATGTACAGGCAGTGCGCAATTAGGTTATTTAGTGGGTGCATGGCCTAAGCTAGAGAATATGCTTGTCGGAAAAGGTGGGTTTTGAGGGAGCGTTTAAAGATTTCAAAGGTGGGAGAGTGGCGGATGTGTTGTGGAAGGGCATTCCAGAGGAGGGGTGAGGCACGTGAGAAGTCTTGTACACGTGAATGTGAGGAGGTAATTGTTGAAGAGGATAGAAGAAGCTCGTGTGCAGATTTGAGATTGCGGTTGGGTTGGTATCTGGAGACTAATGAGGAGATGTACAGGGGAGAGAGATTGTGGAGAGCTTTGTAGGTTAGGGTTAAGAGTTTGAACTGAATCCTCTCATTGATTGGTAGCCAGTGAAGAGCTTGACAGAGAGGGTCAGCAGAGGAAGAGCGAGAGGAGAGATGAATGCATGACACAGGAACCAAAACTAACAGTGCCACATGCATGTGTACGAGTGCTTTATCATGTGGCCGATTTGTACTTTTCTGACTGGCTGGTAACAATCATGTGATCATGTCTTACTTTTGCCTTCTGTATGGGCAGATTATGACCAGCCAATTAGAAACGTACGTTACGATCACCTGATAAGTCGATCATCTGCCTCTCTATGAGTTCTCCTTGCAGGGGAAATTTTAGCTGGAGGACTGATCCTCTTCACTTTAGTTCCAGTGAGCTCCAAATGACTGCAGTAAAACTTTTTGAGGTTGGTTTTGTTGCCGTGAGACACTTTTAGGTATGCCGTGATTATTCTTCATAAACATCATTAATCTTATTTGCAATAACCTCTCCGCACATTGGAAAGTCGTCAAAAGTGCCAGCTCGGTTATGAATACTAACAAGCAGTGAATTTGCAGTCGAGTTGCCCCATGCTGTGTACGCTCCCTTTTCATATTTCCATGATGTGTGTGCCTACAGGTTATTGAAGTCTGCTATACTCACGTCACTCCATACTAGCAATTGCTATAATTTATTAATGTGTATCACTGCTTATGTGTTCAAGGGTAGTGTGCAGTATGTGACGTGCTATACAAGTCTGGGTTTCAAGGTTTAAAGCTCAACTCTGACACTTTAAAGGACAACTGAAGTGAGAGGGATATGGAGGCTGCCATATTTATTTCCTTTTAAACAATACTATTAATAATATTCCCTGGCAGCCCTGTTGATCTATCTTGCTGCAGTAGTGTCTGAATAACAACAGCTAATCTTGTCAGATCTGACAATAATGTCAGAAACACTTGATCTGCTGCATACTGGTTCAGGGTCTATGGCTAAAAGTATGAGAGACAGAAGATCAGCAGGACAGCCAGGAAAAACTGGTATTGATTAAAAGGAAATACATATGATGGCCTCCAGAGCCGGGACAAGGTCCTCCAGCACCCAATGCTGAGACCCCAACATGCCCCCACCCCATCCCTCCCACCCCAGCCGTCACACTGTGATTGCTATTAGATTAAGAGGCGCCCCAGGGCCCCAAAACCCCCAACACCTTAATCTCTGGGTTTCTGGCTTGCAGTCACTGCCATGTATGCCCTTTTGTTATTTCTCTCTGCTTCAAACACAATAGGGGAATGATAGCTGAGTGAGTTGTGCACCCGCCTCCTACACTGCGCCCTGAGGCTGGAGCCTCTCTCGCCTCTGCCTCTGCCCAGCCCTGGCAGCTTCTATATCCTGCTCACTTCAGTTGTCCTTTAAGACACACCCCTGTCACTCCTCTAGTCATGCCCACCCACATCCTTAGTCATGCATATCACAAAGAATTTGAAAATAAAAGATACTGTTTTATCATTAAAACCCTGTCATGTCCATCATCATTAGTTTTATTCCATAATAACAAGTAAAACATATATTGATTAAAGGATGAGGATCAAAGGCGTAGAAGGAATCACTGCCCCCACCCCCCTGCAAAACTTTTCCAAACATGAAAATACTGCCTATGTGACCTGTTTGCCTGTCTCCAAAACTCCATCAATCAGCGCACCAGGAGTTTCTATGATTACCTCTCCTAGCCTTGTCAGTTACAGTTTTGCTCCAGCTCTGCACAGCAGGTGAGGAGAAGTGAAGCCAGCTTGGACTCAGTCCTCTGCTGAAGGTGGATCCAGACAGATAAGAAGGGTGCAGGATTCTGTGCCCTGCTCTACCAGCAACAATGCCAGTTAAGGTCTGTTGTTAGAAAGCATAGCTTAGGGAATGTCTGCAGCAGTGTTCTAATAACAATGGCAGGATCTAATTAAAACAATTACAAAAACAATTACATATAATAATAACTATTGCATTTCAGTCTGGCCAACTAGAAAGCTATACAGTCTTATTTCTAGGACTAGAGATACACTTTAAATGGGAATTTGGAACTGTGTATTTCAAGGACTGATGATAATTTATTTATTACAGAGTGAAATACATCCATTCGTAATGGCTCTAACAGAAGTTAAGTGACTTGTGTCAAAATTGCCGTCAGTTAGTCACAGTATTAGTCTCAATAATGTGACCACAATGACTCCTCCAACCCATAACAAGTGCGACCACATAGACTCCTCCAACCCATAACAAGTACAACCACAATGAATTCAACCCATAACAAGTGTGACCACATTGACTCCTCCAACCCATAACAAGTGTGACCACATTGACTCCTCCAACCCATAACAAGCGAGACCACAATGACTCCTTCAACCCATAACAAGTGCGACCACATTGACTCCTCCAACCCATAACAAGCGAGACCACAATGACTCCTTCAACCCATAACAAGTGCAACCACAATGACTCCTCCAAACCATAACAAGTGCAACCACATTGACAGGGCCAGCGGTTCCATACAGGCAAAGGGGGCAATTGCCCCAGGGCCCCTGCATTCCTAGGGGCCCCAGAGTCACCCCTTTACTTCAAATGGCTTCTGGCCAGATGCTCCCGCATGCTTCCCCCTCCGCTGCGGCTGCCGACCAGAGAGGCCCCCTGTTCGCTTTTCCTTCCCACTTGTTCCCCCCTCCCCCCACAGTGTAAGGGGGGCAACAGGCATGGGCGTCCGCACATATTGCAAAAACGGGCGCCTGCCTCCCCCTAGCCGCCCGCTGCCGCCACTGCTCCCCCCTTTTGCCGCCTCTCCCCCCTCTTGCCGCCGCCCCCTCCGCCTCTAGCCGCGTCAGACCTTGATCAGGTGGCGACCAATAGTGCGGGCGCTAGGACCTAGCACACCGCAATGATATGCGGAAGTAACATCACTTCCGCATATAGAGCGTCGTGCGTCCATGCGCCCACTCTTATTGGTTGGGTCGCCCGCTGATTGAGGTCTGACACGCTGCTGACTGCAAGGTGGGTGCGGCAGAGGTGGCGGCGACTAGAGGGGGGCTCCTGTCACTCACTACTATTGGGGGTCCCTGTCACTCACTACCATTGGGGGTCCCTGTCACTCACTACCATTGGGGGTCCCTGTCACTCGCTACCATTGGGGGTCCCTGTCACTACCTAAACGTGGGTCCCTGTCACTCACTACCATTGGGGGTCCCTGTCACTCACTATCTAAATGGGGATCCCTGTCACACACTACCATTGGGGGTCCCTGTCATTCACTACCTAAACGTGGGTCCCTGTCACTCACTACCATTGGGGGTCCCTGTCACTCACTACCTTTGGGGGTCCCTGTCACTCACTATCTAAATGGGGGTCCCTGTCACTCACTACCATTGGGGGTCCCTGTCACTCACTACCATTGGGGGTCCCTGTCACTACCTAAACGTGGGTCCCTGTCACTCACTACCATTGGGGGTCCCTGTCACTCACTATCTAAATGGGGGTTCCTGTCACTTGCTACCTAAACGTGGGTCCCTGTCACTTACTACCATTGGGGGGTCCCTGTCACTCACTACCTAAACGGGGGTCCCTGTCACTCACTACTTAAATGGGGGTCCCTGTCACTACCTAACCTGGGGTCCCTGTCACTCACTACCTAAATGGGGGTCCCTGTCACTCACTACCTAAATGGGGGTCCCTGGCACTCACTACCTAAATGGGGGTACGCACGCCGCACAACGTAACCTCTATATTTTTCGGCGCGCACTGCCTCCCTGAAATCTTTGGCGCTCTACGCGCGCCGCATCACTTCTTCCCGACCTATTTGCCTTCCCCTCCCCCCCCTGGAAAATTTTCTGCGGACGCCCATGGCAATAGGAGAGACATGCACTCACCTCATCCAATCTCAAAGTGATGCAGCTGCAGCAGGCAGCAGCTCCATTTTATTTCCCCTGTAGTTACTCTGCCCTTCACTTCCTGCTTCAAAAGGAGAAACAGGAAGTGAAGGGCAGAGTAACTACAGGGGAGATAGACGAAAGCTGCTCCAGGTGCATCACTTGGAACTTGGATGAGGTGAGTGTGTGTCTCTCCTATTGCCTCTGTTATGCTGCGGGGGGGGGGGGGGGGAGCAAGTGGGGAGGGAGAAGCGAGCAGGGAGCCTCTCTGGCCGTAGTGGATATGGGAAGCGTGCGGAAGCATCTGGCCAGTCTATGCAGGCTATATCGCTGGAGCACTAGCAGTTACAGTAATTAAGTGGGGTGGGGAAGGAATTAGGAGGGAGCACATCTGAATATCACTTGGGATGTAGGAAGGGGTGGGGGGGTCAGGGGGGCCTTGGGTTACTTTTGCCCCGGGGCCCCATTGTAGCTAGAACCGGCCCTGCATATTGGCTCCTCCAACCCGTAACAAGTGAGACCACAATGACTCCACCAACCCATAACAAGTGCGACCACATTGACTCCTCCAACCGATAACAAGTGCGACCAAAATGACTCCTTCAACCCGTAACATGTTCGAACACAATTATTCCTCCAACCCATAACAAGCGCAACCACAATGACTTCTCCGACCCATAACAAGTGCGACCACATTGAATCCTCCAACTCATAACAAGTGCAACCAAAATGACTCCTTCAACCCATAACAAGTTCGACCACAATTATTCCTCCAACCTATAACAAGTGCGACCACATTGACTCCTCAAACTCATAACAAGTGCAACCAAAATGACTCCTTCAACCCATAACAAGTTCGACCACAATTATTCCTCCAACCCATAACAAGTGAGACCACAGTGACATCTCCAACTCATAACAAGTGCATCCCCAATACCTCCTCCAACCCATAACAGGTGCGACCGCAATGACTCCTCCAACCCAAAACAAGTGCGACCACAATAACTCCTCGCAAATTTTAGACACTAAGCCGTTATTTGCATATCATTTGTGACCCAATACCAGGCACCCAAATTAACGATTGCCATTGTTACACAGACGCATGACACCTCCCGTTCATAAAAAGTGCAACCACAATGACTCCTTTCAACCATAAAACTTGTAGCCAATGCGATAGCTTCTCTAGGCAGACAGTCCTTGTGTCAGAAGGGATAAGGTAAGACCTTGAGGTCCGTTACAACCCTGTGGCTGCAGGAGCTGATATCCCCCCCCCCCCCCCCCCCATTGCTTTGCCGTTTAATCAGATTTTGAACAGATAATCTTGTTTAGTTTTTTGCTTGTTTGTTTTTGTCTGTGGCAAAATGGTTTAATCTGTTGCACAGTACTGAAATATTCCACCATGTTTTGTACAACTGTGCTTTCCGATCAAAAATAGAATTCTGCAATCTGCAGCTTATTAATGACTCCGGGGTATACTATAACCGATCGTCCCTCTTCAATTTTTCTGTAAATCAAACTGGCATTTGTGTCAAGGTTTGGGGAAAAAAATCCAGAATTTTTTTTTTTGCTTTGGAGGATATGTGTTCATTAAGAATGCAATAACAGCTGCTGTGGTGTATGTTCGGTGTCAGATTCCATTATTTCCCCGCTGATAAAGGAGGAAATGTGAAGAGACTTTCCTATTAGATCACACAGCTCTTATATTCACTATTAATCAAGTGGCAAATTGATTGACTCTGAGAAATCCCTGGTAATATTTCGGAGGATTGGCTGTTCTGAGAATTATATTGGAGGGATGGATGAATGACATTATTATTTCTTTCCAATATTTATATAGTGCCAGCATGTTACACAGGGCTCCCCAGAGCAAGAGGAATTGCTCTCATCCTTCACTGTCCTTCAAGAAGCTGATGTCCCCATCACATTCCAAAGCCAGAGATACCTTCTTGGGGTTCACAATGCCCTGAGCGAAATTAGACTTTTGCGAAACCCATTCATTTTTTCATTTTTATAAACAACAGTGTTGTAAAGGACCTACTAATTACTTACTACAGTATTTATTAAATCTTCTAAGCACTATAACATTAAACAACACATGGTCACAGTTTATCTTTAAGTAGCTGATTAATTAAACTAGATTGAGGTATAGGTTATTCCGCTTCATAACTGACTACCTATACTGGGGGCACCTATGCCTTGCTACTAATACTGGGGCATGTACCTGGCTACCTATACTGTTGGCAACTATACCTGGCTACCTATACTGGAGGCACCAAAACTGACTACCTATACTGGGGGCACCTATGCCTGACTGACCTATACTGGGGGCAACTATACCTGGCTGACCTATAATGGGGGCAACAATACCTGGCTACCTATAATGGGGGCAACTATATTGGCTAAACTATACTAGGTATAGGTATAGGTATACCTGGTTAACCTATACTAGGGGCACCCATACCTGGCTAACTGATACTAGGAGTACCTATACTTGGCTACCTATACTGGGAGCACTCACACTTGGCTACATATACTGGGGTACCTATACCTGGCTTCCTATACTAGGGGCATCCATACCTGGCTACCTATACTGGGGGCACCTATAACTGGCCACCTACCTACCTATATGATGTTTTTTTTAATTGCACAGCAGCTATCACATGTGGTGCAAATGATTGGGTATTGTGTCCCGATCACCGATCGGACAACATCCATTTAGGGAGCGCACCCCCCCCCCCCCCCAGCATTCTCAGAATTTTGATATATTCTCTACCAGCCTTAGAACTCAGTAAACGAACATTCCACAGAGTTCACCTGCCACTTCTAAAAATCTCGCCACCTGTGATAAACTTAAGAAAATACATCAGGAAGAGGAAAGATTTGACAATGGGTAAAAACTGACTAAATAATGTATGTATGAAAATTGTAAATAAACATGAGCACATTTTTTTATCATGTTATTTTGACTTTGCTTCCTCTTTAAATTCTACTCATTCCCTTGAAATTGTTTCTATTTGCCATGAAAACAGTTCTGACCCTCTCCTATTAGCTCTATTGCGGTGTTCTAGCTCTTGTGTAGGAGGAGGCCGCAGCTTACTGCATGTGGCCATTTTCCACCTCTTTCTGAGAGACTTGAGCCAGTATAATGTTAGCACTCTGATATTGTTATGCCTCACTGATGATGTCTTTTGCGCTGAAAGCCATTGCCGGCTCTGTTATGGAGCTACATAACATTTTAGCTGTCACTGCTGAGAGAAGATGTTTCTTTTGTGAGGTTTATGCAGTTATGGCTGCCAGGATACCAGCCTGCAGAACAATAAATGGCGTATGTAGGCAATGTTATGTGGTTGTACCTAAAATGATATTTTACTCATGGAAATGGAAGCGATCTGTAGAAACTTATCTTTTTATTAAATCTTCTAGATGTCAAAGCTCTTGAGGAATTTAAGTTAGAAAATGTTGTAATACTTTTCCTCAACTTCAGCACAGTTGAAAATGTGAGTGACTAAAGAAAATATTTTATTTTAGATTGTGTGTAGAAAGAGGATTAGAACATTTGTTTGACTTTGGTTACTGTCTGTATTAGAGTGACCAGATTTTTGTGAGTCCAACCGGGGACGGGGAGGGGGGGCGTGGGGGGGCAGCGCGCGCAGCGCGCCGCGGCAAAAAGTGGGGAGGACTGAGGAGCGCGCAGCAACGAAGACGGGGGGGGGGGGGGGCTGCGGCGCTGCCATGACATTGTATGGGCGGAGCTAACGTAATGATGTAACAGCAAGGCATAAAACAAACGAGACTTTGCATCATGGGTGTGCAGAAACTGTGTGATGCTAATAGTATACCGTAACCACAAAGCAGCAAACATAGCCATCTATGACCATTAAATAATAAATGCAGTAACAGTTACCCCGGACACCAAAAAATAAACGCAATGGGCAACATGTCAGCACAAAATAAATGCAGTGCAGGCAACATGTCAGTACAAAATAAATGCAATGCGGGCAACATGTCAGTACAAAATAAACGCAATGCGGGCAAACGTGTCAGTACAAAATAAACGCAATGCGGGCAACATGTCAGTACAAAATAAACGCAATGCGGGCAAACATTTCACCAGAAAATTAACGCAATGCGGGCAAACATTTCACCAAAAAATTAACGCAATGCGGGCAAACATTTCACCCGAAAATACACGCAATGCGGGCAAACATTTCACCAGAAAAGAAACGCAATGCAAGCAAACATTTCACCAGAAAATTAACGCTATGCAAGCAAACATTTCACCACAAAAGAAACGCAATGCGGGCAAACATTTCACCAGAAAAGAAACGCAATGCGGGCAAACATTTCACCTGGAAAAAAAACGCAATGCGGGCAAACATTTCACCAGAAAAGAAACGCAATGTGGGCAAACATTTCACCAGAAAAGAAACGCAATGCAAGCAAACATTTCACCAGAAAATTAACGCAATGCAAGCAAACATTTCACCAGAAAAGAAACGCAATGCGGGCAAACATTTCACCAGAAAAGAAACGCAATGCGGGCAAACATTTCACCAGAAAAGAAACGCAATACGGGCAAACATTTCACCAGAAAAGAAACGCAATGCAGGCAAACATTTCACCTGGAAAAAAAACGCAATGCGGGCAAACATTTCACCTGGAAAGAAACGCAATACGGGCAAACATTTCACCAGAAAAGAAACGCAATGCAGGCAAACATTTCACCTGGAAAAAAAACGCAATGCAGGCAAACATTTCACCAGAAAATAACCGCAATGCGGGCAAACATTTCACCAGAAAAGAAACGCAATGCAAGCAAACATTTCACCAGAAAATTAACGCAATGCAAGCAAACATTTCACCAGAAAAGAAACGCAATGCGGGCAAACATTTCACCAGAAAAGAAACGCAATGCGGGCAAACATTTCACCAGAAAAGAAACGCAATGGGGGCAAACATTTCACCAGAAAAGAAACGCAATGCGGGCAAACATTTCACCTGGAAAAGAAACGCAATGCGGGCAAACATTTCACCTGGAAAACAAAAACGCAATGCGGGCAAACATTTCACCTGGAAAAGAAACGCAATGCGGGCAAACATTTCACCAGAAAAGAAACGCAATGCGGGCAAACATTTCACCTGGAAAAAAAAACGCAATGCGGGCAAACATTTCACCTGGAAAAGAAACGCAATGCAGGCAAACATTTCACCTGGAAAAGAAATGCAATGCGGGCAAACATTTCACCAGAAAAGAAACGCAATGCGGGCAAACATTTCACCTGGAAAAAAAAACGCAATGCGGGCAAACATTTCACCTGGAAGAGAAACGCAATGTGGGCACACATTTCACCTGGAAAAGAAAGCATTTACTCACCTGGCAGAAGTCCCCGGCCTTTGGCGCGCTGCTCCCGGGACCATCTAGCTGCTGATCTTCTCTCCCGTGCTGACAGGGCTACGGCAAGATGGCGCCTGAAGCCCTGTACTGGAGACACAAGTAGTCTCCAGTACAGGGCTCCGGCAGCCATCTTGCCGTAGCCCTGCTCGCCTGCCAGTGTCGGAACAGACACCGGAAGAAGGAGGCTGGAGCAGGGCTGCGGGCAATGAACTGACATGGCGTCTATAGACGCCGCTGCCAGTTCATGAGTATAGAGTGGCCAGAGTCCCGAGGCCGGGACGTCCCGCTGCTGAAAGCGGGACGTTTCCCTGGACCTCATGCTGCCTGGGACAGCGGACCCCGAATCCGGGACGCGTCCCGGGCAATCCGGGACGTCTGGTCACTCTATCTGTATCCACATTTCCCTCAGTTCCTATCCTAACAGGAAGTTGGGTAAATTTGTCCAATTGATAACAACAAATCAGGGGCATAACTAGAAATCACTGGGTCCCCCCGCTGAGGGCCTTTTTGGGGGGCAGGAGGGGTCGCAGCATGAAGGGAAAGCGTGGCCACACATCGGCGGAGGGGGGGCAATCCCCCCACCTCCCTCACCTCGGGCTCTCCCCTCAGCGAGCTCCCCTCCTGCATCAATCATCAGTGGTGGCAGACGGCGGACAGGAGCACATACCTCCATCCACCGCAGAGGTCTATCTCTAAGTGCCTCACGCTACTTCCTGTTTAAATAGGAAGTAGCATCAGACACTTAGAGATCGGAGACCTCCGCGGTGGATGGGGGTATGTGTTCCTGCTCGCAGCCTGCTGCCACTGATGATTGATGCAGGAGGGGAGTGCACTGAGGGGAGAGCCCTTGGAGAGGGACGGGGGACTGTCCCGCCTCCCCGCCGATGTGTGGCCACACTTTCCCCTCATGCTGCGATCCCTCCTGCCCTCCAAAACGGCCTTGAGTGGGCCCCAGAGGGCCCCGGGGTTCCCCGCAGATGCAGGGGCTGCATCCCCTATTGTTACGCCAGTGCAACAAATATGTTTATTTTTTTGTAGAATGGGGCAGCAAGATGGGCAAGGATGGGACAAGGTTCTCTAGCACCACAGGTGGAGATTCCAAAGTGCGCCATCACATTATATGTAGCAAAGGTGCCCCAAGTATTAGGAAGACCCCCTGCCCAGTTTATCTAGCCAGCCATATCCTCAGTATTAGATAGGTCCCTTCCCCCTGTATAGGTAGCCAGATGTGCCCTGAGTGTTAATAGGTAGCCCCTCCATGTATAGATAGCCAGATTTGCCCCATAGTGCTAGGTAGCCCCCCGTATAGATAGCCAGATGTACCCTTAAGGATTGGGTAGCTCCCAGTATCAATCCCCCCCCCCCCCCCCCTGGATAAAGTAGCCTTTTTTTTTTTACATAATCTTGATTTAAAGCGAGATTGTCAGCCAGAAAATCTAATTCCAACTGCTCTGTGTTTATTATACAGGCTACAACCTGACTTTGCATTGTAAGCTTTCCAATATAATCAGAAATGGTTCTGCTTTGATAAACCTTATCTCAGTCAGCCTGGCTCTATTTGTTACATTGCTGACGAGAAGGAAGCTTGTTATCTCCCCTCCCACATTCCTGCCTCTCTCTGATTGGCTGAGGGCAGTTCAGTGTGACACGAGGCTGAGAAGGGAGAAGCTGCTGAAATATGATCTATGCTGTGCTCATGTGTTTACAAAACAAGCTAGATATGACAGTGCAGTTTCTAAGAGAAAAAAAAAGAGTAAGGGAGGAAATGACATCAGGATTGGCGTCAGTCAGAGGCAGCAAAAGTGGAAAATGCCTGAAACAGTTTTCTCTTAATTTACTATATAAAATTAACTGAAATAAAAATCTGGACAGTACAATACATATGTTATGTGAGTAGAACAAGTTTGTATCTACTTATATATGTGTTTTCTTTCTGGGATAGTATGGCTGTCCCTCCGGCTTTAAACTGTTGGAATATGGTGCAGATGGAGAAAAGTGGTTTTCATTTATACTTTTAGCCCTATGTAGGTTATTTGTTCTAGCACTTCTTCTCAGGTCAAAAGGGCATTACAGGCCACAGTAGTTTGGGCGCCTGCTTTTTTTATCGAGCAGCTCCGACAACCAAATTACCAGGTATAGCCCTTAGACGCGGCTAGTAACATCAGTACCTGTGGCGGCGCCCAAAGTACTACGGCTAGTAATGTACGGCAAATTGTTGCAGATTCAGCAGGGATTGCGGTGGAGGAGTGGTTATGGTTAAGCATTGGTTGGGGGGTGGGGTCAGGTAGGGTTAGGCATTTTGTGGCTGTGGATCGTTTAGGTTTAGGCACTAGTTGGGGGGTCGGATAGGTTTAGGGATTAGTTGGGATGAGGGGTCGGTTATGGTTAGGTATCGAATGGGGGTGTCGGTTAGGGTTAGGCATTGATAGAGGGAGGGTTCAAGTGAGAATGGGGCCAGGTTAGGCAATAGCAAAATATCTGTAAAAATTACCAATATTTTACTATTGTAATTACATAGAGCCTAATAGTAGAATATTAGCAATTTTTCCGATATTCTACTAGTGGCTTTCTCTGGTGCCCTTTTTACCGAGGCGCCCTTTTTACATATACACACCTAATATATACATCAGGCCCCAACGCTGTGTTGTCAAGCTGCCACTTCATATGTTTGCACTATACCTTTAGTAATATATAAAACAAATATTAACATCAGTGCAAATAACCTCTCCCATTCTCACCAACAGCTGGTAGTTTAGTTTAAATATTAGAAAAACAGACTCGGAGGAATTGAAAGTAATGAATTAATACCAAAGCCATGCTTGAGCTCATACATTATTAATGTGCAGCACAAGAGTTCTGTCTGTGCATGTTCCACACGGGCTCTTTAGCAGAAAACTATATATATATACGGTGGGGTGCAAAAGTTTTGGCAGCCTTGACAATCGTCATGATGTTGGTTGTTACGATAAAAAATGTCAGTTAAATATATCATATAGGAGACACACACAGTGATATTTGAGACATGAAACGAAGTTTACTGGATTTGCAGAAAGTGTGCAATAATTATTTAAATAAAATTAGGCAGGTACATAAATGTGGGCACTTTTGTCATTTTATTGCTTCCAAAACCTTTAGAACTAATTATTGGAACTCAAATTGGCTCGGTAAGTTCAGTAACCCCTGACCTACATATACAGGTGAATCCAATTATGAGAAAGACTATTTAACCTCCTTGGCGGTAACCCCGTGTGTGACACGGGGTAAGCCGCCGGAGGGTGCCGCTCAGGCCCTGCTGGGCCGATTTTAATAATTTTTTTTTTGCTGGACGCAGCTAGCACTTTGCTAGCTGCGCCAGCACTCTGATCGCCGCCGGCCCCTGCCCGATCGCCGCTATCTGCTGCGGCGCGGGCCCCCCCCCCCTCCAGACCCCAGCGCTGCCTGGCCAATCAGTGCCAGGCAGCGCCGAGGGGTGGCCCGGGACTCCCAATGACGTCCCGATGTCAGTGACGTCGGTGACGTCATCCCGCCCCGTCGCCATGGCGACGGGGGAAGCCCTCCAGGAAATCCCGTTCTATGAACGGGATTTCCTGATCGGAGATCGCCGAAGGCGATCGAAGCGGGCGGGGGGGTGCCGCTCAGCAGCGGCTATCATGTAGCGAGCCCTCGGCTCGCTACATGATTAAAAAAAAAATTTTTTTTTAAAAACTGCTGCGCTCCCTCCTGGCGGTATTTTTCATACCGCCAAGGAGGTTAAGGGGGTCAATTTTAAGTTTCCCTCCTCTTTAAATGTTCTCTGAACAGTAGCAACACGGGGGTCTCACAACAACTCTCAAATGACCTGAAGACAAAGATTGTTCACCATCATGGTTTAGGGGAAGGATACAGAAAGCTGCCTCAGAGATCTCAGCTTTTGGTTTCCATAGTTAGGGACATACTGAGGAAATGGAAGATCACAGGCTCATTTCAAGTTAAGGCTCGAAGTGGCAGACCAAGAAAAATCTTGCATAGACAGAAGCGACGAATGGTGAGAACAATCAGAGTCAACCCACAGACCAGCACCAAAGGCCTACAACATCATCTTGCTGCAGATGGAGTCACTGTGCATCGTTCAACCATTGGCACACTTTACACAAGGAGATGCTGTATGCAAGAGTGATGCAGAGGAAGCATTTTCTCCACCCACAGCACAAACAAAGCCGCTTGAGGTATGCTTTGCTAAAGCACATTTGGACAAGAGAGCTTCATTTTGAAATAAGGTGCTGTGAACTGATGAAACTAAAATTGAGTTATTGGGTTGTTATGTATGGAGGAAAAAGAACACAGCATTCCAAGAAAAACACCTGCTACCTACAGTAAAATATGATGGTGGTTCCATCATGCTGTGGGGCTGTGTAACCAGTGCAGGGACTGGGAATCTTGTCAAAGTTGAGGGATGCATGGATTCCACTCAGTATCAGCAGATTCTAGAGACGAATGTCCAGGAATGGAATCAGTGGGAAAGCTGAAGCTGCGTCGGGGCTGGATCTTCCAACAAGACAACGACTCTAAACACTGCTCAAAATCCACTAAGGCATTCATGTACAGGAACAAGTACAATGTTCTGGAATGACTATCTTAGTCTCCAGATCTGAATATAACTGAAAATCTGTGGTGTGAGTTGAAGAGAGCTGTCCATGCTCAGAAGCCATCAAACCTGAGATGTTTTGTAAAGAGGAATGGTCAAAAATACCTTCAACCCGAATCCAGACTCTCATTGGAACCTACAGGAAGCGTTTAGAGGCTGTAATTTCTGCAAAAGGAGGATCTACTAAATATTGATTTCATGTCTTTTTTGTGGTGCCCAAATTTATGCACCTGCCTAATTTTGTTTAAACAATTATTGCGCACTTTCTGTAAATCCACTAAACTTCATTTCACTTCTCAAATATCTCTGTGTGTGTCTCCTATATGATATATTTAACTGACATTTTTTATCGAAACAACCAACGATCTATATGGGAAAATCATGATGATTAACAAGGTCGCCCAAACGTTCGCATCCCACTGTGGTATATATATATATATATATATATATATATATCTCGAATAGAAATATTTTTAAATTGAGGATTTCCATAATGGCGGGAAACTACAGAACAGGCGCTTCCCATTCACTTGATTATTATTGTCAGATCTGAGAAGTTTAGCTGCTGGCTTGTTTAGATGTGTGATTCAGACGCTACTGCTGCCAAATAGATCAGCAGGGCAGTCAGGCAATCGGTATTGTTTAGAAAGGAAAAAAAATATAACAGCCTCCATATCCTTTTGTTCGTGGAACAAGAAAATGAAAAGTGCACCTTCCATCCTGCTGCAAGTCTGGATTAGTATCCAAGCCGATAGTAATAACAAAAGTTACCCTGTCACAAACATAACCTCCATAATGCTGGCATCAAGGGTCACTGTGGGAGTGGAGGTGGGCGGCGGGGAAAAGTTGTGAGCTGGTGACGGCCGTTTTGCGTCTCAAAGACACTTGGTTCCACTGTGACCAAACGGATTCTTCTGTGCCCATAATGGAGCACACATCCAAATGTCCAAGCAAGTGACACAACTTGACACCGTGGTGGGAGATTTTTTTTTGTTTATATTTTATTCGCTGTTAGTCATTTAAAGTAGTGCCACCTCACCTTTCCTTTCTCCTTGTTTACAAGACTCCATATTCTTCTCACTTCAGTTGTCCTGTCATGTGACCTTTGTCGCATGTTTTCCTCACAGTGGAGTCTGCAGGCAGGTTTACTTTGCAGCATATGACAGAAGCACTGGTTCAGTTAACCATTGGATGATGACGAAAGAATATAGGTGCCAGCCTGCAGTATAGATTAGATAGGTGCCAGCCTGCAGTATAGGTTAAATAGGTGCCTGCAGTATAGATTAGATAGGTTCCAGCCTGCAGTATAGATTAGATAGGAAAGTGGCTGCAGTATAGATTAGATAGGTAGGTGCCTGCAGTATAGAGTAGATAGGAAGGTGGCTGCAGTATAGATTAGATAGGTAGGTGCCTGCAGTATAGATTAGATAGGTAGGTGCCTGCAGTATAGATTAGATAGGTAGGTGCCTGCAGTATAGATTAGATAGGTAGGTGCCTGCAGTATAGATTAGATAGGTGCCCGCAATATAGATTAGATAGGTGCCAGCCTGCAGTATAGGTTAAATAGGTGCCTGCAGTATAGGTTAGATAGGTGCCAGCCTGCAGTATAGATTAGATAGGTGCCAACCTGCAGTATAGGTTAGATAGGTGCCTGCAGTATAGATTAGATAGGTGCCAGCCTGCAGTATAGGTTAGATAGGTGCCTGCAGTATAGGTTAGATAGGTGCCAGCCTGCAGTATAGGTTAGATAGGTGCCTGCAGTATAGGTTAGATAGGTGCCAGCCTGCAGTATAGGTTAGATAGGTGCCTGCAGTATAGGTTAGATAGGTGCCAGCCTGCAGTATAGGTTAGATAGGTGCCTGCAGTATAGGTTAGATAGGTGCCAGCCTGCAGTGTAGATTAGATAGGTGCCAGCCTGCAGTATAGGGTAGATAGGTGCCTGCAGTATAGATTAGATAAGTGCCAGCCTGCAGTATAGGTTAGATAGGAGCCAGCATGCAGTATAGATTAGAGAGGTGCCAGCCTGCAGTATAGGTTAGATAGGTGCCTGCAGTATAGGTTAGATAGGTGCCAGCCTGCAGTATAGATTAGAGAGGTGCCAGCCTGCAGTATAGGTTAGATAGGTAGGTGCCCCGCAGTATAGATTATATATATATATATATATATATAGGTGCCCTGCAGTATAGATTATATAGGTAGGTGCCCTGCAGTATAGATTAGATAGGTAGGTAGGTGCCCTGTAGTATAGATTAGATACAGTAGGTAGGTGCCCTGCAGTATAGATTAGATAGGTAGGTGCCCCGCAGTACAGGTTAGATAAGGTGGCTGCAGCGGTGGGGAGAGGGCAAAGTAGTTAAAACTCACGTGTCTTCACCGATGCACACAGCTACCATCTATTTCCTCTCCCAGCATCCGTGTATTGGTAACAGTGGTGACATGCGGTCACGTCATCATAGGGGGCGCTGTTACCAATACACAGATGCTGGGAGAGGAAATAGATGGTAGCTGTGAGCATCGGTGAAGACACGTGAGTTTTAACAACTATGCCCGCTCTCCCCAGCACTGCAGAGGGTGCGGGACCTCCTGCCCCACTTGCCACCCCCAAAGGCCGGCTCTGCCTGGTGACCCTCAAAGCCTGAGGGCCCACCTTGCAAGTGTCCTAAAACGAGTGTGGGCATCATAATCTTTATAGCTATAACAAGCAAGAAGATTTAAATCAGAGTGATACCATTTATTGGCTAACTTAAAGGAAAAGGATTAAGCTCTAAGCTATGAAGCCTTCGCCAGACTGATTCCTGTATGAAGACAACTTTTAGAACACAGCTTATATACACTGGACATTAAAAAGGAGATACATTGTTCTGCAATAAAAAGTAATTGGATGCCTCAATTACAACATCAAGAGGGTCTCACAGGGATGCTAGCTAATTTATGACCAAAAGATAAGACCACTTGTTTGGTTAACCATCACATACCACAGACTCAGTATGATAAGGAGAAATCGTAACTCATTCAGACGTCACTTGGTTAGGCTACATGATGCAGTGAAGTACTATTTGGGGCCCCCTTACAGCTCTGCCCCCATTTCAGTTGCAGGGGCTGCTCCCCTGTAGTTACACCCCTGCTTACACTTTTTAAAAATTGCATTCAATTTTTAAAAATTGCGATTGCTGCACATCTAATGTACCGTTTTTCAAGGGCATCTAACGTCTCTCTTTGTACATGAATTTGAATCATTCACGATAAAATTCAGAAAGCAGGTCTGCTTATTTGTGTGTGCAATACACGATTCCCATTTTAATGCACGTCATTTGTAAAGCAGAAAAAGTTTTGTGTCGCCCGAAAATGCATTTTTTCACAAAAGTAAAAATGTTGAAAAGGATAATAAAGGAGAAATCTGATAATTAGGTCAGGGCTGAAAGCCTAGGATCACTCCACACTGGATTAGGGATGCCCATTCTGATTCTGCAGGAATGCAATTTCTGTGGAAACACAACATTACCACAACCTGTGGGCAGCACGGTGGAGTGGTGGTTAGTGCTCTCGCCTTGCAGCACTGGGTCCTCGGTCTGAGTCCCAACCAAGTCAACATCTCTAAGGTGTTTGTATGTTCCCCCTGTGTCTGTGTGAGTTTCCTCTGGGCACTCCTGTTTCCTCCCTCATCCCAAAAATATACAGATAAGTTATTTGGCTTTCCCCTAAGATAAAAAAAATTGGCCCTAGACTATGATATGATAAATACACTCGTACATGCATATGACTATCGTAGGGACTAGATCGTGAGCTCCTCTGAGAGACAGTTATTGACATGACAATATACTGTATATACTCTGTACAGCGCTGCGCAAGATGTTGGCACTATATAAATAATAATAATTTTAGCCCAATAAGAGAACGCGGAAGAATTGGACCTATCAGAGAATGCAGTCAACTCAGAAGTATTTAGCCAGTCAGAGATTGCAAAATATGACCTAAAAAAGGCTTCTTGGAAAACGGAAATGGATATTTCTGCGGAAATACAGCATTACTGCAACTCTGTAATTTTAACCCAACCACAGAACTTGGAAGCATTGGACCCAGGGCTGGATTTACCATAAGGCACTGTAGGTACGTGCCTAAAGGCGGCTGACAACAGAAAGGTGGATCCCTCCACGAACGCCTCCCTCCCTATGCAAAGTTCCGCTGAGAGTGTACTATAAATAATCCTTAGCAGCCTATGATGATGGGCAAGGGAAGTAAGGGAGAAGTGACAGCTGGGACAGCCAGCACACTTGCAGTGCAGTTTGGTGGGGGTTTATAGGCTCATGGAGAGCGAAGTCTAAGGTTCCATGACGTCTGTGCCTATAGGCTCCCGTGAGGTAAATCCGGAACTAATTGGACCAATTGGACTAATCAGAGAATGCAGAGTCAACTTAGAAGTATTTGTTTCGGCAGAGGATGCAAAAATAACTTCTCGGAAAACTGAAATTGTAAATCTGCAGAATCAGTAATCGGCATTGGCGGAAATCGGAATTTCAGCAGAATCAGAAATCGGCATTTCCGACCATCCCTTCACTGTGTGATCGCAACACACCTAAACGCGATGATGTATTGCAAAACGAACAATTGCCTTTCAGCTCTCCGGTGCCTAGT
The DNA here is from genome assembly GCF_040937935.1 of Hyperolius riggenbachi. NCBI lineage: Eukaryota > Metazoa > Chordata > Amphibia > Anura > Hyperoliidae > Hyperolius > Hyperolius riggenbachi. The sequence goes on along the minus strand of NC_090652.1, from coordinate 259,632,601 downwards.
AAATCAGGCTCAGTGCTTCATTCCTTATTAAAGCTTAGGGTTTATCTTCATGATACCGACTTTTATTTTCTTTTTAACCAGTAATATTGTATTGTACTTATGAGTTATTATTCCCTTTTGTTTGCTTATTTTACAACTATACCTGACTAAGAAACAAGCCACTTGTGGCATTTTCTTTGATTGGCTCCTTGTGGAAATTCATGCTGAAGAGCTCCCTGAACTAGTGTGGTTTTTATTCAGGGAGTTAGTGCTCCACTGAACCTTACAGTGCTCTTTTATTCCGTAATCATTCTTTTAAAAAAACTGAGTGGGATGGATCTTTTGTAAACCAGAATCCTCACTCTCGGTGTGGCGTAGGCGTAAGTAACGCTTTCACTGCAGAGCTTGTCACCTAAATGAATTGTTTTCTTCCAAGTAGCGTGGAATATTTAGAGGAAGGATACAGAAAAGACAGGGAATGCGGTAATTGCAATCCCTCTCATACCATCCTGGCATTAATTGGCTCACATTGGTGCCCTTATTCAAAACAGAAAGAATTCATTATTTCTCATCAAGTTTCCTGTATAAAGATAGCTTGCTACTGATTCTCTACCTATTCTTCCAAACAGTTTATTGTCAAAGTTCCCAATTAAGTTGTAACTGTAGCCAAAACATTCTGTTTTAGTGTTGGAAGGCGAGTGTGATTTTTTACATTGCTGTCTGGATTGTGGTGAAGAAAGATTTCTTTTAACTTCCTGTCCAGGTCACATGGTCACCAAAAACAGGAAGTGAGGTGAAATCTCCCCAGTGAGGACACCAATGTCAATAAAAAGGTTACAGAGGAACTCCTGTGACATTGTAGAATACTGTATAGTAAAATATTTGGGATACCGACTTTGAGACTTTTATGTTCATTATCCTGGGTTCATCTTCAGAAGCATTTTCTATCAATTTAATATTATTTTTATTATTATTATTAATATTATTAATTGAATTTATCCAGAGCCAACATTAAATGTAGCACTTTACAATAAATAATGCTGCAGACAATGATAACAGGCGACTGACCACAACACAATACAGGTAATAAACAGTAAGACACAAAATGTCAGATACACTGGAGTAGTAGTCCAAGTAATACAGGTTCATGTTATTCTGTGAGCAGGATGCGAGATCAGGTAGGATACACAAGGGGGGAAGGCCCTGCCAAAGGCTTACAATGTAAAGGGAAGGCGTGGTGACACGATATGAGGGGGACTGCACATGAGATTCCATCATGGTCTGTCTAGGCTGGGATGGTGTTTAGCAGCCAAACCGAGGTTATCTAACAGAGGAAGTTACCTTTGGTGTGTTGCAGAATTATGTTTGTAATGTTGGTAAATCCTGGTTAATTCGATTGTTCCACCCTTAAAAAACTACCGTTTAAAAAGCGCTCCCAGCTGACACGTCACCCAAAGCTGACTAAAGGTAGCCATACACTGGCCCGATTCGCCGCCGTTTCGACAGCAGATTCGATCACTGGGATCAAATCTGCTGCCAATCGTTCGCGCTACACGCCGAATTTCGATCCTTTTCGTCCGATCCCGTCGATCGCTCCGTGCGGAAAATTAGCGTCAATCGCCCGCGGGTAGGGAGTGCGTCGCTAGCGGCGTTCGAGTACCCGACGACCGACGCAATAGAGCCGCATACATTACCTGCTCCGCCGGCAAGTCTACGCCCGGTCACCGCTGCTCCGTGTCCGCGCTGGTCTCCGGCATGCTTCAGTTCCTCCGGCCCGGCAGGAAGTTTAAACAGTAGAGGGCGCTCTACTGTTTAAACTTCCTGCCGGGCAGGAAGAAGTAAAGCATGCCGGGGCCGGAGACCAGAGCGGAGACGGAGCAGCGGTGACCTGGGGACTGGAGTCGCGCCGGCGGAGCAGGTAATGTATGCGGGCGGGGGGAGCGGCGGCAGCACCACCACAACAGATTGTGAACGGTTTCAGGCTGAAATCGGTTCACAATCTGTTTGCAGTAAAGGTAGCCATACGATCCCTCTCTGATCAGATTCGATCAGATAGGGATCTGTCAGTTGGTCGAATCTGATGGCAAATCGACCAGTGTATGGCTACCTTTAAGGTCTTTCTTAAGGTGGCCATACACTTATAGATTTGCAGCAGATTCGACCATCAGATAGATTTCTTTCAGATGACTGTCAAGCCCAATCTGACAGGAATCTATCTGATGTGTGCCACACACTAGGAACAGATTTCCAATAGATTTCAGAATAAAATATTGGAAATCGATCTAAATGCATTATTGGACCATTAGATCCAATGCAACTCTATGGGCCATCGATCTACTGCTGGCAGCAGATCGACCTAGATTTTAAATCCTGTCAGAAAGATCAAATTGATCGAAATCGGCCACAAATCGATCGAGTAGGGAATTGGATAGAATAGATTTCTGATCGATCAATGCTATAGAATCGATCAATCGTTTCATTCCTGAAATCGACCAGTGTATGGGCCCCTTTAGATAGCCAGCCAGAGCAATGTCTAATCAGGAAGGCCTCCTCAGTGTAATCAGGAAGGCCTTCTCCTCAAGGCAACGAGTACCCCCTGAGTACCACGGGGGTACTCGTCCCCACCCGTTAGCCCGGAGATCAATGAATGGGAACGAAGCCGGGACAAGGTCCCCAGCACCCAAGGCTGAGACACCAACGTGCGCCCCTCCATCCCTCCCACCCAGCCGTCACACACTGATTGCTATTAGACTAAGTGGCGCCCCAGGGCCCTCAACCCCCCAAACACCTTAATAGCTAGTTTTCTGGCTTTCAGTCACTGTCATGAAGTTTTGAATCAGGATGATACCATTTATTAGCTAACTTAGAGATGGATAAACAGTGAGCTTTCGACTTATAAAAAGCCTTCGTCGGACTGGTTCCTGACCAAAACCAGTCCGACGAAGGCTTTTTATAAGTCGAAAGCTCACTGTTTATCCATCTCTAAGTTAGCCAATATATGGTATCATCCTGATTCAAAATTTCTTGCTTTTACTCATGGCTAACACGGTACAACACTTTACTGCTTCTAGTCACTGTCATGTATCCCCTTTTCTTATTTCTCTCAGCTATCACTCCCCTATTGTGTTTGAAGCACAGTGAGTTGCTCGTCCCCTCCCACACTGCGCCCTGAGGCTGGAGCCTCTCTCACCTGTGCCTCGGCCTGACCCTAAATGGGAATGCAGTCAGCCCTGTTCCTACCTCACACAATAAGAAAATGTCTGACCAGTTTCAGTTTATTGATTGAATGGACCATCAGAAGCCTAGGTAGATTTCCGCCCAACAGAGCTTGGATGGAGCTGCGGAGAATGGATAGCCCCATAACTTTGTACTGGAGCAATACAAATCTAGCAGCACAGAAATTCAATTGATTTTCCATGAGAATTCTGCTGATATCTATGTTTTCACAGTGCAGTGTGGGGCATTGATTAGGGAGTAATCAATTGTTTGCAGAATCACACTGCTGTCAGCCTGTGTACAGCTCAAGCCTGCAGATATATGGTGTGCTCTCTCTCCACAACTTACTGAGGCTGACATTACAGGACAACAATGAACAACATTGGCTTAAAGTGTACCCAAGCCAAAGCTCGGGTACATATAATCAGATACTTACCTAAAGAGAAGGAAGCGTCAGGATGCTATTGGGGCTTCCCTCGTTGGCCTGTTGTCCCCCGTCGCTGAGTGTGGCCCCCTATCGGAGCTGCGCGGCTCCTCTTCCAAATTCATGGCCACGCAGTGGACACTTGAGCTCACCCATGCATGCACAGTAGCACGTGCTAACTCCGCATGCACAGGCAGGCTCGAGCTTCTAATGTGCTGCCATGAATGCAGAAGAGGAGTTGCGCGACCCTGACATGGAGGGGGGCCGCGCTCAGCAACAGGTGGGCTTCCAACAACTGTGGGAAGCCTCAATAGGATCCTGAGGCTTCTCTCTGTGCATGGTAAGTATCTGTTTGTGAATCCAAACTTCAGCTCGGCTTCACTTTAACAGTGAGCCAGCGAATCGGGATTATGGGCCTTATTCAATTCATTTTTTCTCCTAAGTTTTCTCCTAGGAGCTAATTTTTCATCTTCTGTTTGGAATAGCTTTTCAGCACTCTGCAATTGATAAAAAAAATCCCCAGTAGGTGAAAAAATACTGCCAAAATTATTCTGAGTATCGGTATTTTCTTTCTTACTGGTGGATTAAAAGGCATTATATTGATAACGTTTGAAAATATCACCTAGGAGAAAATGTGGGAGAGAAAGTTAACTGAATATGGCCTATATCTTTTTTTTTTTAAAGTGTCCTAAAAAATGAGAAATCAAAGCTTGTAACTGGTGGCAGTAATTGTGAACAGCGGGTCAGTAGCAAGCTCTGTTCTCCCTATCAATTTTATAAGTGCATGTTAGATAATAAAAAGTCAAATGTATCAGCTCACCGTTTTAGAATGCTTTGCACTCCTTTTATTGAGCTATGCGTTCCATAAGGATATTGAAGCCCTTGCAATGGAAACATTGAAAGTGAACACAGGAAAGTCCTACGTAGGACTGGCCCTGTGTGTTGTTATTTACCTCATCATGCCACATATATTTTCTGTTACCGATTAATTCACACTACGGTTACAGTTCTCTGACTGCAGATTCACTTTAAAGGACCACTATCATGAAAATATTTAAAAATTAAAATACCTGTATATACTCGCATATAAGCCGACCCGTGTATAAGCCGAGGTACCCACTTTTCCCTCAGAAACCAGGAATTGACTTGTGTATAAACCCGCTCCCCAATATAGCCCCCTCCACCGTAGCCCGATGTTCCCCCAGTACAAGTCAGCCCCCCTCCCCATAGCCAGATGTGCCCCAGGGCCATACAGCTGTGTCTCAAGAAGCCACTAGATGGCGTCATAGATATGGTACATAGATATGGGACACAGTGATTGCCACACAGGAAGAATCCTCGATCATTGCACCGCTGACATGTTGTTTGCACACCCCACTCCACATGCCGGGGGACATAGGTAGTCTTGAGCAGCACACTTTGCACACCATGTTGCAGGGGATGGGGGGCACGGACACAGCAGGGCTGGTAAGAGCAGGACCACTAGTGCACAATCCTTACTCTCCTCTGCCATTAACAAAACCTGATCCACCATCCATTCTTCTCCATTGACCCACATATAAGCCGAGGGGGTAACTTTACAGCCCATTTTTATGCTGAAAAATTAGGCCTATATACAAGTATATATAGTACTTAAGAATGTTTCCACCTGAGTAAAATGTGTTATGAATTATTGTTCCCCTATGTTGCTGTCACTTACAGTGGGTAGTACTGACAGAACTTTTAGGTTTTGGACTAGCCCATCTCTGCATGGGGGATTCTTTGTATTTTATTAATTTTTTTTACAAAAAAAACACTCCCTGGAAGGGATCTAAGCAAAGATGCAGGCCACCCTCTCTACCTGATTGCACAGTATTCTTGCAGTTGGAATGAACAACTGACATTCACTAAGTGCTTTTGAAAATAAAGAAATCCCTGAGAATGCCCCATGAGGAGATGGGCTAGTCCAAAACCTGTCAGTTCTTCTATATTTATACTACTTCCTGTAAGTGACAGCAACATAGGAGAAAAATCATTTATAGCACATTTTACTGTGAGAGAAATGTATTTATTATTTATGTTTTCATGTATTTTACATTTTAAAAATGTTTGTATTATTGGTCCCTTAACAACATAGTTACAGTGGGTATAAATATTCAGCCCCCCTGAAGTTTTCCACACTTTGTCACATTACTGCCACAAACATGAATCAATTTTATTGGAATTCCACGTGAAAGACCAACACAAAGTGGTGTACACATGAGAGGTGGAACGACAATCATACATGATTCCAAACATTTTTTTACAAATAAATAACTGCAAAGTGGTGTGTGCATAATTATTCGGCCCCCTTTGATCTGAGTGCAGTCAGTTGCCTATACACATTGCCTGATGAGTGCTAATGACTAAATAGAGTGCATCTGTATTTTTGTTTTTCAACATTGCCTTGTGCAACCCAACCCGGATAACCTTCACCAGTGAACAACTACTGAGCATTCGGAACTTAGCTAAATATAATCTACCTCTGGATATTTCATCTACTCTTGATCTTCTGGGGATTCTGACCAGTGGAGCTACAGTGCTGAACCAGGCAGTGAGGCTTAGAAGAAGAGGCAAACGCTCTGGGATCCAGACTCGATTTCGACGCAGAGGACTGCGCTCTCCACTACCTGGAATCATACTCTCTAATGTCAGGTCCATATGCAACAAACTAGATGAGCTTCAACTACTGATCAGAACAAAGAAGGACTTTTATCTCTCTGCGGCTATTTGCTTCACAGAAACTTGGCTATCTGAGCTTATTCCAGACAACGCTCTGCCGATTAATAGATTTACACTCTACAGATCTGACCGGGACCCACTTACTTCTGGCAAAACCAAAGGTGGAGGACTCTGCTTCTATATTAATGATAGATGGTGCATGGATGTTACATTTATTAAGAGGACATGCTCGGCTGGGCTGGAAACACTCTTCATAAACTGCAAACCCTACTATTCACCCCGTGAGTTTTCTTCATTTATTTTGGCTGCTGTGTACATCCCTCCACAAACATGTATGCAGCCTGCGCTCCAAGATCTCGCAGATCAAATCACTGAGGTGGAAAGGGAGTACCCAGATTCTTTTTTTATCATACTAGGGGATTTCAACAGTGCTAACCTTTCCAAAGAACTCCCCAAATACAGGCAACACGTCACAAGCACAACTAGAGAAGGTAAGACACTTGATTACTGTTACACTACGACTAAGGACTCATATCACTCTGTCAGCAGGGCAGCTTTGGGGAACTCTGATCATGCTGTTATACAGCTTATCCCAACATACATCCAAAGACTAAAAACTGCCAAACCTGTAGTGACCACAGTTAAGAAATGGACTAGTGAAGCTGTAGAAAAACTGCAGAGCTGCTTTGATTTAACTGACTGGAATTTATTTAAAGAATCCTCCAGTGACCTAAATGAATACACTGACGCTGTGACATCATATATTACCTTTTGTGAAGAGTCCTGCATCCCCACAAAAAAGTGCACCAGGTACAATAACGATAAACCCTGGTTTACATCACATCTTAGGAAGCTGCGCCTCGACAAAGAAAGGGCACATCGTACAGGCGATAAAGTCCTCTACAAAGTTGCGAAATACAAACTGCAGAGAGCCATTACTGACGCAAAAAAAGATTATTCACAAAAACTCGAGGAAAAATTTTCTAACGCCGACTCATCCACAATATGGAAATCTCTACATGAAATTACCAGCTACAGGAGGAAATCTCCTCCCCCCTCACTACATAACCTGCAGCTTGTAAATGAGCTGAATACATTTTATTGCAGGTTTGACACTACCAACAAAAGCCAAACACAACAAGTCAATTTGCATCTCTGCCACAGGCAAACTGAACACTCTTCCTGCCAGCCAACGTCTCCACCCCCTGCGGTGCCTCAGCAACTACACAACACAGGAGGCCAGACACAATCTATTGACCTGTCCCCAGATGTGCATGCTCTAACAATATGCCAATCAGATGTAAACAGACTCTTTAAAAAACAAAACACCAGGAAAGCAATGGGACCAGACGCTGTGTCTGCGAAATGCTTGAATCTCTGTGCCGACCAATTAGCGCCTGTATTTACAGACATATTCAAAGCATCTCTAGAACTCTCAATTGTTCCTGCCTGTTTTAAAAGCGCAACTATTGTACCAATGCAAAAAAAAACAAAACCTGCATGTTTAAATGATTACAGGCCTGTTGCGCTGACATCACTGGTCATGAAAGCATTTGAAAAACTGATAATGACTTATCTGAAATCCATCACAGATCCCCTGCTGGACTCTTTGCAATTTGCCTACAGGCCTAACAGATCCGCAGACGATGCCGTGAACATGTGTATGCATTATGTACTACAGCATTTAGATATCCCAGGAACCTACACCAGGATTTTATTTATAGATTTCAGCTCTGCATTTAATACCATAATTCCATCACTGCTGCACAGCAAGCTCTCCCAGCTACATATACCTGAATCCCTCTGCAAATGGATAACCGACTTCTTAACCGACAGAAGACAGCGTGTTAGACTTGGTAAACTCACATCAAGCTCTCTGACAGTCAGTACTGGTGCACCCCAGGGCTGTGTGCTTTCCCCACTGCTGTACTCACTTTACACCAATGACTGCATCTCCACAGATCCATCTGTTAAGGTTCTGAAGTTTGCAGACGACACAACAGTTGTTGGTCTCATTCAAAACGGGGATGAGTCTGCATACAGGCATGTGGTGGGACAGCTTTCCTCCTGGTGCAGCAGCAACAACTTGGAACTAAATGCTCTCAAAACCATGGAAATGATAATAGACTTTAGGAGATCTCCCCCCCAGCACCTCCCCTTAACCATAAATGGATCCACAATAACCCAAGTAGAGTCATTCAAGTTTCTTGGGTCCACGATCTCAAACGACTTAAAATGGGACAACAACACTGCCACTATTGTCAAGAAAGCACAACAGAGAATGTACCATCTACGGCAGCTGAAAGAGTTTGGCCTACCTCAAAATCTAATGGTGCAGTTCTACACTGCAATCATCGAATCAACCATAACATCATCTATGACTGTATGGTTCGGCTCCTGCTCAGCATTAGAAAAGGGGAGGCTGCAGCGCATCATCCGATCAGCGGAAAGGATAATTGGCTGTAGCTTACCTTCCCTGCAGGATCTTTACACTAGCAGGTGCAGAAAGAGAGCAACCAAAATTGCCTCTGACCCCTCTCACCCAGCTCACTCCATCTTCCAGCGCATGCCTTCAGGAGTAAGATTCCGGTCAATCGCTACCAAAACCTCTAGACAGAGGAACAGTTTTTTTCCTCAAGCGGTAGCCATACTTAATGCTGAACCACGTTAGAGCTGCTAGGACTGAAAGTAATCAGCACAGAACTAAACATGAACAATTCTCACATTGCTTACTGCCACTATACTTATAATGTCCTTAACTTGTAATATTCACACTGTCTGTTCTTGTATTGTTTTTGTTTGTGTTTGTTAAGCAACTGCCAAGACAAATTCCTTGTAGGTGCAAACTTACTTGGCGAAAATAAATTGATTCTGATTCTGATTCTGATTCTGATTCTGTGTGTAATCTAATGTCAGTACAAATACAGCTGCTCTGTGAGGGCCTCAGAGGTTGTCTAAGAGAATATTGGGAGCAACAACACCATGAAGTCCAAAGAACACACAAGACAGGTCAGGGATCAAGTTATTGAGAAATTTAAAGCAGGCTTAGGCTACAAAAAAGATTTCCAAAGCCTTGAACATCCCAAGGAGCACTGTTCAAGCGATCAATCAGAAATGGAAGGAATATGGCACAACTGTAAACCTACCAAGACAAGGCCATCCACCTAAACTCACAGGCCGAACAAGGAGAGCGCTGATCAGAAATGCAGTCAAGAGGCCCATGGTGACTCTGGACGAGCTGCAGAGATCTACAGCTCAGGTGCGAGACTCTGTCCATAGGAAAACTATACAAAGTTGGCCTTTATGGAAGAGTGGCAAGAAAAAAGGCATTGTTAACAGAAAGCATAAGAAGTCCCATGTGCAGTTTGCCACAAGCCATGTGGGGGACACAGCAACCATGTGGAAGAGAGTGCTCTGGTCAGATGAGACCAAAATGGAACTTTTTGGCCAAAATGCAAAACACTATGTGTGGCAGAAAACTAACACTGCACATCACTCTGAACACACCATCCTCACTGTCAAATATGGTGGTGGCAGCATCATGCTCGGGGGGGGGGGGGGGGGGGTGCATCTCTTCAGCAGGGACAGGGAAGCTGGTCAGAGTTGATGGGAAGATGGATGGAGCCAAATACAGGGCAAACTTGGAAGAAAACCTCTTGGAGACTGCAAAAGACTTGAGACTGGGGCGGAGGTTCACCTTCCAGCAGGACAATGACCCTAAACATAAAGCCAGGGCAACAATGGAATGGTTTAAAACAAAACATATCTATATGTTAGAATGGCCCAGTCAAAGTCCAGATCTAAATCTAATCGAGAATCTGTGGCAAGATCTGAAAACTGCTATTCACAAACGCTGTCCATCTAATCTGACTGAGCTGGAGCTGTTTTGCAAAGAAGAATGGGTGAGGATTTCAGTCTCTAGATGTGCAAAGCTGGTAGAGACACACCCTAAAAGACTGGCAGCTGTAATTGCAGCAAAAGGTGGTTCTACAAAGTATTGACATAATTACGCACACCCCACTTTGCAGTTATTTATTTGTAAAAAAAATGTTTAGAATGATGTATGATTTTCAATCCACTTCTCACATGTACACCACTTTGTATTGGTCTTTCACATGGAATTCCAAAAAAGTGTTGCATGTTTGTGGCAGTAATGTGACAAAATGTGGAAAACTTCAAGGGGGCGAATACTTTTGCAACCCACTGTAGTGTGACAAGAACGTAAAAAGGAACTCCAGTGAAAATAATATAATTAAAAAAAGTGCTTCCTTTTTACAATAATTATGTATAAATGATTTAGTCAGTGTTTGCCCATTGTAAAATCTTTTAAATCCCTGATTTACATTCTAACATTTATTACATGGTGACATTTTTACTGTTGGCAGGTGATGTAGCTGCTCCTTGTTTTTTTGGCAGTTTGAAACAGTTGTAAACAGCTATTTCCCACAATGCAGCAAGGTTCACAGACAGGAAAACTGCCAGAAGTACGTACTTTTCTTGTGGGAGGGGTTTCTTGTGGGAGGGGATTTTCACCACAATATCAGCCATACAGCGCCCCCTGATGGTCTGTTTGTGAAAAGGTATAGATTTCTCATGTAAAAAGGGGTATCAGCTACCGAGTGGGATAAAGTTAAATTCTTGGTCGGAGTTTCTCTTTAAGCACTTTCCAGTGGGAAAGTGTGATCGCGTCCTCGGATGAGGGGATAATCTCAATTTTGTACACTTCTCCAGAGTGTGACGGTGTGAGATAATTATGTAAGAACATCATGATAAGTGGCTAAGAACGTGTTATGTTTTGTAAAGTGTTACAATTTAAATAGATGTGTTACAGCAGTAATACGGAACCCGCCGGCCCCGGAAGCTCGTAGCTGTGCTGCCAATCCCGTACTATGATGAACAGTCAGATGCTGAATTCACTGACATTTCACACTTGTCTTTCCACAGAGATCAGCTAACAAAGCCATGCTGCACAAATGGTATTTTATTAGAACAGTTGGTGTTCTTCATTACTGTACTGTCAAGGGGCAGGAAAAAAAGGACTGCCATTCTCTGTAGTAGTACATTCAATCAACGCCACTATAATAAATATGTTCATTGTTTTTGTTTCGATTTATCGGGCCTGATTCACAAAGCGGTGCTAACAGTTAGCACGCTAGTGAGAAGCCCTTTATCACGCCTAAACTCAGTTTAGGCATGATAAGTTTAGGTGTGATAAGTTTAGGTGTGATAAGTTTAAGCACCAACTGGGTTAGCACCGCAGTGCACAGCTGATCAAAAGTTTGTGCTAGCAAAGTCTGGTGCACTTTGCATAGAGTTTAATGGCGCTGTTTTGCGTGCGGGACTTTGCGCGTGATCTAAACTTATCTAAACTTATCATGCCTAAACTTATCACGCCTAAACTTATCACTCCTAAACTGGCTTTTCACCAGCGTGGTGCAATGGTTATCACGCCTAAAGTCTCTAACTGGGTTAGCACCGCTTTGTGAATCGAGCCCATCCTGTTCCCAGGCTCCAGATTTACAAATAGGCAGGGCCGATTTTCTGGAAAGGCCACATAGGCTTGGGCCTTGTGCGGCTGCTGCTCAAAGGGGCACCTGAACATGAAAGAGGGGTTTCTTAACTTTCTACACATGAAAGAGGGGGCTGAAAATGGGGAACAACACATGAAAAACGGAATGTGATCCCTAAGGGCCCTTTCACACTGGCCCGGTGTGGCAAAATGCGGTGCAATCTAACGCTAGCACAAAACTACGTTACTGCGACCTGCGGCGAACTGCATCAGCCCAGAAGTCATGTTAGTCTATGGCGATGCAGGTTTTTTTACACAGTTGACAATACGATGTCGCGACACGCATGTGCGGAGGTGCATTTTTACACTACGCTTCCATGCACTTCCGCATACCCTGAAGCAGGAAGTGACCGCAAGCGTGCGTCACTTCCTGCTTGGCTGGTGGCCAGATAGGAAGCACTGCGTGTTTTTGGAGGTGCGGTTTACAGTGTCAAACCAGCCTAAGAGAGCTGTTCATGTAAGAAAGGGGCTGCTGTGCATGGATGACACACATGGAAAAGGGGCTGCACATGGAATGGGAAGGGCGCTCTGCACATGAAAGGGGAGCGACAACATACTATAGTATAAATCCAGCCTTGCAAATATGCACGGTTAGTATAATAATTAATCTAATATTTTCCCCAAAAATATATTTCTGATAAATTATTGTTTATATGTTTAAAAAGGATTTTTAAAGAAAATAATAATAAAAATAATGCCATTAAAAATAAAGCTTTTGACAAAAATGACAGAAGAGACGTCTCCTTCCACATCCCAAAAATACACAGTTGAGTTAATTGGCTTCCCTCCAAAACTGGCGTTAGGCAATGATGGACATATGACTATGGGAGGGATTATATCGTGAGCTCCTCCGAGGGACAGCTAGTGACAAGACTATATATACTCCGTAAAGTGGTACAGATGATGCCAACGCTGTATAAATACAAAATAAGTGCAATCTTTTAAAGACAAATTATAATAATAAGCAGCATTGCCTGCTATTTGCTGGAAATTGCTTGAGAGCAGAGAGTCATATCCAGCTAAAACAATGACTGGAATGGTTGTGTTTGTGTATATACAGTATATATATATATATATATATATATATATATATATATTTATATATATATATATATATATTATATATATATATATATATATACTGTATATATACTTTTTCAATTAGATAGATATGTAGATATACTGTATTTTTTAACTGTAAGACTCACATTTTCTTCCCCAGAAGTGGGGGAGAAAAGTCACTGCGTCATATAGTCCAAATGCAGGGAGTGTCTGACTTGTGAATGCCCAACAATACGAACCTCCAACCTGCCACAATGTCGGGGACTCCCTGTACTGTGCCCATGCAGAGGAGGAAACGGGGACAAACAGTGGGCACAGGGAGACACAAAGGGGCATAGAGAAGGACACAAGGAGGACAGAGGCGGACACATGGGGGACACAGAAGGACATAGAGGAACAGAGGAGGACACACGGAGACACAAGAGGTACAAGGGGGCATAATCCATAAGATGCCCATTCACCCTTGATGGCTAGCCCCAGCATTAAGATATTTCTTGCAGTTGGTAACCAGGTTTGCACACATCTCTGGACGGATTTTCGAACACTCCTCTTTACAGAAACCACATACTATTGGTTTGTTGGCTGCCATTTGGAAACTTGAAATCCCAGCTCTCTCTACAGATGTTTTTAGGATTGAGATCTAGAGATTGGCTGGGCCAGTCTGAGACTTTAATGTGCTTCTTCTTTAGCCAATCCTTTGTTGCCTTGGTGATGTTTTGGCTCACTGCCATGCTGGAAGACATATCCAGGGCGCATCTTCAGTGCTCTGGATGAGGGAAGGAGGTTATCATCCCAAATCTTATGGTAAATGGCCCCATCCATTGGCCCCTTAATGAGGTGAAGTTGTCCTGTTCATGTTTTCCTACTTTTTATTACCAATACAGTTATCATATTTGCTTTTGTGCACAAGTATTCTCATTTGTTTACAAATTACAAGTTCCCAAAGTACAGTTTATCTGCACTGAAAGCTGCAATTGTAATTTATTGCATAGCTGCAGTATTTATACATTACAATGTATCCAGCGAGACACTGCTAGCAGTGTTTATATTGTTTTATTTGTTTTCTTATCAGCTACTATTGTAATCACTTCCTCAAGTTCGGCAACAGTGCTAAGCTTCCCACTGAAGGAGAAAGTGATGTGTTTAAATGTTTGGATGCTGTTCTTCTTCCAGTTCTGTCCAGTTCTGCTTCCAGTTTTCCTGTTTTTTCTGGTAGTACCTTTTTTGCCCTAAAAAAATCTTTTAGAGCAAAAAAGAAATGAGTTTGATACCACTTTAAAGTTCTCCTATCCACTATGAAATGGCGTGTTATGAATGCAAGGATGCAACTACCTATGCAAAAACAGCACTGTAGGAAGTAGAGAAATGTATATTTTAGCCTTTAGACAGGTTTTGAATAGAAAAGATAAAGCTTTACTGTATATAAGCAGGGCCATTCTTGCCCTGTTGGCTACAGGTGGGGAGGACATTTCCCAATTCCATTTTAACCTTGTTTTTGCAAAAAAAAAAAGAAGCATTTTTGTGAATGATGAATTTTGCAATTTTGCATCATACGCACTCTTCTTTATTACATGTAGTCAAGGACAAAATACACACAGTAAGTCTTGAGGGATGGCCCTGCTTAGGAGAACTCATGGAGAAGCATATGATCAGTTTGATCAGCTGATAGATTTGTAAGCTTCTGATTTGCTGGTCCTGCTCATGTGTTAAACCAGGAAGTCATCACAGCAAATGAGGACCTCACATATCTATCAGCTGATCAAACTGATCACATGCTTCCCCATGAGTTCTCCGAATCAGGGCCATCCCTATAAGGCCTCTTGCACACTGCATGCATTTCAGATTCCGATTCCGCTTTTTAATCTGTTTTTACATCCGATTCCGATTCAGATTTTTAATCTTAACTGCATGCTGCGTTTTTTGATCCGTTTTTCTGTTGAATGTATTCAAGGAAAATCGGAAACGGAATCGGAATCGGAAACGGAATCGGAAAACGGATTTGCAGTGTGCAGGGAGCCTTAGTCATGTCAACTGTTGTGACCCATGGAAATATCCCAATTAGCACTGATATTTTCTTTAGATATGGTTATTTTCTTTATATATATATATATATATATATATATATATATATATATGTATGGTTTCCCAGTGAGACTGACTGAGTCATACACCAGGATGAAGTATATTGAATGCTGTAATGATCATTGTGTTTCCATGAATGAAGCAGTACAGTAAGTGTGAGTGACTGTATGACTGTACCAGTCCAGTTCTTTAAGACTTTCCTGAGAGTTGAGACATTTACTGCTGCTGTATAGCAGGGGATATTTGGCCATGGGTCATATCGCCGTTCTTGAGATTTCTAGGGGGCTGAATTAGTCAAGTTAAACACAATATTTGCTGATTGCAGTTAGGTACACTATGCCTGTGACATTTTGTCAAATAAAACATTTCCACGGGAAATAACCCATATACCGTGTGCAGTTAGCACAATGGCAGCTGCTAATCAGTGGCTGCTACTGCTACAGTCAGAGGCGGGAAAAGGTTCTTCAGCACCCAATGCTGAGACAGCAAAGTGCGCCCCTCCATGCCTCCCACCCCAGCGGTCACACACTAATTGCTATTAAACTAAGAGGCGCCCCAGGGCCCCCAACATCCCCAACACCTTAATCTCTAGTTATCTGGCTTGCAGTCATTGCTATGTATGCCCATTTCTTACTTCTTTGTGCTTCAAACACAATTGGGAATGACAGCTGAATGAATTGTGCGCCCCTTCCTACACTGCGCCCTGAGGCTGGAGCCTCTTCAGCCTCTGCCTCGGCCCGGCCCTGGCTACAGTGATGGCTGATAACCTACAGACGAGCAAAGGGGGAGGCAGAGTGGCAGCGGCAGCCTGCGGCCGCATGGAATTGACATCTGTAGAGAGCTTTTGGGGTTACCAGAAAAGTTTATATGTGCTGCATTTGGCCCCCGGGCCGGACTTTGGTCATGCCTGCTCTGTGTGGTGCCTATGTCTACTGTACAATGGCAGTCTCTGCAACAGATTAATCCCTTATCACCTACTTGCTAGAATTCAATTATGAGGACAGCTTCTCTTGCAGCTCACAATCCAGAAACACTGAGGATGAGACAAGGACTCAGTAGGCAACTAAGGGACAGGTGGGCTTGACAAAGAGCTAGATCAGCAACAGAGAGGGTACTGAGCCAGCCTGAGGTTCAGGAGCAGAACAGGTAGAGAGATAAGATTAAGCAATAATTTAGGCCATTGGCCAGCCCAAGGTTCAGCAACAGAGCAGGTAATTAACTGAACAGAAGTTCAGCAGCAGTTCAGATAGTCTGCCAGGCTAAAGTTCTGCAGCAGAGCAGGTAGTTAGGTGAGCAGAGGGTCAGCAAAAGTTCAGGTACTGAAGTTCTTCAGCAAAGCAAGTCAGACAGGAAAAAGGTTTGGCAAAAGTCAGGGAAAAGAAAGATGCAAAACCCTATGCACCAAGGCCTTCTGGTCTGAAACTCTATATAAAGAGGTGCACAAACATGCATATGTCCCCCCACATCCCCCTCCTGAGGCCCCATAAGTGCCAATGACAGTACTTATCTGTATTTACATTTTAGGTGCTGTACTGGGAATGATACTCATGAGAAAGTAGTGCCCATAATATGTTTTACCGCTTCAAGTAAACAAATGTTTGCATGCAGTTTCCATTGTTCTCTTGTTGATTATAGCTGGTCTTTATTATTCTTTCCATTGTTGTAACAAATTGCCATATATTACTTACTACTTATTACAGTTTGACCAGCTCACAGATCCCTCTCTGACTGAATATGATCAAAGTGAGGTTGATTACCTGCCCACATACTACACACTGGTTTCCTGTAGATTTCAGCATGAAATAATCATATTTCTGAACTTGTTTATAGAAGTCGGACGTGAGGATGTGTAGGGACTGGATGGAAGGATGTTGAATTTAAGTAAATCTAATATGATCAGACAGTGGGAGGAAAGAGTTGATGAGGTTTGAAAGGGAACAGCATCTAGTAGTGAAGATTAGGTTGAGTATATGGCCGTCAGCATGGGTTGCAGTAGTGGACCAAAGATCTGATCAGATTTAAAGCAGGGAAAAACAGAGATTGCAGCCTAGTACAGTGAATGCATGAAGGTGGAAGTATGGTTGGATTTCAGGCAAGGGATCCAGGAAGAAAGGGGTAGGCTGTGGGCTCGCACACTCAAGGAGTTAAGCTGCTAAACGTGACCTGCAGCAGTCAGGCAAGTGTCTGGGTCTCAGGGGATGAAAGAGTGAGCAAACGTTATTGTCTGTGACCTGAGCTGTCACTCATCATCCCCGTTGGCCGCTTTTAGAGTCCAACTCCGCCCTCCACCCAGCTCTAACCTATCAGAGCAGAGAGCATCGATTTGGCCCATAAATGGAATAACAATGATAACCATTCCGATCGGTTTAGATGTAATCGACCCACAAAACCATTTGTTAAAATAATTGACAAATTGGTCATTTGTAGTCGATTGGCACCATCAACACTGTCCAATACAATCAATCAGATGGTTGATCATTCAGTAAAATTGCATAGTTTATAATCTTCTTTAACGCCTTGAGGACCAGCATATTATTCCCCCTTAAGGACCAAAGCAGTTTTTGCATTGAAGGTGCCGCCAGTATAGCTAGCCAGGCATAGGTTTCCCCTGTATAGATAGATAGCCAGGTATAGGTATCCCCAGTATAGATAGGTGTCTCCAGTATGCAAAGCAGCCACTACTCACCTCCACAGATCTAGCAAGGAGCAGTTCTCCCCACCTTCTCTCTCCCTGGCATCCAGCCTCACAATGCCGCTAAGTTCCGGGCCCCGACTTAATGATGTCATCAAGCCGAGACGAGACCCGACAGTAGAGGCAGTGCAAGGCTGGATGCCAGGCAGAGCGGAGTGGGAGAAACGATCGCCAGAGGAACGTCAGGAGAGGTGAGTGGGTCCTCTTCTTTCTTCCTTCTGCTGCTGCTGCCACTTAGTAATCACTATGATCAGCACCGATAGTAGTGATCACATGATCAGGAGCCAATCGCCATGGCTCCTGATCAGTGAGGGTAGATGTCAGCTGTCATTTGACAGCTGAATCTTCCCATTCGGGTGCATGCGATCGCTTCAGAAACGGTGGGACTTCAAGGACGTTACAGTTGCAGCTGGTCATAGTGGCCTTGGGTGGTAAAAGTGCAAATTCAGCCCTGGGTGGAAGTCAGTCATATTCATACCAGGGAAAAACAGAGATTGCAGCCTAGTATGGAGAATTTTCTCTGTTAACATCATCTTTTTTATGTTTGCTTACAGGTTATCTGCGGGACTGAAGCTAACAGATGAGGGGCCAGGAATAATCCACAGTCTTGGGTACATTTACAGATTTTTTATACCATATGTCCATTCAGTTTCCAGCATTTTTGTTCTTTCCTTCGCCACTCTCAGTGAGACGTCTGTGGCGTTGCGATTATTGCCGCTTGTATTGCTGTCGAGTTTATGACATTTTATGTAACATATTCCATGAAGTTAAAGCCTAGGATTTCACTTTTCGCAGTAAGGATTGTCTGGCCTCTCTTAATATTGTGCTCTTTTAGACCTGCTATATGTTCTGAACAGCTGTTTTTCTAGTCTGCGCAGGAAAAGGTCACGCTAAATTCAAGCTGTGAGTGATGGCAACTCCTGTGACATAATCACAGCTCTGGTGAACGCAGGCTGAAGCAATTTATAAAATGTGTTCCGTTTAAAAAAAGAAAATACTCTATAGGGGTTTCTTTGTGTTTTATGTGTTTATTTGCTTATGTCTATGTTAGAGTGTTTGCCAAGTGTGCCTTTTTAAAACAGAAGATATATGCAAGTCTTCGGTTTAACAAGAGCAAGAAAATACTCCCATAATACATCACATAAGGAGTAGGACATATGGAAATCATTTCTTTATATCAGAAAGGACAGGAACCTTTATTATTATTATTATTATTATTTAGTATTTATATAACGCTGACATCTTCTGCATTGCTGTACAGAGTATATTGTCTTACCACTTAAATGTCCCTCAGAGGGGTTCACAATGAAATCCCTACCATAGTCATATGTCCATGTATGTATCATGTAGTGTATGTATCATAGTCTAGAGCCAATTTATAGGTAAGCCAATTAACTTCTCTGTTTTTGGGATGTGGGAGGAAACCTGAGTGCCCGGAGGAAACCCACACAAACATGGGGATAACATACAATCCCCATGCAGATAGTGCCCTGGCTGTAATTCGAATCAGGGACCCAGCGCTGCAAGGTGAGAGTGCTAACGATTACGCCACCATGCTGACCTTTAAAGGACAAATGTAATGAGAGGGATATGGAGGCTGCCATATTTATTTCCTTTTAAATAATACCAGTTGCCTGGCAGCCCTGCTTATCCATTTGGCTGCGGTAGTGTCTGAATAACACCAGAAACAAGCAAGCACATAATCTTGTCAGATCTGAGAATTATGTCAGAAACACCTGATATGCTGCATGCTTGTTCATGGTCTGTGGCTAAAAGTATTAGAGGATCAGCAGGATAGCCAAGCAACTGGAATATGTTTAAAAGAAAATAAATATGGCAGCCTCCATATCCCCCTCAGTTCAGGTGTCTTTTAGGTTTCCCACTTGAAGTTTGCTCTTCAGGCATGTTACAGAATTGGATCAGACGGTTCTGATCCAGTTCTGTATCATGCCTGAAGAAGAAACCTAAAGTTTTGAAAACTTGCAAAGAAATCTTGTACAGTTACTGTATATGCTCGACTATAAGTCTAGAAATTTAGGTTTGAGTCACTAATTAAAAGTATAGGGGTCGACTTATACACGAGTCATGAGCAACACTGAGCACAGTGAGTAATGTGTGTACTATTAGTGACATTCCCATTTGCAGCAATATACCCAGTGGTAAGTGACACTTTCTAAATAAAGGAAATGCTAAGAAAGCACAGGTATGAAAGTCCTAGCCACAAAAATGAACAAGGAAAAGGGGGAGGGGGGGGGGGGGCACATACTGGGCTGCAGGACGCGGAGTGAATAACTGCTGCACTTGAGGGCCTTGAGGAGTTATTGGCTGCACTTGTGGGACAAGAGGGGTTAATGACTGTGATACTGTATGCAGTGCAGTTATTGACCCCTCCTGATCCCCAAGTGCACCTGTTAATTCTTCCTGGTCCCCAAGTACAGCCAATAACTTTGCTGGGTAGGCTTATACTTGAATCAATAACATTTCCAGCTTAAGAGGGTCAGATATTGGAGTCAACTTATACAGGAGGTTTAATTATATTCGAGGATATACGGTAGTCATTAAAGGGCTTCTGCCAACCCCTGCAGCTGCCCTGTGCCCACGCAATTACCATGCGATCCTCCGATTCCCCACCATGGCTCACTTTTACGTTCTGCAGTCACCATTCACTGTGACTGGCCACGTGCATCCTCACTCCCGCTCCCGTTGCTGGGAGTGTCCTGCGCAGGCACAGTAGAGACTTTCTCATACTGCGCCTGCGCGGTGATGGGAGCAGGAGCGAGGATGCGCACCTCTCTACTATGTACGGCTCCCTTGGGCAACAGCAACCGAGTTGCATTAATTTGGGCATGACACATTACATTTGGGCGCCACCATAGGCACCCAATAAAAAAATCAGCTATGAGTGTATATTTGGGAACAGGGCTCACCTGATGAAATATCTGGTGCTGGGGCACTACAGTTGTGGGGGTCTTAAGGGCTAGGCTCCCACTTACACTTAGTCATGAGGGAATTAAGGTTAGCCATCCACCAGGGGAGTTTTAATGTTAGGCTCCACCTGAGAGGATCAGGTAGTATTAGGCATCAAGAGGGAGTGTGAGAAAAGGGTTAGGCTAGGACAGTGATGGCTAACTTTGGTACTCCAGCTGTGACAAAACTACAAATCCCATTATGCCTCTGCCTCCCTGAGTTATGCTTAGAGCTGTCAGAGTATTGCAATGCCTCTTGGGACTTGTAGTTCCACCACAGCTGGAGTGCCAAGGTTAGCCATCATTGGGCTAGGACATAGTAAAATATCAGTAAGATTACAGTTATTGTACTAAAGTGGATAATAGAATATTGTCAAAATTTGTGCCTATTTCTGCTTGCGGAGCAAAAATATGTTTGTGCAGCAGCCCTCTTCCATGCCGTGCTCCCCATGCCAGCGTGGCACACATCACTGAGCACTTAGACAGGCCGGCCTCCTATGCCAGGATCCTGTTCCTAGACTTTAGCTCAGCGTTCAACACGATCTGCCCTGACATCCTGATCACCAATCTGACACAGCTCGGAGTTGATCCCACTCTCCGAGCATGGATCAAGGACTTCCTGACAAATAGAACACAACAGGTGAAGCTCGGCAACTATTACTCCAGCATTCGAACCACCAATACTGGGGCTCCACAAGGCTGTGTTCTGTCACCTCTACTGTTCTCCCTTTATACCAACGACTGTATCTCATCCGCTGACTCTGTGAAGGTCATCAAATTTGCGGATGACACCACCATTATTGGCCTAATTGGAAGCAACGGAGAGCATGAATACCGGAGCGAGGTCGAGAGAATATGCAATTGGTGCAGGGAGAACAACCTAGTTCTCAACACAGCAAAGACTGTTGAACTAGTTGTAGACTTCAGGAGGAACCCTCCCCCCCCTCGCCTGTCCTCATTGGAGGAACAGAAGTTTCTATAGTGTCATCGGTTCGGTTCCTCGGCACGACTCTCACCAATAATCTGAAATGGGGGCAGAACACCACTAAAATTCAAAAGAAATCCCAACAGAGGCTGTTCTTCCTGCGCCAACTGAAGAGATTTGGCATGCCACGGGAGCTGCTGGCCAGCTTCTATACCGCCACCATAGAATCCATCCTCTGCTCCTCAGTCATTGTTTGGTACGCGGGTGCATCGGCCAGTGATAAACATAAACTGCAGAGGGTCATAGCTGATGCAGAGAGAATCATCGGGTCTCCTCTTCCACCTCTTGATCTCCTCCACTCCGCTAGATTGAGTAAGAGGGCCACCATGATCTCCCGTGACCCCTCTCACCCTGGCAGCCACTACTTCAGGCTCCTCCCGTTGGGCCGCCGCTTCAGGACTATACCATCCAAAACCACCAGGCGGAAGAACACCTTCTTTCCCCAGGCCGTTCGGTCACTGAACTCTGACTTTCCCCAGTCCGGCCTGCACTCATAATTGCCGGGTCGACAGCTGGTCCCCGTCGCTGCCTCCTCTGTATATCTGATTACTGCATTTCAAATTGTATGTGCTGTTGTATCTGTCTATGCCATGTGTACCACAAATAATTCCGATTATGGCTCTTGCTGTACTTGGCGAAATAAAACTGATTCTGATTCTGATTCTGATTTTCAGCCTCCTTTTTCACTTTGCCTTCCTCCTCTTTCACATCCCCTCTTTTATGTCCAGCTGCCTGCAACTGCCCAGAAATCCACCTCTTTTATATATGAGACGTATAACAATTTAATACGTTTTTATTATTATTATTATTATTTGTTAATAAGGAAAATATTGAACATCACAAATGAAAATCTGGTATGTACAGTATTTTTTGGAATATAAGACGCTCCGGACTACAAGACGTACCTAGGTTTAGAGGGCAAAAAAAACCCAAAAAAGACAAAAATACTAGACCTGGTGCGTCTATAGTGCAGGGGCATCTTATGGACCTTTTCCTCCTCCCAAACTGTCTCTGTCTAAGCTACACTGCCAAGCTACACTGCCAAGCTACACTATACTAACCACTGCTCCCCCCACCAACTACATACTACACTACACTTCACTAACCCCTGATGGCCACCAGCCACACTCATACTACGTTATACTAACCTCTGCTTCCTCCCCCCAGCCCCCCCCCCCCGATATGCTACACTACATTACACTACACTAACTCCTGCTGACCCCAGCTATAATAATACTACACTACACAACACCTGCAGTGGAAGATCTTACCTGATCCTGTTGCAGCGCTCCTCTCCTCTGTAGTCTTGGGTCATCTGGCTGCTGTACACTATGATGCTTCAGTCATCCGAGGGCACCATCCTTCACACATCAGGAGCCTGCAGGCTGCAGCCACCACATATTTTTCAGCCGCCGGCATCCTTCTTGGTTACAGTGTCCTTCCTCGGCACTTCATTGTTGCTGTTCCCTTGTTATTTTGTGACCTGACGGCGCACACGAGCTGCACCTCATGCATGCGTCACACAATAACAGGGGATCAGTAATCAGGAAGTGCCGAGGAAGGACGTCGTAACCAGGAAGGACTGATGGGGTCAATAGCATGCTTCTTCATCATCTCTAATCCTGAGTAATGAACATAATGGGCTATGAGCCTATGGGCTTGATTCACAAAGCGGTGCTAACCTACTTAGCACGTCTTAAAGGGAATGTCCAAGCAAAATAAAAAAATGAGTTTCACTTACCTGGGGCTTCTACCAGCCCCATGCAGCCATCCTGTGCCCTTGTAGTCACTCGCTGCTGCTCCAGTCCCCCACTGGCAGCTTGCTGACCTCGGAGGTCGGCGGGATGCATTGCATACATTTTTACGCATTCCCGCTAGTGTAGGAACATTAACACATATATTTTTACGCATCACTGGTTCAATGCATAAAAATTTACGCATTGAACCAGTAATGCGTAAAAATGTATGTGTTAATGTTCCTGCACTAGCGGGAATGCATAAAAATGTATGCAATGCGTCCCGCCAACCTCCGAGGTCGGCAAGCTGCCAGTGGGGGACTGGAGCAGCAGTGAGTGACTACAAGGGCACAGGATGGCTGCATGGGGCTGGTAGAAGCCCCAGGTAAGTGAAACTCATTTTTTTATTTTGCTTGAACCTTCCCTTTAAGTGTTTAGACGCGCTAACCAGGGTGCTAAGTAGGTTAGCACCAGATTTCTCAATCAGATCGCGCGCTAACTAAGTTTTACGTGCGTTAAGTCCCATAGGCTTTAATGGGCACTTCGCGCGGAGCGCCCTGCGCTCTGTGCAGTACGCGCGTAAAGTTTTACGCGCATAAAGTTTTGCGCGCGTAAAGTTTTATGCGCGAAAAGCTTGTTTAGACGTGCTAAGGGGGTTTTCACAGGCGTGCTAACAGTTAGCACCGCTTTGTGAATCAAGCCCTATATGTCTTTACTACTAGAGTGATGTGGGCAGAGCAGGATCATCCACCAGGCAACCTAGGCAGGTGCTTGGGGCCTAGTGGTTGTCAAAGGGCCCACCTGCCACCTTCTTTGACCTCTCTCCACTTAAACTTACCAAAAGTACCACAAGAGGGCCCCAACAGGACCACAAGGGAGCCCCAAATCTACTACCTTGCTTAGGGCCCTATTACATCTTAATCCATCTCTGGATGTGGGCAGTAGGATGGTTGATACCCTCACACTGCAGAGCTAGGATCGAAGGGCCATTATACGTGCCTATTGAAAATCCAGGGATTTTATCTGAACGCCATCTACAATCTGGAAGCATTTTCCCCCTTTTTTAGGCCAAGTGGTGCAAGCCTTATAAGGTTTTTTTGCCTTCCTCTGGATCAGGTGAGAGATGTGAAGGTGCAGGATAGTGTTGCACACTATTTTCTGGTTAAACCCGAAGGACGTATGTCTTTTTTCAACAAAATAAGGTGCCAGAGTAATGGCAAAATCATCATGGGAGACAGTGTGGTGGCAGGACTGGATGATGGTGAAGACCTGCACAGTTAAAGTGGCACTATGGCGAAAAAATTTGCAAATTTAAAATATGTGCAAACATAGACAAATAAGAAGTACGTTACCCCCCCCCCCCCCCCCCCCCCCCGAGTAAAATGAGCCATAAATTAGCTTTTTTTCTATGTTGCTGGCATTTACAGTAGTAGAAATCTGACAGAAGTGACAGGTTTTGGACTAGTCCATCTCTTCATAGAGGATTCTCAGCAAGGCTTTTATTCTTTATAAAGATATTCCCTAACAAAGATTTAAACAATGATGCTGGCCAGCTTCCCTGCTCTCTACACAGTTTTTTGGCAGTTGGACAGAGCAACTGCCATTCACTAAGTGCTTTTGAAAATAAATAAATCCCTGAGAATCCCCACATGAAGAGATGGACTCATTTTACTCTGGAAAAAATGTACTTCTTATTTGTCTATGTTTGCACATTTATTAAATTTTACGATATTTCGCCATAATGCCCCTTTAATAGTCAAGTCGAATACTTTCTCCTGTTTTTCTTTTCACTTAATAGTGTAAGACATGATTTATTTATTTGTAGAGTACACATATTCCTTTTAAAAGGCAACCATGCTTTTGAACGATTCAGATACCTTCAATCAATAATAAAAATAAGTTGAGATATTCATCACGTCACCTTCAGCATTTTGCACACAGCAGTAGCAGAACCTTTGAGTTACAAAAGGCTGATGGAATGATAGCTCTCTGTCAGCCAGTATCATGATCTTCAAGGTACTGCATTCTGGTTAAAGAACATAGGTAGACCTGGAAGGGAAGACTTTTTGATACTTGCCGTCTCAGATCTTGCTGCAGCTTGCCTCTCCATGCATCTCATTAGTGTGTACAACTCCAGCCCCTAACAGCTTGAGGTATTGGAATTGCATTCTCACAGCTGCGTTAACTGAATTCAGTGCACACATCTCCAGGATCTCAGTACAGGAATTTCTGTTGACCAGAGAGTGGATTTCAGAGCATGCAGTAGACATGTTTATTTATGTGAAGGCCAGGGGCGTAGCTAAAGGGGAGCAATCGCAGGAGGGGACCAGACCTGTGTGCGGCTCCAGCTACTAACCTTCCCTTCCTCCGATACAGGGGACTGTGTTTTTGTGGCAACACTTGTTATGGGTGCGAAGATCACAATGGTCACAATGGTCACACTAGTTTTGAAGACCCTTGTGAGATGGGCCCTAAGGCCATGAAGGGCAGCATGGGGATGCACGGGAAGGGGTGTGAACATTGGTGGGGCCCAATCAAAGTTTTGCAGGGGGGGGGGGGGCATGAATTGTAGTTACGCTACTGGTGAAGGCCCTTAAAGAACAAAAACTGAGAGGCACTGAAAAAGACAAATATAGTTACACAGTTTTCTGAAGCAATGCTAGTAGTATAAAGTTTCTGAATATGGTTGCAAACTTGAAGTAAAAAATCTGTAGTCAATGACTTTGACTTGCATTAGATGTGCGTCAAATACAGATTTGCGGGAACGCAAATCGTATGCAATCATACGTGACAGCTGATTTCAGGCATGCTTGAGTTGTAGCAGAAGAGGCTCCAGAAGAGCTGTCAGCAGCAATGACTTAGCAGAAAACTGTATGCTGCAGTATGCACAGCTGCACACTATCATCACTAGGCTGAAGGAAGCCACTGGTATGAACCAACTCAGCTTCCACACCCAGGAGGGAGAGGGATGTCTGTTACAGAAATAATCTGCATAATAGTGTTCCCGAGGCGATATGATGAGATAAACATGTGTATGTACAGTACACAACATATTAACCAATTAGGGACCGTCGCAGTATAAATCTACGTCGGGCAGGGGGCGCTGCGGTTCTGACCGGACGTAAACTCTACGTCCCATTCACTGCGCCCCCGCCCGTTCCCGCCGCTCTGTCCCCGCCACAATGTGCTGCCCTGCCGCCTCTATGATGGCAGAACACTGTGAGCCGGGCAGGAGCCGTTTTTACTTGTTTTGTTTTGCTGCCTGAAAGAGTTAATATCTAGGCATGGAGGTGACCACTTCTGTGTTGTCAGTACCTTGTCCGTGAAACTCTACTTGGTAAATGTTTAAATATAAAATAAAATCATGCATTATCTAAAAAAAAAGTCATTTTGAGGAGTAGGAGCATAAATACAATTGTTTATCTCATTAGTTTATTTTCACCTCGGGTACACTTTAACCTCCTTAGCGGTAACCCCGTGTGTGACACGGGGTAAGCCGCCGGAGGGTGCCGCTCAGGCCCTGCTGGGCCGATTTACTTAATTTTTTTTTTGCTGGACGCAGCTAGCACTTTGCTAGCTGCGCCAGCACCCCGATCGCCGCTGCCGCGCGCCCGATCGCCGCTATCCGGTGCGACGCGCGCCCCCCCCCCCCAGACCCCGAGCGCTGCCTGGCCAATCAGTGCCAGGCAGCGCCGAGGGGTGGATCGGGTCTCCCAATGACGTCCCGACGTCGCTGACGTCGGTGACGTCATTCCGCCCCGTCGCCGGAGGCGATCGGCGGGGCTGGGGGGATGCCGCTGAGCAGCGGCTATCATGTAGCGAGCCCTCGGCTCGCTACATGATTTAAAAAAAAAATAATTTAAAAAAAACTGCTGCGCTGCCCCCTGGTGGTATTTTTCATACCGCCAAGGGGGTTAATCACCTATACCCCCCCCCCCACACACACACACACACACACACACACACTCCCATCCTTCCTGGCAGCAAGTACGTTGGCAAGATGAGGAGTCTATCATTAATTTGATTGGATTTGTAAATTAAGAGAAAGTAAAATAAACTTAAATATTTGTATTTTAAATGTATGTGACAGTGGGCTTTCAACTTATTATTAAAATGTTATGTAATTCGCCATAGTGCTCCTTTAAAGATACTCTGAAGTCTCTTTTTTCCCTGTTTTGCTCAAATCATCCTGTTAAGAGTTAATGCCTAAGTGAAATCGCCGCATCCCCGCGGCAGATAAGTGATTTAATATAGAGAAAGCAACCTGCAAAGTTCCACGACTTTGCAGGTCACAGATCATGCTGCCTGGAGAGGCAGAGCTTTCAGCTGTAGCTCTACCTCTCCTCAATCAATCTCCACGGATCTCCGCCTCCTCCCCGCTCCTCTCAGTGAAAGAAGACTGAGAGGGGCGGGGAGAGGCGGCGATCTGCAGAGATTGACTGCGGAGGAGGCAGAGCTACAGCCTAAAGCTCTGCCTCATTGAGGAAGTAAAGCCTTTGGACCTTTGCAGGGCTAATCCTCAGCAATAAATCTGTCATCTGCCGCGGGGATGCGGTAATTTCACTTAGGCATTTAGGCCCAGTGCACACCAAAACCGCTAGCAGATCGTCAAAACGCTAGTGGTTTTGGGAGCAGAGAGCCGATATTTGCCGGGTGCACACCGAGGGGATTTTGTATGTGATCCGCCGGCCGCATCCGCATCAGCATCCGCGTGGCTAATGTATCTCTATGGGCTGGTGCACACTGGCGGTTTGAGGTTTTAAGCAAACCGCAAACGTGCAGCAAGAGGCACGTTTGCGGCTTGCTAAAAACCTCAAACCGCTGGTGTGCACAGCCCATAGAGATACATTAGCCATGCGGATTTTCAGGCGGATGCGGCCGGCGGATCCGCCCAGTGTACACTGGGCCTCACTCTTAACAGCACTATATGAGAAAATCAGGGGAAAAAAGAGACTTCAGAGTCTCTTTAAAGGGCACCTGAACTGAGAGGGATATGGAGGCTGCCATAGTTATTGACTTTCAGGGCTGGTTCACACTACCGGCTCTTTTTAAGCAACAGTGATTTGAAAAGGTCTTGCAAATGTAATGCTATGGGGGATTTCTTTTTTTTAAACCACACCACAATACTTTCTCAAGAGCTTTTAAAATCACTGGCGCTTAGAAAAGCGCTTGCAGTGTGAACCAACCCTTAAAGTGACTCTGTAACAAAAATTACAACGTTTTTTCTACCATCCTACAAGTTCCTAAACCTATTCTAATGTGATCTGGCTTGCTGCAGCTCTTTCTACTATAACCATCTCTGTAATAAATCAATGTATCTTTCCCCTGTCAGACTTGTCGGCCTGTGTCTGGAAGGCTGCCAAGTTCTTCAGTGTTGAACTGTTCCTCTATGCACACTCCAGTGTGTGTTTTATTTACATAAGCTAGCAGCTTCTCTGCTATCTTATCAGTGATAGAAGAGAGCTGGATAATAATCCTCCTCTGGAGGCTGTGAAAGGAGCTGGTCTGTCACATACTAAGGAATTAACGACATAGGCAGAGCTGTCTGCAGGAAGCCTGTAATGTTCAGTGCATGAGAGAAGCTGGGGACAGAAGGTAAACACACACAAGTGATCTCTTGAGATTCAGAAGTAAGGCTGTATACAGCCTGCTTGTGTATGGATGTATTTTCTATGTGTGGACATGCTGTACATCAACCTACTTCCTGTTTTGGTGGCCATTTTGTTTGTTTATAAACAAACTCTTTAAAACAGTTTTTGACTACTTTTAATGCGGCGGGGAGCGGTGAAATTGTGACAGAGGGTAATAGGAGATGTCCCCTAACGCACTGGTATGTTTACTTTTGTGCGATTTTAACAATACAGATTCTCTTTAAATAAAACCCGTTGCCTGTCTGTTTTGCTGATTATCTGCCTCTAATCCTTCTAGCTGTAGACCCTAAACAAGCATGCAAATCAGGTGTTTCTGACTGAAGGCTGGCTGCATGAGCACATGCGTGTTTCAGGTGTGTGATTCAGAAACTACTGCAAACAGAGAGATCAGCAAGACTGCCAGGCAACGTGTATTGTTTAACAGTAAATAAATATGGCAGTCTCCCAATGTGGCTGTGTAACCAAGGCGATGCGTGACATGATGAGATAAACAGGTGTATGTACAGTTCAAAATATATCAATAGCCAGGCTGTTTTACTTGTTGTATTTTCCTGCCTGAAAGAGTTCATGTTTAGGCATGTAAGTGACAGCTTCTATCTTGTTGGTACCTTGTTGGTAATATAGTAAATCTCACTGATAAGCAAATTACAGCCATACAAGTTTTCCTGGCAGAATACAACTTTAGAGAGCAAAGGGGGATAAAAAGGTCAATAGTTCATGTATTTTGGCTCTGGGACACTTAATAGACTTCCACTGAGCAGAGGCAACAAAACGTTCAATCTACTTTGTAAATGTTTAAATATAAAATAAAACCAGCTAAAAAAAAAGGTAATTTTTAGGAGTGGGAGGATAAATACAATTGCTTATCTAATCAGTTCATCAGTTTCTTTTCACCTTGGGTTCAATTTAACCTTCCTGGCGGTAACCCCGAACGTAGTTCCTGCCGCGCAGGAGGTTTTCTCAGGCCCTGCTGGGCCGATTTGCATATTTTTTTTTTTTGCTGCACGCAGCTAGCACTTCGCTAGCTGCGTCAGCACACCGATCGCCGCCGCCCCGCGCACGATCGCCACTATCCATCGCGCCGCGCGGCCTCCCCCCCAGACCCCGTGCGCTGCCTGGCCAATCAGTGCCAGGCAGCGCTGAGGGGTGGTTCGGGACTCCAAATGATGTCCCGGCGTCGGTGACGGGGGAAGCCCTCCAGGAAATCGCCGAAGGCGATCGAAGCGGGCGGGGGGATGCCACTGAGCAGCGGCTATCATGTAGCGAGCCCTGGGCTCGCTACATGATATATATATATATATAAAAAAAAAATGCTGCGCTCCCACCTGGCAGAATTTTTTATACCGCCAGGAGGGTTAAACAACTGATATCACTGTAATATGAGTCAGTTGGCTAGCCTCTATTACACCAGCTACATTATCTGCACAGGTAAATTTTTGTTTATATATTCCAGCATTTGCACTGAAGAAGTTGTTTGTACGGATGATAAAACATGTCAAAAAAACATATTTTTTTTGTTTTTGATTTTTTAAAATTTTCCTTGGAAATACTGAAATCCTCAGCAGGCTTGTTTTAAGCTGCTTAACTGTCAGGCTCACTTTAAGTTCGCACGTCGCAGTATAAACTGCCAGTGCTACAGCTGTGTGTCATTTAGCCGTGAGATCAGATGATTCCTGGAAGGTCCAGAAACGGAAGAGTGGCACGACTCCGAACACCCAGAGCGCCATCAGGGACTGATGCCAGCTTGTAAATCAAAAGAACTTACAGGAACAATGGGTAATATACCAGAAATAACCGGAGAAAGGGAGCTAAAAATGAATTGTGGGAATGTTCAATATTTAATCCGAAAATAAGGTTAGTGACCTTACACCAATGAGCGACACAGGAGGAGAGGAAGAGGAGCGCTGTACATATATAACGACCTGGCACATTCCAGTATGTAATTACCAACCAGCCATTTGTAAAGCGGAATGCATTCTAATTAGCATAATGTCATCTTGGAGTTTTTATAAGACGCGATGCAGCCATTGTCTAGTTACAGGCTTAGTATAATGCAAGTCAAGCACAATGTGATGCCTTTAATCAACTACACCTTTGATTCAGGTCAGTTTTACATGTATTTTTTGTGTTGCGGTAGCGGCACGATGCCCCACCGCATCTCAGTGCAATGCCAAAAATGACAAACATGACCCTGCCGCAGAGGGCGCCGACAGGATCATATGCATAGCGCCACCCCCTGGTCAGCAACGTTCTCCCTGCTGGGCAGGAAATACGTCATTGGGATTCCTTTCGGTTCGCTATTGCACGATTCGGCTCACCGCACTCCATCGTTTACACTATGCCCATACACTACCATTACCCTAAGCGCCGTGTGGTAAGTGTGGTGCTTGTGGTAACATATTATTACCCTCCCTTCAGATTGGACACAGTAAATGTGAAAATCCCCATAGACTTTCATTGCTTTTGCGGCCTCTTGAGGCAAAAAAGGGTAGCCTACTAGTGTAAAAGGGGCATCAATAAACCCTTTAAATAACACAGGAACACACAGTAAAATGAGAGGTCTTCGGCCTGGGACCCATTGAGACCGATTTTGTCATGCTTGCCGATTGGCTGCAATCAGCAAAGCGCTACACCAGTGGAAGCCTATGAAGGTGGTTCCACTCGTAGCGTCGTGATCATGGAGCAATCACACAGCCTTGCATGCAGCATTTAGGGAGCAATCGCATCAATGGCTGCAGAGCCTAATTGCAATAACTCTGGGAATCATGAGCAATAATCAGACTTTTAACAAGCATGCTAAAAAAAGAATGTCGTGACCGACAGCATTCTGGTGCTTTTGTTGGCCTGGTACCCTTGAAATGTGTTGTCTATTGTGCATTGGTCAATAACCTTTCAATTAATTATTGGTTTGCACTTTTGAGAAGACATTACACTATTTATTTTAGTATTTATATAGCGCCGGCATATTACGCAGCGCTGTACAGCGTATATTGTCTTGTCACTAACTGTACCTCAGAGGGGCTTACAATTTAGTCCCTACTGTAGTCATATGTCAATGTATGTATCATGTAGTGCATGTATCATGGTCTAGGGTCAATTTTAGGGGGAAACCAATTAGCTTATCTGTATGTTTTTGGGATGTGGGAGGAAACTGGAGTGCCCGAAGGAAACCCACGCAGACATGAAGAGAACGTGCAAACTCCTTGCAGATGTTGACCTGGCTTGGATTTGAACCAGGGACCCAGCTCTGCAAGGTGAGCGCACTAACCACTATACAACCTTGCTGCCCTCTTTCACCTATATAGTAGCTTTAGTTGTTGTCTATCATCAAGGGCACTTCCACCAGTGTTTTTGGCATAGTCCATTTCCTTTGAGGCTTATAGTTCCAAGTACCCTGCAATCCTCACAACTATCCTGGGAGAATGACCTACCAGCATCTGCATCGACGGACCTGGAATACTGAGCAGGGACAGTTGTAGAAGAGTTGACAAATTATCTCCTGCGAGAAAACTTAGGAGAACAGTTAATAAGAGTCAATTAACGTCAGAAATAAGGCTTCGTGTGACCCGGTGTCATGGTGCAACTACAAAGTCATATGCACAGGCCCACTCCCTAGTTAGCAGCATTCTCCTTGCTGGGCAGGAAGTACATCACTGGGATACCTGTCAGTATGCGCATCGGCGTCACACCGCGATCCCGTCCTGCACACTGGCTGCATCGCCACCCATTAACTTCCATTTACTGCATGATTCGTGCGGTAAGTGTAGTTCATGCGGTAATGCTCTGCAGCCTTTGCGTCAAATCTTTTGCTTCCGTCGCATTGCATTGCACCCCATTAGCTCTGAAAGGCTCCATTGCACTCATGGCACCTTGCGGTAAGAAAAGGTAACACAACACAGGTTCCCAATGCCAGTGTGCAAAGGGGCCTCAATGGTGGTAGAATCCTTAAGAAGCTATTAAACAAGGTAGTAGATGTAATAGTAGTACAGAGGCGCCAACAGGGTAAAAACAATATTTCTTTAAAATGGATAAAATGAAGTAGGTAGTGGTAGACTTACCCCTCCAAAACAGACACAAAAAATAGCTGTTTTAAGCAAAAATCTGTTTATTTACATACTCCCAACAAGGTGCAACGCGTTTTGCTGGTATATCCCACTTCCTCAGGCAATAAATAGGAGCATGTCACCAATGCGGCCTCTGTCTGGCGCCACTACGTACCGGACCGCATTGGTGATATGCTCCTATTTATTGTCTAAAGGAAGTGGGATATACCCACGAAACAACGTTGCTCCTTGTTGGGAGTATATAAATAAACTGATTTTTGTTTAAAACAGCAATTTTTTGTGTCTGTTTTGGAGGGGTAAGTCTACCGCTACCTACTTCATTTTATCCATTTTAAAGAAATATTGTTTTTAACCTGTAGGCGCCTCTGTACTACTATTGCAGTTGTTTCCACCCCTGGTGGAGGGGAATTCTTCCTTTTTCCCGATCTACAGACAGCGACTTCTTAATCCTGAGTGGGGACAGGTCTAATCTCCTCACCTGCCTTCATAGTGGTTACCTGGATGGTAACCCTTGTTTATGAGTATAACCTACCTATACTTACCTTCCATACCCAATTTACAGTACATACTACACTATACTGGGCTCTCGGCGTCTTCCCTTATAAGGTAGTAGATGTGTTGACTAAGAGAGCAGAGGAGGGATAGGGATGGTTTGGGGGTGAAGAAGTAGGCCTTGCGCACAAATGGACAATGGACCCTTTACAATGAATACTGTTCTGACAGTGAAGTAGCCATGACCTTTTCAATCCATGAATTGGTTGGGTGCTTCTAAGCGGCTTAGACCTTAGGAAATTGCCCAAGGTGGCTCTATGGTAGCACCAGACCTGTGGCTAGAGAAGGTGGGGGCTGATTTAAGTAAGAGCTGAAGAAGCAAAATATGGTAACAAAAGGGTAGATTCAATAAGCAAGCCAAAGCTTTACAATTGCTATAAGGTGAGAAAACTAAAGCCTCAGAATAATACCATATGCTATACACACTGAAGCCTCCTTTACACTTGGCCACTTTCTTTGCATTGCGTTACCCTTTTTGCACACAGGGTAACGCAACAACAAAGAAAGTGTATGGGGCCCAATACACTAACCGCGTTGCATTGCGCCAGAAGTTTCTGACCCGCCACAAAGTCAACAGCACATTACAGTGTGACTTCCAGAGCGACACAGCAGCGGTTGAATGAATAGAAGTCACCGGGCCATGCAAAAAATGTAAATTTGTTGGCGGCAGCGGACGGCGTACATGCGATGGAATGATGCAAACACGAAGCCAGGCGTCCCAGTGACATACTTCCTGTTCCGCAGGGAATACTTAATTGGGAAAGGGGCGGCGAAGGGCATGCGGGGGGCATGCAAGCAGCATGCGGGTGGGCGGCGCTATGCATATGACCCTGTTGGCGCACTCTGCCAGGGTCATATGAATCTAGTTTTTGGCGGTGCAATGGGATGGGGCGGAGCATCGTACCACAACGCTTTTCACAAGTATACAACTGTCCTGCAGGTCTCATAAAAGTATTATGTTATGGGAGTAAAATTACTAATGAAAGCATATTGCATCATTACTGTGGACAGCATGGTGGCGTAGTGGCTAGCGCTCTCGCCTTGCAGCGCTGCATCCCTGGTTTGATTTCCAGCCAGGTCAACATCTGCTAGGAGTTTGTATATTCTCCCTGTGTCTGGTTTCCTCCCACATCCCAAAAACATACAGATACTTTAATTGGGTTCCCCCTAAATTGGCCCTAGACTATGATACATACACTACACGATATAGACATATGACTATGGTAGGGAGGGACTAGATTGTGGCAAGACAATATATACTCTGTAAAGCGCTGTGTGATATGTCGGCGCAATGTAAATCCTTAAATAAATAAATAAGTGATCATCATGGCTCCACTCTTAATATAGTTGCGCTGACACTTTAAGTTTCAGCATTTTGCTGGACTCTCCGTATATATCAAGCATTTCATTTCCCTCCCCTAAGATATCCAAGTGGAAAAATATCAAAAGCTTTTGAGAGCATGCAGTGCAAAAACAATCCACATTATTCAGTTTAAATGAGGCAATTAAGCTGTTCTAATCATTTTGCTTTTAAAGTCTCGATGGAGACCATTGTGGAACTGTAATTTAGTGGTTTTTCAGAAGTCTGTTTACCTCCCGCATACATACGATAAAGCAGTGCCAAGTCTACGCCGCTAGGAGGAATGGAAAAGCTCATCTTATGTTTCCGTGAGATATGAACTTGTGAGAAGCCGCGGAGAGTCAGAGGCAGGGATTTGTAATAAGCCAAGGCAGTGGGAGATAGGCGGGGATGTGTGACTGCGTGTGGAAGTTCCTTATTGATGTGTACTTGGGCAGCCTCACTGTGGAATTCAAATGGTATCATCTGTGTGTATTGTAGACTTCTTACAGTGTAAGTCCATATAGGGATGAATTAATATGTTCTAGTTTTAAATAGTGCCATTAAATTCATATTGTTTGGAATAAGATAGGACTCGTCATCATTGCTATATACTCCCATAGTCAGCGTGTCCTGAAGTGTTGGTAACATCTTTACAGAGGATTCCTGCTAGAAATACTGCAGTGAAATCTGACTATTGCTGTAGCCCAGCTTGAATCTCTGCTCTTCTCTGTTCACATGCGTTCATCCTGCCTGCCTATTGTGACCGCTCCTGACCCCTTTCCTTCCACAGAGTCTTTTTACCCTATCCATTTAAAGCGGTATAAAACCCTGACATAATATTGAATAAAAACATGTTTTCCTACTTTTTATATGCCATACGGTTATCCTATGTGCATTTGTGCATAAGTATTATTATTCAGTTAGAAATTACAAGTTTCCAAAAGTACAGTTTTTTGCTTTGAGAGCTGACTTTGTATTTTATTCATAACTGGTTTTATTCATTATGTATTGAAGGCAGAAATGCTTTCTGACTGTCTGTCTGTGTCCAGGAGCTTCTGCACAGTCAAAGAATGTGTCACATTCCTCACTTGATACAATTAAGTAAACACAAGATAACATTATCTCCACTTCGGATGCATCCAGATTTCTTTGCACTGAACTTTTAAGTCCTGTGTGTAACCCTTTGAATGCTGTTCTAGTAAAAAAAAAAATGCTGGTTGTATATAATATGCTGTAAATAATTTTTTAGAGCAAAGAAGAAATGCTTGGTTTCATTCTGCTTTAAAGAGGATCTGTAAGAAAAATAAGTGACCCTATGGGGTACTTACTTTAATAGGGGGAAGCCTCTGCATTCTAATGAGGCTTCCCCATCCTCCTCCGTTCCAGCGCTGTCGGTCACTAAAGATATACTGACAAGCTTGTGCTGGGCTCCAGAATTATAACAATCCTGTGTGAGCCACCTGCAGACACAGTAACAGTTTTCCTTTGGGCTCAGGCAGAAATAGCCGAGCCTAATTGGATCTGCTCTGCTGCGCAGGCGTGCTGTTTCTGCCTGAGCCCAGAGGAAAACCGCTACTGCGCCTGCGCAAGGCTTACACAGGATTGTTGTGATCCTGGAGTCCCGGCGGATCTTCGGTGGCTGACAGCGCTGGAACAGAGGGACCGAGGAGGACGGGAAGAAGCCTCATTAACATCCAGAAGCTTCCCCCTCCAGAAGCACATACCCTATAGGGGCATTTTTTTTTCTTACAGATCGTCTTTAAAAAAAAAAGCTTGTAATTTAAAAAAAAACCCTCTGGGGGACATTTACTGTGGGAGGAGAGAAAGCCTCTGGATCCTAATTAGGCTTCCCCATCCTCCTAAGCCTTGGTGATCCACAGCTGGCAGTCCCCAAACGTCAGTGTGGTAAATATTTACCTACCACAATCTAGCGCAGGCACAGTTGCAGCTCTCCGCTTGAGCTCTGGCAGAAATAGCTGAGCCCGATCAGATCCATTCTACTGCACAGGCCCAGAGGTTTATTTTTTTTATTACGGAGTCTCTGTAAAGAGGCATTATAATGACAAAATTGAACGGATCTGGACAAAACTTGTCATCCATTTGTATATAATGATGCTATGTGGAATCCACAGGGAAAGGACAAAGGCTGTAGATACATTCATCAATATGTTGCCACAAAGATGTTAGTCTTGAATCCAGTCGCAGAGCAGAAAACATCAAGCATCAGGCCTTTGTGTTGTGATCAAATCTCTGTTGGACTCAATCGCAGTCCCATGCAGTACATATGATTATTAACAAATGTCGGTATGATCACTTTAAATGCTCATTATAATTCCAGCTCAAAATTTCCAGCATGTAGAATTGCAGATAGGCAGAGCAAAGCGAGCAAAGAGATGCTATGCAGATAGAGTAGTTGGCAACAGATTAGTGTCCATGTGCAGGAGGCCACTTCCTGCACTTAGATGTTAGCACATAGTTCATGGTTCAGATAAATACATAGTTACCACACCGACAGGGATACGGTCTGAAGAAAAAATACTGATCCAAGGGTGGCTCTGGGGTGTGATTGATGGCGTTAGACGCTCTACATCTGACATGTTTCGCCGTCCATCATGACGGCTTCTTCTGAGAAAAGCGTCTGGTAATATGTCGCACAATGGAGTGAGCATACAAATGCGTCCCGCGGGACCCGCCCACCTCCTTCCCTGTCGCTCAGCCAATAGAAAGGCGCGGCTGAACGCAAGCATAGGTTCCCGCCCACCATGCACAGCGGCGGACGTGTGCACGCCAAGCGCTCCACGGTGGGACGCAAACAAGGAAGCGTGTCACTGTCTATGGGAAAAGGATGAGAGCGCCACCGCAGCAACACTATAGGCAATCTGCTGATTGACCTATCCATTCCATTCGATGCAATCAATCCATTTGACTGATTTTTGGCCAAAATTGACTGAATTATCGATCAGGCCAGCACATTGGGCAACGATTTCTAGCAGATTGTATCTTATCTTATGCGAAATGACAGGAACTATTGGGAGATGTATTCACAATAAAGGGCTGCATCTCCTCCCAGCATGCATTGTGGTGGCCAGGAACATGCAACGCCTATGCAAGTGCTTCAGACTGTGCAACCTGCTGGTGTGGCTGAAGAAGATGATGCAGCGCATACAGATGGGGACTATGGACCCCCAATGGCGCACACCTTTCCATAACTGTCTCCTAAATGGATCCTATAGTAAATTAAAGAAAAGCACGTTTCACTTGCCTGGGGCTACTACCAGCCCCCTGCAGCCGCCCTATGCCCGTGCCGTCACTCCGCGATGTTCCTGTCACCTGCAGCGCCCCTCTTTCTTCTGGATGCGCAGTCCCGGTGTGCACACCTCCTGATGGGAAAATCTGTACTGCACATGCACAGGATGCTCTCAGCCAATGGGAGTGTGATCGAGTTGCCCAGCAGAAAGAGGGGCACTGCAGGGAACTGGAACATTGCTCAGTGATGGGTTGCTGGTAGAAGCTCCAGGTAAGTTAAACAGTCTTTTTTATGTACTTTAGATTCCCTTTAAGGGAAGGTTGGTTTTATATATTTTTGTATTTTAATGCAGAGTTGCCTTTAAGAAGAAAAATTGTAAAAGTTGGTAATTGTGTTACATCTCCAGAATAGAACAGCGAGGATCTGATGTGCTTATTAATTATTACTCTGGCTTTGCTGTATGCCATACATTTGAGTGGATTTGGGTTTTGCTTTTAAGGAACAGCAGTGGAAGAACACGGTGATGTGATAGGAATGCAGTTCTTATCTGGCAGGCACAAGGGAAAGGTAATTTACCTGGCAGCTGATTAGATAAAATCACTCGGCTGCTATGCCGGGTAGTCTTTCAGTACAGAAGCTGGCAGATACTTTATGGGTTGGGAGACTGCCTGACATGCAGGTGTAAGCGCAGACAAGGGATATGGACTTGGGAATATGTGCAATAGTTGCCACTTGTTAATGCAGGCTGAAAGACCAGCACACAACATCTGCTCTCCAAATCGCATTTGCTTTGCAAATCGGGGTGATGGCTGCAGTGGCCAGGTTTGTTCATGTGATTATGAGTGCCTGTTGTTATGAGTGCATCTGGTTACTAGTGCAAGCATCACGGTACCACTTGCAGGCTTGCATGCATTGCAAAATTACGTTTGCTAAGAAGACATCTTCATCAGGCATCATTTGTCCATGAATTCTGATGACAGCACTGGATAGTCTTTGTGTCCCTGGCCCTTGATGGCCCTTGATGCTGAACAGTTAATCCTGATCCTCTGGCTCCTGTACTCAGTAATAATGATATAGGTCCTGATCTTGATGATAATATTGTTCTTCTGGTTCCTAATCGTGGTAATCTTAATTCTACCCTCAGCTTGACTGATGTTGCTCTTTTGGCTTCTGGCCCCATCTTGGCACAGGAGATTATCTGTTTGATGTTGATCTTCTAGCTCCTTAGTCCATTCCAGCCCTCACTGACCATCAGGCTTTTAATTCTGACTTGACTCTGAACTCCTCTGTTCATCTACTTCCCTGGTGCTCATTGTCCAACATAGAATTTCACTGGAGGCCACAATCTAAAGGTGACTGACTGGTAACAAAGTTATCCACTTTCCACCAGGGATATGGCTCCATCATCTTATATGGGATGCACTGGTTAAGACCACGTCCCTTATTATAGTCCCAGCTCAATGTGCACCAACACTTCTAACCTTATTTTCCACAACTTTGTTTGCTTAGCACTCCAGATCTTATGTTTTGACTGTGCAAAACAAGTCAGGGCTTACTTTCTATGACCAGAGACTCCCTTAGTTGGTACCCTCACAGGAGTTACCACTGAAACAGGTAAACAGTTCCCTAGAAATCAGGAAATGATAATTTCAGACAACCTTTAACCTGTTTTGGCCAGTGAAGCCCATTTAGCTTGACTGTCAAGTTGTCCTTAGTTGCAGAAAAAGATTGTACTAGTTTATGTTACGTGAAAATAGCAGGGAGCTAATGAGTTTTGATGACCAATACACTTACCTGTCTAGGGCCAGCAGGTCTTTCAATGGTTATTCCATTTGTAGAAGTACTTAGCTCTCTGCCACATCAGAGAGCTTGCCCAGACAGGGGAGACCAACAGGCAACAGGCAACAGGAAGTAGAAATGAACTCCAAAGAAGTAATTTCAAAGTTCACAAGCACAAGGTCTTTTATAGTAATCAGGTACTATGACATTGTTAACGCCTACTGGAGAGGAAAAAGTGTAAAAGATAAAATAATGTACATAAGTGCTATGTCAGTCAAGAAGAAGGTAAGGCAATCAAGCAGAACTTACTCCAGTGAGACAGGTGTGCATATATATTGTAAGACAAACACTAAACCTTGAAAGTAAAGAGGTGACCGAAAGTGCCAGCAGGAGTTCGTCTTACCCATCATTGCTCTAAATCCATCTACAGTATTAAGGAAGCTTCCTGCCTAACCTCTAAAGGCCACCCAACATCACAGGTCTATGAATGAAATGGTGGCTCCCATGCAAGCATGTAAACAGGCAGCAGAACATTGGCTTTATAAAAGAATAATAATAGTGACAGTAAAGTATTGTGCTGCTAGAATCCCAGATTAACATCTAGGCTAGAACACTCTCTGCATGTTATCTGTATGTTCTCTACTGCTACCCATGTTTGTGTGAGCTTCTATGAGGTAATTTGGGAGAGAAGGAGATACCCCAAAACGTATAACACTTATCATACCTCAGGATGACACATAGTTTATGGTAAAAAAAGAAGTCGTTTATTTGTAAAGTAAAACACCACACAACGCATTTCAACGGGGGTCAACCTGCTTCCACAGGTTGGTAAATAGTGTCTTATGGCAAGTACCGCAAGGCTTAGGCCCCGTTTACACTTAATCAGTTGGTACGCGTTTTTTTTTTCTTCTCCATAGCAGTGCATAGTGAAAATGATTTCAGTTAAAACGCGTTAAGTGTGAAAGGTGCCATAGGAAAACATGGGCATTACTTTGAAAATCAGTTGATCTTTCAGTTATAACTGAGAGCAACTGATTAAGTGTAAATGGGGCCTTAGAGTGCCTGTAACTATGTTTGATTGAGTGGTTGAGTCCCATGAAACGCATTTGAAGAGGGAACTATTAGATCTTCACTGCACTGACAGTTGTGCTTAGAAACAATGGAAAAAAAGGAGGAGAATCTGTGAAATTTTGGAGAAAGTTCCAGGGGATTTTAGCAGAAGTTACTGTGACCTTTTCCTGTTACAGGTTAGTTTTGGGGGATGCCTGGGTGACTGGTATTTAATTTTAAATGCAAACTTCTTCACATTTTCAATTAGAAGGGTTACAAAGGGAACCTTTTGTGACATCTTCAGTATATGTACAAGTCCCTATTTACTAGAAGGAATTGTGCCCTGTTAACAACACAGCACAGTGAGAGTCTATTAAACAGATGTGCAATTAACACAACAATCTGTAGCTATCTACGCAAAACAATCTTCACGCATGTTACCTAGTCACTGCGTGTTAACGTAGTGCTCGATCACGGACTAAACTCTGAGCCTGTTCATGTTGTGCTATTGAGTTTTCCTTTGTGCCGCCGCAAAGGAGAAACCCAGCTGTTCCTATAGTGTTTGTCTGCCCTACTTTATCCAATCATTAGCAGTGATGGAATGGAGTGGAAGTCAGAGAGCAGGCATTAGAGATTAAGAATTAAGAAAAATTGAATCACAGAGAAACTTGATGGTCTCTTAAGACCCCTGAAAGTGAAGAAAAATACAAGGAAAATCTATCAAAGGACCGACAAACGCAGGTGTAAATAGAGTGTACATGCGAGAATCAATACGGCAAAGCAGACTTTTTTTTTAAACCAAGAGTCGGTAATAGAAAATAGATGGAACTTCTTAGATTTTATAGATAGTAAAGCTATAGGGACCTTTTCTCCAGAGGAGAATGTATTGCAATCAGATAGATTGCACAGGGATGACCTGAAGTCTTGTAATACTGCAAATGATACACCTTTATCTCTGTTTTGTTCTAAACAAAAACCTATTTACAAGTATGTCAGCCCAACTGGCAGCACAAGGTTCACATAGCCCTCCTACTTCAGTCAAACATTGAACAAGATTGTAGGCACGCTAAATTTATAGTGATTGCTTCCATCCAGCCCAACCCCCAGCCCCCCACTCACACACATATACATTCAAGGTCATCTTCACCAAGGACTTTCATTTACTGCTTTGGAAAGATTGTGAATAAGTAAAAGGCAAGATACTTTGTCACGGAACTCATAAGACGTACATAAGACATCCTTCTATGCATCATTTTGAAGAAAACACTGTGAATGCCAGTAAAGGGATTTGTTAATGTTGAAGAAAAACAATTGGTACAGCAAATGGGCCTCTATTCAATAAACTTTTCTCCTAAGTTTTCTCACAGGAGATGTTTTCACTCTTCATTATTAAGACAGCTTACAGACCCTCAGCAAGCAAGAACATTCTTAAAATAAGTCTTCCTTACTTACTTTTTAGTACTTTTTCAACTGCAAGATGGTAAAACATTATTATGAATATAAGATGTATATTAATGGTAAATAGAACCTTCCTAGAGTATCATATTCTTTGTTTCAATTTAGTAGCTAACATTTTTTAGTCTGAACTGTCAGTATGACATAACCTTTCATTACTTAAGTTACCATACATACAGAACAATAATGGGGCTTTTGAAATTTTCAGCACTATCATGTTATCAGGAATGTTTGCTCAGCCAGATGCATGTGTTTCCGATCTACTTCTCAGAAGAGCTGCTGCATTTGACTGCTACTTTGACTGCCTGAACTACATAGAGCAGCACTAGCTTAAAGGCAACCCAAGCCAAAGCTAGGGCTCAGAAACCCATACTTACCTAAGCCTCTGGATCCTAATGTGGCTTCCCTTGCTGTCCTCTGGTCCCCCGTTTCCGCCTGCAGACCCTCCAGCTGGTCGAGGCTTCTCTCCTCTTCTAGAATGAGCATGGCCATGCTGCAGCCACATGAGCATGGCTGTGCCTGCACAGTGGCACAG
The DNA here is from genome assembly GCF_040937935.1 of Hyperolius riggenbachi. Classification (NCBI taxonomy): domain Eukaryota; kingdom Metazoa; phylum Chordata; class Amphibia; order Anura; family Hyperoliidae; genus Hyperolius; species Hyperolius riggenbachi. Next base: position 259,589,515 of record NC_090652.1, on the reverse strand, counting down.
AGCAGCTGCGGCTTACTGTACAGGCAATTCTGTACTCGTGCAGGCGCAGTACAAAAGCGCTTGTTCTTAAAGAGAAGCACTGCCTTGATCAGATTACTGCCAAGCTCTTGTGGGTAATCTTTGGAGGGTCTGCGCTTAGTAATTGGGGGACAAGAGGACAGTGAGAGATGCCTCATTAGGATCCAGAGGCTTTCCTTTTGATAGGTAAATATGTGGTTTTTGTACCTGAACTTTGGCTCAGGTACACGTTATTTTATATTTTTTTACTTTTATATGACGTTTTTATTTTGATTTGACTTCAGGGATAATTTCAAAGTATTACTGTTTATTAACAATGAATGCATTCAAAAACACTACAGATGTGCTCATATTCAAAATCCTTCCATTCACCAAAGAGCACCTTGCGTACAGGGATGGTCGTAGTCAGCCAACTTCGCTACGCTGGAACTACGCGTAGTTTTACGCAATTACGGCTTCGAAATCAAATATTCGTTTCGTATGTATTTCGTAAAATACGCATTAAAATACGCAATTACGCGTAGTGCGAAGCTTAGTGTATGCGGATGCTTATGCACGTATGCAGAAAATTGTATGTATTAATTCCTCTTTAATGCTTATACCGGGAACTCTTCTATGCGTACATTCCCCTTTCCAATGCGTACATTTGTAAGCATTCAATCGCACGTGAAAAATGAGACGCCAGTAGTGCATTCGTAGTTCACTACGCAATGCACATGTTAACTACGCATAGTGGGTGTAAGCTACGCGTAGCGGTACATAGCTACGTGTAAATTCGTAAGTGTAGTTTTGAAATGGCACCTACAAACTACGATGCGTAGATGCGAACTACGATGCGTAAATTTGCACTGGCGTAGTTTCTGCTCATCCCTGCTTGCGTAACACAGTTTTAGAAGGAAGTTTTAGTGCAGGACAAGAGTGCAGAAAAGTAACTTTTTATCGGAAGGATCTTTAAAGAATACTTCCAGTGTAAAAGAAAGAGTCTATCATGTAAGGCTCTGTCCCAATGAAGCAGGACTGTGGGAGGGGTCTCAGGGTCAACTGCTCACCTGATCAGCTGCAATCTGTTCACAGGCGACGCCACACTTTAATAACCCTTTGTAAATGGAACACAGAAAATTTGTTAGTAGGCTTGGTACTATATGTACCAATGTGCATACCATTGTACTGTATGTACCATTGTGTAAACCCATGTGTCAAGAACAGCAAGGGCCGATCCTTGATTGGGTCAATCACTCAGATTCAGAAACTCGGTCTCACTGTCACTTTGCACATAGATGCCCACATGTGGATTCGCAATCTATGGCCCGACTAGCCGAGAGGAGCGTTCTGACTCCAAAGGAGTCACCACACACATACAACTCAAATGCTTGCCACCACGTGCGAGTCAACACACGACTGTAACTATTTTAACACACTGAGAACACTGTAAGTTAACCCTTAGCTGTATGTAGAGATCGGCGCCAGATCTGTCTATGTGTGCCCGATTCAAACATACGGGTTGTAAACACAAGATACTATAGAACACAAGGTAACGTTTTCGGAGGAGTAAGTACGATTGTGTACGTTCAGGAACAGGTCATAACTGTTAAAACGATTTTTAAACGTTTTAATAACAAAAATGCATTACACAGATTTACATACACCAATTAACATATAAACACAAAGCTTAAAATAAAAGGGAAAAATTGTGAAAAGTTTACTTAACTTAGCAGTCCTTGGGCCATATGCAATTCATTTTTTTCACCTCAGTTATCTCCTAGGAGATAATTTTCATCTTCTCTGTAAACTAAATTTTTAGCATCTTACAATTTAAAAAGTACCCAAAAGTTGATGAAAAGTGCTATCATATTTATTTTGAGTATTTTTTTGCTTGCTGTATGACTTAAAAGGCATAAGTTGTAAAAATATCACCTAGGAGAAAACTCAGGAGAAAAAGTGAATTGCTTGTGAGATATTGAATGAAATAAAGTCAAGTTCAAATTCAGGCATTGATATCAAAAAGTCCTTGAAACAAAGCATGCGTTCGGTTCTCCTTGGAACGCATGCATCTAGACAGTTTCTGGTTGGTGGAATCTGGAGAACTAGGAGGGGTTGTTACTGCCCCAACTTCTATAGGATCTGAGTTTTGGGCTGGGTTTACCTGGAAAGTAGGTGTGTTTACCCCCTGGCCAGCACAGGGGCAGCCCCTAGGTCACAAGCAGAAAGTACAGCATTTTTTAATAGTCTTTGTGATTCCTCCCTGGATTGCCTTACCGAGGATCTGTGGCCAGATTTGGAACCAGCCAGCGATGCTTTATTGAATGACACCAAACAACGAAAGATTAGCATGTGTCGTCTGCAAGTGAAAAATAGCTCCATTTCCCTGGCAGCTGGACGGCTATAAATTGGATTAGCTATTAGGCTGATTTTTAGGAACCGGAAAATATATTTGTCTTTTGTCTGCGATAGCCACATCTTGAATTCTTAATAAAGGAAGTTTTGCTATTGTTCAAATTCAAATTCCGGCGGGAAGTTTTAACTGCCTTTCAGGGCAATCTCTGGTTACTAAGGAATGGCCATTTGCTCTCACTTAGGTGTGAAAGAGCCATGAGGAAGTGGATGGGTGAGGGGCCTACTCTAAGTCAGAGTGGGTGATAAGGGAAGCCAACGAAGAAGAGAGGAAAAAAAATGAACTTCTTGTACATTTAAACAGAACTGACATTTTGCTCTGCTTTGCAGGACGATACAGAATCATTAATCGTCTCGACTCCCGTATCATTCATGACACCATGTTTTGTTTATCTGGTACTCATTAACACCAAACACTTATGATTTAAGTTACCGTATTTTCAATACGTTAATATAAGTTGCACTTTTTCTTCCCTGGTGGGAAAAAGTGGATGAGTCTTATATTCTGAATACATGGTAAAAAGAAGTACAGAGTGCCCAGGGAAGGACTTACCCATCCTGCAGCGTGACCCCGGTGCACGTCCGCCGCTGGAGTTACAGTGCGTAAGTATGGCACCAATACAGAGGATCCAAATCGTTATAGCCACAGGAGGCCATTGTGTCCTGATATATCGCCAGCTCCAACAAGAGAAGAGGAGCATGTCGGCATCCACAGGACTGGAGTGAGGGGGAAAGGAGAGGATCAGGTGCAATATGAAAGTGTTAGTATAGTGTAAGTATAGTGTTAGTGTAGTGTTAGTACTGTGTAGTGTTAATGCAGTGTAGTGTTTGTGCAGTGTAGCGTTAGTGTAGTGTAGCTTAGCTGGGAGGGCAGCAGGGATTAGTGTAGTTGTTGTTGGTCAGTGTAGGATAGAGTAGCTAGACAAAAGGTCCATAAGATGCAACTAGGTTTAATATTTTTCTTTTTTTCCCCTCATTTTGCCCTCTAAACCTAGGTGCATGTTATAGTTATAGAGCATCTTATATTTAGAAAAATATGGTAAATTAACTGAAACGCTTCTTATTTTCTGTTTGTTAAGCTAACTGAAAGAAAGTAGAGAAATAATGTGCAGTAGTTAAATCATAAAAATTATCTCCTAAATTATCTCTCCTTATCCATCTCTTACCTTATCTATAAGCCCTTTATGCACTTGCTCCAAAAAATCTATCTAAGTAAGTTGATTAACTGACATATATTTTTTTTTATCTTATTTTTAGTCTGTTTTGTTTGTTGTGTACCTGAAAGGTTTTAAACCCCATTCACACTAAAGCGTTTTGCCGCGATTTTGGCAAAACGATCAAACGCTAGCGTAATGAAACCCTATGGGCCCGTTCTTACTTGGACGATTTGCACTAATCGCTGCAAATCGCCCAAAAACAGGCAAAAACGCGAAATGTAAACGCGTCGCCTGCACTATTTTCAGGCGATTTCCCAGCGATCGCGTTTCAGTGCTATAGAAGCGCTAAACGCGATCGCGGCAAAATCACTGCAGTGTTCAGTGATTTTTCCGCATGAAGTCGCAGAAAAATCGCTCCTGCAAAACGCTGGCAAAAGTCGCTGGCGTTTTGCATTTTCTAAGTGTGAATGGGGCCTTATAGAGATAAAGTGAAAAACATAAGGTGAGATAATTCATGCGAAAAGCTTTTATAATCAACCCCCTTGTCTCCTCTAGCCAGGGCCGGCGCTACCATAGAGGCAAAGGAGGCAGCTGCCCCAGGGCCCCAGAGCTTGTAGGGGCCCCCAGTGGCTACAAGAGAAAAAACATTTTTTTCAAATCGGCCTTATAGTTTTTGAGAAAATCGATTTTAAAGTTTCAAAGGAAAAAAAATACACATTTAAAAACCTGCCTACTTTAATGGTTAATAGCAAATCCACCTTAAATGCTAGAAACCCTAAATTTGCAGGATATGTTAAGGAGATCATTAGGAATAAGAGGAAAAAAACTATTTTTCAAAAAGACCTTATATTTTTTGAGAAAATCGATTTTAAAGTTTCGAAGGAAAAAAGTATATTTTAAATGCGGTAAATGTCACTTTTAGTAGCTAACCCAACGGTAGTGTAATTTTACATGCATCAAACGAAAGCGCAATAAATTTCCTGACGGGGTTTCCAGGGGGTCTATACGCAGCCGCAGCGCTTTGGCCAGGGATCGCTATACAGCCGCAATATGGCTGTATGAAGATCCCTGGCATTTTTTCATATTTTCCCCCCAAAAAAATTATGTTTAGAGTGTGGGAATTTTTTTTTTTTTTAATTATACGGGGTTCCCCCTCCTGAAACTTTTTAACCCCTTGTCCCCCATGCAGGCTGGGATAGCCAGAATGTGGTGCTCCGACCGATTGGGACTTCACACCCTGACTATACCAGCTGCAAAAAAGGTCCCCTAATGCCGATTTATTTGTTCCGTGGTATATGTTGGGGGGGGCCCCCAGGTTTATTTTGCCCTGGGGCCCCATTGTTGCTTAAACCGGCCCTGCCTCTAGCCTCTCATAACTGATGCTATTATCTCATCTGTCATGATGACACACAACAAAGCAAAGGACAACATTTAAAGCGGAACTGTAGATATAAAATAAACACATTGATTCACTTACCTGGAGCTTCCCCAAGCCCCCAGCAGCTGTCCTGTCCCGCGCCGCTCCTCAACGAGTCTCCGTTCCCCTGCTGCCGCTCGGTCCCGTACCTTGACTTGTAAGTCGATGCCAGCGCGGCTCTGGCCAAGCGTATCCTTTCTTCGCGTTCCCCTCTGCAATAGCGGGGAACGCAAAGAAAGGATACGCGTGGCCAGAGCTGTGCAGGTGCAGTGGCCCAGCGGCGAAACCGAAAGTAGTTGGCGGCGGGCGAACGGAGGCTCGTTGAGGAGCGGCGTGGGACAGGACGGCTGCTGGGGGCTTGGGGAAGCCCCAGGTAAGTGAAACAATGTGTTTATTTTATATCTACAGTTCCGCTTTAAAATGGATCCGAGATGAACTTTTACTCATTGCATAATTGTGTTCCTTTCCTATTGTTTATAGGACATTCATCAAGCCAAAAACTTTTATGTTTTAATACTCTAATTCCCTATAAACTAAACAAGCCTCGCCCACAGCTTTTCAGAGTGCCTTGGCATTTTCAGATGGTAGCAAGGGCTCATGGGAGCTCAGTCTGGACAGGAGGAGGGGGAGGTATTACTAGCCAAAGATTTCAGAGGCACAGGGGAGGAGGGAGGTTAGGTTTTTTTCACAGGCTGAGTGCTGACGATGCAGATAAGCTTGCCTGTGTGCAATGTTTACAAACAACATGGCTGCTGTCATTGTATCACAGGAATAAATAATCATATTCTATTGAAGCTGTTTGCAGCTAGATTTTGCTGTGTGAACCATCTAAACTTTAGATAAGATATATAGATAAGTTACTTGTATTAGTTCATTTTTCATATCGGATCCGCTTTAAGCGCCAGAATACTTTGAGCCTGGCTACTGAGCCAATGTCATGCATAGGAGAACTTCCCAGAGAAGAATTTAAAAATAATGTAAAATATGTCGCTCAATTTGTAATTACAAAAATAATGTTATGTGTTGCATCTATTGTAATACTATAAATCTTATTGTTAAAGAGACTCTGAAGTCTCTAAAGAAATCCGTTTTTTATTACAAAATCCACTTTAACATAATAGTCCTACCTAAACCACCGCATCCCCGCCGCTCTAATCTAACTAAATCCCCCCAAACGGGGGGCAATCCGGGCAGCGCTTCTGTGAGAGGCAGAGCTATGAGCCGCAGCTCTGCCTCTCAGCGCGTCTGTCAGCCCGGATCAACGCCTCTCCCCGCCCCTCTCAGTCTTCCTTCACTGAGAGGGGCGGGGGAGAGGCGGAGTTTCGCTGCTGACAGACGCGTGTGAGGCAGGGCTGCAAGTCATAGCTCTGCCTCACACAGAGGAGTAGAGGGCAGCAAAATCCATGACCAAGAAAGTCGTGGATTTTGCAGGGGAGAGGGAGGGCGTGTTTGGGGGATTTAGATAGATTACAGCCGTGGGGATGCTGCGGTTTAGTTAGGGCTAATATGTTAAAGAGGATTTTGTTATAAAAATGAATTTTTAAGAAACTACAGTGTCTCTTTAAAGTGTTACTAAACTTAGAACTGGGGTGAAAATGTTACACATTGCATGATTTTTACCTTATTTTGCAGTAAAGAAGAAACAAAATGGAACAGGAAAATAGGGCACATCAGCCCTTATGGACAAAAAAGGCACCACCATAGGCTCCTATTGTAAAAGCCTTGATTTGTGGCAAAAAAACAGACATTTGGGCGTACGGCGGTGCCAAAATTTACATGCTGCAGTTAGCAATTCCGCGAGTTCCTTTAGTATGTCTCCTGGTAATAAGACGTCTCCCGGCGTCAAAATTTGCCACCTTAGTCGAATATCGCGGCTTTGCGGCAGAGGGTGAATTAAGGTTGGGGGGGGGGAGGGAGTTACATGAGTTAGGATTAGGCAGAAGGGGGGTTTTAGGATTAGACACCACCAGGGGGGTTCTTAGGGCTAGGCACCACCAGGGATGGGGTCTTAGGGTTAGGCACCACCAGGGGGGTTCTTAGGGTTAGGGACCACTGGGAGGGGGTCTTAGGGTTAGGCACCACTAGGGGGGATCTTAGGGTTAGGCACCACCAGGTGAGGGTTCTGTGTGAAATTAGTGTTAGCTTTAGCCATAGTAAAATATCAGTAATCATTACTGATATTTTACTCTCGGAATCCAGCAGTAGAATATCGCTAATTGTAGTGATATTCTACTACCGGCAATCCCCTGCTCCCTGTTTTCCAGCCGCCTTTTTTTCATGTATGCGGAATAAAAGTTACAAATTACAGGAGAAGCAAGAAGTTTTAAACCAGGATGATACTTTTTTACTCCACTATCTTTACCACTGAGAAAGTAACATAAAAAAAAATTTGAGCTCCTTGTTCACATCTACATTATCGATTGTCGTCTTAGGAGATGTAATGGAAGCATCTGACCCATTTCATTGTAAGAACTATTTTATAGCACTGCCTGTATTTGAATCTCTTAGCAATAAGTAGCTACTGTCTCACTGTGACAGCGCTGAACGTACATGTACATTATGTCCTCTAAGATGAATATTGCCTGCATGCTTTGGAAAGGCTAATGGTAAAATATGTCTTTTCAAAGGAACCTAACCTGCTCTTAGCACAATGGAAAGATCAGGTTGTGGCCTTGTGTCTGATGAGAATTCCTTTCAGCAGAACTGCACATGGAATCTTAGTGTTGTTGGACAATGAATAGTGCTCATCAATTTGTTCACAGCCTTAGCTGGGAATATGTCTTTTTTTTTTTTTTTAAATAAACTTCAGATAAGGTTTGAACCAATATTTTATTCTTGTGGTCTGCATACCAAGTGTCCATATTTAAATTCCTTCCAAACCTCATATCTGAAGATGCCCTTGGGGCTCCTACACACAATACAATATTCATTCTTAATTGGGAAATGATCCAATCAAAATGAATTATTTCTTCAACGGTTTAATGATGTACTGGTAATTACCCACCAATCCTGACTTCAGCAAGGTGGCGCAGTGGTTAGCGCTCTCGCCTTGCAGCTCTGGGTGCCTAGTCCAAATCCCAGCCACTAAATGCGCAGAGTTTTATGTTCTTCCCATGTTTGCATAGATTTCCTCCCACATCCTACAAACATACAGATAGGTTAGTTTGCTTCCCACTAAATTGGCCCTAGACTACATGATACATACATTGCACAATACATACATAGACATATGAATATGGTAGGGATTAGATTGTGAGCCCCTCTGACGGACAGTTAAGTGACAGGACAATATTCTCTGTACAGTGGTTTGGAAGATGTTGACGTTTTATATATATATATATATATCTATATATATATATATATATATATATATGTGTATATATATATATATATATATATATATATATATATATATATATATATATATATATATATATATAGTAAATAATAATAATAAAGTGTGTTCAGAATTGCATTCGGCTTCCGTTGTATTTTTCCAAACAGAGATCACTCTTTTCGGCTGTATTTGAATTCAGTTCATGATGACTTTGATCTCAGTAGGTGACTGGCTGGATAAGACCAGATAGGTTGCGTTTGAATAGCCTCTGGTGTACCCAAAGCCTCAGCATGTTTCCGGAAATCTCAATACTCCAACCAACTCTCAACTGTACAAGGGTCCATCACTTGAGGGCACACTTTGTTGGCCATGACTCCAAAATCCTCATATCTCGTGACACACTTTAGTCTCAGAAAGCCTCTACTTGATTACTTCTTTTTCTTCCACTGGAACAGTAATAATTATACTCTCCTGTGGTTTCATTTATATCTTTTTATGAAACCAACTCTGTTGAAATACGATTTTGAGCACCTTTAATAGAAATGAGATGCTGGGTTAACCATAAGAAAAAGGCTGAAGACTTAACATTTCCTCACTACAATAATCTGAACGGCTGTTACAGATGCTTCCGGGCACTCATCTGCTGGAGTCATGTGATAATTATTAGAAGTGCCTTGTTTTTGTGAAAAATTCACGGGTGTAACAAACATCGGCAGTGTCAGTTCGTACAGTCGGCAAAATAAAATGTTTAACATATTATGCACGTTTAAAGCAAGTGCGCCTGGCTCAGAAATGATAAATGGCCTGTACTCATAACATTACTTCTAAGATAGATGAGAAAAATTGATTGAATTTATAATCTTTACCCAGTAAAGTTTTTTTTCCCTCCCTGAGAGCGAGAGAAAGAAATGCTTGCCCTTAAGGATTAAGAAAAAGATTAAATCGGATATGGTTGTAACTGCTTAGACTCTGTGTGCCGGGCTAGAATGACCTGGAGAGCAAGTTGCATTTATTTAAGAAGGAGATTTAGATAATTTTGCAGTAATTCATAGTTATTAAAGAAGAAGGGGAGAAAATGATGTACAATTTAAGAGGCTGAAAATGAATTCTTGATGGTATTGATCATTTCTTTTTTAAAGGCTCGCATTAAGTAGTCGCCTTGCTCTGACGCTGTTTAACAGATTGATGAAAATCAACTTTTTCATGATTCGGTGACTGAAAAATACAGTTAGTGTATAGAAAAAATATATATCAAAAAGATACTAATTATTTTTTGGGTTCTAAACAGAAATATTTTAATGAATACTAGGCTGAACTTGAACGTAAAAAAAAAATGCACTTCCTGAACCTGTTTTTCTCCCTGAGTCAAACAATCCGATTCTTGCCATGCTATGTTGCTCCGTTCATTTTCCAGTTCTCTGCTATCTGCTTCTGAGAGCCTCGGGAACGAGCATGGAGAGGTGGGGGAGGGGCTCAAGCTCACGGTTGGTAGGGCATCTCCTTGCAGGCTCTGATGGTGATTGCAGTTTCTGCCATCTACCTTAGTGACTATAAAATGTACTTACCTATCCTAAGCCATCCTAACTTCCACTGATATTCAACTCACTTTCTCCTTCTCCATGAGAGAAGTCCAAAACCAATCAAATGATGCAAAGTTGGGTGACCACCGTAGTTATACAATCCATATCCATATAGCAGTTTAGGTTGTGCCTGTACTTCACACTGAAACCATCGCTCTCTATTAGCTAACAATAATGGCCTCAATTCACTAAACAGTTTAGACTAGTCTACAGATGGTTTTTAGTCTACTGATGGTTTGGTGTAAAGTTTTAGACCTGTTTTTAGACCTGGTCTAACATACAGTAATTACACAATTCACAAAGTCAAACATGGAGTAACCACGCCCACTTTTTGTGACAAAGATTAGACCAGCTGATTTCTGTCAGTAAATTAATTCTGTGAGGTATTTTAGATGTGAGGATGGAACCTTTTGACTCAATTATGCAGGATTTTAATTGTATGCAGAGGAGAGCTAATCAGAGGAGAAGGATGTCAGTCATAGCTACTTGTTTGTGAATTGCATCTTTTGATAATTTTCGTTTCCTTACCCACCTAATTACCAAATGCTGTAGACCAGGTCTAAAAACAGGTCTAAAACATTTGGTAATAGTGAATTCCCCTTTGATACAACTGATCAAACCATCAGTAGACTAAAAACCACCAGTAGATGCACCCTACCCCTGCTGCATGGACCACATCACTGCTGTGGCCATATATCTTCTCATCACTACAGGGGATCAGATCTAGCTGCTGATGCGGGAGAGGTATAAGCACATCACAGGTGGATCAGGTCATTTCAGGGCCACGAGTGGCAGGCATTCCATAGATACTTGTGTTAACTTTAGGGTGCCCAGCCGGCCAATTGGGCGTCCGACGCGATCAGCTACTGCATAGCGTTACTAGTTCATGCTGATCATTGACAATTATCTATAACTTTTGGTCATTTAAGCTCCTAAGGTTACGGTAAGGAATTGGGGTTAGGCCCCTATGAGGTGGTTAGGGAGGGTTAAGTTTAGGCACCTAGAGCAGAGGATTAAGGTTAGGATAGGGGCTGGGTAGTGCATAGTAAAATATTGGTCATTTCAATTACCAATATTTTACTGTTAGCGGACCCACCCGCTGCCGCAATACGTACTCCATCAGAGGTACTTAGACATTGGCGGGTAAAAAACCATAGGTTATAAATTGCTGCACTAGGTATATATTAATCCTTTATTAACTTCAAACAACAAAACTGCTTAAAACCATAAATACATTAAATATATAATGAAAAAAAAAACAACAAATTGAAATGGTCTTTGAAATAGGGAGTTAGGCTCTCATTGCATTCATAAAATGAAGTTAAACACCATCCACATGATCCACAGGCAATGAAACAACAGACAGTTTATCAGTTCCCCTTGACAGCACAATCACTCCTGCAAGTTCTCACCTGTAATTGCTATTTATCATTCTAAATATAACTGATTTATTCGACGCCGTTACAATTTATGTGCGGTGAGCATGCGTTGGGTCTTCTGGGAAAGTCAGCTTTGAAAGTTAATATATGGAATTTTCCTGCAGATCAGTATAGCAGCAGGAGCCAAGAAAACATCAAATCTAAGCGTTATCGCCATGGCTACATTCGGATGAGAGCTGGAAAGTACAAAAGCAAAAAAACTATAAACAAAATAAAAGATGGAGATAACGTCCAGATTGTTTTGCAGGAACCTGACCTCATAGCGTCACAGGCGTCTTATTGAAAAATTCTGTACGTTCCAATTAACGGGATCAAACATTAAAGGGATGTCTATTCTGGATCTAAGCTTGGAAGAGATAATGAGTGGCTCACACAGCCTGTGTTTGCCCTTGCTGAGAATTACGCTTCATCAAATCTGTAGTGTAAAAAATAATGGCCTTTTCTTTTGTAAGCTAGAGGTTGCCGAAGTTCTGGGTAATTAAGAGCAATCTCTTTGGCATGACCTAATCAGATAGTATCTTGATATTTACAGTATACTTAAGATTTGTTGCCCCCTTTCCCCCATGGAGTCCTACTATTGAATGCATGGCATGATCAACACCTGTTGGTGGCTATAATGATAATAAAGTGAAACTGTATGACTACCTCAGTTATCCAGCGACTTTTGTACAGTTTTTGAATGATTTTATAACAAAAAACATTCATTGTAAAGAGACACTGAAGCGAAAAAAAAATTATGATATTATGATTTGTATGTGTAGCACAGCTAAGAAATAAAACATTAAGATCAGATACGTCAGTGTAATTGTTTCCAGTACAGGAAGAGTTAAGAAACTCCAGTTGTTATCTCTATGCAAAAAAGCCATTAATCTCTACGACTTTCAAAGTCATGGAGAGGGCTGTCTTCTGACTTTTATTATCTCAACTGTAAGTGAACAGTTTTCTTTTTATCTGGCAGAGGAGAGGTCATTAGTTCACGGACTGCTCTGAAAGAATCATTTTGAATGCTGAGTGTTGTATAATCTGCACATATTATAGAATGATGCAATGTTAGAAAAAACACTAAATACCTGAAAATAAAAATGTGAAAATATTTTCTTTGCTGCTAATCTTCTAGTAATTATTCATAGTACACAACCAATTCATTATATCATATATTTTTTTTTCGCTTCAGTGTATCTTTAAGAATGGGCAGGTTCTAAAACCTGCTTGCACATCTGGCAGTTCTCGCTCCATAATTGCTGCAGTCTGGCTTGTAGAATTTTGAGCACTACCTTGCTAGAATGCAAGGTAAGTGCAATTGTTTGATAATTTGAGCACTCTTTGGCATTGCCATTATTTTGTATTGGAATGTAAAGTGACCTGCTCTAATCCAGCGACCACTGTTGTGTTTTCCATATGTGATGGCAAATGCTAATTACACTCTAACAGCATCCCCATGCAAGCTTTTTCAGACGTCCCACTAGGATTCCATCACTTTCAGAAGCCTTAGTACTAGCAAGTCCTTTTAATATCCATTTGACTTTCCTTATCAAGATGCTTAGTTCTTGTTAAATGAAACCCGAGGTGACGTGACATGATGAGATAGGCTTATGTATGTACAGTGCCTAGCACACAAATAACGATGCCGCATTTCTTTTTTTTTTCTTTTTCTGCCTGGAAGAGTTAAATATCAGGTATGTAAGTGGCTGACTCAGTCCTGAATAAGACAGGAAGTGACTACAGTGTGACCCTCACTGATAAGAAATCCCAACTATAAAACACTATCCTAGCAGAAAACTGCTTCTGAGTGCAGAAAAGAGATAAAAAGGGTCAATAGTTCATAGATTTTAGTACTGGCATACTTCAATGAATGTGTCATTGAGCAAAAACAATTAAATAGTTAAAACTTAAAAAGCAGATTTAAACATAAAATAAAACTGTTGAATATCTTAAAGGACCTCTGACGCAAAAAATCTTAAAATTTAAAATACATGTACACATATACAAATAAGAAGTACGTTTCTTCCAGAGTAAAATGAATATAACCATAAATTACTTTTCTCCTATGTTGCTGTCACTTACAGTAAGTAGGAGAAATCTGACATTACTGACAGATTTTGGACTAGCCCATCTTCTCATGGGGGGGGGGGGGGGTCACTGGGTTTTCTTTATCTTTAAAAGCAACAGTTCCTCTTTGAAAAGTCATTTTTAGGAGAAGGAAGATAGATATAATCGTTTTTCATTGGATTATTTTTGCCTCGGGTGTCCTTTAAGCATACAGTATGTATTCCAAGTATAAGTACTCGCTATGTCCTTCTTGTATAGGTGTTTTGTATATTCTCTCTTCTTAACATCTTCTGCTTGTGTCAGATCCCTTCCATTTTTGTCGTTCACCATTTCCCTTTTTAGCATGGAAGGTCCCTTGATATTGCCAATCTTCTTAAAAAGATCTTTGGGTTTTCCCATTACATTGTTTCTATTTCCTAGCACTGTTGGTTCAGATAAGCTTCCTTATCTCTGTGCCATTTTCTGGAACTCTGCATTAAAGCGGTATTGTCACCATAAAAATCAAATTTCAACAGCAACTGGTCTAAGTGTGTTTACGTGGACACAAATTAAAACTACAAGATTTCAGAAATAAAATCTATTTTCTAAATTATAATAATAAATAGCAGCCTTTTTTCAGCTGCATGATGACAAATATAAAATATTTTACATTTATTGGAGGAACCACTCCCTTCCTTTCAAATTGCCGGGATTTTTCCGGCAATCTGGTGGAGTAAATGGTGCCCGGCAATGGAGGAATTGTCAGCCCCCTGTATAACCCTAGCTATGAAAGGAGAAGGGTGAAAAGATTGCACTGAAATGATCATAGGTTTGAAGGACTGTTTATCTATCTTTGTATGTGTCAGAGTGGTGCAACTAAATATTTTTAATTAAAAAAATGTTTGGTTTGGGTCCGCTTTAAGTGATAAAGATGCTAATCCTGCATTCAAAACTTCCAAAACTTTTTCTGCTGTTATGGTTTGGAGGATCACATACTTTCAGAGCAATGGCCCTTTAGTAGTCAGTACCAAACAGTTGAATGCTGGGGGTTCTTTTTATCTATAATATAATCCTCCTCTTCCATTTATTTCCCTGCCTAGCTTCTTATCTAAAACACCTCTGCTCACTTGTGTTTACAAGCAAGGCTGAGGTGACTCAGCGATTGGAGAAGAAAAGAAAAAAAAAGACAGTGCAGTTCTATACACCTCAGTGGGAGTGTCTGAAGACTCTGGGAGGAGGGCAGCTAATGAATACGCAAATAGCAAGAGAAGGGAGGGGGGAAACAACAGTCAGGGAGGATATGATGTCAGCATTAGCTTGGCAAAATGGCCTAGAAGATGATTTTCTGCTTTTCCTTTAAAAAATTCACAGGGAATCATTCCGTGGCTAGCACAATACATCTGTTATGTAAGTAGAAGTAGTATTTATCTACTTATATTTGTGTTTTTTATTTCTAGGTTAGGGTCTACATGAAAAGGGCGCCGGTAAAAAAGGGCGTCTGGTGGAGCCCATATATATATACCAACTTCGGCTACAAAAAAGGCGCCTGATGTAGCCCATATAAACTTCGGCTACAAAAAAGACGCTTGGTGTAGCCCATACAAAAACTTGGGCTACAAAAAAAACAAGGCACCTGGTGTAGCCCATATAAAAACTTCGGCTAGAAAAAAACTCCGAGATGTGTTAATTACTATTCCCCCTCCAGGCCGCCATGGATAGTGGGGGAATTAAATAATTCGGCTTACAGTGCTTGTAGCCCATATAAAAACTTCGGCTACAAAAAAAAGTCAATAATATGGGCTACAGAGGGGCACCTTACTGTAGCCGAAAAAAATATGGGCTACAAAGGGGAGCCCGCTTGTAGCCGAAAACCTTGTAGCCGAAAAAATATGGGCTACAAAGGGGAGCCCACTTGTAGCCTATATCAAAACTCGGGCGCCCTTTTCTACACCTTGTAGCCCATATTTCCAGAAATAACATTGATGTCTATGACGGCGCCCTTTTCATACAGGCAGCTCGGGCGCCCTTTTCAACCGATCCCCTAGGTTAGCAATGGGTGTCGCTTGTTCTTTACGCTGGGCAAATTTCTCTTTGTCTTAATGGGCTTTTGCTTTCCTAGTTTCCGCAGCAATGTTTAAAGCCTCAGTAGACAGCCATTTTGCCTACTTAATCTTTCTTCATTTTGGGATTTAATTTGTTGCAACCTGTTGGACAAATATCACATACGTCTGTCCACAGTTCCTCAGGCATTTTGTGAAGTCATATGGAATGTTGTTAAGATAATATGTTGTTGGTCTACCGACTTTTCCTGTTGTCCTTAGTTTAATTCTACACTTTGCAATTAGTAGCTGATGATCTGAGCCACAGTCAGCTCATGGTCTTGTTTTAGCTATTTGTATAGAACTCTTCCAACTCTTTGGTTGTGATATTCACCATCTGGCAATGTCCATGTGTAAAGTCTTCTCTTGTGCTGTTGAAATAAGGTATTTTCTATAATCAATGTGTTGTCTTGGCAAAATTCTATTAGTCTCTGTCCTGCTTTATTATGTTTTTAAAGACCAAACTTGCCTGTAATTTTAGCACTTAAACATTCCAGTCTTCTATGAGGTATATAATGTCTTCCTTGGGTGTTGTGTCCAGTAGCTGTTCATAAAACTGTTCCACTTCCTGTTCATTAGCTTTAGTTGTTAGTGCATAAACTTGAATCACTGTAATGTTGAATGGTTTGCCTTGCAAGCTGGTGTTAAAAGAGGGAAAGGTCCAAAGGACCATGTTGCCAACATTTGATGGATAACAAAGAAAGCAAGGGAATCCCAAAAGAATGTCTACTTTAGCTTTGACTATTCAAATGCTTTTGACCATGTAGATTATAATAGACTGTGGTAAATTCTCATGGAAATTGGATTACCAGGACATCTAATTTGCCTTTTGAGGAATCTATATACAAACCAAGAAGCATACAATACATACATACAATATTCAAACTTGTTGCATGCCTTTGACTGTTCACAATCGCAAAGGCATGCAACAAAGGTTGCATATTGTCTCCTTATTTATTTAACTTATATGCTCAGTATGTAATTCAGAAAGCTGGTTTGGATAATTCACATGCTGGAATTAAAATAGCTGGCAGGAATATTAATAATCTGAAATGCGCTGATGATGC
This sequence comes from Hyperolius riggenbachi, assembly GCF_040937935.1. Classification (NCBI taxonomy): domain Eukaryota; kingdom Metazoa; phylum Chordata; class Amphibia; order Anura; family Hyperoliidae; genus Hyperolius; species Hyperolius riggenbachi. The sequence goes on along the minus strand of NC_090652.1, from coordinate 259,572,982 downwards.
TACTCTGATGGCTTAAACTGAGAATAAATTGAAGAGCCTAGTCATGGATGTCAAGCAAGAAAGTTCCAAAGCTGGTCTACTGCTTAACATCAAAAAACCAAAGTCACATTATCTGCCCCAATGAACTATCTGCAAATAGATGGGGAAGAGTAGAAGTTGTAACAGATTTCATACACCTCGAATCAAAGATCTCTGCAGATGGTGACTGCAGCCATGAGATCAAGAGACGCTTGTTACTTGGGAGGAAAATGATGGCAAATTTGGACAAGATACTAAACTATAGAGATGTCACTTTACCAACAAAGAAGAGGATAGTTAAAGCTATGGTCTTCCCTGTAGTAACATACAGTATGGCTGTGGAAGTTGGACTATAAATAAGGCCATGTGTAGAAAAATTTCTGCTTTTGAATTTTGGGTGTGACAACTGGCAAAAACTACTAAGCGTTCCCTGGACTGCTAGAAGTCAATCCTTAAAGGACATACGAGCCCAAAAACTTTAAAAAAGTGAAGTACCTTAACCCATTCAGGTTCCGTCGTTTTCACGTGAGAAATGTTCACCTCCCATTCATTAGCCTATAACTTTATCACTACTTATCACAATGCACTGATCTATATCTTGTTTTTTCCGCCACCAATTAGGCTTTCTTTGGGGGGTACATTTTGCTAAGAGTCACTTTACTGTAAATGCATTTAAACAGGAAGAATAAGAAAAAAATGGAAAAATTCATTATTTCTCCGTTTTCAGCCATTATAGTTTTAAAATAATACATGCCTCCATAATTAAAACTCACGTATTGTATTTGCCCATATGTCCCGGTTATTACACCGTTAAAATTATGTCCCTACCACAATGTATGGCGACAATATTTTATTTGGAAATAAAGGTGCATTTTTTCCATTTTGCATCTATCACTATTTACAAGTTTAAAATAAAAAAAATATAGAAATATTTCATCTTTACATTGATATTTAAAAAGTTTAGACCCTTAGGTAAATATTTACATGTTGTTTTTTTTTTTTATTGTAATGGATTTTTTTTTTTATAGTAAACATTTTATTAGGGTACTTTTGGGAGGGTGGGAGGTAAACAATAGATTTATAATGTAAATGTGTGTTAATTCTTTTTTTTTTTTTTTTTCAGGTGTAGTATTACTTTTTGGCCACAAGATGGCGGCCATGAGTTTGTTTACATGACGTCACTCTAAGCGTAGCACGCGCTTAGAGTGACACATCGGGAAGGGAACGGCCAGAAAAGGCGCAGCTTCTGAGAGAAGCTGTCGCTTTTTTAGGCTTGATGGACAAATGTATTTTTTCAAACAAACTAACTATGTAACTATGTAAAAGTACAGGCAGAGAGCTACGGCGGGGGTCCTCTGGACCAAAAATTAGTTTATTTCACAGCTCTCTTAGTTATTAGTGATATGTTTACAGAACTCAAAGTACAGGTAGAGGATCCCAGGTGGGGTCCTCTGGACCAAAAATTACCTGGTTTCACAGCTTTATTACAAGTGATATACAGTAGGCCTCAGAGTAGAGGCATATGGTCTTAAGGGGTCCTCTGGACAATAAAAAGACCTGTTTTCACAGCTCTGTTACAATTGATTTATACAGGATTTAAAGTAGAGGAAGAGAGACCCTAGGGGTGACCTCTGGACAAAAAAAAAGTATCTGTTTTCTCAGATTCATGAATTTAAGCTTTAGTAGCAATTTTTGTTATATCTGAATAATATCAAGTTTAACCAGATGTAATACATTAATAAGAGTGACATAAAGAAAATGAAATAAAGAGAAACATAGCTGAATCAACTAGTCAATTAATTTGTTCTGCATAGCTTCATTAAAACTAGCCAAAGACTGAAGAGGGCATGCTGGTGGTTATTTTACTCCTTTGTAGTTAGCGGTGGGGAATGCCCTGTCTTTCAGGAGTCAGCCAAACCAGTAATAATTAGAAAATAAATATTTTAATTCTTCTGTTATGCCATTTGTGCCCAATTAGGGCTTGTGGTTTAAAAACGCCATTCGCAGGGTGAAACTAAACTTGAGGTCTACAGTTATAAAATCTAATGAAGAGCCAGTTCTTCTTGACAAGTAATGATTTAAAGTAGAGACAAGCAAAATTATCAGTTGTTTACTACACTGACATTTTTGCACAATCTTCCAAACTCTTTTTTGAAAACATGAAATTATTGTGAAGTGCATTGACGCTACAAAAATGGCAAGGTTAATGTGATTTGGGCTGTTCTTTAACCACTTGCCGACCGCACACTCATACCGTGCGGCGGCAAAGTGGTAGCTGGAGGACCAACGACGCAGATCTGCATCGCTAGGAGCCTCCCTAATTAATCAGGAAAGGCCGCTCACGCGAGCAGCCATTTCCTGTTAGATCATTTCCTGTTAGATTGCTGATTGCGGCTCGCAGACTAAATGTAAACGTAGGAGACATTTGTCTCCTTTGTTTACATTGTACGGCGCTGCTGCGCAGCAGCGCCGTAAGGCAGATTGGTGATCCCCGGCCAATCAGCAGCCGGGGATCGCCACCATGTGACAGGGGACAGCCTGTCACTGGCTGCACAGGACGGATAGCGTCCTGTGCAGCCCGGATCATCAGGGGTGAGAGGGAGGAGAGGGAGGGGGGGAATTTTGCCGCGGAGGGGGGCTTTAAGGTGCCCCCCCCACAACATGCCAGCCAGGAGGAGCGATCAGACCCCCCCTGCACATCATCTCCATAGGGGGGGAAAAGGGGGGTGATCTGATCACTCTGCGTGCCAGCTGATCTGTGCTGGGGGCTGCAGAGCCCACCCAGCACAGATCACAAAAAATAGTGCTGGTCCTTAAGGGGGGGGGGGGGGTAAAGGCTGGGTCATCAAGTGGTTGAAGGGTGTGATGGGCTTGAAAATAGCTGCTTTGTGTTAGGGAATTTCAAGGAAAATATGTGCTAGAAGTTCTTCTTCCAGTGGGGAGGAGAATCATTTCAGTGCTTAGTGTAGGCTTACAAACCAGGACAAAATACAAACATATAAAAATGTAAAATTAGATGTGATAAGATAAGGAACCCACACAAAGAAAAACAACCAAAAGAATACTTTGAAAATACAAAATAGCCAAATATGGAGATAAGGTACTAAAAGCAATAACTACACACAAAATCAACCCCTAAAAACAAACCTTCAAAAAACATATGAAAAATGGTCAAACAGAGCAGAGCCAGTTTTAGCCCCAATGGGTCTCTGGGCAAAAGATCAAAAGATACATGAGGCCCCCCGACCCACAACTGAAGTGGCCTCTTTGCTCCTGAACCCTACCCCCCCTCCCCCCACACACACACACACACACACACACACACCAAGTAGGTGTTCTCTCGAGGAGTCCCAGAGTCAGCTTCCCCAGGTCTCCCCCAAAGTGAATGGTGGTCTCCCAGGGCACCTGCAGAGTATCTGTAGTGGAGCAAACTCACCTGTTTGGATGACGCATTCCTCTATAATTCTGTGTATTTCTGGCATTATCCCAGAGACGGGACAAGGTCTTCCAGCACCCAAGGCTGAGACACCAAAGTGCGCCCCTCCATCCCTCGCACCCCAGCTGTCACACACTGATTGCTATTAGACTAAGAGGCGCCCGAGGGCCCCCAAACCCCCAACACCCTAATCTCTGGTTATCTGGCTGGCAGTAACTGCCATGTATCCAATTTTCTTATTTCTCTCTGCTTCAAACACAATAGGGGAATGATAGCTAAGTGAGTTGTGCGCCCCCTCCTACACTGTGCCCTGAGGCTGGAGCCTCTCTCGTCTCTGCCTCGGCCCGGCCCTGCATTATCCACTCGGAAGCCTTAACTGTGGGCCAGGCCCATGTTACATTAGCATATACATGCCACTGTCTGCCAAGTCATGGAGAAGAGGCATCCAGGAGCATGTAGAAAATTGTGTTGGAAGGTTTTAAGTGTCAGTGAGTGTAACTATTACTTTGTTTGTGCATGGTTTACTGAATTCTCTTCCTGTCCTTCCTAAAGTGAACAGGAAGTGGCAATTAAAATGTATTGCCTCTAGTGCAGGACAACACATGTGTATTCAGAACAACACATGTGTATTCAATCTGCTGCCTTACCTAAATGAAGAATCTGCACGCTTGTAAAAGCTTTAGCTAACACTAGGCTAGCTAGTACAGGTGGCCGTCATTCCCCCGGTTGCTGCTGACCCCTCCGATCCCCAACTAATACATTACCCATCCTGGATCCAGTGATCAGCGCAGCCTCCCCGAACAGCTCCGCTATTCTCTACGGGGAGGATCGTACATGACATCACCAATGTCATGACATCATGCGCAGACCCAATCATCCCCATAGAGAGACCAGAGCTGTTCGGGGAGGCTGCGCGATCACTGGATCCAGGCTGAGTAATGAATTAGCGAGGGGATGAGGGGGAGCAGCAGCAATCGGGGGGATGCCGGCCACCTGGACTAGCTAGCCTAGTGCTAGCTAAAGCTTTTACAAGTGTGAGATGTGTTAAATTTATACTGGGGGACTCCTGGGGCCAGCGAACGGTATGCCCAACAGTGTCGGGCATACCACTAAGGAGGTTAAGTATAAGTAAACTAGCAGTTTAAGCTTGTTATATGTTTACTGGGCCCTTTTGTACAATTACCTGCTTATTGAAGACTAGGAATCGTTCTATGAGCAGAATGTAATAAATATATTTAGAAAAATATTTAGAGAAAAGGCAACTATTTTTTTAAACCTGTATGTTGTTAATTACTCCACTGAAAGTATAAACACAGACTAATTTTATATTTATAGCATGTACTTATAGAACATTTATTAGCTAACAGTCAGATTACCGGTACTTCTCAAAATGAGCTTTCAACAATAGAAATTCTCTGGAAGCAGTCTTCATCTTTGGTGACAGATAAGCACATTATGTTTTATGTAGTTTGCTCATTAACAACACTTACAGGAAGGCAAAAAGACAACATTAATCTGTATCAAACTGAAATTGTTGTTGGTTATTTTCAATAATACATTTTAACAGATCAACACAGGCAGATGGTTTACTAGATATTTTTGTGAATATGATGCAAAAAAAGTAATTTAATCAGCTATGTGCGTGTTGTAATAAACAGAATCAAAGTAATTATTGGAAACCAAAAACGAATAAAGTATCAAGGATGCCATCGCTGACCTATCCTCATAAATCTCACACATATTATAAAAATGCCATAAACATGTATTGCTGCTGCACAAGCTTTTTTATAATTTAATTTGTTAATGATTTTTTCTTTCTATTGGTACGTTCAGCTAGCTTAGAATTTTGAAAAGTGACTGCTCATATTGCGCTTCTTCGTAACCATGGCAATAATACTTTGTTAAAAGTAGTGATGCTCGGATACCCTCGATCACGGATTCAACCAAATTCATCCATGGCGGAATCAAAATCCGGATAAGTCGTAATTTTGATCCGGATTCGAAATGGACCTACGAATTTGACGGATTTTTGCTGTGCCTTGCTTTGCCTCTAAAATCCAAGATCACGGCCGTGATCCGGATTTTCCTTTAACGTTTAGAGAAAAGCCCTCATACATTCTACAATCACCAAAATTGCACGGATTATAAAGGTGATCAGTGGCTACAACTTAAAAAAAAATCAAAAGGACTTTATAGTTTTTGAGAAAATCGAATGTAAAGTTTCCAATGAAAAAGTATTAGTGATTAAATGGCGTTTTTTACACCTGATAAAGGAGGTTGTTCCTCCGTAACATGTAGTGTCTTGTTTGCAAATACACAGCAAGTTAAAGGGGCATTATGGCGAACAATTGTAACATTTAAAATGTGTGCAAACATAAACAAATAAGAAGTACTGTTTTTCCAAAGTAAAATGAGCCATAAATTACTTTTCTCCTATGTTGCTGTCACTTACAGTAGGTAATAGAAATCTGACAGAAGTGACAGGTTTTGGATTAGTCCATCTCTTCATAGGAGATTCTCAGCAAGGCTTTTATTCTTTATAAAGATATTCCCTAAAAAGGATTTAAACAATGATGCTGGCCAGCTATCCTGATAGCTACACAGTTTTTTTCGCAGTTGGACAGAGCAACTGCCATTCACTAAGTGCTTTTGAAAATAAATAAATTCATGAGAATCCCCTATGAAGGGATGAATTAGTCCAAAACCTGTTGCTTTTATTAGATTTCTACTGCCTACTGTAAGTGACAGCAACATAGGAGAAAAGTAATTTATGGCTCATTTTACTCTGGAAAAAAACGTACTTCTTAGTTGTATATGTTTGCACATATTCTAAATTTTACTATTTTTTACCATAGTGCTCCTTTAATTGCAGCCAGTAGTGTGCCGTCTCTTCATTCTTCTTTGATATTGGTGATTAAATCCTGCCAAAACCCGCCGACTTTAGCGTGTATTAGGAAAGCCCCCTTACATGCTATAAACACCAAATTTGCAGGATATGTTAAGTAGAACAGTGGGAACAAGACCTTATACTTTTTGAGAAAATTGATTTTAAAGGTTCAAAGGAAAATAGTATAGATTTAAATGCGGTAATGAGTTATTGTATTTACCGCATTTACATGTATACTTTTTTTCCTTTGAAATTTCCTTTGAACCTCACCTTTAAAATCAATTTTCTCAAAAAGTATAAGGTCTTTTTGAAAAAAAACAAATTCCCTTGTTCCCACTGTTCTACTTAACATATCCTGCAAATCTGGTGTTTATATCATGTAAGGGGGCTTTGCTATTGACCGCTAAAGTCGGCGGGTTTAATCACGGATATTTTTACGTTCCGAATACTAGTAACCACGGCTAAATTAGTGATTGAATTCACGTAATCGGATCACGGCAGGTGGATAGTGAAAAAGTGCTCATGAAGCACGGCTGTTCCGTGATCACAAGGTCTTGATGAGCATCACTAGTTAAAAGAACAGATTGTTTTTAAAGTGGACTCAGGGGGGGGGGGGGGGGGGAATGAAATACTTACCTAAATAGAGGGAAGCGTCTGGATAGTCCAAAAGTTTCCCTTGTCCTCCCCCTACCATTGTCACACATGGACCCTCTGAGCTTGTCGGGTACCTTCTCATCAGCGATGAGTGAAAATGCCGATATTCTTTTCGCATTAATTTTAGTGAAAATAATGTAAGATTCGACTTTCGTGCGTAAATGCCATCAAAAATTATTTTGTAAGAAGTTCAGATTTTTTGCTAGTTTTTCCGCTAACGTAAAAAATATTGATATTTTCCATTGGAAAGAAAAAATAATTTTCTTACACCATATTGCGAAAATACAATGTATTTTTTCATGAATATTTTCTCGAAAAATAAATTAGAATTTTCAATGCGATAATGACTTTGGCAAAAAATTTGCTAGCAACACTGGTTCTCATGGCCCCACTTCCCCACATGTATGAACCTGCCCAAGCACGGCCAAGCCTGTGCAGTAAACCAAAACTATTCATCCACGAGTGGCTCCATGCAGGCACACCCGTACTTGTGCAGAATGCAGTATAGAAGTCTTTGTGCATGGAGATGAGCACAACTCTGATCTAAAAGTAGGTCCAAGGCAGCATCAGTGGTCGGGAGAAGGACATGGGAAGCCTCTGGATCTTCTTCATAGGTAAGTATTTAATTTTCTTGTTTGTTTTCGCCTCAAGATTGCTTTAATGTCCCACCTCCCTGCAACAGTACTCAACTGTCATTAGTATTCATTTTCAGGACTTTAAAGGAATACTGTAGGGGGGTCGGGGGAAAATTTTTTGAACTTACCCGGGGCTTCTAATGGTCCCCCGCAGACATCTTGTGCCAGCACAGCCACTCACCGATGCTCCGGCCCTGCCTTCAGTTCACTACTGGAATTTTAGACTTTAAAGTCTGAAAACCACTGTGCCTGCGTTGCCGTGTCCTCGCTCCCACTGACGTCACCAGGAGTGTATAGCACAAGCCCAGTATGGCCTGTGCCTGCGCAGGACAATCCTGGTGACATCAGCGGGAGCAAGGACATGGCAACGCGGTTTTCAGACTTTAAAGTCTGAAATTCCAGAAGTGAACCGGAGGCGGGACCAGAGCATCAGTGAGTGGCTGCGCGGGCACAGGAGGTCTGCAGGGGACTATTAGAAGCCCCGGGTTCAACTCATTTTCCCCCGACCCCATCCCACAGTATTCCTTTAACCTCCCTGGCGGTTTATTAAAATCCGCCAGGGGGCAGCAAATACGTTTTTTTTTTATTTTTTTTTTCATGTAGCGAGACAACGTCTCGCTACATGATAGCCGCTGCTCAGCGGCATCTCCCCAGCCAGAGGCGATCAGAGATCAGGAGATCCCGTTCAAAGAACGGGATCTCCTGGAGGGCTTCCCCGTCGCCATGGCAACGGGGCGGGATGACGTCACCGACGTCAAAGGGGATTCCGATCCACCCCCAGCGCTGCCTGGCACTGATTGGCCAGGCAGCGCACGGGGTCTGGGGGGAGGGCGGCTGCGGCGACGCGGATAGCGGCGGATCGGCGGGTAGCGGCGGTGATCGGGCACTGCACGCAGCTAGCAAAGTGCTAGCTGCGCGCAGCAAAAAAAAATAATGCAAATCGGCCCAGCGGGGCCTGAGCGGTGCCTTCCGGCGGCATAGCACGAACTCAGCTCGGACTTACCGCCAGGAAGGTTAAATAAACCAAAATTTGAACACGTCCATCGTTGTGTTAGTAACACTGTTAAATGGCTATGTTTTATACGCACATAAAACAAAATGAGCAAATTCAAATTTCTATTCAATTTCAATTACACTAAATAGAGCTATTGAACAAAAAGAAAAAAATGCCCTTTGACATCACTGAAATTCTCTGAATTCTCTGCCTAGCATCTTGTTGCTATCTAGGGACTTGGCCTGTACTTCACCTTATCTTGTTTAAAAAGTCAGGGGTTGAGCGGGGGAGCCACAACTACTATCTTGCCTAGAGTCACATTTAGCCTTTAACCATATATAATGCATGTAAAAAATGTATGTGTCGTGGTCCCTGACTTATATCAGAGATGACAGTCCCCGTCATTGCAAATATGTAATATTTCTTAAACTGCTGAACTGATGTGCTGATGCCTTTGGCTGCCGACCACACAAACAAGCCATGAAATAATGTCTGTTTTTATACAACTTTTTATGACAGTGCTCCACCCATTTTAGGCAGCAAGGAGAGCCATGATGGAGACAAAGCATCATGTGTGGGTAGAGTTTGATTTCAATTCCTGCATAATGAAATACAATGGCAGCATTTACGTGAAACACTGATACAATATTCAGCATCTTTCAGCCTTTTAATAACTACATATATGAAGCTTTTGAGGGGAGGTCTGGTATGCATGCTTCAGTACAGCCACCAGTCCAGAACATTGCAGCTGCCAGCAAGTGCCTGGTGGATGCATGGAGTGGTTAGTAAGGGCCTGAGCCCACTGACGCAGCTGTGTCTTTTCAGTTACACATCAATGATGTTAGAGATGCTGAAAAGTGGACAGAAGCAGATACAACTGCGTTAGTGGGCTCAGGCCCTAGGTGGGATCTCATTAATGTTCAGTTAATCTACAGCCACCCTATTTACATCTGTACATTGGGCCCGATCCAATTCATGTTTTCCAAAAGTTTTCACCTAGAAGATAACTTTTTTATCTTCTGTTTAAAATAACTTTTCAGCTCTCTACAATTTAAAGTGTACTCGAGCCGAAGCTCGGGTATAAAATGTTATACTTTGTAATAAGAGAAGGAAGCCTCGGGATCCTATTGAGGCTTTCCTCGCTACTCTGTTGTCGCTGAGCACCCCCCCCCCTTCCCAGGTAGCACTAGCGACAAGGCATTTTCCCTAATCACATCGGGGCCAAGCAGGTCCTCTTCCCCCCGTGTGGCTGTGCAATAGCCGACTGAGTCTGCCTACGCATGCACAGTAAGCCGGAGCTGAGTGTTACTGCTGCACGTGTGTGGCGAGCTCACACCGCTACTGTGCGGCCATGATAGAGGAAGAGGAGCTGTGTGGCCCCGATGTGGAGGGGGGGGGGGGGGGGCACGCTTAGCAACCGAGGGCTTCCGACCACTGAGGGAAGCCTCAAAAGGAACCTAAAGGCTTCCCTCTCTTCAGGGTAAGTATCTGATTTTAAAAAATACCATAAAGTAGGTAAAAAATACTGTCAAAATGATTTGGAGTATTTTCTTGCTTGCTTGTGACTTAAAGGGCATTTTATTTATCAGATGTGAAAATGTCACCTAGGAGAAAACTAAGGAGAAAAGGTGAATTGGATCGGACACATTGTTTTATAATACTTTTGCAGTGAGAGTAAATTGCAGCTGATTCATTATGCAAGACTGAATTTCATGGGGGAGGAGGAGGAGTAACTGCAGTAACATGATGGCCCACGTCCTGGAGAGGTCATGACATTCCACATGACATTATGGTAATGTCCATAGTACTTAACAGCAAACATTGTACAATGCAGATCACTAATTGTCCCTCAGAGGAGCTCACAACGTTTTTCTCCACATCCTAAGGCCAATATAGTAATGTAAGCAATTCAAGTACTGGTATGATTTTGAAGTAGGGCAGAAAATCTACACAAGCACAAAGAAAACATAGAAACAGATTGAAGACTTGGCCAATAGGGTAGCCATGTTGGCCAAATAGTTGGCATTTGTGATACATATTTTTGAAAGGCATTGTGATAAATTGGTAGATTGTTGCATTTGTACTACTGCTTAAAGCAGATCAGAGATGAAAAACTAACTATAATAAGTAACTTGTCTATATATCTTATCTAAAGTTTAGATATAGCATATCTATCTGCAAACAGCTTTAATAGAATATTATTATTTCCTCCTCCTCCTCCCTCCTCCCCTCTGCTTTTGAAATCTCTGGCTAGTAATACCTCCCCCTCCTCCTGCCCAGACTGAGCTCCCATGAGCCCTTGCTACTGCCAAGGCTCTCTGAAAAACTGCGGGTGGGGCTTTTTTAGTTTATAGGGAATTAGAGTATTAAAACAAAAACAAAAAATATTTGGCTTGAAGAATGCCTTATAAACAATAGGAAGGGAACACAATTATGCAATGAGTAAAAGTTCATCTCGGATCCACTTTAAGAGAAACTGTAGCGAAAAGACGAAAAAAAATCGATGCATTGCAAAGTGAGTAATTAAAAAATAGAAGGGAGAACAAGAAATGATTGATATTCGCCCTGTCATTTTTTCATATTGTTTGATCCACAATCAGCCTGCATGTAATCATCTTTACTACTGGCAGACATGAAAAACCTAGACAGCACCAACTGCCATTATCTATAACCACACCCTCTAACAATGCAATATTGATACTGGCAGTTGTAAACAGCCGTTATTTCCCACAATGACGCAAGGCTCCCACAGTGTGATTTAAGAACCTAGGTCCTGACATCACCCTGTGGGAGGGGTTACACCACAATATCAGCCATACAGACATCCCAGATGATCTATTCGAGAAAAGGTAAAGATTTCTCAGGGGTAAAGGGGCATCAGCTACTGATTGGGATAAAGTTCAATCCTTAGTCACAGTTCGTCTTGTAAGGCAAAAATCTACTTTCCTTAGTATAAATTTTAAAAAAAAGTAATAATATGTAAATATAACAATTGTTTTTTCAAGTACAAATTCTAGATTCTAGAGACTTATCTCATAGGTATAAAAGAACAGCTATTCCCAAATTAGATTTGTTTACATACTTTAACAAAGAAACAGATCCTATAATTAAACATCTGCTTATAAATATTTTAGTTTGTTAATATTTGTTTTCATTTCCTTGCAGGTTAGGAATGCATAAATACAGCGCTCTGGTTGGTGCACATAACAATCACACTTTATTAATTACACTGGGAAAAAAAGTCTAAAAATATGCAAAGTTGAATTTTCTTTATGTTGACAATGCTTTTATATTATATTAAATTATGTATGCGGTTTTAATAAGGTCTTTCCAAAATTAGATAAGCATATTTACGATTATTAAGCTTGGCCTGTTTAATTAGTATGTTATGCAAGTTTTTACTATGCAAAAACAATGTTATGATTAGCTGCCTACAAGTGACTGAAAGCATAGCAGAAATTGTGAAAAACTTTCTCAATAAATTCTCATCTCAGTCTTCCATACTGCTGTAATGGGCTTGCCCTAATAGCCCTGTCTTAACCCTTAAGGCGCGTACACACAGGGCCGGGCCAAGGCATAGGCTGGAGAGGCTCCAGCCTCAGGGCGCAGTGTAGGAGGGGGCGCATAATTCATTCAGCTGTCATTCCTAATTGTGTATGAAGCAGAAATACATAAGAAAAGGGGATACATGGCAGTGACTGCACGCCAGATAACTAGATATTAAGGTGATGTGGGGGTTGTGGGCCCTGTGGCCCTCTTAGTCTAATAGCAATCAGTGTGTGACAGCTGGGGTGGGAGGCATGGAGGGGCGCACTTTGTTGTCCCAGCCTTGGGTGCTGGAGGACCTTGTCCCTGCTCTGCGTACACACGCCGTATTTTTACAAACGATGGGTCCGTTAGACCCTCCCGTGGGGTGGTCGTTCTGCCGACAGTAGCATGGGAGTACAGGCTGTCGGCAGACTGATAAGATGGTTTTTGACTGATCAGCTTGGTGACAGCCTGTACTCACGTGCAACTGTCGGCAGAATGACCACCCTGCGGGAGGGTCTGACGCACTCATCATTTGTAAAAATACAGCGTGTGTACGCGCCTTTAGATTAAAAAGTAAAGAAAGGGTCCGCACACAGACTTGCTAGAATCCACGTCAATTTATTGTCTCATCACACACACACACACACACACATACACACACACACACACACACACACACACACACACACACACACACACACACACACACACACACACACACACACACACACACACACACACTTGACCACATCTGACCCTAAATCCACGTCAATTTATTGTCTCATCACACACACACACATACACACGTGACCACATCTGACCCTAAATCGTTTTGGGGCCAATGAGTTCCCCTTTGTCAGGTATAGGGCAGATATAAATCTGCCCTATACCTTGACACAAGTTCCAGCAAGTCTGTGTCCAGCTTCCACTAGTTACAGTTGTGCAGTATATCTACCCCAAAAGTTAAATCTTACACTGCCAGCTATTTTTAATTTTTTTTTAAAAAAAAAAGCTACATGCCAGGGATACCATTAAGGTGCAATTGAATTTGAGAGGATTGATCATTTTGCTAATTATTATTATACAGAATTATGGTATTATGAAAATCTAGTTTAAAATGGAATCTTGTAGCGAAGCACTGGATTGGTCCATGTTCAAGTTGCATAGATTTGCAGTAACATTTGCCTACTCCTGCAATAACATATTTCAAATAAAGTAGAAAGTTGGCACTGAGCCCAAACTTTATACGTCCAAGGTACAGGAATATGGGGAAACAATACAGCCTACAGGCGTGCACTGAAGTTGTTATTGTTATTATTATTGTTAGTATTTATATGGCGCCAACATATTCCACAGTGCTGTACAGAGTATATATTGTCTTGTCACTTAACTGTCTCTCAGAGGGGCTCACAATCTGATCCCTACCATAGTCATATGTCTATGTATGTATGTAGTGTATGCATTGTAGTCTAGGGCCAATTTCGGGGGGAAGCCAATTGACTTATCTGTATGTTTTTGGGATTTGAGAGGAAACCATAGTGCCTGGAGGAAACCCATGCAAACACAGGGAGAGCATGCAAACTCTGTGAAGATGTTGCTCTGGCTGGGATTCGAACCGGGAATCCAGTGCTGCAAGACAAGAGTGCTAACCACTATGCCACCGTGCTGCCGGAAAACACAAAACACCTATAGATGTACACGGAAGTCTAAGGGTTAAGCTGTTCTAATAAATCAACATTGTAGTATGAGTTGTACTCCTGGATTCTCCAATTAAATAACACTTCAGCCAGTGGCACAAAATCAATATAAAGTGAAGCTTTCATCAGGCTAGTGTTTGATAATAAACTTACCCTATGGTGAGACCCCCATAGCAGAAGGTCAGGAGAATCTCTGGAGAGTTACAGGTCACCCGTTACCTGCCTGGCTGCTTCCTTATATTCCTCCAGATTCTCCAGATGGTTCACAAGAGAGGTCCTAGAGTGAACCTGGCAGCACTGCTTGTGCTGCACTATTGATTTCACAGTTTTGAGTGCAAGCTAATGAGGTCCTATTAAAGACTCAGTAAATATTGAGTCAGTGGGACTGATTTTATTAGATTTTGTTGTACTGAAATAATTCTAAAGGTGATTTTGACTGGGCATCTAAATAATAGTTCTTCTTGAGATATTGTGATGAAGGCCTAGATGATTTTATTCCCCCCCCCACCCCCCCCCAAAAAAAGAACAGAAATTGCCTTAGTTGAAAAGAGGGACTTATCACTATGTACCGTGTAACATGCTGTGGAAGAGGTCAGCATAATGGCCCGTACCTACTACGCGATTTTTCCGCTGACTAGAAATTTTTCTTCTGAGCAATGAGCGATTGTTTCTGCGATCTCACAATGGCCTCAATTCATAAAGCATTACCGCATGCGTTATCGCCCATGCGGTAAATTACCGCATGGTATGTTTTTGTTAGTGGAGTCATAAAATTTAATGCATGTTTACCGCGGTAATGTAAACGTTGTTTGTGTCGGTAAAGTGAATGAAGTGTATTCATGGAAGAAAAAAGGGGGAGTAAGGAAGCGATAAATAACAGCTTGTTATCACCAGCAAAGACCTGGCGAGTTTGCTCTACTCAGTAGCATTTTAGGTGACAAATGGAGCCCTTGCAGCTTAATGTTAATCCCTTGTATTCCAATTGATTTACCAAACCCTACCGAATTCTTTATATCTGTTCAATAATTACTCGATTATTACTGTCTTTTTAATGTATAACATACTATTGTGTACAGTTTTATTGTAATTTCTAGATTGTATTTCTCACTATGTATATATATATCATATATTAGTATGTAATTATTTACTTGAACACCATCGCACTTGTATAGCACATTGATATACCTATACCTCTGTCGTTTTTAGTGCAATACTCCCGTTGTTGAATGCCTGATGAAGCGGGACCGTGCCTGTGAAACGCGTTGCGATATTGTTCGTGGAGTATGTGAATAAATTGCTTGTATCTCAAGTGGCAGATTTAAGTCCATTTTTTGAGTGGTTGGTCCACCACCGCCACCCAAATGTTTTAAACATTTTAATATATTTTTTACTCTATTGGCGCCTCTGTACATCTACTAGTCAAGCTATATCATGCTTGCCATAGAAAACCTATATATTCCATTTAATTTAAACGGATTGATTTTAAACGTTTAGGATAGCGAGGATGTGCCAAATATGTATCATTCTTCTGCGTGGGTCAAATGAAATGGCAAGGCTTTAAAAAAAATACAAAATGGAACCAAATAGATTGTAAAACTGAAATAGTAACTTCTCGTTGTCTCCTCGGTCTGCGTTTAAATACTCCAGTGTGCACAGCTGTCTGTTAATGAGTAAATCCAAAGGGATAGAGATATTAATGATTTTCTATCACTTCCTACGATTTAATATCCATTGGGTCACATCGTGGTTCATAAACTACAGCCGTGGGTCTAATTGGAGAATAAATCTAAGAAGGAATCACTTAAGAATATAGATTTTTTTCTCTGCCTCCATACAACTTGCCAATCTCTAGCAGATAGCAGGAATTAGGATTTCATTTTTTTTTCCTACAGCCATAGATTTCATGTTAAATGGCATTAAGGATGAACGAACTGCATTATTTCAACAAATTTCTGTGTCTGCTCTTAAATCTTCACAAGGCCGAAATGGGTAATGTACCAAATAAATAAATGACTCAACCATTAAAATGACATTAAAGGGACTCCGAGCAGTGCAGAAACTATGGAAAGATGCATATCATTTTAAAGCTCTCTTTCTCCTCTTTCCAATGATATATAAATCACCGCCCTACGCCTTTTAGTTTTCGGTATTTTCGCGATTGAAATTGCCGCGGCCACGATTTCAATCGCGAAAATAAAGAAAACTAAAAGGCGTAGAGCGACGATTTAGTTGTCGCCAGAAAGAGGAGAAAGAGAGCTTTAAAATGATATCCATCAAGCCATAGTTATATTGTATTACACAGGGCGACACTTTCCCCAGTGTCAGCAGCTCCATTCAGCAGAAAAAGTCGGCCTGTGTAATACAATGTAACTATGGCAAGATGGATATCATTTTAAAGCTCTCTTTCTCCTCTTTCTGGCGACACCTAAATCGTTGCCGTACGCCTTTTAGTTTTCTTTATTTTCGCGATTGAAATCGTGGCCGCGGAAATTTCAATCGCAAAAATAGCGAAAACTAAAAGGCGTAGGGCGGTGATTTATATATCATTGGAAAGAGGAGAAAGAGAGCTTTAAAATGATATGCATCTTTCCATAGTTTCTGCACTGCTCGGAGTCCCTTTAAGTCCAGTCCAGGTATTTTGACCTTCATATTTCTAAAGTAGCAATTTTTTTTAACAACCCATCATTTACTAAACTGATTTTTTTATGTAGCGAATGGTAGGATAAATTATTCTCCTAAATTAATTTTTCAAGTGATAAAATATATTATTTGACCAATAAACAATTCTTTGACCAATGAACGGTGTTTTCAAGTGTACTGTTGCAAGCAGGCTTAATTTTATAAATGCAACATTTGAGAACAGTGTTGATGAAGGTTAAACAAAGCTCGGTGTCCCTACAGTTAGGCCGCAGGCTATGACAGGAGGCAAAGCGGTGTATTTCCAGACAGTCTTAGAAGTATAAAAGTCATTCCATTTTTTTTTTTTATTTGTGTTGATATTAGGTTTATTACTAAACCCCCCAAAAAAATCTAAAATAAATAATAAAATAAGTAATTTGACAAATAAAAATATTTTATATTTTTGAAAAGCCATTCTCTGGTTTTGTTAGAAAGGTGTGACATGGAAAAACATTTTTTCCCCTTGTTCTTGTGAAGTAAAGATTAGCCCAAAGTGGGCAGTATGACATCAAGTCCTATTTTTAGCCTGCTTTCAAAAATCTGTCCTTGACGAGAGACAATAACAAAAATCTGACTGATATGTTAATTATCTTCACCCTAGAGGCTGAAGTTGAGATATGCTAATACAAGTTCTAGCTGCTTGTATAGTTAACCAGCAGCTGAGATAATTGTCCAGTCATTTTATAGCTTCAGTTTCATATAGCTTCAGTTTCATAATCCTTGGTGATATTCATTACAGTGGTCCATATGCGTATCACAAAATCTAGATGAGAATAGCTAGAAAGGAGCTTCTGTATGGTTTAAAGTTTATCTCCATTCTTTAAAAAAAGGACACTGAATTTTGAAGTATTACCACAATTATAATGTCATTTTGGTATACCTGTATAACTTTTTTTTACCATTTTACAACTTAAAGGACCACTATTGTGAAAAAGTATAACATTTAAAATACCTACATATAAAATGTACATTTTTCCTAGAGTAAAATACAATATAAATTATGTTTTTCCTATGTTACTGTCCCTTACAGTATTTAGTAAAAAGCTGGCAGATCTGACAGGTTTTGAACTAGTCCATCTCCTCATGGAAGATTCTCAGTATCACCTTTAGTCTTTACAAAAGTACTCTCTGAAAAAGATTCTATATAAAGATGTTGGCCAGGCTCATTTCCTCATTATTTTATCAGTTGGACTGAACAACCGCTGTTTAGTTTTTTGTAAATAAAAATAAAAAACCACTGCATATCCCCCATAAGGAGATGAACTAGTCCAAAGCCTGACATAGGAAAAACGTTTATGAGGAGCATATCTTCTGCTTGTGTCTCACTGTGTCAGTCAGCATAAGTAAAGTTTCGTACATATGCACAACGCTTGGTGCCAGAAGGAATTATAACTCATTCCCTTGAGTGACAATTTGGAAACTAAACAATATATATGTAGTGTGCTCAGGGGCTGCCTTCGTTTAAAGTTCTGGCATTCGCAATTTATAAACAAGCTGGAGGGACATCTGTACACATTCTTGATTCTTGGTCTTAGCGGCCACAAGCGGCTACCTCGGCAAACCTTATGCGTCAAAGTGCCACATCTATTAACCACGTGTGTACCAGCGGTCTCTGGCCCCTTAAAGCGGATCCGAGATGAAAAACTAACTATAGCAAGTAACTTGTCTATATATGTTATCTAGAGTTTGGATAGTTTACACATCATATCTATCTGCAAACAGCTTAAACGGTTTATGAATATTTATTCCTGTGATACAATGAGGGCAGCCATGTTCTGTTTGTCACATTGTCACAGGCTGAGAGCTGAAGATGCTATCAGCTTGTCTGTGTGTAAATTCAGTCTCCTTTCCTCCTCCCTCCTCCCCTCTGCCCCTGAAATCTCTGGCTAGTAACACCTCCATCTCCCCCTGCCTAGACTGAGCTCCTATAAGCTCTTGCTACTGTCTGAAAATGCCAAGGAACTGTGAAAAACTGTGGGAGAGGCTTGTTTAGTTTATAGGGAATTAGAGTATTAAAACAAAACAAAAAAAAGTATTTGGCTATTGGCTTGAGGAATGCCCTATAAACTATATGAAAGGAACACAATAATGCAATGAGTAAAAGTTTATCTCGGATCCACTTTAAGGACCAGAGACTGCTGGTACCAAAAATGGGGTATACCAATGTCTTGCTGCATGGACCAGTCACTCTCGCTGTTCATGGTGCTTGGGAGAGCAGTACGAGCGGTTGTAGCAGCAGGTCCATGCGGTGCAGTAATTGAAATCTACGCCCTGCTAGTAATAAGCAGCCATAAACAGGGCGTAGATTTCAACTATCGTGGTTTGGAAGTGGTTAAGCAATTTTTATATAAATGGAAGGAAAGAGGAGATGTGGTCAGTGAGATGCAAATAATGTTAGCTGAAGTAGGATTATGCAAGTTTGCTAATTATATTTAAGTCATATCCAAGGTTTCTTAAAAAAAAGTTATTTTGTTTTTGGATTTATTTGTTGTTCACCCCCCCAAAAAAATGCATTTGAGCTTTAACTTCAGTAATACTTATGCTTGTTTTTTTTTCTCCTTTTCTCCATCTTAGCTGTCAGAAGCAGGTAAGAGATCACTTCTTTTTAAGACTTAATTTGGCTTACTGTTTTCCCATGCTTGAGGGAATGCCAGGGATTTGTGTATTCATTTATTTATTTTGGACTGGATGCAAACATGAATTTATCATACCGTAAATCATACTCCAAAATCTTGTCAACTTTGAACATGAACACCATTTACTCCATCTACCTGTATGTTGCATTGTCTAAAGCAATTTGGGCTCAATGAAAGGTGAAAGTCTAAATGAAAGTCTAGCTGGCACCACGTACCAATGGATCATCAGTTTTCACACTGTTTCTGCTGTGTGTAGAGCAAATGAGCAATTTGCTAATGTTCACCAGCATTCTGCCCAATCACCCTGTGATTGTAGGAAAAAAAAATGTAATTTCCTGTTTAACCACTTGAGGACCACAGTGGTAAACCCCCTAAAGACCAGGCTGTTTTTTTCATAATTGGCCACTGCAGCTTTAAGGCCAAGTTGCAGGACCGCACGACACAACACAGTGATTCCCCCCCCCCTTTTCTCCCCACCAACAGAGCTCTCTGATCGCCCCCCAGTTGTTTGATTGCAGCGCTGTACTGTGTAAATAGATGGCGATCACACCGTCTAACAGTCTCCCGAGCGACGATAGCCGCTCGGAGACTGAAGATGGGGCGGGGCTGCACCCTGCGCGCGAATTCCTTCAGTAGCCGGCTACAGGACCTGACGCCAATTGGCGTTAGGCGGTCCTGGGGCTGCGGCCGCGACCACGCCCATTGGCATGGGGCGGTCTTGAAGTAGTTAAGGACAGTTGAAGCAAGAGGGGATGGAGGCTTCCATATTTATTTCCTTTTAAACAAAACCAGTTGCCTGGCAGCCCGGCTGATCTATTTGGCTGCAGCATGCAGCACCTGGTCTGCTGCATGCTTGTTCAGGGTCTATGGCTAAAATTATTAGAGGCAGAGGATCAGCAGGACAGCCAGGCAACTAGCATTGCTTAAAGAGAAAATAAATATGGCTGCCATCGTATGCCCCCTCTTCAGTTATCTTTGAATAGAGCTACTAGTCCAGTTCAGTTTACTGCCATATACAATATTTGTAATATGCTGAATTAGGTTTCCCTGCAGTGCTGATTGTGGACAGGTCAGCTTTACATTTTCAAATCAGAATGCTTACAGCCCATACTGGCAGAGAATAGAAAATGCCAAATCAGTGCCAGCGATGATCGTAACCAGCTAATTACGATTACGCAAAATTTCGCATACATTTTCACAATTAGGCTTATATGTAATTGCGATTTGTAAATTCAATTGATTTTGTATAGTGAATCTTAATTTTGCCTAAAATTTCGCGTAATGTTTGCGTAATTTCGTGCCGACTTTGGTAGTGAATAGCATAGTCCCCATAAATGATAGTGCCACCAAAATTGCTAAGGAGAAAATTGGGTACAAGACACACAAAAAAAGAATTTTCCGAAAAGGCCGTGTAGTTTTTGAGAAAATAGATTTTAAAAATGCAAAGAAAAAATGGGTTTTAAACAAAAAAATGTGTAAAAACCATTTTTTTTGCATATTTAAAATCGATTTTTTCAAAAACGACAATGTCTTTTTGGAAAATTCTTTTTTTGACTTGTACCCAATATTCTCCTTAACATATTTAGTAAATTTGGTAACAATAGCATGTATGGGGGCTTTGCTTTTAACCAATTAATTCGGCACACAATTTTGCGATATTGCGCGGAAATTACATGAAACATTATGAAATATTACTACTACATACGAAATTCATTACGATTTTCACATAAATTTCGCATTATGATTGCGTAAATGCAAATTTCAATGCAAAATTTTGCAAATGTGACATTTCAGCCCACCACTGATCAGTGCTCATACAGTAAGTTATACCAACACACCTTATTCAATCGTAAATAGGTCTGACAGTGACATGGCAAAAGAATAAGCAAGTAACACTTAGAAATGCTAAAAACTTTCTTTTTATTGCACACATTCTGAGATGGTCCCAACTGTACACAGGAATATTAAATTAGTGTTCATACAAACAGTTCCCAAATAGGGGTTTAAATGGAGCAAACTTTAAGTCGTATTTAGTAGAAAAATTACCCCACATTTAATTTTACGCAAATTTCTTACAACTGTGACATGTAGCTCCATATGCAGCATTCAAAAATTGCCTGACACGTGTTTCACAGCTAGTAGCCGCTTCTTCAGAGGCATATGAAAAATACACACAAACAAATCCAGAAGACATAAATGTCTCAAGTATGCTGATAATGAAAAGTAGCGCAACAAGTCTGGCCCTCCTCCGTTCCAAGGATCAGTCGCCTGAAACGCGTGAGGTAATTTGTGTCACTGTTGTATGAAAGCAGAAGAAATTTGTGAAAAAATAAATGTGATGCAATTTGTCTACAAAATATGACAAGTTTGCACTATCTAAACCACTAATTGGGGCCGGTTTGTATGCGCTACTTGTACGGGGGAGGAGCTTGCTGTATTACGGTCTATGTATTGAATAATTTAGTGTTCACCTAAGGTTGCCATTTCTGTTTTTCTAGAATTTTTACTCATGCCTTTATAGTTTCACAAAGATTAAGGATCATCATGAAGCAATATGGGCATTGTGGAATGTTTTCAGTTATTAGGCATGGGTGAACGCTTTTCCATGAAGTGCCACTGTGTAGGAGAACACACATTTTTTTTTCAAGAAGGGCCTGATGCTTGCCTTAAAGGGGAACTTCAGCCTAAACAAACATACTGTCATTAAGTTACATTAGTTATGTTAATTAGAATAGATAGGTAATATAATTTTGTATCCACCCTGTTTTAAAAGAACAGGCAAATGTTTGTGATTCATGGGGGCTGCCATCTTTGTCATGGGGGCAGCAATCTTTTTGGTTGAAAGGAGGTGACAAGAAGCAGGAGACACAGTTCCAACTGTCCTGTGTCCTGATAACCCCTCCTAGCTGCACACGCTAGGCTTCAAATGTCAAATTCAAAATGTAAAAAAAAAAATTTGCACCAAAACAGCAGAACGAGAGCAACAACATTAGAAATCCCACAGCATCAGGGCAAAAAAGCCCGGGCAGTTTTCTTCTGTGCAGCTAAAAATGAGGCTTGGATAAGAGAAACAAAGTTCTGATGCTGTGAAACTGTTAAAGAAACACCAGGCCTTTTCAGTACTGCTGAGTCGATTTTTAGTCCGGAGGTTCACTTTAATATGAATCTTGTAAAAACTCAGTGCATAGGTATCTTGCGACAATGTACATTGTATGATTTAGGATTTTCTTTCGTTAATATACATAACACTTCAAACTCAGAGAGCCTTGTCTGTAACCATCTTTCCATAACAGATTTTTACACATTTATACAGCAGTGGCACATGTTTCCCCATCAAACTATTCATGTCATTGGCTGTTCCTCATAGGGGACCATAAATTAATCTCCTCACCCCAGTTAGAGGCCGTTTTACCTCATACATATTGTTTCATCGCCCGGTCAGTTGGGCACAGGGGGGTGAGCCAAATGACAGCTTACCCTGCTGCCGCTGAAACTCTGGGCAGCATTAAATACTATTCCCCCTATAAGTTGTAGCAAATCAAAGAGGCACTTTATTCAGGGCTCAGCTATTGGCACCTGAATTACTTTTAAAATCCCGCTGCGCTGCTATAGCCATAATAACATTAGTTCTATGGTGGCCCTGAAAGCAGGTGCTACGCGGATTAAAGCATGTACCAAGACCGCCTGTCTCACTTTCCACATCAAACTATTCATGTCACCGGCTGTTCCTCATAGGGGATCCTAAATTAAAACGCTCACCACAGGCAAAAGTCGTTTTACATACCGGTATGGGTTTTTAATCTGAGAACATGCTAACATGCGGATAGTGTCCTGTCCAGCCCAGGGCTCAGATCTGGTACAGATGCAAGGCATGATGGATAACCACAGAGCCATTGTGCTGTCACCAAGTGGAGCTGAGCATAAACATTTACAGAAAACGTCAGACTGTACTAATAATGTAAATAGTTGTGTCTATAGTCCTACCACTAATGAGGACTTTCCTGGAGTCTCATAGAATTATTTTGTATTTATTATTGGTTAAAATCTACCTTTAAACCTTTCACTGACTCATGTTAACAATGACAAATTTGTAAATGGTCTTCTGTTCCCATACAGACATATCCTAAACATGTGTTTCTTGCACTCTATTTTTCCCAGCCACACAAAGTTTTACAACCTCTAATAACTAATCAGTGAGAGCCACACTACAGTTTGACTGCAATTAGAGTCCTTGGGCCATATGCGATTATTTAACTTATCAGCAAAAGGCGCTGGCTAGTTCTAAAATTAGGCAATGAGACCATTGCCTAATTCATTGCAAATAGCATCAACCAGCAAGTTTTCCTCCTATACAATTAAAGATATCACCAGCTGAGAAGCGATTCTTCCCATCAAACAGCTTAGAGCAGTTGAAAGGTCTCTATCCCCCATCTGCAGCTGGCTTTTGTTAGGCATCTTGGAGCCTCCTCTACTAAGGAGATCCCAGATGTTCATATTTAAAATAAGTAAAGGGAGTCATTTTTTTACTCCTTACCAATTTAGTATTTTTTTTAAATAAAAATAAAGACCTTACCCTTGCATTGCTCGTCTCACCGTTGCTGCCGTTGCTGCCCCCAGGTTAACCCGTTACACTGCAGCTGCCCGCCAGAGTGAACCGTCATACTGCTGCTTCTCGTTGGGACCACCCACCCCACCTCTCCTTCTTGACGGCTCTCCTGGATACTTGAAAGCAGGAAGTACTGCAGACTTATTGCAGGATTTGTATCAGCTGTAACAAAGAAATGTTTTTCTTTAAAGGTTATTATGCTGTTGCTTATATTTAGAGCAGAGATGAAGTTTTGAGTTCAGGTCTGCTTTAAGGCATTCAAATGTCTCTTTTATCAGTTCCCAATTAAACTGTCTCATCAGGAAGCAGAACAAGGAACTACAGTGAGCATTATGGTGGACTGACCTCAACTATTCTAAATCTGGGTTTTGCTTCAAATCTAACCACAGGTATAACCATTTATTTGATCAAAGCAAGTGCATTTGGCCGGATATTCCACAAATGTATGAGTACCGGTATCCTTTATCCTGCCTGCTCTAGATGTCCTTCATATTTATCTCTTGGTCCATAAAAAGACTGATGTACTGAAGCTTTTATTAGCTGCCTTCCAGCTTTGTCAGTTACTTTGAGTCAATATTCTGTATTTCTACGCACAATTCGATCAATGCCCCGTAAACCGTACACCAACAAAATCTGTCGATGACCTTCAGGTCACATCCACCCACACAAAGCAAAGTAACAGTGAAAAAATGTTATTAGTCTGGCCGTGATTTATATTTAGAAAATAGAACTGTTCCGGGACAAAGAGACAGCTGTTAATCTCTGCACTGCTGCAAAGTGCATAATTACACTTCGGAGGAATATCAATTTTGTTTCAATAATTATGCCACAGTCATCGGCTTCTAACAGAAGAACAATTTAATAAAGCAAGATTTATCGGCATTCACCCTCCAGAATAATTGTGCTGGAATTTCACGCAAACCCCACTCTATACGTTTCTTACAGATTGTGACTGGCGTGTTAATTATACCTAACAACTTAATGGTATTGTAATATAAACACAGTGTGAGAAAGGAAGAGAAACAGGTGTTTGCATTTAGTCCTCCGCAAGTCATTAAAAGCAGGTGTTCATGTGAAAAGCTATATCACTTATGATATAACAGGTGATCACAGACTGAGAGTGTTCAGTCATGTAGATAAAAAGAAAATATAAAGGTAGATTCGTGTTAAAAATTATGAATTGCTTTCAGATCTTCTTGAAAGTACACACAACGCACCACGAATGGGCCGCCACAAATGGGCATTAATAGGTACATGTAAGAAGGGCCCCTGGTAAAAAAAGAATAAGGGCGGTGGAGGTAGTAGCTTTTAGAATGTCGGTAAAAGTACACATATTCTACTAGTTAATCCCAATAGCAGAGCCGGGAGAAGGTCCTCCAGCACCCAAGGCTGAGACACCAAAGTGCGCCCCTCCATCCCTGCCACCCCAGCCGTCACACACTGATTACTATTAGACTAAGAGGCGCCACAGGGCCCACAACCTCCCCAACACCTTAATATCTACTTTTCTGGCTTGCAGTCACTGCTATGTATCTTCTTTTCTTATTTCTTTCTGCTTGAAACACAATTAGGAATGACAGCTGAATGAATTGTGCGCCCCCTCCTACACTGCGCCCTGAGGCTGGAGCCTCTCCAGCCTATGCCTCGGCCCGGCCCTGCCCAATAGTAAAAAAAAATTGCCATCTTTACCAATATTTTACTATAACCTGACCTTACTGTAACACTAGCCCTCTCTCTTGATGACCGACCCTCCCTGGTGGTGCCTAACCCTAAAACTCCCTGGGTGGTGCCTAACACTACGGACTCTCCCTCTTGGGCTTTCTAAGGATAGAAATCACCCAGTGGTGCCTGACCTTAACCTCTCTAAGCCTATCGCTAAAGACCCCTTTGCTGGTGCCTAACCCTAAAGACCTCCCCTACCACCTAACCCTATATGCCAAATACATTTCCCCCAGAGGCAGCAATGTTATTAGCAATAGCAAAGAATAGCGGGTATAAACTGTAATTTGGGCACCAAAGGTGTCCCATAAAATAGTGGGCGCTGGGACCTCCCCCTATGCAAATTGCAGCTACAAAAATCTCATCCAAATTGCGAATTTGCAAAAACGTATTCACCACACATGTAATGTATTTCAGTGTCATTACCTTCTGTTTGCAATCATTCCTGATTTTAATTTTTGCAAATTTTCTGCATTTAAAATGTGTATGCTTTTTATCATGTGCGATTTACATTTCAATTCAAGTCAATGGGAATGCAGAAAAAATTGTGTTTACACAAAAATCACATGTACCTTTGAAGTTAATTAGCATTAACTTTGCGTTTCAGTATTTTGCATAAAAAAATTCCTTTTAAACTTACACACAAAAAAGAATAGAAAATTGCAAATGCAGAATAGTTATGCTACAGTTGGACTGTTTAGAAAGGAAAGGCCTATTTAGAAGTAGGACGATGGATACAATTGTTGATCTCATTGTTAGAATGTAAGTATACTTGAATTCTGGGTCTCAGGTACTAAAGTCTAGTAAAGACTTGAGATGCAGGGTCTCTTTAAGCATAGTTTCTCGGAGAGAAATTATGCAGTCATTTACAAGAAACATGTTCCTCTAGAACAGGGGTAGGGAACCTATGGCTCGGGAGCCAGATGCGGCTCTTTTGATGGCTACATCTGGCTCACATACAGATCAGTAGGGGTTGATTTACTAAGCTACACTGCTCAAGCAGCACAGCTCAGTGTGGCAGCGCAAGTAAAATTTTCAAATTAGGCAAACTCCAATTGTCCCACCCTGGACCCAGTCAGGTCCAGTGACTTTGTAGGACGAGATCCCAACACTTTGATTGGCCCAATAGGCTGCCTGTCACTTGACAGGCAGCCTATTGGGCCAAAGTGCGGGGATCTCATCCTACAAAGGGAATCAACCCCCAAGTCAACTAGCTAATTGTACAAGCTGTTAGTCAGTATTTCGCCTTTTTAGCTCTCTGGGAAATTGCTGATGTTGCTGAAACCCAAGAAGCTGTAGACACTTGCGCTGCCTGGCGGATCAACTGTATACACATCACCATGGCAACAGGGACGTGAGCCCTCTGCTGTGCATGCACACTGTCCCAGTTTGAAACATATTGTATGGCTCTCACTGAATTACTTTGTAAAGTATGTGGCGTTTATGGCTCTCTCAGCCAAAAAGGTTCCTGACCCCTGCTCTAGAAGGACACATAATTTGTTTTCAGTTGTAACTGTACCGACAGTTAGACGACGAAACGGTAAACAAAGCCGATATTTGGAAAACATTGCATTCCTTGCAACTAGGTTATAAAGCACTGGTGTATTAGATGATGATGTGGGTCACATGCCCATGCCCGCCAATTGTAGGCTTGGGGGTATGGCTCGGGTGATGTCAGAATTTAACTCTTTGATGTTCATATAAAATAGGGAGACAGGATGGCAGAGACTACTTTACTTTACTTCATCTTCTGCATGCTACCCGGCTCTCTACGCTTCCTAGTTAGAATACTAGCTTCCTGTCTGTATGCTGTAAATATATGTGATGTACATAGGACATAGGAAAGACTGTTTATACTCTGAAGAAATCATCATGTAACAAAAGATGCCTGTTGGAATACTTATATAACTCTGATTGCTGAATAAACCCCTTAAAGGTGAAGGTGGCTGTCTCCGCTCTATCTCCTGTATGCTGTCGCTGTGAGTTGCAGCTCTAATGAGTGGCTGGTGCCGGAGTAAAATGTGTGTTGTGTTGTTGCCAATAGCAACCAATGAATAGATTCTTACACTCATAATTGTATTTTTATTTCATGTTTAATTTAAAGAGAAACCATAACCAAGAATTGAACTTCATCCCAATCAGTAGCTGATACCCCCTTTCCCATGAGAAATCTCCTTTTCACAAACAGATCATCAGGGGGCTCTGTATGGGTGATATTGTGGTTAAACCCCTCCCACAGTGTGATATCGGCATCATGGTTCTGGCATCACACAGTGGGAGCCTTGTTGCATTGTGGGAAATAACAGCTGTTTACAGCTGTTTCCAACTGCCAAAAAAGCAAGCAGCATCTCCTTCCACTGACATCACCTCCCAGCAGTACAAATGTCACCATGTAATAAATGTCAGAATGTAAATCAGGGAGATGAAATATTTTACAATGGGCAAACATTGACTAAATCATTTATACATAATTATTGTAAAAAGGAAGGACTTTTTTATTACATTATTTTCACTGGAGTTCCTCTTTAAGTATACAGGTAGTCCCCGGGTTACGAACGCCCGACTTACGAACGACCCGCCGATACGAACGCCGCGACCATAGCTCTGCATCGTCGCATGACGTCACGCCTGCCGGGGACTACCTGTTCTGGCCCGCTGAAAAAGAAGAATATGGGCAGCGGAAGGTAAATAGAGGCCTACTCACCTGATCCTCGGCAGTAGAAGGTGCCCTCGTGGTGCCCGGAAGGTCCGCAGCCCGTCCTCTCGCTTCCTCCATTGTCCCCCGGCGGCTCCTGGCTTCACATGCGGCGCATAATGACGCAATTAGGAAGCGCCGCCACTAGGGGGCTCTTCCTGATTATGTCATTATGCGCCGCATGTGAAGCCAGGAGCCGCCGGGGGACAATGGAGGAAGCGAGAGGATGGGCTGCGGACCTTCCGGACACCACGAGGGCACCTTCTACCACCGAGGATCAGGTGAGTAGGCCTCTATTTACCTTCCGCTGCCCATATTCTTCTTTTTCAGCGGGCCAGAACAGGTAGTCCCGACTTACGGACAGATTCAGGTTAAGAACGAGTGGGCAGTCCCTATCTCGTTCGTTAACCGAGGACTACCTATAATTACACTACCACTTTTTTTTTTTAATACACGGTTTTATTGAAAAATTTGCAAAATCCATAGCATACATACAATAATGATATGCAGAAGTCATCCACTATACAGTTAAGGGTAGCAAAAACAAAGTGCACAGTCAGCATGCATATCAATTGTTGTTAAACAAAAGTGCATTTAAGTGTTTGCAGAACATTAGTATAACCAAAATAAATAGACATCAACAGGACATCCAACACAAAAGTATGATAATTCAAAAAGAAAGAAAACGCTGCAACAATAGAAATCACAATAATCATAGGTGTGTCAAACTCAATGCTACAAAAAGTTACATGATAAATGTTAGAGGTGATGAGGTCCATTTACCCCAGACTTCAGTAAATTTACCAGGACAGCCTCTATGTTGATATACCAGTTTAATAAATGGCAATATTTTATTAACTTTTAACACCCATTCAGAGATCGCTGGATATTGCGGCGTAATCCAACATAGTGGGCTTGATTCACAAAGCGGTGCTAACAGTTAGAGCACTGGTGAAAAGCCCTTTATCACGCCTAAACTCAGTTTAGGGGCCTGATTCACAAAGCGGTGATAACTCAGTTATCACGCCTAAAAGACTTTAGGCATGATAACCATTGCACCACACTGGTGAAAAGCCAGTTTAGGCATGATAAGTTTAGGCGTGATAAGTTTAGGTGTGATAAGTTTAGGTGTGATAAGTTTAGGCATGCTAAGTTTAGATAAGTGTAGATAGTGTGCAAAGTCCCGCACGCAAAGCAGCGCCATTAAACTCTATGCAAAGTGCACCAGACTTTGCTAGCACAAAACTTTTGATCAGCTGTGCACTGCGGTGCTAACCCAGTTGGTGCTTAAACTTATCATGCCTAAACTTATCACACCTAAACTTATCATGCCTAAACTGAGTTTAGGCATGATAAAGGGCTTTTCACCAGGGTGCTAACTGTTAGCACCGCTTTGTGAATCAGGCCCTAGGGGCTCGATTCACCAAGCGGTGCAAAGTGTTAGCACCGTGGTGAAAAGGCCCTTATCACGCCTAAACTCAGTTTAGGCATGATAAGAAGGGCTTCGCGCGAAGTTACCGCGCGTACGCGCGAACGCGTAAGTGCGCGCGCAGCACCCGACGCTTC
The DNA here is from genome assembly GCF_040937935.1 of Hyperolius riggenbachi. Taxonomy (NCBI): domain Eukaryota; kingdom Metazoa; phylum Chordata; class Amphibia; order Anura; family Hyperoliidae; genus Hyperolius; species Hyperolius riggenbachi. The sequence goes on along the minus strand of NC_090652.1, from coordinate 259,543,229 downwards.
GCGCGAAGCTCCCATTAAACCCTATGGGACTTTGCGCGCGCTCTCACGCGCGTACGCGCGAACGCGCTTACGCGCGGTAACTTCGCGCGAAGAGCAGGAAAAATCGGTGATAACTCAGTGGTGAAAAGGTCATCACGCCTAAAGTCTTTTAGGCGTGATAACTGGGTTATCACCGCTTTGTGAATCGAGGCCTAGGTGTGATCATTTTAGGCGTGATAAGTTTAGGTGTGATAAGTTTAGGCGTGATAAGTTTAGGGGCCTGATTCACAAAGCGGTGCTAACAGTTAGCACGCTGGTGAAAAGTCCTTTGTCATGCCTAAACTCAGTTTAGGCATGATAAGTTTAGGTGTGATAAGTTTAGGTGTGATAAGTTTAGGCATGATAAGTTTAGGGGCCTGATTCACAAAGCGGTGCTAACAGTTAGCACGCTGGTGAAAAGCCCTTTATCACGCCTAAACTCAGTTTAGGCATGATAAGTTTAGGTGTGATAAGTTTAGGTGTGATAAGTTTAGGCATGATAAGTTTAGGTGTGATAAGTTTAGGCATGATAAGTTTAAGCACCAACTGCGTTAGCACCGCAGTGCACAGCTGATCAAAAGTTTTGCGCTAGCAAAGTCTGGTGCACTTCGTATAGAATTTAATGGCGCTGCTTTGCGTGCGGGACTTTGCACGCTATCTACACTTATCTAAACTTAGCATGCCTAAACTTATCACACCTAAACTTATCACACCTAAACTTATCACGCCTAAACTGGCTTTTCACCAGTGTGGTGCAAAGGTTATCATGCCTAAAGTCTTTTAGGTGTGATAACTGAGTTATCACCGCTTTGTGAATCGGGCCCTAGGTGTGATAACTAAGTATAGGCGTGATAAGTTTAGGGCCTCGATTCACAAAGCGGTGATAACCCAGTTATCACGCCTAAAAGACTTTAGGCGTGATGACCTTTTCACCACTGAGTTATCACCGCTTTTTCCTGCTCTTCGCGCGAAGTTACCGCGTGAGCGCGCGCGCAAAGTCCCATAGGGTTTAATGGGAGCTTCGCGCGAAGCGTCGGGTGTTGCGCGCGCACTTACGCGCGTACGCGCGTACGCGCGTATGCGCGGCAACTTCGCGCGAGTTTCTTCTTATCATGCCTAAAGTGACTTTAGGCGTGATAAGGGCCTTTTCACCATGGTGCTAACACTTTGCACCGCTTGGTGAATCGAGCCCAATGTATGTTTTGCTGTTAAAGGGCAGTGTAAGTGGGGGGCTCATCACCACCATTTAGCCAGGGCGACCACACTTCCCCCCTTTTTTCCCCACTAGGGGGATGTCCTGCTGGGGATGTCTGATCACCGCCTGCTATGTGTGACAAGTGGGGGGGGGCTCCTCAATGCCCCCCTCCGCAGCGATATTAGGCCTCCCTCTCCTTCCCTCCCTCTCCCTTTCGCTGTGGGCGGCACTGGACGGAGATCTGTCCTGCACCACCTCTGACAGGCTATAGCCTATCAGATGCCGGCGATCCCCGGCCAATCAGAGGCCGGGGATCGTCGATCTCCTTTACAGCGCTGCTGCGCAGCAGCAGCGTATGATGTGAACAGCGGGGATTTCTTCCCCGCGTGTTTACATTTAGCCTGCGAGTCGCGATCGGAGGCTCCCAGGCTGTTCAGGGAGACACCCTCCGTGAACTGCCATGGAAAGGCCGCTCGTTCTGTAAAGTCACTAACCACCAGCCGCCGCCTATCGGCGTTAGGCGGTCGTTAAGTGGTGGTGATGAGCCCCCCACTTACACTGCCCTTTAACAGCAAAACATACATTGGGCTCGATTCACCAAGCGGTGCAAAGTGTTAGCACCGTGGTGAAAAGGCCCTTATCACGCCTAAAGTCACTTTAGGCATGATAAGAAGAAACTCGCGCGAAGTTGCCGCGCGTACGCGCGTACACGCGTACGCGCGTAAGTGCGCGCGCAACACCCGACGCTTCGCGCGAAGCTCCCATTAAGCCCTATGGGACTTTGCGCGCGCTCTCACGCGCGTACGCGCGAACTTCGCGCGAAGAGCAGGAAAAATCGGTGATAACTCAGTGGTGAAAAGGTCATCACGCCTAAAGTCTTTTAGGCGTGATAACTGGGTTATCACCGCTTTGTGAATCGAGGCCATTATTTTTGTAGCACTTATTATTATTTCTTTCGAGTTGACACACACTGATCTAGCAGTTCCAGCATTGCCAGGAATTCACCATCCGATGGCTACAGCTCCCCAGACAACTCTTGACATGCTTTTATTAGTAATGTATCTCCTTGTGCCTTGGCCTTTTATGTTTTGTTTTACACAATGCAGCAGGCCTTCAAACAGCTTGTTTCTCACTAAATGTCAATAGCAATAATAACAGTGTTAATGTAACAGACTGCTTTTTTTTTTCAAGCAATTACCGAACATTTTCAAAGATATGATATAAAAATTATGTTTATTCCTGGAGAAGTAATTACGTGAAGTAATCCTGAGTTTGGAAAGGTCGTATATAATTATGGTCATGAAAAATTCATAAGAGTTATTGATGATCTTATAGTTTTACATAAATTTTCGTGCAATAATATAAACTTGAATATTTTGTGCGCTTCTGCAGGAAACCTGTTATTTGCCTTGTAATACTTTGTCAACTATGTTTTTAAAGCAGCAGTTTGAAGCAAATCTAGGCTAAATTCCTCTCTTCATCATTTTATTACTATACAGTGTACAGGTGGAGTGTCCCAATCCAGAGGGCCCCTCCTACAAACCCTTAGGCAGGGGACACACTTGTCTTTCAGGTTTCTGCAAACATTTTCTGCACACTTGTGTGTTTCTATGAGGAAAAACGCTCATTTTTTAACAACAGCTAATGTAATTGATAAAGAAATCTGACAAAATGTGCAGAATTATCCTGTAGAATGTCTTTTTTTTGCCCCTGAAAAACACATTAGGTGTGAACTAGCCCATTGATTAAAACCAGTTCTCAGTTTTTCTGTGTAGAAACCACGCACGAAAACAGTCAAGTGTGTCGCCTGCCTTACTTGTCGTATTACCTATGGGATTGTGGCAGCCTAAAACATAGAGGTGCATACACGTGCATACACGGCTCGTTTTATGCGCCGGATCGAGCCAGCTCGTCCGAGCGGATCGATTGCCACTCGTCCCCGCCGGCGCTACCTTATCACCGCTCGATTCCCTGCCATTGTCTGCTGGTGGGAATCGAGCGGCATGATCGGGCCAGCGGAATATTATCAGCTGGCCAGATCAGCTGGTCGATACACGGTACAGAAACGTACCGTGTATCCCCAGCATTAAGCTACCTTCCCACAAGTGATTCTAGATCAGGCTTTCTCAACCAGGGTTCCCTGGAACCCCAGGGTTCCTTGAGGACTCTGCAGGGGTTCCTTGGCATTTTCCCCCATCATGGGGGAAGTATAATAGAGCACACTATAATAGGTGGTACTGTAACGAGAAGCACTAAATTGGAGGGTCAGGAGACAGTATAATGAGTGGCCAGGGGCGTAACAATAGGCCCTGCAGCGCCTGCGCCCGCGGGGGGGCCCTCCCCCCCCTGGGGCCCGCTCGGGGCCGTTTTTTGGGGGCTGGAGGGGTGGCAGCATGAGGGGAAAGCCTTGCCCACAGTCGGCGGGGAGAGGGGAAGTTCCCCCCTCTCCCTCACCTCGGGGCTCTCCCCTCTGCGCCCCCCTCCAGCTAGTGAATGTGTGTGGGCAGCGGGCAGCAGCGGCGGCGGGATACATACCTTCTTTCTTGCGTTCCATCGCCGCCTTCTCGCTCTAGCGGCTGACGTCACTTCCGGAAGCGGAAGTGACGTCAGCCGCTAGAGCGAGAAGGCGGCGATGGAACGCAAGGAAGAAGGTATGTATCCCGCCGCCGTTGCTGCCCGCTGCCCACACACATTCACTAGCTGGAGGGGGGCGCAGAGGGGAGAGCCCCGAGGTGAGGGAGAGGGGGGAACTTCCCCTTTCTCCGCCGACTGTGGGCAAGGCTTTCCCCTCATGCTGCCACCCCTCCAGCCCCCAAAAACCGTCCACGAGCGGGCCCCGGGGGGGGGGGGGGGGGATGGCCCGCTCTGAAATTCTGCAGGGGGATTTTCAGGTGTCTGCTGCCCACATTACGATTTTCAGGTGTCTGCTGCCCACATTACGATTTTCAGGTGTCTGCTGCCCATATTATGATTTTCTGGTGTCTGCTGCCCACATTACGATTTTCAGGTGCCTGCTGCCCACATTACGATTTTCAGGTGTCTGCTGCCCACATTATGATTTTCTGGTGTCTGCTGCCCACATTGCGATTTTCTGGTGTCTGCTGCCCACATTACGATTTTCTGGTGTCTGCTGCCCACATTGCGATTTTCAGGTGTCTGCTGCCCACATTACGATTTTCTGGTCACTGCTGCCCACATTGCGATTTTCAGGTGTCTGCTGCCCACATTACGATTTTCAGGTGTCTGCTGCCCACATTACGATTTTCAGGTGTCTGCTGCCCACATTACGATTTTCAGGTGTCTGCTGCCCACATTACGATTTTCAGGTGTCTGCTGCCCACATTGTGATTTTCAGGTGTCTGCTGCCCACATTACGATTTTCAGGTGTCTGCTGCCCACATTGCGATTTTCAGGTGTCTGCTGCCCACATTGCGATTTTCAGGTGTCTGCTGCCCACATTACGATTTTCAGGTGTCTGCTGCCCACATTGCGATTTTCAGGTGTCTGCTGCCCACATTGCAATTTTCAGGTGTCTGCTGCCCACATTACGATTTTCAGGTGCCTGCTGCCCACATTACGATTTTCAGGTGCCTGCTGCCCACATTACGATTTTCAGGTGTCTGCTGCCCACATTACGATTTTCAGGTGTCTGCTGCCCATATTATGATTTTCTGGTGTCTGCTGCCCACATTACGATTTTCAGGTGTCTGCTGCCCACATTGCGATTTTCTGGTGTCTGCTGCCCACATTACGATTTTCTGGTGTATGCTGCCCACATTAGGATTTTCTGGTGACTGCTGCCCACATTGCGATTTTCTGGTGACTGTTGCCCACATTGCGATTTTCTGGTGACTGCTGCCCACATTGCGATTTTCTGGTGACTGCTGCCCACATAAGGATTTTCTGGTGACTGCTGCCCACATTAGGATTTTCTGGTGTGTGCTGCCCACATTATGATATTCTGGTGACTGACTGCTGCCCACATTAGGATTTTCTGGTGACTGCTGCCCACATTACGATATTCTGGTGACTGCTGCCCACATTAGGATTTTCTGGTGACTGATGCCCACATTGCGATTTTCTGGTGACTGCTGCCCACATGGCGATTTTCTGGTGACTGCTGCCCACATGGCGATTTTCTGGTGACTGCTGCCCACATTGCGATTTTCTGGTGAACTCTGCCCACATTACGATTTTCTGTCCCACATTACGATATTCTGGTGAACGCTGCCCACATTACGATTGTCTGGTGAATGCTGTCCACATTACAATTTTCTGGTGACTGCTGCTCACGTTACGATTTTCTGGTGACTGGTGCCCACATTACGATTTTCTGGTGAACTCTGCCCACATTATGATTTTCTGGTGAACTCTGCCCACATTATGATTTTCTGGTGAACGCTGCCCACATTACGATTGTCTGGTGCCCGCTCGGGGCCGTTTTTTGGGGGCTGGAGGGGTGGCAGCATGAGGGGAAAGCCTTGCCCACAGTCGGCGGGGAGAGGGGAAGTTCCCCCCTCTCCCTCACCTCGGGGCTCTCCCCTCTGCGCCCCCCTCCAGCTAGTGAATGTGTGTGGGCAGCGGGCAGCAGCGGCGGCGGGATACATACCTTCTTTCTTGCGTTCCATCGCCGCCTTCTCGCTCTAGCGGCTGACGTCACTTCCGGAAGCGTGGGCAAGGCTTTCCCCTCATGCTGCCACCCCTCCAGCCCCCAAAAACCGTCCACGAGCGGGCCCCGGGGGGGGGGGGGGGGGGGGGATGGCCCGCTCTGAAATTCTGCAGGGGGATTTTCAGGTGTCTGCTGCCCACATTACGATTTTCAGGTGTCTGCTGCCCACATTACGATTTTCAGGTGTCTGCTGCCCATATTATGATTTTCTGGTGTCTGCTGCCCACATTACGATTTTCAGGTGCCTGCTGCTCACATTACGATTTTCAGGTGTCTGCTGCCCACATTATGATTTTCTGGTGTCTGCTGCCCACATTGCGATTTTCTGGTGTCTGCTGCCCACATTACGATTTTCTGGTGTCTGCTGCCCACATTGCGATTTTCAGGTGTCTGCTGCCCACATTACGATTTTCTGGTCACTGCTGCCCACATTGCGATTTTCAGGTGTCTGCTGCCCACATTACGATTTTCAGGTGTCTGCTGCCCACATTACGATTTTCAGGTGTCTGCTGCCCACATTACGATTTTCAGGTGTCTGCTGCCCACATTACGATTTTCAGGTGTCTGCTGCCCACATTGTGATTTTCAGGTGTCTGCTGCCCACATTACGATTTTCAGGTGTCTGCTGCCCACATTGCGATTTTCAGGTGTCTGCTGCCCACATTGCGATTTTCAGGTGTCTGCTGCCCACATTACGATTTTCAGGTGTCTGCTGCCCACATTGCGATTTTCAGGTGTCTGCTGCCCACATTGCAATTTTCAGGTGTCTGCTGCCCACATTACGATTTTCAGGTGCCTGCTGCCCACATTACGATTTTCAGGTGCCTGCTGCCCACATTACGATTTTCAGGTGTCTGCTGCCCACATTACGATTTTCAGGTGTCTGCTGCCCATATTATGATTTTCTGGTGTCTGCTGCCCACATTACGATTTTCAGGTGTCTGCTGCCCACATTACGATTTTCTGGTGTATGCTGCCCACATTAGGATTTTCTGGTGACTGCTGCCCACATTGCGATTTTCTGGTGACTGTTGCCCACATTGCGATTTTCTGGTGACTGCTGCCCACATTGCGATTTTCTGGTGACTGCTGCCCACATAAGGATTTTCTGGTGACTGCTGCCCACATTAGGATTTTCTGGTGTGTGCTGCCCACATTATGGTATTCTGGTGACTGACTGCTGCCCACATTAGGATTTTCTGGTGACTGCTGCCCACATTACGATATTCTGGTGACTGCTGCCCACATTAGGATTTTCTGGTGACTGATGCCCACATTGCGATTTTCTGGTGACTGCTGCCCACATGGCGATTTTCTGGTGACTGCTGCCCACATGGCGATTTTCTGGTGACTGCTGCCCACATTGCGATTTTCTGGTGAACTCTGCCCACATTACGATTTTCTGTCCCACATTACGATATTCTGGTGAACGCTGCCCACATTACGATTGTCTGGTGAATGCTGTCCACATTACAATTTTCTGGTGACTGCTGCTCACGTTACGATTTTCTGGTGACTGGTGCCCACATTACGATTTTCTGGTGAACTCTGCCCACATTATGATTTTCTGGTGAACTCTGCCCACATTATGATTTTCTGGTGAACGCTGCCCACATTACGATTGTCTGGTGAATGCTGTCCACGTTACAATTTTCTGGTGACTGGTGCCCACATTACGATTTTCTGGTGAACTCTGCCCACATTATGATTTTCTAAAGGCCCACATTACGATTTTCTGGTGAACTCTGCCCACATTACGATTTTCTGGCCCACATTACGATTGTCTGGTAAAATGCTGCCCACTTTACAATTAATTTACAGTGAAACGCTGCCCCATTACGATTATTTGGCACCTATGGGGGGGGGGGGGGGCCCATCCAAATATTCGCAGGGGGGCCCAGTGATTTCTAGTTACGCCCCTGTGAGTGGCAGTGTAATAGGAGATAGTGAAATTAGCAGCCTAACCTATTTAAAGACCATGCCTCCTGAAAAATAAATGTAGGGGTTCCTCCAGACCAAAGAATTGTTTGCAGGGGTTCCTTGAGACCCAAACGTTATTTACAGGGTTCCTCCAAGGTACAAAGGTTGAGAAAGGCTGTTCTAGATATCTAGCTGAAGAGATGATAGAGAAAGGGTAATATGCTTAATATTCTGTTGATTTAATTTATTAATTTTTTGGCATTATGTTCTGTTAAGATGTTAGCAAGAAGTTTTTTAGAAGCTCTTTTTTAAGCCATTTTTTTAACAAGATTATTACAAGTTTTACACAGCTATTATATACACAGCTATTGATACAGATGAGACTACTTTTGATCTTATTCTACATAACACAACTGTTATATTCTTTTTTGCATGTACTTAGAAGATTGATGATCACTTGGCTATAAAGGCCATAATGAGATGGAATACAGTTAGAAGGAAACACTACTTGGAACTGTTTATATTTTGTATATTTGCTGTATGATAAGCAAATGCAATTTTTTATATAAAATCCCATACTGTCTGAGTGCTCAATCTATAATTACTGTTATAGAGGGTTCAGACCCCACTATGAAGGATTTATATGATAGCAACGCTTTAAGGGCTGGTCCTTTACTGAGTTAGCAATCAGGAAAAAGGCAAGAACCGCTCAGGGTTTTTGACAACACTAGCCGATCGGTAGCACCCAGCTGGTTAGTTAATATGCCTCATGGAGTTTAGAGGAGCTTTAACACAGGATTGAACTTCATCCCAATCAATAGCCGATACCCTCTTCCTCACGAGAAATCCTTATCTCGTATCCAAACTCTGATCAGAGGTGCCCATACCCTAATGCACATTGGTCCAAGGCACTGTGTATTGACCTGAGGAAGTGGGCTAGTACCTGTGAAATGCGTTGTCTATGTGTTTTGAATAAGTAAATTTTCCAGTTGAACTGCTGTCCTATCTTTCCAAGAGGTAAGAGATCACCTCTCCTTTTTATGAATTTTTTATATCTATAGAAAACTATTATTCCAATACTCTGGGCACCTCCACCCCTACACATTTCCAAATGGTAAGAGGGTGGCACATAGGGCAAGATCAGCGCAGCAAAATTGGCTGATGGAAGCAAAAAGCCCTCATTGGCAGCTTTATACTTCTACTGCCATGCACTGCATGGTATTTATAACTATGCGTTGCCATATTCATTGATATCCTTTGGGGAGGATGCTCGGGTCAGGGTACCATCAAGCATTTATTATGGGGTACCATAATTTCTAGTTATACTTCTGTCCTCCACGATAGATTTCTTCATTAAAATTTGAACTAGTTTGGAAATGCTTTCAAGGGCAGATTTCTGGAAAGGCCACAAAGGCCCAGGCCTTGGGTGCAGCAGCCAAAGGGGGCAGCTGAACATAACGGAGGAGTTGCTACATAGAAAAGAGGAGGCTGAAAATGGTGAGCAACACATGGATAAAAAAAGTCCTTGAGGTTTTGAGCAAGCACACCATCTGGCAAGTCTGATTGCTTGTCTGATGCAGTGGCTTAAGGTGGCCACACACCATACAATTTTTTAAATATCTGTTTAATTTAAGAATTGCAATAAATTTTTCTGACTGATTGTAACATTTCCAAAATATGACCAATGTACCACACACCTATATTACATTTTTTCCCCAATTATGATAAAAATGATTGGAAACTCTGTGAAAATTGCTTGGGTGTGTATATTAATAAACTGACAATCTAACACACACCATACAATCTTTAGAAAAATTGAAGAAAAATATCTGGCATTCCGGATAGATACAAATCGAAAAAAACGGGAAATCCGATCGGATTTTTCAGTCGAATGAAAAAAAAGCTTTCGACTTTTTAGGGAGATCCGAACGTTTTTATCGAATTGCCGTAAAATCGGATCATTTTATTGTATCGTGTGTGGCCACCTTTAGGCATTGCCACAGGGTAAGTAAATATGTAGAGTATCAGCACACCACTTTTCAATGAATAACAATTAGTGCTTCAGAATCCACAGTAATCCGACAATTGTTTTGGGTCTTCGCAGGGTCCTCCTATATTACACCTTGATAAAGGGGGACTCTGCAAGGTCCCCGAAACAATTGTTGGATTACTGTTTATTCGGAAACACTAATAAAGCGTGCTATTCATTGACAACTGGTATGCTGATACTCTATGGGACACGTGGAAAAGGGGAAACTGATGCCCAAGGGAGCTGTTCATGAAAGAGAGAGGCTATAGTAAATGAATGATACACAAGGAAGAGGGGGCTGCACATGAAATGGGGGGGGGGGCACTGCTGCAAAAGAAAGTAGAGCCACAACATACTTGGCCTAGGAGCACAAAAAGTATAAATCCGCTAAGTGACAGGGAATATGTCCATATTCATAGATTGTTTTTTAATTACTGGAATTAGCAGTGCTGGCTCAATCACTAAATGGAATAAGGTTCAATAATGGGATAGCTGCAAGATGTCTGACTGCAGAATGGTTGTACACATAATGTCTGATACGTGGGGCTGTGGGAGGAGGCAGAAAGTATGATGATGAACATCCTGTATACATGCAGAACTTGAACAGCAAGCCTTCTTTTCCTCAATCTATCATCCAGCTTTGATTTTACAGTAGCTTTCTCATGCATTGTTCATCCATCTTTCCATAGAGATCGATCAATAGCTTCTATTCTCTTTGCTGATTGTGTGTACTGTATAAACCCCTAATGAGTAATAAAACAGGACAATACAGATGGATATGGGGGATAACGATAAAACCTTAACAGGGAACCCATCATGTGGGAATCAGATTTGGAGAAGTGGCAGCTGCAAGCATCTGCCTACTCCTCTACTCCTATAAATCTATCCCATTTATTTATTTTATTGTTGTTTCAAGATGGCTAAGTGGTCAGCATTAAAGTGACACTGAAGCAAAAAAAAAACCAAAAACTTACGATATTATTCATTGGATGTGTAGTACGGATAATTCATAGAACATTAGTAGCAAAGAAACATATCTCATATTTTTATTTTCAGTTATATAGCTTTTTTTCTAACATTGCATCATTCTCTAATATTTGTTGTTTACAAATTACAGTCTATTCTAAACTATGAAACAGGGAAGAGCTAATTACCCTTTGAACAAACAAGAAACAGTGAGAGACAGGTTGACATAAGTGCTTCAGAAAACAGCACTGTAGATGACCAAAATCGAAGAGCTCAGAGAAGCTCTTTTGCATAGATAACAACTAAAGTTTCTTAACTCTTCCTGTACTGAAAATAATATGAGACTCATATCTGTGCTACTAATAATCTATTTCTTAGCTGTACTACACATACAATTCTTTTTATCATAAGTTTATTTTCACTTCAGATTCCCTTTAAACTGTGTATGATTGACAACTGGGCTCCACAATACCAGGTATACAGTAAAAGTCTCACGCTCATTTATAATAAAGCGGGATGCGCCAGCTACAACGGACCACACTCAATCCACAACGTAAATTTTCCCAAATGGCGAGCAGCGCTCATGACAGATACAGTTCCCAGAGAGGATGAGGCCTTTTACTCCTAGTCTCAGAGATATTGTAAAGTCACCCTGTAAAGCAATTAAAAAATGCACATAGTGCCTCATGCTGTTATATAACGAAGCACCATTGTTATCACAACAATCAGTATTCAGAAATGTGTGCCCACACCGTCCAACAGAAGCCAGTCCCACCCCATAGTGGGTCACACTCACCAGATAGCTTCTTCCTCCAACATCTGGGAACAAGGCAACAAGAGGATGTGCAACTCAACCCGAAAATCTCTAATAGTGTAAAAACTTTTACTAAAATCACTAACACAAGCAGTACTATGCTTACATTCCAAATGATGACTACAGGCACATCACATAGGTAGCAGGAAAACGGCACGGAGTGAGCGGCCATGGCCAGCACATCTCCTGAGGATAATATCAGCCACACCACTCTCCTTCCTGGTTGAGAGAATATCCAGTGTGTCTCCATTCTCTTCTCTATGCTTTTCATCAAGAATGACTCATCGGGCAATGGTCAGCCTTCGCATCTTACAGTGCTAGAATCCCAGATTGAATTTCCAGCTGCTAACTGCATAGAATTTGTATATTTTTTCAATGCTTGCATGATTGTCCTTCAGGTCAGGGCTGCCTTCATGGCATCACAGGGGACTACTGTATGGGGCCCAAGTGAATCTGGGGCCTGGTGAACAGTGCCAAACATGGGCCCCGGCTGCAGACTGTGTCTTTCTGTGTCTGTCCTTCTGACTGCCCATTAATGTGATGAGAGATGTCGAAAGGCTCATCCAGGAGTTACCTTAGACAGTTAGTGATTAATGTAAACCTAAAACAAATGGGAGAAAAGGATTTTTACTTCCCTGGGGCTCCTTCCAGCCCCCTGTAGTCCGTCAGCTCTCTCAATATCCTTTCAGTCCAATCCGTTGTGCTCCTGTGAAGTCCACACAATCCAGCTTGGTTGCGGGCACTGCGCATGCACTGTTCCAGGCCGTGTGCCTCCTCCATCATGCTCCGATAAGCCTTCAAAAGATTGTGATTTGCCATGTGGAGGCAGAGGGGAGTGAGGGGGGCCCAGTAGGTTTGCCCAGTATGGGGCCCACAAATTTTTGATGGCGGCCCTGCTCCAGGTGGTAGAATGTGGTAGGGACATTAGGTAGTGAGATCCACAGAGGGACAGTTAGTGATGTAAATTGCTTGATGTCCTCTGTAAGGTGGTGTGGAAAATATGTTGAAAAAAAATGCATAGCAATATAATGCCTGGTTCACAAAATACAATTTCCTGTTGATGGGCCAAATTGATAATTCCAGCATGTCCGATCTGATCCAGATCAAAAGTGGGATCAATTTTCAGTTCAATACTGCACAAAATTGATCCCATTCTGGATCGTGAGCAGATGTGACATGCTGGAAATGATTGATTCGACCCATTGATCTGAGGGGAAATTGTGTCGTGTTTACCAGCCTTGAGGCAAGATACATTGCTCTAAGGAGTTCTCCATGAAGGTGTATCTATCAAGCTCAAACTAGTTAACTTTAGAAGGGTTATGCTTTGGTGTGGAGCCTGAAAAGGCGAAATGTAAAGGTGGATCAAGCTCTTAGTATGTTGGTTATGAAGGACAATTGGTATTGGTAGGTCCTGTTTGGATATGGGGTTGAAGATGGGTAGGTATATAAGGTGTCATCATACTTCGATTGACGGTTGAAAGGTAAGAATTGGTCATGCTTGCTTTAGAGTGTTGTGAAAGGTGTGATAGTTAAGGTGGGTCTTTTTGGGTATAGCTGTTATGAAGGGTAGGAGTGAAGTGGTAGGACATTATTGGGTGTGAAGACTGTGAAAAGAGTGGTTTAGTGATGGGTTATATTTAACTGAGGAGATCATGAAGGGCAGAAGTGTATATGTGATTCCTACTTGGGAAGTGGCGTATATGAAGCACATCAGTGTAAAAGCAGAGCCTGCTCAGGTGTGTTGGCTATGAAGAACAGAATATAAAGGTGGGAGGTGGAGCCTGTGTGTGAGGGGTTAAAGATGGCTCATGTGTAGGGCTTAAAAATTATGAATTTAGGGATAAAGAGCAGTTGTGTCCTAGACTGGAAAACATGCAGCATCTCAGAAGCAATTTTATTGTGTCAAATGACCTCTCACACCACCCATATGGAGCCACACTCTGTTCGGGTTCAGGCAGGTCTAGCAGGAAAGAAACAAAGCAAAGGAAAAGCTGGAAAAGTTTAGAGATGATTAAATAAACCATTGCAATCTTTATACTTGCCCCAAAAGGAAATATTTTGTTCCACTTAAAGTGCAGGTATACTTTATGGAATACAACGGTTCAAACTAGTTAATATGAAGACACAATAAGAAATGTCTCTTGCAGCTAAACAATTGTCAAGTGCTCTTCCAAAAATATAATATCTACTACTATGTATAGCTCGAAATGGTCCTTTGAAGGACACAGTCATCCACAACACTGTCCTACATATAAATGATTACTCTTGGTGGGGATTTCCCACAGTGAGGACAACTACTTACAGTCAAATCAGGTGGTTTCAATCCAAGGCGCTCAGCGCAGAGTGCCAAAACTGGGCGGGAAATAGCACTAGTGCTATGCTGCATGCCCCGCCCCAGGGTAAGTCAGGGATCTGGAGATTGCCGAACCCTTAATTACTTCTGCCTCACAGTTTCTATGACTTGGAGAGGGAATAGTATTCAATGCAACGCCGCTGGGTATTTGAACAGCAGCAGGGTCATTCAGCTCATCCTGCGCCCAGCTTGCCGGCGGCACTGTAATACGTACGCCTCTTTGAGGAACCCTGCTCTGGATTAATGGAATGTGAAATCTAGTTATTATAGTGTAACATTGTATTTATTATTGTTTAGTATTTACATAGTGCTGACATCTTCTGCAGCGCTGTACAGAGTATATTGTCTTATCACTTAACTGTCCCCTTAGAGGGGCTCACAATCTAATCTCTACCACAGTCATATTGCTATGTATGTATCATATAGTGTATGTATCATAATCTAGAAGCCAAATAACTTCTGTTTTTGAGATGTGGAAGGAAACCAGAGTGCCCAGAGGAAACCCACACAGACACGGGGAGAACATAAAAACTCAGTGCAGATAGTGCCCTGGCTGGGATACAAACGGGGAACCCAGTGCTGCAAGGTGAGTGTGCTAACCACTACACCCAAGGGCGTATCTGGGTAATATAGAGCCTATAGCAAACTCTGGAATTGCGCCCCCTATCCTCTAAAAACAGCATCCTTTCTCGCGTACATTTGTTATGATTGCCTGTGTTTTTTGGGCTTTGGATATTTCTGAAGTTACATTTTTGGAAATATCTCTTCTTATTCCCTTTCTACCCTCTTTTCTAACACTAACCCCAGTGGGCCCTACATGTTCCCCAGTTAACAGAATTATTCTGATCTGAGGTATAGGTGATGGGAGACATGGGGGCCCAGCACAGGGGCAGGCATGACGGTGCAGCACAAGGGTAGGAAAGGCACCCATGATGCTGTGGCGCCCATGGCACAAGCCATGCCTGCACCCCTCTAGATACGCCTCTGACTACACCACTGAGCTGCCCACTAAACCACTGTGCATGGCACTGTTTAAATAAGCCGATGGGTGGACTTTTAGCCCATGTCATACATGCTTCACCTTAAACTGAAGATATAAATAAACCTTCTGGCAGTTTGTTCTGATAAAGCACTCAGCATAGTTACTTTCTTTAATGCAGCCCTTATGTTTCTTTTACAGCATGCTAAAAAAAAATGTTCCTCTCCATTCAAATAGAGTGTCTCCAGGGAACAGAATTCATAACAAGCATGGGGAAAATACCAATAGATGTATTTTAGCGCTCTGTAAAAATAAAAAATGGTCTCTTAAAGTGGTTAACTTCTCCCGAGGTATTTGTTTTGTGTTCTCTCTGGAAATATGGTACGAAAAATAAACTGAAGCTGTAAAAGTTTTGACAAGGGCATATGAGAGGGTCTCTTAACTGGTACAAAGTTATTATGACAGAATAACAGCATGCAAAATAAATTTAATACGGTAAGCCATATGTGCATATGGCTTCACCAAGCTGTAACTGCAGCAGCTAGCAGTATAGTCACGGCAAGCTTAAAGCAATCTTTTACTTAAATCGGCTTTTAAATGTGGCATAACTTATTCTTTCTCCAGTTATTTATTTTAATAGTATTGGAGCTGCCATCTTCTTGGTGATGTTTACACTATGTACAGAACAGGAATAATTTAAAGCATTTTAAAGGAAATCTGAAGTGAAAATAAACTTATGATATACTGTCAGGATCTCTCCTGAAGCATGTTCTGTCGGTTGCAGTCCTGACTTATCTGCTTGCATTCAGTTGCTCAGTTTGGATTGCATTCGCAGTAAGTCTCATTGTCATTTGCAATCACTCGGCAGTTCAGAGCAGCTCAGGATGCTATAATGATTCCGCCTATTGCTTGCTGCAGTTGAACCGCAGCCAGATAGCCCTGGATTTCCTACATGCATGTTATTGCATAATATTGCATGTATTTGTTGTGAGAGTCCTTTCCATTTACAGTCAGCTAGCAGCTTGTAATCAGACTAGCTCCGGATTGCATGATTACCATTCAGCTGTGTGGGAATTTGCATATCTGCATCCACTGGCTGATGTCCACATAAAGGGTTACCTCCCATTTCAGACCCCGCCCGACATAGCGTACAGCTCCCTGAGTTGTTGCTGGGTCCATGCTGTGAAAGCATTGTGTATTGCCTTGCTTTGTATTTCCCTGCCTGCTGAATGTTTGCTGAACCCGCGGGGGTCAGTGAAGTCCACTATCCTGCTAATTGGAGACTGCCTTCATCACGCTGGTGACTGGTAGTTATCCTTCTTGCCTTGTTCCTGAGGACGTAACTGAAGCAGCGGTTGCCATTAGTTACGCTCCTACCTGTTTGTCTTGTCTATGTCAGTGTGAATGTTTGTCGTTGCTGGGGCAGTGACTAGATTGGCAAAGCATTCCGTCTGTCTGTCTGTTGTTTGTCTTGTTACTCAGCCTGAGGCTTGGTGCGGCGTCACACTAAGCAGCCATTGTGTCTTGTTATTTGTGGCGGTATCAGAAACCCAGAGCAGCGGTTGCTCTGGGCAATCTCGCTCCGTTGTTCATTACTCCTGTGACAACCTGTGTAGCCATTTCCATCCCCCAGCTACATATCCTTGTTGTCTGGTGGTACTCTGGCTTTCTTGCCCTCAGCTGTTATACCTTGCACCTTAAAGGCCGGGGTGTAACTGAAGTCAGGTAGGTTGTTGCTCTTAACCTCCTGTTCAAGCGGGGACGTGCCACATAGGGTGAAGGATGTGGTGGTAGATTGGGGCATAGCAGCTGAAAAGAAAGCAGGAGATCTGCCAGGCATTACATATACGGTAATGATTTGTATGTGTAGTACTGCTAAAAAATTAAAAATTATTAGCACAGATATGAGTCTCATATTGTTTACAGTACAGGAAGAGTTAAGAAACTTGTTGTTTTCTATGTAAATGAGCTTCTGTGAGCTCTGCAACTTTATAAAGTCATGGACAGCACTGTCTTTTGAAACACTCATCTCAACTGTCTCTCATTGTTTCTTCTTTGTTTATGGTTTTCCCGCAGAGATAAGTTCAAACGGTGAGTAGCCTGCTGTTTGAAATCATTTAAAATGCTGAGTGTATTGTGGAAACTGCAATTATTAGAGAATGATGCAATGTTATAAAAAAAAAGCTATATACCTGAAAATAAAAATATGACAATATTTTCTTTGCTACTAATGTTCTATACACAACCAATTCATTACTTCATGAGTTTTTTTTTTCACTTCAGTGTCACTTTAAGCAATGTACACGACTACACGTATAGGGGTGATGCCCCCCCCCCCCCGACCCTTACCCTTGTCTACCCTTAGTGGCCCTCACAGCCTGGTGGTTCATCTTGCATTGGTCATAAAACAGGTGTGAACATCATAATCTTCACACCTATAACAAGAGTAGCCACAAAAACACCTGATCTGAAGGATGGACCACTTTATTAGAGGGAGTGAAGTAGTAATTAAGCCCCCTTACAGCTCAGAGCCCCCCTCCGATCGTAGGGACTGCTCCCCTTTAATTATGCCCCTGGTGTGCATGGTTATTTGGAGATAGCAAACAACTCCATCATGATAGATCAGCGTTGGATGAGTGATTTAGGGTCACCCTCTACAAATAAAGGACACACACTCAGGCCAAAAGACAGCAACTGAAATGTCCAGACCGGATCATTCATGATGGCATGATGGAGTTGTTTGCTATCTCCCAAAACCTGTGCACACCAGGGCTATAACTACAGGTTGTAAGGTGGCTCCGACTAATACTTCACTCCCTCCGATAAAGGGGTCCATCCTTTAACATCAGGTGTTTTTGTGACTACGCTTGTTATGGGTATAGACATTACAATGGCCACCCTTGTTTCATGACCCTTGTTAGATGGGCCCCCAGGCTGTGAGAGTCTCCAGGGGTAGGCAAGGGTAAGGGTGTGAAAATTGGGGGCCCCATCAAAGTTTTGCTGGGGGGAGCCCAGGATTTGTTGTCATGCCCCAGGTGCACACCATCAAGTATGGACAATAGTTGGCAAAATGGATCCACCAGTTTGGATCAGTCCATATGGCCAAAAACCATTCTTTGTCGCTGACTTTTGCGATTGTTGCACACTGTTCGGACAACCGGTTATCTGCCAATCTGTCTGCCCTCATGAATTTTGGTTCGTAGGGTAGACTGATGCATATTTGGACTTCTGTGTGTTCGGTCTTCTGCCTTATTTAATTTTTTCTTTCTTTTTACTGGATCAAGGTGTATTAGAAGACTTTGGGCTTGATTCATTAACCATTTAAGCCCTCGGTCGTTTTCCCTTTATGCATCCGAGCAATGTTCACCTCCCATTCATTAGCCTATAACTTTATCACTACTTATCACAATGAACTGATCTATATCTTGTTTTTTCCGCCACCAATTAGGCTTTCTTTGGGTGGTACATTTTGCTAAGAGCTGCCTTACTGTAAATGCATTTTAACAGTAAGAATAAGAAAAAAACTGAAAAAAATCATTATTTCTCAGTTTTTGGCCATCATAGTTTTAAAATAATACATGCCACCATAATTAAAACCCACGTATTGTATTTGCCCATTTGTCCCGGTTATTTCACCTTTTAAATTATGTCCCTATCACAATGTATGGTGACAATATTTTATTTGGAAATAAAAGAGCATTTTTTCCGTTTTGCATCCATCACTATTTACAAGCTTATAAAAAAAAATAAAAAAATAGAAATATTTCATCTTTACATAGATATTTAAAAAGTTTAGACCCTTAGGTACATATTTATGTGTTTTGTTTTTTTATTGTAATGTTTTTTGTTTTTTTATTATTAAACATTTTATGTGGGTATTTATGGGAGGGTGGGATGTAAATAGTATTTGTTTTGAATCAAGCCCATTGCCTTATAATATATCTGCAGTCAGGTAGAGAAAATTGGAGAACTGTTCATGAACGCTAAAATGTGATTTCATGTCATACTAGTATGTTGCTTTCCGGTGTTTCTTGTAAAACTTTTGTATACATACAGCTTTCAATCCAAAGAAACAATATATAATTTACATTATTTAATTTACTTTAAAAAAAAAAATTACAACTTCCTGGCGGTGATGCTGATCTTTTCTTTGTAGGAGTGTTTGCTTCATACAATTAATATATGCAGGCAGTGGACTCAGCATGATGTCAGAACATCTAATCTGCATACTGGTTCTGGGCTAGTGATTCAGGAAGTTTTTAAAGCTCACATGAACTGAGAGGGATATGGAGGCGGCCATATGTATTTAGCAGTAACCCCAAGCTACACTCGTAGATGCCACTAACAAGATAATAAGTAGTGCGGTTCCACCCCTAAATATGCAATATGTCAAAGTTCAATATTCAAAAGACAGTGATTTTTTTGAAACAAAACTCTCTTGTTTAACCAGTTAAGCCCACAGGGTTGAATTTTTTTTACATCCGAGCAACTTTCACCTCCCATTCATTTGCCAATAACTTTATCACTACTCATCACAATGAATTGATCTATATCTTGTTTTTTCCGCCACCAATTAGGCTTTCTGTGGGTGGTACATTTTTCTAAGAGCCACTTTACTGTAAATGCATTTTAAAAGGATGAATAAGAAAAAAACGGAAAAAAATCATTATTTCTCAGTTTTCAGCCATTATAGTTTTAAAATAATACATGCCTCCATAATTAAAACTCACGTATTGTATTTGCCCATATGCCCCGGGTATTACATCGTTAAAATTATGTCCCTATCACAATGTATGGCGACAATATTTTATTTGGAAATAAAGGTGCATATTTTCAATTTGCGTCCATCACTATTTAGAAGCCCATAATTTATTAAATCATATTGATATACTCCTTTGACATGCATGTTTAAAAAGTTCAGACCCTTAGGTAACTATTTATGTTTTGTTTTTTTTTTTTTATTATTGTAATTTTTTTTTTTTAAAATTTAAACTTGTATGTGGGTATTTTTTGGTGTGGGAGGTAAACAGGTTTTTTTGTAATGTATTTAAATGTGTTTATTTAATACTGTGTGTTTTTGGTGTAATTTGCTATTTGGCCACAAAATGGCCACAATCAAAAAGTCCTGGGAGCGATCGATCTCGCTCCCAGGCAGAAGAAAGGAGACCAGATCTCAGAAAAGCCGCAGCGTCTGAAGAGATGCTGTCGGCTTTTCTCCTGGGGGGGGTCCGATCAGCGAAAGGGATTTATAATCCCTTTCACTGATCGGTGGGCTAGCAGCCAGCAGCGGGGGCGCACACGGGGGGGGCCCGCGGGAGTGTGCGCAGCCTAACTGGACGAAAATTTTCGGCCAGTTAGGCTTAAGTGGTTAATCTTCATGCGTAATTTCTTCAAATTGTGGGCAATACATGTAGATACAAAACATCAGACTTTCACTTCACATCAAAGACTGCCTGGCTGACACGTGTTTCACGGCCAAAAGCCACTTCCTCAGAGGCACACCGTATACACAAAGCATCCGTGGGCCTACGACCAAGTCATAACCGCAATCTGAGTAGTTATGTCGCGAACCTCCGATTTTCAGTTCGCGAACCCGGTTGAAGTCTGACAGGATTAGCAACATGCTTTTTTCAGGTGTGTGATTCAGACACTACTGCAGCCAAAGAAATCAGCAGGACTGCCAGGAACTAGTATTGTTTAAACGGAAATAAGTATGGTAGCCTCCATATCACTCTCAGATCAGGTGTTCTTTAAGGCTGGGTATCAGCTAACACAGCAAGTAGAATTTCTGAAAGGAAACTAAGCAGGAATATGAAGATGCCATTGCTGACTTCCTTAAAAAAAAACTACTTGCACAGGTGTACTGATTTTATTGCGTGTATATAATAAATTCTAAATGGATAATCCAGAACAAGTATGCAAACTCATTGATAACAGGAAATTGTAGGCTCCCTTAGGGAGTCATACATATAAATAAGGGTGTACCAAAAATTAGTATTGACACATATTACAATAAATGTAAATTTCTATTTAAAAGATACATAGTTGTAGTCACATTAAATGCATCTATATTGTACATAGTAGCGTCTTTAGTATGTTCATATAATAGCTATATGCATACACTGTACAAGGCCTAATTCACTTATGGCAGTGCATCACTTGGTTTAACTGGCCTTACACGTTTTGCGGCCCTTGTGCCGCTTCCACAGAGGTTTAATGACTAAATAATAGTTTTGGTAATAGTCATATTATCATATTCCATAATCCAGAATCTAGAAGATCATAATTTTCACTAGATCAACTTAATGGGAAAGCTGAGTATAATTCTCTGTGAGTTCTGGAGCATACAAGCCACACAAACCATCAGCATTAGTGATGAGCTAAAATTTTGCATAGCAATACTTTCGTTGTGAAATTCACAGTAACGGTGCAAAATCATAATGCAAAATGTCCAATTTTTGCAAAATGAATTTTGCATGTAATCCTAATTAGAATGCATAAATTTGCTCTAACTTGTAATTTGGCTAAATATTCATTCAAGTGAAAATGGGTTTTCTCATGCTCATTGACTCCAATGCATTTGGAGGAAATGAATTTTCCCCACATGCCCATAAATTTGCTCATCTATGATAATATTTGTTTAAAATATGTTAGTGAAATCCATGAGCATCATTTAATGTAACTTGGGAAAATTGCACAAATTCAAGATTACATGCAAAATTGTAATTACAATCAAGATTGTAGTTGTGAAAATTATGCGAAGATTCGTGAAACAGAAATTATCCATTATGATCAACACTAATCAGCATACTGGTGTATACCTTGACCAGATAACGTGCTGATAAAGCATAGGATGCTTAAATCGGGATTGTCAACCATAAAATCAAATTCCATTTACTCTCTGCTCTGTGTTTATTATAAAGTCTACAACCTGACCCTGCATTGCAAGCATTCCAATCTAATCATACATGTTTCTGCTGTAATAAATCTTATCTCTGTCAGCCTGGCTCTATTTGGTACATTGCAGAGGAGAGGGAAGCCTGTCATCTCCCCTCCCTCATTCCTTCTACTCACTGATTGGCTAAGGGCAGTTTAGTGTGAAGCTGCTGAAATATGATGTATGCTGTGCTCACATGTGTTTACAAAGCAAGCTAGATATGACAGTGCAGTTTCTAGGAGAAAAAAAGAGCAAGGGAGGAAATTACATCAGTATTGTCTTCAGTCAGAGGCAGTAAAGATGGAAAATGCCTGTTTTCTCTTTATTTACTATACAAAATTCACTGAAATCAAAATGTGGACAGTACAATGCATATGTTATGTAAGCAGAACAAGTATTTATTTACTTAGTGATGTGTTTTTTTCCTGGGATAGTATGGCTGTCCCTGCTGCTTTAAAACAGGGTATTTGTGCAGAATACGCACTGAGGGGGCTATTTTATCCTTTGCCCAGGAAAACCTTTGTAGACTGCTAAGTCTACTGAATATTCGGTTCAAGGGGCACAATCTAATTACCCACAGCGAGCAATCAGAGATCACTTCTTCTAGAAAATCTTGGCAAAATACAGTCAGAATGTTAAATCTCCAAAGGGAATAGAACAGATCTAACGCTCATTGCTGTATTTCAAGGCTTTATTTGTAGTGTTAAATCACTCCACCATCGTGGATAAAAAGCCTTCCCATATCAATTGCTCTACCCCGTGCCTCTGCACGCTTTCCGAACACAGTTGGTTCCTAGAGACAGGCTCTTTTTTTTCCCTTGTTCTAACAACTGTGGCAGGATTGCGCGCTTTCTTCCGCGGACTCTGTATAAACACGGAACGCGTGGTTCCTTCTGGCTTATCGGAAATCCAGTGTGAAAATTCAATATCAACAAGATGAAGAAATGAGTATTTTAAGGAAAGTTTTCCCCAACTTCAAAGCTTTATTTTGTGTGAAAAATTAATAGAAATCGCAGGATAGCCAAAACGCAGAAGAAGAAATATGCGCTATAAAGCATAATTTATTTTAAAACATGCACAGTTACAGTCTTATTTCCATGCAAACCTTGGGTTATTTGTGAGCTTTGAAAGTGTGCTGCCAAATTAAATTGCAGCGTAAGTGAAAATGTTCCATTAGCTGCAAATGTATTTTAGCCTATTTTACTGCTGCACAATGCAAAAGGGAAAAAAATATACCGCAAGAGAAGGGGAAGAAACATAATAATGTTGTTTAATTCAGAGTCGATTGGAGACCATGTAATCAATTCATAAAAAAATGAATTATTCATTTAATGATTTATTTGTTCGCTCTGTTTCTGCCATCTCCGTATAATCCACGGGAATCTTTACGGTTATCTACAGAACCCAAAACACAACATCCGCTAAAATACAGGCAGGGTTGAAAAGCTGGGCGGCATACAGCTTGTGACAACAGAAAACGGGATTCTTGTTTCGGTGTTTGCTTCAGTGGTATGTGAGTAACAAGCTATTAGCCAAACATAATGCATTTATTGCATCTTCATCCAACCTCAGCCTCTCTCAGTCATCCTCTACTTTCCAAGAAGCTCTTAAAGCACACCTGAACTGAAAAATAAGAGTCAAAAATAAACACATGCACACACATCATACTTACCTCCTGCAGGACAATGATACATTCTAGTCTACTCATCAATCTCTTTCTCCTCTCCCAAGTCCTGTTTGTCCATTGTGATTGATGGAGTTCTCTGTCATTTTAAAAACGACCCTGTAACAACTTCCAGGTCAACAATCTTTTAACCTGTAATATCCCCCACTTGAGCTATAAAGAAACATTAACATTACCCCGCACATCAGTACATGATATAGTGGAAAAGGGCCCTAGGGCTTCCAGTTCTGACTAGGTTTAGTCAGAACTGGTAGGAAATAGTTATTAGAAGAAAATGGTGAGCTTCTTAGAGGAACTGATGGCGAGGTAACTATGTAATATTCATTTGCAGGTGCATCATGTGTTTATTTAAAATAATTTTATTTAGTTCAGTACTCGTAGGGCTCGAGGCTCCCAAGTATAAAAATATTCTTCAGACTTCTAATAATCAAAATGAGAGGAAATCTCAGCCTGGCAGCACGTGCACCCCCCCCCCCTCCATCACACACCCATCACTAGGAGCGTTCTGCACGATGGAGGCGCACGCGCGTGACCGGTATGCACATGCACAGGGCAGCCCAACTGGAACCCTATTGCCATGGTTGGTCGCAGAAGAATGGAGCCACCCGGGAGGATGGAGAAGGAGGCAACTGAGTACATGGGGCTGGAGGAAGCCCCAGGTAAGTATCAATTCTTTTAGATATTTAGTCTCAGGTTCACTTTAAAGAGGAGCTGTCAGCTGTACTATCTCAGAAAAAAACACATATATAAGTAGATAAATAGTTGCTCTACTAACATAACACATGTATTGCACTGACCACGTTTTGATTTTAGTGTTTTTTCTGCAGTAAAAAAGATAAAATCCTTCCTAGCATTTCCCATTTTAACTGTGGCTATTTTGAAGCCAATCCTGATGTAATTTCCTCCCTTACTCTCCTCTGCTTGATTGTGTATGCATTGCCTGCCCTCCACTATATAATTGTCTCAGCATGAGAAATATTGGCCAATCAGAGAGGAACAGAGGTGTGGGAGAGGGAAAAGGAGGGAAGGAGGCTTCAGCCAATCAGGCTGCATTAGTTAAGTCTGAGGGGAAAGTAGAGAAGGAAAAAAGGACAATCCAGCATGCCCTACAACTTCCTTTGTGTGTACCAAATTTTTTGTGTACCAAATAAGAGTCTGGTAAACTGGGGAGTAATCATTTATCAACAAGAAAAGTAATAGAGATTTTAACTTTTGCATTGCCTGGTTAGCATCCTTATTACTTTTACCAGATAAAAATAAAGAATTGATTTTTAATTGTATGCCCGACAGTTACACTTAAAAACCACTTGATGACTACAGTGCTAACCCCCCTAAAGACCAGGCCATTTTTTGCAGTACTGGGCTGTGCAGGCTTTTCAGCCTCCTGCACAGCCCAGCTATAGAGCCCAGCGATCGTACTCATCTCCTTTTTTTGTCCCTAATGGGACATGCTGTCCGATCGCTGCGGCAGTTTTTTTTTTTTCTTCAGCCTCTATGAGGCTCTCTCTCCCTCCCCTTCCCTCCTTCCCTTCTCTCCTTCCCTTCTCTCCTTCCCTCCTCCCTCTCCTCCCTCTCCTTCCCGATGTCTGAATTGGAACAGGACGGCGCTCTATCCTGTTCTGCCTCTCATAGGCATCAGCCTATGAGAGGACAGCGCTCCCCAGCTCCCCAGCCAATCAGAGGCCGGGGAACGCCGCAGCGCTGTACAGTTGTAAACAAAGGATTTCTTTCTCCTTTCATTTACAAACAGCTTGCTACCCGCATTTGGCATCTAGCAGGCTATGGCAGGGAATGATCGCGCATGCGCGCGGTCGTTCCCTATGAAACTGCAGCCCCAGGACTTGACGCCAATTGGCGTTAGGCGGTCTTCAAGTAGTTAAGGCTAAATTCATAGTGAGGCATTGCTGTGCGACTTAATGGATGCATCGAAAGGTGGAAAGTTGCTCTGCAATGATACCCCTATGCGGTGTTCACAGTGTGGCTAGTGTGTTGCGATGTAGCGGAGAGCGGTATCCGAATGCACTGCATGCAATGTGTTACAGCATAAGGTGGGCGTTTACAGTGACTGTGAAGCATACATTTCATTGACTGAATGATTTACTGTATGCGATGCAACATGCGCATAACGTGAGGTGCAACTCTTCCATTCCATTGTGTTGAGTTACTGCTTTTACAGGGAACACAATGCAAAACACCCACTGTGATCGTAGCCTAAAGCAATAAACAATAATCCTTCTATTTGAATATAAATCCAGCTGTGATTTTTCTAACACTGTACCTCCTATCTCTACATTGTCTGTAATTCAAATAATTTTCTGTTAGTAACTCATAGCAATGACTAAGTTTGCATACAAAGCAAAATAATGGGCTTTTTGAACAGATGCGTTGTTATAGCAGACTGTGCTGTGTGTTTTTTCCTGTTATGTTTGTTGTTACAGTTTGAGATTTAAACATTGTACCAAATTTACAAAAAAAAATGGTGTTAATAAAAAGAGCTGGAAACCAAAGCAATGATGTAGCACTAAGTAGTAATGGAATGTTTGCAAAAAAGGAAAGAGCTGACCTGCAAAAGGATCATTCTCTTCTTTCTTTTATATCTGAAAAAAAGAGGAAATGTGTTAATTTTTTGCATTTAAACTGATTTGGGGAACAACACAGATCTCTTAACGAGCCACTCAAATTATCTTCCTGGGACTCATTTGCTGCACCTGACTCTCCTGCTAGCCAGATTCCTGTTGCTGAAAGATTAGGGCAGCTGCAAACAAACATTCTCCAGTAAACTAATTTGTGCCTGGTGAAACAATATGCACTTGACACACTTTACCCTCCTTTGTGCAATTTTCTGTTCCCCAGGTTGCACCACATCCTTGGGTTACTATTTCAGCAAAGCTAAAATAAGTTGATTCATTAAAATCGCTTCTGTAGGGATAAAACCAGCGAGGGTACTTATCCGTTAGCCGGGCGCATCCAGCAGGTGGCGCTAATTACTATTCCCCCTCCAGGCCGACATGGATAGTAGGGAAAGATGTAACTCTGGTGGAGTTTTGTCGCCACCTAGAGGATGCGCCCGGCTAACGGATAAGTACCCCAGCAACATTTCAAGGGCCCTTTTCCACTATGAAGCACGATTGTCATGCAATCGCTTTCATACCCAATGTCTACTTCTGAGATTCCACTGGGATCGGGCTGTGATTGTGGTGCCTTTTGCACTTGTGATTTTTATTGTCAAATATTGTCAAGCACAGCGGTGTGATTGCTGTGCGATTTTCCTGCGCTAAATCACACTGAAAACACAGCAGGACAGCAATTGCACTCAGAAGAAAGTCACATTGCAAACAGAGTGTACTAATGGAAACATTTGCTGTGGTTTTCTTTAGTTTCATCGTACCTAGTGTTTTGTGACTCGCAAGAAATTTAAATTGGATACCAAAACACTGGTAGTGGAAAAGGTCCCTTAGTAGACATTGCCACAACATCAGAAACTGCACAGAGAAATCACAGACAGGTAGGACCTCTGGATCAGCCTCAAAAGAAGCACCGATGCGCAAAACAGCGTCAGACTACCGTTCTGTGCCATGCACAGCGGCGGCTCCAGCTTCAGATTTTTGGGGGGGCTCAAAAGGGGCACAGTGGCTGGCAGGCGGGGCTCATGGGAGAAATTACGCGCCGCGGTGAAAAATGGGCGTGGTCATGATGTCATGTGGGCGGGGCTAACTAATGTAGGTATACCAGCTAATGTAGTTACATGAAAAAATGAAGTAAATGCACATAATGACAGACAGCGTTTCCCCATTAAATGCACATGATGAGAGACCGCGTTTCACCAGTAAATGCACATAATGAGAGTCATCGTTTCACCAGTAAATGCACATAAGAGACAGTGTTCCACCAGTAAATGCAAGTAATGACAGACCCCCTTTCACCAGTAAATGCATGTAATGAGAGACAGCTTTTACCCAGTAAATGCACGTAATGAGAGACAGCGTTTCACCAGTAAATGCACGTAATGAGAGACAGCGTTTCCCTAGTAAATGCATGCAATGACAGACAGCCTTTCACCAGTAAATGCACATAATGACAGTGTTTCACCGGTAAATGCACATAATGACAGACAGCGTTTCATCAGTAAACACACGTAATGACAGACAGCCTTTCACCAGTAAATGCACGTAATGACAGACAGCGTTTCACCAGTAAATGCATGCAATGATAGACAGCCTTTCACCAGTAAATGCACATAATGACAGACAGCGTTTACCCAGTAAATGCATGTAATGAGAGACAGCCTTTCACCAGTAAATGCATGTAAGGAGAGACAGTGGTGTAAGTGGGCCTGTCTGCCGGGGAAGTTTGAGCACCCCCGTAGTTTCCCCCCAAAACACACGTAATCTGGCAGCACTCCAAATGTAGCCATACATCAGGCGATGATGGGCAGATTCAATCAAGAGACAAATCTCTCTCTAATTCAATCTAATTAAAAAGAGATCAGTTGGCTGCCCATGCACTGCAGGCCAATTCCCGATCGATTTTATGCTGATATCGATTGGTAATCAACCTTGTGACACCTTAAAGGGGAGCTGAAGAGAGAGGTATATGGAGGCTGCCATGTTTATTTCCTTTTAAGCAATACCAGTTGCCTGGCAGCCCTGCTGATCCTCTGCCTCTAATACTATTAGCCATGCGTACATTTGAAATCGGCGCCGGAGCCTTGGGCGCAGGATACAGCAGTATATGGCTGATCCTGCTTCTGCACAAGTCCGGGCCGTTTTAATTACTATTCCCCCTCCAGGCCGACATGGATAGTGGGGGAATGATATAATTCAGCTTTCAGCGATTGCTGGAGGCCGAATTATTATGTTTTTAAGCAACTTCGGCTCCGTCTTCTGACGGCTCCGACGTTACTCACTAAGCACTTCAATAGGAATGATTCCTATTGAAGTCTATGGAGGCGCCGGCTGCACCCAAATTTAGCAGCGCTGAAAAGCACTGCTCCGTTAGCCATAGCCCCTGAACAAGCATGCAGCAGATCAGGTGTTTCAGTGGTTCAGACTTATAAGTCTGATCTGACAAGACTAGCTGCATGCTTGTTTCTGGTTTTAATCAGATACTACTGCAGAGAAATAGACCAGCAGGGCTGCCAGGCAACTGGTAATGATTAAAAGGAAATAAACATGACAGCCTCCATTTACCTCTCTCTTCAGTTCCCCTTTAACCACCGCCTTGACGCTGCCCCCCCTTCCTGTTGCACTATACTTAACCTGTCTGTGTTCGCTGCGGGCTTCGTCCGAAATCTGCATACACGTGCCCCAGGTGGTTGCCACAGTAACGTAGGCAAATGTATGCAGATTGTGGATGGAGCCAGCTGCGGACACATTAAGAATAGCACACATTTGACTTTAGAGGGGACAGTGCTGGGGGTTTCGTTGCTCGTCCTGATATTGCTCTCGGTTACAGCTGTACACCTGATCAACCACGATGGCCCGACATCTTTCATCATGTCCGATCAATACATGCAACCAATTTCGGCCCGAAATCGGTTGCATCATCGTTCACGCATTCTCTTAGCAGCACTGATTTTCATCCGATTTGATAATCTAGTCGGATGGTTGATCAGCCACAAAGTCGATAAATCTATGGCCACCTTAATGTGGACCTGAAGATTGAATAAAAACAAAGAGATTCACTTACCTGGGGCCTCTGTTAGCCCCTGCAGACATCCTGTGCCCGCACATACCTGAACCGATCCTCTGGTCCCCCGCCAGGCGCAGTTTGTACTCGTTTCTAGACGCAGTACAGGTTTTCTCATACTGCACCTGCGCAATACACTGCCGGCCACAGGAGCCCAAACAAGGATGCGTGTGGCCAGAGCTGCGCAGGCACAGTGGCCGTTGACTTGTAAGTCAGCGGTGAATAAACCGAGCTGCGGTGGGGGACCAGAGGATCTTTGACAGGATGTCTGCAGGGGGCTGGGAGAAGCTTCAGGTAACGTGAATCTCTCTATTTCCCAGTCTTCAGTTGTGTTTTAAGTGTGTAGAGGAGGTAAAACTTATAAGTTAAACTGACCCCATTCATGGCTGGTCAGCAGCAGGAGGATATCAGTGCACATCATAAGGCTCCCTTCCCCCGATGATTACATTCTGTGTGCTCATAAGAGTCTCCAGGCAGACCTAATTGACAAGTGAATGCTGGCAAGGTGGGGGATTGTGGGGGATTATGAGGAAGGAGAGGAGAGACACTCTCAGAGAGGGAAAGACAGTTCCCCCTGCTCGCAGCACCTGGGTCAGAGCTGCAGTCGGGGGCTGGGAGAAGGTACACAGGCAGTAACTACAGACAATGAATGTGAGACTGTCAGCCCAAACCTTTCTGTGGTGATTCATTGCTGGGCTTGACTGGCTGCTGTCACTTGTATCTGTGGCAGACTAGCTACACTTTCCTGCAGGCTGCCTCGTTCCCCAGTCTCTGTCTCGTGTGCTGTAGAGAGGGGGTGGAGCTGGAGCCCGGCTGACAGGAAGATAGAGGCTGAGCGGAGGAAAAGCTGGGCTGCAGTTGGATGCCTGAGCTGAGGGGCGGGACTGGAGTCTCTCCCTCTGTCAGCCCGCTCTGTCTCCATTAGCTGTGCGGCAATGATGCCCCGGCTGGCGGCCCCGCCCCCCGCTGTAACATTTTTAGGAATGCTGACAATTCTGTTATGGATTGTACGGGCAGGGGGGCTTTTGTGGGGGCTGACAGCTTGTGAGCTGGGGCTTAAGCCTGGGTAAGCCCCAGTGTAGCGCCGCCACTGGCCATGCACCTGCTCCCATCACCTTCACTCCTCACAGAAAACATATACAGCTTATATTGTATATACAAGATGCACCAAATACCATAAATGCTTGAATCTGCGCTATGATTGTAATGTGAGCTAAGGACTAGTTCACACGTGCGTCTCAGGGCAGTGGCAGCTAATTAAATAAATAAATTTAGCCGATGCCAAATGCTTTTCTGCTACCAATCAGAAAATGCATTTGACATCCTTTAGCGTCATTTACAGCGTTTTGTCATCGCGCTGTGTTTTGAGCCCCCAAGGGGGGCACAGAACCGCTCAAATGTAGCTGTCTTGGATGATACTTGTAGAGACAAGACAACGGGATCTACCGCAGTGTTTTTGCAAATGACAGCGAAAAGTTGGTACCATTGTTTAAACAACTGCTTCCATCCATTTTAATGGAACAGCGGTTGATACCTTAAAGGGAACCTTAACTGAAAGAGATATGAATGTTTCCTTTTAAACAATACCAGCTGCCTGGCAGTCCTGCTGATCTCTTTGGCTGCAGTAGTGGCTGAATCACACACCTTAAACAAGCATGCAGCTAATCCAGTCTGACTTCAGTCAGAGCACCTGATCTGCATACTTGTTGAGCAGGTGTGGCTAAAAGTATTAGAGACACAGGATCAGCAGGAGAATCAGGCAACTGATATTATTTTAAAAGGAAAAATCCATATCTTTCTCAGTTTAGGTTCCCTTTAAAACAATGGTATTGTGAAAATGGTGTGAAACAGCCCTAAAGGAAGAGGTCTGTACCAATAGGTGGGTGGAAACATACATGGGAAGGCCGTGGCATCATCTGAGAGGAGCCGAGTGCCTAGGGACATGGCCACACACAAAGCTACTACCACAGTGGTAAATAATATACCTAGAAAAAAAAACTGATCTGGTCAGGTAACAATGCATTTTTTTAATATAAATGTGTGTCCCCTCCCTGTTCCTCCCCAATAAGTGCTTCAAAAATAAAACAAAACAAAAAAATAAACAAAAGAAACAGGTCGACTCCAAGGCGTCATACACACATACAAGGACTGTCACCAGCAGGGATCGTTACTTGATCCCTTGACCAACAATTTAGGGCCAAGTGCTGCACAGACTATACAAGCATGTTGTTGCATGGAGGGGGTGGAATTATGACATGCCCGGCACACAACAGAGCAGGAGGAGGAGAGGAGAACAATGTCCATTGAGGAGATGATCCAGCAGTCCGGATCTCTTGCCAAAGCATCTAGGCTGCAGTACATGTGCTAGTTTCTTGTCAGAAGTGGCCCTAACTGGTTGCCTTGGCTGAGAATCATCTGGTATGTGTATGTGTCCCCCGACGCGATCCTCGGCCACAGAAATACATAATTAATTAAGAAGAGGAAATCTTCTGCATCCTATAGAGACTTCCCACATTGTCCTCTAGTCCCCCATTGCCGGACACAGAGCCCCCAAAGAAAACTGACAAGGGCTTGTCGATAAGAACCTCTGGGCTACCTCCTCTTCAGGCGCAAGTGTGGCTGCACTACACCTGCACAAATATGGCTGCATCTGTGTAGTGCAGATGGCCATGTTTGAACGAGTGCAGCATGGCCATGCCTATGCCACAAGAGGAGCATGGCACCGATATCCCAGAGGGTCTCGGGCAGTGGCGGAGGTCTAGAGGACAATGTGGGAAGCCTCTGAAAAATCCAGTGGCTTTTCTTTCCTTAGGTTTTTGATATTTCACCTAAGGTTTGCCTCGGGTTTACTTTAAAGCAGATATAAACCCAGAACTCCCTCCCTGCTCTAATAGATAAGCAACAGCATAGTAGCCTTTAAAGAAAAACATTTATTTGTTAAAGTCCACAGAACTCTTACTGAGATTCTGCAGAGTGGCTACTACCTGGTTTCATTGGAGCACAGAAACAGTTAACCCCCTGTTTATGTATGGCGTGTCTGAATAGCACACCCATGTCACAGATCAGACAAAGATCAAATTACAGTCGCTCATTACTTTCAGATAAGAGAGAACTAAGGCTCATACACCTACCAACAATCTGTCCAACTACCTTCCAAACTTGTCTGTTGGAAGATAAGTTGGGTGTGGTTTCAGCTGACAAACGACCAGATGACCAACTGATAACAGGTTGTTTGCCAGATCCAACCAATGGATCAATCTGACCAACTAGTGTATCAGGCAGCTTGGAATGTGTATACAAGTATTTTAACCAGCTTTATTGTTTTTTAATGGGGACGTGTTGTGAAGTTTGATATTTAGCTTGCACACATCGTATTTAAAGTGACTCCGTAACAAAAATTGCATCCTGTTTTTTATCATCCTACAAGTTCCAAAAGCTATTCTAATCTGTTCTGGCTTACTGCACCACTTTCTGCTATCACCATCTCTGTAATAAATCAACTTATCTCTCTCTTGTCAGACTTGTCAGGCCTGTGTCTGGAAGGCTGCCAAGTTCTTCAGTGTTGTGGTTCTGTGATGCATCTCCCCCATCCAGGCCCCTCTCTGCACACTGCCTGTGTATTATTTAGATTAGAGCAGTTTCTCTCTTCTCTCTTATCTTTTACAAGCTGGATAAATCCTCCTCTGAGCTGGCTGGGCTTTCACATACTGAGGAATTACATACAGGCAGAGCTGTCTGCACTCTGCAGGAAGAAACAGCCTGACACTTCAGTGGAAGATAGCTGCAGGGGGAAAGAAACACACAAATGATCTCTTGAGAGTCAAAAGGAAGGCTGTATACAGCCTGCTTGTGTATGGATGCATTTTCTATGTGTGGACATACTGTACATCAATCTACTTCCTGTTTTGGTGGCCATTTTGTTTGTTTATAAACAAACTTTTTAAAACTGTTTTTAAGCACTTTTAATGCAGCGAGGAGCGGCAAAATTGTGACAGAGGGTAATAGGAGATGTCCCCTAACGCACTGGTATGTTTACTTTTGTGCGATTTTAACAATACAGATTCTCTTTAAGTGAGTTGGTTGTTTAGTTGGTGTGTACGTTCTTGTGAGGTAAACAACTTGCTGTGTAGTTGGTCATGTTGTGCAGTTGGTTATACATTGAGTTGGATGTGTTTAAGCCTTTAGACAGGCTGTTATCTCTAATTACAAACAGGGTGGATTTCTGTGTGTTTCCCTTCTCCCCTGTGGAAGAGTTTAGATCTGGTTTAAGCCTTGCTTTGATGCAGTGCTAAAGAAGATAGGAGGAAAGAATACAAGCACCAAGATATTACTTTGATAATCAGTAGTGGGGATACATTTTTGTGGGTGGTGGGTGGGGGAGGGTTAAGTGGGTTTGACAGCTGCAATGAAGCAGTGGTGTGATTTATCTTTGAAATAATATCTGCTGAAGTATGATTGAAATCAAAGTTATACAATGTAGGGTTGTCAAGAAGTAATTGATCTTTTGGAAGATGTGCCCAGGGCCACTATCGACTCATATGTCTACCCTTTAGAGACTTTTTTTCTTATGCAGCAGTAGGTTGTATTTAAAGCAGTATTAAACTCTGGCATAATATTCAATAAAAATGTGTTTTTGTACTTTTTATATCCCATACAGTTATCATATTTGCTTTTGTGCCTAAGCATTATTATTCATTTAGAAAGTTCTCAAAGTATAGTTTTATTTGCTCTGAAAGCTGCCATTGCATTTTATTCATAACTGGTGTATTTACTGTATATTGTAATGTACCCAGTAATGATTTCTGAGCTGCTGTCTGTGTTCTGGACACATTCGAAGAAGTTTCTGCACACAGTCTGGGAATGCTTACATTCCTCTCTGCTACAATTAAAGAAAGGAACAAACAAGAAAATGTTATCACCAGTTCCGATTTGGATCTCCCTGTAGGGAGCTTTCTACTGAAAAAGTAAGTCCTGTGTTTTAACCCTTTGAATGCTGTTCTGCTAAAAATAATTATGGTAGTATATTATACGCTGTAAATTATCTTTTGGAGCAAAGAAGAAATGCTTGGATTTTATACCACTTTAATGCCAAACGTAGTAAATAAAGAGCTATGCTAAATAATAAAAAATGAGAACCATTTTTGATGCTAAACCTTCATTACAATTTAGCTCCTGATTTTGAAGAGCCTTCATTTTTCATTAAGGACAGTAATTTAGAGTGTAGCCTTCCATTTACATCAATAGGAGTTATGACCTATTGTTCATAATAGACTGTAATAAATTACTCCATTTAGAGTTTACTGTAAATTGCTCGTCACAAAACAAGTCAAGTACAAACTGGTAAGGTTTTCGCTGGATGGATACTATAGAAAGCTATGAAGTTTATTCAGGTGCTTTAAAAATTGTTACTGTTAAAATGTAAACCGGAAAAAAATGTGCTTTATGCAACAAAAACATTTGATTGTGTTACTGAGCTGTCATCCTTCATGTTGACATACAATAGAAAATTCCCTGTATGTAGCGGTGTCAACAGGGGTCCTCAAAGGTCAGTTCAATCAAAACATTTATAGCAGTTTGTGGCAGACGCTGTACGGCTGAACAACCCAATGGTTCCATATGTCTCTCGCTTAACCGTTTATAGTTACATAGCTTCAAAATGACAAAAATTCACTGAGCATTTCATTGTGAACACTGTAATGACGCTAAGTTCTTATACTAGGTATAGCCTCTTATTGCTGTGCAACCAGGGCCAGATTTAATACTGCTTGTGCCCCTAGGCCAAGTATGTTGTTGCTCCCTTTTCTTGTGCTGCAACACCCCCATTCATGTGCAGCCCCCTCTTATATGGGTATCATGCAAGCCCCTTGCCTTCATGAACAGCTCCCTTGAGCATCAGTTTCCCTTTTCCTTTTTAATGGGCTGCTCCCCATTTTCAGCCTCTTCTTTCATACGTAGCGCCCCCTCTTTCATGTCCAGGTGCCTAATTGGGCTGAAGCCGCCCAAGGCCCGGGTCTTTATGGCCTTTCAAGCAATTTGGCCCTGTGTGTGTAACAGTTTCAACCCTTTAGCATGGGGTTCACTGGACA
This sequence comes from Hyperolius riggenbachi, assembly GCF_040937935.1. NCBI lineage: Eukaryota > Metazoa > Chordata > Amphibia > Anura > Hyperoliidae > Hyperolius > Hyperolius riggenbachi. The sequence continues at coordinate 259,507,891 of NC_090652.1, read as the reverse complement.
CTGAGCTTTTGGTCATGTGATGTTGAGATTCTGGTCATGTCTGGGATACAATTTCTGAATGTTTGTCAGATCAGCTGCATATTATTATTATTAATAATATTATTTCCATGCCATGAATCTGTTCTGCTACATCCTAAACCAGACCCAGCCTGGATTGTTGATACAAGACAGCGTAAGATTGTGGATTCTTGTTCTGGATGCCTTTAAAATCAAGATTTATTAAACCAGGCTCCATTTTTCCACTTATTTTTTGTTTGTTTTTTATGTTTTTACCCAGTGCCCATTGCAGTGTCAGCTTTCTGCTTTTGGCAGGGGAGATCCAATGTGTTGTGCATTCTGAGAAGTGTGGCTATGTGAGTTATCATAGCCTCTCCGTCAGTGCAAACCAGTCTGGCCATGTCCCTCTGACCTCATGAATCAACAAGGTATTTCTGCTATCAGAATTGTATTCACTGAATTCCTTCTCTTGGCAGATTCAAAATAATCCGTAAAAACTAATCTGTGTGAGAATCCCAGGAGATCAGCAGTTACAGAAATACATACATTACCTAATATGGCACTAAAAATGATCAGAATCCCCATCCTAGTGTTTGATGTAACCTTTAACTAACACGGCTCCTGCATAATTGAATGCATCACACCACTGCCACATGATTGGCTAATTAGATAATTGTATGAATGAATAACCAGGCATACAGGTGTTAATCATAAAGTGCTCCAAGTCAGTATCCAATGAGAAACCAATGAAAATCTACTTCTTTAAAACCTCAGTTGATTAGTTGAAAGGCAAATAAATGAAAGAAGGTTTAAAGCTTTATAACCTAAACCTGTTTAAGTTCTGCAGTAAAGTCTAGACATCTAAATGGTTAATTCAAAATGATTACTGATTGCCAGCCCTTTCACAGGGGTAAGCTAGCATAAGATATAATAAAAATGTCCAGAATATCCATAAATCACCATAGAATTCACAGTCATCTATGTGGCTCTATGCCTTTGACCTTTTCCTATCAAAATGCCACTGTGGTTGTCTTACATCAAAAGTCCAACCTGCTCCGACTGTCTCGTAAAATCAGTCATTTTTATTAAATATTACTTAAAATCTTCATGTGTAAAAAGACACTAAGGCCTTGATTGACACAGCACCAGTAAAACTGCAATGCTCGTGTTACCCATGTACAGAGAGTCGTTGTACTCTGCTGGCGTTAGTAATGGTAGTAATGCCATGCGCTGTGTGCGCACTGCAGTTTTACTGTCGTTTTATGAATCAAAGCTTTATTGTGGAATCAAGTCCAGGGAGAATCAAGTCCAGGGAGAAGTAAGGTCCCATATTCGCAAGTAAATTCCTCATTACATCTGACAACCCATTGAAACAGTTGACAGCCATTGAAACAGTTGACAGCCAACAAACCACAGCGCAAAAGGTTCATCCATCATATTTGCCTAGTGAAAAACTTGCAAGATGTTTGCCTATCATTAGTCTTAACCAAGCCCGGATTTACATCACAGGAGCCTATAGGCACAGATGTCCTGGCACCTTAGACTTCACCCTCCATGATCCTACAAACCCTAACTGCATTGCACGTGTACTGCCTGGCCCAGCTGTAACCCTTAATTCTCTTGCCTGTCATAGGTAGCTACAGGTGCGCCTTAATATTAGGTAGCCAGAGCTATCCTCAGTATTATGTAACTAGAGGTGCCCCTTACTAAAGGGAGATCTCATCAGTGGAATGCAGAGACCAGAGTGAGTACCGTAACCTCTCATTCACACTCTCATCAAGACACTGCATACAGGGAAGGAGGGAGGTGCTCAGGGAGGGGAGTGAGCCCCCTTTCCATCATCAGGCGCCTGTAGGCACATGCCTACAGTGCCTTATGGTAAATCCAGCCCTGATCTTAACCAATTCCTGTACTTATAGCCTATGTGACTTATATTTAGCACACATTTTGCAACCGTTCTTGATGCCCATCTTGACGCATGGCCTTATTAGAAAAATGAAGAGCACATTTTATAGATGAATTGCTCTATTGTGTAATTGTGTTCTTTTAGGTGTATAACTACAAACAGTAAAACTTTTTAGGGCCCTCTATGTTTACACTGTTTCCCTTGCCTACCCCTGGTGTTGGGGTCATAAAACAAGTGTGGCCATCAGAATCTTCACACCCATAACAAGTGTAGCCACGAAAACACCTGATCTGAAGGATGGTCCCCTGTATCGGAGGGAGTGACGTTGTAGTTGGGGGCCCCTTATAGCTCTGCCCCCCCCCCTGCAGTCGCAGGGCCCTCTTCCTTGTAGTTACACCCCTGGTGTTCATTGTTGGCCTAATCTAGCCATGATTGGGTCATTACCGAGGAATTATTATGAACGGCAATCTCTGTAAAGGAGTGATATCTATATCGTATTATGTTTGTTCAACCTAATGACATCTCTGTTTCTTTGTGTCATGCTTTGGGCAAGGAAGCATTTGCAATATTAATTATTTCCCTTCCATCATAACTTCCAGTAATCCTCAGGGTTTTTAAAGTTATTAACATTTTGAAAATGTCATGTTGAAAAATGCTCGGCCAATTTGTCATGTGCTCATACTTAGAAACAGAAAAGAATAAAGTGCTTTTATTGTCTCTGTACATTGTTGGCATCCATTTCGCGGGTTAAAACCTATCTACACTATATTTTTATAGTGAAAATGAGCCATGCTCAGGTTAAGAAACACATACTTACCTAGAAAGAGGGAAGCCTCTGGATCCTAATGAGGTATCTCAGGGTGTCCTCTGGTCTTCCACCGTTTCTGAGACCCTCCAGCTGATCGGGGGCCACGTACCTCTTCTGACACGAGTGTAACCATGCTACAGCCGGGCCTGCGCAGTAGCGGGGAGCAGCTTATGCAGGAACGGCTTCTGCTTACTGCGCAGGGGTGGCTGTACTTGTGCAGGCACAGTATGGCCATGCTTGTGCTTGAAGACCAATGTGGACCTGATCAGACTACTGACAAGCCCTTGTCGGTATTCTCTGGAGGGTCTGCACTCTGCAAGTGGCAGTAGGGAACCTGTTGATGCTGCGGGAAGCCTCATTCAGCAACTATGTGATCTTTACACCTTTTCACCTGCATGCCCAAGCGAATACTACAAAGCCCCCCTCCCCCCCATTGCCTCATGTTTACTTTCCTGCAGGCCCCCAAAAGCAATTATGTCACGCGACATCCAGACAGGGCATAACTGTAAATCATGGGGCCCAACAGCGAGGCTTTGAAGGGACCCCCCAATGTTCACACCCTTACCACTGCCTACCCATGGTGACCCTCACAGTCTTAGGGCCCATCTTGCAAGCATCAGAAAACAAGTGTGGACATCATAATCGACAGACCCATAACAAGTATAGCCACAAAAACACCTGATCTGAAAGATGGACCCCTTTATCAGAGGTAGTGAAGCAGTAGTTGGGCCCCACTGCTGTCGCAGGAGCTGTTCACCTGTACTTACACCCCTGCATCCATGCCACTGACAGTAACAGAAGCCACCATGTCAACACTGCATCCCCATCTCCCTCTGACTCTTGTGGGTGGAAGCTTAGTGCTGTAGCCAGCACTAAGCTTCCACTTAGTGCCAGTACAGCGCTGCTGATCATCGCAGCGCTGTACTGTGTAAATAGACGGCGATTACACCGTCCAACAGTCTTCGCCGCTCAGAGACTGAAGGCGGGGCGGAGTTCCACTCCCCGAGCAGTAGATGCGCGTGCAGCCTGCGCGCGATCTCCTGCAGAACAGAACCCCAGGACTTGATGCCAATTGGCATTAGGCGGTTCTGGGGCTGCCGTCGTGGCCATGCCCATTGGCGTGGGGCGGTCGGCAGGTAGTTAAATCCGTGATTTACATTCTGACATTTATCACATGGTGACATTTTTACTGCTGGCAGGTGATGTAGCTGCTGCATGCTTTTTTGGCAGTTGGAAACAGCTGTAAACAGCTATTTCCCACAATGCAACAAGGTTCACAGACAGGAAACTCCTAGGAGTACCACGGTCCTCAGAGTTTCTTGTGGGAGGGGTTTCACCACAATATCAGTCATACAGCGCCCCCTGATGGTCTGTTTGTGAAAAGGAATAGATTTCTCATGTAAAAGGGGGTATCAGCTACTGATTGGGATAAAGTTTAATTCTTGGTCGGAGTTTCTCTTTAAGCAAGTTAAAAGATCCTGAGTAGGGTATTGATATGGTGCCGTGCAAACATCACTACTACTGGTCTTACATGCTGGCGTCCTTACGGGTCATGGAGTGAGCACAGTAGGCACCACAATAATTAAACTAACACAGCACAGGGAGGGACCCAAAAACACCCTTTAGGGGTGGAGCATAATAGTCAATGATCATGATCAAACGCCCAAAAATATTGTACTAGAACACAATCATCTTCTCTCCATTTATTACTAATCTCTTTAAATATTATTGTTAAACATTATTAACAGCCCCCCCCCCCCCCCCTCAAGCTTGGTGGTGTACCAGGAAGTCATGGGAGAATGGAAGTAAATTTCCTCACGCTTTACTTTTTGACAATGCCCCGTAAGGAGATAGACTAGTCCAAAAGCTGTCAGATCTGTCAGATTTTTTTTCTACCTACTGTAAGTAACAAAGCAGAAAAATACTGTAATTTATAGCTCATTTAATTTGTGGGAGAAATGTACTTCTTATATGTATCTTGTATGTATTTATTTCTTTTTTTTTGTGATAGGGATCCTTTAAAGAGGCACTGTAGTGACATATAGTGTGTATGTTAAATATTCACGTATCAGCATAAGAAACTAGCATTATATAGCTATATATTGCTGAGGCTTATGGTGTATACACACTTGAAAGATAAATGAAAGATCTTAGATCAATTTTACCCCATTCCATGTAGTACGAGAGCCATACTCTACACCAGGGGTCTTAAACTCAATTTACCTGGGGGGGCGCAGGAGGCAAAGTCAGGATGAGGCTGGGCCGCATAAGGAATTTCACAATCGCAACGCATTGCCGCCTCTGCCAGCCCCTCTCACTCTTCCTTCACAGAGAGGGGCGGGGAGAGGCGGCGATCCGTGCGGCGACTGACGTCAGGAGGGGCAGAGCTGAAGCTGAAAGCTCTGCCCCTTCCAGGAAATGCCGGCGGATTGCCCCCCGGGCGATTTGGGGGCTCTGCAGCCCTCGTTTAGCGGCGGGGCTGCGGCGGATTACTTGGGAGCACTGAAGCGAACTATAAGGAAGCTTTTGCCAGCGAGGGCCACAAAAAATTGTATCGAGGGCCGCAAATGGCCCGCGGGCCGCGAGTTTGAGACCCCTGCTCTACACAGTCTATTCTATTGAGCTGAACTCCCCATCAGTTAAAAATCTTTGCAAGATGCTGCACACAAAGATGCTGTACACATTCAACAGATCAGTATCTGCAAAAGATCCGTTCCTGCAAAATGCATTCATAGTCTATGATATCTGCAGATCATCATACACACCTTGTTTAACAGACATTCATCTGCAGATCTGACAATCACATGCAGATCTGAAGATCCATCCTGGTGGATCTGATCTACAGATGAATGTCTGTTAAACAAGGTGTGTATTGAGATCTGCAGATATCATAGACTATGAATGCATTTTGCAGGAACGGATTTTTTTCAGGAACAGATCTTTTGCAGATACTGATCTTTCGAATGTGTACTGCATCTTTGTGTGCAGCATCTTGCAAAGATTTTATCTGATGGGGAGTTCAGCTCAATAGAATAGACTGTGTAGAGTATGGCTCTCATACTACATGGAAGGGGGTAAAATTGGTCTGTGATCTTTCATTTTCCAAAGACTTTTATCTTAAGTGGGTATGTAGCATTAGCCTCATTCTGAGAGAGCAGAGATGTGACTGATTTTAGAACTCTCAGTAAACTGACATTCTGCAGAGATCACTTGCAGTACTGAAGATGTTGCTGTCTGTGAAAAATTTCAGAAATTGGGGGAGAAAATATATTACAATTGCCAAACATTGACTAAATAATTTATAAATGAATATTGTAAAAAAGAAAAAAAAACACCATTTTATTAATAACATTGTTATTTTGCTACAGTTCCTCACTACTGTGAATAAAAATATAATTGGCTATTACAATATTTTCCCCTCATTATCATCGCTCTTTTACCACCCACAATGTACTGAATTCCTATATATTTAAAGAACTGACATGAGCTGTGCCTGTGTTTATCTTGGGTAAAATCCTTGTGCAGACGGTACCTTGCTTCAGAAGGAAATTAATCTTTTTTTCTTTCCTCCGAGCAGAAGATTTTCTGCTTATTGACATGTAGGATTATTCAATGTTCTGCCTGTGTATGATACCATAATCTCCGATTTATTACAGTGCATCTTGCCTGGATAAGACTGAAAATCCTTTTTTTTTAAATGCTGTTAGGTTTTCACATCTTGAATTTCTCCACTATTTATTTTTCTCCAGTATATGCTTCCAATATTATTTGTCATTGTTAACATCAGGTAACCGAAAATGTAAACATTGTTTTTGAAAGAGAAAAAAGACGTAAAATAAGAGGTTAAGCTACGTACACAAGAGCAATAACTGTCACCTGTAGGGATGGGTAGTAGATCCCCAAGGTGACAGCTCCTGTAGCTGAGTGACTTGTACTGTTCCTATGGGGGGGGGGAGGTGTTGGGACAACAACAGTGCAGCACATGACAGCACATGACAAGGCAGCTTTCAGCAGCAGGGACGTTTTTAGGCATAGGCAGTACAGGCCACAGCCTGGAGTGCCACTGGTCCTGGCCCCTGATTATGTTCCACCCCCTGAGCCAAGCTCCACCCCTGAACAAAGCCACGTCCCCATAGGTGTTTGTACCTCCTTCTGTCAGCTTGAGCAACCTTCAGTCCCTCTGTGCCACCTCTACCCCTTATGTGTCCCTATGTCCCCCTTTGTGCCTCCTTCTGTCTCCTTGTGACTCCTTCAGTCCCCATGTCATTCATAAATTCAGCGCACTTTACACAAGGAGATGCTGTATGCAAGAGTGATGCATAGGAAGCCTTTTCACTGCCCACAGCACAAACAGAGCCGCTTGAGCTATGATAAAGCACATTGGACAAGCAAGCCAGCTTTATTTTGGAAGAAAGTGCCGTGGACTGATGAAACTAAAATTGAGTTATTTGGGCATAACAAGAGGTGTTATGCGTGGAGGAAAAACAACACAGCATTCTAAGAAAAACACCTGCTACCTTCAGTAAAATATGGTGGTGGTTTCATTATGATGTGGGGCTGTGTGGCCAGTGTAGGGACTGGGAATCTTGTCAAAGTTGAGGGACACATGAATACCACTCAGTATCAGCAGATTCTGGAGACCAAAGTCCAGGAATCAGTGACAAAGCTCAAGCGGCGCCGGAGCTGGATCTTTCAACAAGACAACGACCCTAAACACTGCTCAAAATTCACTAAGACATTAATGCAGAGGAGTAAGTACAACGTTCTGGAATGGCCATCTCAGTCCCCAGACCTGAATATAATTGAAATCTGTGGTGTAAGTTAAAGAGAGCTGTCCATGCTCGGAAGCCATCAAACCTGAATGAACTAGAGATGTTTTGTAAAGAGGAATGGTCCAAAATACCTTCAACCAGAATCCAGACTCTCATTAGAACCTACAGGAACTGTTTAGAGGCTGTAATTTCTGCAAAAGGAGTATCTACTAAATACTGATTTCATTTCTTTTTTGTGGTGCCCAAATTTATGCACCTGCCTAATTTTGTTTAAACAATTATTACACACTTTCTGTAAATCCAATAAACTTAATTTCACTTCTCAAATGTCACTGTGTGTGTCTCCTATATCATACATTTAACTGACATTTTTTTTATCGTAACAACCAACGATTTATACAGGAAAATCATGACAATTAACTTTCGCATCTCACTGTATATTAAAACAACCGTTTTGGCCTATCACATTGTTAAAGGGTGTAGTTATAGAAAATGGCAACTGGTGCTGTCTGTTGTTTTTTTTTTCATGTCTGCCAGTAGTAAAGATGATTACCATACAAGCAGGCTGATTGTGGATCAAACAATTTGAACAAATTACACGGTGAATAGCAATAATTTATTGGTCTCTCTAATGTTTTTTAACTTTTCGCTTTGCAATATATTGATTTTTTTCCCCTTTTCAATAAAGTTCCTTTATAACCACTTGAGGACTAGGCTCATTTGCGGTGATCTGTGCTGAGCGGGCTCTCCAGCCCACAGCACAGATCGTGTGGAGGCCAGGGTGACCAGACTTCCCCTCTTTTTTCCCCACTTTTTTCCCCACTAGGGGGATGTCCTTCTGGGGGGGGGGTCTGATTGCCGCCGGCTATTTAAGGGTAGCGGTGGGGCTCCTCAAAGCCCCCCTCCGCAGCGATTTCCGCCCTCCCTCTGTTTCCCTCCCTCTCCCTCTTGCTATGGGCGGCACAGGACGGCGATCAGCCTATCAGATGCCGGCGATCCCCGGCCAATCAGAGGCCGGGGATCGCCGATCTCCTTTACGGGCCGTATGATGTAAACACAGGGGATTTCTTCCCCACGTGTTTACATTTAGCCTGCGAGCCGCGATCGGAGGCTTGCAGGCTGTTCACGGAGACAACCTCCGTGAACTGACATGGAACTATGGTAAAACCACTTCAACCTGCCGACGCCTATCGGCATTAGGTGGTCGTTAAGTGGTTAAAGACCAAGGTAGAGTTTACTGTTGCTATGAGTGGGAAGGGTAAGGGGCAATGATGCAGCACAAGATAGGGCGGCTGCCAACAGGTGGGGTAAGGAAGGGAACAAAGCGCTCGGCCATCGGCTCTTTTCATGCCTGTAATCTTGTAAACTGTGCTTGTCTCTTTCTCCTTTCCTATCTGCCTGACACCATTATCCCCCTCTCCCTGGAATGGTACCTCTAGCTCAGGCCTGAGTTTCATTTCATAAACAGTAGAAGTAGGACAGAGATTCATTTAAAACCACAGAAGATGTGCAAAATATTCCATTTATCTCACTTTAAGTTTACACGGTGTTTTCATTAGCAGAAATACTGTTTTCGTCAATCTTTGAAAGCATATTACCAATTAGGAAAAACACTATTGAAATATGAATTACAGTAACCAAGATAACTAGGTAGATATTCTAATTAAACACGTCTGGGAATTCTCTTTTAAAGGGATCCTTTCTGAGGTCACCGTAAATGACACTGGTGTTAATGGGTGTAACTGTACTGGGCTGGGTCACCCTGCAGAGATATTATGACAGCCCCCGCCCCAACCACCATCACAGGGCGGATATGAGCAGGGGCGGATTTCTGGAAGGATCACAAAGGCCCGGGCCTTGTGCGGCTGCAGCCCAATGGGTCACCTGATCATGAAAAAGAGGTTGATACATATGAAGGAGGAGGTCTGAAATTGGGAGCAACACATGAAAAAGGGAAGCTAATGTCCAAGCGAGCTGTTCATTAAAGAGACATTCTACAGTATATAGATGCTGCACATGGAAGAGGGGGCTGTACATGAAATAGGAGGGGGGATGCTGCACGGAAAGGGAGTCACAACACACTTGGCCTAGGGGCTGAAAAAGTATAAATCCAGTCCTGGATACATGGGCAGCTGGGGGCAGCAGAGCGTTATACAGTATATTACCTACTCCTGGTGGCGATAGAGCTCCCTCTGTCTTCACTTTCTCTTCAGTTTAGAGTGTGACAGAGATAGAAGCCACATGGTGATTGGCTGACTGTGTGTAACTCGTAAACTGAAAAGGAAGTGAAAAGGACCTGTATCGCTGCCCCTTGTACAGGACCCCCCATCCCAGCTCCCATTCCTGGCAGGGCCGGTTCAAGTCACAGTTGGGCCCTAGGGCAAAATTAGCCTAGGGGCCCCCCAACAGACACCCCCAACCAAAAAAAGCATCATTGGAGGCCCTTTGTTGCAGCCAAACTTCCCTCCTGGGCCCCTGAGCTGGCTGCTGACCCTCCCCCAATCACCTCCCAACTTAACAGACACTGCAGAGTCCCTGGGGAGCAAAAGTTAAGATGGGGGAGGGACAACTTGGGGACCCCTACAGGCTCTGGGGCCTTGGGGCAATTGCCCATTTTTTCCAATGGTAGCTCCATCCCTGGTTCCTGGGGTCCCCCAGCACATGGTACCCGGGGATGGCAGGGGTTGTAGGGGCTGTTGGTACATCTCAGGGTGGTAATACTGCATACTGTGAAATCTTCCCACTTTAGCAGGGTTCCTCATTGTCCCTAATGGGATTCTACTAAGTGTCATAGGATCCCCCAAATTAAGGGTACATACACACATATTATTTTCATTAGCCAATTTTATCTCTCCATGTAGTAGATTTTGAATACGTAGAACAGATTATGTAGGTGAGCTCTCATACTACATGGAAGTGGTAAAAGTGGCCAATCATTTGCTGAACAAAATTGGATATATGAATGCACCCTTAGACCAATGCCAGACCTAATGTCTAGATCATCTCTACATTCTGTGTGACAGCTGCCTGGCATTGGTATAAAGGCCATTCAAAGATGTCATTAATGGTGAAAGAGGGGACATAGCTGAAACATCATTCCAAGAAGACCACACAAATTTAGGGAATGCTTTTGGGGAAGTATTTTAACTCTTGCCTTTCATGTCTGTTGGCCAAAAACTGAGGAGAAACCTCAACAGGAAGGCACGTTGACAATGCATCCTCACTCAATCCAAGGTGGAAAAAGTTTTGAATGGACCTCCCTTTGATGCAATGGGTAGCATAATAGACTACTGAGTAACCTCAATTCTCCTTTAAACTTTGACTTTGAGAGGTAAAGGAGAATAGGCACAACAGTGACATGAACAGTAAAGGTGGCCATACATCTCTCGACTTGGCAGCCGATCGACCATCTGATTTGATAATTATCATTCGAATCAAATGAAAATCAGTGCTGCCAAGAGCATGCCTGATCAATGATGAGACCAATTTAGGGATGAAATTGGTCGCATGTATCGATCAGACTTGCTGCAAGATGTCGAGCCGATGTGGTCAATCAGGTGCAAAGCGGTAATGGCGAGCGATATCAGGACAAGCTACGAACACAAAAAAACACAAACAAAACCCCCAAAGCTGTCCCCCCTAATGTCACACACATGTCCATATTACTACTGCAACCATGTAGGTTACGTGCATGGACGGAGGTCAGCAGCGGACATGGACAGGTAAGGGTATAGTACACCGGGCACCCGGGGAGGGGGGCACATTGGACAATAGCGGGTGCAGCGTCAGGTCGGTGAGGCAGGGATGCAGCATCACAAGGCCAATTCCAGATCGATTTCAGCATGAATCAACGACAAATCTCTCTAATCAGATTCGATCAAAGAGAGATTTGACTCCTAACAATCTGCCAATCATCGCCTGATTGGCTACCTTAAAGACTTACAGATAGAGTTCTATCACTTATTGTCTCTAAGAAAACGTTTCTTTCGTTGTATCCGTGTTGTTTATTTTTCTTGAAGTTGGCTGCTTTACAACATTTTTTACTTTTCAATCATTATGTTATTGTCTGTTGCTTTTACCTAAAGTCATTTATGAGAAGCCAAATGTAGCAGATTTATTTTAGCTTGGTCCACATTAGCCTTCAGCTTGTACAAGTTTAATATAATCCTCCGATTTTCACTGCTTCAAGGTGAAAATTAGACACAGTGAGAAATGATTTAATACACTCCATTAATAATTCTCAAGCACATCTTTTCTTTCTTCTCTATTCTAATTACGTCCAAAATTGGTTTTCTCTAGAGTCCCTGTTAATTAGTAAGATGGACTCAGTTAAAACGCATAACTGCTATTAAATACTTTAAGTGCATAGCGACCAGGATTCACTCCCTTCGACTGTGGCGTTTTTTGGCCACTGAGTAAAATCATGTGCCGCTTACGTGTGTGTAGAGATGAGCCGAAATTTTCGAAATTTCGAACTGCTTTTATTACGAATGCGAAATTTAACATTACGACCCAAATTCGTAATTTCGTAATTAATTTTCAAATCGTAATTTACAATTTCGTAATCGAAATTTCACTCCCGTAATGACGAATTTCGTGTCTCCAACCGAAATTTTACTTTTTCAGGTTTGTAAGGGTTTCTATCCCTCTAGAAGCCTAAAATGAATAGCACAGCCAGCCTCCTCCTCCTCCTCCTCCTCCTCCTCCTCCTCCTCCTCCTCCTCCTCCTCCTCTCCCTCTCCCTCTCTCTCTCTCTCCAGAGATCTGTAGTATTTCAAAACCATACTCACATTCATGACATGTCCAGGGATCAAACCCAGGCCAACCACATGGAAGACAGCTATGCTCACCACCATACCACCAAACACACACTAAATAGACTGCTAACCTAAATCTTACTTGTAGACAGTCATATGAGACACATGCTGGGTGCAGGGCTTTGTGATTGGACCATGGACCATGCGATAGAGTGAGGTGCAAAAATGAAATCATGCCTAGCAGAGGATGGTTTCACAATGCTAAATGCTAGGCTGGCTGTGGTGCAATTGGTTAGTGCGTCTGGCTGGTAACAGCAAGGTTACAGGTTCGATTCCATCCAGGCATGTCTTTTCCTTTTGCGTTCAACAGTTGTCCAAACAGAGCCAACAGAGCCCCAGATAGCCATGTAGAGTTAGGTCACAGCTAGCCTGGCTGTGGTGCAATTGGTTAGTGTGTCTGGCTGGTAACAGCAAGGTTACAGGTTCGATTCCATCCAGGCATGTCTTTTCCTTTTGCGTTCAACAGTTGTCCAAACAGAGCCAACAGAGCCCCAGATAGCCATGTAGAGTTAGGTCACAGCTAGCCTGGCTGTGGTGCAATTGGTTAGTGTGTCTGGCTGGTAACAGCAAGGTTACAGGTTCGATTCCATCCAGGCATGTCTTTTCCTTTTGAGTTCAACAGTTGTCCAAACACCGAGCACAAAGTTTTGCATGCGTAAAGTTTTACGCACGCAAAATACCCCATGGGGTTCAATGGCGCAGCGCGCGCACGCAAAAGGAAAAGACATGCCTGGATGGAATCAAACCTGTAACCTTGCTGTTACCAGCCAGACACACTAACCAATTGCACCACAGCCAGGCTAGCTGTGACCTAACTCTACATGGCTATCTGGGGCTCTGTTGGCTCTGTTTGGACAACTGTTGAACGCAAAAGGAAAAGACATGCCTGGATGGAATTGAACCCGTAACCTTGCTGTTACCAGCCAGACACACTAACCAATTGCACCACAGCCAGCCTAGCATTTAGCACTGTGAAACCATCCTCTGCTAGGCATGATTTCATTTTTGCACCTCACTCTATCGCATGGTCCAATCACAAAGCCCTGCACCCAGCATGTGTCTCATATGACTGTCTACAAGTAAGATTTAGGTTAGCAGTCTATTTAGTGTGTGTTTGGTGGTATGGTGGTGAGCATAGCTGTCTTCCATGTGGTTGGCCTGGGTTTGATCCCTGGACATGTCATGAATGTGAGTATGGTTTTGAAATACTACAGATCTCTGGAGAGAGAGAGAGAGAGAGAGAGAGAGAGAGAGAGAGAGAGAGAGGAAGAGAGGAGGAGTTGGTTGGTTGGTTGGTTGTTCATTTTAGGCATCTAGAGGGATAGAAAGCTTTGCAAACTTTAAAATACTAAATTTCGTAATTACGAAAATTTGCGTAATTTGCGAAAATTACGAAATTTCGATTACTGCTAAAATCGTAATTGTAGAAATTTCGGAAATTCGTAATTAGGTCATTACGCTCATCCCTACGTGTGTGTGTTCAGTGGAGTCTACCCAGAAGTAGATGCCAAGTTTTGTGTTATGCTAAAGAAAGTACTTAAGGGATAACTAAACTTTTGAACTTAAAGGATACCAAATGCAAAGAAAGCTATAGAAACGGGGGGAGCAGGCACCTCTATCACCTCTTCTGATGTCCACTTCTCCTCTGCTGAGGAACTGTTTTCATTGGCTCCTGACTGCCTGATCACTGTGAGTCAATCACAGTGATCAGGAAGGGCAAAAAGGGTTTGGTCCCTAAAGGGACAAGAGTCTTTGGTTCGCAATTAGTTAATTACCTGAATTTCGAGTTAAAAATAGGGGTCATGTGAGCTATGCTCATTGCTTATCCAATGCAATGTTTTTCCTATATCAAACCCTTTTTGCTGTGGAGTTTTAGCAGTAATCAGGATTATTTAAAGCAACAATATAAGCCTTAGTTGAGTGAAAAAAGAAAACACACAAATCAGAATATAGATACTAGTTTAACTTGCATAAAATATCAGGGGAGTTTTTAGGCATAGGCATTCCAGGCCACTGCCTGGAGTGCCATTGGTCCTGGGGGGCGCCATACCCCTGTTTAAGCCCCACCCCCTAACAATGGTGGGAGGGGTGACACAGGACAGCTTGCCTGGAGTGACAAAAAGGCTAGAAACACCCCTGAAACTTATGATTTGTCTGGTTTTGTAAAGTAAAAAAAAGAGAAAACTGTGCCTGAAGTTTCGCATCTTTAGTGCCTTGGATTGAAGCCAATCCTGGTATATTTCCTCGCTGACTCTTTTTTTCTCCTCCGCATCAATGTCGATGATAAGCATTTGCCTGCACTCCTCCCAGAGTTTACAGACACTCACACTGAGATCCCTGCACAGGCACGCTGTGTTTTGTCACTTATCTTCAGTGGCATAGCTAAGGAGCTGTGGGCCCCAATGAAAGTTTTACAATGGGGCCCCCCAAGCACTCTATACATAACAATTGATATGACGCAAAATCTGCCAATGGCAACTACAGTGTCAGAGGTGCAAGAAGGGGATGGGGAGTTTGTTAATGATTACCACTATTCAAAGTACCTATAGAAGTGATTATTATGAGCACAGGACCAATACAGAGCTAATACTGTAGTTGAGGGAGGGCCTTTCGGGCCCCTCTGGCCCAAGGGCCTCAATGCGGTCACTACCTCTGCACCCCTTATAACTATGCTCCTGCTTATCTTGTCAGCCACCTTACACCAGCAGCTATCAGCCTCTTCCCCTGGTTAATAGCAAGATTAAGAGTCAGGGGGCCTAGGTGTAGTTTATTACTTATACTTCTTCTTGTATACTTATAAATAGGAGCATTGTAAGGCAGGGTCATCTAGATGTAAGTTTAGTACCCATATTACAGTGGTTTTCAACATTTTTATCTTTGGAGTTTAAGGTGTGGCTGGGAAAGTCCTGAAACTTCCCACATGTTCTCTTATTGTAGGTTGGTCATTTGGGCTGCACCTTGTTATGGTGAGCTGCTTGGAGGTTGTTTGGTTGACATTTCTCACTTTTGCTGGTGACAGGAAATCAATAATCCGCAAGAAAACAGAAGATTACATTTGAAATCATAGTTGTTTGCAAAGATCTTTTGTTTCCTTATTCAGCGGCTTGCTATATCTGTCAAATTTCTCCTTTTTTTTCCTTCTATGCTTTTTGCAAAGCTGGTTCATTTCAGTAGACAGAGCTGCTTCTCCGAGTAGATAAACTCCCCCCTCATGAAGGCACATGATGGCAGTATGCACAATCCCCATGAGTAAAGTAGTGGAGTGTCAATGGCCCTCTCTGTGTAAGCCTCAAGCAGGCTGAATTGGAGTCAGAGATCACAGTCCTATTTATTTGACAAGTAATTTACACTCAGAGTAAGGAATCAAAGGGAAATTAAATCCAAGGGGAAAAATAAGTTTCACTTACCTGGGGCTTCTACCCACCCCCTGCAGATGTCCTGTGCCCGCGGCGGGGGTCTGGAGGATTGTTATGACCCACTGCTTAATGTTGATTTCTAGCGACTGGCCAGTTAATGGCCACTGCGCCAGCGGGGGCCTGGCCGCGTACGACCTTGTTCATGCTCATGCCATCGACGTGTCCTGCCTAATCACAGTACGAGCTTACTCATACTGCGCATGTGCAGGACGGCAATGGTGGTGTGAGTGTGAACAAGAACGCACATGCTGCCAGGCCCGTGCAGGCACACTGGCCATCAACTGGCCAGTCGCTAAAAATCAAAACTGAGCTGAGGCAGGGGACCATTTTGACCCCCTGCCGGCACAGGACATCTGCAGGGGGCGGTAGAGGCCCCAGGTGAGTGAAACTTTTTATTTCCCTTTGGCTTTATGTTTCCTTTACGTATTTGGCTGATGGTGTAATGGTTAAGGGCTCTGCCTCTGACACAGGAGACCAGGGTTCGAATCTCGGCTCGGCCTGTTCAGGAAGCCAGCACTAATTCAGTAGGAGACCTTTGGCAAGTCTCCCTTACACTGCTACTGCCAATAGAGCGTGCCCTAGTGGCTGCTGCTCTGCTCTGGCGCTTTGAGTCCGCAAGGAGAAAAGCGCAATATAAATGTTATTTGTCTTGTCTTGTCTTGTATTACTACTATTCAATGCACATATAGACATATAGAGGTATCCATTTCTAGTATAGCATTTCCAGTACTGCAGAGGTTGCGCCTCTGGATCGCAACCTCTGCATCCCCTTTTGCTACGCCACTGGCCCTGCAGAAAAGGAAGCTTCAGGTAAGTACAAAGTTCACATCTCCTTTAAAGTTCACTTTCACCAAGAATATCTTACATGGCTAATTACATGTTTGGGAGATCCAGCGTACCGTAATTGCTTAGAAGTGCTGCAATTAGTGTTACTTGTTTAGGACGTTTCCAAAGCAACAGTAAGCAAATTAAGGTAGTCACAGAAAAAGGTTTTTTTGTAAAGAGATTTGCTTTTTCACTTCTCCCCTTCTCCTATATGTCCTGAAGGTTATTTTCTGTCTTATGTATTATGCTTGTTCTCTGTTTATTAGAGCTGTAGCTTCTGCAGTAGGCACGTTAGACCTCATCTAGAATGTTTGGAAACATGGAGACAAGCTCTGTGGCTTCCTGGATATCAAGTTATCGCAAATAGTGTATCACAGAACCCGTGTTCACATTTTTTAACAGGGACCCTGAACAGAGCTGAAAAATGGAACACTAAACTGGCTTCAGACCCGGATTTACCTCACAGGAGCCTATAGGCACAGATGACCTGGCACCATAGACTTTTCCCTCCATGAACCTACAAACCCCCACCAAACTGCACCTCAAATGTGCTGGCTGTCCCAGATGTCACTTCTCCCTTACTTTCCTTGTCCATCATAGGTAGCTACAGGTGCCCCTTAGGGCTCTTTCACACTACAGGCAGTGGTAAAAGGCTAAAACACTGCGTTTTGGCTGCTGGCATTTTTAAGGCGTTTAACGCCAATACATTAGTATCAATTGTAATGAGAAACGCCGCGGTCAGCCCTAAAAAAGCTCCTGGGAGCGTTGAAACGCAATGCTCCAAAACGCAGCGTTAGATGTGAAAGGTAAAATGAAAGTCTATGGACTTTCATTTTACCTAGGAAAACGCCAACTTCGTCTGTGGCGTTAAAACGCCAAAAAAGCCCTCTGGTGTGAAAGGGCCCTTAGTATTAGGTGGCCAGAGGTACCCAGTGTCAGACTGGGGGCTGGAAAAGCTGAGGAAATCCACTTGCTGGCCAAGCAGCAGTAATCAGGTGTTGCTGCTCACAGTGAGGACTTGCTGCAGGTTTCTATTTGGAGTGATAACACAGGGCTACTGCTACTTGGCCAGCAGGTGGATTTCCTCAGTTATTCCAGCTCCCAGTCCGACACTGTAGGTACCCTCGATATTAAGTAGCTGGAGGTGCCTCCAAGTATTAGGTAGCTAGTGGAATCTAGAGGTGTCCCTGACTGAAGGGAGATCTCGTCAGTGGAATGCCAAGGGCAGGGTGAGTAATCTCTCATTTACACTTTCATCAGGACTCTGCATAGGGAAGGAGGGAGGGAAGTGAGCAGCCTTTTCATCATCAGGCGCCAGTAGGCACGTGCCTATGGTAAATTCGGCCCTGACTGGCTTACTCCAGGTACCCTCAGCCCATGAGGTTAATCGGCGTGTTCTGGGTCCCCTCTATTGTTCACTTGTGAACAATGCATGCGCAGAACACTCATGGCATCGGGCATGTGATCACGAAAAGGCATGCGGATGGGCCAGGCATGCGGATGGGCCAGGCATGCGCGGTTTGCTCACAACTCCCAGCCGGGTCCCGCTGCTTTCCGAGCCACCAGCTGGGCAATGGAGGGGACCCAGAAGATGCAGAGGGAGCTTATGAGCTACTACTGGGGGGGGGGGGGGGCTGGAGGAATCCCCAGGTAAGTTCAGCATTCCATTTTTCAGCTTTGTTCTGGGTCTCTTTAAAGAGTTTGGGTTAGAAAGGCCCATTTTCTGTACAAAGACACTCGGTCTGAAGGCTGTGATGCTCTCATCACAAGCAGTTCATCCATTTGCTGTACACACCATTTAGTAAAAGCCAAAAACTGTGAAAAAAATTGCAAACTAAAGTCATCCATTAATATTGGTCTTTGAAATAAAAAACCTTTGTTATGGGGGCACAGGACACAGGCACCCCGGGAGTTAAAAGATAGGGGGGAGCACCTGATGGCTATGGAGAGAGGACATACATGGCGGATAGTTCAGTGCAAGCTCTGCTGCCAACACTGCACACCGGTCACCCCAAAATCGAACGCTGCTACCACCACGCTCCTGACTCGCAGCCAATCGAGCAATATCTTCTGTTCAGGGTGATTGACCTATTCAATCCAACCGTGCAGAACTTGATCATTTAGGCATGGTTTGTGGTGTTGATTTCTAGCAGATGCGATTAGAGGGTTTGAATCTGCCAGATATCAATGGTAAAAATTGTTACGTGTATAGCCACCTTAACACATTATGATATGTAAGTCCAGGCAAGAAGGGAACTCATTTTTTTTTCTTTTGAGTTTTCTAAGGATGAGGTGAAATTTGTTTAGCAAAATCACACTTACATTTTAGATGAAAACATAGGCAGTTAGTTCTGCTTTACAAAATGTATTTTTGCAGTTCAAAAAGCTGATCCCCTTTGCTCAATTAGAAAGGTGAATGAGGCATTTAGCTGCACATATAATTAAGACCAGGGGAGTCTCCTGTGTTTTGTGTTGTGCTTCCCATTATGGCAGTCGGCTGCAGCCAATAGCTCACTCTAGCTAATATTAGCCTTGCTGTTTTGGGCCTCAATTAAAAGCCATTTGAGTGTGGCCCAACTCCTCCCTACCTCTCCTCAAGCCCCCCCTTCTGTGATCCCCCCACCCCCCATTGCAGAGCATCAGCAACGCCGTGGGTTACAGCGGTATTCCTGATCAGTTGAAAAATTACAATTATTTATTTTTATTTATAAAGCGCCAACATATTGCTTAATGCCGGACAATAAATACATACAATGATACAAAGGATGACAGACGTAACAAGGTTATACAGCATAGAACAAAGCTATAGAAGGCAAACATAGTGCCAAATACATTATCATGCCATTTTGGGCTGGTTAGGTAGGTCCAGTAATACAAGTATGAGGCGGTAATAAGAAAGGAGAACACGATCATGTAGACTACGCCAGGGAAGGGAGGACCCTGTCAAAGGCTAATAACCTAAGTAGAGCAGCACTGCAGACAGAGAAGACTGGCAGCCCTTGACTTCTATCTGCATGGGGCCCAAAAGAGGTAAGTGTTCCCTGTAACCCGCACCCGCTACCAAAGCTATGCAGTGTTGGGGGGAGCACAGATAGAGGCCCATGGAGAGGGAGGAGTCGGGCCCCCATGCTCGTGGCTATCGCAGCGTGCAGGCTGCTCCGCCTCCTGCACTGTAATTTCAGCCTGCCAAAGCTTTAGGGGGGCACCTATACCTAGTTACCTATACTGGGATCACCTATTCCTGGCTACCTATTCTGGGGCACCTATACTGGGGGGGGGGCTACATCTGGCTTCCTAATACTGGGGGTTACCTCTGATTTACTAATTTTAGAGGCTGCAAAATAGTGCATTACAAATAGCGTATTCGAGCCTACACAGGGGCAAACCCAAGATTTTCAAGGGAGGGATTCCTGAAAGGTCTCCCTCAGCTATGCACAATACAGTATAATAATATGGTAGGACATCATGCTGGGCACACATAATGCAATTTTCCATCCAACTGACCGACAACGGGATTGATCAAGAGCAGTTTGGATACAGATAATAATGAGGACAGCTGACATTTGTAATGAAGTGGAAAGTGAAGCATTCACACAGCAGGGCACAGGGCTGTGCTCATACCTGACTCTGTTAAATTCCCCAGAGCTGCTCCATGCTCTGTACACACGCTGCTGCTACATCCAAAGTCAACTGTAGCGGGAAAGAAAGGGGCAGTTCTATGGGCTGCAGGATGCCTACAGATAGTATGGTGCTGAAACTTGTACCTGTCCCAGACAATGCATAGGCCCTGGTCTGAGGGGGTATTCTGGGCAGCTGTAATCCCCCCTGCATTTGCCTATGCCTACAGGTGTGTGTGTGTGTGTGTGTGTGTGTGTGTGTGTGTGTGTGTGTGTGTGTGCGTGCGTGCGTGCGTGCGTGCGTGTGTGTGTGTGTGTGTAGTGTGTGTGTGCGTGCGTGGGGGGGGGGGGGGGGGGGGGTTTAGACACCCTGGGAGCCATTGTGCCTAGAAACTGCCCTAAGTTGGGCACTTGTGTTTTCATGTTTGAATGGTGGCATCTTTTAAATAAACAACAGCTTGTGCTGAAACACAGCTGTAGAACTTCAGATGTCACCATGGATAATCCTATTACAGACTTACTTAGACAAAACATAACTTTTCTCTGAATCTGTGCAACAGAGAGTGTGAGGCTAAATCCAATTAGATGGTATTAAATAAACATTAATGAAACAAGCAAAATGCTCAGTGCACTGTGTCTATTTTAGATGTTAATTCACCCCTTGTGTATGATGAACTTCTGTAGGAGTGCAATGATTAGTAAGTTCAGAAAGACCTCATTAGTTCTGTTAAGTTCATAGATGAATGGAAAAAGGTGGCTTCAAAACAACAAACCGAGAGTTTACAGTACTCCAGGGCCAGTAGCTTATATTTGCTTTTATTAATTTTTCTCTCCCTCCATTTTCAGTGGCCTATTTATAAGCAGTGATGAGACAGATGTTGCCTTCAGGCAAAGTCTGACTCGACAACCGAAAAAAAAATGGTTTCAGAAGTTAAAGTAAAACTGAACTGACCTGAAAGAATAAAGTTAGATACTCCCGTATGGAGAGGGAAGGCTCTGGATACTATAGAGCCTTCCTGGTTCTCTCTCTGTGTCCTTGTGCACCAATGTCTCCCCAATCAGTGGCGTACCTACCATAAGGCTGCAGGTGCTCACAGCACCGGGTGCAGCCATGGCTAGGAGTGCTGCTGTGGTGCTCAGGCACTGTGTTCTTCCACCTGGGACCCTTTTTCATAGTTTGGGCAACATTTGAGAAAATAGCAGCTGGCAGTGCATTGGATTGTACTACTTCCTGCACTAGATGTAGCACCCCTCCCCCTTCCTGTCCCATGGGCAGTGTGTCCCACCAAGGGTGCCAGTATGATAAAAAAGGTAAAAGGTCCAGATTAAGCACGGCACCTCTGTATGACAGAGGTGCCGTGCTTAATCTGGACCTAGAGCTGTGTGATACTCCTGTTGTTTAATGCCTAAGGAAGCGGGATTTTGCCCATGAAACGCGTTGCAGTTTGTCTCGGAGTATGTGAATAAATTGTTTTTGGATTCAATCAACAGCATCGAGTCTGTTTTTAGGTCGGCTGGTCCACCACCACCACCTGAATATTTTAAACCTTTTAGTATGTTTTATCCTGTTGGCGCCTCTGTACATTGATACAAGGGAAGTAAGAGGGAAGTGACAGCTGGGCCAGCCAGCACACTTGCAGTGCAGTTCAACGGGGGTTGTAGGTACATAGAGAGTCTAGGGTGCCAGTACATCTGTGCCTGTAGGCTACTGTGAGGTTAATCCGTGCCTGGTGAGCCAGAACTCCTAGGAGTGTGTAAGGGGCTATAAGGGATCAAAAAGCCCTCTTACTAAAATGCTATGTAAAGCAGAATTTTGACTTCTTAAAACAGGTATTTGTGGTTGTTCAGGTTGTAGGGAACATTTAAGGTGTCCACAGTGCATCACTACTGCTTGGATCGTCTGCTATCCATCCTGGTTCTGTGCTCCTGTAGCACAGAGTGTTCTGTGTCTGCGCAGTAGTACTACGCAGGCAACGGGGTGAGAGCTCGACCGGGCTGTGCATGCGTGATGGAAAGAGACTGAACCAAGTTAACGGGACGGCTAGGGAATGATCCAGGCGGGAGTGAAATAAATGCCTGGTCTCCCAGAATGCTCTGGGAGGAGAACTCAACATAGCTAAACAGCCTAGCCTAAGCATCACGGGGAGGGTGGGCTATATATCAATATACTGTAATATGTACATATATTACATGTTTTTGATGCTGAAACCTGGTAAATTGCCGTAAAAAAAGGTATCCTGAATAATTTACTGCATTTCACTATACAGTATGTCACTACAGTGCCTCTAATCTGTTCAGAGGAAGTTAATTTGAGAATCTGCAAAAAAAAAAAAAAAAAAAAATACAAAAAAACAAGATGGTGCCCTCTATGAAGTAGAGACAGCACTGCCCAGCAAGGAGAAATATCAATGTGAACAAGCGAAGCAACGATACAATGTGGCAGAGACAAGATCAAGTGGGGAAAACTTTTGCACAGGACACAATAAAAAGTCTTCATTCCACATATTAGTTGCTTAGACATTCACTGCTTTGCTTAGAAATTCACTGTAGCTGAGTTATTTGTTTATTTAGCCAGATCAAACTGTCTTATCAGTAGCTGGGAATACTCTGCATAAACACCGAGGCTCAGTGCCCCCTGCAAAGTGATTCCTAGTTAAAGTTTCCGATTTTTTAGGATTTCCATAAATTGTAAAGAAGATTTTTTTTCCATTAAAGGTTATCATGCTGTAGCTAATTTTTAGAGCATAGAGTTAGTTCTGAGTTTAGTTCCACTTTAAGTCTTGTGTTGAAATGATAATCCTTGCAGCGATCAGGAGCGGAACATGACCACACAATTCCATCAATGCCAGAAGATCTGAATATATGCAGGGGTTTAGTTTTGGCATAGCTGTGCTGCATAGCAGAGTATTTCATATCTCCGAGTGCCACAGAGTGTTTTATGATCCAGAGAGATCTCTGAGTGCACTGCAGCAGAACCATACACGACTCCTCTGCATCTAGCTAGGAACGGAGCCTGCTTTTGCTTTTTATATAGCACAACACCAGTCAGAGAATCACACAGAATTTCCTTTTTTATGCTTCTCCACCTGTCTTTGTTTTTCCTTCCTCCCATCTGTCCATTTTATCTAACATAACTTACCAGAACTGGAAAAAATGGACCACCACCCGTGTATGTTTTATTGTTGTCAATAAAGCAAGAGAGAAAAAGATAAACCCAGCTTCTTTCCATTGCATTTTGTCACTACTTCACTAAAAATTATATTGTTATGTCATAGGATTATGCCAAAATGCAAGTACATTAGTCACAGTTGGTTTTATTATAAAGCGGAAATCTCATCCCAAAAAAAAAAAAAAAAACTTTATCCAAGCAGCCTTGAAAAAAAAGAAAAAGAATGAATATCAAATAAGAAAACTTGATAATTCTCCTTTTTAAGAATTAGTTGTTTTGTTTTTTAAATTGGTCTAAAGGGTCTAATCTAATTGGTCTAATCTTTCCAATATGGCCACACCACCATCTTTCACAGTTTGGATGATTGAGTGTGACACTCTTAAAGCACCAATTCAGGAACTTTTTTACTTTTTGTATTTCTTTTATGTTTTCCTATTCACAACAAAGAATTGTTTCTAATTTCCAATTTCCAATTTTCTAATTTCCAAACAGATTTGGGGCTTGATTCACAAAGCCGTTATAAGTGTTATCATGGCTGTGAAAAATTGCTTTGCATGCGATTTAGCGTGTTTTCACGCAAAAAAAGGTTATCGCGCGCAACGTGGAACGTTAATGCACGAAAAATTTGCGTTATCGTGTGAACGCAAATTTTTGCGTACGAAAACCGTTTTCACGATAAATTCCACGCGAAGCACTTTTCACAGCATGATAACATCTATCACTGCTTTGTGAATCAAGCCCTTGGTGTAAAACAAAGGACAGCCTGAGGAGGCACAATACATAGTTTTGAATACTTATTTAACTTACGTACTGTAAGAAAAATCTACACCCTATTTCTCATGTGAAAAGGTAACTACCCCCAGAGTCACTCTATTATTAAGGTCAAATGAGGTTCACCACTTGCACTGCAATCACCATTAATGTTCCAGGGCTAAACCAAACCTTTGCTCTCCACTACACAGTATTGGAATGCTAATGGAAATATCTATATCAGATTAGTCCCATGCAATGTTCTTGTTCTGCTTAGACCTCACCCACCTCCTCCCTCTGCTGGTAAGAGATTAGCAAGGCACTACAGCTTAGCAGAGTCTTATCTCCCTATCCCTGCTTAACATGTAAAAAAACATTTAACCATCCACACACACTACACAATGTCTTTATAAAATTGGTTAACTAAAATAGCAGTAAGAAATGGTTTCTTTTTGCAAGAGTAAAAAGGGTCTTGTGAGGTACATGTAGCATAAATGAAGACAATAGGGAGGGTGTGGGAAACTTTATTACACACTGATCACGGAGGAACTCATATTATACTCCTAAATTGAAGCTGCAGTACTGGCCACAAAGTGTTCATTTTCTAGATGTGTGAAGTCAAGTGGTCTGCTCTGAGCTTAGGAATCAGAGCTGTTCACTAGTTGAGGACTGCCTAATTATCCTAACTGCCTGTTAATTAAAGAGAATCTGTACTCTAAAATTCTTACAATAAAAAGCATACCATTCTCTTCATTATTTTCTCTTGGGCCCCTCTGTGCTGTTTCTGCCACTCCCTGCTGCAAGCCTGGCTTGTAACAGTTTTAGGCAGTGTTTACAAACAAAAGACATGGCTTCTATAGGCTGAGAACAGCTTACTATGTGACTCATGCAGAACTTGGAGAGGGTGTGCAAAGCTTCTGCCAATGACAAGCAGTGCTGCACATTCCACACATTCCAGCCTCAACCTGACAGAGCCGACAGAGGAAAGAAGATAAGATTTATTACAGAGACAATGCAACTAGAAAAGGCTGCAGTATGCCAGAGCACATTAGAACAGGCATAGGAACTTATAGGATAGAAGAAATAAGGCTCAAAATTTTGTTACAGAGTCTCTTTAAATAGATTCTGGTTCACCTTAGTGACAATGGATCTAGAAAGGCTGCATCAAATATGAAATCAAATATGAAAATCGTGCATAGTCCCCTACTCAGCTTTACTAACCTGGTTCACCTTAGTGACAATGGATCTAGAAAGGCTGCATCAAATATGAAATCAAATATGAAAATCGTGCATAGTCCCCTACTCAGCTTTACTAACCATAAAAAGTCTGGAAAAGTTGGCCAAGGTTTTAAACTTAGGTTTTAAAGAACAACTAATTTGAGATTCCATAGCTACTGTCATCCTCAATGAAACAGTCAAGATTTCCCAAAAGCAGTTGGCAGATAAATCATCCACTATCTTCCAATAGAGTATCTATTGTCACCTCCAGCGATGCCATTTCATATGTCACTTCTTCTGCATCCTCTGTAATGTAAAACACTTGACAAATTCCTGAAGGGATTGTGATAGATGTTGAATATTGTAAAGATATCACCACCAGAGGCAGCAGAAGCGGTAGGTCCTCGATGACTAAGTCTGGCCAGATCTACACAAAAAAAGACTCAATTAGTTACCAGTGAATTGACTCTTTTAAGAACCTTCTCAGTAATTTATGCTTCATATCAACAAAACAATAGTATTATCCCAGTGAAATGTTCCAAAGTAGCCATAATATTATAGAATTTCTAATGACTAACAACAGGGGAGCAATGATTACATCGTAACTGCCTCTGCCTTATATTATTGCTCAGTTAATAATAATTGTATAGTCGTTATCACAGCTTGATCATAATCACATCTAAAAACTCTTTTTTTTTTTACACCTACAATAAAACTGTCCCTTTCCCTCTTGGTGAAAAAGCAGAAAGCCAGTCTTTGATGTTTTCCCTACAATAGTGTCGTCACAGTAGAGAGACTCTGGTTCATTCAAAGTTCAATGGGAAACCAAATATGGAAGAAAATAGCAGCATTGTTTCTATGGCTTTCAAGCGTATATATGCATCATTTCTCTCCATACATGCATGAATGTATTTACTTTGTTGAGTTTCCATTGAAGTGCTTAATACCAGCCTTTAGATTTTATCATCAAAGGGAAGTCTGGTAACTTGGTAGGCCAATTTTACAGGGTTAAGATAAGCCTATAGTGAATTTATGTTACCAAAATTGATGGTAAAGGGTAAATTAAAGAGGAACGGTAACCAAGGATTGAACTTTATCCCAATCAGTAGCTGATACCCCCTTTCCCACCAGAAATCTTTACCTTTTCTGGAATAGATCATCGGGGGGGGGGGGGGTCTGATAATGTGGTGAAACCCCTCCCACAGTGTGATGTCATGACCATGGTCCTGACAGTTTGCTGTTTTTGAACCTTGTTGCATTATGGGAAATAACTGCTGATTCCAACAGCCAAGTGACTGGTATCTCCCTCTGTGCATAGAACTCTCAGTAACGATCATTCCATACAGATCAGCTGGCAGAACTGAACATGTTGCCTCCTTTGATACATTTCAGATTGTAAATCAGGCAAGGGAAAGTTTTTACAATGTGTAAACACTGACTAAATAATTAAGTGAATATTGTAAATAATATGACATTTTATTCATTGTTATTTTCACTAGAGTTCCTCTTTAAGCTCTGTTGAATCCCAGCAGATACTCACTCCGTTCCGTGAATCGGCAGGGAACGATCGCACATGTGCGTGGCCGTTCCCTGGGAAACTGTAGCCCCAGGACTTGACGCAAATTGGCGTTAGGCGGTCCTGGGGCTGCCGCCGCGTTCACGCCCATTGGTGTGAGGCGGTCTTTAGGTAGTCAACCGCCAAAATTGTGCAAAATTTCACGAAAATAACGTGAAAAATTAAGTGAAATTATGAAATA
This sequence comes from Hyperolius riggenbachi, assembly GCF_040937935.1. Taxonomy (NCBI): domain Eukaryota; kingdom Metazoa; phylum Chordata; class Amphibia; order Anura; family Hyperoliidae; genus Hyperolius; species Hyperolius riggenbachi. Next base: position 259,480,839 of record NC_090652.1, on the reverse strand, counting down.
TTACTATTACATACGAAATCAATTACGATTTTCTCTGAAATGTCGCATCACAATTACGATGCGGAAGGGGAGAGCGAGAGCCTCATAGAGGCAGGAAAAAAAAAATACAACCGGCCGCAGCGATCGGACCCCTCCGGCGGCATGTCCCCTTAGGGAAAAAAAAGGAGATGAGTCTGATCGCTGGGCACCTAAGCTGGGCTGTGCAGGAGGCTGAAAAGCCTGCACAGCCCAGTGCTGCACAAAAAGGCCTGGTCGTTAGGGGGGTTACCACTGCGGTTGTCAAGTGGTTAATAGCAAAGCCCCCATACATGCTTTTCTACCAAAAGTGCTACATATGTTAAGCAGAATAGTGGGTACAAGTCAAAACATTTTTCAAAAAGACCTTGTAGTTTTTGAGAAAATCGATTTTAAAAATGCAAAGAAAAAATGGTATTTAAACTGTCATTTTTCTGAGTTTAAAACAATTTTTTCTCTACATTTTTAAAATCGATTTTCTCAGAAATAACAAGGTCTTTTTGGAAAATTCTTTTTTTTGACTTGTACCCACTATTCTGCTTAACAACATATGTAGAAATGTTGGGGTCAATAGCATGTATGGGAGCTTTGCTATTCACCGCTAAAGTTGGCATGAAATTAAGCAAAATTTAAGTGAAATTTTACGCCGTATTATGAATGACTATGCAAAATCTATTAAATGTACAAATTGTAATTATGTATAGGCATAATTGCGAAAATTTACGCGAAAATATGACGTCTGCCCAGCATTTGGCCGATTCTTAAAGCAACATGTTGCTTCCAGGATCGTTTAACGCCATGCTTCCATGTCCCTCTGCAGGAAGGAAAAATGCTGCATGCCGGGAAGTGCCGCTGAAAGCTGACAAAATCTGCAGGGCTGCCGTGGGCGACTGGTTCAGATGTCAGAGGAATTGGGTCAACATACTAGCTAGTGACAGGTACTTCTGCTGATAGTTACTAGTGTGATCCCAGCATTATCTGCTTGGAATTAGAACATCTCCCCTGCTTTCACATGTGCTTCCCTTGGGCTTTCTGGTTACAGCCCACATGCCAAAACCACTGATAGTAGGGCGATTTGTATACCCTCAAAATAGGTCCTGCACAACAAATGTTCAATGTTCTCTAAAAAAAAGTGTCTAGCGAGACCCAAAGATGCAGTCGGCAGAAGATATGCATGGGGGCCAGGCAGTAGAACGAGGGGACACAGAGAGGCATGGGAAAGCTCAAAAGCATCCAGAGCCTTCCCTACTCTTAGGTGAGTATCTTTTTTTTAGGTTGTCCTTTAGTTTAGGTCACTTAGGCAGGGCCGGGCCAAGGTAGAGGCGAGAGAGGCTCCAGCCTCAGAGCGCACAGTAAGAGGGGGCCCACAACTCACTCAGCTTTCACTCCCCTATTGTGTTTGAGGCAGAGAGAAATAAGAAAAGGGAATACATGGCAGTGACTGCAAGCCAGATAACTAGTGATTAAGGTGTTGGGGGGTGGGTTGGGGGTCCTGGGGCGCCTTTCACTTTAATAGCAATCAGTGTGTGACGGCTGGGGTGGGAGGGATGGAGGGGCGTATCTTGGTGTCTAAGCCTTGGGTGCGGGAGGACCTTGTCCCGGCTCTACACTTAGGTACCTATGCAATGACGATGATAATAATTTTGACAGTCTGCTGAAGAAGCTATGGGGACATACTGGGCAACCTTTTGGATGTCTGTAATAGTAAAGAAGATAAAGAAGATAAGTAAGGAAGATAAGAACTCATGCGCTCAGGAATCATTTGTTTTGAAAAGTTAAGTTCAGCTTAACAACAGTTCTATGTTAACCATATTTCTTTTTCTTGGTTATTATGTTTAAGTTTGCATCATCCAGGGTTGACATAAGCCAAAAGTACTTTTACAGTTTAACACATTATATAAGCTGCGTTCACTCAACTGGGTGCATAGTATTCGCAGCTCAAGCCATCTGTTACATTACGGTATTACAGTAGCATTGTTGTAGGCAATTCAGTACCACGGTGTTCAATTGTTTCCTTGACAACCGTAATATATATCGGCCTCCCATTCTCGCAGAAAAATATTTCTGTGCCATGTTCTTTGCTTAGTTTTTATTGATGTGTTCAATTGTCCGTTGTGACTTTCTAATGTATTATGGGGGTTTGGGGTATTTTATTTGTTTTTCTTTTTTAAGTCATAATAGAACTTTTAATCCGCATTGTCGCCATTGTCACCGTTTCTGTAAATCTTTTTTTGACAAAAAAAAATGTTTTTTTAATCCATTGATTTGTTGAAAGAAGAAAAATGTGCACAATTTGCACAAGAGTCTAAAAGTTTCTTTAAGGCTTTTTTTATTTTACAAAGGATGGATAAGTTGTTTTTCTTTTTTTTTTTTTTTTTATAATTTATTTAAGCCTAACTAAAGTCTTCAGATCAAACAACTGAACATACGTTGTATAGATTTACGAGAATAATACTTTATTCTTGTAAATCTATACAACTTATGTTCAGTTGTTTGATCTGCAGTTTTCTTTGGACAAAGCATGACAGGGAAAAATAATTAGGTCCAACTGGACACCTTGCTCTGTTGTTAAAGATGTTTTGTCATGCAGTGGATTACTAGGCATTTTATAAATATAGGTACAGGTAGTCCCCGGTTAATGAACAAGATAGGAACTGTAGGTTTGTTCTTAACCTTAATCTGTTCTCAAGTCAGAACACTGTGCCATCTCTGTCCCCTGTACCTCCTCTGTGCCCCCCTGTACCTCCAGTGTCCCCCTCTATGTCACCTCTGCCCTCTGTACCTGCTTATACAAGTTTAAAAGCCATTTTTTCTTTTGGATTTTTTAAAATCGATTTTCTCTAAAACTACAAATCCAATTTAAAAAATGTATTAGACTTGTTCCCATGGAAACACAAAATCCATGCCGTTCATATCGGCAGGTTGTTCGTAAGTCGGGCGTTCCTAAGTCGAAGACTACCTGTAATCCATTTACTTCAACCAACAGTCCAGCGAGCTGACTATTGACTCCAAAACATTCTAGCCAAGCAAAATAAGCAACATGCTAGCGTTATCAACTAAGTGGCATACAATGTTTCCAAATATCTGGCTAGCACACTAGCCACCCCTGGTTGCTAAAATGTTGCCACCTCTGGTATTCAAACATTTCTCAGGAAGGGATTTTAGAGGTAGGGTGAGTCTCATGAGAAATCTTGTGTATGTGAATGCGAGCAGGTGATTCTAGAGGACAGAAGAAGGTTATGTGTAGAGTGGAGTTTACGGTTGGGTTTTTATCTGGAAACAATTGAATGGGGGAGAGAGACTGTGGAGAGCTTAGTAGGCTAGATTTAAGAGTTTGTAGTGGATCCTCTAGTTTATTGGCAGTCAATGAAGAGCTTAACAGAGAGGAGAAGCAGATAAGGAGCATGAAAGGTGAATGAGTCAAGCAGCCGAGTTCAGTACAGATTGGAGCGCTGCCAGTCTGTTAGTTGGTGGTCCACAAAGTAGTATATTACAATAATCCAGAGCAGATGTTATAAGAGCCTTCACTAACATTTTAGTAGTGTCCTGAAAGAGAAAAGGTCAGATGTGAGATATGTTTTTGAGTTGGAGAAATAGAGGAGCTAGTTAGAGAGTGAATGTGTGGGATAAATGAGAGAGAGGATTTAAAAACAGTAACCTCCTTAAGCAACATGCTTTGAGAACTGAAGTTATAGGGATACTATTGATATTTATCAGGAAGAGAAGTGGACAGAGATGGTGGAAAAATTATTAGTTATGTTTTACTCATATTAAACTTTAGGAAGCGAGACGTCATGAAAGAGGATATAGCAGACAAGCGATCATGAATGGGTCCAGTAAAAAATGGCATGTATGAAAAATGGCGCATGGTGATGCCGCTGTTTTTTTTATGCTTATTGTTATTTAACAATAAGCAATAAACGTTATTAAACATTATTTAACTTTTAGCTATAACACGTTGTAAGTTATTCTCTGTGTTGCCTGCTGTTAATCTCATTAAAAGAGAACCTCAAAGCTGCCATGTCAAATATCAGCCAGATGACCGAGGCTACAATTAAAAATGCCAGGGCTCTGCCACTGGACTGAAAGTACTTTCTTACCCTGTGCATGATGCTCCAGGCTGGTGGCTGGTTGGCAGTGCGCGTAGTCTAGTTGTGCTGGAAGTGGTCAAGCAGCCGATCCCGTGTCGGTGACCCAGCTCACTGCTGCCTGCATGGCATTCTGGCTCCTGCTGCTGTGCTCTCCTGCCAGCATCATCCCTGCACTGTGCCAACCATCCTCACCCCGGGATCTGCTTTGCTCTCCATCTGTCCACTCCTCACTCCTCCTCGTCCTCCTCATGGTAGGTTAATTAACGTTAAAGACAATAAAATGATGATTAGCAATATGCCGCTTAACAATTTAACCTTTCAATTAGTACTTCGTCTGTGCGTCATAATTAAACATTGATATTGCTAAATAATGTTAAGGCTATGTTTTCAATGCGGCGCCATTATTAAACATCAGCACTGTGCACCATTTTTCTGTGACCCATCATGAACACGTAGAAGGAGGACGTATCACCTGCAATGCCAATATCTAATCAGTATTCAATGCACATATATAGGTGATCCTTACCACTACAAACCAATAATGAGATAATGCAGTGACTGGAGGAGGGCCTCGTGTGGGTCCCTCAGGTAGGGAACCTGGTGTGGTTGCACCCTCTGCATCCCCTATTGCTACACCACTGAGGCTATAGGTTTAATGCTCATTTGTACTAAAAGAATCATATTCAAAATATTTGTATTGCTCTTTGAATTTTTTATTTTTTTTATTTCTGTAGTAATAACTTTATTTCAAATTGAACTGACACTCCTCGGGTTTCTGTAATAAAACAGTCAGCAGGAGATCTTTTTGCTGTATAGAGTCTCTCCACGTTCCAGATATGTATAATTCTCTGCAGCACAAAGGACACCCAGGGTGGCACTGTGGGTTCCCATTTTGCAAAGATTCCATTTTTCATCCTAATTAACTCTGCAGTATGTGAAGATTTCTGCTCCCTAATGTGCTGCAGCACTGACACGACCAGAGATTTCAGGGCTCTGGGGTGAAGGCTGGAGTGGATTTGTTTCTCAGAGATTTTATAGGAGAGGGTTACACAGCACCTGGATGAGGGTTCAGAAATACAGCTGTCCATATTACAAACCATTTGTCAAAGCAGCACAGCATTAAACTGCTTTGCTGTCGCATATTATTAAGATTACTGATTTAGATAACGCCCTTATTTTCCAGGGTGCTGTGCAGAGTAAAGCTGCATGCACACGCACTACACCACTACATCCGGGGCAACGATGGGTCCATCATACCCTACAGCTGGGCGGACATTCAGCCGACAGTAGTGCGTGTGTATGCGCTGTTGGCGGACTGATAAGGCTGTTTCTGAACGATCCGCTGAGGCGCTCTTCCCAGACTTGGATGACATTTGCTTTATACGCCTCCTCTCACTGCCTGATGAAGCGGGGTCACGCCCGTGAAACGTGTCACAATATCTCGTGGAGTGTATCAATAATAAAAGTAATTGTGTTATAACTTGACACATTCTTATTGTCGTATCGTTTGGAATGGTTCAGGGTCCACCTCCCATCATTTCCATGTTTTAAAAAATGTTACCTTCTTTTATACTTTTGGCGCCTCTGACTACTTCGTATTACAATCTAAAGGGCTTAGACAGGTGTTGATAGTGCTTGAATTAATCATGACCATAAAAAATGGATCTGGTTGTAATTCAAAGAATCACAATCTTGAAAAGTAATATGTCCTGCAGACAAAGCTTTAATTAATAAATACAATGACAAAACCTGCTCCATATCTATAGGCCTGGCTCTGGCGATGGAAATCACTAATGTGGCTGTAGGGGGAGCATCAGCAGCTTGCCAGTGAGCTGCTTTTTACATCTCCCCCAGAAGGATCACATGGATCATCCACGTAGCGTGCAATTAAGTTGTGCTCACTATGGGCTCCTGTCACACTGACAAGTGATTTAACTACAGATTGTGGCCTCTCATATTGGTAGCCTGTAGTGAGGAGGACCTATTTGTCCTGTCTCTGCAGGTAGTACTGAGGGCAGCTGGTATGTGCTCTGATCCTTGTTCCAATAAACTAGCATACATTGTCAAAATAGCATACAATTAAAGGAAACCAGAACTTAGTTAAATTAAAAGTTTTATACATTCCTTTCGCTTCCTACAGCCCCATGTGCACGGATCACTCCCACCCCGCCATCCTCAGTCTTCTCCCTCTTCGGCACCGGGTCCCGTAACTTCAGCCAGTCGTGGCCAGTCTGTGCAAAAGAAGTGCGCCCTCTATGTATCTCTCCGGTGGCTGCTGGAGAGATAGGTAGGGAGCGCACTTCTTTTGCTCAGACTGGTCGTGACTGGCTGAAGTTACGGGACACGGTCCCGAAGACTGAGGATGGCGGCATGGGAGCGATCCGTGCATATGGGGCTGGAGGAAGGCCCAGGTATGTATTAAAATCTTTTATTTTAACTCGTCTCTGGTACACTTTATAGTAATGTGCCCTGTTTTATTGAAATACCATACATTTAAAGTGAAATCAATGGAATCAATGACTCCTTGCCTTGCTCGTTTCACTCACTTGGCTACAGGCTCAGTCCTTGCTTTGGTCAGACAACTTCTGACTCTATCTTTTTACTCTATCTTTATGTCCACTTGGATAGTGGACATTGCACACCAGGACCCTCGCTGCTTGCTGGGCTTCAGGTTGGAAACTCTAGTTGCAATGTTAGTGCTGCTGGTGGCTCTTATGGGGTTAATTGACATGCTTCATGACTTTGCACGTGCTCAGTAGCATTTGTATGCTATTTTGATGGGTATTCTGAAATGATGGAACACCGGCAGTGGGACAGGAGCTCCCACAGTGCCCCGAGCATTTTAGTAAAAATTTAATAATTATAATTTTGTAATTAAGTATATTTTTTTTAGAATTGTATTATACAGTTAATATTTTAATTTCAGGTAGGGGCATATGGCTTAGATGAGAGAAAACTAACTGTCTTGTCAATACTAAGCAGATGCTTTTGGCACAAGGTGGCGGCCTCGTAGCACCTGACTTGGGCGCCGCCACACGCACGGGTAATTTGGGGTTTCCGGTGATCGCCGGAACATGAATTACTTTTCTTTCCAAGTTGCTATGACTCGGAGGGGGAATAGTATTTAACGCCTCTGGGAATTTGAGGAGCAGCAGGGTGAGCCACAGTGGCGTAACTACAATTCATTGGGCCCCCCAGTGACACGTCGATCGGACCCCCTAATGGTCACACTCCTTCCCTAGCCTCCTCTTGGTGCCCTTCACAGCCGGGAGGCCCATCTCACAAGGTTCATAAAACAAGACATCATGATCTTCACACCTATAACAAATGTAGCCACAAAACACCTGATCTGAAGTATAGTCTCCTGTATCGGAAGAAGGGAAGGTTAGTAGTTGGGGGCCCTCACAGTTCTTGGGCCCCCTGTGATTGCAGGGGCTGCGCTCCTCTAGATATGCCCCTGGTAAGCCGTCATTGAGCTCACCCTGCACTCAACTTACTAGGGGCGTACACATATCTACGCCGTCAATATTACACAGCAGCAAGCAATGCAAGGAAAGCTTCTGCTCCAAAATAAAGGGCTCCAAGCCGCCAGAGATGTTGCCTTCTTTCCCCACAGCACAGTTTCTTCATTGTGGCCAGAATGCTATATTAACAATGAGGGTACCTCCAAACAGAAACTGAAAAAAACACAATAGTATACTTTTCACTTTAAAGTGTCATTATGCTGTAGATTCCCTCTCATTACTGTTAATAAGTTGCGGGGGCCAGCTAATTATAGCTTTGCATTCATAGAAAACGATTTTTCTTCCAAGTTATATTTCTGGCAAGGCATTAGAAACATAAATTAAACTCTCCGGTACATCGGATGTGCTTTCAATATGAAATATTAGTTCCCACGTATATGTTGTAACTGTGATATGCATGCCACTTACTGATTAAAGGGGCACTCTGGGTTTATCCTATCAGCTCTATAAAAATACATTTCTCTATGGTGCATATTTATAAAGCAGTGATAGATACTACATTGAAGCACATTGCCGAGGATTTTCCCAGGGCTCCTAACCCATGTATAGCTCATTATGGCATCAACCACTAATCTACGGTAAAATTACACAATTACTGCAACCCACTTTACATGCGTAATACCTCCTTTCCTCAGTGGCTAGATGATGTAATGGTTAAGGGCTCTGCCTCTGACATAGGAGACCTAGATCCAAATGTTGGCTCTTCCTATTTTGGTAAGCCAGAACTTATTCAGCAAGAAATTCTTGTGCGAGACTCCCTAACACTGCTACTGCCAACTGAACACGCTCTAGTGGCTGCCTTGCAAGTGCTTTGAGTCTGACAGTGCTACACACACAAATGCTGGAATCATTATTTCCTATGGTAAAGCATTGCAAGCACTATCCTTGTACTGCTGGTACCTGTGTGTGCTACTGCAGTGGTGTACATACTGGTAAAATCTGAGATTAGTGAAATTTTACTCCATATATATATGCACAGCACAGAGGCTGGTTGTGCACACTAACACCAGCCTCTGTTGCCCCATGGTGTGCCTCCAGGACCCCCCTGCGCACCGATATACCCCCCGCAGTGCTGGCGACACACAGCGTGTCGTCAGCACAAGGTTTACCTATAGCTGTCTGTTAGCGCTGCTCCCCCGCCTCCTCCGTATCGGCACTACCCACCCGCATCCCTTCCCTCCCGCTGATTGGAGGGAAGTGACACGGGCGGGTAGCGCCGATACGGAGGAGGCGGGGGAGCGGCGCTAAGAGACAGCTATAGGTAAACGTTGTCCTGGCGACACGCTGTGTGTCGCCAGCACTGTGGGGGGTATAGCGGTGCGCAGGGGGGTCCTGGAGGCACACAATGGGGCAACAGAGGCTGGTGTTAGTGTGCACAACCAGCCTCTGTGCCTCACTGACATAAGTAAATCCCACCTCGGGTTCTCTTTAAAGAGACTCTGTAACAAAACTTTCAGCCTTATTTCTTCTATCCTATAAGTTCCTATACCTGTTCTAATGTGGTCTGTCTTACTGCAGCCTTTCCTAGTTGCACAGTGGCTGTATTATCTCTGTTATATAATATAATCTTCTTTCCTCTGACGGCTTTGTCGGGCTCAGGCACTCAGGTAGGAATCTGCTGCTCTGCTGTGATAGGATAGAAGCTATACACACCCTCTCCATGCCCCCTGCAGGCTCTGTGTAAGTCACAGACAGAGCTTCTCAGAGCCTATCACAAGCTTTTAGCAGCCATGGCTTTTGTTTGTAAACACTGCCTAAAACTGGCAATTACAAGCCAGGGTCGCAGCAGGGAGTGGCAGAAACAGCACAGAGGGGTCCAGGAGAATATAATGAATAGAATGGTATGCTTTTTATTGTAAGAATTTTAGAGTACAGATTCTTTTTCAGTAAAATTCTGTAAAATTCTACACAGTGCTGTCTGGAGTATGTGTTTTTGCTTAAAATTTTAAATCTCTCTGCATGTTTGTTGAAAACACTCTGGCTAGTCCTAACCTTGCAGTATACCTGTACTTGTTAATTAAGTCTGCTGTTCATGTCACAATCACCACGTTCCTCCTCATGTGCAGCCCGGAAAAGAGGCAGACAACCTTACCTGCTGCCCTTCTCATGTGCACCTCATGCAGTTGGCAACTAATATATTGAAGCTTTCAGCCTATAATAATACCTCCTTCAAACTCTAAGCCTGTATACTAACTTAATCTTAAAAAGCACTGCTTAAATACTTTTGGACATCACAAGGAGATTCAGAGATTTTTTTTTTAGTTAATATACATCAATGTCATGAAAGATTTATTAAATACAACCGAACATCAAAAAGGAATGTGGAACAATTCTTTCTTACATCTTAATTTCATTGATTTACATTTATTTAAAAAAAATATGCGTCTTCTTGTGATGTCCAAATCTGTATAAGATTAAGTGCAGTACACGGGCTGAGAATCTGAAGTAGACATTACTGTATCAAAATCTTACGCTTTGAATCTTTTGAAGTCTGACAATAAATGGAATCAACCTAATTCAAAGCTTTTTGCCTTAACTGATAGCTAAAATGGTACAACCCTATACAGCTGTCAGAGCAGATTACAAAGAGTTCCACAAAGCTTCCAGTGGATATGACGTCACTATTAAGACCGCTTTTACACGTGCCTTGCAAGTGTGCATTGTGTTATCCTGTTTTAGCGCAAGGTAACGTAACACAACAATGCAAGCCAATGGGGCCGGCTGTGCTGGGCGATGGGAATAAAATAGGGAGACCCGGGGATCCCAGTGACATACTCCCTGTACAGCAGAGGGGCAGCAATGGGTGTGAGGGGGGGGGGGGCTATGAATATGTTTCTGTCGGCGCACTCTGCCACAGGGTCATACGAACGTCGATTTGTGTGTTGCGGTGCAGTGCAATGGGGAGGAGCATTGCACCACAAACGCAATGGCCAGGTGCAAAATTGGCCTAAAGTGTACCTGAGACGGGATAAACAAGAGGACTTTTACTTACCTTGAGCTTCTTGCCACCCCCGTAGTCTGTGAGCTCCCTTAGTGTCCTCTTGGTCCGCTCCGCTGTGCTGCTGTCAATTACATTAAAGTTCATGGCTGAGTGTAGTAACTGTGCATGCACTGTCCCAGCCACATGACTCCTCGATCATGCCCCTGAGGCTGGGAACATTCTGTTTATGGCAGCTTTCTGCCTGTGCTCAGTTCATACAAACATTTGGCTGCAGGATTGCAATTAAGGAGGCCAAGCCAAAAAGGTGCATTTGCAGTACCCTCTGAGCTGCAGACTTTGGCAGCAGCAGCACAACGGACTGGCCCTGGAGGACACAGAGGGAGTTACAGTCTGCAGGGGGGGGGGCTGCAAGAAGCCCCAGGGAAGTAAAAATCCTCTGGTTCCTCAGATTTACTTCCCATTCCCAATACATGAAAGCCACCAAAATAAGTTGCTGCCATCTGAACTTAAAGAGGCACTGTAATGGCATGTCTTAGAATGTAGTTATATTCGGGAGGTCAACTTTTATGATAATTATTCTGGTTTCAGCATCAGAAACACTTCCTATGTATTGCTGTATATTGGCATGTAACCCCAACTTTGTGGGTTAGCCTATGCCATATAGTTATGCAGTCTTATCCTCTCAGTGTGCTCTGGGAGACCAGGTATTGTTTCTAAGCACTTTGGAACACACAACAAACAAATATTTCTCCTTGCCAGCAGTAAAGACTACAATACATTTTAGAATGTAAATAAGAGCGGGGAAAAATTTTACAATCGGCAAACATTGACTGAATCATTTATAAAGTAATATTGTAAAAAAAAATATTCATTAATTCATATTCATTAAAGGTCCACTTTTATATTCTCCTCCATGTCATCAAGGACTTCCCATTATCTTCTTATTCACCAGAGATTTCGAATGTGTCCAGAAAGCGGACCATGATACATGACTTCAGGACAATGGACAGAGCCAGGGGGTGTAACAATAGTTCATCATGACTCTTGTTATTGTGGGAGGCTTGGGAACACACAGAGGCCCGTCACCAAGCTCCATGGGCCTCTTGAGTGAACGTCGTGTTAGGGTAACCATAGATTGAATTTCATGTTTGGCAGGCCAGGCATGCATAGGCAGAGTAGGCTATTGTTGTCATACTATCCTCTGGGAATGGAATACCAGTGGCGTCATTCAGTTTCTCCAACAGCACTAAAGAAAGAACAGATGGACAGAACAGAGCCTTACATAGGCTTCAAGGCATAGCCCTTCTGGACACATGCAATAGACTCAGTAGGGACAGGGTTCTTGGGCACAGAAGGGGACAGGGGAGGGGAATAGGGAAATGTACAGGAGAGGGCACGATATGAGTTGTATAAAGGCACAATCTCTGGGCAAAGCAATGCTAATAGTTTCTTCTTGCCTTAGTAGACCAAGGGCTTGATTCACAAAACGGTGCTAACTGTTAGCACGGGAGTGCTAAACAGTTAGCACGCAGAGTGCTGCTAGCAGACTTATGCGCGCGCAAAGCCCTGCGATCGCACGATCGTGGATATTTTTGCGCGATAACGCGGGGCTTTGCGCGTGCAAAAGTCTGTGAGCGGCACTTCGCGTGCAAACTATTTTGCACGCCCGTGCTAACAGTTAGCACCGTTTTGTGAATCAAGCCCCAAGTGTGCATCCAGAACTACTGTAGCAAGGAAAAAGTACAAGCACTTCCCAATAGGTGCCACAATGGGAGATGCTGCAGACAAGATGATCTATTCCACCAATAGATAGCACAAGTAGCTCCCGAAATCTCAGCACAATCCACATAAATCTAGTATACTTTATGAGGTATATAAACAGCCGTCAGTCATCCACCTGTAATCACCAGTGCTCACAGGACAAGGTGACCATCACCAAAGCAAGTAAAAAGGCAATGTGCAGTACACAGGCAAAGCCTCAAAGGTAGATTTGTTTATACATTTTCACACAGAAAGATGAAAGCAAGCACTCATATCGCAAGTCCTGTGCAACAGGGACCCAATCAATCTATAAGCGCATTAAAAGCAGCAACAGTGCGAATCACAATCATAAAAAACAGTGCCACTCTCGCCCCTGCGTCCCAATTGCTCTGCCGTCACACTGACAGAAGAGTACCGTGTGCCCGTCAGGAGCTGATTTCATTGGCTCTCGACCCTGTGATTACTGTGTGCCAATCACAATGATCACAGATCAACTTTTGGAAGAAAAAAGTCTCTGGTCCTTAAAGGGAACCAGAGATGAACGATTCACACAAACTAAACATATCAGTTGATAGCTTGTAAAGAATAAATGCTCTACCTGATAATTTCGCCACTCTGGTGTGCCTTTTTGAGTGTTTTTTATCCATTATTGCTCCAGGAAATATCCAATATGGCCGCCAGCTCATACCTGTTCTGCTTCCGGGTTATGAGTTGTTCTGGATGTGCTGTCTAGCCTCTATGAGACTATAGACAAGCAGGGCTGCTGCAGCCTTTCATCTGTCTGCTTTCAACTATTATTCTGGTATGCTGTGTGGCTGCCTGTAGGAAGAGTCTCTCATAGAAATGAAACTGCATACAGTAGATAATGACTGGCTGCACACTGCACACAGATACACTTGTGTGTGTCAGAGCTTCTTTCTCAGCAGCAGCAGCCCCTCCCATATCAACAGCTCTGAGTATGAAATCTGAGTCAGGAGGGGACAGGCTTGGGCTTGAAAAGACTCCACAGAAGAGTGACTCAGCTATAATGATTCCAGGTCAAACTTCGACTGAATCAGTCGGTGGATTCTTATCACAGTTGATAACAGATAGATTAGACTGAGGAGAATAAAACTAAAAGCATGATAGTTGTTTACTGTCATGTTCCCACTGATAAATGTAATAAAATACACGAGGGTGCTTCATCTCTGGTTCTCTTTAAGAGGCCAGAGAAACTCAGTCTTAAAGTAGTTAAAGTGTACCTTTAGGACACAGGTGTCGAACTCCAGGCCTGGAAGGCCAAATCCATGACAGTGTGTAGGATGGACTGAGAAAGAGAGGAATGTGTTCTACCTGATGGACCACACCTTTCCTCATTCAGTCCCATCAATTCATTTGAGCTGTGTCAAAAATGTGTGAGGACCTCGGCCCTAGAAGGAACGGTTTGACATCCTTGCTTTAGGGGAAAAAAGTTCTCCAAATGGGTACTCACCTCAATAGATCCTCCTCCACTGGCCCGTTCCAGCTCCGCATCCTCCAGAAAAGCATGGACCCGATTAGGCTTTGCTTTTTCTGTTGAAGCCCAAGCAGGTCCGTGCTGCTGCGCATGTGCGAGCTATCTGTGCCTGTGCAGTACAACTGGCCTGATGGGGCTCAGCTTTCTATGTCAAAGACTGAGCAGGTTTGTGCTACTGCGCATGTGCAAGCTCTCTATGCCTGTGCAGTACAACTGGCCTGATAGGGCTCAGCTTTCTACACCAAAGCCTGAGCAGGTCAGTGCTTCTGCACATGTGCTAACTATCTGTGCCTGTGCAGTACAACTGAGCTGATGAGGCTCAGCTTTCTACGCCAAAGCCTGAGCAGGTCCGTGCTACTGCGCATGTGTGAGCTAACTGTGCCTGTGCAGTACAACTGGCCTGATGGTGCTCAGCTTTCTACGCCAAAGCCTGAGCAGGTTCGTGCTCCTGCGCATGTGTGAGCTCTCTGTGCATGTGCAGTACAACTGGCCTGATGAGGCTCAGCTTTCTACGCCAAAGCCTGAGCAGGTTCGTGCTACTGCGCATGTGCGAGCTCTCTGTGCCTGTGCAGTACAACTGGCCTGATGGGGTTCAGCTTTCTACGCCAAAGCCTAAACAGGTCGGTGCTACTGCACATGTGCGAGCTAACTGTGCCTGTGCAGTACAACTGGCCTGATGAGGCTCAGCTTTCTATGCCAAAGCCTGAGCAGGTCAGTGCTACTGCGCATGTGCGAGCTATCTGTGCCTGTGCAGTACAACTGGCCTGATGGTGCTCAGCTTTCTACGCCAAAGCCTGAGCAGGTCCGTGCTACTGCGCATGCGTGAGCTATCTGTGCCTGTGCAGTACAACTGGCCTGATGGGGCTCAGCTTTCTATGTCTGAGCAGGTTCGTGCTAATGCGCATGTGCAAACTATCTGTGCCTGTGCAGTACAACTGGCCTGATGGTGATTAGCTTTCTACGTCAAAGCCTGAGCAGGTCCGTGCTTCTGCGCATGTGCGAGCTATCTGTGCCTGTGCAGTACAACTGGCCTGATGGTGATTAGCTTTCTACGCCAAAGCCTGAGCAGGTCCGTGCTTCTGCGCATGTGCGAGCTCTCTGTGTCTGTGCAGTACAACTGGCCTGATGGGGCTCAGCAGGTCCGTGCTTCTGCGCAGGATCCAGAGGCTTCCCTCTCCTGAGGTATCTAACTTTTTCTTTTTACATTTGCTCGGGTTTGCTTTAAGTCAAAACCAGTTTTTATTTTTTGGTACGCAAATAGTTTGGGCTTTTTTGAGAGCTCATCCTTAATATAGATTGTTTAATATTTATAATGCTCTTACAACTTTCAAATGGAGATCTGAACTATAAGCTGACCAGTTCTGTCCTTCTCTGTGGAGCAGTCAGGTGTGGTTTACCATAAAACTGAAGACCTTAGCTGGTCGGCCACAGGGGTCCCATGCTCCATCTACCTCTCTGACAGGCACCGCAGGTGACTGAACGCAGGACAGCACTGGGTAACTGCAAGACAAAATATAATTGTGCGGACAAGAAACCCAGCGAGCTACAGCGGATAATTGCATGAAGAGGAATCACATGTGACTGCTGTGGGGCATGAAAAGGGCATTCCACGTCATCCGGCGCTGTGAGAGATTTCACCATGTTTCAGCTGTTGTGTGATATGGAATTATGTGAGTTCAGGGGGAAATATTTCACAGCACAATACAAACACAGCGTGAGATCTGTGTAGGCTGAGAGGCAGTCTAACCTGCAAAGAGTGGAATGACGGGCTAATGTAGTATTTTACCCATCAAATTGGGATGACATTTATATTATGGAAAATAAAAAAACTAACCAACAGAATTGCTACAACTTTGTAAAACTGAGTTCAAGAAATATTAATTGCACTACTCTTTAAAGAGGATCGGTACTGTAAAGAAATGCCCCTGGGGGTACTCACCTCGGTTGGGAGGGGGGGAGGGGGTGGCTTTTGGTGGAAGCCTCTGGATCCTATGGAGGCTTCACCGTCCTCCTCCTACCCATGGCAACAGCGATAGAGCTCCCCAAATGGCGTAAATGTAAATATCTACCTTCCTGGCTCCAGCACAGGTGCAGTAGCGACACTCAGATTGGAAATAGGTGGAAATAGCCGATCCCAGTCGGGGTCTGCTCTACTGCAGAGCCGCAGAGTGCCGCAACAGCGCCCTCACTGGAGCCAGAAAAGGTACATATTGCACAACCTAACAAATTGACGGCTGTGCATTCAGAGGGCCAGAGCGAGACCACCGTGGGACGGAGGAGGAGGACTGGGAAGTCTCCATAGGATCCAGAGAGGCTTCCCCCCCCTGAGGTGAGGACCCCCCAGGGGCATTTTTTTAATACAGTGTCTCTTTAACCTCCTTGGCGGTAAGCTGAACGTAGTTCGGGGTAAGCCGCGCAGGAGGTTTTCTCCGGCCCTGCTGGGCCGATTTGTTTAATTTTTTTTTTGCTGCACGCAGCTAGCACTTTGCAAGCTGCGTCAGCACACCGATCGGTGCCGCCTCGCGCTCGATCGCCACTATGCGTCGCGCCACGCCCCCCCCCCCCCCAGACCCCGTGCGCTGCCTGGCTAATCAGTGCCAGGCAGCGCTGAGGGGTGGATCGGGACTCCCAATGACGTCCTGACGACGCTGACATCGGTGACATCATCCGGCCCTGTCGCCATGGCGACCGGGGAAGCCCTCCAGAAAATCCTGTTCTTTAAACGGGATTTCCTGATCGGAGATCGCCGAAGGCGATCGAAGCGGGCGGGGGGATGCCGCTCAGCGGCTATCATGTAGCGAGCCCTGGGCTCGCTACATAATATAAGAAAAAAAGCTGCGCTGCCTCCTGGCGGAATTTTTTATACCGCCAGGGGGGTTAAAGTTTTCCAGTCTAATCTGGAAAACAAAAGTATTTTAGTAAGGGGGCTTTTTGGACCATTGTATTCCCTTACACACTCCAACGAGTTCTGGTTCACCATGAGCTTGCTGGTTAGTCTGTACCTGTCAGTCTAATCTGCAAACGCCTGTTATGTGCAAGGCAGTTGTGCATTTCTAGATCCAAGCACCTTTTATCTGCCTGTTCTTTCTGCAGATGGTAGGCCATGGAAGTAGGGCAATAACAGCCTCCAACAAACATTTAAATGTAAAAAGAAAAGGTAGAATGGATTTTTTAGTTATTGAGATACCCTGAATGCAAAAAGCAGATTGTGTAGGCAAATCATCATAGTTCAAAGTGTGTACCAGCCAGGTTTAAATCTCCAATGTGCATTTTATAGTTTAGTACCTAGAACTCTACTTTATATTCAAGTTTAGAGATGGCCCGAACGCATCGCCGGCGAACGGTTCCCGGCAAACTTCGGTGGTTCTCGTTCCACTTTTCCGGAAGTTCAGTTCGCCCCCATAGTGCATCATTAGGGTCAACTTTGACCCTCTACATCACAGTCAGCAGGCACATTGTAGCCAATCAGGCTACACTCCCTCCTGCAGCCCCACCCCCCTAAAAGGCAGGCAGCGTCAGGCATTGGACTCACTCGTGTGCCTGCATTAATTAGAGAAGGGAAAGCTGCTGCAGACTCTCATAGGAAAAGCTTAGTTAGGCTCTTATAGGCTTCTTAGCTTGCTCCTTGCTGATTCTTATTGCTAAAAAAACACCCCTGAACAGCTCTTTTGAGAGCTAATCTTGTTCTTGTGATCCAATTTTTTGTGTGTGTGTGTGTGTGTGTCCCACTGACACTTGTGTTGCATAGACACCCTTGGTAATTCCTACTGTGTGTGTCATTGCCAGACCCAGCACATTCAGTGACTACCAGTGTGTGTGACAGGTGCACATTGTAAAACCCATCACTGAATATACCTACCTACTTGTTGTTCACAGTGTACCCACCTACCTACGTGAGCGCATGCAGTGTCACTGTGCCTGTCTGGTACCTGTCTGTGTGTGACAGGTGCACATTGTAATACCCATCACTGCATATACCTACCTACCTGTTGTGTTCAGTGCACCCACCTACCTACGTGAGCGCACGCAGCATCACTGTGCCTGTGCGGTACCTGTCTGTGTGTGACAGGTGCACATTGTAATACTCATCACTGCATATACCTACCTGCTGTTGTACACTTCAGTGCACCCACTTACCTACGTGAGCGCACGCAGTGTCACTGTGCCTGTCTGGTACCTGTGTGTGTGTGACATGTGCACATTTGTAATACCAGTCATTGCACAACTGTTCACAGTACCTGTGTGACCGCACGCTGTGTAATATATTACTCCGAGCATACCTGTTAACTGCACCTGTGTGACAGCTGCACATTGTATTGTAATACTAGTCACTGCATACATTTCACTGCATCTGTGACTGCACATTGTGTTATACCTGGCAGTATGTCTGACTCCCCAGCCGTATGCTTTCTTTACCAATGGTAAAGAAAGAACCATCGGCAGTATGAGCAGCGATGGACTACTGGGTGCGCAGGCTTGACCTGTGGCCAGAGCTGTCACAATTTGCCATTCAACTTCTGTCTTGCCCTGCCTCAAGCGTCCTGTCAGAAAGGATCTTCAGCGCAGCTGGAGGCATTGTCACTGAGAAGAGAAGTCGCCTAAGTCACAAAAGTGTTCAGTACCTCACCTTTATCAAAATGAATCAGGCATGGATCCCAGACGGCTACTGCCCGCCCCAAGACTAAGTCAGTCCCCGCACACAGCATCTCTGCCTGCACGCTGTGTGACTGCCTGCCCCAAGACTAAGTCGCTCCCCACACAGCACCTCTGCCCGCAAGCCGCTTCACTGCCTTCTCCGCCACCACCAACAGGGTCCAGGACTCCAGGTGGATTCCTGAATTTTTAAGGCCGCTGCTAGCAGCGGCCACTATACTACTTTTTCTGGTGCGTGTACATGCCTGCCTAATTTTTCTGGCTGCACTGCAGCTGCAACAACAAAACAAAAGGCATGTACATGTGCCAATTCCCCTTTGTGATCATTACCTTGCCGCAGTGAAGGGGCTTGCGTATAGCAATGAAGCAATGACCGCCGGCTATATGAGTGTCTTGCGGGGGGCACACCCACGATAATAAGGTCGTTGCTTCATTGTGAACAGACCAAATTTGATCAGCTGGACAGTCACTGTTGTTCCATCATTGAGCTACCACAGCCCGGCGACCATATGTGCATGAAAACTGCCACGGCCTGCACTCTCGGGATGGTGCGCACCAGTCCAGTACGGCCGTCACAACACAAACAGCTCTTTGCAGTGCGTTACGCAGTGAGTTTGGTGTGTCAGTGTAAAGCAGTACTCTAATTACACTCCCTGATTGATGTATACCCATGCAAGATGTTTTAAAGCACTTTAGGCCTGCAATTTAGCATTAAATGTGATTTCTGCCCTTAAAACGCTGCTTTGTGTCAAATCCAGATTTTTCCCCGGGACTTTTGGCATCTATCCCACTCCGCCATGCCCCCCTCCAGGCGTTAGACCCCTTGAAACATATTTCCATCACTTTTGTGGCCAGCATAAGTGTTTCTAGTTTTCAAAGTTCGCCTCCCCCTTGAAGTCTATTGCAGTTCGCGAAAGTTCGTGCAAACCGAACTTTTGCGGAAGTTCACAAACTGAAAATCGGAGGTTCGGGCCATCTCTATTCAAGATGTGGTCTGATGAGTGACTTGTACAGGCAGCATTGCACTTGAGTGCCATGTTTTTACCTTCTTTTTTATACACCCCCGGATTGCATATGCTTTATTGACATTTACAGCAGTTGCTTAATCTCTAGTTCACCAGAATTCTCCAATCCTTTTCTATCTGCAAATGGCGTGATGCTATTACTGTGACCCGGGTGATTAACCTTGCATTTGTCAACATTAAACTTTATCTACCATTTTACAACCCCCTCCTGACAATTTATCAAGATCTTTCACCAAAATGTCAGCATCCTGGGGAGTTTGTTCGACTTTACATAATGCTGTCTGCAGTGACTTTGTCAGGAGTAATAATGCAAACAACAGCTACCTGGAGACATCAGCTGGGAACAGCAGAACAGATAACACTGATTCCTGTTTGCTGTAAGATCCTCTTCAGCCCACCCACCTGACCGATTCAGAGAACAGGCTATGCACAAGGGACAGTGGGGAAGTGCCCATACATCAGGCGATTTTGGCGGCCGATCGACCAACCAATTTGATTATTATTCTTGAATTGGTTGAAAATCGGTGCCGCCAAGTGCAGGCTCTATCAACGATGCAACCAATTTCAGGCCCAAATTGGTCACGTTAGTCGTTCGCGCCTGGTGCAAAATGTTGGGCCGAAGTTGGTTGATCAGGCCTGCGGCGGTGCGGCGGATGATTTCAGAATGAGCGATGAAATAATAAAGCACCCACTGCTGTCGCTGTAATGTATAAATGTGCTCCCTTGTGTGTGCATTTATACATTACCTGTCCTGTGTCAGCATCCGTACGGTGTTCGTAACCTCCGGGCGGCCTCCGTACGCAGCACTGGCGCATAGCATCTAACGTTAGCGCATATCGTCTGACGTCAAACGGTATGCGTCAGTGCCGTGTATGGAGAGCCGCCCGGAGGTTACGGACACCGCGTTGAAGGCAGACCCAGAACAGGTAATGTATACATGTACACACGGGAAGGCCGGGGAGGCACATTTATACATTGGGGGGGGCGTTGTGGGCTCAGATGATCCCCTTAAGATTTCATGCTGAAATCGGATGGGAATCGGCCTGCAGTATAGGGGCAGCTTCGACAAAAGAGACAAATTTATTTATCTGATTCGATTAGAGATAAATTTGTCTCTTTGTCGAATCTGCCCATAATTTACTGATGTATGGTCACCTTTATCAGAACAGTGCAAGGCACATTGGAACAGAAGAAGGAGCTGAACAGAGCAGCCAATCAGGTTTCAGTTACTTGTAACAAGGATTCTGATTAGTATTATTTTCCATTTTGTTCCAGTTCTTTTGCACTGTTCTTGATAAACTCGATCCTGTGACTGGAAATGGTTTATTTAGCGAAAATTTTATGAAAAATTTCTAAAAAGCAAAGCTCTTTTTTTTTTTTTTTAAAGAGGAACTGTAGTGAAAATAATATAATTAATACAATTGTTTATTTATTTTTGTTAGCACAACTCATTTTTAAATGTTCTAGTAAGGGTTTGCCCATTGTAAAATCTTTCCTCACAATTTACATATTTAAATTTATCACAGGTGGCAACATTTAGTCCTTTAATCTCTTCAGAATGTTTGTTTACTGAGAGTTCTAAAACCAGTAGAAAATATACTTGGTCTCCTCTCCGAGAATGTTTTGGAGGTTAGAAATCTGCATATCTAATCAGCCTAGGCTAAGAATCACTTTAGGACAGCGCTACATACCAATATACAGCACTATATAAATGTAGGAAGTATTTCTGATGCTGAAAACAGTAAAATAACCGTAAATGTGGGTATCTTGAATAATTTCCTGCATTATTATTATTTAGCATTTATATAGCACTGCCATCTTCTGCAGCACTTTACAGAGCACATAGTCTTGTCACTCACTGTCCCCCAGAAGGGCTGACAATCTAATCCCAACAGTCTAGGGCCAATTTAGGAGTAAGCCAATTAATTTATCTGTATACTTTTGGGATGTGGGCATAAACCGGAGTGCCCAGAGCAAACCCACGCAGACATGGGAAGAGCATACAAACTCTGTGCAGATAGTCCCTGGGTGGAATTCAAACCAGGGACCCAGCGCTGCAAGGTGAGAGTGCTATCCACTATGCCACCGTGCTGCCCATACTATATGCCTCTTAACAGTGAAAAGTGTTACACCTTGCTATGTATACACTCAAAATGGTGGAGGCAAATTTGGGCGCAGGGTGAAGCCAGAAGAAGGCTCACCCTACTCTGGCCAAACTGCTGCCTGCGCTAAATACTACTTCTGTCATCGAGTTTTAGCAACTCGGGAGGACACGTAATTCGGGCTCCTTCTATTGCCGGCAGGTGAATTACCTTGGTTTGTTTTATTTCCTTTTTTTTTCCTAATTTGAGCATTAACTATTGCTGGTGCCCAAATTAGTTGCTGGGCGCCGCTATAGCCATAATTCGGATCGCGGCCTATGGCGACGCCCAAATCATCGGTTCTGTGATGAAATAAGCCCTCTGGTTTGCTACTGCTGCAACTTTTTTATAAGTGGGTGTGTTTTTTATTATTTGTTTGTTTTTATTTATCTTCAGTTTCCTTCCCAGTTGGCCAATAAAAGGCAGGCAGACCGGATTGTATTTGACTTTTTAACATTCACATATCTGTTCTCACTTCTCACTTTTGAAGTGAATACATTTTTTGATATGCTTGTGTCTCCTACAAATCCTTTATTTCCTGCAGTGCCCATGGCACACTTTGTACTGTTGTTTCTTAAGCGTGCATTGTTGCCCTTTCATACTTTTAAAATGGATATGAAATATTGAAGTTAGCTTTATGAATTATAAATCTGTTAGCATTGCTTTTAGTCACATCCATTATAGGTTTGAAATATTTCTGCTGATCGCTGTTTAAACTGCTTAGGATAGCCCATGTGAAATATTAATTATGGCAAAAGCACTAACAATTTCAAAGGAACTCAGTCCAGTATATACATACACTCTTAGGGCTTGATTCACTAAAGCGTGCTAACAGTTAGCACGCTGGTGAAAAGCCCATTATCACGCCTAAACTCAGTTTAGGCGTGATAAAATAAAGTTGCACGCAAAGTCCCACGCACAAAGTTTTGCACGCGCGCTGCAGCGCCCATTAAACCCTATGCGACGTTGCGCGTGCACCGGACTTTGTGCACGCAAAACTTTGCGCGCAAGTTTATTCTTCGAAACGGTGCTAACCTACTTAGTGCAAGGGTTATCATGCCCAAAAGTCTTTAGGCATGCTAAGTAGGTTAGCACCGCTTTGTGAATGAAGCCCTTACGGTGTAAGCTCAGTTGGGCAGAGCCCTCTATGCCGATATTCTACTATTGGGCACTGGATAAGCGTGTGTATTGTAGCGCTGCCTATGAGTTGGGCCCAGGGTGAGCCAAATGACAGCTCACCTTGCTGCCACTCAAATTCCCGGCAGCAATAAATACTATTCCCCCTCAAGGTTGTAGCAGCTCAGAGGGAGAAGTAATTCTGGGTCCAGCCTCAAATTACCCTCACGCACCCCGCGCACTATAGAATTACTGCACTAGCATTACTGCTATAGCTTTGGCACTGAGCACCGAAACCACCTGTTTCGCTGGATAATTCCAATAATTGGGTATTGATAACTTTCCCAGTACAGAGGTGCAAAGGTGGCTGGCTCTTCTACTGACCACATATGCTATTGCTCTGTTGTTATTGCCTGATGAAGCGGGATCAAACCTGAGAAACGCGTTGCATTGTCCTCCAGATTATGTAAATTTAACTTGTTGTATTTGACAAACACATTGGCAATTTTTGTGTCTGCTTGCAGGAGGCAAGTCCACCACTGCCTCCTTATGTTTTAAAATGTTTAGATACTGTCATCCTTTTGGCACCTCTGTATCCATACTACGGTATTCTATTATTGCTCTTCTTAATCCTGCTCTCTCACTAACCCTCCCTCTATTTACTCCTAACACTAACCTGCTGCTATCTAACCTCTCTTACCTTCTCCTAATACTAACCCCCTCACCTACAGCCAACACTTGCACCCAGTAACTTACCCCCACCACCGCTATCTATTCCGCAGTCTCTGCTGCTTTTGGTCCCTCCACCAGGTGCCCCACACTCGCACCTGGTGCCCCATAAAGAATAATAACATGACAGTGCAAGCTGTGTAGCTATGGCACATGGTACTTAGCCACAATAGTGGCTGCATTTATCGGCAGATCTAATTAGCGCTTTCAATTAATAGAAAGTAGATGGGGTTATTGTTAGGCGCTGGTGGGGAGGTTAGTGGTAGTGGTAAGTAAGAGTGGGTTAATGTGAGAGTTAGGTTACAACAGGCGATAGTAGAATATCATCTACTACATTTAACGCACATAATGAAATTGCGGCACAATTTCCAAGTGCCGTTTTAACATGTACGTTATCCACCTCCCCGGCTGGCACATTGCTGCAATTAATATTGTGATCTATGCCTTATTATCCAGTTTACCTACTCCCCCCCACCCTGAACCCATTATTTGTGCGTGGCAATAGTGTGATACTTCAAGCAATCAGGTCCCTCCAGCTCATCCGCTATTATGTTTCTCTTGTGGTTCTGCATTTAGGGGCTTCCCCTGGTTCTCCCTCCTCCACTTTCCATAGAACAGAATAAGGCATTCAGAGGATACTCTACCAACATGTCGTCTGTACAGTGATCATCCCTAAACTGTAACCCAGAGCAATTAGACATGATCATTTCAGATGACAGTTATTGTGAGTCACAATAGCCCAGTTAAAGGAGAACTGTAGCGAGAGGTATATGGAGGCTGCCATATTGATTTCCTTTTAAGCAATACCAGTTACCTGGCAGCCCTGCTGAGTTACCTGCCTACAGATTCACACCAGAAACAGGCATGCAGCTAATCTTGTCAGATCTGACAAAAATGTCAGAAACACCTGATCTGCTGCATGCTTGTTCAGGGTCTAGGGCTAAAAGTATTAGAGGCAGAGGATCAGCAGGATAGCCAGGTAACTGGTATTGCTTAAACGGAAATCAATATGGCAGCCTCCATATACCTCTCACTACAGTTCTCCTTTAAAAACAGAAGACTGACAAAACACTATCATTATAATGCTTTTTGCTTCCCATCTTCAAAACGGTAGCAATCCTGGCATAAGACGGATGTTTTGTACAATGCGGATGGCATCCACTTTTGAGAGGTAAAATCATATTTTTCTCCTGGAGTTTTACTATATTGCATACAGTAAATCAGTGTGAATTATGTACAACGGTATTTGCAGAAGGCTGAGGTCCTCTATCAATACATAATCATTTCAGGAACAAATGTTCGTTGCTGTTAGACACATAGGCAGCCAAGGCTCAGGCTATTGATTCATGCACCTCCCTCCTCATGTATCTTAAGATGTATGTAGATGATGTGAAGTCTGTGGTTTGAGGAATACAGACAGCCTTAGGTCCATTTTTCTACACAATATTGATTGGGGTCTTGTGACTTGAGCTGTACACGAAACCGCACCGCCTGTGTTCAGTCTCAGTGTTTGTTACCCATTAACATGACATTTTCAGTTCAATTTGCAGTGCTAGTTTTTTTCTCATTATGAAGGATTTACAATTAGGTGGTGAAAACAGCTAGTTAATTAATGTTGTCATTACTGTTATGTGACTGCCTGAATTCCAATGGAGGATCAGGTGCTGTATAAATAAGGTTTATAAAGTGTTTCAGGGAAGGAATTCTTTTACTCTAGCCACTAGGGTCTTAATGGCTTCAATTCACAAAGCATTACCGCATTCGGTAATACAAAAAACAGCTGATTTTACCGATCATCGAGGAAAATCATAAAGGCTGTTAATTCATGGCAAGCAGACCGACCAGTGCGGTAAACACCTCAACAAATGTCAGCAAAGGCCAATTCATGAAGATTAGAGCATGCAGTAAAGCCCAGTAACATGTTCGGTAATCACCGCCAGTTCTGATGCGTTGGAAACTGTGTGGTAGCCCATGATTAACAGAAGCAGAGAGGGATAACCCATGACTGACGGGAGCAGGGAGCCAATAGGAACAGCCTCTTTCTCCTGCAAGTCCCTCTAACAGGCTCCAATGCTTTCTAGGGAGGGTCAAGCTTCTCTACCCCCCAGGCAGCGGAGGAGAGAGCTTGCACAAATAAGGTTTCCCCTGCAGCCCTTCAGAGTTTTAACCCTTTAGGTTCCTGTCTGAAGATGCAGAGGAGCAAGTGGGGAAATCATCTAAGCATGGCATGTCTTATGTTTCTTGGAAGTTCATCTAAACTGTGGCCATTAAATGGAATGTTAATAAAGACTAATAGACATTATTTTGAGAGAGAGTAGAACAAACATAAGCATGTAAAGGGATGTTGGGGATGCCTTTTACTATTGTTATGCCATCTTTACCGAACAGGTCTTTGTGAATTGAAGCCATTATTATCAGCAAATTACCGAACTTCTACCACACCAGTGAAAATCTTTATGAATTGCCAAAAAAGTCTAAAATACTCAATGCGGTATTTTACCAACCTGATTTTTTTTAAAGGGACTCTGAGCACCTCTCATGGATATGCCTTTAAGCCAGACGACTTCCAACAAAGTCGTGCTATGACCCCTCTGGAGGAGCCTCTTGCAATGGCCATGCATGTCACTTCCTCTTCCTGCTTCATTCAGTGATGCACTTCTCTAACAGAGAAGACAGGGGTGACCTCGGAAGTTATAACAAAGCCAAGATGGCAGCCGCGTACTGATTGGAGTCTCTTTAAATGCATGCCCATGAGAGGTGCTCGGAGTCCCTTTAATCAAACAGCCCTTTGTGAATTGAAGCCATTGTCTGCTATGTTATGTGTACCCCTCGGGGGTACTCGGGTTGGTTATAAGGGGTACTTACACTTGTGATAGTCAATCTGTTACATCGAGCTTTGGGATAAAAAAAAAAAGAAACTCATACAAATAAGCCAATAAGTATTTTAACTAATTACAATCATTAAAAAATGTTGGAAAAGTATGTATTCACAAAGATGAAGTAACTTTAACAAATATGTTTTTTTTATAAAGGTGGTCATACATCTGTAGATTTGGCAGCCAAATAGAATGTCTTCTATCTTTGTTGTTATTTTAAGATAAAAGAATACTGTTAAATCATACAGGCAGATCTGTTTTGCTTGCTTTGTGCATTTCATTTGGGATAATGTTTTCTTGGACGTTAGCCATCAGAAACGCGATAAGAACATAACCGTATGCTTTATACGCCTGTATAAAAAGACGTATGTATTATATCTGTACTATCCGTACTATCCAAACAACTTGTTCTTGTTAATGTTCCAGAAGCGCATGTAGTTTCTGCCAAACAAAAGTTTTAAAAATTGGAGTGTTCCAGGATGAGCTGGACGAAGTTATCCCTTCTAGTTCTAGTGTACATCCATTATTTTAATTAGTCTGTGACTTTATTTATTTACAATCACAGCCAGTAAGGCAGAGTTTATACTTATAGGCACAGAAAACATGCATCTTTTTTCACCCACATTTGTTCTAACATCACACACATTTCGTATTTGAAAAAATGTTTTCGTTTTTCCACACTGCAGCTATGTGTAAAAAAACATGCCAGTGTTGCCAACTCATCCCTTTAATTACTGACACATATGAATTATACAGGTTTTGTGGCTAGGTAGATGCAGTTTAGGCACTGAGTATGTGCAAATAGCCCCAGAACCTGTATAACTTAGATGTGTCGGCAGGGCCGGGCCGAGGCATAGGCTGGAGAGGCTCCAGCCTCAGGGCGCAGTGTAGGAGGGGGCGCAGAATTCATTCAGCTGTCATTCCTAATTGTGTTTGAAGCAGAAAGAAATAAGAAAAGGGGATACATGGCAGTGACTGCAAGCCAGATAACTAGATATTAAGGTGTTGGGGAGGTTGTGGGACCTGTGGCGCCTCTTAGTCTAATAGCAATCAGTGTGTGATGACTGGGGTGGCAGGGATGGAGGGGCGCACTTTGGTGTCTCAGCCTTGGGTGCTGGAGGACCTTGTCCCGGCTCTGTGTGTCGGTAATTAAAGGGATGAGTTGGCAACAATGAAACATGCAATCAGCTGTCGGAATTTTTGTCATAAAACACAAAGGAAAAATGTAAACTACCCATTGATTAAAATTGGGTGTGCAGTGTTCCAAATTTAGCAAATTTTGGCAAGTGTGAATGTGTTTCGTGGGCCAAATTCCCTGAATCAGGTGACAGTGCAGACCCAGGCTTTATTCACATCTAAAATCGAAATCGCTGATGCCAGCAATTTTAAATTTTTGGGGCGATTTTTTTTCCCCCCTCCTGCCGCTTGGGTGGGTGCTGCAGTTTTTTTAAAGCGCTTTTTTAAAGTGCTTTTGCAGAGCGATTCTACTTTTTCACTTCCTGACGCAAGTCAGGAAGCTCAACTCTTTGACCTAGGAAATGCAATTGCCGGATAAATTTGTGAGCGGTTTGTGCTTTTCCTATACCTTCCATTGTAGCAAAATCGCCCTGAAAATGGTCCATGCAACGCTTTGCTGAGTGGAAAGCGGATAAAACGTGCTGATATGAACTATCCCATAACGATTCATTGCAATAGCGATTTCAGGGTGTTTTTCAAAAATCGCTGGCGCGCAAAAAAACGCAAAATGCCCTAGGTGAGAACAAGCCCTCAGAGTGGCTGAACCTTGTAGAGTGAGCTGAGTGCCTGGCCACAATAAGTAAAATAAAAAAAAACTGGTTGTTGATATTCCTATATTTGAGATCTAATGGTGAAATGGAGGTTTGAATACCCTCAGACCATACAGATTTACCAGCTAAATTTGTCTAACATGGTTGTGTTACAATATTGTGCATTTTTCATATGTTTATGACACAACATTGTTTCAGGAACTGACAGAAATAGCTCCTTTTTAGAATGTTTGTAATGTTTCTATCTTAACATGTTCAATAATAAAAAAATAAGTTTTAATATCTATCAATGACAGGCAACTTTCTTGTGGTTGGTATGGTATACTTGACCTAACCCTAAAATTCTAATAGACTTAGTCCAATATTGTAATTCCTAATGCCGGGAGGACGGGGATTCCTACTTTTGTATTATCATTGACAGCACTAGTGCAATTTCCTATTTGGGTTTATTTTCAAAGAACCTTGTAGAGTGTGAGAGCCTATGTGAGGATATGAGGTATACATTACAAATGTTATTCCTTTCAAAGCAATACTGAAGAAACACTGGAAAAAAAGTCAGATAGTCAGCTATAAAGAGGGAAGGCTCAGAATCTCATAGGATCTTCCCAGTCCTTTCTCTTTGTCCTTGGTCCATCCCTTTTCCCCAATGAAATTCTGTGCCTCTGACTCTTTTGTAAGGCTTCGAAAACACTCATGTCCCCATGTACTTGTTCTGAAGACATGGGGACATGAGCGAGCTTGGACTCTTGTAGTGGCCCCCAGCAAAACTTTTACGAAGCCCCCCCCCCAATGGTCACACTCCTTCCCTTGCCACCCCTTGGTGCCCTTCACGGCACCTGATCTGAAAAATGGTCCCCTTTATCAGAGGAAGGGAAGGTCTGTAGTTGGGGCCCCCCACAGCTCTGGGCCCTCCTGCAGTCACAGGGACTGCTCCCCTCTACAGTAGTTACGCCCCTGGACTCTTGCATGCACAGTTTGGACCCACTCATCTCCAGGAGTACTCCGAGATGCAACTTCTTCTGAAGCCTTTACAAGGACTCCTGAAGGTGTATTTGACCAGTTGATGATTGAATAACTTCAATGGGGGGGGGACAGCAGTGGACCGAGGGCGCGGAGAGAGGACTGGGATGGCTCTATGGGATTCAGAGGTGAATGTCAAATTTTTTTTTTTTTTTTGCAGGGTGGCTTCCGTATAGCATAAAATGGCTGTATCCAATGATGATACTTTAAGGAGTAAACAGGTGTGTTACATCACAATCAAACACCTCATCTATGCATGTGCTGCTGTTGCAGAAGATGGAGGGGTGATATCAATAATCACATCAGGATGATACTGACTCACCACAAGGCTTAGCAGAAATACATTATTATCACACAGAATAGACGCACTTCACAGATCTGTCCCCCGCACCTTTGTATTTAATAAGCCGGGGTTAAGTCTTTCCTAGCCTCTCTCCCTCTGCTGCCTGCTGATAACTGCTGGTGTCCCTGTTTATACACTGGCCACTCTCTACTGAGGCTGTAACAATTCATACATGACAGGCAAAGAGGAGAAGAGCTGGGAATATTTCCTCTAAGGGGGAAGGGGGGAGGGAAAAGAACACACAAGCAGGTGACTTAATCAGCCACAGTGAGACAGAAGCACAAGTATGTCCTGCTGCCACTAGAAATGAAAGGTAAGACTAAATCTGGACCTTGCAACATCTTGCTGTTAGCAGTACCCACCGAAATGATGACTCATTGTATCAGGCCCACTGGACAAAACACATCACACTGGACTAAAAAACGGTCCATAACAGAACAGATCCTAAAGGAGGAGAACAAATCCTGTGTTATTCACTAGGATCCGTTCAAATTGCTATAGATATAGCCGTAAAAAATAACAGGCCCCCTTTTTACCACTTAGCACAGCAAATAAAATGGAAGTCTATGGTGGCACCCTTTTTACACAGGTGGCTCT
The DNA here is from genome assembly GCF_040937935.1 of Hyperolius riggenbachi. Classification (NCBI taxonomy): domain Eukaryota; kingdom Metazoa; phylum Chordata; class Amphibia; order Anura; family Hyperoliidae; genus Hyperolius; species Hyperolius riggenbachi. The sequence goes on along the minus strand of NC_090652.1, from coordinate 259,450,725 downwards.
TGCATCCTTTTCAACTTATACTCAAGGTCAGATTTATACTTTTTGTGCCCCTAGGCCAAGTATGCCGTGGTTCCCCTTTCTTGTGCAGCAGTGCCCCTCCCATTCCATGTGCAGTCCCCTCTTCCATGTGTATCATCCATGTACAGCAGCACCTACCTTTCATGAACAGCTCCCTTGAGCATCAGCTTCCCTTTTTCATGTATTGCGTCCCTTTTTCAGCCTTCTCTTTCCCAGTCTTTCATGTCGAGGTGCCACCTTGGGCTGTAGCCGCCCAAGACCCAGGCCTTTGTGGGCTTTCCAGAAATCCAGCCCTGCTTATACTGTCAGGGTACGCCTCCAGTCACTAGATTTCCACAAACAATCATTTGGGCCAAGAACTGGCCAACCAAAATCAAATGTGCATACATAGTTTTTTTCAAGATAGTGTTCTTTAGTCAGGTTAGTGGATTCTGGGGCTGCAAAAGTTTGATCTCTGCAAATGTTCCTTATCCTTGGAGCCAAGCATGGCATGTGCAGCAGTCACCAGTGCCCATGGGGGGGTCTTTTATGAAGCAATGTGAATCACGTGTTTTATGGCAGCAACAATTAGAGGGCGGCAAGAGGTGGCTCCCCTCTCCAAATGTCCCCCTCCTCGCACTCCCCATCTAACCCTCCCTAAATGCATGGCACCACTTCACTTACCTGCTCTCAGTGTTCCAGTGATGATATCTCCATCCGCCCATCCAGCGTCCTGTATCCATGGCTACAGCAGTGCCTCATGTGACCTGTTACATGCTGTTGGGAGAGAGGAAGCAGGACTTCACGTGTGGCTGGTGATCCCATCGCTAATCTGCTGAGAGCGGGTGAGTGATGCGGCACCGGTGCAGCACATACCCGGCATCCTGGAGATCAGATGCTTTAGGCCAGCAGGGAGGAGATGCTGTCTTGTAGGAAGCAGAGGGAGGTAAGTGTAGAGCCAGTGCCTGCAATGCAAAGCCCAATATGTGTCTTTCCTCTTTCGTCCAGCTTTGCACAGACACGTCGGTAGAAGGGGAGTCCTCACAATGTATTGCTTCAGGTAGCAAAAAGTCTACAACTGGCCTCTCCAGTGCCAACATATTATATATCCTAAAACAGGAAAATCAGGATTCATTTTTTTAGATGCATTCCCTAGGAAGTACCTGGGATTTGCCAGGCTATGTGTTATGTATGGAAATGGCTGTTTCTGTTTATACTCGTATCACTCCTGACGACTCTTCTTTGACATCCGTAACCTTGTAAAGCTTGAGAATGTGCTTCACCTTCATTACAATGTTTCTCTTTATTTCACAGAGCGCTGCACTTGTCATAGGTACTGTCAGTTAGCGTAGTGTGTACTGTCACCAAGTCACGCATTCCTGTCCACCATTTATGCTAAGAAGCAAGATTTATGTATATAGCGTCTCCATTCTTGTCTGTGTGAATATCATTTATTTATAACATTACGTCTCAGAAAACGAGAGGGAATAAAAGAACGTTATGATTCGGCGGGGCTGACAAATATTGATTGTTTGTGATTGTTTGTGACGTTGGCGCGTTTTTTTCCGAGAAGCTTCAAGTGACTGTGCCCAATGCCAGGGTGCAGGCTGTCTACTAAAGAGAGACACCTCAGTCACTCACTCCAGAAAGAACTTCAACCAAAACTTAAAGAGACTCTGTAACAAAATGTTCAGCCTTATTTCTTCTATCCTATAAGTTCCTATACCTGTTCTAATGTGCTCTGGCTTACTGCAGCCTTTCCTAGTTGCACAGTGGCTGTGTTATCTCTGTTATATAATCTAATCTTCTTTCCTCTGTCGGCTCTGTCAGGCTCAGGCACTCAGGCTGGAATGTGCTGTGCTGCTTGTGATAGGATAGAAGTTATACACACCCTCTCCACGCCCCCTCCAAGCTCTGTATGACTCACACACTGAGCTACTCTCAGCCTATCACATACTGTTAGCAGCCATGTCTTTTATTTGTAAACACTGCCTAAAACTGGCAATTACAAGCCAGGATTGCAGCAGGGAGAGGCAGAAACAGCACAGAGGGGCCCATAAGAACATGCTTTTTATTGAAAGAATTCTAGAGTACAGATTCTCTTTAAGATGCCCATACATCAAACGTCATATGGGCAGATTGACCAAGAGACAGATCTCTCTCTGATCGCATCTGATCGTAGAGAGATCTGTTGCCTGCCCATACACCAGCAGGCCGATTCCCAAGAGATTTAAAGTACCCCTGACCTGTTTTTTCCCCACCTTAAACTTTTAATAGTGTTTTGTTATCACAGCGCCAATAGGAACACACTAGGCAGAATCACCTACGCGTTTTCCACTATGTGCTATGGAAAACACATATGAGATTCTGCCTAGTGTATTCCTACCCTTAGGCTACTTGCACACCAAGACGTTGCGTTAGGTGCCACGTTAAGGTCGCATAACGTGCACCTAACACAACGTATGGTGCTGCAAGAGCCGACGGTAAAGTGAGCCGCGTTAGGCGGCTCTATTCCGATAAAGTCTCCCAGAGTGGCGCTGATTGGCCGGCGGGACCACGTGACGCCGAGCGAGACACTCCGCATCACGTGGTCCCGCCGGCCAATCAGCGGCCGCCAGTGCAGTGAATATTAAGTTGCCATGTGCGCGGCTAATGTAGCTGGCTCTCCCCGCCTCCTCTCCGCCCCCTACTGCGCATGTGTAAACAGTCTAACGCGGCTATAGCCGCTCTAACGCCGTAGCATGCTGCACTTTCCGGGCAACGTACAGCGTTACATGTAACGCAACGTGGGCTGTGTGAACAGCCCACTTGAGTTACATTGCTGTGCGTTGGGGGAGCGTTACAGGCGCACTAACGTGCGCCTGTAACGTCCCTGTGTGTAAGCAGCCTTAAAGTGTATCTTTGGTCACTGTTTTGAGACCAGGATGAAATCTAGTAAAAATTTATATTTTTATATCCTGAAATTTTGATCTACTGATCCCCTACTTGCTGTATGAGTGCCGTTTCCTCCTATCTGACATCACTTCTTGGTCCTCTTCTGAAAAGCATGACCAAGTGTCAATCCTCCCAACTTTTTGAGATGAGAAAGAGGGGCACTTAAGCCGCGCCCCTGCCACACCCCTGATCATGTCCCCATCACACACACAACCCTAGTCACGCATACCACAAAGATTTCATAAGAAAAATATGTTGTTTTATAATTCAAACCACACTGGTCCTTTCTATCCTGGTTCTATCCTAGTTCATTTTCCTTCATGATAACATTTTAAAATTAGGAATAAAACAATTAGATGGGTATAAAGTTTTTAGTAAATCAAGCAAATTTTTTTAGTAGAGAAATATATATATATATATATATATATATATATATATATATATATATATATATATATATATATATATATATATATATATATATATATACACATATATATATATATATATATATATACATATATATATATATATATATATACATATATATATATATTTTCGTTGTTTCTTTTATATATATATATATATATATATATATATATTTACCTAGAAAGAGAGACAAAGTCCTGAAAGAGCAAAAATCTAGTAACCCTTCGCACTCTCACATGCAAATGTTCAAACAAATGCATTCACAGATTCACTCATCCAGGCACAACTGTTATCCCTACAGCTAAGTTAAAAGCCGGGTTTTTAGTTCACAGAAGAATGCATTCTTATGCTTAGTCACCTATACTGCGCAGAAGTACCCAGGTAAACATAGGTGTCCTAACTCTGGCCCTGTAACATGCATAGTGCAGACATGCAAACACATTCATTGCATCAAACCTATCAATGGATTAGGAGCACACATCCTGACGTCCTCTCCTGGGACAGACAGTGCATCTTACCAATCGCACAAGGGAGCTAACGTAATGTATCCATGTGTACCATGCACATACACCAACACAAGCTGTGTGCATGCTGACAAACACATACAGGGGAAGGAGGGAGTGCACTGAATTAGTCCCTAGCCACAGGGGTCAGTAACAAGAAAAAAATACATATATCCAGGCACATCGCCTCTAGTTAGGACATTAAATAAGTTATTAAGGAAAGGGAGGTGCTGAAGGGGGTGTGGCTAGAAAACAGCAAAAATCTATTAACCCTTTGCACTCTCACATGCAAATGTTCAAACAAATGCATTCACAGATTCACTCATCCAGGCACAACTGTTATCCCTACAGCTAAGTTAAAAGCCGGGGTTTTAGTTCACAGAAGAATGCATTCTTATGCTTAGTCACCTATACTGCACAGAAGTACCCAGGTAAACATAGGTGTCCTAACTCTGGCCCTGTAACATGCATAGTGCAGACATGCAAACACATTCATTGCATCAAACCTATCAATGGATTAGGAGCACACATCCTGACGTCCTCTCCTGGGACAGACAGTGCATCTTACCAATCGCACAAGGGAGCTAACGTAATGTATCCATGTGTACCATGCACATACACCAGCACAAGCTGTGTGCATGCTGACAAACACATACAGGGGAAGGAGGGAGTGCACTGAATTAGTCCCTAGCCACAGGGGTCAGTAACAAGAAAAAAATACATATATCCAGGCACATCGCCTCTAGTTAGGACATTAAATAAGTTATTAAGGAAAGGGAGGTGCTGAAGGGGGTGTGGCTAGAAAACAGCAAAAATCTATTAACCCTTCGCACCCTCACATGCAAATGTTCAAACAAATGCATTCACAGATTCACTCATCCAGGCACAACTGTTATCCCTACAGCTAAGTTAAAAGCCGGGGATTTAGTTCACAGAAGAATGCATTCTTATGCTTAGTCACCTATACTGCACAGAAGTACCCAGGTAAACATAGGTGTCCTAACTCTGGCCCTGTAACATGCATAGTGCAGACATGCAAACACATTAATTGCATCAAACCTATCAATGGATTAGGAGCACACATCCTGACGTCCTCTCCTGGGACAGACAGTGCATCTTACCAATCGCACAAGGGAGCTAACGTTATGTGTCCATGTGCACCATGCACATACACCAGCACAAGCTGTGTGCATGCTGACAAACACATACAGGGGAAGGAGGGAGTGCACTGAATTAGACCCTAGCCACAGGGGTTAGTAACAAGAAAAAAATACATATATCCAGGCACATCGCCTCTAGTTAGGACATTAAATAAGTTATTAAGGAAAGGGAGGTGCTTAAGGGGGTGTGGCTAGAAAACAGCAAAAATTCTATTAACCCTTCGCACTCTCGCATGCAAATGTTCAAAACAAATGCATTCACAGATTCACTCATCCAGGCACAACTGTTATCCCTACAGCTAAGTTAAAAGCCAGGGTTTTAGTTCACAGAAGAATGCATTCTTATGCTTAGTCACCTATACTGCGCAGAAGTACCCAGGTAAACATAGGTGTCCTAACTCTGGCCCTGTAACATGCATAGTGCAGACATGCAAACACATTAATTGCATCAAACCTATCAATGGATTAGGAGCACACATCCTGACGTCCTCTCCTGGGACAGACAGTGCATCTTACCAATCGAACAAGGGAGCTAACGTTATGTGTCCATGTGCACCATGCGCATACACCAGCACAAGCTGTGTGCATGCTGACAAACACATACAGGGGAAGGAGGGAGTGCACTGAATTAGACCCTAGCCACAGGGGTCAGTAACAAGAAAAAAATACATATATCCAGGCACATCGCCTCTAGTTAGGACATTAAATAAGTTATTAAGGAAAGGGAGGTGCTGAAGGGGGTGTGGCTAGAAAACAGCAAAAATCTATTAACCCTTCGCACTCTCGCATGCAAATGTTCAAACAAATGCATTCACAGATTCACTCATCCAGGCGCACCTGTTATCCATACAGCTAAGTTAAAAGCCGGGTTTTTAGTTCACAGAAGAATGCATTCTTATGCTTAGTCACCTATACTGCGCAGAAGTACCCAGGTAAACATAGGTGTCCTAACTCTGGCCCTGTAACATGCATAGTGCAGACATGCAAACACATTCATTGCATCAAATCTATCAATGGATTAGGAGCACACATTCTGACGTCCTCTCCTGGGACAGACAGTGCATCTTATCAATCGCACAAGGGAGCTAACGTTATGTGTCCATGTGCACCATGCGCATACACCAGCACAAGCTGTGTGCATGCTGACAAACACATACAGGGGAAGGAGGGAGTGCACTGAATTAGACCCTAGCCACAGGGGTCAGTAACAAGAAAAAAATACATATATCCAGGCACATCGCCTCTAGTTAGGACATTAAATAAGTTATTAAGGAAAGGGAGGTGCTGAAGGGGGTGTGGCTAGAAAACAGCAAAATTCTATTAACCCTTCGCACTCTCGCATACAAATGTTCAAACAAATGCATTCACAGATTCACTCATCCAGGCACAACTGTTATCCCTACAGCTAAGTTAAAAGCTGGGTTTTTAGTTCACAGAAGAATGCATTCTTATGCTTAGTCACCTATACTGCGCAGAAGTACCCAGGTAAACATAGGTGTCCTAACTCTGGCCCTGTAACATGCATAGTGCAGACATGCAAACACATTCATTGCATCAAACCTATCAATGGATTAGGAGCACACATCCTGACGTCCTCTCCTGGGACAGACAGTGCATCTTACCAATCGCACAAGGGAGCTAACGTAATGTATCCATGTGTACCATGCACATACACCAACACAAGCTGTGTGCATGCTGACAAACACATACAGGGGAAGGAGGGAGTGCACTGAATTAGTCCCTAGCCACAGGGGTCAGTAACAAGAAAAAAATACATATATCCAGGCACATCGCCTCTAGTTAGGACATTAAATAAGTTATTAAGGAAAGGGAGGTGCTGAAGGGGGTGTGGCTAGAAAACAGCAAAAATCTATTAACCCTTCGCACTCTCACATGCAAATGTTCAAACAAATGCATTCACAGATTCACTCATCCAGGCACAACTGTTATCCCTACAGCTAAGTTAAAAGCCGGGTTTTTAGTTCACAGAAGAATGCATTCTTATGCTTAGTCACCTATACTGCGCAGAAGTACCCAGGTAAACATAGGTGTCCTAACTCTGGCCCTGTAACATGCATAGTGCAGACATGCAAACACATTCATTGCATCAAACCTATCAATGGATTAGGAGCACACATTCTGAAGTCCTCTCCTGGGACAGACAGTGCATCTTATCAATCGCACAAGGGAGCTAACGTTATGTGTCCATGTGCACCATGCGCATACACCAGCACAAGCTGTGTGCATGCTGACAAACACATACAGGGGAAGGAGGGAGTGCACTGAATTAGACCCTAGCCACAGGGGTCAGTAACAAGAAAAAAATACATATATCCAGGCACATCGCCTCTAGTTAGGACATTAAATAAGTTATTAAGGAAAGGGAGGTGCTGAAGGGGGTGTGGCTAGAAAACAGCAAAATTCTATTAACCCTTCGCACTCTCGCATGCAAATGTTCAAACAAATGCATTCACAGATTCACTCATCCAGGCACAACTGTTATCCCTACAGCTAAGTTAAAAGCCGGGGATTTAGTTCACAGAAGAATGCATTCTTATGCTTAGTCACCTATACTGCACAGAAGTACCCAGGTAAACATAGGTATCCTAACTCTGGCCCTGTAACATGCATAGTGCAGACATGCAAACACATTAATTGCATCAAACCTAAGGGAGGCCTGACAGCTGTTTCGCTTTAAGACAAAGCTTCCTCAGAGGCCGAAGAAAAGAACAACTGAATTAGACCCTAGCCACAGGGGTCAGTAACAAGAACAAAATACATATATCCAGGCACATCGCCTCTAGTCAGGACTAATGTCTAGTCCTAACTAGAGGCGATGTGCCTGGATATATGTATTTTTTTCAAAGTCCTGAAAGAGGGACAATTGAGGAGGAAAGAGGGACAGGGCTCCAAAAGATAGACAGTTGGAAGCTATGAAGTGTTTTCACGTATCTTATCAACTTTCTCTGCCTAATATCTGCTGTGCCTGTGCTACGTACATTCAGCTTCCTTTGTGATTTTTTTTTTCTTTTTTAATGTTAGCTGGTTAAAGATATCATTTTCACAGAAGGGTGTATTGTGTTTTCTACCCATGGATGTTACTGGGCTGGCAGGCTAGACAACAATATTCTCTGCTGGTAAAATGGTATACTATCAGTAGGCAAAACTGTATCTTCTTTTGCTGCATCACCGATATTTTCCAGAGATCTCCCAGCTTGGTATATCCTCCCCTAGTTGTTGTATTGAAGCAAACATACTGAGACATATACTGAACTTAGACCTGAACAGAAGGAAAACATAGAGAAATGCACCTGTATGTATATAGAGCGTTTAGCCTGTCTAATTCCCCCTCATCTATGACTAATCACAACTGTAATTTGATCTCTCAGCTGTGTCAGCTGGTTGCCTTGGCAGAGCAGCTCATTTATAAACATAGGATTTTAACCCAATGTCTGCTACACACTGCAGACTTATTGCAGGATTTATATCAGCTATAAAAAATGTTTTTCTTTAAAGGTTCTTATGCTTTTGCTTATATTTTAGAGCAGAGAGGAAGTTCTGAGTTCAGGAACACTTTAAAAAGGGACTGCTGTCAAAATTACAAAATTACTTAAGTTGCTTTTTTATTTTTTTTTCTTACAATAATAATTTACAAATTATTTAGTCAGTGTTTGCCTGTTGTAAAATCTTTCCTGTCCCTAGAATGTATCACAGGCGGCAGCGTCTTTAGCACTGGCAGGTGATCTCTGTGGAATGTTCGTTTACTGAGTGTTCTAAAGCTAGAAGAAAATAACTTTTGCCTCCCAGAAGCAATATATAGATATAGGAATTGTTTCTGATGCTGAAACCAGGAAAACAACTGTAAAAGTGGGTATCCTGAATAATTTACTGCATTCTACTATATGTCATTACGATTCCTCTTATTCATTTTTACAATAATTATGTATAAATGATTTAGTCAGTGTTTGCCCATTGTGAAATCTTTCCTCTCCCTGATTTACATTCTGCCATTATTACATGGTGACATTTTTACTGTCGGCAGGTGATGTAGCTGCTGCATGGTTTTTTGGCAGTTGGAAACAGCTGTAAACAGCTATTTCCCACAATGCAACAAGGTTCACAGACAGGAAACTGCCAGGAGTACCATGGTCCTCAGAGTTTCTTGTGGGAGGGGTTTCACCACAATATCAGTCATACAGCGCCCCCTAATGGTTTGTTTGTGAAAAGAAATAGATTTCTCATGTAAAAGGGGGTATCAGCTACTGATTGGGATAAAGTTCAATTCTTGGTCGGAGTTTCTCTTTAATTGCCCTCTTAACTGTCTTATTATCTCCTTATAGGAGATACCAACTGCCTGGCTGTCAGTTGACCTTTGGGATGCGGCCAACTAACAAATTTGTAACAATCATGTAAGGAAAATATAGCAATCTCATTATGATGTACCAACATTGCCCCCCATGAGAAAATGCTTGCATTGATTTCACTCCTAATTATAGGCATCTTATAAGGGATATATAGGAAATTGTGCATAGGCACTGGTCTCCACTAGGAGCAGCCGTGTCCGATTTAACCACAGCTCCTGTTCTGCTGTGCGGCAACACAGCCCCGATCACTAAGCTGTGCCATTCACGGCTTTAGGAATTTGCCTGTGTGTTGCATAAAACTGCAGCATGCCATCCATATTTGTACTGTAGTGCAATCTGGATGGCAAATGACTATATAGATAGGCAGCCATTCTCCGCCCCACTCGCATGTGGGAAGACGTTGCAGATTCGACCCTAGTGGAAAGATGCCCATAGTTACAAGGTGTTTATGGAAAAGGACACAAAACAAAAAAATAGCAGCATTTACTTGGGAGGGGGAGGGGGACAGACTAGTACAATTCCACAAATAAGACTTCAGAACCTCTGAGATAAAGCCAAATCTTAAAATGTAAAATACGTGTAAACATATACAAATAAGAAGTAAGCTTCTTGCAGAGTAAAATGAGCCATAAATTACTTTTCGCCTATGTTGCTGTCACTTACAGTAAGTAGCAGAAATCTGACATTACCGACAGATTTTAGACTAGCCCATGTTCTCATGGGAGATTCTCAGGGTTTTCTTTATTTTTAAAAGCACTTGGTGAATGGCAGTTGCTCTGTCCAACTGCCAAAGAAGTGTAATGTGAGCAGGGAGACTGGCCAGCATCACTGTATAAATCTTTTTCAGGGAATGTCTTTCTATCCCCCACAAAGAGATGGAATAACCCAAAACCTGTCGTCAATGTCAGATTTCTACTACCTACGGTAAGTGACAGCAACATAGGAGAAAAGTAATGTATGGCTCATTTTACTCTGGAAGAAATCTACTTCTTATTTGTATGTGTTTTAAATTTTAAGATTTTTGCGACAGTTCCTCTTTAAATAGAATTTAGATCATATGTGTTCTATTTGCCTTATGCAGTGGTGAAGGACACAAAGGTTCGAAAGTCTGACAAACCCTCCCTGCTAGGTAAGAGTCCTACCAACTGAACCCAGAGCAGGATCATCCACCAGACAACACAGGCAGGTGCCTGGGGCCTAGTGAGTGTCAAGGAGCCCACCAGCCACTTCCTCTGACCACTTTTCACTTCATCTTGCGAAAAGGACAACACAGGGGCACTTAATCTACTACCTTGCCTAAGGCCCCATTACATCTTAATCTGCCTCTGACCAGTTTGTTCTTGAAGATGCTGTACAATAGCACAATGCTTGCTATTGCTAGGGGACTGAGACTCGATCTCTCTGTCAACAGTGCAGAGCGATGGGCGTGTTGTTATGGGTACAAAGGAGGCGGGGCAATGCACAGAGCATCCCGGAGCAGCTTTTGGCAGGAGGGGCAAGGAGAAGAACAATAGACTCAGCCACTGATTTTCGCTAAATCATCTGACATGCCGGATCATTAAGTGACCCTCACAGACCTCAAAGCACACCTGTACATGCTAAATTCTCAATTAAGACGTTCTTATTTGGCCCCTTCTAGCGTTAGTACGAGGCTTTAGTATTCAACTGTGAGTGGAAGATGTTCTAAGGTGGAAGGAGACAGATCTCTGGATCCGTAATGACAGGAGGACATGCAAAGAGTATCAGGTCAAGGGGTCATTTCTCATCCAGCACTCGGCGATTAAACGAATAATTACAGGCTTACCAGCCCATCTTGTAGTAAACTTCACTTTCTAATATTGCAATCCAGAGAGGTCAAGAGCATTTAAAGTCAAGTGCGGAGGCATGCATAATTAAATCATACTGTTTTATTTTACAGCTCATAGAGTTCATTTTCTGCTGCTGACTTCATAGGTGATGCGTGAATAAAATAATAACCAGTGGAATGTTACTGCCTGGCAAAGAGACCTTTGATATCAGGTCACACTGGGAGCTCCCCGGCTTATTCTGTGCCCCTAGAGAACAGCACTGAGAAACATCCAATAAACTCATTCCTGGGAACAGAATGTATTTTATGCTAACATACAGCCCCAGGAGTGGTTATTCAGTTCATTTCTTTTTTTATATAGCACTGACTTAGACAACATTCACACCATGCCACTTGCCGCCTGTTTTAACACAATGAAAAAAACAAACATAAACCCAATGGAACCAAATCAACGTAGTGACCTAAAAAAGTGGTTGACTTCCTCAAAGTGATGGACCTCCTCAAAGTAGACATTTTCCGGTCAGTTAGTTCTCCAAAGGGTGTCCTGGTGGTGCTCCTCACAACCTCATAACGTTGATTTTGAAGTGGAATACGTTGGTTGGAATGACATATGCAAAGGAGTTATATGTGGACTCTTATATGTGGTTGAGCGCTTGAAACAAATATGTTTATTTTGGGCAGCCAGCCAAGTGAAAGCGCACTCACATTTAGGGAAACTCATTGCTGTGTTTTTTATCTTTTCTTTTATCCTTTATTTTATTTGTAAAACGTGATATCTGGAGCGCTTTTATTGTAATTGTAAATTCCAATATGGGGTCAGTTCTAATCTCCCCACTTGCTTACAAAGTGGTTGCCTATGTGGTAACCCTTGCTTGTGAGTATACAATAATGACTTGTGTTTAGACAACCCATTTAGACACCTCAATATCCTACACTATTTTGCACTCTCAATGTCCCTTTTGCGCCCCCCAATATAATTATTCGACCAACAGGTCAAATACGTCTTTGGCCCTCCTCAGGCAGCCTTCAGAAGTACTTGTGTCCCCGAGTACTTCTGAAGACAAATGGAGCCGTATTGCGCAAGTGAGAGTCTGGGCTTACGCATGCACAGAACAGATTCACCAATCTACAAAAAACACTCTGGGACATGAGCTTCCAAAGCTTTCTGCGGAGTCCCGAAGGTGCAAATTTTGAATGGGGACATCCGTGGAACAAGGAGATGGAGGATCAATGGGACCCAGAGCCTTCTGTCTTCTTAAAGAGATTCTGTACTCTAAAATTCTTACAATGAAAAGCATACCATTATATTCATTATGTTCTCCTGGGCCCCTCTGTGCTGTTTCTGCCACTCCCTGCTGCAATCCTGGCTTGTAATTGCCATTTTTAGGCAGTGTTTAAAAACAAAAGACATGGCATGTGATAGGCTGAGAGGAGCTCAGTCTGTGACTCATTCAGAGCATGTGGGGGGCATGGAGAGGGTGTGTATAGCTTATATCCTATCACAAGCAGAACAGCACATTCCAGCCTGAGTGCCTGAGCCCGACAGTGCCGACAGAGGAAAGAAGATTAGATTATATAACAGAGATAACACAGCCACTGTGCAACTAGGAAAGGCTGCAGTAAGCCAGAGCACATTAGAACAGGCATAGGAACTTATAGGATAGAAGAACTAAGGCTGAAAATTTTGTTACAGAGTCTCTTTAATTGAGTATCTACAATTTTTTAGGTCACTTCAGGCTTGCTTTAATCAATTGGCTCATGCACATGTAACGCACTTTTGCATGTGAAAAACTGAAAACTGACAGCATGTTGCTGGATATGTAAGTCAATGAGATACAAATAAGTATGAGTTGATGCACACTTTCTGCTAACGTTTTTCAAATATATACTGTTTGAAAACACACTGAAATTGCTACCGAATTGATTTGATCCCTTTTTTAGGCCGAAATAAATTGCATAAAAAGTTGCATAGAACCCGCATCACATGTTTTGCATCTCATTGGTCAATGCTGTATACTTCTAATGCATGCATTTCATGTATATTGTATGTTATGTAGATGTGTACATTGTAGCGAATGCAACTGCGCATACTAAGCGTCAGGAACCACATGTGCAAATAACAATGTGTGTTAATGTGTCAAAATAAAGCGATAGTAGCCTTAAAGTGGATCCGAGAGGAACTTTTACACATTGCATAATTGTGTTCCTTTCCTATTGTTTATAGCCTATAGCCTATTGTTCAAGCCAAATACTTTTTTGTTTTTGTTTTAATACTCTAATTCCCTATAAACTAAACAAGCCATGCCCACAGGTTTTCAGAGAGCCATGGCACTTTCAGACAGTAGCAAGGGCTCATGGGAGCTCAGTCTGGGTAGGAGGAGGGAAGGTATTGCTAGCCAGAGATTTCAGAGGCAGAGGGGAGGAGGGAGGAGGAGTGGGGATTAGGTTTTTTGCACAAGATGCAGATAAGCCTGCCTCTGTGTAATGTTTACAAACAACATGGCTGCTGTCATTGTATCACAGGAAGTAATAATCATAGTCTATTAAAGCTGTTTGCAATTAGATTTGCTGTGTAAACTATCTAAACTTTAGATAAGATATATAGACAAGTTACTTGTTATACTTAGTTTTTCATCTCGGATCCGCTTTAAAGTAGACCCTCCAGAAATAGGTATGTAAGTCTCCATTCTGAAACTGCTCTAAAAGGAAGCCTTGCCTGGCTGGGGTGACCGGTTTGCTTGTTATATAACTCTTTTGTAATTTAAATATTCTGCTTATTATCTGGATTAAAGTGGGATGCCTTCTCTTTATCTTACTTGCTTTCGTCCCAGAGTAATGTCATCTATCACAAGTTTCCCCAGCATAGAATACAGCAAACTGCCATTGTAATGAATGTATTATGTCAGATTCATTCAGAAAACTTTTACAAACTCTTACAATGAGGAAAACCTTTCCTTCTTTACTTACAGTCACACTGAATCCTGCAAAGGCTGAGTCACAGTCTATTGGTTTCAGTTATGATGGTATGGCTAATCTATTGTCGCAGAGGCGATATTCTGATTATAGTTCCACCTAAAGAGTAACTTCACCTTAATGCAATTTATAATTATGTCACATAAAAAAATTTGTAGAATACAAAAAAATACATACATACTGTATATTTTGGCATATAAAACTACTTTTTAACCCTTGAAAAACATCTGAAAAGTCAGGGGTCGCCTAATACGTTGGGTGTCATTGATGCCGAGTGATACACCCTATCCTGTTACCGCCTCTCAGATCTCACTGCTGAGGACTGTAGTGATGCGGCGTAGGTGCACATGTGCGAGATCTGAGAGGCAGAGAAGGAGGTAAATAGGATACAAGGGCGGGCCAGAAGGGTGAAAAAGGCGTGTTTTATGGGCACAGCACAATCTATTATTCCATACCGCTCTGCTAAACAGGCAGAAAAGGAGAGCTGAGATGAAGAGTTGACCAATCCAACCAGTCAATCGCCTATATACTGGGTACCACATACAGTACAGCACCAGTATCTGTTCATACATAGCACCAAAATATGATTTTTTTTTTATTTTAATTTGGTGTGCGTTGAAAGAGGGATATTCTGTTTTGAAAACCGCAAAAGGTTTGGTGTACTTTTAACTCACTGTGTCACTTACTCAGAACTCAGCACAAGAGCAGAAAGTGAAATCTCAACCATCCTTTGTTGATTAGTGGAATTAGTCATTCATTACTCAGGGGAAGGCAGATTCATGGATTTGTGTGTGCGCATGTTAGGCATGTATACATTTCAGTTGTATGTAAATGATGTTGATTCCAAATGTTCTAGGCATAAAACAATGAATGCTAATTAGGTACAAAGTTTAACAGCGACTGATCCCTCCCCCCGCTCACAGCCTTTGATCAGAATATTCTGTACTCCCTGAAGTCTGTAACTTCCATTGCCATTCTTGAATATGCCTAGAAGAAGACTCTGGCTCTCTGAAATTTGCATTGTGATTTTATGTTAGCCAGTTAAAGATATAATTTTCACAGAAGGGTGTTTGTGTTTTCTACCCATGGATTTCTCCGAGCTGGCGAGCAAGACAACAATATTCACTGCTGTTAAAATTGCACACTATCAGTAGGCAAACTTTTATGAAGTGGTGAATGCACTTTTAGATCTTGGGAAAGCTATAGATGTAGTGTACTTTTGACTTTGCAAAGGCTTTTGACACTGTTCCCAACAATAGCCTGGCGCAGAAGCTGAGGATGCAAAGACTATGAGAAAATGTGTGTTTGTGGATAGAGATCTGGTTAATAGGCATAAGTCAAAGAATGGTGGTAAATGGGTCATATTCAAAATGGGAGCAGTTGAGTCCCACAAGGGTTAGTACTAGGTCCAATCCTTTTCTATCTATTTATTAATGATCTACTGGATGGAATACAGAGTAATGTTGCCATCTTTGCAGGTGATACAAAATTATGCAGAATTATAAACACTCAGGGTCCTTTTACACTATATCAGTTGCTGTCAGTTGTAACTGAAAGGACAACTGATTTGCAGTCCAGTGTCCTATTACCCTATGGCTTCTTTCACACCATATGCTGAAAAACTGAGGCTTTTTCACAATGCACTGCTATGAAGAAAAACAAAACACTAATACACAACACATAGCAACGCATTAAAGAGAATCCGAGGTGGGATTTTATTATGCTAGTGGGGCACAGAGGCTGGTTGTGCACACCAACACCAGCCTCTGTTGCCCCATGGTGTGCCTCGAAGACCCCCCTGCGAGACGCTATACCCCCCGCAGTGCTGGCGACACAGCGTGTCGCCAGCGCAATGTTTACCTAAGCGCTGTCTGTCAGCGCCGCTCTCCCGCCTCCTCTGTATCGGCCCTACCCCCCTGTGTCCCTTCCCTCCCGCTGATTTGAGGGAAGTGACGCGGGCAGGTAGCGCCGATACGGAGGAGGCAGGGGAGCGGCGCTGACAGACAGCACTTAGGTAAACATTGTGCTGGCAGCCAGCACTGCGGGGGGTATAGCGGCGCGCAGGGGGGGTCTTGGAGGCACAACATGGGGCAACAGAGGCTGGTGTTAGTGTGCACAACCAGCCTCTGTGCCCCCCTAGCATAATAAAATCCCACCTCGGGTTCTCTTTAAGTGTAAAAGGGCCCTAAGCAGGATAGTGACATTTTATGACAGGATCTCAACAGCATGGCTATATGGACACACAGATGACAGATGGAATTTAATGTAGATAAATGAAAGGTCACGCACCTTGGACATGCCAATGATAGAGCAACGACTGGGAACATCAGACTTGGAAACATTTTAGCCATTTATTTAGGAAAAGGCTATTTACAGACAGTAAAAGTGATTCAAATGTGGAATGCATTGCCACAGGAAGTAGTTATGGCAAATTCTATATCTGTGTTTAAAGGGGGCTTAGATGCTTTCCTTGTGTTGAAAGACATCCATGGCTATAATTACTAGGTAAGGCCCAATGGTTTTGATCCAGGGATTTTATCTGATTGCCATCTGGATATGGGAAGGATTTTTTTCCCTTTTGGGGCTAATTGGACCATGCCTTGCAAGTGTTTTTTTTGTCTTCCTCTGGATCAACACAGATATGTGAGGGTGCAGGCTGGTGTTGTAGTTTATTTTCTGGTTGAACTTGATGGGCGTATGTCTTTTTTCAACCCAAATTACTATGTAACTTTAACTATGAAGGACTTGGGAATACTGGTTGATAACAAGCAAAACACTGATATTCAATGTCAAGCAGCAGCAGCTAAAGCAAATAAAATTCTAGGATGCATAAAGTGGGAACTAAAATCACATGCTAATATACTACTCCCTCTGTTTAAATCACTTGTAAGGCCACATGTGAAGTTTGGAAGACAGTTTTGGGCACCACCATATAGGAAGGACATTAACCTACTAGAACAGGTACAAAGATGGACAACTGAATTATTAATCAGAGGGATGAAAGGTCTCATTTACCAAGAAAGGTTGGACAAATTGGTTTTATTTGGCTTGAAAAAAAGAGGGATAATTGGTGACATGATTAACATGTATAAATACATCAGAGCAATACAAAAGCTTGGAAGATGAGGTTTTTGTCCTTTGGCTTGTACAATGGAAAAGGGGACATGATCTGCATATGGAGAGGGAAAAAAGTTTTAGTTTCTGCGGGAACTACTGACTATCGTCTACTATCTACTCCTTCACTAATTAATCAATCCTCTGCTCCTCATATCCATTCACAGGAGTAGCGTCTTTCCCCAAGCAGGCCCACCCCACAACCAATCCCCCTATGTTCCCACATATTTCCCTGTATCTCTCACATCCCAATTCCAATGATTGTTGTAAACAATGTCTGTATATGTGTATGTTAGTTCTTACTGTAAATAATCTCTGTAAATATGTAGGTTAACCTATGTTGAAAAATTGCTCTACTGCCAATGCTGTGTGTATCAAAAGCAATTTCAGGTGGGACATCTGTTGTACTTGGCAAAGAAATCTGATTCTGATTCTAATGATTATAAACTACTCCGAAGGAGCTATCCCTTGGCATAAGATTAAATCTTTCTTACATCATTGGACAGCAATTTTGGGGTTTAAAAAGAGAAAAGGTGGTAGTCTGGTGCCAGTCTGCATTAACACCGTTGGTAAGGGTCACTTGATACTATCAGTGCCGCGGTGTACAGTAATTCTGATGCGTGTCCGCTAATTATAGCAGCGATCTTTTCATCTCTGACATTTTTGAAGTCAAGCATTTTGTCGCTTAACATGCCACCATCTGCTGTCTGATTGCTGCAGTTTACATCAACAATTTTCTCTGGTTGCCACAAGAGTATTCTCTGTGCTGCACACATGGAACGGCTGGATAACACAAAGGCCTTCAGGGGGTGCCAGCGATCAAGATGAAGCAATATGCTGGCATGTTCGTCTATTCCGCTAACACGCCATTCTGTTCCCAGGAATTCAGATCAGCCTGTCTGCCACCAGGGTAGGATTGTAGGACAGATTTTTGGTTTATTTCGCTTTGTTTTCGCATTCCACATTAGGAAACGGTGACAAATTGGCACCACTGTGGAATGGATTCCTGATTTTTTTGTTTTGTTATTGTTTAATTTCAGCCATATGATCGTTCTTCTGATCAGAATGGGTGGCGGTGGTGATGTGCGGTGAATTGCCGTTGTGTACGAAAGTGCTTCCTAAATAAGAGAATAGGTTCTTACTATACTGAATATCTGCATCAGGGCCGGTGCTTCCATAGAGGCAAAAGGGGAAATTGCCCCGGGGCCCCAGAGCCTGTAGGAGCCCCCAAGGTGTCTCCCCCCCAACTTAACTGTTCTCCTTTGGGACCCTGCAATGGAGCCTAAAGACTGACAGAGGGGCACCCCCCACCATGACAGGTGAGTTGCTATACTGCTGAAGACATTGTGCGGGGAGCACAGTTACGTTTCGGTGGTGATCTGGGAGGGGGCGATAGCTGGCTTAAGGGCACTGGGGTGAAATGTGGCTGCAACAAAGGGCCCCTAAGGCTTTGTTCACATTTAAAATCGAAATCGCTGACAGCCACGTTTTGCGATTTTGAGTGTTTTTTCCCCCTCCCGGTGCTTACCTGCGCGCTACAATTTTGTATAACGCGCTTTTGCAGAGTGATTTCTTTTTTCACTTCCTGACGCAGAAAAAAAAATGTAGCAGAACATCATTGAAATGGTTAAACGCAGCACTTTGTCCTGCTATGGAAAAGCTATTCAGCTTCAAATCCGCATCCAGACTGGAGAGAACAGTATCATATTGTTACTGTGAACAGTATTGTTTACATTTCAATGAAAACGCTCTCTGAGAAGCTCTCTCTGCTTCAGGAATAGATTTTAAGTGGCCATATAGTGTACTGGTTAAGGGCACCGCCTTTGACATGCAGGGTGGCCTCTTGAGCGCGTCCCAGCGGCTGCAGCTCCTGAGCGCTTTGAGTCCGACAGGAGAAAAGCGCTATACAAATGTTCGGTTATTCGGATTATTATTAATATATAATAAAAAGCAGCTGGAATAAAATTCAATGGCAGCATTCAGGGCAAGATAATCTACACTTTGGAAACTTGTAATTTGCAGACAGACAATATTACTTGTGCAGAAAAGTAAATATGATAACTGTATGGGTAATAAAAAGTAGGAAAATACATTTTCATTTAATGTTATGTCAGAGTTTGAGGCCACTTTAAGCCATGTAAAGCGACTGTAGTGGTGAATGCATACAGAACAGTGGAGCCAACCCCAGAGAAATACACTGATAAATCTGTATAACACAGCTTGTTAAAATACTGTAATGTGTAGAGATGATTTGACAAGGATTGTTTTCTTCTTGCTATAGAAAGTGGAGCTACACTCAAAGCTTTGTATTTATGTGCCTGAATAATATTCAAAGTACAAGTAAACTTCAGCTGAATAAACCGATTTCAATTAGTTCCTCCTATTTTATGCCATTTAATTTTACCTAAAAACTAGGCCACCGAACAAAGCATTTCAAAGAAGAAACAAAGCAGCAAGTCTGCATTACTCAGTGTTCTGTAAAACGCGCGCATTGGCCCATTACACAGCATAAATGGATGTATGCCTTAAAATTCAATTAACATTTATGTCTTTCCTTATAGCTTAGTTAGATTGCATGTTACCGGTCACTGGGTATACAGTACAGCACTGCTCTGGAAAGTGTGCCACGTTGTGCGCCATTAATCAGAATAAAGGTGTGGTAATTAGGAAATGTAATCACGGTTTTGTCACGTGCAGTGTGTAACTGCTTTATACTGTACATTGTTACTGGGGTAGCAATTCTCTAACAATGCAGCCAGCCAGCAAGATTCTACATTCTGAGTTTTAGTGTGGTTATACTTAAAGTGGATCTGAGGTGAACTTTTTGTTGTTGTTTTAATACTCTAATTCCCTATAAACTAAAAAAGCCACGCCCACAGGTTTTCAGAGAGCCTTGGCAGTAGCAAGGGCTCATGGGAGCTCAGTCTGGGCAGGAGGAGGGGGAGGTGTTACTAGCCATTGATTTCAGAGGCAGAGGGGAGGAGGGAGGAGGAGAGAGGATTAGGCTGATGGCTCAAGATACAGATAAGCCTGCCTCTGTGTAATGTTTACAAACAACATGGCTGCTGTCATTGTATCACAGGAAGAAATAATCATATTCTATTAAAACTGTTTGCAGCTAGATTTGCTGTGTAAACCATCTAAACTTTAGATAAGATATATAGACAAGTTACTTGTTATAGTTATTTTGTCATCTCGGATCCGCTTTAAAGAGGACCCAAACCAAACATTTTTTTAATTCAAAATATTTAGTTGCACCACTCTGACACAGACAAAGATAGGTAAACACTCTTTCAAGCCTATGAGCATTTCAGTGCATGATTTTCACCATTCTCTTTTCATAACTAGGGTTATACAGGTGGCAGCCATACTTCTGAGCTTAGTACAAGGTTTTAGATCATGGGTGTTGTAGGATAGTAGAGAGAAAAAACACAGAGAGATCCGGGAGCCCAATCTGGTGCAATATGGTTAATGGATCTGGATGTAGCTATTTAAAGCAGTAATTATACTCACAAACGTGGGTTGCAGTAAAGGCAACCACTTGTGTCCGCAGGTGGGGAAGTACCGTCTCCACTCGGCCTTTAGGTCCTGGGTGGTCGCTGCTCCAAAAAAACGATTTAACGGTCGACTAAAATCGGCCTAATCTCCCCTACTGACAAGAGGGGTGTAAACTTGCTGGGTACAGATAGGAGGCGCCCGGGAAAGGATGTTCAATATAATACGCTATATGGCAGTGTCCAACTACTACAAAATAGGTTGTCCTACCTTATAGGTGTCCCTTTAGGAAATAGAGACAATCAGAAGTGAAAAGGGAATAATTTTAATGGTGCACTAGATGACAATAATCATTATTGTCCCTCCCTACCTCCACCCATTAGGGCAGCCCCCTCCTTCAACATCTTCAAGAAAGCCCTCAAAACTCACCTTTTCACTCTGGCCTACTACCCCTCACAAGTGCTCTAAACCTACAGCTGAACTCTGGTCCCCTACCGTTCGTGTCCTTACCTCTCCCTCTAAATTGTAAGCCTTTGGGCAGGTCCTCCTCCTTTTGTGTCCTACCTGATCATGGACCTCCATTACTGTGAACCCATGCTATGCATCTGAGTGAACCTAACTTGCCTAATCTCCATGCTCAATCCAGTGACTAAGCATTACCTTGTACTCATACTGTGCTGTGTGATCTGGTTTTCTATTATTCCTGTATTGTCATATTGCTGTATGTCACCCCTAAATATTGTCTGTAACCTAAATTAATGTTCAGCGCTGCGTAATATGTTGGCGCTTTATAAATACAATAAATAATAATAATAATAATAATTATTGGCGCCCGGACACACAGACTCCCTGCATTACAGGCACTGCTATTGACCTGATGAAGCGGCTGTGACCGTGAAACGCGTTGTCATCTAGTGCACCATTAAAATTATTCCCTTTTCACTTCTGATTGTCTCTATTTCCTGAAGGGACACCTATAAGGTAGGACAACCTATTTTGTAGTAGTTGGACACTGTCATATAGAGTATTATATTGAACATCCTTTCCCGGGCGCCTCCTATCTGTACCCAGCTAGATCATGGGTGTGTTTGTCATCAGCTACCCTCTCTCATAGGGGCGTTGTCTATGTGCAATCTCACACAAGCTGAGATCACCTCCCCTGTGACATCATCAGTAGCAGCCTGTGTTTTGTTTTTGATTTTTATCTTCTCCACCAGTCTGCCGGATTCTGTCCAGGCAATATGAAAGGAAGGGAGGGGTTCCTCCAATAAATGTAAAATATTTTATATTTGTCATGCACAGCTGAAAAAGGCTGCTATTTATTATTATAAGTTAGAAAATAGATTTTATTTCTGAAATCTTGTATTTTTAATTTGGGTCCACTTTAATCACTTCACCACCAAGGGGGATTTCCTCTTATGGACCAGAGCAATTTTCACATTTCAGTGCCCCCTCCATTCATTCACAAATAACTTTATCACTACTTATTACACAGAAATGATCTATATCTTGTTTTGTTTTTTTTGCTACCAACTAAGCTTTCTTTGGGTGGTACTTTTTGCTAAGAATAATTTTATTTTAAATGCATTTTAAATAGAATAAGAAGAAGAAGAAAAAAAAACATTATTTCTCAAGTTTCAGCCATTATAGTTTTAAAATAATATGTGCTACTGTAGTTAAAACCCACACATTTTATTTGCCCATTTGTCCCAAATATTACAATGTTTAAATTATGTCCCTAACTCCCTACCACAATGTATAGCGACAATATTTTATTTGAAAATAAAGTTGTATTTTTTCCATTTTGTGTTTTTAGTTTTCTAATTGTATTCTATAAATAATTAAAAGCCCTAATTTTTAAAAATAACAATAACATATCCTCATATCCTACATATATGAAAAGCTAAATCTGTTATGAAAAAAATTATGTATTCTCTTTTAAATTTGTCACTTTTTTATACAAGTATTTTTTTATTGTGGTAACTATTGAGGTTAAGGTGGCATAAATAGGGTTAATGTGCTTTTTATTTTTAGGCGTATGAATATTTTTATGCTGCACTAATTTGGCCACTACATGGCGCTGTCCTACTTAGGAAGCTGAATCACAGCTTTCTAAGCTAAAATGAAAGTGGAAGTTAGTGGATTTTTTTTCTTATACTTTCAATGAATGGACTCTGTTGTTCATCACAGCAGAGTTCATTCAAAAATTGAGAATTTAGTTGCTTTGATTGGCTTTGGGAACACATGTTCCCATTCACCAATCTGCACTCTAACTACAGGAAATGCGCGCACAGCCCATAGAGCTCAAAAGATGAGTAACTATGCCCTTGGGACTTAAGTTTAAGTCCTGTGGGGTGTAGATATACTGCCTCCAAAATGACAGGAGGTTAAATAAAACCAGAGCAGAGGGGGTGTTTGGTACATAAGAGGATTTTTACTTGCCTGGGCCTTATTACAGCCCCCATAGTCTGTTAGCTTTCTTGGTGTCCTCCCAGTGTTATCCGTTGTGCTTCTGGAATCAAAATAAAGGCCACAACCCAGAGGCTACTGCACATGCTCTGTTCAGGACCGCACACCTCCCCAATCTGTTTCCCAAGACCTAAAGCATGCATGTATGCACAGACCGCTCCCATTCGCAGAATCTTGACCTAGGAGGCGCACAGCCAGAACAGCGCATGCGCAGTAGCCCCTGAACGTAATTTGGCTGATAGCAGCACCTCGGATCAGATTAAGAGGACTCCGAGGGCGCTGGCAGACTATAGGAAGTTGGTTCAAGCCCCAGGTTTGTAAAAATCCTTGTCGAAGCCCTAGGTTAGTAAAATCCTCTTGTTCTTCAAGACTCAGGTGCACTTTAAGCGTGCTTAAAATAACCTAAAGCGAGGCACTGATCAATAATGGAATGTACTTGTTTTAGGACGAATTTCCGATAGCCTAGTTTGTGCACACAAAACTTGCGATTGAACTGATAGTTTAGTTAAAAATAAAGGGCTTCTCAGTGCACTTTTCATGTCCTTTTTTCCAGACACATTGTCCATAAACGTGTGCTGATATGGAGAATGCGCAAGCAGGGGCGTAACTAGACATCACTGGGCCCCCCTGCGAAACTTTGGATGGGTCCCCCACCCCCACCTCTCTCGCTTTCTGCACAGGAAAACTGAGGATCAATGTTATTCAGTTGGCTAGGGCACACTTGAAATGTGTTTTCCCCACGCAGATAAAAGCACTTAGACTTGAAGGAAACATCAGGCAATCTATGCTACCCCCAGATCTACTTACCCAGGGCTTCCTCCAGCCCCTTGCAGCCGACATGTCCCTCGTCGCAGCTCTGCTCCCAGTACATACATACACACACAGCTGTATTATTTTACTACATGAGGGCACATGCTATATGGAGGAACAATAATGACATGCTGAACCTAAGATATAGTATTCACTGTAACTTTGGCAAAACATTTAGAATGTCACTGATTGATACTCTTATTATGGGATCTTGGACTCAGTATGAGACAACAAGCTCTCAATTAGGCAGCACCATTCAGAGATCAATCTTACACACTCCACTGTGTCAGTAATCAGACACCAAAAGGTCCTGAGCCTGTGTGTGATGAGAATCTAGGAATCTCTTCTGAGATATTGCTGAATAAGGGTCAGTCTACAACTTTTTTTCAACCTGTGACTCCATTGTTTGTAATGTTGTGCATGAAGTCATCAGAACTGAGACAGATATTTTTTACGAACCCAAGGGAGCAGGGACAGTGTACAAATTCCAAAGTGTGTATGATTCCTTATCTGTGTGGTGGACACATGCAGTCAATATAACAATGATACAGAGAGCAGAAAGTATTTTCTTTCCATGCCCTTAGTTGTCAGTCTCTCAAACTTTTCCTCCCATGGGCCCCATGTGGCTTCTGGGCCCCCCTGCACGGGCATTCCTTGCAGGGCCTATTGTTACGCCACTGTGCACAAGTTAGAATGAGAAGGAACAAGAAAACTTTTGTATCGGTTTTCTCTTGGTGTGTTCACACAAAAAAGGTGTACAGTTCCAATCCTGTCAGATAAAACTGATAGAAAACTGATGCAAAACTGACAGGACCGGAAATGTACAGATTTATGTGTGAACCAAGCCACCGAAACACATGCACGACTAATGTCAACTGTCAAAGACTGACAGGACTTGACTGTACCGGAAATGTCCAGATTTATGTGTGAACCAATGATAATATCATGCATAATGCATATGTACATCATGCATAACAGGTTCAAACACACCTGAGTCGTGAGTCCAATCACCATTTGTGCATTACGTAACATAACTGCAGGTTAGTAAGTAATGGTTAATTAGTTGCTAACCGTGTGTAACTTGTTCACCACTCATGCTTTACCTAATACCGCAGTATTGTGAATAGTGGTATGAAAAACGGTGTTCAGATTTTAAGAAACAACTTTTTCCGTCTCCACTACTTGACAAGCAGACTCCCTTAGTGTACTTCTGAGGGATGCTTTGCCAGACCTCATGCACAGCCGCTGGATGCAGAAGCAGATTCACCCCTGTGGTTTCAGCCTTGTATCTCTCCTCACTGTCAGAGGTTCTCCTAAGGGGGGAAGTGAGAATGAGGCCAACATCAGGGTCAAGTGCGGGGCTGCATATCCCTCTCTGTTCACTTTTATAGCGATTGGAGCTATTGAGGAAGATTTGACAGGAGTAAAGAAGTGGAGCTAGAAGCTACGATTTGACCCATGCATGCACCCAGCTTTGTATACTATCCGCTTTTATAAAGTTTTCCGAGAAAACAGGAAGTCTGTGAAACTGTGAAAATCTGGTTCTGTATGTAACAGGAATAGTATTGTGCCATGTTAGCCATGAAATAGAGCACAACGTTTTGAACAAGTAGGTGGAGTGGGGCAGGGAACGGTGCTGACACAGCGCAGCATAAAGACGCCTCTTTGGCGTCCAAATGCTTACAATTGATGCTGTCTTGCCTTTGAAAAGGCCACTAGTGCAACGAAACATGTCAGGCGACCACTGACAGCCTCTAGCCTCTCTGGGCAACATTTTTCCAGCCACTCTGCGGTTTATTTAACCATTGGGTCCGGCACCTTGTCAAAGCAGGATTGGTAACGATGGCCGCATGTGCATCACAGCTACTGCATTCACTGCATTTCTGCACCTAGACTGCATGTGCTCAGCTTGCTTCAGCATACTCAGCTCACTACACAGCTTTTGCATGTCTGCTGTGATTGGGGACATTCACCGTTCCATCATTGTATGTGTGCAGTTTCCTGAAACACCTACTGCTCGGCTATACATGCATATGAGCTCATGCAAGACGGTATCTTGTCTGTCGATGCCTGTTTACACATTTGAGTGGTCTCCGTCTTGCTTGAACATTTCACTTGAACTGACCCTGCGCAGGGCCGGGCCGAGGCAGAGGCTGAAGAGGCTCCAGCCTCAGGGCGCAGTGTAGGAGGGGGCGCACAATTCATTCAGCTGTCATTCCCAATTGTGTTTGAAGCACAAAGAAATAAGAAAAGGGCATACATAGCAGTGGCTGCAAGCCAGATAACTAGAGATTAAGGTGTTGGGGGCCCTGGGGCGCCTCTTAGTCTAATAGCAATCAGTGTGTGACGGCTGGGGTGGGAGGGATGTAGGGGCGCACTTTGGTGTCTCAGCCTTGGGCGCTGAAGGACCTTGTCCCAGCTCTGACCCTGCGAGTGGGGGCTAGTCAATCTTGTGAAACTGAGAGTTCAAGTGTTGTCAGCAAGTGGACCCATTGCTTTCCTAGGACCCATTTGAGGACATCATTGGCTATATACTTGATGTATCAACAATATCTCTTGCACATGCCATCATTTTACTGGATAGACTCATATTTATGCCTCACTGAGTCATGCTTTGCAGAGTGGGACTTCATTCATGTTTATTGGGGACTGCAGTCCCATTATCATTTTTTTGTTGTTTTATGGGGGGTTTATTATAATATATGTTACGACCAGAACCCGAAGTTTGGCCACTTTGCGTTCTGGCCGGCCAATATGCGAACTGGCCGCGGCGGTGCGGCCAATGTTAGAAATGAAATGATTGCAGTAAAGATTAATGTATGTTCTGGCCGTCTCGCTGCAGCTAGTGTTGGGCGAACATCTAGATGTTCGGGTTCGGGCCGAACAGGCCGAACATGGCCGCGATGTTCGGGTGTTCGACCCGAACTCCGAACATAATGGAAGTCAATGGGGACCCGAACTTTTGTGGTTTGTAAAGCCTCCTTACATGCCACATACCCCAAATTTACAGGGTATGTGCACCTTGGGAGTGGGTACAAGAGGAAAAAAAAATTAGCAAAAAGAGCTTATAGTTTTTGAGAAAATCGATTTTAAAGTTTCAAAGGGAAAACTGTCTTTTAAATGCGGGAAATGTCTGTTTTCTTTGCACAGGTAACATGTTTTTTGTCGGCATGCAGTCATAAATGTAATACATATAAGAGGTTCCAGGAAAAGGGACCGGTAACGCTAACCCAGCAGCAGCACACGTGATGGAACAGGAGGAGGGTGGCGCAGGAGGAGAAGAAGGCCACGCTTTGTGAGACACAACAACCCCGGCCTTGCATGAGGGCAAGAAGCGTGCGGATAGCAGGCTTTGTACCGCCATGCAGTCATAAATGTAATAAAGATAAGTGGTTCAATAAACAGGGACCACGCGGCAACGCTAACCCAGCAGCAGCAGACGTGATGGAACAGGAGGAGGCGCAGGAGGAGAAGGCCACGCTTTGTGAGACACAACAACCCAGGCCTTGCATGAGGGCAAGAAGCGTGCGGATAGCATGCTTTGTACCGCCATGCAGTCATAAATGTAATAAAGATAAGTGGTTCAATAAACAGGGACCACGCGGCAACGCTAACCCAGCAGCAGCACACGTGATGGAACAGGAGGAGGGTGGCGCAGGAGGAGAAGAAGGCCACGCTTTGTGAGACACAACAACCCAGGCCTTGCATGAGGGCAAGAAGCGTGCGGATAGCATGCTTTGTACCGCCATGCAGTCATAAATGTAATAAAGATAAGTGGTTCAATAAACAGGGACCACGCGGCAACGCTAACCCAGCAGCAGCAGACGTGATGGAACAGGAGCAGGCGCAGGAGGAGAAGGCCACGCTTTGTGAGACACAACAACCCAGGCCTTGCATGTGGACAAAAAGCGTGCGGATATAGCAGCAATGCTTTTTGCCGCCATGCAGTCATAAATGTAATACAGATGAGAGGTTCAATAAACAGGGCCCGGAAACGCAACACCATCCCAGATGTTCATTGGTCATGTTACTTGGTTGGGGTCCTGGAGTGTTGCGTAGTCATTTCCAATCCAGGATTGATTCATTTTAATTTGAGTCAGACGGTCTGCATTTTCTGTAGAGAGGCGGATACGCCGATCTGTGACGATGCCTCCGGCAGCACTGAAACAGCGTTCCGACATAACGCTGGCTGCCGGGCAAGCCAGCACCTCTATTGCGTACATTGCCAGTTCGTGCCAGGTGTCTAGCTTCGATACCCAATAGTTGAAGGGTGCAGATGGATGGTTCGACACAGCTACGCCATCTGACATGTAGTCCTTGACCATCTTCTCCAGGCGATCGGTGTTGGAGGTGGATCTGCACGCTTGCTGTTCAGTGGGCTGCGGCTGCATGGGTGTCAGAAAATTTTCCCACTCCAAGGACACTGCCGATACCATTCCCTTTTGGGTACTAGCTGCGGCTTGCGTTGTTTGCTGCCCTCCTGGTCGTCCTGGGTTTGCGGAAGTCAGTCTGTCTGCGTACAACTGGCTAGAGGAGGGGGAGGATGTCAATCTCCTCTCTAAAGTCTCCACAAGGGCCTGCTGGTATTCTTCCATTTTGACCTGTCTGACTCTTTCTTCAAGCAGTTTTGGAACATTGTGTTTGTACCGTGGATCCAGAAGGGTATAAACCCAGTAATTGGTGTTGTCCAGAATGCGCACAATGCGTGGGTCACGTTCAATGCAGTCTAGCATGAATTGAGCCATGTGTGCCAGAGTCCTACCAGAATCCTCATCATCCTCTTGTGAGCGTTGTGATAGTTGTTGTGATGCATCATAGTCGTCACCTTCCTCCTGGTCTGCTTCTGCTGACCATTCGCGTTGAATTGTGGAAGTCCAACGTGCACCGCTCTGGCCCTCGTCAGTGGTGGCATGAAATTCCTGCTCCAACTCCAGCTGTTCCTCCTCCTCTTCTTCGTCATAGCTGCTGGGGCCAGCGTTCCCTGAGGCGGATGGCCTGATGTTGGTACCATCACGCTGATCGTTTTCTCCTTCAGATTCCCCCAGTTGCATCATGACAGCTGTTTCCTTGATTTTTAACATCGACCTCTTCAGTAAACACAGCAGTGGTATGGTAATGCTGACTGAAGAGTTGTCACTGCTCACAAGCAACGTGGATTGCTCAAAATTTTGGAGGACTTGGCAGAGGTCCAACATGTTGGCCCAATCGGATCCACAGAAGCTTGGCAGCTGGCCGGATGCGCCTCGGTACTGCGCCGTCATGTACTGGACCACTGCACTCTTCTGCTCGCAAAAGCGGGCTAGCATGTGCAGCGTAGAATTCCAGCGCGTAGGGACATCACACAGCAAGCGATGGTGGGGGAGATTGAAGCGCTCCTGCATCTTGGCGAGTGCCCCCGAAGCAGTACTGGAATTTCTACAATGTTTGGACACTCGACGCACCTTCAACAGCAGATCGGGCACGCCTGGGTATGTCCTCAGGAACCGCTGAACTACTAGGTTCATCACGTGCGCCAGGCAAGGGATGTGTGTCAGCTTAGCCAACCTTAAAGCGCGAATGAGATTACTCCCATTATCACACACAACCATGCCCGGTTTCAGGTCCAGCGGTGCCAGCCACAAATCCGTCTGTTCCTTTATTCCCCTCCAAATTTCCTCCCCTGTGTGCTGCTTATCCCCAAGGCAGATTAGCTTCAGCAACGCTTGCTGACGCATGCCAACAGCTGTGCTGCACTGCTTCCACGATCCTACTGCTGCTGGGTTAGCGTTTCCGGATGAGGTACAGCTTTGAGATGCGTTGGAGGAGAAGGAGTCAGAGAGGTAGGTGCTGCTGTTGTTATCCAGTGGGAGGGACGGCGGTGCAGCTGTTTGTGGCGTGGGCAACACCCGTGCCGTAGCAGGTGAGGAATCGCTGCCAGGCTCCACAAGGTTCACCCAGTGCGCGGTAAGGGAGATGTATCGACCCTGGCCGAACGCACTCGTCCAGGTGTCAGTGGTGAGGTGAACCTTGCAGGCAACGGCATTCTTCAAGCTTCGGGTTATTTTGCTGACCACGTGCTCATGCAACTCAGGCACTGCAGAGCGTGCAAAGTGGTAGCGGCTGGGAACCACGTAACGTGGGATGGCCACTGACATCATGCCCTTGAAGCTGTTTGTCTCCACCAATCGATATGGCAGCATTTCGCAGGCCAGAAGCTTGGCTATGCTGGCTGTTACTGCCACGGCCCGGGGGTCATTTGCTGGCAATTTCCTCTTGCGCTCAAACATCTCCGACACAGACAACTGAACCGTAGCGCTGCACACGGAAGGGCTGTTGGTTGTTGTGTTTGATGAACACTGGGAGACCTCAAGAGCACTACTCCGGAAAGTGACAGTGTCAGCGTCGTCTGATGTTTGTGAATGTTGTGAACCACGCAATGGCTGGGCTACTGCTGCTGCTGAGGCGGGTCTGGTGAACCCAAGGGAGGCAGTGTTGTTTCTGGTACCCTGTCCTGACGCGTTTGCCCAAAGAGTGGGATGTTTGGATAGCATGTGACGGCTCATGCTGGTGGTGGAGAGGTTGTTAATATTTTTCCCCCTGCTCAGGCGGGTCTTGCACACCTTGCAAATCGCCATGGTAACATCCTCAGTGCAGTCTTCAAAGAAAGCCCAGACTTTGGAGCACCTGCCTCCTTGCTGGCGATTTCTGTTTGCTCCTCTTTTGCCTCTCACTTGAACTTCCACGCTTGTGGTGCCTGAAATTGCGCGCCGCCTACCTTGTGGCACAAGGCGAACTCGTGCAGCAGTGTGTTCTTCAACAGACTCATCTGTGCTGCTGCTACGACGGCGATGTTCTCGTTCACAAACAAAATCTGGGTCTCTGTCCACATTGTCCATACCCTCCTCTTCCATCTCCTCAAACTCGTCATATGTCATTGTGGGCCACCGCCGTGGAGTAGAGCTCCCCACAACAACCTCTGCGCAGCACACTCCAACGTCGTCTTCCAGATCTTGTCGGCCGACCTCCTGCAATTGCAACCCCTCCTGCCCAAATTGCTCTGGGATTTGGGTTTCCGAGTCCTCTTCGGACTCGCCTTGTATTTCAGTGCGCGGTGCATTTCCCACAGTTAACGGTTGTGAATCCAGGCACAACATTTCTGGCTGTTCCTCCATTGACCTTTGAAAGGTGGAAGTTTGTTGGGCTGGGAATAGCTCCTGCGAATACCCCATTGTGTCCTGAGGTAATTCATCGGACTGGTTATCTGGCAGTTGTGTGCGTGGTGTCGCTGCCGGTTGTGTCAGCTTTGTGCCCACTGGCTCCTTGTAACTGGCTGAGGACTCGGACCTCGTGCGTGATGTGCTGGTGCTGCTTAACCCACTGCTGGACGCTTGAGAGGTCATCCAAGTAATTATCTGGTCCTGTTCTTTTGGATTTGTGAGGGTTGTTGTCCTGGACAACATGGGCGGTATTGAGTGGGTTTTCTTGGGTGCTCCCCTGTGGCCTGTACGTGAACCGTCAGGGGAAACACCTCTTCCCTTGCCCCTCCCTCTTTCACCGGATTTCTTCCTCATTTCACTTATCCTTACAGTACACGCTGACTGGCAGCAGTACAGTGGCAGTACAGAAATGCTATACAGTACCACTATTCCCAGCAGCGACACAGAGCACAATGCTATACAGTGACGGGTGAGCGGTGTACCACTATTCCCAGCAGACACAGAACAGTACACAGAATGCTATATAGTGTGGCTGAACGAGCGGTGTACCACTATTCCCAGCAGACACAGAACAGTACACAGAATGCTATATAGTGTGGCTGAACGAGCGGTGTACTACTGTTCCCAGCAGACACAGAACAGTACACAGAATGCTATATAGTGTGGCTGAACGAGCGGTGTACTACTGTTCCCAGCAGACACAGAACAGTACACAGAATGCTATATAGTGTGGCTGAACGAGCGGTGTACCACTATTCCCAGCAGACACAGAACAGTACACAGAATGCTATATAGTGTGGCTGAACGAGCGGTGTACTACTGTTCCCAGCAGACACAGAACAGTACACAGAATGCTATATAGTGTGGCTGAACGAGCGGTGTACTACTTTTTCCAGCAGACACAGAACAGTACACAGAATGCTATATAGTGTGGCTGAACGAGCGGTGTACTACTGTTCCCAGCAGACACAGAACAGTACACAGAATGCTATATAGTGTGGCTGAACGAGCGGTGTACTACTGTTCCCAGCAGACACAGAACAGTACACAGAATGCTATATAGTGTGGCTGAACGAGCGGTGTACCACTATTCCCAGCAGACACAGAACAGTACACAGAATGCTATATAGTGTGGCTGAACGAGCGGTGTACTACTGTTCCCAGCAGACACAGAACAGTACACAGAATGCTATATAGTGTGGCTGAACGAGCGGTGTACCACTATTCCCAGCAGACACAGAACAGTACACAGAATGCTATATAGTGTGGCTGAACGAGCGGTGTACTACTGTTCCCAGCAGACACAGAACAGTACACAGAATGCTATATAGTGTGGCTGAACGAGCGGTGTACCACTGTTCCCAGCAGACACAGAACAGTACACAGAATGCTATATAGTGTGGCTGAACGAGCGGTGTATTACTGTTCCCAGCACACACAGAACAGTACACAGAATGCTATATAGTGTGGCTGAACGAGCGGTGTACTACTGTTCCCAGCAGACACAGAACAGTACACAGAATGCTATATAGTGTGGCTGAACGAGCGGTGTACTACTGTTCCCAGCAGACACAGAACAGTACACAGAATGCTATATAGTGTGGCTGAACGAGCGGTGTACTACTGTTCCCAGCAGAATCAGAGTGGCAGTAAACAATGGTATATAGTCTGGCTGAGCGGTGTACACAGAGTGTCAGTAAACAATGGTATATAGTCTGGCTGAGCGGTGTACACACAATGCTATATAGTCTGCTATATAGTGTCAGTAAACAATGGTATATAGTCTGGCTGAACGAGCGGTGTACTACTGTTCCCAGCAGACACAGAACAGTACACAGAATGCTATATAGTGTGGCTGAACGAGCGGTGTACCACTGTTCCCAGCAGACACAGAACAGTACACAGAATGCTATATAGTGTGGCTGAACGAGCGGTGTACCACTGTTCCCAGCAGACACAGAACAGTACACAGAATGCTATATAGTGTGGCTGAACGAGCGGTGTACTACTGTTCCCAGCAGACACAGAACAGTACACAGAATGCTATATAGTGTGGCTGAACGAGCGGTGTACTACTGTTCCCAGCAGACACAGAACAGTACACAGAATGCTATATAGTGTGGCTGAACGAGCGGTGTACTACTGTTCCCAGCAGACACAGAACAGTACACAGAATGCTATATAGTGTGGCTGAACGAGCGGTGTACTACTGTTCCCAGCAGACACAGAACAGTACACAGAATGCTATATAGTGTGGCTGAACGAGCGGTGTACTACTGTTCCCAGCAGACACAGAACAGTACACAGAATGCTATATAGTGTGGCTGAACGAGCGGTGTACTACTGTTCCCAGCAGACACAGAACAGTACACAGAATGCTATATAGTGTGGCTGAACGAGCGGTGTACTACTGTTCCCAGCAGCGACACACAATGACTGGGGGGGACCCTGGCTAGCGTGGCTGGAGCGCGAACTACCCTGCCTGCCTACCCAAAGCTAAACCCACAGACAAATGGCGGAGATATGACGTGGTTCGGGTATTTATTTACCCGAACCACGTGACAGTTCGGCCAATCAGAGCGCGTTCGGGTCCGAACCACGTGACCCGTTCGGCCAATCACAGCGCTAGCCGAACGTTCGGGGAACGTTCGGCCATGCGCTCTTAGTTCGGCCATATGGCCGAACGGTTTGGCCGAGCACCGTCAGGTGTTCGGCCGAACTCGAACATCACCCGAACAGGGTGATGTTCTGCAGAACCCGAACAGTGGCGAACACTGTTCGCCCAACACTAGCTGCAGCCAAATGTATCCAAAGTGCGTTCATTTAATGAAATAAAGCCGGCGGCAATGTAACAAATGAAGTAACAATTTTTGAAGCAATATTGCAATTTATGCAGATTGAAAATAGGCCAATCAGCTGTAATTGCAGCTGGTTTTGATTGGTTCAAATTCAACCTGCAAAAAACAATAATAAAAAAAAACATTTAGTGGATTACTCAATAGATTTAACGTGTACCTAAAGTGTAAAAATAAGGTTAGATACCTTGTAGTGGGAAGCCTCTGGATAGTCCTCCTACAGACCATCATTCCAGCCCAGGGTTCCTCTGAACCATACAACTCTGCCCCACAGCCCAAATCCGGCCCTCAGAGCCATTACATTTGGCCCTCAAGTGGTTTCCCCACTTTGTACTATTTTTGGTCTGCTCTAGACCACCAGGGAAGCTATAATGGGGTGAAGCCCCAGAACACCTGGGAAGCCATATGGGGGAGGGTGGGGAAAGCCCTAAACACCAGGGAACTGTATAGGAGAGGGAGGGGGGCCACTTGGGAATTTTATAAGGGAGGAAGGCGGCCAGGCCGATATACAAAGTCAGCCAAAATTGCACACTAGGACCTAGTAGGTCCTAGTGTGCAATTTTGGCTGACTTTGTATTTGAGTTTGACACCCCTGCTCTAAACTTATTTGACAAAAGTTTGTCAGATCATTTTCTTCTGGAAACTGACACATAGGGAAACATGGAAAATTCCTTCACCTGTCCTGCGCATCAGTTTTCTGTTGCATTATAGCTGACTATCCCTGAGGCCAGAGGCGTAACTAAAGGGGAGCAGCTCCTGCGATTGCAGGGGGGCCCAGAGCTGAAGGGGAGGGGGCAAATACTAACCTTCCTTTCCTCTGATACAGGGGACTATACTTCAGATCAGTTGTTTTTATGGCTATACTTGTTGTGGGTGTGTTTATGACTATAGCGAGATGGGCCCCCAGGCATGGAGGGCACCAAGAGGAAGCAAGGGAAGGGGTGTCAACATGGGGGGGGGCATCAAAGTTTTGCTGGGGGAGCATGAATTGTAGTCACACCACTGCCTGATGTGATAAAAAGAGTTGTTTTTGGTTACTGTCAGTTTTAGACGTACTTAGCTGAAAGAAAGAACAAAATGGAAAGATAATTTTAGTCACTTAAAATTGCAAAAGTACTTGTGCAGCACCCATGTATATTTAAGACAATTTGCATGCATTTAATGGTTAACTGAAGTTTTAACCATTTTTTTATGGTTTCTTTTGGTTTTTTCACCTTTCGTAGCAGCAGTCTCTGGCCTCTTAAAGAGACACTGAAGCGGAAAAAAAAATATGATATTATGATTTGTATGTGTAGTACAGCTAAGAAATAAAACATTAAGATTAGATACATCAGTCTAATTGTTTTCAGTACAGGAAGAGTTAAGAAACTCCAGTTGTTATCTCCATGCAAAAGAATCATTAAGCTCCACGACTTTTAAGGTGGTGGAGGGGGCGGTCTTCTGACTTTTATTATCTCAACTGTTAGTGAACAAATTTATTTTTCTCTGCCAGAGGAGAGGTCATTAGTTCACAGACTGCTCTGAAAGAATCATTTTGAATGCTGAGTGTTGTGTAATCTGCACATATTATAGAATGATGCAATGTTAGAAAAACACTATTTACCTAAAAAAAAAAAAAAAAAAAAAAGTGAGAATATTTTCTTTGCTGCTAATCTTCTAGTAATTATTCATAGTACACAACCAATTCATTATATCATATTTTTTTTCGCTTCAGTGTCTCTTTAAGGACCAAAGACTGCTAGTTTAAAAAAGCGGCGCTTACCAATATCACGCAGCACTGAACCGCTGCTACCACCATTCACGCTGATGTCTGTCGCTTGCTGCGCCATCCCTATGACGGCAATGACAGCAGAGCTTCCTGAGTCGGTCAGGAGTCGATTTCATTGGTTCCTGACCGTGTCGTCAAAGTGAGTCAATGTGATTGGCTCACAGTAATCACATGGTCAGGAGCCAATGAAATCGGCTCCTGATCGGCTAAGGAAGCTCTGTGAGGGGAATGCAGGGGCAAGAGAGTGACGAGATCGGCGAGAGTGTGCGGCAGGCAGGATTGAAATCTACGCCCTGGCAGAGATAACTGGTGCAAAACAGGGTGTAGATTTCAATCAGCGTGGTCCAGAAGCGGTTAAAGTGGTATTTGCCTTTAACTTTTATTTACTAAGATGTTCAGTTTTTTTTCCTCACTCTTTGCTTCTTCTTTCCAGAGTGAAATATGGAGCTGCGATCGCAGGGGTGACTGTTAATCCACCGGTTCCTTACCTCTGCTGTGATTATGACAAAAGAGGCAATTACAACGCAGTAAGTAAAGTGTATTTCTACACCACCTCTCTGCCCTGTCTCCCAGCTTCCCTGCATGAGAATATTATCTGCTACCGCAGCTTATCTTAAAATACCATAATCACATATCACAGAGGTCCTGATTGGTTGACAGATAACAGCCAGTATAATATATGAACTGATAGATCACAGCATTATTGCCAAGCAGATGTCAGGTATGGCTGGTGTGACAGTCACCTCTATCATTAGCGTGTATTCAATTTGTATGGGATGTCACATATGGCGGAGCTATTAGCCGTGCTGATATTACGGGTCTGGACCTTGTACAGTTTAACACAATTTATCTGTTGTAAGATGCGCATTTTTGCCACTGGTGTCCATCTGAGCACATTTGTCATTCATTAAATGAGATTATATAATATATACATAGCTTTCCACACTTTTGTGAAAAATGGAACATGAAACAATATAGATAACACATACATGGGGTCTAATGCTGGGAATACGCAATGAGATTTTTCAGCAGATTTACTGTCCGATCGATTTTCGGATTGTTTTTCTAATCAATTTCCATACACTTCTATGAGAAATCGATCAGAAAAACGATCAAAAATAAGATCGGACCTGTCGGAAATCATCTATCGAACCATCTATCTGCCAAAAAATGGTATATTCTCAGCATAATAATGCATGAATTCTAGAATCCATTTGTATTTACCAATAGATAATCAGGCATATGGGCGTGTGGCCAGCATACTACTCAACCTTACTTGGCTGGATGGTGTACTGGTTAAGGGCTCTGCCTCTGACATGGGAGACCTGGGTTCGAATCTCGGCTCTGCCTGTTCAGTAAGCCAGTAATTCAGTAAGGAGTTCATTGGGCAAGACTCCCTAACACTGCTACTGCCTACTGAGTGCGCTCTAGTGGCTGCCTCGCAAGCGCTTTGAGTCCGCCAGGAGAAAGGCGCTATACAAATACTGCCATTATTAATATTATTGCCATTATTACTTTCCAGTATAGGTCTATAGAGTCTGGAGAGCACATAATCTTCACTGGTACAGTAATAAGGACCTGTTAAGGTCACACTAAGTTATTTACCATTGATTTAACCATTAGGATGTCTCTATGTAATTAGACGGAGGAGAAGGGATGGGATAGACTAATATAAAGCTGAATAGGGGGTTCAAGAAGTACATTTCTTCCAGAGTAAAATGACGGTATTTAGACTAGCCCATCTCCTAATTTTCTTTATTTTCAAAAGCACTTAGTAAACGGTCATTGCTCCATCCAACTGTCATAAAAGTGTGCAGCGAGCACGGAGGCTGGCTAACATCTTTGTGAAAAAAAAATTTAAGGAGTGTCTGTATAAAGAATAAAGGCCAAGCTGAGAATCCCCTATGAATAGATGGACAAGCCCAAATCCTGTTGGTAATGTCAGATTTCTACTACCTACTGTAAGTGACAGCAACATAGGAGAAAAGTAATTTACCTGTATGGCTTATTTTACCCTCGAATAAAACATACTTCTTTGTATGTTTTTACAGATATTTAAAGGGGATCCATTGAAAAGGGCTCCTGAGCTGCCTGTATGAAAAGGGCGCCTCCATAGACATCAATGTTATTTCTGCAAATATGGGCTACAAGGTGGTGAAAAGGGTGCCCGAGTTTTGATATAGGCTACAAGTGGGCGCCCCTTTGTAGCCCATATTTTTTCGGCTACAAGGTTTTCGGCTACAGTAGGGCAGCCCTTTGTAGCCCATATTTTTTTGGCTACAAGGTTTTCGGCTACAAGGTTTTTGATTCTGCTACAAAAGAGCGCCCCTTTGTAGCCCATATTTTTCATTCAGCTACAGGGTTTTCGACTAGAATGTTTTGATTAGCCGAAATTTTTGATTCGGGGTGCAGGGTTAGGATTAGGCATCACAAGGGGGGGGGGGGGTCTAGGGGTTAAGCACCACTAGGGGGTTTAGGGTTGGGCACCACCAGGGGAGTCTTAGGGTTAGGCACCACCTGGGGGGTCTTAAGGTTAGGCACCACCTGGGGGTTCTTAGGGTTAGGCACCATCTGGGGAGTTTTTGGGTTAGGCACCACCAGGGGAATTTTAGGGTTAGGCACCACCAGGGGGGGGGGGGGTCTTAGGGTTAGGCACCGCCTGGTGGTCTTAGGATAAGGCACCACCAGGGAAGTCTTAGGGTTAGGCACCACCTGGGAAGTCTTAGGGTTAGGCAATACCAGGGGACTCTTAGGGTTAGGCACCACCTGGGGGTTCTTAGGGTTAGGCACACCTGGGCAGTCTTAGGGTTAGGCACCACCGGGGGAGTCTTAGGGTTAGGCACCACCTGGGGAGTCTTAGGGTTAGGCACCACCAGGGGAGTCTTAGAGTTAGGCATCACCTGGGAGGACTTAGGGTTAGGCACCACCAGGGGAGTCTTAGGGTTAGGCACCACCTGGGGGGTCTTAGGGTTAGGCACCACCAGGGGGGGTTAGAGTTAGGGGAGGGTTCTTTGTGAGAGAAGGGAGAAGTTAGGTCATAGTAATCACCAGGGGCTGTCTTAGGGTTAGGCACCACCAGGGAAGGGTTAGGCATTACCAGGGGGGTTAGGGTTAGGCACCATCAGGGGAGGGTTCTGTGTGAGAGTAGGGATAAGTTAGCTCATAGTAATCATTTTTCAGCTATATCTAGAGCCCTTTTATAGCCCAACAAATTTTGCCTATAACAGCATCCTTTTTATAAACTAAAACTATATGGCATATATGGGCTACAACAGGCACCCTTTGTAGCCGAATTTGACTTATATATGGGCTACACCAGATGCCCTTTGTAGCCGAATTTGGCATATATGAGCTACACCAGGAGCCCTTTGTAGTCTAATTGGGCATATATGGGCTACACCAGGCGGCCTTTGTAGCTGAATTTGAAATATATGGGCTACACCAGACGCCCTTTGTAGCCGAATATGGAATATATGGGCTACACCAGGCGCCCTTTGTAGCTGAAGTTGGTATATTGGCTACACCAGGCGCCCTTTTTTCCAGGTGCCCTTTTCAAATAGACGCATTTAAAATTTTAAGATTTTCGTAATAGCGGTCCTTTAACCACTTCAGGACCACAGGCTTTACCCCCCCCCCCTCCCCCAAAGACCAGGCTATTTTTCGCAAAAATGGCCAATGCGGCTTTAAGGGCAAGCTGCAGGGCCGCACGACACAACACACAAGTGATTCCCCCCCCCCTTTTCTCCCCACCAACAGAGCTCTCTGTTGGTGGGGTCTGATCGCCCCCAGGTTTGTTTGGTTTTTTTTATCAATATTTATAGTCTCTTTTTTTTCCCTTACATTTTAGTTTTTTTAATTATTTAAATTACCCTCCTTCCCTCCCCCCGTCTGCCTATCACAGTGATCAGCTGTGATAGGCTTCAGCCTATCACAGCGGATAGGTTCTGAGTCCCCCAGGGGGACAGCCGTGTTACACGGCTGTCCCCTGTACAGCGCTGCTGTAGATCGCAGCGCTGTACATGTTAATTAGACGGTGATGGCCGCTCGGAGACTGAAGGCGGAGCTCAGCTCTGCCCACCGAGCAGTAGATGCGCGCGCAGCCTGCGCACGATCTCCTGCAAAACAGAGCCCCAGGACTTTACGCCGATCGGCATTAGGTGGTCCTGGGGCTGCTGCCCACACCCATCGGCGTGACGCGGTCGGCAAGTAGTTAAAGTGGATCCGAGATAAACATTTACACATTTCATAATTGTGTTCCTTTCATATAGTTTATAGGGCATTCCTCAAGCCAAATACTTTTTTAGTTTTTTTCAATACTCTAATTCTCTATAAACTAAACAAACCTCGCCCACAGCTTTTCAGAGAGCCTTGGCACTGTAGCAAGGGCTCAAGGGAGCTCAGTCTGGGCAGGAGGAGGAGGAGGTTACTAGCCAGAGATTTCAGAGGCAGAGGGGAGGAGGGGCTGAGGGCTGCAGATGCTATGTGACAATGTTTACAAACAGAACATGGCTGCCCTCATTGTATCACAGCAATAAATGGTCATAAACTTTTGAAGCTGTTTGCAGCTAGATTTGCTGTGTAAACTTTAGATAAGGTATATAGACAAGTTACTTGTTATAGTTACTTTTTCATCTCAGATCCGCTTTAAGATGAATAGACTTTATTGCTTCAAAGAGAAAGATGATAAGCTGACTTTTCGAGACCAGGCAAGGTCTCTTTATCAAGGGAACATGCTTGTTGCAATAATTAAAAGAGGCAGTAACAGCATTCCTAAAACAAATGCAACTGACGCCTGGGCTCATCCACCTCTATGGACTCGTTAAAGAGGAACTTCAACCCAGGATTGAACGTCATCCCAATCAGTAGCTGATACCCAGTTTCCCATGAGAAATCTTTACCTTTTCTCAAATAGATCATCAGGGAGGGGTCTGTATGGCTGATATTGTGGTGAAGCCCCTCCCACAGTGTGATGTAATGACCATGGTCCTGACACTTTGCAGTCTGTGAGCTTCGTTGCATTGTAGGAAATAACGGCTTTTTCCAACTGCCAAGCAAGCAAAATCTCCCTCTGTGCATAGAACTCTCAGTAACGTACATTCCGTACTGATCACCTGGCAGTGCTAAAGATATCACCAACATTGATACATTTCAGAATGTAAATCAGGCAGAGGAAAGAGTTTACAATGAGCAAACACTGACTAAATAATCTATAAATGAACATTTACATTAACCTCTTGAGGACCATGGGCTTACACTCCCCTAGTGACAAGGCTATTTTTTACAGCTTAGGCCACTGCAGCTTTAAGGCCTCGCTGCAGGGCCATACAACTCAGCACACAAGTGATCCCCCCCCTCCCCCCACACACACACACACACACACACACACACCCCTCCCCCTTTTCTGGGTTCTGATCCGGCATGTTTATTTACGGTTTTTTATTTATTTATTTATATCTTTTTTTTTAAATAAATATTACTTTTTTTTCTACCTGCCCCTCCCTCCCCCTGCCAGCCAATCACAGCGATTGGCTGTCATAAGCATCAGCCTATGACAGCCGGTCGCCTGTCCCCAGTACAGCGCTGCATTAGATAGTAGCGATCGGCACTGGGAGACTGATGACAGAGAGGAGATGCGCATGCATCGGCGCGTGGTCTCCTGCAAAATCCTCCCAGAACTTCACTCCAATTGGTGTTAGGTGGTTCTGGGGCTGCCGCCGCGTTCACGCCACTTGGAGTGATGCGGTCGTTAGGGAGTTAAGCAATGTTATTCATTATTTTCCCTGCAGTTCCTCTTTAAGCAGCTGGTTGCAATTTACACATCATATATCCATTGTACAGGCTTTTTTTCTGGTTTTGTAAATGTATTTATACTATGTTGAAATGTTTAGTTTGATCTCACAACACAGTATATCAATCTCAACTATTCTGTTTAAATGTAAAAGACACATGTGGCAGATGCTCTGCTGTAGCATTCTGACATCCTCACTGATTTCCAATAGAGCCCTTGTGCTGATTATCATATATGTGCTATTACCTTGATTTACATGGAAGTATGACATTCAGAGTTAATGCCTTCATGATTTGTTACAGGGACAGTGTTACACCTTCCAATGATGCCATTTTATTTTCCAATGACATGCCATTTCCTTAAGGATTTATGACACCGCGCTGGATCAGATGCCTGTGGCAGGAGATAAGAGACAGACCTCGAGATTGTAGTTAACCAGATTATTTATACCCATCCTATTGCAGCTATCATGTCCTAAAATAGAGTGTAAATGGCTGCAATGCCTTTAAGGTCACCACTTGTAATGTAAAAAACTAATCGGCATCCCATGTGGTCTTATTAATGCGTGTTAACAGAAAAAAGGCACTTTATGAAGAGTTCGACTCTGCATTTTAGCTGTATAAAATTAAGTGCAGAGCCAATACCGCTCTAAGCAAGATTTGCTCTGATGAAGAGAAATACATTTTTTGTAATGTCCCCAGCGGGTTACGTTAGGTCCATGTGATCCTAACAGAATCTTAATGGATGGGGAGAAAAGCAAATATTTGGAGAATATTGTTATTAATTAATGGCATTATTCAGAGATTTGAAGGGGGAAAAAC
The DNA here is from genome assembly GCF_040937935.1 of Hyperolius riggenbachi. Lineage (NCBI taxonomy): Eukaryota > Metazoa > Chordata > Amphibia > Anura > Hyperoliidae > Hyperolius > Hyperolius riggenbachi. The sequence continues at coordinate 259,408,242 of NC_090652.1, read as the reverse complement.
ATAGCAAGATTGATGTTCAGTTCTCGGAAAACTGAAATTCAGTTTTCAGTTCTTCAGCTTTCTATCACTTTAGCTGTACACAGAAGCTCCTTGCTGAGTTTTTTGTCCTGCAGGCAGAGATAAAACCACAACCTCCCTGCAGCTCAAGGAATTCACTGGATCACTGATAAGGCTCCCATTTTAAACTGAAAGTAAACCTGTTAAACCTTAAAGTGGACCTGAACTCATGCACAGGGCAGGAGGAAAACATAGAGAAATGCACTATGTATGTATTTGCAGAGATTAGCCTGTCTAATTCCCCCTCATTTGTTTCTAATCACAAGTTGTAGTTTGATCTATCAGCTGTTTCAGCTGACTGCCAAGGCAAATAAGCTCATTTGAAAGCACAGGATGTTAACAATATGTCTGCTTCCACTAAAGCAGGAAGTAGAAACACTGCAGATTTATTGCAGGATTTGTATCAGCTGTAACAAAGAAATGCTTTTCTTCAAAGGCTCTTTTGCTATTGTGTATCTTTTAGAGCAGAGAGGAAGTTTTGAGTTCGGGTCCGCTTTAAGCTTGGCTCATGCTAGGTCCACCCCCAGACTGTTTCTCAAACCAGAGATCAGCAAACCAATAGATATGTAGTAAGACCCATTCTTTCTTATTGGCTCGCTCAAACATGTATGTTTTTCACTGTGCCTGGGTTTGTCCACAATAGGCCTTATGGTAGTTGTTACCAACACCAGCAGAGCACCATACATTGTGCAATTAGTGCGGTCCATGGTACACGGGCAATGTGAGTGTTTCTATGGTATCTGCATTACATCGCTTACTCAACACATGCTACGATAGAAAAGCTTGCGTTACCCGTAGCTCGTGAGTCGAGCTAATTGCGCAAAACGCATTACTCTGCTGACGTTTGTACTGGTAACATTGCTGTGGCTAAATGCCCTCGGCAATATTACTGGCGGTTCGTGCATCAGGTCCTATATTTTCACAATGCACAAACCAAAAAAAGATTCATGTACTTCAATTTCTGTACATTGCAAGGGGTAAAGCTAATGTCAGGTGAAAAAATAAAAAAAATACAAAAAACAGATACTCCCCTATGGAGAGGGAAGGTTCTGGGTCCTATAGAGCTTTCCCATTCCTCTCAGGGTTCACTTATGCAGCACTGTCACTTCTTTCCAATCTGCCATAGCTTGAGGCTTCGGAAGTCTTCGGGTGCCCGAGTGCTCCCAAAGACAGGAGGCTGCGTACTGCGCAAGAGCCCAAGAGAGCACGCTTGCGCAGGTGTAGTACAGAGCCGCACTCGGGCTCCCAAAGACTTCTGAATCCTCTTGCGGTGGCACAGAGCAATATTCTACTGATCGATCGGATACTGTTACAGAGGGTGACAGTGCTGAGACCGAGGGGACCGGGAGAGGAGAGGAATGACTCTATAGGACCCAGAGCCTTCCCTCTCCATAGGTGAGTAATCTGGGTTTAAACAAAAATACATTTGTGTAACATTCACTTTAATGGCAATGTGGCACATCTTCAGTTCATTCTGGACTACAATAAAGTACTCCAAACTTAGTTCTATTAGTTATGGAAATCCGCAGCTGATTAAATATTGTAATGGATAGATCATTTTTTTTCCTCTTTTAAAACCATGTAGTAAAGCATGGAAGAAGAGAGCTATTACCCAGGAAGAATGTTACATGATTTGTCAGCTTTCAAAAGAAAAAATAACAAAACGCGTAAGTAATGATGTTGGCATCTTTCCCGACCTGCACTAGGAAATTAGCAGCTGGAACGTGGATTAGATGCTGCCGGCAGTGCTATCTCCACCTCTTGCTTTAATCAGTCCTCTATATTACGTTTATCTTTAACCTTCAGGTTAATATCCCTAAAGAGATGAGTGACGTGGAATTTTTAATTGTCTTTAATCTCGTAATCTTTTGCAATTAACTGACTGATTCGTATAACTTCTTTTATTGCTAAAAATGAAAGTATAGATGCCAAGACATGCCTCATAAACACGTCTATAGTGTACTGGGGACAATGACGAGAATCTCTATGGCCACCTGCTGGTTACAAGCTGTATGTCAGTTTGTGGTTAGGCTGCCAGCCAGCCCATCACTGTTCAACTCTTCTTCATCTTATTCAACTTCCCATTCTAAAAAAAATGCCCAACATTATCATAAAACCACTTTGCCAGTGGGGCTTGTTAAGCTTAGGTGTCATGAGGGACAGTTGAGGAGGGTGTTTTTAAAGGTTGAGGGAGGGGGGTGCTCATGCGGTTAAGGTTAGGTGTGGGGGGGGGGGGGTGTTTTAAAGTGAACCTGAACTCAGAATGCCCTCTCTGTTATAAACGATACAAAACAGCATAACGACCTTTAAACAAAAAAACATTTCTTTGTTACAGCTGATAAAAACCCTAAAATAAATCTGCACTGTTTCTACTTCCTGATTCATGGAAGCAGACATATTGTTATTTGTTAACAGTCTGAGCTTTCAAATGAGCTTATCTGCCATCTCTGCTGTGGCAGTCATGTGACACGGGAGAGATCAGATTACAATTTGTGATTAGACATCAATGAGGGGGAATTAAACAGGCTAAACTCTCTAAATACAAATATGTTTTCCTTCTGTCCTGCACAAGATTTCAGCTCCACTTTAATGGCTAGGCATGGGGGGGGGGGGGGGTCACTAAGGGAGGGCTCTGTGTGAGAGTATTGTTAGGTTAAGTGGTATTAAAATATCAGTATTATTTACCGATTTCTTGCTACAATAATTTACACTTTGAAAATATAGAATATCTGTAGACTTTACCGATTTTCTACCAGCTGAAATTGGGCGCTTAATCATCACGCCCCTTTTTCATGCATGCATTTTGCCAACATTTTTGGAATAGACCCCTATATGTCTCTGCCACACCCTATGATCATTTTTTGGTTTGTGGGGAAAGGGGAAGACCTGATCAGAGGCATATCTAGAAGGGTTCAGGCATGGCTTCTGCCATGGGCGCCATGCCTGCCCCTGTGCTGTGCCGCCATGCCTGCCCTGTGCTGTGCTGCCATGCCTGCCCCTGTGCTGCGCCGCCATGCCTGCCCTGTACTGTGCCGCCATGCCTGCCCCTGTGCTGTGCCGCCATGCCTGCCCTGTGCTGTGCTGCCATGCCTGCCCCTGTGCTGCGCCGCCATGCCTGCCCTGTACTGTGCCGCCATGCCTGCCCTGTGCTGCGTCGCCATGCCTGTCCTATCTCCTATGCTGCACCACCATGCTTGTCCCTGTGCTGCACTGCCATGCCTGCTCCTGTGCTGCACCACCATGCCTGCCCCTGTGCTGCGCCACCATGCCTGCCCTTTGCTGCACCGCCATGCTTGCCCCTGTGCTGCACCGCCATGCTTGCCCCTGTGCTGCACCGCCATGCCTGCCCCGTGCTGCACCGCCATGCCTGTCCCTGTGCTGCGCTGCCATGCCTGTCCTATCTCCTATGCTGCACCACCATGCTTGTCCCTGTGCTGCGCCACCATGCTTGTCCCTGTGCTGTGCCACCATGCCTGTCCTATGCTGCACCACCATGCCTGCTCCTGTGCTGCGCCGCCATGCCTGCCCTATGCTGCACCGCCATGCTTGCCCCTGTGCTGCACCGCCATGCCTACCCCTGTGCTGCACCGCCATGCTTGCCCCTGTGCTGCACCACCATGCCTGCCCCTGTGCTGCGCTGCCATGCCTGTCCTACCTCCTATGCTGCACCACCATGCTTGTCCCTGTGCTGTGCCACCATGCTTGTCCCTGTGCTGTGCCACCATGCCTGTCCTATGCTGCACCACCATGCCTGTCCTATGCTGCACCACCATGCCTGCCCCTGTGAAGTTCCCCTATGCAAAAAAACATGGCTCCTTAGTCATGAGCTATGACTAAGAAGCCATGTCTTTGCTCCGATATGCGTGAGCTGTAATGCTATTTGTCCATTAATGCGGCAATAAAAATCAGACTTTAACTGTACAGGCGGTGCAGCGGGATTCTTTCTTTAAATTGGCTTATGTGTTGCTTGCTGGTGTACTGCTCCGGACTGCACAAGAGTGTAGTGGTTGTAGTGACCTCCTCTCGTTTGATGTACTTAGGGTTGGATAAGTGGCTTGCTCTGAGTATGTACTGTATGTCCTCCCGCTGTTTTTTTGTTTTCGTTTTCCTCAAAAAACATATTGATAAGTTTATCAGGTCTTCCCCTTTCCCCACATAAAAAATAATCGTAGGGTGTAGTATCATGTGATCAGATGTCTCCCCTCAGTGCGAAAGTAGTCAGCAAATTTGCCTTATGTCTGTCTGGTTCACATGGTTACCCCTTACAACATAGGGTACCTTATCAGGCAAATAAACTAAATTATAAATGTCCTTCGTCCAGATCAATTCATGGTACCAAAACATTTGAGCGTTATAACAAATACAAAACATGACATTCCCATGTCACACCAGCAAGTGTTGTTGTCTGTAAGTATACACAATATATCTGCAGGTGTGTAAAAATAAACTGCGAAACCTACGTCAAAGCGTCCCTGTTTACCATGGTTTCTAGTCTAAATTAATTAGCGTATCTATATTGGGGCTTCTACAACAATAGACCAGGATGTTATCTGGAGGTTATATATGTCCCTTGGGTTCAGCACAAAGGTTGACATCAGTCAAGCTGTAGAATATACTTGTCACTACACCCAATTACCAATGTAAAGAGTAAACAGCAATGTCTGCCAGTATGACAGGTCTGCTCCACGCGTATATGCACACTGTTTTTACAGCTCGATAATGATAGCTTTAGCACTGCACTGAAATGGAATGAAATGCCCCCACCATGGCAATAATACCAACTAACAAACAAAAAATACTATCCCTCCCCCAACAGAAAGCCTCCACAGTGGGCAGGGTAAACAATTATCAACCTTCTCCACTCACAGACCCTCTGCAGAACACACACTCACAACAACAAACTGGAACAACAGAGTACCCAAGCAGCTTGAGTTACCCAGAACCACTAGAAAAGTGTAGGAGCCTAAAAGAGAGCGAAAAGCCCTCCTACTAAAAAGCAACACTTTATAATGTTGTGTAATTTGCCTTTAACCATTTCAGCCCGTGGGGATATTTCACCTTATGCATCAGAGCAATTTTCACCTCCCATTCATTCGCTAATAACTTTATCACTACTTATCATAATTTATTGATCTATATCTTGTTTTTTCCGCCACCAATTAGGCTTTCTTTGGGTGGTACATTTTGCTAAGAATTATTTATTTATAAATGCATTTTAACAGGATTAATAAGAAAAAAATGGAAAAATTCATTATTTCTCAGTTTTCGGCCATTATAGCTTTAAAATAATCCATGCTACCATAATTAAAACCTATGTATTTTATTTGCCCATTTGTCTCGGTTATTATACCATTTAAATTTTGCCCCTATCACAATGTATGGCGCTAATATTTTATTTGGAAATAAGGGTGCATTGTTTCCGTTTTGCGTCCATTACTATTTACAAGCTTATAATTTAAAAAATATTTGTAGTATACCCCCTTCAAATGCATATTTAAAAGATTCAGACCCTTAGGTAACTATTTATGTATTTTTATTTATTTATTTATTTATTTATTTATTTTATTGTATTTTTTTTCCATAAAATTTTTTATTTGGGTATCATTTTGGTGTGGAACATAAACAGTGAAATTTTAATGTTGTTATATGTGTAAATTGTAATGTAAAAAATATGTAGATGTAGTTTTACTATTTGACCACAAGATTGCCACCTTTATTTTTGTTTTTCCACCTTGTACTTCTCGCTAAGCGAAAGTACAAGGGGGATGCAGACATTTTTCCGGGCAGAAGAACTGAAGCCTCACGTGTGAGCGCTTCGGTTTTTTGCGGGGGACACGGATCAGTGATTGGGAACCATGTTCCCGTTCACTGATCCCAGGGCTACCGGGGGAAACCAGGGGGGCATGGGGGCGCGCCCGTGATCACGCGCGGGAGCGCAGCAAAGCAGCTGCCCGGACGTGAGCTTCACGTCCGGGCAGCGGAAATGGTTAAGTGAGCAACTGTGGTTACCCACAATGCATCACTTCTGAATTTGCAAATTATCTTGTTATGCTCCTGAAGCCAGGCTAGCATCCAGAACCACTGGTGTATAGTTAGCCTATAGCTTATAGACTTTACAGAGCCACATCAACTTGACATGCAAGCTCTATGGGATAGGGCTTGGACCAGTACAACAGAGTACCCACCCAAGCAACTCGGACTAACCCAGAACCACTCAGGAAGTATAGGGGATTAAAAGGGACCATATGCAGTAGTGATGCATTGTGGGAGTCCACAGTCACTCACTTAAAGCTAAATTATCGCAAATACTTTCTGTTTAAAGGAGGAAAATTACACTACGCAAGTAAAAAAATAATAGTGATAACAGCAACTAGATTGTCAAAATAGCGGATCTTGGTTTTCAAAATGGACTGCATTGATTTTGTACTTGGCCAAGTCATCATTACAAAGTTTACAATTCTAAGTTCCATCTTGCTGAGAATGTCGGTTTTGAGTGCAAAGGGTTAATGATTGCATGAAAATTAATTGCATCCCTCAGAACCTGTTATTTTCTTATTTAAATCCCAGCAGGATCACCATGGCTACCCTTGCCAGCAAAAATGCTGCAAGCAGGATTTTGCAATTGACGCGGGAGTGGTGCCCATACATGGTACAGTTTTTTTCATCTAATCTTACCATTTCTATGTAGTATAAGCGTAAATTAAGTGAATATACTGAAAGGATAATTTAGACAGTTCCCTTATATTACATAGAAATGGTAAGATTGGATGAAAAAAAAATGTACCATGTATGGGCACCATTAGTGGGACCAGCCCCATAAGAATCCACTGGGGAATCGCTTTGCGGAACACCGGCCATCGGCAAACGCTGCAAAAGTAGGTCACAGCCCATAGGTGCATCATCCTCCAAATGGCGATAAGGGGGCATTGACTTGTATACCTAGCTCAAAGCAAACGTGTTTGGTTTTCTTAAAATGACACTGAAGCGAGAAAAAAATTATGATATTATGAGTTGTATGTCTATTAGTGGCAACTGGCAAATACATTATTCTCATATTGTTTCCAGTACATGAAGAGTTAAAAAAAAAAACAGTTATCTATGCAAAAGAAACTTCTCCAACCAAGTTGATCAGCTACAGTGCTATTTTCGGAAGCACTTATGCATAAAAGAAACAGCGGAAAAGCAGCTTCAGATACGATTTTACTGCAGGGAAGCTCAAAGGTTCATTAGCTCTGTATTTTAACCTTTTCAGCCGCCCAGACATGATCCTCACGTCCAGGCGGCTGCTCTGCTGCGGTGCCCCCCGTGCTGTCCCCGGGTAGCCCTGGGATCAGTGAATGGGAACATGGTTCCCGATCACCGATCCGTGTCCCCAGCAGAAAAACCGAAGCTCTCTTACTAGAGGCTTCAGTCTTTCTGCAAAAAAAAAGTTACCCTGTTCTCCTTGTGCTTCTGATGATCGAGAAGCACAAGGAGAAAAAAATAAACTCAAATAGTAAAACTACACCTACATACATTTTAAATTAAAATTTACACAATATAATAACATTAAAAATTAACTGGTGATTTCCCACACCAAAATATTACCCAAATAAAATTATTAATGGAAAAAAAAATTACAATTACAACAACAAAAAAAACAAAACATAAATGGTTACCTAAGGGTCTGAACTTTTTAAATATGCATGTGAACGGGGTATACTACGAAGATTTTTTAAATTATAAGCTTGTAAATAGTGATGGTTGCAAAACGGAAAAAATGCACCTTTATTTCCAAATAAAATATTGGCGCCATACATTGTGATAGGGACAAAATTTAAATAGTTTCATAACCGAGACAAATGGGCAAATAGAATACATAGGTTTTAATTATGGTAGCATGGATTATTTTCAAGCTATAATGGCCGAAAACTGAAACATAATGATTTTTTTCCATTTTTTCTTATTAATCCTGTTAAAATGCATTTATAAAAAAAATATTCTTAGCAAAATGTAACACCCAAAGAAAGCCTAATTAGTGGTGGAAAAAACAAGATATAGGTCAATAAATTGTGTTAAGTAGTGATAAATTTATTAGCGAATGAATGGGAGGTGAAAATTGCTCTGATGCATAAGGTAAAAAATCCCCGTGGGCTGAATTGGTTAGGGCCTGTTTCCACTACACACAGACTGGATGCAGAATGGATGCAGAAAAACTGACTCCAATGAATGCCTCTGGGAAAATCTGCATCAGAATGATCACGTTTAGTGGAAACAGGCCCATAGACATTCATTGGAGTCAGTTTTTCTGCATCCATTTTGCATCCAATCTGCGTGTAGTGGAAACTGGCCCTTATACTATAAAACAGACCAGAGTGTAGTTTGTAAATTGCAAATATGACAGAATTATGCAATGTTAAAAAAAAACTGCTTTATGTTGAGTTGAGTGAACACTTACAGAGTCACGTGCACACACACCCGATTCACGCATCTGCATGTGCACAACCGCCAGTAACTAACACCCGAAATCCCACTCCTTCCATGTGCATGCTGTGAGGCCCTGCGCCAGCGCAGTACGGCGGTACACACGCGCCCGAATACAAAAACAGGGATTTTATTGAGTAGGACATATATATATATATATATATATATATATATATATATATATATATATATATATGCAGTAGGTTACAGTATATATATATATATATATATATATATATATATATATATATATATATCACTACTGGTGTACAGATTTAAGCTATGTTAATCTGAATGAAAAGGAGATATTTAAGAAGCTTCTTTATCTAGTGGCTTTCACATATGTAGTAACCATAATCCTACGTGATCCATTTTTTTTTTAGTAAGTCAGATTACGGTCAGGGCTTTGGCAAATGCAGAGAAAGGGCGTTTGAAGTTTTCTTCTTTTTTTCCACTTTTTTTTATTTCTCTAGCAGTTTCATTTTATTTACAGAAGAGCTTGCCTTCTGTAAAACTGCCATTTCCAGAAAAGAGGAGCATTCTTTCAATGAGCATTAGCTGTTTCTATAAATATTTAAACCACCTGTTTTTCCTACGCTTATGATTAACACAAGGGTTTTTTGCTTTAATCATATTCATGAACAGGCTGTTTGGGATGCGGTGTTCTAGAAATGGCAGCGAGTGATACAAGAGCTATTTTAAATGGTAGTGTATTTTTTTCAACACCTCCAGATATGCCTGAGAATTGTGTTCAATCCTTTTACATCTACCTCTTAGGGCTCTTTCACACTAGAGGCTGCGGTAGAAAAGGCTGAAAGTCAGTCTTTTGCTTAACGCCAATACATAGCGTTTTCAAAGCGTTTTGAAAGCGTTTTACATCTCATATGAAAACGTCCTTTTTTTTTTTTCTATAAAAATAAGTGAACAAGTCAGCTGTAAAACGCTTTGAAAACGCTTTGCAAACGCTGAAGTTGGCGTTTTCCATTGACTATCATTGAAACGCCAACAGCCAACTTTGGCTGTAAACAGCCCTGAAAAAGCTCCTGGGAGCGTTGAAACGCAACGCTCCAAAACGCAGAGTTAGATGTGAAAGGTAAAATGAAAGTCTATGGACTTTCATTTTACCTAGTGTTGGGCGAACATCTAGATGTTCGGGTTCGGGCCGAACAGGCCGAACATGGCCGCGATGTTCGGGTGTTCGACCCGAACTCCGAACATAATGGAAGTCAATGGGGACCCGAACTTTTGTGCTTTGTAAAGCCTCCTTATATGCTACATACCCCAAATTTACAGGGTATGTGCACCTTGGGAGTGGGTACAAGAGGAAAAAAAAATTTAGCAAAAAGAGCTTATAGTTTTTGAGAAAATCGATTTTAAAGTTTCAAAGGGAAAACTGTCTTTTAAATGCGGGAAATGTCTGTTTTCTTTGCACAGGTAACATGCTTTTTGTCGGCATGCAGTCATAAATGTAATACATATAAGAGGTTCCAGGAAAAGGGACCGGTAATGCTAACCCAGCAGCAGCACACGTGATGGAACAGGAGGAGGGTGGCGCAGGAGGAGAAGGCCACGCTTTGAGACACAACAACCCAGGCCTTGCATGAGGACAAGAAGCGTGCGGATAGCATGCTTTGTACCACCATGCAGTCATAAATGTAATAAAGATAAGTGGTTCAATAAACAGGGACCACGCGGCAACGCTAACCCAGCAGCAGCACACGTGATGGAACAGGAGGAGGCGCAGGAGGAGAAGGCCACGCTTTGTGAGACACAACAACCCAGGCCTTGCATGAGGACAAAAAGCGTGCGGATAGCATGCTTTGTACCGCCATGTAGTCATAAATGTAATAAAGATAAGAGGTTCAATAAACAGGGACCACGCGGCAACGCTAACCCAGCAGCAGCAGCAGCAGCAGCACACGTGATGGAACAGGAGGAGGCGCAGGAGGAGAAGGCCACGCTTTGTGAGACACAACAACCCAGGCCTTGCATGAGGACAAAAAGCGTGCGGATATAGCAGCAATGCTTTTTGCCGCCATGCAGTCATAAATGTAATACAGATGAGAGGTTCAATAAACAGGGACCGGAAACGCTAAACCATCCCAGATGTTCATCGGTCATGTTACTTGGTTGGGGTCCAGGAGTGTTGCGTAGTCGTTTCCAATCCAGGATTGATTCATTTTAATTTGAGTCAGACGGTCTGCATTTTCTGTGGAGAGGCGGATACGCCGATCTGTGATGATGCCTCCGGCAGCACTGAAACAGCGTTCCGACATAACGCTGGCTGCCGGGCAAGCCAGCACCTCTATTGCGTACATTGCCAGTTCGTGCCAGGTGTCTAGCTTCATGCCCGGTTTCAGGTCCAGCGGTGCCAGCCACAAATCCGTCTGTTCCTTTATTCCCCTCCAAATTTCCTCCCCTGTGTGCTGCTTATCCCCAAGGCAGATCAGCTTCAGCAACGCTTGCTGACGCATGCCAACAGCTGTGCTGCACTGCTTCCACGATCCTACTGCTGCTGGTGCTGGGTTAGCATTTCCGGATGAGGTACAGCTTTGAGATGCGTTGGAGGAGAAGGAGTCAGAGAGGTAGGTGCTGCTGTTGTTATCCAGCTGTTTGCGGCGTGGGCAACACCCGCGCCGTAGCAGGTGAGGAATCGCTGCCAGGCTCCACAAGGTTCACCCAGTGCGCGGTAAGGGAGATGTATCGACCCTGGCCGAACGCACTCGTCCAGGTGTCAGTGGTGAGGTGAACCTTGCAGGCAACGGCATTCTTCAAGCTTCGGGTTATTTAGCTGACCACGTGCTCATGCAACTCAGGCACTGCAGAGCGCGCAAAGTGGTAGCGGCTGGGAACCACGTAACGTGGGATGGCCACTGACATCATGCCCTTGAAGCTGTTTGTCTCCACCACTCGATATGGCAGCATTTCGCAGGCCAGAAGCTTGGCTATGCTGGCTGGCTGTTACTGCCACGGCCCGGGGGTCATTTGCTGGCAATTTCCTCTTGTGCTCAAACATCTCAGAAACAGACAACTCAACCGTAGCGCTGCACACCGAAGGGCTGTTGGTTGTTGTGTTTGATGAACACTGGGAGACCTCAAGAGCACTAGTCCGGAAAGTGACAGTGTCAGCATCGTCTGATGTTTGTGAATGTTGTGAACCACGCAATGGCTGGGCTACTGCTGCTGCTGAGGCGGGTCTGGTGGTGAGTCTGGTGAACCCAAGGGAGGCAGTGTTGCTGGTGGTACCCTGTCCTGCCGCGTTTGCCCACAGAGTGGGATGTTTGGATAGAATGTGGCGGCTCATGCTGGTGGTGGAGAGGTTGTTAATACTTTTCCCCCTGCTCAGGCGGGTCTTGCACACCTTGCAAATCGCCATGGTAACATCCTCAGTGCAGTCTTCAAAGAAAGCCCAGACTTTAACTGGCTGAGGACTCGGACCTCGTGCGTGATGTGCTGGTGCTGCTTAACCCACTGCTGGACGCTTGAGAGGTCATCCAAGTAATTATCTGGTCCTGTTCTTTTGGATCTGTGAGGGTTGTTGTCCTGGACAACATGGGCAGTATTGAGTGGGTTTTCTTGGGTGCTCCCCTGTGGCCTGTACGTGAACCGTCAGGGGAAACACCTCTTCCCTTGCCCCTCCCTCTTTCACCGGATTTCTTCCTCATTTCACTTATCCTTAAAGTACACGCTGACTGGCAGCAGTACAGTGGCAGTACAGAAATGCTATACAGTGGTGGGTGAGCGGTGTACCACTATTGTCAGCAGTGACACAGAGCACAATGCTATACAGTGGCGGGTGAGCGGTGTACTACTGTTCCCAGCAGACACAGAGTGGAAGTAAACACAATGCTATATAGTGTGGCTGAGCCGTGTACACAGAGTGGCATTAAACACAATGCTATATAGTCTGCTATATAGTCACCCCGAACAGGGTGATGTTCTGCAGAACCCGAACAGTGGCAAACACTGTTCGCCCAACACTACTGGGAGGGAACGCAGATTTTAGTACCTAAACACACGATACAACATGTTTTCCGGGGTCGGACTCTGAGGCACATACAGATGGTCCCGATCATCATCCTCATCATACAACTCTTCTCCTGAGTCTGACCCACCCACCACCTCTGCCACCCCAACATCCCCAGACACAGACCCCTCATCGTCCTCAACATTAACTTGGGATGCTGGCCTGAGCCAGACCTCCTCCTCCACATCAGGCCCCATCATCTCCTCAATGGCAGCCCTCATTAATCGCTCTGGCGACGGACTGATGGACACAACGTTCTCCTCCGGGGAGGGCTGCTGCTGACCACTGGCTGCTGGGGTGGATGTTATAGCTTGCGTGGGGCGTTGGCTGTTGCTGTTGTTGGGAGTGCTGCTCACAGCGGAGGTCTCTGGGGAACTCATGTTGAGCTCATATAGTGGTTGACGGTGAGTGGAGTATTACTGATCCCAGCAATATACACACTGACTGGCAGAGTACGCAATGCTATATAGTGTGGCTGAGCGAGGTACACAGAGTGGCAGTAAACAGAATGCTATATAGTGTGGCTGAGCGAGCGGTGTACCACTATTCCCAGCAGACACAGAACAGTGAACAGAATGCTATATAGTGTGGCTGAGCGAGCGGTGTACCACTATTCCCAGCAGACACAGAACAGTGAACAGAATGCTATATAGTGTGGATGAGCGAGCGGTGTACCACTATTCCCAGCAGACACAGAACAGTAAACAGAATGCTATATAGTGTGGCTGAGCGAGCGGTGTACCACTATTCCCAGCAGACACAGAACAGTGAACAGAATGCTATATAGTGTGGCTGAGCGAGCGGTGTACCACTATTCCCAGCAGACACAGAACAGTGAACAGAATGCTATATAGTGTGGCTGAGCGAGCGGTGTACTACTGTTCCCAGCAGACACAGAACAGTACACAGAATGCTATATAGTGTGGCTGAACGAGCGGTGTACTACTGTTCCCAGCAGACACAGAACAGTACACAGAATGCTATATAGTGTGGCTGAACGAGCGGTGTACCACTATTCCAAGCAGACACAGAACAGTGAACAGAATGCTATATAGTGTGGCTGAGCGAGCGGTGTACCACTATTCCCAGCAGACACAGAGTGGCAGTAAACAGAATGCTATATAGTGTGGCTGAGCGAGGTACACAGAGTGGCAGTAAACAGAATGCTATATAGTGTGGCTGTGCAAGCGGTGTACTACTATTCCCAGCAGACACAGAGTGGCAGTAAACAGAATGCTATATAGTGTGGCTGAGCGAGGTACACAGAGTGGCAGTAAACAGAATGCTGAGCGAGCGGTGTACTACTATTCCCAGCAGCGACACACAATGACTGGGGGGGACCCTGGCTAGCGTGGCTGGAGCGCGAACTACCCTGCCTGCCTACCCAAAGCTAAACCCACAGACAAATGGCGGAGATATGACGTGGTTCGGGTATTTATTTACCCGAACCACGTGACAGTTCGGCCAATCAGAGCGCGTTCGGGTCCGAACCACGTGACCCGTTCGGCCAATCACAGCGCTAGCCGAACGTTCGGGGAACGTTCGGCCATGCGCTCTTAGTTCGGCCATATGGCCGAACGGTTTGGCCGAGCACCGTCAGGTGTTCGGCCGAACTCGAACATCACCCGAACAGGGTGATGTTCTGCAGAACCCGAACAGTGGCGAACACTGTTCGCCCAACACTAATTTTACCTTAGAAAACGCCAACTTCGGCTGTGGCCAGGGGCGCCTTTACCTACTGACCACCCAGGCAGCGGTTTGGAGCGGCTTTGATGGGGAAGGCGCAATAAATTACTGTCAGTCCAAGGGGAAATAAAAATTCCTGTCCTGAAAGACCGTTGTAAGGGACTGGAGAGAAAAAGATTTCCTTCTGTTTTAAGAAGGCAAATTACACCAAGCTTTGCTTTTTTAGTAGGAGGGCATTTGGTTCTTTTTATCCCCCTATACATTCCTAGTAGCTTGGGTCACCCTGAGCTGCTTGGTTACTCTGCTCTTTTCACAAATAGCCTTCTGCTAAGTCACTAAAGAATCATTCAGAGTTCAGAATTATAGATACTCCCTAAGAAGAAGGTGTCTGGCTTATAGCTGTTCTCTGCCCCTCCACAGAGGAGACAGCGACAGCGCCCTACCCCCAAATGTTACTGAGTCTGCAGAGGGAGTGAGACAAACAAACAAACAAACAGTAAACTCTGCAGACAGCTGTGTGCTCTGCTAGAATGTCTGCATGTCTAGATGTCAGGAGGATCGCCATGACTAGCTAGGTAGGATCATCTGATCCTCTCCCCTACACAGCCTGCACTTCTCCCTGAATTCAACAGGACAGTGTTTGAAGTGTGTAATGGACACAGTGGGGGTTGCAGGTTTTGTCTTTCATTGTGCGTGAGTGAATAGGAGGGCAGCATCTAAAGCTCAAACAATGATAATGGACATGTAAGCAATGTGTGTAATTACATCCATCACTACTTATAATTGAAGATGGCATAATAATGTATTTCCATTAATGCTGTCTGTTTGCCCTCTCTCTAATGCTATGTACCACCTCACGATTTTTCCAACGATTTTCCTGATGTTCATCAATTTTTTTTTTTGAGCGACAAGTAGTCATTTACACGATGTCGTGACATCGCTTAGCGTTGTGTGGTGAAAAGTGACCGTCACTGAGGATCAAGTAAAGTACTGAGGTCGCTTGACTTCTCGTTCGCGCCCGTCCTGTAATGTCACGTGACATCTCACATACCCGCTGGCAGGAAGATGAATCGCTGGACGCTTGTCATGAGGGACACCTCGCTGGATCCATCTTCCTGTGTTGTTGCAGTCACTGTGGTGAGTGTGGAGCTTAACTTTGCTTGCCCTCACCCTCTGCTCATGCTCCCTCTCCCACTGTCTCTCTGACCAAACAACTGCTACTTGGGGAACAATGTGCACAACTATGTACACTAGTCTGAGCACTCTTCAGGGGAGCCAGTAGCATTTGGAACTATTATTGTGTATTTATGTAGCACCACAATGAGCCTGGAACTCTAGTGGCCAGTTGAGAAAGCTGCACAGGACACTAGAGGAAGTACGGTAAGTTGGATCAAGGACAGGTAGCTATACATGCTAAAGCACACACTGCCGTGCACTCTACATATAGGGGACCCCCTCACACATCAGCAACATATACCGTATCTCCTGCGTATAGACTGACACCCTCCTACACACACTTCACACCCAAAATTTGGGTTTTAAATAGTCAGCCTATCCGCAGTGATATACGGTAACTCAAACACAACAGGAATAGACTTTTCAAAACATGCTCTAGAACAGGAGTGTCAAACTCAATCACCTAAGGGTCCAATACCTAAAACCCAGTCTAAGTCACGGGCCAGTTTTTTTTATTAAGATTTACCATTTATTGAACAAAATAAAAAATTAAAAAAAAAACTATAGTGACTGTAGTGGGCCTGCTTCTCCCCTTCTTCAGAGTAGTCCAGAGTCAAATTTACCTGCTCCAGTACTACTTTGGGTCTCCCCTGATCTTCCTAACACCCACACGTTCTGTGTTGCCTACTTCTAGCTCCTGAGGTATGTCACATGATCGTAAGAAGACGGTATCTAAGCACAGAGCATGCAGGGCCGGGCCGAGGCATAGGCTGGAGAGGCTCCAGCCTCAGGTCGCAGTGTAGGAGGGGGCGCACAATTCATTCAGCTGTCATTCCTAATTGTGTTTGAAGCAGAAAGGAATAAGAAAAGGAGATACATGGAAGTGACTACAAGCCAGATAACTAGAGATAAAGGTGTTGGGGGCCCTGGGGTGCCTCTTAGTCTAATAGCAATCAGTGTGTAATGGCTGGGGTGGAGGGATGGAGGGGCGCACTTTGGTGTCTCAGCCTTGGGTGCTGGAGGAACTTGTCCCGGCTCTGAGAGCATGTGACTGCCAGAAGAGGCAACGTACCGCTGGAGCAGGCAGACATTAAACTGCTATTCCCAGGGCCGGCGCTACCATAGAGGCAAAGGGGGCAATTGCCCCAGGGCCCCAGAGCTTGTAGGGGCCCCCAGTGGCTACAAGAGGAAAAAAAATTCTAATCGACCTTATAGTTTTTGAGAAAGTCGATTTTAAAGTTTCAAAGGAAAAAAAATACACATTTAAAAACCTGCCGACTTTAATGGTTAATAGCAAATCCACCTTAAATGCTATAAACCCTAAATTTGCAGGATATGTTAAGGAGATCATTAGGAATAAGAGGAATAAAACAATTTTTCAAAAAGACCTTATAGTTTTTGAGAAAATCGATTTTAAAGTTTCGAAGGAAAAAAGTATAGTTTTAAATACAGCAAATGTCACTTTTAGTAGCAAACCTAACGGTAGTGTAATTTGACATGAAAGAGCAATAAATTTCCTGACGGGGTTTCCTGGGGGTCCATACGCAGCCGCAGCGCTTTGGCCAGGGATCGCTATACAGCCGCAATATGGCTGCATGAAGATCCCTGGCATTTTTTCCTATTTTCCCAAATTTTTTTTTATGTTTAGAGTGTGGGAATTTTTTTTTTAAAATTATGTGGGGTCCCCCCTCCTGAAACTTTTTAACCCCTTGTCCCCCATGCAGGCTAGGGTAGCCAGAAGGTGGAGCTCCGACCGATTGTGGCTTCACACCCTGACGATACCAGCTGCAAAAAAGGTCCCTTAATGCCGATTTTTGTTCCGGGGTATCTGTTGGGGGGCCCCCCAGGTTTATTTTGCCCTGGGGCCCCATTGTTGCTTAAACCGGCCCTGGCTATTCCGCTATGCTACTCTGTTATGTTGGGAGGGGGTGTGTGGAGGGGGGGGGGGGAGAATTGTGTGGAGGTGTATGCTTTACCAGTTAACGTAGGGGTGGACTTTGGATCCCAGGAGGGTGTCCCATGCTAATTTCTTTGGAGGGTGGGCAGTAGGTTATTGCTGCATCCCGTGTTAAATTGACAATGTTTCAATCAGAAACACTATCACCAGTGTGCTCCTTTGGACAGGAAGGTACCGTGCTGCATTTCTTTTGCTGCTTACAATGATGCACATTGGAAGCTCTTGTGGGCCTCATAAAATGGTAAGGGTGGCATCATTCCACCCACGGGCCTTGGGTTTGACAACTGTGCTCTAGAAGATAACTGTTACCCTTCCATGTAAATGCAGTAGACTCAATCGTTACATGAGTTAACTGCATGTAAGGAAGTTGCCAGCTCTCCCCCCACTCCCAGAGATCTCCATTACACACGGCAGCCAAGCCGCACCATGTAGTCAATAACTAATGTTCCACATTAGTAGCTCATTAGATGCAAAATCAAAGCATAGATCTTGGCTGAAACCTGCGCCCTCAAGGTATGGACGAGGCCTTAATTGTGTTTGCTGCCACCTCTATATTTAATGTACTTTTCTATGAACAAATCCTCTGTGTTACATCAACTACAGCTTCTCATTTTCCGACCCAGGGCTTCCAGTGATGTGGGGAGATGTATAGGATTTAATCCTCATCACTGATATCTAGGCAGGCATCAGGACACACCATCATTAAACCGCACATAGAGAGAGAATATATGATTTGTTTGCTGGCAGGCTCGCTGTTAAATAGCGACATGACTTTTACTGAATGTTTCCCTTGTACGACCATTTACATAATAAATAAGCCTTCATTTTCTTCACGTGCCAAATCCTTTACTTAGCAGTTTGATGAGATATGATTACACAAGCCATTCATACACTGGTGGCTTCTGGGAGCTGATATGTGATCAGCTGCTAGAAGCTTCAGATCTCATTGCTGGTATAACTGAATAGAGGTAGCTGCTGGCATTCACAGAGTAAGTGTACTTGTACCATAAATACCTTATACAACCTCTATGATGAAAACTGGAACATTTACATACCTCCCAACCTTTTTGAGATCAGTAAGAGGGACACTTAAGCCACACCCCTGCCATACCTCTAACCACACCCCTGACACACCCCTAATCACGCGCACTATTAAGATTTCATGAAAAATATGTTGTTTTATAATACAGACCACACTGGTCCTTTCTATCCTGGTTAATTTTCCTTCATATTAACACATGAAAATAATAAATTTATCAATCTAAAGGATGTGATGATGATTATAGTCAATTAAACACATGTTTTAGCAGAAAAATACATATATTTACATAGATCTGTACACCAACCCTGAAAGAGGGACACACGAGTAGGAAAGAGGGACAGAGGGATTTAGTTCCCAAAGAGGGACTGTCTATACAATGATGCCAGAAAGCCTGTTTACTAATTTGCTGGATGGACTTTTCCAGTGTTATTCAGGGAGTGCTATGAAAAGGATAATCTCCCTAAGGAGATTGCCTAGTCCCCAAACCTGTCATTTTGGCAGGCAAGCAATATCTTCCTCTGTGTATAGAACTCTCAGACAATGAACATTCTGTACAGATCACCTGAATGAATTAAAGATGTCACCACCAGTGATACACTTCAGAATGTATATCAGGGAGAGGAAAGATTTTACAATGGGCAAACACTGACTTAATAAAATAAAAATAAGTAATTTTCTTCATTATATTATTTTCACTACAGTTCCTCTTTAACTTTAAAGCGGAATATAACCCTGCATTTCAAATTTGCTCTAAAACATTATTTACAGCATATTATATGCAACCAGCATTTTTTTTCTTACTAGACCAGCATTGGAAGTGTTACACACAGAGCTTTAAAGTTCCATGGATAGAAATGCTGCCGCAGCCGAAGTTTAGATAGATACATTTAAGTAAACACAATGTAACAAGTGTGGAATGTGACACACACTCTCTTAGGGCCCGTTTCCACTAGCGCGAATTCGCATGCAGACAACGCATGCGGATTCGCATAGGCAATACAAGTGGATGGGATTGTTTCCACTTGTCAGTTTTCATTTGCGTTTTTATGTGCAGGATTTTTCTGCACGGTAGACCCTGCAGAATTCGCCTGCGTGTGGAATGCAGGCGAATCGCAGGCAATGTATTTAATAGGGAAATCGCATGCGTTTTTTGCATGCGTTTTTTCCCGCGATTTCGCGTGCGATTTTGCATTGAAAGTAATGTAAATTGACACAGGCAGTGACATGGTTAAAATCGCATATACCCTGCCTATGCGAAATCGCATGCGAAATCGCGGCAAAAAACGCATGCGGAATCGCATCCGCATGCGATTTTGTCAGCGGTGATATGCGGCGATTCCGCACCGCACTAGTGGAAACGGGCCCTTACTGTGCAGGAGCTGGAGGACAGCCAGAGAGTGTGTAACATTCACCACTTGTTACATTGTGTTTACTTAAATGTATCTATCTAAACTTAAAGCTCTGTGTGTAACACTTCCAATGCTGGTCTAGTAAAAAAAAAAATGCTGGTTGCATATAATATGCTGTAAATAATGTTTTAGAGCAAAGTTGAAATGCAGGGTTATATTCCACTTTAAATTAAAAAAACACAGGCGATGGCTATATTACTGAAATATAATGTGAGCCGTATTTGTGAACAATAAAAGTTTTTCCTTGGAAGTTGCCATCGGTTACCTTTTAAGCCCTCCACGCACACATAAGTCTCAGGGACAAGGTTTGAAACGGTAACAAACAGTAAGTCACAAACGCTATTCAACTTATTCCCAGCTGTGAGCGAATGCTTAGCGGGAAACAGAATAACCTAATCAAAAGTTCAGCAAATCCTACACATTTGGAAAATCAAAAGGATTTGCCACATGCTGGGCCCCCCCACAGTCTCCTCCTGCATAATACTGATAGATTCAATGTGGCCATTTTTTACAGCTCTAATTTTATTTTTTTGTGCCGACAGCAAAGATACGCCTGCGATGAATAATAACTCGCATCAGATCTTTCCAGGCCGCGCTGACGCTTCTCCGTCCATTGTTACACGGCATTTTAATTTGCAGAAAAATGTACCCCTGCAGACGCCAAACTCTGAAGCCTTAATGGCACAAAATAAATAAGGTTAACGTTGCCTCTGCAAAAGCACGGTTTAAAAATCGATCAGAATTGACTGCATGAGTAAAGCATTGTTAAAAAGTACAAAGCTTAATTCCAGCTAAAAAAATGTAGCTGAAATTATAGAAAGTACTGGAATAGCACAACGTGACATTGGCTAAGTACAAGGCTGAGCTGCACACGTGTGATTTTTTTATTGCACCTGGTGAGTCACTCGCCTTTGACATACTTTAGCGCTAAAATAAATGCTGAAAATGAAGCCTACTGTGTGTGTGGGGAGTAGTGCAGAGTCTTACTGCTCCTCCCTTGCCCCAGCGTTAATCTCCTGTTTTCTGAAAAGTGGCCTGTTCTGGAGTCCTGGTAGGCAGGGTTGGGGCATGCGCAGTATGTCCATGGGAATGCGTACGTACTGAGAACCTGTACCCGGTGTGCACTGTACTTGAGGTCGGGGGGGAGAGCGGTCAGCTGGTCACAAGGCGCCCAAGTGGACATACTGCATATGTGCAGCGTAGTATGTCTGTGTCAGAGGGCACCAACCTTGCTTTTTAGAATGAACTTCAGAATGGAACTCTTCTCAGGAACCCGGAGACTGTCGCTGAGGCAAGGGAGGTACGTTACTCCCCACACAAAAAGTAGGCATCATTTTTAGCATTTTTTGCACTAAGGTATTCCTTAGTGCCCTTTCCCACTAATGTAGTGGGGTGCGGCATTTTACTGCAGCCTACTGCACAAGCATTGTAAGTCTGTGGGGAAGTTGACATTGACTGCAGTACCATGCGCTGCACCGGAAGTATCCTATCTAAGCGCATACCTATGTTATCATGCGTCTCCTGCAGTGACTGGCGGCGGACCAGAAGTCATGTAAGTCTATCATAACGTGTGTGTTTTCAAACTGACCGCTGCAGTTTCATGCTTTGCGCATGCGCAGAGGCATATTTTACAATTCCGCACATGTCATCAATTCACCAACAGGAAGTAAGCGTCACTTTCTGCTTGCCCTGCTGCCAGATGGGAATTACCGCATACTAACATGGTAATCCCCGAAGGCCTGTTTTTGGTGACGCAATGCGGATCCCGGGCCGCACCACACCGATATCGCCAATATTCAGTATGAAACTGGCCTTAATGTTACTGTTTCCTTTTTCATGTCTAGTATGTTATGTGTCACTGATCTGGACCTTAGATGCTGAATCATTTTGGAGGAATAAGAAGAATTTCGTATCTGTGTTTTACAGCTGATAATGGTGAGATAAGATGATATGAAAAATGAATCAGCAATTTTTAGCTGTTTAAAACCTTAGATGCTATAATCTCTCCCCAAGAAGTGATGCTGGTCATGTCTGCATGGTGGTACCCTCCAATACGTCAGAGATTAGATCTAAGGACTTTCTATTTACATCTTATTACCAGGGGTGGATCTTCCTTTCCCAGGAGAAAGCAGACACCCAAGCCCAGCCCACTTCTCTCCAGTGTACTCTTTGTGGACAGCACTGCAACTTCAGTCCCTTCCTGCTGAGAGGCTTACTCTGTGTGGCCAGCATTATAACAAAGAATCTGCTCCTTGCTCACTGAATAGTAATGTTTTTAAAGAGGAACAGTAGTGACATATAGTAGAATGCAGTAAATTATTCAGGATACCCTGAATAAAGATGGCGGACTCAAAGCACTCGAGCTGTAGCTACTAGGGCGCGCAGTAGGCAGTATAAAATGTGCATGTTCTTCTCAACATCTGGCAGTCTGCTGTGAGAAATGTTTTGTCACTGCTGTTATTTACCCCATTTATAAACACTAGCTACAGTGTGTGGAAAGAAAGTGTGCTACATTACATACGGAGCAGGGAGGAACTAGGCAGAAACTGATGAGACTTGGACGTGCAGTGCTGGTCACAAAGAGATAATTTTCAGCACGGAGGAGGGGAGCTAGGCCATTGCTATATTTGCATACAATCATTGGATTTCCATTGGATCCTATTTCCAAGTGTTTGCAGCCAGTGTTTGCAGAGGGAGGAGCTTGAACAGTTTATAATCTGCTATTCAGTCTAATCAAGCTGCCTCAGACATTTACAAAGCAATTCAGCTTTGCAAACCCAGCAAGTCTAGTAGTGAAAAATGAATAGTGCTAACGTGGTTCTATGCAAAATGTTATGTCTCCACTGTGGTAAAGTTTGTTTTTATCTGTGTAGAAGCTCATTGGTTAGCTGATGTAACATACATTACTTTTACCTGGGCAGGACCCTAGCATTGTCATTTTCCTGCAGCATAGACTATCATTCATTCCTAAATGCTGCAACCTTCTCAGATGAATTTACTCTGTGCCTTCCCCCCAGTGGCGTAGCTAAGGAGCTGTGGGCCCCGATGCAAGTTTTTACAATGTCCCCCTCCCAAGCACTCTATACATAACAATTGATACAACGTACCAAAACCTGCCAATTGCAACTACAGTGTCAGAGGTGCAAAAAGGGGATGGGGAATAGTTTGTTAATAATTACCACAATTCAAAGTATCTATAGAAGTGATTATTATGAGCACAGGACCAATAGAGAGCTAATATTGTGTTTGAGGGAGGACTCTTCAGGCCCCCTCTGGCCTAAGGGCCCCGATGCGATCGCAACCTCTGCAACCCCTATTGCTACACCCCTGCTTCCCACCTTCAGTATTAAAGCGGACCCAAACCAAACATTTTTTTAATTAAAAATATTTAATTGCACCACTCTGACACATACAAAGATAAATAAACACTCCTTCAAACCTATGATAATTTCAGTGCATGCTTTTCACCCTTCTCTTTTCATAGCTAAAGTTATACTGGGGGCAGCCATTAGCAATTCCTCCATTGCCGGACACCATCTACTCCACCAGTTTGCTGGGAAAATCCCGGCAATTTGAAAGGAAGGGAGGAGTTCCTCCAATAAATGTAAAATATTTTATATTTGTCATCATGCAGCTGAAAAAAAGGCTGCTATTTATTATTATAATTTAGAAAATAGATTTTATTTCTGAAATCTTATATTTTTAATTTGGGTCCACTTTAACAGCAAGATCATGTTTTTCAAGCAGCACCAGCCTTTCCCACAAAGCCTAAAACTAGCTCCCTGCTTCTGTTCAAAAACTGGGATTTTTGCTTCACAGGCCTCATTTCAAAGACAAAAACCAACATGTGAGTAATGTATTCAGCTATTAGACATTAATATTTCTAGATCCGTGCTTAGGAGATTGCCTTGTGGAAGAATGCCAATTATAACCCCTCTCCTCTTTATGATTCACATATGGAGCAATCTAAAAAAAAAGGTTTCCATTTAGAAATGACTTACACTCTAAACATATGCAAGAATGCTGTCTTTTTGTTTAGTAGTTTATCACCCATTACTCACGTGCTTTCTCGCAGAGGATTACTGCATTTACCATCTGTTGCTGTAACGCACTATATCCTACTATATTATTCTTTATAATGAGGCGTAACATTTTACTGCACTGCAGCTATATTAAAGAGATGATAATCTTTTAAAGTAGATTTTTATGTATGTGAATCTGTTATCTATCTATAAACCTTTAATTCTGATCTCCGAAAGTCCCCCAAAAATGTCACATGAGGAACAGACATATTTATACAAAAGCCCAGGTTCGACTTCATCTTTTGCACAGTTTAAATTCCTTGTTCAGGTACATTTTTCACAAAAATGCAGCCATTATTTATAATTCTATTGCATAAACTGAGTAGTGACTGATTAGATAAGCTGTCAGTCATTGGGGGTGTGGCTCTGGCAGGGATTGCTGTTGACCCCACCCCACGATGATGTCATACTTGTCACTGCAGGGGGTTGAACTTTCTCCATTAAGAATGAAACAGGGAGAGGAGTATCTGGCTGAGTAAACAACAATCAAGGCGATTACAGGATTTAAATCAAAATAAGGCCCTGTTTACACCTAAGTGGGAATCGCGCGATTCCTGCTAACCGCAAACTGCTAGTGTTTTTAAAAACCGCCAGATTATCGCTAATTGCAAACGCGTTACCTGCAGCTATTTTGGAGCGATCGCGATTAGCATGTATAGAACCGCTAATCACGATTGCTCCCAAAACGCTAATTTGTGTAGTGATTTTTCCATGTTTATCGTGGAAAAATAATGCCCGCAAAACGCTATTTTTAATGTGAACGAGCTCTAATATTTCCTTGAAGTAAAACGTACAGAAATTAAAAGTGTGTGAACTAGAGCTTTGAAGTAATCCTGTAAGGGAAAATGTGTCCCTGGGGAGTAGATACCTCAGCCGGCCCTCGGGGATCCCTGAACAGCATGTGCCAATATTTACCTATCCACGCTCCTATGTAGGTGCTGTACAAGCTTCCCCTCAGGCTCTGGCGGAATTAGCCGAGCCCAATCAGGTTCCGTTCGGACTCGATCGGGCTTGGCTATTTCTGCCAGAGCGGAATATAGGAATACTTACCTATCCCATCTCCTGCGCAAGCGCAGTACAAGCTTCCCCTCAGGCTCCGGCAGAAATAGCCACGCTCCATCAGGTCCACTCTACTGCACAGGCGACTTGCGGGTCCACTCTCTGTAAGTCGCCTGCCCAGTACAGTGAACCCAATCGAACTTGGCTATTTCTGTATTGCGCCTACGTAAGAGCGTGGATTAGTAAATATTGCCACACGCTGTCCCCTACTGTGCCGATTTTCAGGGGCTGACAGCGCTGGATCCCTGAGGATGAAGAGGACATGGGAGCCTCATTTGGATCCAGAGGCTTCCATCTCCCGAGGTAAGTACCCCAGAGGGCCCTTTTTTCCTTACAGTGTCTCTGTTAATTAATCCTACTATTAGATTCCTCTGTAATGCTAGGTACACACAATACAATTTTCTGGCAGAGTTACCTGCCAGATTGACTATTTCACAGGTTCAATCTGAATTCCGATCGATTTTCCCATCTATTTCCATAGAAGTGAACGGAAAATTGATCGAATTCAGATCGGACCTGTTGGAAATAGTCGATCTGGCTGCTAAATCTGCCAGAAAGTTGTATCGTGTGTACCTAGCATGATAAATACTTACTGACTGATGTAGCTCTAAGCAGAGTCACGTGATCAGCCGATCAATCACTGCTAACATTAAGGTACCCATACGCATGTCGATCTGCCACCAGATCAATCCTTTTCTGATCGAATCTGATCAGAGAGGGATCTATTGCCTCCACAAACAATGCAACCCACGAAGGAGTATGTGTCCCACCCTTGGTAAGTGTTGCTTGCTCACCTCTCCCACCGGCACAAATTCACGCCTCCTTAAATGTCCGGAGTCTTTTAGAATTGCCACAACAAGCACCTGTACCATGTGACACCCCCGCATGTACTGATGGTACTACATGCAGTGGCATCACATGGTACCGTGTCCTCGGTGACAATTCAAAAAGATGCTGGAGACAGAAGCAGATCAGTAGTCAAACCAGCGTGAAGTGGCGTAGCTAATGAGCTGTGGGTCCCAGTGCAAGTTTTACATCGGGCCCCCCAAGCACTCCATACATAACCATTGATACGGCGCACCAAAACCTGCCAAGGATTTCCACAGTGTCAGAGGTGAAAGAAGGGGATGGGGAACTATTTGTTAATGATTACTACTATTTTAAGCATCTATATAAGTGATTATTACCAGCACAGGACCAATAAAGAGCTAATGTGCTTGAGGGAGGGCCCCTCGGGGCCCCTATGACCCAAGGACCCTGATGCGGTCGGTACCTCTGCAACCCCTATTGCTACGCCACTGCCAGCGTGACAGGTGAACCTGCAACACTGACACATACACTTGGGGGGAAAACAGTCGGGGGTCTGTCGGGCCCATCAAGCACCAGGAAATCATACGCCGTTACTGCAGCAAGCCCTTGAGACTGAGATTTTCCAGCCAGAAATTGATTGAATTGATCAATCAGATGGCCATTTTGCAGCAACAGTATCAGCTAGATTTGATCATTATGATTGAATAGGTCAGACGTTGATGCCAAAAATCGAGTAGGGAGAAGGAACCAGACATTTTCCTCAGCAGCAGTAGAAGCTAATTGGTTATTTTCAGACATGAACAGAGTACTTACCTATAAATATGAATATTGTGTAGTAAGCATATTTCACGTAATGTGGATCTTTGGTCATTTTAATGCAGGATGTAGCAGATTTATTCACTGCAAAAGCAAATGTTGCAAAAGGCAAGCAGTAATGGGGAGATAAGCAGCACATTTGTAACAGAGGAAAAAAAACCAAAACAGGCCTCCGCAGCAGAACAGTGGAAATAAAGAAGATTATCTACTTAAGTGAAATTCAATTCTCTGTTGAGAAAACACAATCCCTGTAGTTCAGATCTATACATCACAAAGATATCTGCAAATATAATTTCAGATTTCCTGCCTTGGTTTTATCTACTAAGACCGATACAGCAATTCCACGGGATTGCCTACAGCAAAATGCCAGATAAGCTTGGCAGAGTTTGCTGGTTTCTCCAGGTGTTTAGACGTTACAATGCCTACGCTCTGTACAGCTAATTTTTCATGCAAGATAGTTATGGAAGCAACCATTTTGCTCAATTATGTAATATCAAGTTCAACCTATAAACACCGTAGGTCCGCACTGCTGTTTTCCTGCATGAACTGCTTTCTGTGGTTTAACTTGCACACAGAAGCATGGTAAATGAGTCTTATCTCCAGCAGTCAGAGATAAAACCACAATCTCTCAGATTAGTGTCAAGCAGTATGAAACTTCTAAACGATTGAAGAAACTAAAAAAAAATAGAGGCGAATGTCTGCTAGAGGTTTTCTAAGCGTTTCTGTTTTTTGTTCTCTCAGTAAATCCTTTATTTGTTTCACTTCGAACTCTGCACAATGTAAACATACTTATCAAGATAAAAATAGATAGTGCATACTTGCTTCCTCCCTGGCTGTCTCATTTTCCATAATTCTGGCAACCACTGCTACTACTACTTACCTGTTCTGCATGTTGTATAGGCTTCTCACCATTGTGCTTCCCTGTCCCCCTTCCCCCTTTGTGGTTATGACTGTAGGCAGTTACACAGAGAATAAAGAAGTAGTGCATGCTCTGCCCACTCGCACTCCTTGTAATTTCATGCTCCCGCCAGGATGTGCACAGCAGCTGAGGCCAGGAGTCTTAAGGGTATGCATACTTGACAAGTGCCTTGCATACACCAGATTCATGTATTGTGCATGCCCAGAATGCTCTAGGCTGCTGTGCACATCCAGGCAGGAGCGCTAAATTGCAGGAAGTGAACAGAGCATGGACTCCTTTGTCAAACGAAGCGGAGCCCATTTAAACCAGTGATTATTAATGAAGTTGGTGGACAGAATTCTGTTGTGTGTGTGTGGGGGGGGTGGGGGAGCTGGAGAGTACAAATCTGGCCTTGGGTGGAGTAGTCAGGTACATTGCAGCATGATCTGAAGGGTCCCATTTGTATGCACAGAAAAAGTCCCCATGTTTCAAAAATTTGCACTAGATGCGAACAAGCCTTCTGACTTACATGGGATGGTAGTTTTAATGTGAGTTCACAATACAGAAAATCACATGCAACCATGTTAATTGTGAGCCCTGCTTTCAGTGCGTTCCGGACAAAAAATACACATGGGACCTGCAAGCTTTCACGTGTCTAGCCAGAAGGTGAGTATAGAGTATTCTACCCCTTTACAATTTGTTTTGTTTTTGTTCAGTGTGACTTTAATTTGTACAGTACTGAGTCCCAGTAAAAATATGCCTGTTTTTCCAGTATTATCTTGCAGTTTTCTCTTTGCTATCTTGAGATGGATCTAACTGTTGCAAACTGTGCTGCCGCCGGCCTATCATATATTCTCTGCTTAAAACTTTCTGATTGAAGATTGATGATGACATAAAACAAAGTCAAATATATGAACTTCAATCTCCATCATTTTTACAGCAGAAAAGAAAAGGAACAAAAACAATAAGAGTATTAAAAGTGTTCCGCTCTTTAAATGTAGCAGGAACTGGAATGAAAGCTGAGATGTAGTCACAAGCTACAGATAAAATAAAATGTGAAGCATAAAGCATGGAAAAATAAAGAAAGGAAAGCTGGGACCAAAGTTGTAGCGTAGCGTAAAACTGAGAGTGACTCCAGTAGCAGAGTTTAAGGCTAAAAGGTTATCTAAATGCAAATTTTAAAAAGCAACAGCAGGCTGATGATTACCTTATAGAGTGACCTAGCATTTTGGGATACAGAGGTAATGAAAGCACCAGGGCCCTTGGACCAGAGGGGCCCTCCTTCAACCGCAGTAGGTGTGGGGAAGTGGGCACCCTTCTGCTGCAAAACTCGCCGGTGGCGTTAAATACTATTTCCCCTCCGAGATTACGCACACGTGCAGCATTACATCGCTCCTATGGGACGCCTGGTTTTGGCACCCAGCAGCTACGGTGGGCTGGAGGAAGCCCCCAGGTAAGTGACAATTTTGATTGTAGTGTCAGAATTCTAGCGGTTTTATTTATGCAGGAAAAGATGTCATATGGATATGTGTTAAGTTTTAATGTTCTATACAAAATTTCATTGTAAAGTGAAAAGTTAGAGTACTTTATATTGCTCTGTGACACAGCATATTCCAGGCTGTGAGGCCTATAAGATTATTCTAGTTACAAAAAGTTAGAGCATTCTTGTTTATGCTAGTGCGTGGCCTTGACATTTAAAGAGGCTTCTGTGTGAAGACAGAAAAGCAAGTTAAACCTACATTACTGCAGTAATTATAAATGCACATAATTATTACACACAGATATTATTAATCTAAATATTAATGATCAATACAGTCCTTCTAAAGAAAGAAATAGTTACTGTTAAACCCTATATAATATAATTTAATACTTTTAAAAGCTGTATTCTACCCGTGAAAGATGAGACAGTAAGACATTCTCGTGAGATTGTTATGATTCTGGAAGGTTGTTGACGTGCTCTAGTCTCAGAAAGCTGATAACACATGATGTTTTGGGAACAAGTTATATAAATATTAAACAAAGAAGGTGTTTTCCCAATTAGTTAAAGATCATTCAATGATGCCACCTGGTGGTTACATAGTCTTATAAAATCAACATTATTAATAGATTGTTATTTGTTATTAAATGCTGACCTCTGCCAGTTGAAATTAAATATTTATTTCTTCATCAGAAAGACAAATATATAGACAATGCTTTTAGATTTAATATGCAATTATTCCTTATATGATTAATTGTTTTAAGAAGAATTATATAATAAGCTTTATATTTAAATAAGTATATTAGAAGCCCTGTATGTTTTAATAAGCCTTAAATTGCTGAAGGCTCTCACAGGTCTGGCTTCAGTGTCAACCTGACCAATCTCATGTCTGGGGAAGTACCAAGACATTCCAACCTAATTAGCAGCGAACATTTTATCAGAAATGCGTCATAAATGACATTGTTTAGTCTCTATGTCTGGGTCAGCCAACAGATAAGATGGCTGTTGACGTCCATTTTTAATTAAAGGGAAGGTTCAAGCAAAATAAAAAAATGAGTTTCACTTACCTGGGCTTCTACCAGCCCCATGCAGCCATCCTGTGCCCTAATAGTCACTCACTGCTGCTCCAGTCCCCCACTGGCAGCTTGCCGACCTCGGAGGTCGGCGGGCCGCATTGCGTACATTTTTACGCATTCCCGCTAGTGCAGAAACATTAACACATACATTTTTACGCATTACTGGTTCAATGCGTAAAAATGTACGCATTGAACCAGTAACGCGTAAAAATGTATGTGTTAATGTTCCTGCACTAGCGGCAATGCGTAAAAATGTACGGATTGCGTCCCGCCGACCTCCGAGGTCGGCAAGCTGCCAGTGGGGGACTGGAGCAGCAGTGAGTGACTACGAAGGCACAGGATGGCTGCATGGGGCTGGTAGAAGCCCCAGGTAAGTGAAACTCCTTTTTTTATTTTGCTTGGACATTCCCTTTAAGTGCGTCAGAAATGACCTAAACAAAATGTCAGATGACATTAATTCCCACAAGATAAGGTAATTAAGAATTTATAAACAATAATATTGTGACTTAGGAAATCAAAACATGATAAAGCATTGACGCACGAAAGCTTTAGCCAATCAGAGTCTGGGATTCAGGGAAAGTCCAGATTAGGCAGCCATATTGCTTCCTACCCTTACAAAGGTAGGAGCTGTAAGCTCATAGTTTGCAGAAGCCCAACAATCTCCTGAGAAGACACATGAGGCAGAAGCTACCTTCCCATAAGTGGTTCTAGATGCTGAAGAGATGACAGAGAAGGGGTAATATGCTTAATATTCTGGTGATTTACTTTATTAATTTTTCAGCATTAAGTTTTATTAAGATGTTAGCAAGAAGTTTTTTAGAAGCTATTTTTTATGCTATTTCTTTAAGAAGATTACTACACGTTTTACACAGCTATTATATACACAGCTATTGATACAGATGAGACTACTTTTGATCTTATTCTACATAACACAACTGTTATATTCTTTTTGAATGTGCTTAGAAGATTGATGAACGCTAGGCTATAAATCCTTGATAAGATGGAATACTGTTACAAGGAAACACTACTTGGAACTGTTCATATTTTGTATATATGCTGTATGATAAGCAAATACAATTTTTTATATAAAATCATATACTGAGTGCTCTGATTTATTTCAAGGTATACCGTCAATCTATAATTACTGTTATAGAGGGTTCAGACCCCGCTATGCCGGATTTATATGATAGCAACGCTTTAAAGGCTGGTCCTTTACTGAGTTAGCAATCATGAAAAAGGCAAGAACCGCTCAGGTTTTTGACAGTTGGCGCCCAACAGTTGATGGTTATCTTGATTGTTATCTTGAAGTATACTTTCTATGGTGGAAGTATAGACCATAGTTTTCTATCGCGATAAGAGAATAAAAAAGTACTTATATACTCATATATAGAGTTGGATATGCATATCAAGCATCCAAAATCTGAAGCAAAGAAGGAAGATATTCTTATGCTTTAAAATCTCATAGAAGAAAATTACTAATGAGCACACTCAGTTTATAGTCTATGAAAAGACTTAGAAGAGAAAATAAATACTTTGGCCTATTGAACCTAAGAAAAGGAATAGCGCTACATGTACTTTTCTGACAAAATGAAGCAGATTATATTGGAGCAGCATACTGAAGCAGAGTATATAGCTATACATTATGAAAATGGCTACCTTAGAAGTGCAGAGAAACTTTTTGAGACAAGCTCAGTGAAAAGAAAAGTGAGACAGCAGTTTTTGTCAAACAAAGAACATTTTTTTATATATATATATATACGTAAGAGATTCTACTATCAAGAGAATTAACATTGTTTTTTTATACTAGAGAATTGAACAGACTTTGTGATGAAAGCAAAAGCTCCTATAAATAACTTTTTTGAAAAAAAAAAAAAAAAAAGAGAAAAATCCTGTTTTAAAGATGTATGGCTCTTTAAATGTAGAAGACTACAGAGACAAGACAAGTTACAGCAGACATAAATGAGATGTAAGAAGAAATGTTTGCTT
The DNA here is from genome assembly GCF_040937935.1 of Hyperolius riggenbachi. Classification (NCBI taxonomy): domain Eukaryota; kingdom Metazoa; phylum Chordata; class Amphibia; order Anura; family Hyperoliidae; genus Hyperolius; species Hyperolius riggenbachi. The sequence goes on along the minus strand of NC_090652.1, from coordinate 259,376,221 downwards.
TTATTTTTATTTTTGTAATTTTTTTATGAGAACAAGAATCTTTAGTGTGTGGTTAGCACTACCAGATGCCGACACAGGAGAAGACAAGACAATCCTCCAAATGGCAGTAACACAACATGCATTAAGAATAGACTTAAAGAGATATGACACTTGATTTTTTTTTCCCCTCGAGACTATGAATGAAAGATTTTTTTTATATGACTGCTGATCTCAGTTTCTTTGTTGAAGATAAGTAAGAAAGAAAAAAAAGCCCACTACAGTCTTTTTATACAGAAGTTAATTATGCCAAGAAGGAAATAGAAGAAGAATGCACTAGTGAAGATTCAAGTGTTTTTTACAAATTTTCAAAGATTCAAGTGTACTACACAGGGTCCCTTTAACTGTCCCACAGAGGAGCTCACAGTCTAATTCCTACCATGGTCATATGTCTATGTATGTATCGCTATATATCGCTGCCTATGGTAAATTTAGGGGGACGCCAATTAACTTATCTGTATGTTTCTGGGATGTGGGAGGAAACCACATTGCCCAGAGGAGACCCACACAGGCATGGGGAGAACAAACAAACTCCATGCAGATAGTGCACAGGCTGGGATTCGAACCGGGAACCCAGCGCTGCAAGGTAAAGTGGCTAATCACTACGCCACCGTGCTGCCAATTTGTAGTATAATAATCATTAAAGTGTACCTGAGATGGTACACTGTCGCTTATTTATACTTACCTGGGGCAACCTCCAGCCATATGAAAACCCTGGCCTCCCTCATTGCCCTGTTTGGCCACTTTGTTCTGCCGCTGTGCCTCCGGGTGATCCAGTCAGTCCCAGCCAGATGTGGGCTTCTGCACATGTGCTGCCACCGCCACGCTCCTTTCCCCAGGAGCATTCTGCGCCCCACAGTACTACTGCACAGATGCAGAATGTTCCCGTTCTCTTGATGTAACCCCAATCCAATTTAGATGACACAGAGTTTGAACACCCTGTTTTAACTACCTATAGAACGGGAGCTACTACAGTGGGTTGCAAAAGTATTCGGCCCCCTTGAAGTTTTCCACATTTTGTCACATTACTGCCACAAACATGCATTAAGTTTATTGGAATTCCATGTGAAAGACCAATACAAAGTGGTGTACACAGGAGAAGTGGAACGAAAATCGTACATGATACCAAACATTTTTTACAAATCAATAACTGCAAAGTGGAATGTGCGTAATTATTCGACCCCCTGAGTCAATACTTTGTAGAACCACCTTTTGCTGCAATTACAGCTGCCAGTCTTTTAGGGTATGTCTCTACCAGCTTTGTACATCTAGAGACTGAAATCCTTGCCCATTCTTCTTTGCAAAACAGCTCCAGCTCAGTCAGATTATATGAACAGCGTTTTCAGATCTTGCCACAGAATCTCGATTGGATTGACATCTGGACTTTGACTGGGTCATTCTAACACATAGATATGTTTTGTTTTAAACCATTCCATTGTTGCCCTGGCTTTATGTTTAGGGTCATTGTCCTGCTGGAAGGTGAACCTCCCCCCCCCCCCCCCCCCCCATTCTCAAGTCTTTTGCAGTCTCCAAGAGGTTTTCTTCCAAGTTTGCCCTGTATTTGGCTCCATCCATCTTTCCATCAACTCTGACCAGCTTCCCTGTCCCTGCTGAAGAGATGCACCCCCGGAGCATGATGCTGCCACCACCATATTTGACAGTGGGGATGGTGTGTTCAGAGTGATGTGCAGTGTTAGTTTTCCGCCACACATAGCGTTTTGCATTTTGGCCAAAATGTTCCATGTTGGTCTCATCTGACCAGAGCACCTTCTTCCCCATGGTTGCTGTGTGGCAAACTTCAAATGGGACTTCTTATGCTTTCTGTTAACAATGCCTTTCTTCTTGCCACTCTTCCATAAAGGCCAACTTTGTACAGTGCATGACTAATAGTTGTCCTATGGACAGAGTCTCCCACCTGAGCTGTAGATCTCTGTAGCTCATCCAGAGTCACCATAGGCCTCTTGGCTGCATTTCTGATCAGCGCTCTCCTTGTTCGGCCTGTGAGTTTAGGTGGATGGCCTTGTCTTGGTAGGTTTACAGTTGTGCCATACACCTTCCAGTTCTCAATGATCGCTTGAACAGTGCTCCGTGGGATGTTCAAGGCTTTGGAAATCTTTTTGTAGCCTAAGCCTGCTTTAAATTTCTCAATAACTTGATCCCTGACCTGTCTTGTGTGTTCTTTGGACTTCTCGGTGTTGTTGCTCCCAATATTCTCTTAGACTAGGCCCTCACAGAGCAGCTGTATTTGTACTGACATTAGATTACACACAGGTGCACTCTATTTAGTCATTAGCACTCATCAGGCAATGTCTATAGGCAACTGACTGCACTCAGATCAAAGGGGGCCGAATAATTATACACACATCACTTTGCAGTTATTTATTTGTAAAAAATGTTTGGAATCATGTATGATTTTCGTTCCACTTCTCATGTGTACACCACTTTGTGTTGATCTTTCATGTGGAATTCCAATAAAATTGATTCATGTTTGTGGCAGTAATATGACAAAATGTGGAAAACTTCAAGGGGGCCGAATACTTTTGCAACCCACTGTATATTAGAGGTCCTGCAGGTGATGGGGGATGTAAGAAAGGGATATTCAACCTTAAAGAGCCAGCAGCACCCATTGGAAGCTTAGTGTGATGTAAAGACACCATGGTATACGAGGTCAAAAACAGTCCAGCAAGGGAGACCAGAGGAGAAACAGAGAAAAGTCGTGCAAGTATGCACACATCGAGTGGGCGGGACCCAACATGCAGGACCTAGGGGCATTAATTTGCATTACCCACCTATATAGTACCGTTAGCAGGGGCATAATAAACAATACACAACAAGTTTGCTTCTGCCTGAAAGTACATCTTTGATTTTAACACATCCTTAGGATATGGTTGCAGATCCCGCATGACCCACAACGATAATTCCAGGTCTCCTAAGTGACCGTAACCAATCATCTGTCTTCGGTCCTCTATGCCCACTGCTAGTTAGAGCATCCCCGATGGTGGGCGCCTCTCTAAATGTCAACAAAGTGGATGACCAGGTTACATCTGGCAAAAATGGTTCCCTCTGTAATACGGTTCCCTCTGTAATGCGTCACGTGCCAGTACTGGTGAAAAATACCAGTAGTAGTAAAAGGCAGGTCTTCACCTTTTCAGCGTTTCGCCCATGGCCACCCTAATTAGTAATGTAATTCGCAGGAACTGGTTATCGGCATTGTAGGCTACCCTACAATTGCAGAGGGAGATCACTTCCATCCACTCTTTGGAATGCGGTACGGAATATTCAGCAATCATCTGTAAGAAGCTATGTATCTTTCTTCCATGTAGAGGATACATATGCAGCACACACAAGATAAGAGATGTGTACAGTCGATTGTGAACAGCAACTGCACAACGTAATGGAAAACAATTTCAGGCAATAATGACCTTTTTGACTCCAGATTGGCCCCACTGAATGCAGAGCTGTCCCATTTTCACCACTGTAGTTTTGCTGTATAGACTATTCTGCTGATAAAGTCCCTGTGGTTTTTATTGTACTTACTGCAATGTAATTAGCAGGCTGACAAGTGCATTGATCAGTCTGGATTGGGAATGTATAGATTCCTGAGCCAGATCAATACAGTACATAGGATAAAGCATGCCGTACTGTTCTTCTGCTGTGTTCTTTCTTCTAGTGTAAATCTTGTATTCCAGTGATAATACATTGCTGACCCTAATAGAACAGGGATTATTTTGATCTCTTTCATTACGATTACACACAGGAATACAGATCTCTAAATTGCTCAAAGGCATCCAGTAGTCTCTAATGTTTTCTATTCGTTTTTTATAGATATAGGTGCGAATGTGTTATGTTTTGTGTAAAATGTATGAGCAATGTGTGTTTATTTTTATAAGGAAACATATGAGTTTCTCAGTAAAAGCCACAGTTACCACTTTGTAGACGTTTGTGGGTTCTCGGTTGGGCTCTGGCACCTACAATGAATTTTCCTGATAAACTGATAAATACTCCAGATGCTTCCCCCAGCCAGTAGAGGGCGCAGCTTGCCAGACAAATGCTAGTCCTATTCAGACTGTATCTGTTTATAGAGTTGCAACCTCTAGTGGCTGGAGGAAGCAAGCAAAGCAGACAAAAATCCCCCTGCTAGGTTCCCATTCTGCATCTGACAATTGGCTGCAAAGAAATACAATACGGCATTGTCAGGTGGCTGATGGGGATATTATAGAGAAATGTATGGCTTTTGTTGCTGTGGTCAGTACCCAATATTGGCTAATCCAACCACGTTTAACGAGAGAAAGTCTTGTGTCTTTGAGAGTCTCCACCACAGTCTCCTAGTTGACTTGCTCCTAACCAACACCCACACTGCATTGTGCTTAACCTCCCTGGCGGTCTATTAAAACCGCCAGGGGGCAGCGCAGCAGTTTAATGTTTTTTTAAATCATGTAGCTTGCCTAGCGCTAGCTACATGATAGCCGCTGTGCAGCGGCATCCCCCCACCCCTTCCGATCGCCTCCGGCGATCAGAGCAAACAGGAAATCCCGTTCAGAACAGGATTTACTGTTTGGCCATGGCGAAGATCGGGATGACGTCACCGACATCATCAACATCGTGACGTCAGAGGGAGTCCCGATCCACCCCTCAGCGCTGCCTGGCACTGATTGGCCAGGCTGCGCACGGGGTATCGGGGGGCCCCTCTAACGCGGTGGGTAGCGTCGAATCGGTGGTGATCGAATTATGCACGCAGCTAAAGTGCTAGCTGCATGCAACAAAAAAAAAGTGTCAAAATCGGCCCACCAAGGCCTGAGCATCCCTCCCCTGCTCAGCACGGGCTTACCGCCAGGGAGGTTAAAGCCCTCTCCCCACTGGAAGATCAAGGAACTGTGTGGATCAGTGTAAAATTAACTCTAGTTATAACGAGTAATCAAGGACAAGCAGAGATTATTGTGGCGTTACCCAGCATGAACAAGACGGGATTCACATTTTTTTCAAGATGTCAGGAAAACATTTCCTTTATCAGTAAATTTGTGATCTTTGTCAAAAAAATACATTGAAGGATTTGCAACCCTGGTCTTATGGAGTGCTGTGGTCAGTAATCTGAAGCTGCAGAGTGCGAGCAAAGAGGAGCAAAGTGTTTATGACCTTATCAGGTTCCCACACCGCATCTTTGATTCAGCTTTTCCTCAGCGCCGCTTAACATCCGCTCTCCATGGAGCCTCTCATAAATACTTGCTGGCCAGTCGCATGATGGGATACACTGACTACAGCCATGTGGTCTACGCTATCAGGTGCATGAAATGCCCTAACAAGGTTTTGTACATTCAGGAGACAAAGCAGACACTACGGAAAGGCATCAACACTCATCGCGCCACGGTGCAGACTATGGACAAAAGCAAGGAGACCGCTGTAGGACTGCACTACAAGACATCTGCCCACAGCATGGAGGACTTTAGAGTCATCATATTAAAGGGGGGATTTAAGTCAGGTAAGAAGGAAATGCGAATATGAATTTATGAAACTGTTCGGGACTTTGAAACATGGACTTAATATCAAACCTGGGTTAATGGTGAATTATGAACATTAGAAAGGCTTTTCCTGCCTGGCAGGAAAGTAATTAGAACTTTCACAAGTACCTATCTCCTGCAGCCCCCAGACCTGTCAATACATATGGTAATTGATGACGTTTGATTCATTGTTTGATGCTGCCACTGGAAATAGGCACCCAATTTGTACATCAGTGTCCTGACCTACTGGCAGACTTTCCAACCGTTTATGCCCTGTTGTGTCAACTGTTGTCACCTGTTACCACATGTTGTTCTTTAACAGCTAATTTAATTAGAATGTGTGTATACCTTTGGTTAGGTGCTAGCAATTAGCTAATTTGTATAACGTGTGTATGTCTCTACCTATTGTATAGAACCTTTAAGGTAGCCATACACTGGTCGATTTGCCATCAGATTCGACCAACAGATAGATCCCTCTCTGATCGAATCTGATCAGAGAGGGATCGTATGGCTACCTTTACTGCAAACAGATTGTGAACCGATTTCAGCCTGAAACCGTTCACAATCTGTTGTGGTGGTGGTGGTGCTGCTGCCGCCGCCGCTCCCCCCATCCTCCGCATACATTACCTGCTCCGCCGGCGCGAGTCCTCCCGGTCACCGATGCTCTGTCTCCGCTCTAGTCTCCAGGTCCGGCATGCTTTGCTTCTTCCTGCCCAGCAGGAAGTTTAAACAGTAGAGCGCCCTCTACTGTTTAAACTTCCTGCCGGGCAGGAGGAACTGAAGCATCCCGGAGACCAGCGCGGACACGGAGCAGCGGTGACCGGGGGTAGTCGCGCCGGCGGAGCAGGTAATGTATGCGGCTCTATTGCGTCGGTCGTCGGGCAATCGAACGCCGCTAGCGACGCGCTCCCTACCCGCGGGCGATCGACGGTAATTTTCCGCACGGAGCGATCGACGGGATCAGATGAAGTGGATCGAAATTCGGCGTGTAGCGTGAACGATTGGCAGCAGATTCGATCCCAATGATCGAATCTGCTGTCGAAACGGCGGCAAATCGGGCCAGTGTATAGCCAGCTTTAGAATGAATAGATCTAAGTTTTGATGAGATCATTTACATTTCAAAAAAAGAGGAAGACTAGCATGATATCAGATTGCAGGATACTCTACAAAATGATATATAAAGCCTGTGTATGTGATAGTACTCTGTATGGTTCTGATCCAGCTCTGAAACATGCCTGAAGAAGAAACTTAAAATTCCGAAAGCTTGCAAAGGACTCTTGTACAGTTAGTCATTAAAGGTATCACCTAAACAACTTTTGTTGTTATGTTTTCAGATTCTCTTCATAACTAATACCGGACCACACACAACTGGCTACAGCCATAGAGACCAGACACTAGGTGGTGCTGTAGAAAGGAAGCTAAAGATTGGTCATACAGATTTTTTCATGTCTCTTGTCCTGAGCAAAAAAAAATTAGAAATTAGATTGGTATCCCTGGTGCAGAGATCAGGACAGAAGTGTTAGGTCTGCCTGGCAGTTTTGGTTAGATGTCAGTGTGAAGCAATCACCAGTGTCCATGCAGGGAAAAAAGGACACCCTAGTAATGGAGGAGACCAAGCAGTGCCCCTCTCACAAATAAGACATAAGAGATGCGACCAAAAGTGGCACTTTGGGAACAATGAAGCTGTTCCTATTCAACCTTGCTGTCCCTTCACCTAGTAATTTCTTGAGCCATGATAAAGCCTATAAATATGACATGTGATGCCTCTTCTGCATTTTTCAAAAACAGTTATGGTGGCCAGACATGATTCAAAGGACACCAGATCAACCATCTGATCGATTCTAGTACTGTAGTAGTACAGAGGTGCCAGAAGAGTAAGAGCAATATGTTAAAAGCTTTAAAATGACTAGGTAGTGGTGGACTTACCCCTTCGACGCAGACACAAAAATTGCCGGTCTTGACAACAAAAAAAGTTGTATTTACATACTCCAAAAAAGGGTACAACACGTTTTGCGGGTATATCCCACGTCTTCAGGCAATACAAGGGAGCATATAACTCATTTAGACTGTTTCCTAGCTTACCGCCTCTGACAGAACCGGCAATTTTTGTATCTGCATTGAAGGGGTAAGTCCACCACTACCTACTGTATTTTTTGGACCATAAGACTTACTTTTTCTCCCCCAAAAGTGGGGGTAAAAAGTCAGTGCGTCTTACGGTTCAAAGGTATCCCCCATAAGTGCCCACTCTGTGTTTCATTGCTGCCTTGTGTATCTTGTGTCCTCCTGTCTCCCCTCTGGCCGGTGACCCTGTGTCTCACTGGTCCCGTGCAATCTTGTATCCCAGCTGCCCTCCTGTGTCCGGTGTAGATGAGACACAAGCGCATATGGGACACAGGAGGACACTAGGGGCACAGAGGGGCAGAGAGGATATGGTGTGGGGGGGGGGGGTGAGACACAAAAGGACACAGGAGACACCAGCCAAAGGGGAGACAGGGGGCACAAGGGGCAGATAGGACACTGGGGGCACAGGAGGATACATGGGGACAAAATAATGGGGGGGGGGGAATCTACAAGATGCACCTGAGCCAGAGATGCACCAGGTTAAACATATATATTGTATCCCTGGTTTTTGACCTCTAAACCGGGTGCGTCTTATAGTCGGGAGCAACTTATAGTCCGAAAAATACGGTACTTAATTTTAAACTCTTTAACATATTGTTTTTACTCTTCTACTACACTACTACAGTACTATTGAGTCCACCTTAGGTGGAGGGGACTTGGCCCCTTTCTTCCGATCTACAAAGAGCGACACTTCTTCATCCTGAGTGGGAACAGGTCTAATTCTCCCCATCTGCTTTTTCAGTGATTGCCTGGATGGTAACCTTGGTTTATGAGTATTAATTTATACTTACGTCTTCATATTCACATTTCCAGTACATACTACACTATGCTGGGTTCTCGGTGTCTCCCCTTATATATATATCTGATCCATCCCTCTCTGATCAAATCTAATCAGAGAGGAGATCTAGTACGCAACTGGTGAATGATTTCCAATATATTTAAACTTGAAATTTATTGGAATTCTACCTAGCAGTGCTGCTGCCTCGGCCTGCTGGGCTACCTTCCATGTAATGTGTGTCCCCATCCCCCACCCCTGATGAGTTTGGAAGTAGCTTACTTATCCAACCCACACCTCCTCTAGGGTCTTCTCTCCATCGCCTGAGGCGTCTGTCCCCAGTGAACCCATCAGTACATGAGACAGTGTCATGGGTTACAGGCGCCCCTGGTGGCAGTGGAGAGAAGACCCTAGATGAGGCATCAGCAGATAGGTAATTTGCTTCCAAACTCACCACGAGCCCGGGGAGTGGGGGGCACATTACATGGTGGGAGAGCGTTCGGGGGTCCATCAATTCTCAGAATATCAAGCCCCATGACCGCCGTGCCCTTTTTTTTTTTCCACCATGCCAGATTGATCAGAATGAATGTTCGGGTGGTCATGTTGTGGTATCGATCTCTGTCACATAATTAACAAGCAAGATAACAATGCCACTAATCAAGAAATGTATAGGCACCTTTATGATTGAAGCTGAAATTGCAGCTGCAACTTCCACACTAAGGATCTCTACTGAGATTTAATTGGTAAAATGTTTTTCATTACACCTAAAAAAAAAAAAAACAACTGGAGTAGTCTCCAGATTATCATAAAGTGACTTTGCCATTAGGCAGGTCAATATCTCCAAACCTTCAATGCTGCAAAGGAACACATTCCAATCCTCCATAGGAGTGAAGGGATAAAGCCGAGTTTCATGTCTCTAATCTGTTCAGTGTACTGCAGGACCCTCCAGCACAGAGGGGATTAAGGACACATTTCTGAAGAGATTACTCAGGGTCAAGGATAAAGAAACTCCAGAACGGGGCTAAGTGTCTACATAAATGGCATGCACAAACTGACTGAATTGACTAAGAACTGAGTAATTGAGTTATAATTGGCCGAAGTCAGCTAGTTAAAGGTCTGGCCATTCAGGGTGGACAGATTAAGACACAGATTATGGCCCTAATTTATGAACTTTGTCTTCTGAGTTTTCTCACAGGAATTTTTTTTACACTTTGTCAATATAAAACATTTGTAGACCCCAGCAAGCAACAAAGTTCTCAAAGTAAGTGGCCCCATTATCTTAAAGTGGATCAGAGATAAAATGTTACTCATTGCATAATTGTGTTCCTTTCATACAGTTTATAGGGAATTCCTCAAGCCAAATGCTTTTTTTGTTTTGTTTTAATACTCTAATTCCATATAAACTAAACAAGCCTCGCCCTCAGCTCCTTTTTTGCCTTGGCACTGTAGCAACGGCTCATGGGAGCTCAGTCTGGGCAGGAGGAGGAGGAGGAGGTTACTAGCCATTGATTTCTTAGGCAGAGGGAAGGAGGGAGAAGGAGAGGGGACTGAATTTACACACAGGCAAGCTGATAGCATCTCCAGTTTTAGGCCTGTGACAATGTGACAAACAGAACATGGCTGCCCCCATTGTATCACAGGAATAAATATTCATAAACTTTTGAAGCTGTTTGCAGCTAGATGTGCTGTATAAACTATCTAAACTTTAGATAAGCTATATAGACAAGTTACTTGTTATAGTTAGTTTTTCATCTCAGATCCGCATTAAGGGTGATATTATTTTCCATACCTACTTTTTGTACTTTTTTAATTGTTTGATGCTGACATGGTACTTTGTAGAAATATTAGAAAATATCTCCTAAATAAAAAACTCTGGAGATGAGTCAATTGATTTAGACCGAGGTAAAGTAAAAAAAACAAAAAACTTTTCTTAAAGTGATATGAAACATACAGTAAATTTCATATCTGGTCTAAAACATTAAACACCGCATAAAAAATGGGGGGAGGGATATGGCTGTTTTTCAAGGTATTTAAAAGGTTAATACTTAATTACAAGACAATCCATTGCCTTCCAGTTACTTTATACTTCTTTATATTATTCTTTATACTATACTATACTACTTTATTCTTTATTCTATACTTTATACTATTCTTTTTTATTAGTAATATTTCTATTACTTTTCTGGTGTGTTAGAGCAAAAGTGCTATTATGGGTTTCATACCACTATGAAGGGACCCTGATGTGTTGTGTATCATGATTATATAAACACGTGTATGCAAAAAAATACAAGGAACAAGAAAACCTCACATCCCAAATTAAGGATTTCAAAATAATGTAATTTCATAATATAGGTTTATTTGATGCATGCAAAAAATAAAAACACTTAAAAAAACAACGGGGCTGTCTGCTACTAGCGTCTGCCATAGAGGGCTGTCTGCAACTGGGGACTGCCCTAGGGTGCTACCGTTATTGGGGCCTGCCATATTATGTTGTCTGCTACTAGGATTTGCCATACAGGGCTGTCTGCTACAGGGGTATGTCATATTGTGCTGTCTGTTACTGGGGTCTGCCATAGGGTGCTGTTACTGGGATCTGACATATTGGGCTGTCTGTTACTGCGGTCTGCCATATTGTCATTTCTGTTACTGAGGTCTTGCCATATTGTGCTGTCTGTTACTGGGGTCCGCCATAGGGTTCTGTTACTGGGATCTGACATATTGTGCTGTCTGTTACTGGGGTCTGAGATATTGTGCAGTCTGTTACTGGGGTTTGCCATAGGGGGCTGTCTGTTACTGGGGTCTGTCATATTGTACTGTCTGTTACTGGGGTCTACCATATTGTGCTGTCTGTTACTGGGGTCTGCCATAGGGGGCTGTCTGTTACTGGGGTCTGCCATAGGGGGCTATCTGTTACTGGAGTCTGCCATATTGTGCAGTCTGTTACTGGGGTTTTCCATAGGGGGCTGTCTGTTACTGGGGTTTGCCATAGGGGGCTATCTGTTACTGGAGTCTGTCATAGTGTACTGTCTGTTACTGGGGTCTGCCATAGTGTACTGTCTGTTACTGGGGTCTACCATATTGTGCTGTCTGTTACTGGGGTCTGCCATAGGGGGCTTTCTGTTACTGGGGTCTACCATATTGTGGGGTCTGCAATAAGGGACTGTCTGTTACGAGCCAAAAATCAGGCTTGCTATTAATCTATGCAATGATAAAAGCTACACTGAAGGAATTCTCTTTTTTTCCTTTCTCTAACAATGACAGAATTTTGCTTTAATACACTCAATGTGACCAGTTTGACTCAAATTTTCAATAACGGAGTTAAGGAAAAGTGAAGCAGTTAATGGATGGAGATTGCAGAGGTGCTTGTTACTCCAGAAAGAGATTTTCTGACATGCTGGAAAATGTCTGCACATCCTCAAGCTTGTCTCTATTTCTGAAGAAGAGAAAGGAGCAGAGCTCTCAATGTGCTTGTGCCCAGTCCATCTGCTGATCAAACTCATAAGATCTCAGCAGGTCTCAGAGATATAGGAGTCAATCAAGAACAGGCAGATGTCTGATCCCGGCGAGACATCTGCCCATCTGTGGGCAACCTTAGAGACTCCGGCCCCTCTGGCGAATGTCACATCTTACAGATTGTCAGGAAGCATCTGCTGTAGCGGTCAGGATCTCTTAGAATGCAGACTACAGAGAGAAGAGATTTTTGATGAGTACATAGTGTTCAAAGCTCAAAAAGTACATGAAAATGAATGAATGAATAACTATAAGAGAAAAAAAACAAGAACAAAATCAATCATATTTCTTTTAATGCTACAAAAATATATCTATATTTTACAAATGCAGTCAGACTTCAGTCAGAGCAGCTGATCTGCATGCTTGTTCAGGGCCTATGGATAAAACAGGGCCGGTTCTAGACATTTTGCTGCCTGAGGCAAACTTTTCAGTATGCGCCTTCCCTCCTGATTTGGAAAGTTTGCACAGCCCCTGACAATTTGCACTGCATGTTACCTTACTCACTGTCAGACTCCTCACACAGCACAACAAGCTGCTTTTCTCCAGTGATGACCTCTTCACCTCGCTCTCCTCTCGCTTCTCCTCCTACTCTGACTGCATGCTATAAGTATAAACACAGTTAAAACACACTGCCCCTGTAATTCTGATGAAAATGTTTCACCTTGCTTCATGAGAGACCCGGCCCTGGGCTAAAAGCCTGTTTAAAAGTAAATAAATAAGGTAGCCTCAATATCGCTCTCAGTTCAGGTGCCTTTTAATACTACAGATGTATGTATTGGAGAAGATATATGTTTGACATAAGGGTCTGCTCACATAAACAGCAGTTCAGCATTATAAAGCAGTTAATTTGGGTGCCTGGGTAAAATAAGCGCTGCCATAGGTGCCTATGTTGATTGCGATTAGCTGCTATGCAAACTGCAGATACAAATAGAGGGCACAAAGCAGCAGTTTGCATAGTGGGCGGCCCTAGCGCTCAGTATTTCATTGTGCATTCACCTGTAATAGCCATTAACATAGACACCTATGGCGGTGCCCATATTATTGGATAGGGTTAGGTATCGCTGGGAAGGGGGGTCTTGGGGTTGGGATCGCCAGAGGGTCTTAGGGTCAGGCATTTCATGGGGGGAATCTTAGGGATAGGCATCTGTGATGGGGTTCTTAAAGGAGTCATCAGACAAAGTAAAGGATAGCTGATTTACTTACCTGGGGCTTTCTCCAGCCCCTTGCCTGCGCAGTACGCTGCGAACAATGTGGGCTTGATTGACAGCGGCTCTTCACGCAGGCACAGTAAGGACGACCTCGAGGTCGGCCTCTGCAGCATGCGGGGATCGCGGGCCAGCGGCTGCGAATGAAGCTGTCAGCGTGGGACAGACAGCTGCAAGACGCTGGAGAAAGCCCCATGTAAGTAAATTGGCTTTCCTTTAATTTGCCTATTGACTCCATCTGCAGGGGGCCTTGTAGTTAGGCATTGGCGCGGGGGGGGGGGGGCATAAGGTTAGACAATGGTGGGAGGGCCCTCAGGGTTAGGCATCCAGAGGGATGTAAGAGTAAGGTGAAGTTAGATCATAGTAAAATATTAGTAAAATATTAGTAAATATATTTTACTATAAGGATTAAATAGTTGAATATCTGTAATTTGACCAATATTCCACTAGCGGCTTTCTCTTTAGCCCAAATTAACACAAAGCAGCTTACTGCTAAAAATAAAGAGAACACATACAGAGTCCGAAAACATGCTGCAGGCTGTACGATATTTTTCTGCACACGCAACGCAAATAAGTTGCACACAATGTGAACCACCCCTTGATGTATGGCTGTGCGTTGGTTTGCATTTCACGATATGGAAAAATACACACAAAGTTTAGTAAATGTGAACACTGCCTAAAAGCATCACACTGTGGCAAAAAATGCAGGCAAGGTTGCTATGCATAGCAAGCAGCAATGCAGCAGTCTCTCACTTCCTGTGGTCAGGTCCTGAGACTTTTGCAGGTAGTCACATATTCGGGTAGCACAGTGGCCTAGTGGTTAGTACGTTTGGCTCCCACCATTTGAGTTCCAGATTCTTGGCTTCGGTTTCCTGCCACCTTCCAAAAACACAGTGGCGGGATAATGTGTGTGTGTGAATTTGGCCCTAGTCTGTAGTAAGGATGTTATGTCGGAAGCCCTGCTGTGAGACAGACAGTAATGTGAACTGTTTATTTGGCAAAGCTCTGCAGATAATCCGTCATGTTGCATAAATGTATAACAGTATAATAATACATACATGCACAACACCTGAGCACTGCTTGCTTCTGGCTGTGCTTAGCTGGAAATCAGGTGACACCACCAACGTGCTGTCAGTGGGCTCTGTGAACTGTATGAATCAGCATCACTCCTACAAGATAATCTTTACCAACACAGGAGGAGGAGAACAGATCTCCATAGAATCTGCTGCTTTGTCACTGGATCCATTTTCCAGATCAAGGGTTAAAAAAATATATATAATAAATATATATAAATAATGCTTTCTCAACCAATAGCAGACTAAAAAAGGCAACATTAAAATGTAAAACAGTCCTAGCTAAAGTAACCTTAAAGAGAAGCTCCAACCAAGAATTTAACTTTATCCCAATCAGTAGCTGATACCCCCTTTTACATAAGAAATCTATTGCTTTTCACAAACAGACCATCAGGGGGCGCTGTATGACTGATATTGTGGTGAAACCCCTCCCACAAGAAGCTCTGAGGACCGCGGTACTTTTGACAGTTTGCCACAATGTAACAAGGTTCACAGACAGGAAATAGATGTTTACAGCTGTCTCCAACAGCCAAAACAGCTAGGAGCAGCTACATAACCTGCCCACAGTAAAAATGTCACCATGTAATAAATGTCAGAATGTAAATCGGGGAGACTAAAGATTTTACAATGAGCAAACACTGACTAAATCATTTATCCATAATTATTGTAAAAATAAAGCACTTTTTGTATTACATTATTTTCACTGGAGTTCCTCTTTAACTACTTGTAAAATTTCCCTTGATGATAAAGTGCTAACCCTTAGTTCATCACCAGAATAGGAGCATATGTCCTAAATAAGTTTTTAAAGCGCACCTGAAGATTGAAAAACCAAAAAAAGTTTTTCACTTACCTGGCGCTTCTGCCAGCCCCCTGCAGGTGCCCTGTGCCCGCAATGTTAGCAAACGATCCCCCGCCGCGGCTCTGTTTCTTCACCGCTCACTTACCATCTAATGGCCACTGTGCCTGCGAGGCCCTTGCCACGCGCATCCTCGCTCCCACTCTTGTCGCCAGGAGCATCCTGCACAGGCCCAGTACAAGAAAAGCTCTACTGCAACTGTGCAGGAAAGGATGCTCGCGGCAAGAGCCTCGCAGGCGCAGTGGATGGCGACTGCAGAAAGTAAAAGTGAGCCATGGCAGGGGACCGGAGGATATTATGGTAACGGCGTGGGCACAGGGCGACTGCAGGGAGCTGGCAGAAGCCCCAGCCCAGGTAAGTGAAACTCATTTTTTTTTAATGTTCAGGTTTTTGATTGTCTAAGGCAACAAGTCTGCTTTTAGGATTGACATGGTAGACCTTTAGACAAGAAATCCTCAGTATATTGATGGAAACAAGTGTTAGACGGCAGCAGAATCTACGCAAACATTTTACAAATGATGCTTCACCCATTCGCACGTGAATAATCTTTCCCAAAAGTTTGAGTTTAACATTGAAGTCAATGTCCGCCAACCTTAGTAGTTATTAGCAAAGCCCCCATAAATGCTAGAATCACCAAATTTGTGTTAAGAAGAATAGTGGGAACAAGTGGAAACGTGTTGTTGGACGCCTTCCCCCAGTAGTTACCAAGCAGGTTTTAATAGATGTAAAGATACGTCCAGGAGGTCATGTGTGCTCCCGCACGCTCCTGCGGCCTATCACACGCATGCACGCTCGCTCCCGGCCGCTGCAGGTTTGAGAGACAGGAAGAATTGGGGGAGCACCTGGAACCTCTCACTCCCCCTCCACGCACCGAGGAGAACATCACGAGCCCAACCCCCTCCCCAGCGGTGGGAGAGGCTGATGTCCTGCAACTCCTGTCAACACTAAACATCAGGAAAGCCCCCGGCCCTGATGGCGTGACTCCAGCCTGCCTGAAAACTTGCACCAGGCAACTCGCTCCCATCCTCTCCTCCATTTTCACCAAGTCACTAAGGGACTGAAAGGTCCCCGCCTGCTTCAAGAGGTCGATCATCATCCCGGTCCCTAAGAAACAGGGAGTTTCCGAGCTTAACAACTTCAGACCAGTGGCCCTCACGTCTGTCATAATGAAAACCCTGGAGCGAGCAGTTCTATCCAACCTCAAACTCTCCACCTTGCCCCTTCTAGATCATTATCAGTTCGCGTATAGGGCAAACAGGTCCACTGACGACGCAGTAAACATCTGCCTTGAATCTATCTATGACCACCTGGATAGACCAGACACGTACGCCAGAATCCTACTCTTGGACTTCAGCTCGGCGTTCAATACCATCTGCCCACCCATTCTGCAGGAAGAACTAGCGGCACTGGGAGTGCACCCAAGCCTACGACTCTGGATCACAGACTTTCTCACCAACAGGACCCAAGTCGTCAGGCTGGGGGACATTAAATCACGAAGTATGACCACAAACACAGGTGCACCTCAAGGATGTGTCCTGTCTCCACTGCTGTTCTCCCTTTACACAAACAGATGCAGATCCAGGGCGGACTCAGTTAAGGTCATCAAGTTCGCCGATGATACTACTATCATTGGACTTGTCACCAAGAACAATATCCAGGAGTACTGTCAGCAGGTGGAGAGAATCTCCCTCTGGTGCAAGGAGAACAGGCTGGTGCTAAACACTGCAAAAACCATCAAGCTAATTGTCGACTTCAGAAGGTCCGCTTCCACCCCACCCCAATTCACATCGATGGTACGGAGGTGGCAAGAGTACCCTGCGCTTGCCTCCTGGGCACCACAATCTCCAGTGACCTCACCTGGAGGCCCAACATCACCGCGATACAGAGAAAAGCCCAGCAGAGACTGTACTTCCTCCGCCAGCTGAGGAAGTTTGGCATGACCCAAGAGATTCTGACCAACTTCTACTCCGCTACCATTGAGTCGATCCTCTGCTCATCCATTCTGGGCTGGTACGCTGGTGCAACCGCCAGCAACAGGCACTCACTTCAGAGGGTCATCAGGGCGGCGGAGAGGGTCATTGGGAGACCTCTCCCCTCACTTGCCCTCCTACACAACAAAAGACTGAGATCGAGGGCCCTGAAGATCGCTAACGACCCCTCTCACCCGGGCCACTGCTACTTTAGTCCGATGCCACTGGGACAAAGGCTTTGGGCCATCTCCACAAAGACGGCTAGGCATAGTAATTCCTTCTTTCCCTCAGCCGTCAGCCTCCTGAACTCCCTCAACATACTCCCCACCAGGGCACCCCCATGCAATATAGAACTGTCACGGACAGAGCCAACTGCTGCTCTGGTATGAAATCTGTAAACACAAATGTAATGTACAATGTAAATGCAACTGAAAAGCAAATGTAAACGTCAGCTACTGACATGTGTAATTGTAATTGTAATTGTAACCGTCTGCTACTGACATGTGTAAGTGTAAATTTTTCTGTTCCTCCCTTCTGAGCCAAATGTACTGTGCCAAACCCAATTCCGGGCATGACCCAGTCATGCTTGGCGAAATAAACGATTCCTGATTCCTGATTCCTGAATTGTTAGCCCAGGAATCAATGAATCGGGCCATGGTGCCCGATCACTGATTCCTCTCCCCCACAGAAAAAAAGCGACAGCTTCTCTCGGAAGCCTTGCTTTTTCTGCCTCCTACGTTCCCCTAAGCGTACATGTTACACTTAGAGTGACGTCATGTAAACAAACCTAAGGTTGCCATCTTGTGGCCAAAAAGTACAACTGCATCTACATTAACAAAAAAAATAAAATAAACATATATTTACATTAAAAAAAATTACTTTTTACATCCCACCCTTCCAAAAATACCCAAATAAAATGTTTAATTATAATTAAAAAAAACCACATAAATATTTAAGGGTAAATTTAATATCTAAGGGTCTAAACTTTTTAAATATCTATGTAAAAATGAAATATTTCTAATTTTTTTTTAGATTATAAGCTTGTAAATAGTGATGACTGCAAAACAGAAAAAATGCACTTTTATTTCCAAATAAAATATTGTCGCGATACATTGTGATAGGGACATAATTTAAACGGTGTAAAAACCAAGACAAATGGGCAAATACAATATGTGGGTTTTAATTATAAAGGCATGTATTATTTTAAAACTATAATGGCCGAAAACTGAGAAATAATGAATTTTTTCAGTTTTTTTCTTATTCTTACTGTTAAAATGCATTTACAGTAAGGTAGCTCTTAGCAAAATGTACCACCCAAAGAAAGCCTAATTGGTGGCGGAAAAAACAAGATATAGATCAATTCATTGTGATAAGTAATGATAAAGTTATAGGCTAATGAATGGGAGGTGAACATTGCTCGGATGCATAAAGTAAAAAACGACTGAGGGCTGAAGTGGTTAAAGACTCATTTTAGGCCATCCAAACAAATTATCGGTACTAGCTTAGTAACTAAAGTGCTCCAATGTCATCAAATGAAGCTTCTATAGCTAAAAATTAATTTTAAAAATTCAGTCCCCTTTGAGCACAGCTGCTGCTGCTTGGCTTGCTATCTCCTTGCTGCTCTTTAGACTGCAAAGGGTGATGCACAGACAAAAACTCTGTAAGAAGTCTGGATTGCAGCATGCAACCCTGACAGTTTGGGCTGCAGAAAAGTGGGCGATAACAGTGATCCTAATCAGGTCCTTCTAAGTAATATTTTTGTTTAGTATTTACATAGCACCAACATTTTCTACAGTGCTTTACAGAGTATACTGTATATAGACTTGTTACTAAGTGTCCTTCAGAAGAGCTCACAATCTGAACCCTACAATAGTCATATGCCTATCGTAGTTTAGGGCCAATTTAGGAGGAAGCCAATTTACTTACCCGCATGGTTTTGGACTGTAGGAGGGATTGAATTATGCTTCATTTCTCTATGGAAGGGTATGGCAAGCTAAGGAAAAGTTCACTGTTCATTTGTATGAGGTATGATTTCATCTCTGGTCCGGTTTAATACAAATGTTTTACATTTCTATCTGATCACATCTGCAATAATGAGAAATCACTGGTACATGAAGACAGACCGTGCACTGTTCCTATAGTTGCTTTATTCCTTACATTGGCCACAGTACAAATGAAAACATGTCCATATCAGTGACAGACAGGCATATAGATCAAACCTGAGTCTATAGGTTCATGCAGGGAAGGGTGTGGGAAAGGTGACCAGGGGATGGTAGGACGGCACATTGTATTTGTATTAAACCGGTCTGGTTTAATACAAATATTTTACATTTCTGATTCTGACCACATCTGCAATAATGAGAAATCACAACACAGTCTGTGTCATTACTATTCTGCCCTGACATTTAAATGATAATAATGCGTCTGTCTTTCCTTTGTCTCTTCTTTTGAGTGGCAGTTTTTAGATCTCTTTGCCAAGTTGTTTTACAGAGATAATTCCAGTGTGTATTCTAATCACTCTCAGCAGATCGCTTGGTTGCTCCGCAGGTGGGGAAGGTTCAGAAAGTATAACCCCCCCCAAAAAAAATCTATCTTTCCTATGAACTCCCTGACATTAGATTGACTTAATGATTCCTAGGGGAAATTCTATTAAGAACAGTGAGATTCTATCTGCATATAGTGACTGGAGGAAGAGGGTTTAGGAAATAATAATCATCTGTGATAGTTTACTTAACTTGTTTCTAAGTTTTGTTTTGTTTTTATAAAGCTGTAGGTGCCCATAAAATTATTGATTTTCTCCAACAGATTTAATCACTGTGGCTGAATCTGCTACATATCGATGTCCTTACATCTCCACTTAATCATTAAAGCGGTTTAAAACTCTGACAACATTTTCAACAAAAATGTGTTTTCCTACTTTTTATAACCCATACAATTATCATATTTGCTTTTGTGCACAAGTATTATTATTAATTTAGACATTATGACTTCCCAAAGCTCAGTTAATTTATTTTTAAAGCTGCTGGTGCATTTTGTTTATAACTGTTGTCATTCTGTTGTAAATGCTGCCAGCAGTTATTTCTGATCTGTTTTTCACTTCCGCACTCATCAGCTGAAGTCCTGCACAGCCAGAGAATGTTTACATAAATGTATCAAGTAATAATGTGTATACAAGATAAGATTATAAGCAGTTCGGATGCAGGTTCTCCCTGCAGAAGAAAGAGTCAGCCCTGTGATGTAACCCTTTGAATGCTGTTTTACTAAAAAAAAACATTGTGTTAGTATATTATATGCTGTAAATAATCTTTTAGAGCAAAGAAGAAATTCTGGGTTATATTCAGTTTTAATAGAGAGGCGCTCAATGCTTTTGGCTAATCTAAACGCTTTTACTGGCCTGAGGAAGTGGGCAAGACCCACAAAACCCATTGCCTGTGCTAAAAAAAATGTTTTTCTCATGTAAGTCATTATTGAGGTAGGCCACCTCTTTGTTTCATATTTTAAGTGTTTTTAACCTTATCTACCTCTGTTTTATCTACTTCTGGGTGCCTCTTCTCTCTATTTTTGCAGATGGAAGGATTTCATTTGAAAGTGGACAGGGTGGGTGCACAGCTCAAGCACTATAAACTGATCACTACTCTAGAGAAGCACAAGACCATTGGTCTGTTGCAGAATGCATGCCTCTTGGTTTTGTACTTCTCATTTCAACATGAAACTTCTTTCACACACTAGCCCTAATCTGAATCATAATTATAGTCCTATTAAACTTTTTAGACGGCGGTATAACTTTTCATGGCTGTTAATGTAGAATCCCATATTCATTACTGTTCAAGCGTAGCGGAATAAGGCAACAGGGACAATGTAATAGTTTATGAATTTTTATCAACCTTTTTACTGCACTTATAGCCTGTCCGAGAGATCTCCGCAGAGGCTTCTTAAGTACCTGCCGGAACATATCTTTCTATAAAATATTGATACTTTAATTACATTTATACGCCAAAATATTGTTGTATTCAATACTTCAAAATCTAATGCCGCTTCCCTTCTCTGACATTTTCTCATTAAAAATAAACGAGTGCTGTGGAGTATTTGGATTACATTAAGGTCAGTTTGTAACGATGCCAGCATAGCCTCTAGCCGCGCGCCCGACCTGCAAATCGACGGCTGTGTTGGCATATTTAATAGGACAGGCAAAAGGCAATCATTACACATGATACATTGGCAGTCCCAAAGTATTAAAGAGGACCGGTCACAATTAGGTCATTGTAATCATCTAAAGGCATACCCTGAAATTGTTTTAAAACTCAAATCTTAAAAGTCCCAGTTCAGGCACAGATTTATTTATGTGCATTTAATAGGTCATTATTTGAAATTAATAATGTCAAGAACGTTGTATTCACAGAGGCTCATTGCCCCTTCAGTGACCAATGGCTGTCTTTCCTACCCAGTTAGCCTGTAACTCTTAACGCTCCCTTCACACATTGGCCTCAATTCTGGTAGCTGTGTGAGGTAAATATTTTTTTGTAGGTAAAATACCTCATGAGGTATTTTCCTCTTTTTTTTTAGGAATTCTGAAAGATTTTTCTCCATTTCCGAACATGAGGTAAAACGTGTGGTAAAACATGAGGTAGATGCATAAAGTGAGGTAAAACATGAGGTATTTCAGCGGTAAGCATGCAGTTAATAAATAATAGTAGTCTTTAATTGTCTTCCATAAGTTAGAATAGTCTTTGGAAGATGTTTTTTTTTTAGGGGGGAAGGTGTATTTGATTATGTAGCAACCTATGAAAAGTATATTTATAGGCATCCCTTATAAAAAAAATCCAGTAAATATTTGGAGTTGTATTTCTACTATTCTTTTCTATTACACAGCCTGAATAGGAACAACACTAAAACATCAATAGGAACTCTGCTAAAAACTGCAAAATGCATACAAATTGACTTTACCTCCAGGTACAGGCAGATCTTAGAATGATTGGTAAAATATGTGTTAACATGCTCCCTAATTTCCATGAGAATAGCTTTTTTCGATAAATTACCTCATGAATTACCTCATAATTTACCTCATGAGGTAAAACATGACTAAAACCTACTGCAATTGCTAAATATCATTACCTCATGAGGTAAATTACATCACATGAGGTAATTTGTTTGATAACCCTACCAGAATTGAGGCCATTGGGCGGCACATCACGACACTCTCCCCTGCCACAGCTTATCGCAATGGCCATTACTCTCTATGAGACTGGCCACAGTACCCGTAGTATGACGCTATGTTAGGGAAATGCTTCAATAGACACAGAGGCAACACAGACTCTGCAGTGCATTGTCGAGTGGTACGCGCATCACAGCTTGCGCACAATTGCATAATGCGCAGAACTTAAAAAATCCAGTGACTTACTTCCTGTCCAGCAGGGAGCACAGCACTGCGTGGGTGGCACAATCTACTGCTGGGTGTATTAATACAAAACGGTGCGGTGCGATTGTTCTGCCAAAGGACAAACATTGAAAATAGCCTAAAGCAACATACAGACCTATCTGAAACTATATTTTATGAGTAGTGATGATCATAATATGCTAATTTCACGGAAAAACTTCATGTCAAATTTCACAGTTACAATTGCACATAGTTACAGTTTCAAAACAGAATTGATTTTTCATAATCTATTTTTAAATGTCATGTGACATGAAATAACAGATGCGGCAGTTGTTGATTTTTCATGTAAATTGCAGGAACATGGTAGCGCAAATCAAAATGGTTAGGGTGAATAAGAAGAACAGTGGAATTAGGACAAAAAAAAACAATTTTCAAAAAGACTGTAGTTTTGGAGAAAATACGATTTTGAAAAATAAACTGTAAACTCTGTGCGCACACGCTGCACACGCTGCACACTTCCACCCCCACCGGAACTTGCTCTCTACATATATACAGTACAAATGTCCCTGCCCTGTCTCTGTGTCAGTGCTTTTGCGCTACTGCGTATGTCAAGCACCGACAGCCGTTGGGACAGGACGCAGGGCAGGCAGGTGTGGTGGCTGAGCGGGCGGGCTGCTACGCACTGCGGTTGCATGCACGCGGCTGTCGATTGCGCGTGGGCCTGTGCAGTGGCCGGCCGAGTGGGTGGGTAGGAGCGCGTGCGGCGGGCGTGAGCGCGCACGCGTTGGTGATAGACCTAGAGCCTGTTTTCAAACGGGTTTAGGTCAGCTAGTAGTATTTACTATACTATATAGTATATGTCAGTATTTCTCTTCTCTTGGGGAAGGATCTTATGATAAAACGTATGCATATAGAATAAGCCCCAGGAAGTGGTGTATGTATGTATGTTCTACCCACATCACCACCACAACAATTTACAAGCTGAATGGATGCTCAGAGAGTTGGTAGCCCACGAACTGAAGTTTGCCAAGCAGGTGATGGCTTTACTGCTTCTATGGAGGCATTTGTGAGGGCATGGCTAATAGTGGTTAACCACTTGAGGACCACAGTGCTAACCCCCCTAAAAACCAGGCTGTTTTTCTGTAATTGGCCACTGCAGCTTTAAGGCCAAGCTGCAGGGCCGCACAACACAGCAGAGGAGTGATCCCTCCCCCCATTTTCCCACCACCAAAAGAGCTCTCTGTTGGTGGGGTCTTAAGGTAGTTAAACAGGAACGGAAATGAAAATAATGTAATAAATAAAATTGCTTAATTTCTTTTTACAATATTCAGTTATAAATTATTTAGTCAGTGATTGCCCACTGTAAAATCTTTCCTCCCCTGATTTACGTTCTGAAGTTTATACAGGTGGCAACATTTTTAGTCCTGCCAGGTGATCTCTTTGTAACTAAGTGTTCTATGCGCCGAGGGAGATATTGCTTGCTTGGCAGTTGGAAATAGCCATTATTTCCCACAATACAACAAGGTTCACAGACAGGAAACTGTCAGGGCCATGGCCCTACATCACTCTGTGGGAGGGGTTTCACCACAATATCATCCATGCAGATGTCCCTATGGATCTATTAGAGAAAAAGACTTCCCTTTGAAAAATAAAAAGAGACTTCCCTTTGAAAAGGCGGCATCGGCTATTGATTGGGATAAAGTTCAGTTCAGTTCCTCTAACATCTACATTCTGTAATATAAAACTGCTGTGATCCCTGTTGTAAGAAGATTGCTTTCTCTTTCAATGATTAATAGCCAGATTTGTAAACTAAAATAATATTTATGCAACCTTTTATATCTCTTAATATGTCAGGTGAATAAGTAAACATTACATCTGTTTCAATATCATTACTAAAAGGACTTGTAGTTAATTAAAAATCTGTAGTGTGCAGAGAAATTAGCATATTGCTATTATACATGGCTGATGAATGAGACCTTTAAGTCATTGGAGCACTGGCTAATCAGGCTTTACCTGAGAGCGATGGCACACATGTTGTGAGTCATTCTCCAGCAGCATAAATAGAGGGAGCAGATGCTCATTATGTTCTCTTGCCATGTTGCTGTAATGTATGTAATGAGACCTACAAAGCGGAGCCTTCTGTAACAAAAAGAGGAAAATGAGAGAACACAGAGCATGATGGGAGGTTTTTTTTAAAGGTGATTCACTGAGCAGAAGAGCAAAATGTATCTGTGAAGCCACAAAAAAGAAGGAAGGCAGGCACTCAGTGAGGACAGTGGACGTTATAGCAGCTGTATGTAAGTAATAGGCTCCAGCAGAAGCTACATGCTCTAGACAAAAAGCAAAGCACTGCACATCTTCAAAAAAAAGGAAAAAAGCAAAAAAGTCTGGCACTGTAGCTTTAATTAGTGAGCAGCAAGTGTACAAACACGAGCAATGGGGTGAGCCTTGCTTTCTCGGAGGCTAAACGTGCACATTTAGCCTCAGAGGAAGCAAGGCTCACCCCATTGTGAAACGGTCGTAAGGCCGTGCACCCACTGGCGCCCACAGCTGCCTCCCACCTCCAGCAGACCATGATAAGTAGCATCCACATTAATGAAGTTTTCATGTTGTGATTGATGATATATCCACCACTCGTGTTTGTACACTTGCTGCTCACTAATTAAAGCTACAGTGCCAGACTTTTTTGCTTTTTTCCTTTTTTTCAAAATGTATCTGTGCTTGATTCCAAAACCCCATCCTCCATGGGCAGAACAGTATATTGCCATTTTAGTGCCCTGAGGGGCGCACATCAAAAAAGGGAACCCAGGTGGAAAAATAGATAGCAAAATATTGGTAATAAATACAGATATTTAACTACAGCTAAACCTAACCCTATTCTCACACTGAATCCTACTAGGATGCCTAACTTTAACCACACTTTACAGCTAACCTTAACCAACCCCCATAGCTAACCTTTACCACCCACCCACCCCCCCACGGCTATTCTTAACCACCCCCACGGCTAACCTAAACCACCCCCACAGATAACTTTAATGTCCACTGGCGCTCAGGGCCAGATTTAGGCCATGGCCACCTAGGCCATGGTCTAGGGCACCACAGGAGCAAGGGCACCAAAGCAGCAGGCTAAACTGTTGCAACATTTGCAAGCTTGCAAGCAGGGAGCTTAGGCGAGCACCTGACTGCGGTACTCTGCTGCCAGCCACCTGTGCTGCAGCCACCCTGCTCTCTCTGCACGTTGGCATTGTGGCCGGCAGCTATGGACTTGGGCAGCATTGCAGAGTTACAAGCGAAGGATGTGGAATAGCAGCAGCCGCCAGTCGCCCACATCTCCGCTTGTCTCCAACGTAGAAGCTTCCTCTTCCCGTCTGACTCGCTGGTAACATGCCAGCAAGTCACAAGTAAGAGATGCTGGTTGGAGGGACAGATGTACAGCAGCGGCTGATGCAGACGCAGGGAAGAGGAAGCTTCTGCGGTAAAGATGAGCGGAGAGGTGACACTGATGGATGCTGCGGTGTAAAGGCGAGTTGGCTACCTATACTGAAAGGTGGGACTGGGAAAGAGAGGGATTAAGGGAGTCATCTAGCTACCTATACTTGAGGGGAGGGGTCATAAGGCTACCTATACAAGAGGAAAAGAGGGAGGGGTCATCTGGCTACCTATACTGAAGGGGGGCGGCTGGTGACAGTAGCCTTGGGTGGTAAAGACTACAAATCCGGCCCTGCTGGCACTAAATGGCTGTCAGGCTTATGTCTGTGCCTCATACCCACCGCTGACTACCAGATGAACGTAGCCCTCATACTTGAATGGATTCCTAGAGCAAGCTATCAATGTGGTTGAAAAGCTGACTTTTTCTGGTCTTTTTTGCAACATTATATTGTCTTTTCACTAACGGTCCCTCAGATGGGGATTACAATGTAATCCCTACCATAATCATATGTCTATGTATGTATCATGTAGTGGGCCAATTTAGGGGGAAACCAATGAACTTATCTGCATGTTTTTAGGATGTGGGAGGAAACCTGAGTGCCTGAAAGGAAACCCACCCACCCAGACACGGGCAGAACATACAAACTCTCTGCAGATAGTGCCCTGGCTGGGATTTAAACCATGGATCCAGCACTGCAAGGCGAGAGTGCTAACCACTGTATAGCAGAAGTCCAGCAATTGAATATTGTAAGGCTGGTGCTCTGCTACAGTATAGCAATGTACTGGGTATCAACTACTGTATAGCCATTGCTCGGCTTGTGTAAAGGCAAGACCTGGCTATCATTCTATGTGGTGCTGATCTAAAACGGAGTACCAGCTATCATTTTCATGTGACACCAGGCAAATGCTTCGGAAGTCAGCACTCCGCTACCGTATAGCTGATTGTCATTTATAAGTCAAGACCACAGGAGATGAGTATTACCAACCAAAGATGGGAGGTAAATTTGAATTGTGTTCCTGTATGGTACACGTTCATCATCTTTGACTTCAAGAAGCAGAAGCTGTAAACTCCATAGGGACTGAATGTACTTTGCAAGTTAAACCTTTGAAGATGGGAAACTTTAGCCATTACAGACAAGCTCTTCTGCTATATATAGCTTTTTTTCCCCAAAGAAGTAACAAAAAAGGGAATTACAGCTATTTATAGATAGATTGCACATTCCAATATTTCCATTGTGAAATGGAGACATATACTGTATTACCTGACTCTGCAAATGAGAGCAGTGTGATCACAGTGTAAACACAGAAGGGCTATGCTGTGGTCCTTAATGCACAGCACTGAAGGGAGTATAACAGAAGCAGCAGAACAAATCCAAGAAGAATTATCTACTGATCTTGCCAAGCAATTTGAGCAGATGATGTTTGATGTAGCTCTGGAAGGTGAAACTCCAGGAGTTTTTACCCATGAGACAAGTACTTCTGTATTTTCTTTGTGTTCCATCATATTGGCCTATTGAATGGGAAATACATTTGTGATTGCAGGGAACACACTAACACAACAGAGTATAAGTATTAACAAGCCATATAAGCCTTAATAGTTTTTCCCATAGTACTCTCCTCCTCCCCATCTGACGTGTTTGAAAAGAATGTTGGTGACGCAGTTTTCTTTTTACCAAAATAAATATATAAAAAATGTAAATAAAAATATAATAAAATATATAAAAAAATATAGAGAACTATTACAAAAATACTAAACTTCAGGTCCATAGTATTGCTTCTTCAAAGCCCATCCATAACAATGGTCATCAGTAGTGATGATCGTAAAAACTGCTAATTACGATTGCGCAGAATTTTGCATTCAATTTTACAGTAACAGCCATAAGTAGTTATGATTGCAAGCCTTTGGGGAGGGTCCTCCACTTTATGTCTCCTGCCTGTTCACTCACCTCTATCACCGTACACCCATCCTATGGATCTGAGTGAACTCTTGAGTAAACTCAACTTCCCTAATCTCACATTACCTTGTACTCCTACTGTGCTGCGTGATCTGGTTCTTCTTGTATTCCTGTATTGTCGTATTGCTGTATGTCACCCCTAAATATTGTCTGTAACCTTAACCAATGTCCAGAGCTGCATAATATGTTGGCGCTTTATAAAGTAAATAGTAAATGATTTTAGAAATTCAATTGATTTGCATAATTAATTCATAATTGTGCATCATTTTACAATGACTTTTTTTACACTGAAAAAAAGTAAAAAAAAAACATGTCATTTTTGAGAAAATCGATTATAAAATTTCAAAAGGAAAGATGGTTTTTAATCTCGGTAAAATTACATTTTACTGTGGTACACTTTAAAGTGAATAGGAACCGCATTTTTTAAAAAATGAAGTAAATACTTACCTAAGGAGAGGTGAGGCTCTTGGTCATATAGAGCCTTCTGTCTCCTCTCTCGGTGCTCTCTATCCTGTGCTGGCTCCCCCTGTTTCAATCTCCCATCAAAAGGGTATTTGGAAGTCTTCGGGAGCCGTGTCCTCCCCAAGACGTGCGGTTCCATACTGCACAGACGTGAGCGTGCAAAAGAGCGTGCTTGCGCAGGTGAAGTACAGGGAGCCCTTCTTCAGGAGCACTCGGGCTCCCTGAAGACTTCTGAAGCCTCCTTCGGCCGGGTAAAGCAGTATTTGATTAATTTAGTCAAATACTGCTACCGGGCGAGCCAGCAGCGGAACGAGGGGACCAGGAGAGGAGCGGGAAGGCTCTATACGACCCAAAACCTTCCCCCTCCTTGGGTAAGTATCTGTCTCATTTTTTTAAATGCGGTTCCCATTCACTTTAAAGGGAAACTAAAGTGATACTGAGGTCCCCAGTTTAACTTACCTATTGCTTCTTCCAACCCCCTATAGTCCTCCTGGTCCCTCACCATCATTCCTCTCATCTCCCTTCAGCCACTGTGCCCCTCCGAATTCTGTCTGACTCAGCCAGTATAATAGGCTAATGCTTATGGGCGGCCCCTGGCCGTGCACCTTCTCAATTGTGCTCCCTTAACTGTGAGCATTCTGAGCATGCGCAGTTGCAATTTTTCAAACTGGTCTAGAACAGAATGCAGACCATGGGATGCACTCAAGGCACTGGGGCCGCGCCTGCAGCTTTCAGATGGGCACAGCAGCTGAAGGGAAAAGAGTGGAAAGGCAGCAAGGGACCAGAACGACTACAGGTGCCTGGAAGAAGCACCAGGTAATTTAAACTGGGGACCATGGTGTCACTTTAGATTCCCTTTAAAGTGTACTGCAGCAAAATGTTGGTTTACTGAGTTTAAAAAAACATTTTTCCTTTTCAATTTTTAAAATCTATGTTCTATAAAACTACAAGGGTTTTTTGGGGGGGAAAACTACTTTTTTTTTACTTGATCCCACTATTCTCCTTAAATTGTAACTGTCGGGCATAAAATCAATTTTTAATTTTTATCTGGTAAACAAGTAATAAGGATGCTAACCAGGCAATGCAAAATTTAAAATCACTATTACTTTTCTTGTTGATAAATGATCATTCTCCAGTTTACCTGATTCTTATTTGGTACACACAAGATTTGGTACACAAAAAGGAAGTTGCAGGGCATGCTGGGTTGACCTTTTTTGCTACTCTATTTCCTCTCGGACTTAACTTATGCAGCCTGATTGGCTGAAGCCTCCTCCCCTCCTGTTTTCCCCTTCCCCATCTCTGTTCCTCTTTTATTGGCCAATATTTCTCATGCTGAGACAATGCACTTTCTATAGTGAAGGGCGGGCAAATCAGGCAGAGTAGCGTAGGGCAGGAAATGACATCAGGATTGGCTTCAAAATAGCCACACTTAAAATGGGAAATGCTAAGAAGGATTTTTTCTTTTTTTTTTTACTGTAGAAAAGTCACTAAAATCAAAACGTGGACAGTGCAATACATATGTTATGTAAGTACAACAAGTATTTATCTTCTTATATCTGTGTTGTTGTTTTTTCTGAGGTAGCATGGACAGCTCCTCTTTAACATATGTGGCAATAGGTGACTATATCATGTATAGGGGCTTTGCTATTAACTGCTAAAGTCAGCACAAAATTATGCAAAATTACGTGTAATTGCAAAAATACGATTTCTGATTATGGTTACAAACAAAATTAATAGTTTTTTCTGAAATTTCACATTACGATTTTACATCATAATTGTGAATTATTGTGTAAACTTATGATTATGCACAATTCGGGCTCATCACTATTCCACCAGCAACTCCTGTTTATTAGTCATTTTTCATTGTTAACTCTGTAGTGCCTAATTAAATAATAGTTTAAGCATGCATCTAAGAATTCGGTATCAACTCCTGAGTCTGATTGATTGGTTAATCTCAGCAACCATCAAATGACTCAGGGCATAATCCCTTTGTGATGTTTAGCAACTGATGCATTACTAAATAAATTCCTACTTACCGTGCACCCTCCTCGGGGCTCATATTTCATCTATGCAAATCGCTTAATATTGTTCTTTGGAAACAAAGTGAAGATTAAATATTTTTATTGACAAAAACTAATTGCGTAGTTGTATTATACCAACTGTTGTACTGGAGGATCTTTAGAAGGTAAGAAGATTGATAGGCTTAGCATCCTCCTAGACCGATTTCTCAAGCCGGGACGATTTAATGCACGCTGAACAGTTTACTTAATCTTCTGTAACAAATGCTGCTGGTAATTATAACCGAATGAAACAAGATGGAGGTTACAAATTAAGATGAACCATGAACACACATAGAAATTGAAAATTAAGCAGCAGGTTTTAATTTCTTCTTAAGAAATGGTTGATTTTTTTTAAGTCCTTTACTGCACTTGAAGGCAAAATTAACTTTTAAGAAAAGCAAACAGTGTGGTATCTGGCATTTTTTTTATTATACATACAGGCAAAAAGTGATAAAAAAACAAGCATGTGGAATATAGAGGTTACTAGAGTAACCATGAAACATAAATGGCTATAATCTAGAGAACTGGTGATGAAGATGTGGCAGGCTTGAAAGAAGAGTTGGGTTTTGTGGAGGACTTCAAAGGCCAGAGTCCAGGGTCCATATGCAACTAAGTTTTTCTCCTCAATTTTCTCCCAGGTGATGTTTTCCAACTTATCAATAAAATGTCTTTAAAACCAGCATCAAGCATTGTAAAATGCTTAAAAGTTATTTTAAAGAGATTATGAGCATTATCTCTGAGGAGATAATTTAGGAGAACAAGCTAATTGCATATGGCCCCAAGCCCTTTATTTAATTCACTTTTTCTTTCAAGTTTTCTCCTAGGAGATAATTTCTGATCTTATGCTTAAAATATCTTTTCAGCACTCCACAATTGAAAAATTACCAAAAAGTAGATGAAAAAGTTCTGTCAAAATTATTTTGAATATTTTATTTCTTCCTTGCTAGTTGCTTAAAATGCATTTTTATTGATAAGATGTGAACATTCACCTAGGAGAAAACTTAAGAGAGACAATGAATTGAGTAAGGACCCACAGAGAACTTGTATAATTATAGGAAAATGATCCCTTTAGGCTGCTTACACACCAAGACGTTACAGGCGCACGTTAGTCCGCCTGTAACGCTCCCCCAACGCACAGCAATGTAACACAAGTGGGCTGTTCACACAGCCCACGTTGCGTTACATGTAACGCTGCACGTTCTGTGCAAAGTGCAGCATGCTACGGCGTTGGAGCGGCTATAGCCGCGTTAGACTGTTTGCACATGCGCAGTGGGGGGCGGAGAGGAGGCGGGGAGAGCCAGATACAGTAGCCGCGCACATGGCTACTTAATATTCACTGCACTGGCGGGTGCTGATTGGCCGGCGGGACCACGTGATGCGGAGTGTCTCGCTCCGCATCACGTGGTCCCGCTGGCCAATCAGCGCCACTCTGGGAGACATTATAGGACTCGAGCCGCCTAACGCGGCTCACTCTACCGTCGGCTCTTGCAGCACCATACGTTGTGTTAGGTGCACGTTATGTGACCTTAACGTGCCACCTAATGCAACGTCTTGGTGTGCAAGAAGCCTTAAACCACAGCGATAAAAAAAAAGACTCATACAGTAGCTGTATTCATAAGAAGCACCAAATTGTGCGACAAATAAGATACAACTTAGAAACCAAATTTACATCTCTGAAATAATTAATTTTTACTTCTTGAAAAAAAAAACTTCTTGCATTTCTTGCAAGTGCATTTCTTATTTTAATGAAATATAATATATATATATATATATATATATATAATTTTAGTTTTAATCTTACGAGTGTATTTTATTTGTACTTATCCAGATATCCAGAATATATATTATAGACTTGCTTACATTATCTTCTTGTTAATGTAGGGTATCATCTTTGAGGGCTAAATTAAATATCCGGCAAGCATCATTAAAATTTCCTGCTCCATTCCTAACTTAGTCTTTTAAAAAAAAAATTAACTTAACTTTTGCTTTATGCATCAAGGAATTTCAGCTCAGTAGGCAAAGCCATGATTTTAAGTTATGGAAAAATGTGCTTTTATCGACTTGAAAGTAGAAATGAATGTCACTAGATTCTGTTCATTAACACATCAAATGTCAGAGAATATTGCAGTAAAATTGCAAATAGACCGACATATCTCAGTGCATTTCTTTTTTTTTTCTTTTTCTTTTCAGACAGGGTTTGGCTATGTAATCACATTTAATATAAAGTAGAAAAAAAAGTTGAATTCAACTGAACTTAGGGTATTATGGGCCTTTCACCACTCAACCAAGTGATATCTTCAGTTCAAATGGGCAGAAGAAAAAGCCACCATTTGCATTTGTGTGACTCACTCACTAGTTCTTCTAAGCACCACAATTAATGTCTAGGCTTTAACTGAGGCAGGCAAAATGTTCAAGAATGCTGAGACCTTCCCTGCAGAGATAGCCCTTATATGTTTGGCCATGCATTTACTCAGGGATTGTTTCATCCCTCTCTACTACTTAGACACAGACAAGACACACAACATTGATATTGCACTTTTCTCCTGGCAAACGCAAAGCACCAGAGCTGCAGCCACTAGAACATGCTCAGTAGGCAGTAGCAGTGTTAGATAGTATCAGTTTCAGAAAAGATGACAAAAAGATCGGCACAAGATGAAAACTGGACAGCCTCAGGGGGTTGGATGACTCACTGAGCCTCCAGACACACCATACAGTCTCAAAGAAGAGAAAAGTTCCATGCACCAGATGAGCTGCAAAAAGGTTCTCACCACTTTATTTCATCCCCTGAGTAACGGACACAAAAAGGTGCAATGGCGGCCTGACAGCTATTTTATGAGCTACGCTTGCTTTCTCAGGGACCACACGCACCTTTTTGTGTCCATTATTCAGGGGATTAAATAAAGTGGTGAGAATCTTTTTACAGCTCATCTGGTGCCTGGAACATTTCCTCTTCTTTGAAACTATTGCAGTGTTAGGGAGTCTTGCTCAAGGTCTCCTCACTGAATAGCTGCAGGCTTACTGAACAGGCAGAACTCTTAACCAGTACACTATCCAGCCACTGACTAGGGTCTGTTTCCACTGTGTACAAATATGCAGCATTTTCCTCCATCTGTTTGCCTATTCCATCAATAGTAGTGGAAAAGTAGTGGTAGGCAGCACCCAACCATCAAAGTGCGACATGCTTGTGGTCGATGTCCCTCTGTCTCCAGGAACAGCAAGCAGTGAATCAAAGAGAAGAGACTCATCACCATCTTCAAGTGTATTTCAAGCTCTTTCTTTATTTAAAGCATAGTGCTTTAAATAAAGAAAGAGCTTGAAATACACTTGAAGACGGTGCTGGGTCTCTTCTCTTGGATTCACCTATTCCATCAATAGCATTCCACCCAAATCACATCCTGGTGCGATCCTGGACGGCATTCAGTTTCTGGCCGGCATGCAGCAGTTTTTTGTAATATGTATCTGAATCCCTATAGCCAATTAGCCATGCATGATGCGGCTATAGCGATTTGGCTGCTGCTTCGCATTGGCACGGGTGTCATGTTCAATTCAGAAATGGGCATGGCACCCAGTGAAAATAAACCTTAAACTAGACAAGTCCTTTCATTTATGAATCAGGCCCATCATCTGTCTTAATTATATGCCTGACTTAATTCATTATTTATCTCTCCTTATTTGTCTTAACTCATGATTTATCTATTTTTTCTGACTTAATGCATGCATTATGTCTCCTTATTTGTCTTGATTTTTCTGTCCTGGGAGCAGGGGTGCAGCTAAGGTTTTTGTGGCCCCAAGCGGACTGTAGGGAGTGGCCCTATTCTGCTTTCGCGCGCCGCGGCGAAAAATGGGCGTGGCTATCCCGCATAAGTGGGTGTGGCCATGACATGTGGGTGGAGCTGGAGGGCGGATTGGGGCGGGCTGTTTGCGGGGAAAATGGATGTGGGGGTGATTAAGGCCGCGCCGAAAGATGGATTTGGCCATGACATTGTATGGGCGGAGCTTAGCCATAGCACAGCAAATATAGCCAACTATGACCATTAAATAATAAATGCAGCAACAGTTACCCCAGACACCAGAAAATAAAAACGCAATTTGTGCAACATTTCAGCAGAAAACAAACGCAATTTGTGCAACATTTCAACAGAAAACAAACAGAATTTGGGCCACATTTCAGCAGAAATGAAACGCAATTTGGGCCACATTTCAGCAGAAATCAAACGCAATTTGGGCACATTTTCAGCAGAAATCAAACGAAATTAGGGCACATTTTCAGCAGAAATCAAACGCAATTTGGGCACATTTTCAGCAGAAATCAAACGCAATTTGGGCCACATTTCAGCAGAAATCAAACGCAATTTGGGCACATTTAATCAGAAATCAAACGCAATTTGGGCACATTTTCAGCAGAAATCAAACGCAATTTGGGCCACATTTCAGCAGAAATCAAACGCAATTTGGGCACATTTTCAGCAGAAATCAAACGCAATTTGGGCCACATTTCAGCAGAAATCAAACGCAATTTGGGCACATTTTCAGCAGAAATCAAACGCAATTATGGCACATTTTCAGCAGAAATCAAACTCAATTAGGGCACAGTTCAGCAGAAATCAAACGCAATTAGGGCCACATTTTCAGCAGATATCAAACGAAATTAGGGCACATTTTCAGCAGAAATCAAACGCAATTTGGGCACATTTTCAGCAGAAATCAAACGCAATTTGGGCCACATTTCAGCAGAAATCAAACGCAATTTGAGGACATTTCATCAGAAATCAAACGCAATTTGGGCACATTTTCAGCAGAAATCAAACGCAATTTGGGCCACATTTCAGCAGAAATCAAACGCAATTTGGGCACATTTTCAGCAGAAATCAAACGCAATTTGGGCCACATTTCAGCAGAAATCAAACGCAATTTGGGCACATTTTCAGCAGAAATCAAACGCAATTATGGCACATTTTCAGCAGAAATCAAACGCAATTAGGGCACAGTTCAGCAGAAATCAAACGCAATTAGGGCCACATTTTCAGCAGATATCAAACGCAATTAGGGCACATTTTCAGCAGAAATCAAACACAATTAGGGAACAGTTCAGCAGAAATCAAACACAATTAGGGCACAGTTCAGCAGAAATCAAACACTATTAGGGCACAGTCCAGCAGAAATCAAACACTATTAGGGCACAGTTCAGCAGAAATCAAACACTATTAGGGCACATTCTCAGCAGAAATCAAACACTATTAGGGCACAGTTCAGCAGAAATCAAACACTATTAGGGCACATTCTCAGCAGAAATCAAACACTATTCGGGCACATTCTCAGCAGA
The DNA here is from genome assembly GCF_040937935.1 of Hyperolius riggenbachi. Taxonomy (NCBI): domain Eukaryota; kingdom Metazoa; phylum Chordata; class Amphibia; order Anura; family Hyperoliidae; genus Hyperolius; species Hyperolius riggenbachi. The sequence goes on along the minus strand of NC_090652.1, from coordinate 259,340,577 downwards.
AATCAAACACTATTAGGGCACAGTTCAGCAGATATCAAACGCAATTAGGGCACATTTTCAGAGCTGCAAAAAGAAAAGAATTTACTCACCTGGCACTGGCAGAAGTCTTCTCTCCCCGTCTCCTCTCCTGGCCGGCTCCTCAGGCGCGCAGTTCCCACGGAGCTCCCTCCCTCCTCCAATCTCCCGCGCTGATTGAATCAGGGCTACGGGAAGATGGCCACCCGAAGCCCTGTACTGGAGACAATCTCCAGAGCAGGGCTTCGGCGGCGGCCATTTTCCGGTAGCCCTGCCCTACTCTGCTCTGCCAGCCCCGCGGGTCTGCGGGAAAACAGTGACGTCACGCCGACATCACTGAGCCGCCGAGGCCCCTACGATCTTGAGGCCCCAAGCGACCGCTTGGTTCGCTTTATGCCTCGCGGCGCCCCTGCCTGGGAGTATTCACAACAACTCTAGTAAAATGTATGTAGTCATTGCATGAACAATTCGTCTTAGACTATTTGCATAAGGAGCTATATACATTGCATCTCTGTAAATGGTATGTCCACTTACTGAACATGTACATTTTACTGAGGTTTTGTGAATATAACCCTTTGACTCATGTTCAATAAACTTTTCTCCTGAGATTTCTCCTTCAAAATAACTTTTCAGCACCCATCAACTGTAATGGCACTAAAAAAGTGGTTAAAAAAAGTCATATCAAACTTAGACCCATTTGTAATTTACTTTTTCTCCTGGGTGAGATTCTCACAACTTGTCGTCAATAAACAAGAAGTTTTTGGTACTTTTTTAATTACAAAGTGCTGAAAAGTTATTTAACCATTTGTGGTTTTTGGACTTGAGTCTTACGTCCAGATTAGTGCTTATTTAGGTTTCTGGACAAGATACTCACATCCTGCACTTATTGCAGCCGCTTTGTGATCGTACACGCTCGTGCCCATATTTTAATAGAGAAACAATCAGTAAAGTTGAAAAAAAAGGTTTTTTTTATAAGTTCATTAAAGTGACAGTGTCAAATTAAAAAAGTGTTTGTAAAATGACAATGTACACATAGGCCCATATGCAATTCGTTTTATCTCTTTAGTTTTCTCCTAGGTGATATTTTTAAACTTGTAAATAAAATGCCTTTTAAATCACTAGCAAGCTAGAAAATACACAAAATAGTTTTGATAGTACTCCTTTACCTAATTTTTGGTATTTTTCCAATTGCAGATTGCTGGGAAGTTAATTTAATAGAAAATGAAAAATTATCTCCTAGGAGAAAACTCAGGTGAAAAAGTTAATTGCATATGGTCCATAATGTCTAAGTAGCTGTGTAAACATTTTCCTACTTTTCATGTTAAATATCAGAGGCAAAAGCTGTAATTCACTGTGTGTAGGTTTTAGTTACGTTTGGAATGTCTCATTTGCATAGGTGAATCTCTGCAGTCTGACATGCTAAGAACAGTGTAATATTGAAGCAGAGTTATATGAAATGCCTCTGGTGTCAGGTTTCACATACTATTACAAATGTTTATGTTGCAGATAAGATTTTTTTTCTCTGCTTTCTGCAGACAGCTCTCAGAGACAGGCAGCTGCAGTGAGAGCTTTTTCTCATACATAGGGTTAACAGACGTAGTGTGAGGAAATCCCCCCTCCTCTCATGGTTCACTGGCCCGTCAGATTTGGTGACACTGAAGTGTGAAAGGAATTTGATAACAATAAACAAAGAGATAAGTATTGAAATGTATACACCTGTACTTAACAGCACTTCCCAAACTATTCCAATCTCAATTGAAAAAAAAAAAAAAATCTGTTGACACCTGTATAGCTGCTGCTCTTTCGATCGGCTGTGATCACTAGGACCACAGTTCAGAGACCCAATGCTGTATAGATACATCACTGTGCTGTTGCCTAGTGATGCATCTGTCCAGAACTGGGGTCCCCAAACTGCACACTAGTGATTGCATCTAATTGCTACAGACACACAAGCTGGAGATAATGGTCCTCTACTTGCATAACCAGTATCGAAGTATGTTGTTTATTGTATAATTTTAATTGGGACAAGCCAACAAATACGGAAGGGTTAAAAATGAAAAAACTTGTATCTTGTATTTTCTGTATTTACGTCTATAATCTTCCCTGCAGAATGACCATAAAAATGTTGTCCCCCCCCCAAAAAAAATGATATATATATATATATATATATATATATATATATATATATATATATATATATATATATATATAACTTCGATGGCATAAGGAGTATAAAAGTTATTGCCGTTTCAATAGCGACACAGCTGAAATGCCAAAATTGTCAGGAACCTTAAGGGATAAAAGCCCCAGAACCTGAAGTGGTCTTAAAGAAGTTAAAAAATTATCTCCTAGTAGAAAACTCAGGAGAAAAAGTTAATTGCATATGGGCCTTACAGTCAGTATTTTATTGATAGCTGTGGGGGCTACATTTTTTTGGGATAAGGTGTAAAAACATTTCCCGTTAGAAAACACGGGAGAAAATGTAATTGAATAAGGGTCTTTATCTGCTAATCTCATGAAATAGCTTCCCTTACCTGTATATCTCATGAATTAACTCTCCTTATAGTTGAGATGAAAAATAATTATGGTAAGATAATTCAATAATAAAGTTTTGTAAGTCAACCCCTATGTAACAAACTGCTAGCATCCTCTGATTTTCTGTCTTTCTTAGAATGGATGCCTGTTCCTGACAATGGGATTTCTAAAGCTGCAAGACGAGGCTAATAAAGCAGGATTAATGTATCCATGATCCTTGTGCCAGATCTAGTATATTTGCCCTGGCAAAAAAGAAGATGGTTAAAGTCATGAAAAGACTGTTCACAGGGAATATCACCTAGATCATTACAAAAACCATGCCATCAAAGGTGTCATGTTTGTATATTCTGACAGTTGTTTGCTGGGCCAGCGCACTTTGGTATCTAAGCGTCAACCGCCCAACATCCAACTACAGCGGCTACCGGATCAACAAAGCAGTGATGGCTCGGAGGAACATTTCTTTTGGCAATATAAGAACTCGACCCATCAACCCTCACTCCTTTGAGTTCCTCATTAACGAGCCAGAAAAATGTGAAAACAATAGCAGCCCTTTTTTGGTTATACTGATAACTACAACCCATAAGGAATTTGACGCCAGGCAAGCTATCAGAGAAACTTGGGGTAATGAGAACAACTTCAAAGGCATCAAAATTGTCACACTTTTCCTCCTGGGCAAAAACACAGATCCAGTATTAAACAAGATGGTTGAGCAAGAAAGTCAGATATTTCATGATATTATTGTGGAAGACTTTATAGATTCTTACCATAATTTAACTCTCAAAACTTTGATGGGTATGAGATGGGTGACAACTTTCTGCTCCAAGGCTAAATACGTAATGAAAACAGACAGTGATATTTTTGTAAATATGGACAACTTAATTTTTAAACTACTAAAACCAACCACGAAGCCGAGGAGAAGGTACTTCACTGGCTACGTCATCAATGGAGGGCCGATAAGAGATGTCCGCAGTAAATGGTATATGCCTAGAGACTTGTACCCAGACAGTAATTACCCACCATTCTGTTCAGGAACTGGTTACATCTTTTCTGCTGATGTGGCGGAGCACATTTTTAAAACCTCTCTGCACACGAGACTTTTGCATCTTGAGGATGTCTATGTGGGACTTTGCTTACGAAAACTTGGAATCCACCCATTTCAAAACAGTGGCTTTAATCACTGGAAAATGGCTTACAGTTTGTGCCGCTACCGTAGAGTGATTACCGTCCATCAGATTGGCCACGAGGAGATGCACAGAATTTGGAATGATATGCAAAGTAAAAAACATCTTCGATGTTGAGTATGGAAGGTGGTTGGGCATTTTTACTTAAGAGAAACTTTATTGTACAAGGTGTAAAAACCATATTTGACACTGACTTCTACTATCTTTTTTTCTTTGTTTCTTTAGTCATTAAAGACCTGGAATGTCAGATAAATCAAGATCAGTATTATGGACATTTTTTTGTCCATTATTCAAAACATTTCAGTGTTTCTCCTGAAAACTGCTCATTTGGGAAAGTGTTTTATTATTTTTTTTCCTTCTTACATATCAGTAAATGCTTTGACGGCTTGACAATGCAGACTGTGTTCACTGGACTCAGAGGTAAAGCTATGTACAATGTATCCAATCATTGACTGCCATATTATCAAAGACTCTAAAATTGTCATTATTGTCATTATCATTGTTTGTTATTTACCGTACTTTATATCAGTGGACATGTTTGACTGTGTTAAACAAAATGTTAATTTTTAACAGTGTTTCCAATTCGAACTCCATTTCAGGTATTTACTGGTTAGGCAGTATGTACTGCTTAAATGATACCTGTCCAAAGGCAAAGCTACCTAAGGTAAGCACAGAGGTATGGTCACGCTTTATTCACTTACCTCTGTGTGTTGTCCATTCCTCTCGTCATTACGTGTGGTCCCTGTAATTACTCCTTGAAAAATCTGACTTTCGGCTAAAGTTATATTTTTAGACAATCATCAGGCTTACAAACAGGGTGGGTTTCTCTGTGTTTTCCTTCTCTCCTGTAGAAGAGTTTATGTCCTCTTTAAGAGGGAGGGACAAGGAGGGATTTGGGGAGTGATAGGATCTCCTGGAAGGGTAATAACAGAGGACATTGTCACAAGCCTGCTGATTCCTGTCTGGAAATTTGACTTTATTCAAAATTTTCAAGGAGTGATAATTACAGATACCAGGGGGAATGAGGTAAGGAATGGAAAACGTACTGAGATATTGCGGATCCAGCATGAACATGCCTCTGTGCTTACCTTAGGTGTCTTTGCCTCGGGACAGGTATACTTTACACCAACCCTGAGAAGTAGAAATTGAGCAGATGATGGAAGAAACATATACACACTACTAAAGCCTTGTTTACATTACACACGTTTGTCTGTATTTCGGCAATGCGTGCAGGAGGCAGACATGCAAGAACATCAAAAGTACATAGTCTGCACTGTCTGATGTTCACATTGCATGGGTGCATAATCATCTGCAGGTCATACGATCATCTGCACATTTGAAGATCTATCCTGGTGAATCTGATCTGCAGATGATTGTCTGTTAAACAAGGTGTGTATGAGATCTGCAGATATCATAGACTATGAATGCATTTTGCAGGAACAGATCTTTTGCAGGAACTGTGTGCAGCATCTTGCAAAGATTTTTATCTGATGGGGAGTTCAGCTCAATAGAAAAGACTGTGTAGCGTATGCTCTCATGGAAGAGGTAAAATTGGTCTGTGATGTTGCCTTTTCTAAAGACGTTTATCTCAAGTGTGTATGTAGCATAATTCTCTGTTAGCCATCTGCATTGGGTATGGTCAATGAGATGCAAATAATTCTGGGTTGATGCAAAATGATGCAGATATTGTATGCAAATATATGCAGCTTGAAATTATACCTATCAAATCCTATGGAAGTCAAAGTCAGTTGATCCATTTTCAAGTTACATAAATTTGCATTAAAATGTGCATAATCCTGCATCAACTCATAATTATTTGCATCTCATTGACTATCCCTAATCTGCTTAGATAGCATGAAGGATTTCATCTTCCAATACATGCGGATAACGGTGGATAATTTGTAAAAAACTTTCCATGATGAAAACAGAAATCAGAAATGTACTATTGAGTAATCATGGTGGCTAATTATAATGAGTATAATTAACTTAATAACATGACTGAGTGTCAGTAACCAGGCAAGCTTAGGGACTTTAGCAGTCCAGATCAGGACATAACTTTAGGCTGGGTTCACATATGACATAGCATAAAATGCTGCGTTTTATGTCATGTTTTATGTTTTGTGTGCTTTTCATTAGCGGTTTTACTGCGTTTTTGGTGCGTTTGCGATGCATTTTTCATATGTTTTGCGTGCGTTTTAATGGCTTTGCGGTTAGCATATACAAAACGCATATGCATTTTGTATGCATTTTCCATGCGTTTTTATATTTCTATTCATGCAAATCACTTGGAAGACAACATGAAGCGAAAATACAGCAAAAAAGATTTTTTTGGGGAAAAAATGCATATAGAAAACGCATGAAAAACACATGAAACATGCATACCATTGCATTCCCATTGACTTTCATTATGTGTGTTTTGGCAGAGTTCCTGCATATTATGCAACCAAAGCAAAAACAAAAGCAGCATACTGTAAATTGCAGGTCTCTGCATTTTTTTTCTGCGATTGACTAACACTGCTGCATGAAACGCAGCGTTTCACGCAACGCTAGCGTTTCTGCTGTATACATAGATGTCAGTTAGTATGCTGCATCAATAGCAATGGAGGATTGTGATGAGCACAAATTTCGCATAATCGTCATTTTGAATCGTAATTTGCAATTACAATGCAAATTTATAATGTAAAATTTCAGAAAAAATTGTAATTAATTTCGTATGAAAACATATCAATTGAATTCCCAAATGGTAATTATGCATGGCCATAATTGCAAAATTGTATGTGCAATTTACGTAAAATTTCATGTAACCGTAATTAGCAGATTACGATCAATACTAGTGCCCACCTACCAGTTCTGAAAATGGGGGGAAAGGAGAAGGAGAGCATTCCTATGACCACTCCTTTGCAGATATATCTATAAAATGCCAAAATGGATAATTGTAAGTGGGAGGACCAGGGAAGAAATAGGCCTTCTCAGTAAAATCCATCAGATTCACCTCTTTGGACACAAGGTAGGCAACAAACCTTCTGACCTAATCCCTAGAGATCCACTTTAAGTCTGGTTACTAACGTACAGAGTTTGTTAAGGTGTGCTGTTTGTGTATATAACTTACTGTTGATATTGTACCAGGGACTATTCTTTATGCTTTCTGCAATAAATATACTGTATTAAAATTACCTGGCTGACTGGCTCCTGTAGTTCAATTTCCTGTTGACACAGGAGAGCAATTATAATAGGCAGAAGAGTGTCTTGACTCATTCCACAATCCCGAACATCATCAACATGAGATAGTTAGGGAGAGGGCACCAGCCAGTGTCTCCTTGATAGCACAGATCACCTGACTCCTCTCACCTCTTCCCTTTCTGGACAAAAAAATAACTCTTTGTGGTTGGCATGATAGCTAAAGGAGATTCTCTTAATGACAAGAATCTGCCCAATTCTGCAGTCCTGGCCACAGTGGAAGCTGTTCACCCACTGGGGAACCCCCTAGCTCCTGGCAGATGCAGGCTTCTTTTAATGAACTGGGACACTTGGCTAACTTTTCTAAAGAGAATCTCTCAGAACGTACTACATCAAATAGAATGGCATAGTTGTAAAAGCCCCCTCTTCCGAAGCAGGTGGTTGCGGCGCATGGCGCTCAGTGCTGAGCGTCAATACTAGGTACCGCCATAGCAGTAATGTTATACTGCGTGGGGCGTGTAAAGGTAAATCCGGGTTTCAGCGATCGCCAGACCCTGAATTACTTCTCCCTCCGAGTTGCGACGATTCGTAGGGGGAATAGTGTTTTACGCCGCCGGGGATTTGAACGACAGCTTACCAGTGGTGTACATATACATACGCCTCTCTTTACCTAGAAAACTGAGAATGGAAACTTGGGTAGTTTAGACTTTAGAGTCCGTTCAAAGGCTGTATCCAATCTTGTATAATCATGAGTGTAAAATCATACTTTCTTTTCGGTCTATGAATCATAATTGTTAATGTTACCTTTAATCTACTGAAAATCTGTGGTGCAAAATGAGGATTGGTTTTATTTTTCCTGTATATTTGGTGGACATGAGCAGTCTGAAAACAATAAATAAGTATAAATAAATACATTATATGTTTTGAAAGATGTGTGTTAAAATAGATTTTAAAATGGACAGAAGATAAGGAAGTCTCTAATATTAAAGTGCATATAACAGAACCAGAATCATCTTTTACTTGACAACTAAGTTGGCTTTTAAGAGGAATATGACTTGGTAGTTGTTGCTTAGTAAACACATTCAATATAGCAACCAAACAGACAGTGCATGTAGAATAATCAGCACTAAAACAATGGCAGTAGTGTAACTATTGGGAAAGTAGCCACTGTGATTGAGTGGAAGTCCAGTGGGGATTGGGGGCCAGACTTCCAGACCTCTTTTTTCCCTCCTCCACTAGGCCCCCTCCCATGGTCCCCGGGCTGTAATCCTTTTTTATCAGACTCTCAGATCAGTATGGTGCTAGTGACAGTGTTCAACTCTTTCAACATCAGGTCCCTCCTGGGCTCCTGCTCTAGCAACTAGCTGCCCTCTGCCTTGATTTGAGCCATGCCAAAAGTGAGCGAGGACCTTGGCCCTTGCTGAATGGAGTTAGATTAATTGTTGAAATTTTGATTATCTTTTATTTTCCTGCAAAAATAATGAAAAAGAACGTGGCTGCATTTCCTGTGTTGCCAACAAAGTTTGTACCACACAACCTGCAGAGATTGAGCGTGCTAGGGTCGAAAGAACATATATACCGTACTTTCAAAAGAGACAAAGAAACCCTTAAGGAACAGCACCACTCAAAACGTCAAAAATATGGTGGAAAAATACAATCTCACAGTGTACAATTACAAGGCACAAGATCAAAACATTTAAAATGTATACCCATTAAAGTTCTCCATAACCATATGTACCCGATGCAATAATATATAATCTAATAATGCCACTGAAATGTTTGAATTGGTATTGTTATACACTGTTATTATTTTGTAGGTGTCTAGTACTAGGACACCCCTTTTATTTGCGCTACATTTTTTTATTTTTTGATGTTTGATCATTTACTCTTTAGATATTATTATGCATAAACTGATTGAATCTTCACGCAGTCACTGCTATTACTGAACCCAAATCCAATAGTTGCACAGGGAGCTTTTTGATCCTATGTGTGACTTCATTCTGATACATTTCAGTGGCATTGTTAGATTTTATATTATTACATCTGGTACATATGGTTATGGAGGACTTTTATGGGTTTATATTTTAAGTAGAGTTGTCTCAAACGTCCGATTTTAGGTTCGTGAACCTCGAACGCAAAAATGCAAAAACAAGTTCGCGAAGCGGCGAACTTCGCGAACCGCCATAGACTTTAATGGGCAGGCGATTCTGGCCACTAAAGTGATGGAAAAGATCTTTCAAGGGGTCTAACACCTGTAGGGGGGCATGGCGGAGTGGGATACACGCCAAAAGTCCCGGGGAAAAATCTGGATTTGACGCACAGCAGGGTTTAAGGGCAGAAGTCACATTAAGGATCATGGGAAGTCATGTGTCTAACAAGAAGCTTATTTAGCAGGAAGCATCAGCCCTTCCTAACATACATGCTGCTAGAATAGTGAAATGTATTGACAGGATAACATCATCAAGAAATTCAGAAATATTTTATAACATTTTTAACTTGAACATAATCAGAGGAGAATTGGGAATGTGTCCAAAGATTTAATTTCAGAGAAAAGGGATACTGAAAAAGAAAGACGGGATCTAGATCCCAATTAAATCTACACAGTGGCCAGAATGTAAATGTGGCCAGAGTGTTCATGGATCAGGACAGCGGCGCCACACGTTATGTGCGCAGTGCGTCTGGTACAGTGAAGCATACAGTCAGTGAAAAGTAAAGTATGCTTCACTTTTATAGTTAATGCGTGCATTTAGTGGTAACGCACTTTAGATGCCTGTTATACCTGTTATATTGCAATGCTCCCGCCGCACGGTGAATGCTGTATAGGTCGTGCATTGCAGTGCGCTAATTCACGTTACAACGTGAGACATCGCACTTAAAGCACAACTAAAGTGAAAGAAGGATATGGAACCTGCTAGATCGATTTCCTTTTAAACAGTATCAGTTGCCTGGCAGTCCTGCTGATCTCTTTGGCTACAGTAGTGTCTTAATCACACACCTGAAACAAGCATGTTGCTAATCCTGTCAGAGTTCAGTCAGGAACACCTGATCTGCATGCTTGTTCAGGGCCTATGAAAATAAATATTAGAGATAGAGCATCAGCAGGACAGCCAGGCAATATGCATTGTTTAAAAGGAAATAAATGTAGCCTCCATATCAATCTCACTTCAGATGTGCTTTAAAGGGCAACTGAAGTGAGAAGACTATGGAGGCTGCAATGTTTATTAAACAATACCGGGTGCCTGACGGCCCTGCTGGTCTATTTGTCTGCAGTAGTATCTGAATAACACCGTAAACATGTATGCAGCTAATCTGTCAGATCTGACAAGAATGTCAGAAACATCTGATCTGCTGCATGCTTGTTCAGGGGCTATGGCTGAAAGCATTAGAGGCAGATGGTCAGCAGGGCTGCCAGGCAACTGGTATTGCTTAAAAGTAAATAAACATGGCAGCCTCCATATACCTCTCTCTTCAGTTGTCCTTTAAATGAACCCCTATCAATAACATGACATACAAATAAACTCAGTGTACTACAGTCTACGTATGCCATTTTTGAGGGCTCATGCACACTGTGCAGTGCATGTCTTATTGTGCATATGTTAAATGACAGTAACTGCCTTAATATTTATGTAGATTAAATATTGCGCACACAGTGATTGCAGCATACTGAAGAACCAGGCACTCCATACAGATCTTTATTGGCACTGCAGCACACTGAAGGCAAGAGTACGAGCCCGTCATAAGTCTGTTTTATTGTTCCATTAATAATAGAAGTGACATGCTTGTATTTTAAAGAAAATGGTAAAAAATCTGTAATGCAAATGCATGCATTATTGATCAGAATCCCACTGAAACACTTTTTTACTGTCTTAACCACAATTAAATGCTTATATGTCAAATAAGAACATACTGTATAGGCAAATAAGTTAATTCTGGCACACAACTTGTTTTGTTAATTTTGCCGCTGCCATAGATAGCTTATGAATCCAAACTCCGGCAAGGCTGTGTAATCAATGTTGCGGTTCGCCTATTATGTAGCTGAACTCCAGATATCAGAAATAAATTAATTAGTAAGCACCAGATTTCATCTATTAACTTAACACCAGATCAACTGCGGTGCAGGTCTAGCCAATGACTATTATCAGCTACGATGGAGCATTATCGGCTGCAGCACTCAGCTCAACAGGCTCGTGTTAGGCATAGGTAGGATTGGTAATGTTAGGCGTAGGTATGAGGGAGGTTATTGTTAGGCTTGGTAAGGGGGCTAGTGTTAGGCATAGGTAGAGTTGGTCATGTTAGGCATAGGTATGAGGGAGGTTATTGTTAGGCTTGGTAAGGGGGCTAGTGTTAGGCATAGGTAGAGTTGGTCATGTTAGGCATAGGTTTGAGGGAGGTTATTGGTAAGGGGCTAGTGTTAGGCATAGATAGGATTGGTAATGTTAGGTGTAGGTATGAGGGAGGTTATTGTTAGGCTTGGTAAGGGGGCTAGTGAAGAGAATGGTGATACCGCTCAGACCCCTGGTATAGGACAGTGCTGGACCCTGGAAACTCCAATCCAAACGAAATTGTATAAAGACAAATGGTCCGCAACTTGTTCACTGATGTGTAGACTTTATTATGGACGTATCCAGCAGAACAAAGCCGACATGTTTCGGACTCAAAGGCCCTTACTCATGGCTTAGTGTTAGGCCTAGGTAGGGTTGGTCATGTTAGGCGAATGTATGAGGGAGGTTATTGTTAGGCTTGGTAAAGGTGCTAGTGTTAGGCATAGGTACAGTTGGTCATGTTAGGCGTATATATGGGGGAAGTTATTGTTAGGCTTGGTAAGAGGACTAGTGTTAGGCATAGGTAGGGTTAGTAATGTTAGGGGTAGGTATGGGGGAGGTTATTGTTAGGCTTGGTAAGGGGCTAGTGTTAGGCATAGGTAGGATTGGTAATGTTAGGCGTAGGTATGAGGGAGGCTATTTTTAGGCTTGGTAAGGGGGCTAGTGTTAGGCATAGGTAGGGTTGGTAATGTTAGGCGTATGTATGGGGGAGATTATTGTTAGGCTTGGTAAGCAGGCTAGTGTAAGGCATAGGTGGAGAGTAAGTGTCAGATGTAGGTAGGGGTGCTACTGTTAGGTGTGGGTGGGGGGAGTTAGTGTTAGGCATAGTGGAGGGTAAGTGTCAGATATAGGTAGGGGTGCTAGTGTTAGGTGTGAGTAGAGAAAGGGTTAGTGTTAGGCATAGGTAGAGGGTGTCATATGTAGGTAGGGGTGCTGGTGTTAGGTGTGGGTAGAGGGGGGTTAGAGTTAGGCATAGGTGGAAGGTAAGTGTCAGATGTAGGTAGGGATGCTAGTGTTAGGTGTGGGTAGAGCAGGGTTAGTGTTAGGCATAGGTGAAGGATAAGTGTCAGATATAGGTAGGGGTGCTACTGTTAGGTGTGGGTGGGTGGGGGGTTAGTGTTAGGCATAGTGGAGGGTAAGTGTCAGATTTATGTAGGGGAGCTAGTGTTAGTTGTGGGTAGAGGGGGGTTAGAGTTAGGAATAGGTGGAGCATAAGTGTCAGTTGTAGGTAGGGGTGCTAGTGTTAGGTGTGGGTAAAGAGGGGTTAGTGTTAGGCATAGGTGAAGAGTTAGTGTCAGATGTAGGTAGGGGTGCTACTGTTAGGTGTGAGTAGAGGGGGTGTTGGTTTTTGGCATAGGTGGGGAGGGGTTAGTGTGAGGTGTAGGTCACAGAAGCTGATACAATATCAGTAATACTATATTACTTGTATTCAAACTATCGGCAATATCAGGCACCAAAACTAACAGGCCCTAATATTACTATATCAATATAATATTACTATATCAGAGTTTACTATAACAAGATTCAACTGTATATGGTGATCTACTAACAGATCCCGTGGATAACTACTCCCTGATCAGCGCCACCACAATTACCCTAAGACGTTAAAGTGATAGAAGACAAAATAAAAAAGGTAGTTTTACTTACCAGGGGCATCTATCGGCCTCCTCCCGGGAGCATCCTGCGCAGGATGCTTTCTTTGATGGAAGCGCTGCTAGGGCCGCAGTGGCTGGTGTCAGGCTCAGTTCCTGAAAGCAAAACTGAACCACGGCGGGGGGAGAGAAGGATCGTTCAGGGCCGGCATGGGCATAGTCTGCAGGGGGCCAGTAGAAGCACCAGGTAAGTCCATCTAGTTGACAAAAATAATAGTGCACTACAATATTATTTTTGTCCACACAAAAAAAGCACATAAAAATAAAAACCCCACGGTTACTATAATAAAAAAAAACTTGAAAATAAATAAGGAAAAGTGACAGAATTTGAAAGGCAAATACATACATTGTTATGTTAGGGACTTCTTTTTTTAAAATATGAATACCATGAGGGTATATTATTGTTTGGTTTTTGTTTTTTGTTGCAAATAGGGGATTGTAATAAAAAAAAAAAAAAAAAAAATACACCTTTATTTCCATATATAATATTGTCGCCATACATTGTACAAGAGAGATAATTTAAATGTTGTGATAACCGAGATAATTGGGCAAATATAATGTGTGGATTTTAATTACAATAGCTCTTAGTTTTTAGTTTATAGTTTTAAAATAATGAGAAATAATGATATAGATCATTTCAGTGTGATAAGTAGTGATAAAGTTATTGGCGAATGAATGGGAGGAGCACTGAAATATGAAAAATGCTATAGTCCATAAGGGGAAAAAACCTTAGTGCTGAAGTAGTGTAATAGTATAACATCAGTAATATAATATTACTGATATCGGTAGTACGCACCTAACTCATTAGTGCACATAATACATATACGCCTGTCTAATATAGAAGAATAAAGGTTTTTTTCCACCAACAAAATATGATGGTCTATGTGTATTACAATGTTATACAAAGTCATATTCTTTTATATGAGTCATCTGTATGTAGGTATTATATGAATATTCTCATACATCTTTGTGAGACATTGAAACATGAAGATGCTGAACTACAATGGAGAAACTACCTAATGAAGCAGACAAATTCATCTGGGAACAGCGCCATTAAACCGTCATTCCTTATTGGCTACCAAATGTATTGAAAGATTTACAGTAACGTTACAGAGGACTGTTATTCCTCTCGCCATGGCTGACTCATCCAGCAAACCATTGTTCATAGCCGAGGCCTCTTCATCATCAGAAACAATAAAATTTCCAAAGGCCGATGCTTATTGTTAGAGAAGAACTGCAGACACACAGCAGATTACAAACATGAAATGCAAGATATGTGAAATAGCAGTTTTTCAATGCAACCCAACTCACCCCTACCAGAGGCAGCGTAACCAGATTTACCCAGCCCTTTTTCCTTCAAAAAATGTACTTATAAGTGGAATACATTGGTCTTAAAGTTTCCCCTGAACATTAATTCTAATACATTACTAATTTTGCAATTTTGGAGATCTGAGAACCCCTGAGCGCCTGTTGTTTAAAACACTTCACAGCATGCGGCATACAGATTACACTGTCCTACAGCTCTCTACATCTCTTTGTAAGAATCTTTACTCACATGACTTAGAGTAAGACTGCCCATCCTGTTCCTGTGTATGCTCCTCCTACATCCTGTATACAAACAGGAACAGGAAGTGATATGCTGAGTAATGATCAGACCTAACTGCAGATCACAGATATGTGTGTACAGCTTTCACACAGAAACGGACAGCAGTGGGGGCTCCACATAGTTAATTTAATTCACCAAAATTAATACCTGATTAGCTGCCTCCTTATTCTCCTTTCTCAAAATTTGGAAAGTTTGGTGAAACTCCCCTTATGGTTCTCACCTACTCACCAAAATTATGGTGCAGAAGGGAAGTGATTGTAAACATCAACTAGCCAGAGATCCTCATATTGCTTCAGGGTAGCAAAATCTGTAAGGTATAATTATAACATTATGGCCCAAATGCAATTAACTTTTTCATCTGAGTTTTCTCCTACTCCTAGGTGATATTTTCATGACTTAAGATAAAATACGTTTTATACAACCAGCAAGCAAACAAATACCCAAAATAATTTACAGGTAGCTTTACTCCATAGACTACTTGTCCAAAACAGGCGATAACGGGTGTTTCAGGTGCAGAATGCTATGTGTGTACAGTGGTCACTGATCAGTCTTGCTTGGGCATCGTTAGGGGCCCATTCTGTCGGAACCTTAATGACCCTGATGCCCCAACATGACTGAATACAATGCTATTTTCAACACCCTCACCGATAAAAGCTGCTCCGTCGTGCATCAATCATCATTCCTCATCCCCTCCATAGCAACATAACACATCGCTAGCCTGACAGCTAGGGATAGGACAATTCTCACATGAGTGTACTTAGCTTTAGTCTGTGAGCAAAAAGAGTTAACACCCTAGAGCGAAACCGAATATTATCCCTGCTTTGATTGTGCAAGAGAAACATAATACAATTCATCTTCTGTTTCAAGGGTATACTGGAAAGGAATCAGGTAGACTCTGGAGGACACGCCAGTGGAATGTTTGTTGATCCAGAGCTGAAACACAATCAGCAACACTTATCTCCCATCCTGAAAAGATACAGTCAGGCTCTTACACACGCTCAACAAAAGTCCTTTAAATGCACGATTATCAAACAACTTGAAGAAGTTGGACAACTTTTGTCAAGTAAAAGATGTGCAAACGACAAGGCGTTATCTCTGATAAGAGGCGACCAATGACTGATAAGACGCAGCTCAAGTCAATCCAATGCAGCTCTGTCTCCCTATGGCTGCTCCCCCTGTCATTCCCCCGCCCCCTTATGTGAGACACACAGAGCAGATCTTCCAGTGTGGTGACCCCAGGGGTCACAAAACTGAAACTAGAGGATTGCAGGCCACGGGAGTGGTGCAGAGCAGTGGGGATTGTGGCTACCTGACCTGCCCAGCCCCCCTGGATCAGGTAGCATTTTTTTTTTGGTTTAAATTTTGGGTTCCCTTTAACAGGAAATAAATATGGCAGCCTTCATATCCCTTTCAATTCAGGTGTGCTCTAAGAACTTTGGTTTAGATATTGTGTACCATGCATAAGAACACTGTTGTTGTTGTTTTTTTTTTAATACTATTGTTTTTAACTCTTTACACTATTGTAAATGTTGCAGAAACACTAGAGAAAAACACAGTACCATAGGACAGATTGCGTTTAATAATCATGGTGGCAATTGCATCTTCAATAAATTGCGGTGTGCTTACTGTGTCATCGTCTTCCTAATGCCATTGAAGTATTCTCTGTAATCCAGAGCCCTTTACTAGAATAATAACTGTTTGCAAAGTAAAGGTTTGAGCAGGCTTGTAGGTATGTTTGCTCTCCTGTGCTCATGGCTGCGTACTAATGGCACAGGAAATGGATTCCCTGCGCTCACACAAGCCTTTTATGTGCTAATGGATGTTGAAATTAGAATGGCACTGCAAGCCAAGCAATGCAAGCTAAGAATTATTAAGCACAACTGGCAGGTTAAAAGTACAAACCAGGGACTACTACAGTGTATAGTTTCTAATAAACATGCTTTTCTGTTTGACAGTCATATCAAATAATAAAAGCAGGAAAGTAAAAATGAAAGATAAAAACAAAAATAAATAAAAAATGTATACCTCTTATATAATTTGTCCATAGTGGCCAGGACCCTCAATTATGTTGTACTACAAATTTAAAACAGTTAAGCTACACAGAAAATAGGACTCCAGATGCAGATGGTGATGAAGTTTTTTTACATAAGTCTCGGGCCACCAGGCCCCCTCTATTAATCAGTGATAAGTGAATTATGTCGTATTATAAGCTAGTGTCTCATTTCAGACTTTTTAACCTCACTTGCATAATTGTGTTCCTTTCCGAATTACGGTGACCATACGTCCCGCTTTACCCGGGACGCGCCCCGCCTTAGGGGGGCGCTGTCCCAGGCTGCATGAGGTCCCGGGAAATGTCCCGCTTTTAGCAGCGGGACGTCCCGGCCTCGGGACTCTGTCCACCGTACTGAATGAACTAGCCGCAGCGTCTCATAGACGCTGCGCTAGTTCATTCCCCGCAGCCCCGCTCCAGCAGTCTGCATTGTCCTCCGGCAGGCACAGGCAGAGCAGGGCTACGAGAAGATGGCATCCGGAGGTGGAGCCCTGTACTGGAGACTATTTGTGTCTCCAGTACAGGGTTTCGGGCGCCATCTTGCCGTAGCCCTGATCTGCCTGTGAGCGCAGGAGATTGGAGGAGGATCGTCTGGGGGAGCTGAACACACACCAGAGGCCGGCGTGAGGGGACTTCTGTCAGGTGAGTAAATGCTTTTTTTTCCAGGTGAAATGTGCCCACATTGCGTTTATTTTGTGCTGACATGATTGCCCCCATTGCGTTTATTTTGTAGTGACATGTTTTCCCCATTGCGTTTATTTTGTGCTGAAATGTTGCCCACAATGCATTTATTTTGTGCTGAGATGTTGCCCGCAATGCGTTTATTTTGTACCGACATGTTGCCCACAATGTGTTTATTTTGTGCTGACGTGCTGCCCACAATGCGTTTATTTTGTGCTGACATGTTGCCCACAATGCGTTTATTTTGGGCTGAAATGTTGCCCACAATGCATTTATTTTGTGCTGAAATGTTGCCCACATTGCGTTTATTTTGTGCTGACATGTTGCCCACATTGCATTTATTTTGTGCTGACATGTTGCCCACTTTGTGTTTATTTTCTGGTGTCTGGGGTAACTGTTGCTGCATTTATTATTTAATGGTCATAGTTGGCTATGTTTGCTGCTTTGGGGTTACGGTATACTATTAAATAGCATCACACAGTTTCTGCACACCCATGATGCGAATCCTCGTTTGACCACATCATGGCATAAACACTGCTTTCTTATGCCTCGCTGTTACATCATTATGTTAGCTCCGCCCACACAATGTCATGGCCGCGCCCATTTTGTGGCGCGGTGCGCAGCCCTCCCATTTTACGCACCCCAAACCCCTCTTTTTGCCGCGGCTTTGCTTTTTGCTCAAGATGCAGATAATCCTGCCTCTATGTAATGTTTACAAACAACATGGCTGCTGTCATTGTATCACAGGAAGAAATTATCATATTCTATTAAAGCTGAATGCAGCTAGATTTACTGTGTAAACTATCGATAAGATACATAGACAAGTTACTTGTTATAGTTAGTGTTTCATCTCGGATCCACTTTAAAGTGGTTTGAAACTCAAAACACAGAATAGGAAACTCCTGGGGGGAAAAAATCTGGTACAAAGTTAATGGAAGGGTAAATAGCTCAAAGTTCCACTTCACTATGGAGCTAATGGATAAGATTGCTGAAACAAAGCAGTGAAGCGTCCGCTGTAAACAGACAGGAAGCATAGATGCTCATCTGGCTTGTTTGATCTTCAAATAGTAACACAAGACAATCTGATAATTTTTAACAGTAAAGCCTCATACACACGGGGCACCGTTGTTGCTGTTGCTAGCACACAGGAGACGTGTGCGCAACAGCTCGGCGACAGCTCCACCTGAGCGACAGCAGGCAGAGATGCGGCGGAAGCTGTCGCCGAAAGTTTCGCTCCACCGCCAGAAGCTCCCTTCTGGCTGTGGGTAGCTATCAGCAGCAGTTACGGAGACAGAAGTTGCCGGCGACTGAACTTTTTAATCGCACGGCAACTGCTGTCTCCGGCGACAGTTCGGGGTGTGGCCCTCATACACACAGGGCAACTCTCGCCCAGACATGCGCGTGCCACGTGTTTGTGGCGACAGTTGTGCCCCATGTGTATGAGCCTTAACAGGCAATCTTATCACTTAGCTTGTCAGTGAAGTGTAATGTTAAATTATTAACTCTGCAAGTAGCTTTATACCAGTAAATCTTTTTTCCTAGCAGTTTTTTTTTTTTGGGGGGGGGGGGTTAATCTCTTTTTAGAGAAAAGATACAATTTAGCATTTTATACCACTTTACAGGTGAGTACACATGCACTACCAAATGAAACGACGGGTCCGCCGGACCCTCCCGCTTGGTGGTCTTTAGCCGACAGTATGCGCGTGTGTACGCACTGTCAGCAGACTGATAAGGCTGTTTCTGATCGCTCAGAAACAGCCTTATCAGTCCGCTGACAGTGCGTACACACGCGCATACTGTCGGCTAAAGACCACCCAGCGGGAGGGTCCGGCAGACCCGTTGTTGCATTTGGTAGTGCGTGTGTAAGCACCTTAAAGGAGTACGGTAGGGGGGTAGGGAGAACATTTTTTTAACTTACCGGAGGTTTCTAATGGTGCCCCACAGACGTCCTGTGCCCGCGCAGCCACTCACCGATGCTTCGGCCCCTGCCGCCGGTTCACTTCTGGAATTTCCGACTTTAAGCTGATGTCACCAGGAGTGTATTGCACAGGCCCAGTACAGTCTGCACCTGGGCAGTATGCTCCTGGTGATGTCAGCGGGAGTGAGGACACGGCCGCGCAGGCGCAGTGGTTTTCCGACTTTAGAGTCAGAAATTCCGGAAGTGAGCTGGAGGCGGGGACCGGAGGATCGGTGAGTGGCTGCGCGGGCACAGGACATCTGCGGAGGACCACTAGAAGCACCCCCACCCTCCTACAGTAGTCCTTTAAAGTACAGTAAGGGGACCATTTATAAAAGGATGGACAAGCTGTTTGGCATTACTTGTTCTGAAAAAATGTCGTGT
Source organism: Hyperolius riggenbachi (assembly GCF_040937935.1). Lineage (NCBI taxonomy): Eukaryota > Metazoa > Chordata > Amphibia > Anura > Hyperoliidae > Hyperolius > Hyperolius riggenbachi. The sequence continues at coordinate 259,321,017 of NC_090652.1, read as the reverse complement.
TACACATCAGCACATAAATGAAATGGACAGTAAGCCAACAAGATCACTTCTTTTCGCCGTCATTTCCGGCCATTGCCATTGTTATTTACTGGCACTTTTATGTCAGTTGCTACAGTAATAAAGTGGTGATCAGAAGTGAACACGTTTATATAATTCCACACTGTATAATAGAGACCATGTTGATTGAGGCCAGGTCTTATTCTTCATTGGAAGAGTAAAACCACAGATTATAAGGAAGGAAGACCCACGTTAATTTTGCTGGGGGCCCTAGTAGTTGTAGTTGCTCCCCCCCCGACAAAAGGAAGGCTTACCGCTTAGTTTTACTCATCTGCCAACACACACACTCTGTACTGATGAGTAAGTATCAGTTAGGTATATTCACTAAGCTGGGGTAATCAGAATAGTTTGCATAAAGCTTTATGCACAATAAATAAAGCCTAGTGCAATATTGCAAACACTCGTTAATGGGATTTAACGCATCTAATGATAATATCATAAATAATGCAAAAGTACATCATGCGCAACGGGTGCAAACACACCTAACTGAGACACGAGTGAAGTCACCGTTCATGCATTACTTATATGCAAAAACATTACTGTGCGTTAGTATCTATTGTTAATCTGTCACCACATTCATGTTTTATGCATCTAAATATCATTCCTAATTTTTTTTACAGCTTATGTGTTACTCTTAACTGCAGTATAGTGAATATATCCCAATGATTTAAAGGGACCCTGAGCAGTGACTTAAATTAAAAGATTACACTTACCTGGGGCTTCCTCCAGCCCACCGTCATCACAGCGGCTGGCGTGGCAGGTCTACGCGGTTTAGCGTTAGAAAACCGCGCATGCGCAGACCTGTCACGCCCGCCGCTGTGATGATGCGAAGCGGGTGGCATGATGACACCATGCGCCAGGAAACAGGAAGAGCCGGCCCAACACCTGGCCTGGGTGTCGCCGGTAATGAGGCCCGGCGGAGGCACATGGAGAGGAGCCAGGAGGATGCCAGGGGACCTCGCCGCGTACAGTGGGCTGGAGGAAGCCCCAGGTAAGTGTAATCTTTTAATTTAAGTCACTGCTCAGGGTCCCTTTAAGGCAATAGAAAGATCGGGAGATTAGGGTGGCGAAACCTTACTGTTTCTTTCGCCGCCGCTTACTGATCGTTTTGCCATTCGATTCCACAGTCAATTCTCTTATCTTCTGCTCCTTTTTCTTATCTTTTTCCATTCACTGCTATCCAGAATCGAGCGGCGAAACGATCGGGCGGGAGATCGGACATGTCGGAAATTATCTATCAGGTCATCTTAATGGCTCAAAATCGAGCCGTGTATTCCCAGCATTAGAGAAAAGTTAAATGCATCATTTGTCGAAAGTATCAGGTGAGGATAGGACTATGCAATTAAGAGATAAGTTTTAAATTGGTAAAAAGGTTGAAGCTGTACTAGGAATTCGGGAAGGGTGATGATTTGTGTGAGTATTAGGCAGGTAAGGATTTTACATTAGGTGCTAACTTAAAGGTAGGTATGTTAGAGACTAGAAATGTGTAATACTAGTACCATACTTCCTGGTTAACCTCGATGGACAAATGTCTTTTTTCAACCCAACTATGTAACTATGAATTATTTCTTTTTAAGACCAGGGACAGAGAGTTTAGTGTTCAGGGGCAGGAAAATGAATAATGTTTGGCTACACTGGAGTTATCCTTAATGTTCACCTGGAGCAACCTAAAAAAACAGATGCTGGATCCCTTAGACCTTTCCAGGGCCTCTATATGTCCCCTCATTTTAACGCTGTACCTTCGGGGATATTGTATCTAATATCCCTCTAGATATAAATATTTCCCCCTCATTCTAAAACTTTAGGGAATGGGATAGTGTAGCTGTTCTGTTCACCAAATGTACTGTTACCAATGTGGCAATGGGATTCAACTTGTATCTTTTGACATAGCTAGAAAGGATAAGATGGCAATACATGTTGTAATATTGTTTAACCACTTAAGCCCTCGGTCGTTTTCACTATATGCATCCAAGCAATGTTCACCTCCCATTCATTAGCCTATAACTTTATCACTACTTATCACAATGAACTGATCTATATCTTGTTTTTTTCCGCCACCAATTAGGCTTTCTTTGGGTGGTACATTTTGCTAAGAGCTACCTTACTGTCAGGGCCGGCCTTTGACCTGAGCGACCGGTGCGATCGCTCAGGGCGCCGGCTTCCAGGGGGCGCTCCTGTCCCCTGGCCGAATGTTTTATTAAAGATTGCTCCCGCTCCGCCCCCTGGTGCCGCTGCTGGGGGTGATGGGGGCTGCTGGGGGTTAAGGGGACAAACATGTCCGTGCGCCGTGATGGAGGGGGGAGCCGCAGCGCGGGGAGGGCAGCCCGACCTCTCCCTCCCTTCCTCTCCCAGGGCTGCCCTCCGTGCTCCCCCCTCAGACTGCAGCAGAGATAACTCACCTCCCTCGTTCCGATCGCCGGCGCCTCTCACTTGCAGTTGCCGCTGGTCTACTCTCTTCTACATAGTTACTGATGCACACTAAACTTCCTGCTTAACAGGAAGTTTAGTGTGCATCAGTAACTATGTAGAAGAGAGTAGACCAGCGGCAACTGCAAGTGAGAGGCGCCGGCGATCGGAACGAGGGAGGTGAGTTATCTCTGCTGCAGTCTGAGGGGGGAGCACGGAGGGCAGCCCTGGGAGAGGAAGGGAGGGAGAGGTCGGGCTGCCCTCCCCGCGCTGCGGCTCCCCCCTCCACTATGAGGGGGGGCGGGCACCTACCTACCTACCTTATACTGGGGGCAGCTACCTATCTAACCTATACTGGGGGGCAGCTACCTATCTAACCTATACTGGGGGGGCAGCTACCTATCTAACCTATACTGGGGGGCAGCTACCTATCTAACCTACACTGGGGGGCACCTACCTAATCTAACCTATACTGGGGGGCAGCTACCTATCTAACCTATACTGGGGAGCAGCTACCTATCTAACCTATACTGGGGGGCAGCTACCTATCTAACCTATACTGGGGGTCGGCTACCTATCTAACATATCCTGGGGGGCACCTACCTAATCTAACCTATACTGGGGGGCAGCTACCTATCTAACCTATCCTGGGGGGCACCTACCTAATCTAACCTATACTGGGGGGCAGCTACCTAATCTAACCTATACTGGGGGGAAGCTACCTATCTCACCTATCCTGGGGGATACCTACCTAATCTAACCTATACTGGGGGGCAGCTACCTATCTAACCTATACTGGGGGCGGCTACCTATCTAGCCAATACTGGGGGCACCTACCTATACTGGGGGGCACCTACCTATCTAACCTATACTGGGGGCACCTACCTATCTAACCTATACTGGGGGCAGCTACCTATCTAACCTATACTGGGGGCAGCTACCTATCTAACCTATACTAGGGGGAGCTACCTATCTAACCTATACTGGGGGGCAGCTACCTATCTAACCTATACTGGGGGCACCTACCTATCTAACCTATACTGGGGGCACCTACCTATCTAACCTATACTGGGGGCAGCTACCTATCTAACCTATACTGGGGGGCAGCTACCTATCTAACCTATACTGGGGGGCAGCTACCTATCTAACCTATACTGGGGGGCAGCTACCTATCTAATCTATACTGGGGGCACCTACCTATCTAACCTATACTGGCGGCAGCTGCCTAACTAATCTATACTGGGGGCAGCTACCTAACTAATCTATACTGGGAGCATCTACCTATCTAATCTATACTGGGGCAGCTACCTATCTAACCTATATTGCAGGTACCTACCTATCTAACCTGTACTGGGGGCACCTACCTTTCTACCTACGCACTACTAAGCCCCCCCATTAGTGTATGTGTGTGGTGCGCTCACACGTGAAGAGGATGAATGGGGGGGGGGGCGCCAAAGTTTGGTTACGCTCAGGGCGCTGTGAAACCTAAGGCCGGCCCTGCTTACTGTAAATACATTTTAACAGTAAGAATAAGAAAAAACTGAAAAAAATCATTATTTCTCAGTTTTCGGCCATTATAGTTTTAAAATAATACATGCCTCCATAATTAAAACCCACGTATTGTATTTGCCCATTTGTCCCGGTTATTTCACCATTTAAATTATGTCCCTATCACAATGTATGGCGACAATATTTTATTTGGAAATAAAAGAGCATTTTTTCCGTTTTGCATCCATCACTATTTACAAGCTTATAAAAAAAAATAGAAATATTTAATATTTACATAGATGTTTAAAAAGGTTAGACCCTTAGGTAAATATTTATGTGGGTTTTTTTTTAACTGTAATGTTTTTTTTTATTATTAAACATTTTATGTTGGTATTTTTGGGAGGGTGGGCTGTAAATAGTATTTGTTTGGGGTAAATATATGTGTATTTTTATTTTTTTTACATTTAGATGTAGTTTTACTTTTTGGCCACAAACTTATGATATAATGAATTGTATGTGTAGTACAGCTAAGAAACAGAACATACATAGCAAAGAAGAGTCTCATATTGTTTTCCAGTACAGGAAGAGTAAAAACTTTCACTTTTTATCTATGCAAAAGAGCTTACCTGAGCTCTTTGATCCACTGGGTTGAATACAGTTCTGTTTTCTGAAGCACTTAAACAGCCAAGAAACAGTGAAAGACAGCTTGAGATAAGGTTTTACTGAATGAAAGTTTAAAGGGTCAATATTTCTGCTTGGTTTTAGAGTTTAAAAGACAGAGTGTGGTTTTAAAACAGCAACTGTGACAGAATTATGCAATGTTATAAAAAAAAAACAAAAAAACAAGAAAAAGCTATATTATTGATAATAAAAATATGAGAGTCATTCATTATAACATAAGGTGTTTTTTTTTTCGCTTCGGGTCTGCTTTAAGTTGTACTTTTTTTATTGAATGTAGAGTTAAATTCTGGTGGATTCTGGTGTTTATTCAGCGTAAAACAGACTTGTGCCTTAAAGAGTGGCTTTTATCTATCCATTGGTGCAGAACATAGAGGCAGCCACATAATGGCAACCCTAAGCAAGCAGGCAGTGTGCTGTGCTCTTATCTGATTACACAGCCCATGGTACGTGCTAGACGCAGTCTGAGAATTCACATAGCACATCTGTGTTTATGTCAGGGGACTTGAGATGGAAAATTGAATTGTGTTCTTAGGGAAAGTACAACATGGGAATCTTAATTTTACAAAGTGTGCTTATTTCCAGAAGTGTGAATCATTTAATTTAATGTTACACTCTGTGCCGTGGGAAGAGCTCTGTATCTCTTTACGTTTTTTACTGATAAGTAGGAACACATTCGGCTTGGCTTCCTCTGGGCTTTAAGACTCTCGGAACACGGAATCTTTAGTCTAAAACAAATAATATAAATGTGAAAACAGATGGTGGCAGAAGCTTATTCTTTTATGCTTGCGAAATACAAGATGTCATTTTTTTCACTTGAAAAGGTAGCAGAAGCATCAGACCTGCCTTAAAAGCAGCGGTGGGAAAATAACCAATCTATTTCCCAAAGTCATTTTTAGGATCAAACAAATATTAGCGACTGTTGATGCAAGGTGTATCAAAACTGAATTTTCAGGTAACCTTTCAGAAAAGACAGTCTACTGCAGTTACAATGGGGGAAAGAGGCAACTAAGAATTAGAAAATATGCTAAAAACGATAACATTCTAAAAGGAGTGGCTTACCTCAAGGATGACACAAAGTTTAAGTGTATAACAGCAGGAAATGTTGTTTGCACAGCAACAGCGCGTTTTGTGAGTACGTAGGACTGACTTCCTCAAGCCAAAAGGAATCGCCTAGAATATCAATAATAGGGGTACACAATACCCTGCAGGAAACAGCAATTACCACTTAGAACCATTAATATAACATAGGTTATTTCTTATTTGCCCAGAATATTAATATTAGAGGTACACAATACTCTCCATGAAACTGCAATTACCACTTAAAAGCATTAATACAAGATAGGTTACATCTTAATCCACAAACACTATAATCATTAAGGACAATTATCAATCTGGTGTTCTCTAAGAATATACATGATCTGATAGTGTGGATAAAACTGAAAAGAATCTCATGATTTGAATAGTAAATAAAATAAAATATATATCTATATGCTTCTTTCTGATTTTGACACCAGAATAGACGCATTTTTGATGGAATAGTTTATGCAGAAGTACTCGTATAAACAAAGTTATATTAAATAAAGTCTATTGATATATTGATAAGTTGGGGCTATGGGACTTTCACTCTGATGAATATCGGATGGAGATTCACCTAATTATTATTTATTATTCAAATCATGAGTTTCTATAAAGTTCTCCACAGACCGCAACCTCATTTTGTGAGTATTATTCTCTAACATTTTAACTTCACGCCAATCATAATATGCTAAACCATCTGGTCTCCTGCTGTTTCTGTATTTACTGGTATATCTTTTAAAATACAGATTCTCTATGTCACCCAAGCCACATTGAGTCTACTGTAGTGTCTGGGGATTGGGGAAGAGAACTAGGAACCAATCACAGGGCTCCTAGTCCCATGGTTACTTTGATGAACTAATCTTGCAGGGTAGTCATGATGAGTACAAAAAAATGTCCCCTATATAAATTTATACTGATCCAGCAATGGGATTGGAAACAGCCAATTAAAGTTTCTATCTAATGGTCAATAAAGCAGCTGCCAGTTAACTGATTAGTAGCTACTGGGATTGCCTGGCTCTATTTCAAGTTAATGAAAATGTGGATGTTAGGAAAAAGGCGTGCCCATGACTACTACAGCCCATGGGAAACATCAACCACACGACCTAAAGATCTGTGCACAAGTTATGAGGCTGTGAGAAATGAGAGTGGGAGTTGCTCCAATGGACTCCTCCCTCCTTCTCCCACTACTCCTTCCTGTAGAGTCCAGAGTGGAGGTATTTGTAAAAACAAAAAGGAAATCGAGAGGCCACAAGGAAGGGTTACCACTAGGTTAACCACTGTATTGGCCAGACCCCACTCGGGTTAAGAAGTCGCTCTCTCTAGATCGGAAAATAGGGGGAACACCCCTTCCCCAAGGAATAAGAACAAAACAGAGGCACAGGGAAGAATAAAATACACTAAAATCAGTTTAAAAATAGGAGGTAGTGGTGGACTTACCTGCCCATTGAAGGCTTGAATTGTCTAATTCAGGCAAATTTTAATGTATACTCCACAAAACAGTGTGAAGCATTTTGCACGTTTCAAATGCTGAAGCTGGACGCCACTATTGCACTACTGCTATAGTGCGCAACCTGTGTAAGGGTAATTCAGGGTTCCAGCAATCACTGGACTCTGAATTACTTCTCCAATCCGAGATGCTACAACTCGGAGCGGGAATAGTATTTAAGAATTTGTGCAGCAGCAGGGCGAGCCGTTATTTGGCTCACCCTGCGCCCAGTTCACCAGCGGCAGTATAACACGTATGTACACCTGGGAGGACAGGGCTACATTAGGATATACAGCAATATAGGGGTTGATTTACGGACAACAGTGGATTTAAGGACAATAGCGCGAGTTACCTCCTGTTACTCGCGTTATTTAATCCTGTGCACCTTAACGCAAACTATGTGCGCTATTGGCAGCGTAGCGCGCTTTATTAAAGTTGCTCAGAGGAGTAACTTACACCGGCTACATCTTCATAACAGGCACTCTGCTCACCCTGCCCTGAGCCCCTTTCGGGTGCAGTGGCTTCAAAGGACAAGATGTCTGCACTTTGATTGGCCCAATAGGCTGCTTGTCATTTGAAGATGTAGCCGGCGCAAGTTACCAGCGCTCCCTATGCATAGCGAGCGCTCCTCTGAGCAAACTTAATAACTGCTTGGCGACCGCGTCATGCCGATGGGCGTGGCTGCAGCAGCGACCTCAGGACCACCTAACGCAGATGGGGCTCATTTTGCAGGAGATTTCCGCTTGGTAGGCGGAGCTCCGCCCACCTTCAGCCTCCCAGCGGCAATTGCTGCTCGGAGACTGTTAGATGGTGAAACCGCCATCTAATATAACTGTTCAGCGCTGCAATCTAAGGCAGCGCTGTACTGGGGACAGCCTTGTGAAACGGCTGTCCCCTGGGGGACACAGAAACGATCAGAGCCGATCGCAGTGATAGGCTGACAGGGGGAGGTGGTACTCAAGAGGATAAGGCACGCTACGCTGCCAATAGCGTGTGTAGTGTGCATTCAGGTGCGCAGGATTAAATAGCGCGAATAACAGGAGGTTACACGCGCTATTGATCTTAATGAATCAACCCCATATAGATATAAAAAAGTATTTCTAATACTGAAACCAGGATAATAAACGTAAAAGTGAGTATCCTACATAATGTATTACATTCTACAATATGTCGTTAGGGTGCCTCCATCCATCAGCTCAGCAGATATAGAAAGTCCAATGATCTGGTTTGTCGCCGTTAAATACACCTAAGTGTTCTGGGATAAGGATTGCCAGTGGCATTAGCTAGAACTGTCTAGGGAAAACTAGGACATGCTAGATCCCAAAATATGACATGATTACAAGAGATGATGCAGAGCTTTTGTAGAATAGAAGCCTCAGATAAAATTGGAGGTCTTGCTTGTGGCGGACTGCAGATGTTACATTTTATATTGTAGACCTCATTTAAAGGAAATATGAAATCTGGTTGACGTCATTCTCTGCCCATTATTTTCGTTTGTGAGATATCTTCCCTTGAAGGAAATTTGTATTATTTGATGATTTTAGACCTCGAACAATACACGATCCATGCTACAATAGGAATGCCATTTTTCGATATAATTGACTTCTAAGAAAAAGCGCTGTTGCTTTGGATACACTAATGGTTTTCCGAAGTCAAACTACAGCAGCGATAGAATATTGTTCTGCCAATGGCGATGACCAGTGGTTTGAAAGAGTATTTACTCCCCTTGCTGATTTCCACAATTACTGGATATTTTTAACTCTGGATGGCCTTTGATATTCTATCAAAATAGAATGGCAGACAAGGGAACAGAGCACACAGTACAGTTTCAAAATATTTATAAAAATGTATATACAATTAACATGGAGTGAAAAAGAGGTAGGTTTCACACATATTTGCTTAAAGTGTACCAGAGATCTAAAAATAGCAAGAATCGATACTTACCTGGGGCTTCCTCCAGCCCCATAAACATGTCTGAGTCCCTCGCCAACTTCCTGCGGTCTGCCATTCAGCCACGATCAGCCCCGGTAATTGGCTCAGTCTGGACCAGTGTGGGTCTTCTGCGCATGTGTGGACCTCCCGTGCATGCGCAGTAGACCCTGACTGACGTGACTGATCCAGTTACCGAAGCTGATCGAGGCTGAATTGCAGACCGCGGGAGGATGGCGAGGGACTTAGATGTGTTTATGGGACTGGGGGAAGCCCCGGGTAAGTATCGATTCTTGGTATTTTTAGATTCTCTGGTTTAATTTAAAGAAAACCTGAAGCAAAATAAAAACGTATGATATAATGAATTGTATGTGTAGTACGGATAAGGAATGGAAAATCTGTAGCAAAGAAAAGAGTCTCATATTTTTATTTTCCGTTGCATAGCTTCTTATTTATACCGTCACATCAATTTGTCATATTTGCAGTTTTAAAACCACACTGTCTTTTAAGCTATAAGATTGCTTATGTTGAGAGGCGCATGCGCGAGCCGCGGGAGATGGCTGCATAAGACGAGAGCTCCGTCCACCGCCGCCGCTAACAGCGATTCCCTCCGCTCCCCCAGCCTCACAGACGGGCAGTTCTGAAGGGGACGACCTCCGCACTCTCTCCTGCACCACATGACCGTCAAAGGGGCCCAGAGAACCACGACTACAGCGGGCACCATGGAGAAATTCCTGCGCCCTCCTCCCAGCCAAGATGGCGCCGACCACGCAGCCCTGCCAGAATCACATCCTTCTGATCAGGCAAGTGCAGGGGGGAGCACGCAGCCTCTCACAGCAGCTCTGCTGGAACAAACCCTTAATAGACACTACCATAGCCTTCATGACTCCCTACAAAACGTTATCTTAACTGCTGTACAGGAATTACGGGCTGACATATCAGGGCTGGGGGAGCGCACGCAGGCACTAGAAGACAAGATGGATGCTATAACTCTAAAGCAGGCTGACTTAGCTGAGGAGCAGCAACTCATGCAGACTGACATAAAACCAATACGCATAGCACAGGAAGACATGGAAAACAGGGAACGGAGACAAAATGTACGCATTAAAGGGGTATCCATGTCTTTGAAAAGTGAACACATTGAGGCCTATCTGAAAGAACTGTTCCACACCATTCTCCCTGACATGCCAGAAGAAATGTGGAGGATCGACAGGGCTCATAGATCCTTAGGCGAACGACGCCCTGGCACTCAAAGACCCAAAGACATTATTGCGAAACTACACTACTATGAGGCTAAAGACGCCCTGTTTAGAGCTCTTAGAAATAAAGCCACCATTTCATTCAAAGGAGATGATATTGCCATCTACAACGACCTCTCACTGATTACTTTGGCAAAACGCAGAGCTCTCAGACCGGTTACACAACTACTCAGAGATGCTAATATCCCATACAAATGGAGATTTCCTTTCCGATTGATTGTAAACAAACAGGGCCTGATCCTCACTCTCTCTGACTTTGACGATGCCCCCCTATTCCTTAAACAAATGGGGCTTAAACTTCCTACTACATCTGCATCTATGACTCGCTCATCACCCATGTCCTCACCCCCACGGAAAGTGCGACATATCTCGGAATGGTCGAAAGGTCCAGTTCGCAGTATCACCTACCCTGACAGAGCTGACAACATGGAAGATCAACCATCTGGAACTTGAATAATGGCTTCAGCCCTTTTCTTTTTGTTTTCCACAGAGATAAGACAATATCTCTAACATGTCCACTTATTTTTCTAATCGGGTTCCCTGTTTTTCCGTTTCATGACCTCTGAACCGTATCTGAACGGTTGCTCCTCAAATCTCAAACTGAACTAAGTATGCTTCTAAAGCAGGCGGTGGAACGAGATTCTCTTTACCACTATGCAACCATGTTGATTATGATGGTTGTTATTTGCCTTCTCTTGAGATTCCTCATGTACCTCCGGGGGACCCTTCCTCAATTTGACCAACCGCCCCTGTGGATGGTCAACCTGAAGAGGTCTCCACACAGGCAACAGTTTTATGTTGCCCCTATATATCGCCACTGGTACAACGGTGGCATTTCTTGCCGGATTACCGCATTTGTTATATTATAGGTTTTTCTCACTACGGTTATTGTTCAGTATATATTAGTTGATGTTTCTAGGTCTATTAGGTCTGTCCTGAGATTATTAGCAAACTCTTGTATCGCCTTAGACTATGGTTAACTTTCTGACTCTAAATACCAAGGGACTAAACACACCTCAGAAGAGGTTCTCTCTCTTTAAAGACTTAAAGAGACTAAACATTGATCTAGCTTTCATACAAGAGACCCATATATGCAAAAAAGACCCACCTCGTCTTTATAATAAATTATATTCTGAGGTGTGTTTAGCCTCAGGTCCCAAAAAGAAAGCAGGGATAGCCATAATCTACAAAAAAACATTTCCTCTACAGATCTCTAAAATCACCTCTGACCCCAAAGGCCACTACTTAATACTATCAGGCACCCTGTTAGGTAAACCTATTACCCTGGCTAACGTCTATGTCCCCAACCAGGATCAAATATCATTCCTAACAACCTTTTTTTAGAAAACTATTCAAAGTCACTAAGGGCACCTTACTGATAGGAGGAGACTTTAATCTAGCTTTCTCTGATATAAAGGATCGGCATATTCCTCCCAATAAGACTACCATACCCTCACTCGTAACTCCCGCAAATTCAGAACACTTCTGAGACAATATAGACTATTAGACCTATGGCGGATTTCCAATCCCACCTCTATAGAATACACCTTTTTCTCTCCACCCCATGCATCTCACTCCAGACTGGACTACTTGTTCTCAACAGCAACCATACTGCCTCTGTTGAGGGAAGCTGAAATACAACCGATTGCATGGTCGGATCATCAGGCTGTTGTCATAGAGATTGATCTATTCTCCTATAGTCATAAACCGAACTTCGGGAGACTAAATTAAACTCTATTGCAAGATAAAGAACTTTTATCCAAATTTACAAACGAATTGCAATCATACTTTGATACAAACGATGGCTCTGTCTCTTCTGTAGGGACACTCTGGGAAGCTCACAAGGCTTTTATTAGAGGATTATTCATTTCGGAAGCTACTAAGCGTAAAAAACGATGTCATTTAAACTCTTAAATCTCCATTCAAAATTTAAACAGGTGCAAAACCTCTACAAGGCCGATCCCTCTCAAACACACTATACTGCCCTACAAACTATAAAACATGAAATACAAACTCTCCAATCCGCACAGCTAGAAAAAAGCCTGAGATGGTCAAGACAACTTTTTTTTGAACGAGGTAATAAGCCCCATACCATCCTTGCTAGGAAACTAAATCCTAAATCATCCCAACAACTTATTTATTCTGTAAAAGACCCACACTTCCACCCTCAAAAAGTTGCTCAAATCTTCACAGAATACTACCAGCAACTTTATAATCTCCCTCAACCGCCCAATCATTCTACGCATATGCTTAAAATAGACGAGTTCTTAAGCCAACTTCCCCTACCAAAATTAACGGAAGATAACATTCGGCTCTTAAATTCCCCTATAACAAGTAATCAAGTTTCTACCTTCCTCTAAAGCCCCTGGCCCTGAGGGCCTACCATACTCCTACTACAAAAAGTTTAAATTAATTCTTGCTCCCTACCTGACCCTCTTAGCCAATACACTTATGGACGGGAAAACTGCCCCTAAGTCTTTTCTAAGCTTCCTAATCACCATGATCCCTAAGGAAGGGAAAGATCCACAACTTCCACAAAGCTACCGCCCAATATCTCTCCTCAATGCGGACCTTAAAATTATTACCAAAGTTCTAGCTAATCGCTTGAACCCAATTCACACATCTCTGATCAACGGTGACCAAGTAGGTTTTATAATGGGCCGCCAAGCAGGTGATAATTCGAGTAAAGCAATCCATCTGATAGTACTAATGAATAGGTCAAATCAGCCTTCTCTGCTTCTGAGTTTAGATGCAGAGAAGGCTTTTGATAGATTATCTTGGCCATTTTTGTTCAGAGTTATGGAGCATCAGGGATTTAGCGGGCCTTTCCTAACCCTAATAAGATTCCTCTACTCTTCCCCATCCACCTCAGTTAAACTACCCTTTGCATCCCCAATGCCTTTTCCTATCCTTAACGGTACACGACAGGGATGCCCTCTTTCCCCCTTATTATTTGCCCTTAGTATCGAACCACTGGCTTGTGCACTACGGCAGAACCCAGATATCACAGGAGTTAAACAAGGAATCCGGGAATATAAAATCTCGCTTTTTGCGGATGATATCCTGTTAACCTTGACCCAACCTCTCACTACACTCCCCATATTACACATTATATTAAAGAACTTTGAGTCCATCTCAGGCTTTGAACTCAATCAAGAAAAAACTGAGGCACTCCCTATTAAGATTCCACAAAACTTACTTGACACCTTACAAAATACTTTCCACTACAATTGGAAAACACATGCTATCAAATATTTAGGTATTCATCTAACACACTCCTATTCTACCCTATATAAAGCAAACTTCCCATCTCTAATCCAGTCTATACTCTCAGACCTGCACAAATGGATGGCTTATAAAATATTAGGGGTGGGACGACGAATCCGGCGAATCCACGAATCCCTCGAATATTAGGAAATATTTGAAATTCGTGGATTCGAATCCCGACGCCATTTTCCACTATACGAATCCGCCGAATCCCGACGCCGCATCGCCGCGCATCCGCCGCTCGCACTCGTCCTCCTCCGACCTCATCCGACCCCCCCGCGCCTCCTCCGCTCGCCCCCCCTGCCCGCATCCACTCACCTATCCATAGCGGAGCGCAGAGCGGCAGACCTCTCGCCGACTTCCTGGTTCCCCCTAGTGACCGGCTCTTACAATGACGTCATCAGTAAGAGCCGGTCCGGCCACTAGAGGGAACAGGGAAGTAACGAAGAGGTCTGCCGCTCTGCGCTCCACGGGAAAGGTGAGTAGATTATTATGCAGGGGTGAGCGGAGGAGGCACGGGGGACGGAGGGGGCCGTGGGGGGGTTGGCAGGGGAGGGGGGTTCTATCTACCTACCTACCTACCTACCTACCGACCTAACACTATCCCTAGCTACCTACAGGCCGCTATACCTACCTACCTACAGGCCGCTATACCTACTTACCTACAGGCCCCTATACCTACCTAAAGGCCCCCTATACGCACCTACCTGCCTACCTAAAGGCCCCTATACCTACCTACCTACCTAATGGCCCCTATACCTACCTACCTACAGGCCACTATACCTACCTACAGGCCTCAATACCTACCTACCTACCCACCCACCTACCTACAGGCCCCCTATACATACCTACCTACCTAAAGGCACCTATACCTACCTACCGGACACTATACCTACCTACCTACAGGCAACTATACCTACCTACAGGCCACTATACCTACCTACCTACCTACCGGCCACTATCCTTAACTACCTACAGGCTGCTATACCTACCTACCTACCTACCTACCTACAGGCCGCTATGCCCACCTACCTAAAGGCCCCCTATACCTACCTAAAGGCCCCCTATACGTACCTACCTACCTAAAGGCCCCTATACCTACCTACCTACCTAAAGGCCCCTATACCTACCTACAGGCCACTATACCTACCTACCTAAAGGCCCCTATACCTACCTACCTACCTACCTAATGGCCCCTATACCTACCTACCTACAGGCCACTATACCTACCTACAGGCCTCAATACCTACCTACCTACCTACAGGCCCCCTATACATACCTACCTATCTAAAGGCACCTATACCTACCTACCTACAGGCAACTATACCTACCTACAGGCCACTATACCTACCTACCTACCGGCCACTATCCTTACCTACCTACAGGCTGCTATACCTACCTACCTACAGGCCGCTATGCCCACCTACCTAAAGGCCCCCTATACCTACCTAAAGGCCCCCTATACGTACCTACCTACCTACCTAAAGGCCCCTATACCTACCTACCTACCTAAAGGCCCCTATACCTACCTACAGGCCTCAATACCTACCTACAGGCCTCAATACCTACCTACCTACCTACAGGCCCCCTATACGTACCTACCTACCTAAAGGCACCTATACCTGCCTACCTACATACTTACCTATACTTAAGGCCCTATACCCTGCTACCTATACTGAAGGTCCCTTTACCTACCTACCTACCTAAAGGCCACTATACCTACCTACCTACATACCTACCTATACTTAAGGCCCTATACCCTGCTACCTATACTGAAGGTCCCTTTACCTACCTACCTACCTACACTGAAGGCACATGTACCTTACTACCTATACTAAAGGCCCCTATACCTAGCTACCTACCTATACTGAAGGCACATATACCCTGCTACCTATACTGAAGGCACATATACCCTGCTACCTATACTGAAGGCCCCTATACCTAGTTACCTACCAATACTGAAAGCACATGTACTGTGCTACCTATACTGAAGGCCCCTATACCTTGCTACCGATACTGAAGGCACATGTACCTTGCTACCGATACTGAAGGCCCATATACCCTGCTACCTATACTGAAGGCCCATATACCCTGCTACCTATACTGAAGGCCCATATACCCTGCTACCTATACTGAAGGCCCATATACCCTGCTACCTATACTGAAGGCCCATATACCCCTGCTACCTATACTGAAGGCCCATATACCCTGCTACCTATACTGAAGGCCCATATACCCTGCTACCTATACTGAAGGCCCATAAACCCTGCTACCTATACTGAAGGCCCCTATACCTTGCTACCTATACTGAAAGCTACCAATATTGAAGGCACCCATACCTAGCTAGCTATACTGAAGGCACCTTTACCTCGCTACCTATGCCTGGGTACCTATACTGCGGGCAACTATACCACGGATCGCACAATTTTTATGTGCAGGATTCGTTACATTCGGGATTCGAAAGGTTCGAGATATTCGAGAACCTTTTTAGATTCGGATCCGGATTCGGATTCGAAGAAATTGTGGATTCGTCCCATCCCTATAAAATATCATGGATTGGCAGAATATACTCCCTCAAAATGAATGTACTGCCGCGATTATTATACCTATTTGAGACCCTCCCTCTCCGAGTACCACCTCTACAATTCAAAATACTACAACGTGCCTTTCTAAAATTCGTTTGGAACAATTCCCAACCCAGAATTAACTCTACTATTTTAATGGCACCCCGGGAACAAGGAGGTCTGCGATTACCTAATTTAAAATTATACTATCAGGCGGCCCACCTAAGACAACTCTCTGAATGGTCTGACCTTAAGACGTACACCAAATGGGGTCTCATTGAAGCAATGAGCATCTTCCCAATATCACTACCAGCACTAATTTGGCCCCAGACCCCACCTAGGATTCCCACTGCTCAACTACTTCCTACTATTAAATTTACCTTGCAAATATGGCGGGCGACTGCAAAAAAGGCCAATCTTAGATCCCCCATATCTCCACTTTATCCCATATTGGGAAACCCAGCCTTTACTCCTGGGATGGCTGAAGACTTTATGGGTAGATGGTTTACTCTTAAATACACTAATTTTAGTAATTGGATAGATGTGCTATCAGGAAATATTGCGACTAAAGAAAAATTAGAGGATAAAATACAATTTACAGCTAAGCTCATTATGGAGTATAATCAAACCTATCACTTCTTGAAATCCCTTTCTAAGGGCATAAATCCCCTACTCAACTACACCCCATTTGAACGTCTATGTGATCATAAGGGACACCAAAAAGGCCTTATCTCATCAATATATGCTTTGCTACTTGATAAGTCTGGTTCCACTAAACCTAACCACGCATATATGACAAGATGGGAACAAGCCTTAGGTCAATCCATAAGTTTAGAACACTGGTCTTCTATTTGGGAAAATGCTAAACATACCTCTATGTGCACACAGGTGAAAGAAAATATCTACAAAATACTGTTCAGATGGTATAGAACTCCTGAAGTATTAGCCAAGATTTATCATGACGTTCCTAATACTTGTTGGAGGGGTTGCGGACATGTAGGCACTCTGGAACATATCTATTGGGTCTGCCCTATCATTCAACTCCTATGGGCAGAAATCCAAACTTTGATCTTAAAAGTGACAGGTATTCATATTCCCATGGACCCTATATACATGCTATTAGGCAAACCTATCCCCAAAACCAAAAAACATACCATGAGACTAATAACCCATATCTTGACGGCCACCAGACTTTCTTTGGCCTCACACTGGCGTAGTCTCACTATCCCCACAACCCCTGAAATCACGGCCAAAATTAGATGGACTAAACTAATGGAGTCTTTAACAGCCCTATTACGAGACACAGAATCCAGATATGATAAAATATGGGATCCATGGGAAACATACTTTCTGAACTATATTCCCCCATGATTAAATGGGATGCTTGTCCCAGCAGCTGGGACCTGAGGACACTATATCTCAATTGTCAGCCATTAGACAGGAGGACAGACCTACACAAATAGACCTTCTTTCTCTCTCTTTGTTTTTGTTTTCTTTTATTAGGCCTCCTTATCTTTTTATTTAGGTTACTATAATCTCTTATAGCTTCCTATATTATTATGATATTAATAGAAGTTGATATTATTAGACCAAAGAAAATATATCATAGCTTCTGATAAATACACTTTTGGTTCTCATAGAGACATCTACATGTGTTTAAGTATACTGATCATTCAATGCCTCTTTCTCAGCTGTTCATGTTCTGTGAATTTAATCAATAAAAATGTTGTGTCAAACAAAAAAAAAAGATTGCTTATGTTGATGGTTCCTGTGATTGTAACAACCCCTGGCTCGTCTACGAGAGAAAAGGAGACCAGGAGCCTAATGGTGCAGAATTTTGTACGATTCAGAAAAACAAATTGCTAAGGGTGTATATATTCACAAAGGTGGGTTACAAATCCCTGCAACCACCGTCAGAGCAGGTGGGAAATTAACCATCCCCGCTCGGTTTTCCAGGTCTGCGACAGGAACTTGTCAGTCGCACTCCAAATGTTCTTTAGGACAACTAAGAAACTAACACCTCTAAAGAGGTATGACAAGATACTTAAAACATGGATGGAGGCGTCCAATGCATAAAAAATAGGGTAATAAGCTGGCGTACGTTAAAAAGGGTCGCTGGGAAAAAAGGGCGCTGGGTTTTAAACGATAAGCATGGATAACGTTTAAAAATGTATTGTACTGTATTTCGTTTAAAATTAATGTTTTATAAAGTTATAAATCATTAAATAATGTGCATTAAATCGGCAATTGTAAAAACGTTAATCTTTTGTTTAAATAGTGAAACGTATAATAACGTTTAAAAAAAATTTACTAAGTAACCCTCCCTGTACCTACCCCTAACCCCTAGACCCCCCTGTTGATGCCTAAACCTAAGACCCCCCCTGTTGGTGCCTAAGTAACCCTCCCTGTACCTACCCCTAACCCCTAGACCCCCCTGTTAGTGCCTAAACCTAAGACCCCCCTGTTGGTGCCTAAACCTAAGACCCCCCTGTTGGTGCCTAAACCTAAGACCCCCTGTTGGTGCCTAAACCTAAGACCCCCCTGTTGGTGCCTAAACCTAAGACCCCCTGTTGGTGCCTAAACCTAAGACCCCCCTGGTGGTGCCTAAACCTAAGACCCCCCTGTTGGTGCCTAAACCTAAGACCCCCCTGTTGGTGCCTAAACCTAAGACCCCCCTGTGATAAGCATTAATAAAGTTTCAAAAACATATTGTGCGTTTTTTTCGTTTAAAAATAATGTAAAAAACAAAATTGTACTGTTTTTCGTTTAAAAATAATGTTTGAAAAAATATTGTACTGTTTTTCGTTTAAAAATAATATTAAAAAATGTATAAATCATTAAATAATGTGTAATCATGAGAAGCAGTAATAAAACATTAAGTCTCCGGGCGCCGCTTTTAAAACGTTATTTTTCTCCGGCGCCCTTTTTTCCTATCGGGCGCCCATTAAACGATATTTATTATGGGAGTGAATGGCGGCGCCCGATTTGTCCACTAGCCTCCTGCGCCCTTTTTTACTGTTACCAATAAGCTGTTAATCTTATAAACAGAGAGGTAGTCTTACCTCTCTTGAAGAATTTAGACTAGTTTATTGAAAAAGGTCTTTTTCACAGGTAAGATTACTTCTCTGTTTATAAGATGAATAGCTTATTAGCCTATTTTTTATGCATTGGGCACCTCCACCTCTGTGTTAAGTTTTAAGCTAAAAAGCAAACCAGATATAATGACCCTTTCCTGCAGTAAAACTTTATCTCAAACCGTCTCTCACTGTTTCTTCACTGTTTAAGTGCTTCAGAAAACAGGATTGTATGTTGCGCAATGAGATAAACCTGGGTAACACTTGTTACAATAACGCACATTATGCCACTTTTGTTAGCCCACAATATCACAGCAATACACTCTTTATGCAGGTAACACAGGTTGCGCTTATTGGCAACGCACACTACATAATTGCGTACTAGCAAAATTGCTGTGCTCTTCTAGCACATGCAAATTTCGCCACTGGTTTGTGCATCAACCCATTAGCAGGTTTCTATGCAAGAGCTGCTTGCCTCGGGTTTTGGCACAACATCTCTCTTAGTTTCAGGTTTTACATTTGACTACATCAATCCATGTGTTTCAGGATCAGCCCATGGACAGATTCAGGCTTTAGACTTGCCTGTGCTGTACAGGTGCTTTTTCAGTGATGTCAACTGTCCCATTCCCTGAGCTGAGGTGAATAGAGGATTTGTATGCCATTTGGAATTGGGCCAATCAAATGCGGTTGCTGCCAATTTGGATTGATCCCTTTTTAGCCTGCATGTAATTAAAAAAATGCATTAGTTTGGAATATTAGCATCTCATTGATCCTCTCTGAAGCAGCAAGTCTCCAGGCTGACAGCAATGCTGCCGACAAGCAGCCCCAGCTCACTGCACTAGATTCTCAGTGAACCTGGCAGATCAAATTATTTCAAGTGGGATGAAACTCCATATTAACTGAGAAAAAAAATAATGCAATAAGAAATGATTTATCTAGTTTACCTATCTTGCTGTTTTTCGTGTTCACTGTCAGATTGAGGAGAAATGTGGTATAAAAAAGGAAAAGAATATTTTGTCTGTTTTCCATCTTTACTGTTTCTCTTTGATGCTAAGAGTGACCTCACGTCTGCTCTTTTCCTTGTTTTTTTTCTGACCCAGCTCAGTGTTTTTGCCTTCCCTCGTGCCACAGCTTACTGTCCCTCCCACAGCAAACATTACCTAGACAACAGGCTTACATCACGCAACTGTTAGGCCTTCTTCACATTAGGGCGCTTTTTGCTAGCTATTACCACTTTGCTGATCACCAACAATCAGAAAATCGCTGCTGCATGAGTATTCCTATGGCATTACTCTTACTGCAGCGATTGTGGCACTTCTGCGATTTCTAATGATCGCAAACGTGCTACATGTAGCATTTTCACTGGAATGAAAACTGTAAAATGCAATCCCCCAAAAATTGGTGAACACCACAATGCAAAATTGCGATTGCCTAGTGATTGCAATCCCAATTTGCAATTCCCAGTGTGAAGGTGAACTTAAAAGGGAGAAGGAATTCAATTACCTTGTTGTCATAGTGTTCTTATCTTATCTGAAATAGAAAGTGTTCTGTTATTTGCATGCTGAGATTAGCGTGTTACTGTAGCTAAAGAAAACACACACACACACACTTCTCACAATTCTGCTGACACTACACAGTTTCTGCAGTTAGACAAAGGCGCCCAGATCAGATGAAAAAACATATGAGAGACATATAGGGTCCTTTTTCTAAAAAAAAAAAAAAGGGGGGGGGGGTTATTTTTGGGACACTAACTATTTTTGTACAATTTGTTATTTTTGATGTTAAAACCCCCTTTAGAATGCTTTTTGAAATTAAGATATTTTACTCAAAGCCCTTATTGCCTACCATAGCACTTCTGGGGGACCCCTGCTCATTGCAATTAGCAGTTACATAACTACTTGGGGCACTCTCTTTGAGTTATAACTCACTTCCACATGACTATGCTACATCCACTAATTAAGTCCAAGAAAAAAGTCATAATTAGGATTGTCATAAAAAAAAACAATAAAAACAGTGCACATTCTGGAATGAATGTAGGAGATAACTTTGGTAGCCAGAGTGGGACATAAAGATTTCTTCACTGGACCCCCTATTTTTATGATGATTCTAGTCTAATGATTAGCTACTAGGGAACAGAGCTGTGATACTAGTATTTCAAAATGTTGAAATGTAAAGCACTGATGACCTTAATAGGTATCGAAATTTAATTAAAAAAAATACTTAGTATCTTCTGCTTTTATGTCTTCCTTAGGATGAATGACTGTTCCTGACATTGGGGTCGCTGGAGCTGCAAACAAGACTTAGAAAGCAGGAGTGATGTATCCTTGAATATCCATGTTCCTTGTGACTAAGTTAGTATGTTTGCTCTGGCAAACAAGAAGGTGGTTAAGTCATGAGAAGACCTTTCATGCAAAACTAGATCATTGCCAAAACAATGCCATCAAAGGTGTCTTGTTTGTACATCTTGACAGTCATCTGCTGGGCCAGCGCACTTTGGTACCTTAGCATCCACCGCCCAACATCTAACTACACTGGCTACAAGATCAACAAAATGGAGAACGTTAAGAAAGACATTGCGGTATCTCAAAAAAACATTTCCTTTGCCAATATTAGAACTCGATCTATCAACCCCCACAACTATGACTTTATCATCAATGAGCCTGAGAAATGTGCAAACAATGGAAGCCCTTTTTTGGTAATTCTGATAACTACAACCCATAAGGAATTTGATGCCAGAAGAGCAATTAGAGAAACTTGGGGTAACGAAAACAACTTCAAAGACATTCAAATTGTAACACTTTTCCTCCTGGGCAAAAACACAGACCCAAAATTAAACCAGATGGTGGAGCAAGAAAGTCAGAAATTTCATGATATTGTTGTGGAAGACTTCATTGACTCATACCATAATCTCACCCTAAAAACTATGATGGGCATGAAATGGGTGGCTTCTTTCTGCTCCAAGGCTAAATATGTCATGAAAACGGACAGTGATATTTTTGTAAATATGGACAATCTCATTTATAAACTACTGAAACCAACCACCAAGCCAAGGAGAAGGTATTTCACTGGCTATGTCATCAATGGAGGACCAATAAGAGATGTCCGCAGTAAATGGTACATGCCGAGAGACTTGTACCCAGACAGCAATTACCCACCATTCTGTTCAGGAACTGGTTACATCTTTTCTGCTGATGTAGCAGAGCTAATTTATAAAACGTCCCTACATACAAGACTTTTGCATCTTGAGGATGTCTATGTGGGACTTTGCTTACGAAAAATTGGAATCCACCCATTTCAAAACAGTGGCTTTAATCACTGGAAAATGGCTTACAGTTTATGCCGCTACCGTAGAGCAATTACCGTCCATCAGATTGGCCACGAGGAGATGCACAGAATTTGGAATGACATGCAAAGCAAAAAGCGTCTTCGATGTTGAGTTTTTCTGATAGTTAGGGATTTTTCTAGGTGTTGTGTAAGAGAAACTTTATTACAGAAGTTGTAAAAACAATGTTTGACATTTACTTTTTTATCTTTCTTTTTGGGTTATTAAAGAACTGGAACTTCAGATGACTCTACATCAGTATAAAGATAATGTTCTTGTCCATTTCTCCAAAAATGTTGTTTCTTTTGAAAACTGTTTATTTGGAGGAGTTTTTTTGTTTTTTACATATCAGTTGATGCTTTGATGACTTAATGACTCTGTGCTCAATGGACTCAGAAGCAAAGCTATGTATTATGTATCCTATCACTGAGTGCAGTACTGTCATATTTTCAGATTCTCATTTGTGGAACAATCTGTGGCAGTTCAAATTGTGTTTTTTTTTTTAGTTTGTATCACGGGACATGTTTGACTGTATTAAGAATGCTGTTAGCTCTCAACTCTAATTCCAATACATCAATCTTATAAAAAATGATGTAAGTGCCCTTGTTCTTTCAACACTACAAAACAAATCTTAACTTTTTTAAGTGTTACATATTGTTGAACCAAACCTGAGCTAAAAATAAAACTGATGAGATAAACAATTGTATTTGTCCGCCTACTCTTACATATTATTATTATTATTGATTTATAAAGCACCAAAATATTCCGTGGCACTGTACAAAGTAAGAAACAAACATGGGGTACGTAATAATACATACAATGGTGTACACCAATATAAAAGATATATAATTAGTGATAAAATACATTGGTAATGACAGTGATAAAAGTAACACGATGAATAACATGTATAATGATTTCCAAGACACAAAAGGGGGAGAGAGCCCTGCCCTTGCAAGCTTACAATCTAATTCTTGTCTTGTATTCTTGTCTTATTAGGGAGAAACGAGTTATGCTACGGTCAACTAGGTTGGACTACAGGAAACAGTAATTTGCATACCTTAATTCTTTTAATTCTTAGCCCTTTCAGTTACAGAAAAGAAAGAAAGGAACACATGCTAGTTGTTTGTATGCTTGGCACTATACATACACATGTTTATCTCATCATGTCACGTGTCAGTTCAGGTAACTTTAGATATGGTTAAAAAGTGCTATATGCATTTCTTAACAATAATTCAATGTGTTATTATTATTTTCACTTGCTTTGCTAGTAAAAGTGTGTTACAACAAAAGTGTGTGATGCAAGATACAGAATCAACAAATGCATCTTTTATGCAATGTCTAAATACTAGTAAAATTGATGTGCGATGTTGTAACACCGCAGTTTTACTGGGATTTAGGGCAACAACCCCTAACTGATTTCCATTAAATATATCTGTTAACTAGTGAAGAAAGAGTTCAATAACGCTCAACCCCCTATTAAATCATACCAATGGGTGCAGGATCTGGTAAGCCACGCCAATCCACATGTGTAAGGAAAAGGATCCGAAAGCCAGGCAGTGGTTGAACAAAGCGTTGGTATTCTTTATTTAGAAACTCCACATGACAAGTCACAAGTGTAAAAAAAAACCACAACTGACGCGTGTCGGGGCTTCAATCTGCCCTTAGTCATAGTTCACTACGACTAAGGGCAGATTGTAGGCCCGACACGCGTCAGTTGATCCTGTTGTTTTTTTTACACTTGTCATGTCCAAATAAAGAATACCGCTCCTGGCATGTTTTTTCCACCCCGAGCTGAACTTGTGATTACCGCTAAGGAGGTTAACTGTCCCTCAGAGGGGCTCACAATATAATCCCTACAATAGGCATATGTCTATGTATGTATAGTGTAGTGTATGTATCATACTCTAGGGCCAATTTAGGAGGAAGCCAATTAGCTTATTTGTATGTTTTTGGGGTGTGGGAGGAAACAGGGATGCCCAGAGGAAACAGACACAGACATGGGGAGAACATACTGGGATTTAAACGGGGACCCAGCACTGCAAGGCAAGAGTGCCAACCACTACTGCCCTCTATGTAATACAGCTTAATAAAATACATGAATTACGGTACATAGATTTAGACTTCTTTTGGTTAAGGAAAGTGGAATTACACTTCAAGCATAAGTACTCTTATACGTTATTGCATTAGTGTGCCAAAGCATATAGGCACAGTTATTTGCTTTCCTCCCAAAGTGCCTCAAAATAATCTATTGCACTCCCTGTGACCCCGTCCACTAGCTCGGGTGCTAAAGTGTGGTGCTTAGGATAATCTGAGTTTCCAAACTTAGTATCGTGAATTTGAGCACCAACACTGCCAGAGAGATCATGTGAAAATTTGAGCTGCCACTCTCTAATTCAAATAGTGTTTTTAAGAGTTAATAGATCATTTTGGGCTTGATTCATTAAGCTGCACTTCAGAGGAGCGCAGGCTCAGCGCGCGCTATGCTATGGTAGTGCAACGTAGCATGCGCTGGTATCTTACATGCACTGCTTGTAACTAACGGCCACTCCACTCATCCCGCCCTGAGCCCCGGTGAGTCCAGTGGCTTTTTAGGATGTGATCCCCATACATAGATTGGCCCAATAGGCTGCCTGTCAAGTGACGGGCAGCCTATTGGACCAATCAAAGTGCCAGGATCATGTCCTAGAAAGTCAATGGACCCAAAAGGGCTCAAGGCGGGGTGATTGGAGTGGCCGTTAGCAGCGCAGCTTGATGACTCAAGCCCTTTGACAGAGGTCAGTAGTGAAGCTCACCACAACTTAACCTGTGAAATAATTTATCAGTGCCTGCTCTCTACATTAGGTGTTATGTCCTATCATTTAAATGCAAGCAAAGCATACCATCTGAGATACCTTGGTAGCAAATTGAAAAAACTTCCTATTTTCATTGTACCAATTAGAGTTGAGCTGAAATTTTCGTAATTTCGCATTACTAAAATTACGCATGCGAAATTTGCGATTACGATGCGAAATTACAGTAGCGTAATTGCCATTAAAATCGTAATTGAAAATACCGTAAGCGTAATTTTCAACACGTAATTTCGCGTTTCGTTCATGCCGTAATTTCGCATTAAACGCTACCGTAATTTCGCATTAAACCGTAACGCTCCGTATAATATAAAAAAGCCGCCGACTTTAAGGGTTAATAGCTAAGCCCCCTTAAATGCTAAGAGCCTCAAATTTGGAGAATATATTAAGGAGATCAGGAGGAATAAGAGGAAAAAAAATTTTTTCAAAAAGACCTTATAGTTTTTGAGAAAATCGATGTTAAAGTTTCAAAGGAAAAATGTAAACATTTAAAAACCCGCCGACTTTAACGGTTAATAGCAAAGCCTGCTTAAAGTTTAGGAACACCAAATTCCCAGGGTATATTAAGGGGATCAGTGGGAATAAGAGGAAAATTTTTTTTTTCAAAAAGACCTTATAGTTTTTGAGAAAATCGATTTTTAAGTTTCAAGGGCGAAAATGTCTTTTAAATGCAGAAAATGTCAGTTTTTTTTGCACAGGTAACAATAGTGTATTATTTTCATAGATTCCCCCAAGTGGGAAGAGTTTTACTTACTTCGTTCTGAGTGTGGGAAATATAAAAAAAAAACGACGTGGGGTCCCCCCTCCCAGACCTCTTTAACCCCTTGTCCCCCATGCAGGCTGGGATAGCCAGAATGCGGAGCACCGGCCGCGTGGGGCTCCGCACCCTGACTATACCAGCCCGCATGGTCCATGGATTGGGGGGTCTCGGAAGGGGAGGGGCAGCCAAGCTTTCCCCTCCCCCTCCGAGCCCTTGTCCAATCCAAGGACAAGGGGCTCTTCTCCACCTCCGATGGGCGGTGGAGGTGGAGGCCGCGATTTCCTGGGGGGGAGGTTCATGGTGGAATCTGGGAGTCCCCTTTAAAAAGGGGTCCCCCAGATGCCCACCCCCCCTCCCAGGAGAAATGAGTATAGAGGTACTTGTACCCCTTACCCATTTCCTTTAAGAGTTAAAAGTAAATAAACACACAAACACTTAGAAAAAGTATTTTAATTGAACAAAAAACATAACCACGAAAAAAGTCCTTTAATATTCTTAATTAACCATTAATACTTACCTGTCCCTTTAAATAAATGATCCCTCGAAATAGCCTCGGAAATGTTCTATCAGTTACAATGTAACAAAGTTATTACAATGTAACAACTTTGTTACATTGTAACTACGCTGCACCCGACGTCACTCGCTGCCGCCGCATACGCGTCTGCGCTGCACACATTCCGTAACTGATAGAACATTTCCGAGGCTATTTCGAGGGATCATTTATTTAAAGGGACAGGTAAGTATTAATGGTTAATTAAGAATATTAAAGGACTTTTTTCGTGGTTATGTTTTTTGTTCAATTAAAATACTTTTTCTAAGTGTTTGTGTGTTTATTTACTTTTAACTCTTAAAGGAAATGGGTAAGGGGTACAAGTACCTCTATACTCATTTCTCCTGGGAGGGGGGGTGGGCATCTGGGGGACCCCTTTTTAAAGGGGACTCCCAGATTCCACCATGAACCTCCCCCCCAGGAAATCGCGGCCTCCACCTCCACCGCCCGAGGTGGAGAAGAGCCCCTTGTCCTTGGATTGGACAAGGGCTCGGAGGGGGAGGGGAAAGCTTGGCTGCCCCTCCCCTTCCGAGACCCCTAATCCATGGACCATGCGGGCTGGTATAGTCAGGGTGCGGAGCCCCACGCGGCCGGTGCTCCGCATTCTGGCTATCCCAGCCTGCATGGGGGACAAGGGGTTAAAGAGGTCTGGGAGGGGGGACCCCACGTCGTTTTTTTTTTATATTTCCCACACTCAGAACGAAGTAAGTAAAACTCTTCCCACTTGGGGGAATCTATGAAAATAATACACTATTGTTACCTGTGCAAAAAAAACTGACATTTTCTGCATTTAAAAGACATTTTCGCCCTTGAAACTTAAAAATCGATTTCCTCAAAAACTATAAGGTCTTTTTGAAAAAAAAAAATTTCCTCTTATTCCCACTGATCCCCTTAATATACCCTGGGAATTTGGTGTTCCTAAACTTTAAGCAGGCTTTGCTATTAACCGTTAAAGTCGGCGGGTTTTTAAATGTTTACATTTTTCCTTTGAAACTTTAACATCGATTTTCTCAAAAACTATAAGGTCTTTTTGAAAATAAATTTTTTCCTCTTATTCCTCCTGATCTCCTTAATATATTCTCCAAATTTGAGGCTCTTAGCATTTAAGGGGGCTTAGCTATTAACCCTTAAAGTCGGCGGCTACCTAACATTGATACATGCGTCAACTTTTCCGCTTCGGGAGCATGACCATACGCATTAATTTCGTAATACCCGTTGCAATGCGAAAATTACGCGAAAATTACGCTTACGCGAAATTTCGCGAAATCCTTCTTCATTACGATTATGTACTTACGGCCATAAACGTAATTACACTAATTACGCGAAATTTCGCGAAATCGTAATTACTCCATTACGCTCATCTCTAGTACCAATGTATTAAATTAACCTGGCAATATAACAGAAGTACAGAATAAGATTGTCTTATGTTAAACTATCTAGAGGTGTTACGTCTTTTAGGTTTCCCTTTGTTATCTTACTAGAAATGTATATTTTCTGGATGAATTTGGCTATGGTCGACACAGCAATAATGTTACCGGTCTAACAGGCGCGAGTTCCTGGGTTTGTGCTGTCCCTTTCTCCGGCAGGTCTTCTTCTGCATCTCCTCTTATCTTCCTGTCCCATTCTGTGAGAAGGGGAACTTGTAGCAGTAGATCGCCCTCTACTGTTTGTACTTCCGCTTGTCACAGGACAGAACTGGAAGTAAAGAGGAGATGGAGAAGAAGACCAGCCGGCAGACAGGTAATATTGCTGCTGGCTGGGAGAGAACACATGGAGCAGATGGCAGTGGCAGCGCCACAGGTTGTGATTGTGAATCGATTTCATGTTAAAGTAGATTCAAAATCGGTGTGCAGTGTATAAGCAGCCATTGCCAATAGATTGCTCTCTGATCAGATTCAATCAGAGAGGGAACTGTCTGTTGGTCGATCTGGTGGTAATCGCTCAGTGTATGGCGGCCTTAAGAGTTGTACACCATGTAGCGATGTGAGAAGCTGTACACGTACAATAGCCAGTAATATTATCCAAGAGGTCCGCCCACTCAATAGAATAAAAAACGATGTATATTTACATAATCTACCAGATGTCCATTCAAGTCACCAATGATTGTTCCGACGAATCATCCGGGTCAGAATACGAAACGGTGAACAGCAGTGGCTCTCTGACCGATAGCAATGACGAGGTTGAGGTCCCGGCTAGAGCCAGGCGTACCCCACCCCATGTCACTGGACCGCAGGATCAGACTCAAGGGCAGCAGAGTGGTGCTAGCGCTGATCCGAGTTGGTGAGGCATGCTGCAGCAGCGTAGCATCTCCTGGACCTAGCACCAGTACTACCATAGACCCTGGTGAAGTGGAGAGCAACAGCATGGTAGTAGAAACTGGTTCGGTGGCACGTGCATTAAGACCCAAGTCACAGCCACCAGCAAAACGGGCCCATACTACCCATAGTCTCCCAGAGATGCTGGCAAATCCCAATTGGCAATCAACTGGTTCCGCCGCACCCGTACTGCCCTCTTTCACCGCCCAGTCTGGAGTCCAGGTGGAGACAGATAATCTAGGATTGGCCCTAGACTTTTTTAATCTGTTCTGCACCGTGGATCTCTACAACTTAATTGTGACTGAGACCAACCGTTATGCCACACAATACGCAACCGCCAATCCGAGAAGCTACCATGCCCAGGTAAAACCACTCCAAGTTTCCAAACGTAACATTTTTTTGGGCCTTATCCTTAACATGGGTCTAGTCAAAAATAATGTATTGCGGTCTTATTGGTCTACGCACCCAATACATCACATTCCTATGTTCTCTGCTGACATGTCCAGGTCACGATTTGAGAACATCCTGCGCTTCCTGCACTTCAGTGCCAATACAACCTGTCACCTAAGAGGCCACCCTGCTTATGGTTACCGGTTTACCGGCTCCACAAATTTCGGCCCCTCATAGACCACCTGTCATCAAAATTTGCAGATGCGTATACCCCTGAACAGTCATTTTGAGGCATTTGGATTCCAGACTACTCCTCGCGGTTTTGGGCCCCTAAAATGCCAGGGCAGTATAGGAACCCCAAAAGTGGCCCCATTTTAGAAATAAGGCACCCCAAAGTATTCCGTTAGGTGTATGATAAGTTCATAGAAGATTTTATTTTTTGTCACAAGTTAGTGGAAAATGACACTTTGTGAAAAAAAAAAACAATAAAAATCAATTTCTGCTAACTTGTGACAAAAAAAATAAAATCTTCTATGAACTCACCATACTCCTAATAGAATACCTTGGGGTGTCACCTTTCTAAAATGTCATCAAGTATACCAGCACACCAAATTCCGTGTGGTAACCACAGGCCTTGATGAAGGGGGACCCCGTGAGGCCCCCGAAACAATTGTCAGTATTCTTGTGGATATAATGGCTCAATAAAAGAACATTTTTTTTCTTCATGGAATTTGGTGTGCTGGTATACTTGATGACTTCTGAAGCTGTATTGGCAAAGCCTATGCCATAATACCAAGCACCCAACCTTTTTGAACTAATGGTGTGCCCACGCACAATCCCTTTTTCATCTTTCTAAAATGGAGTCACTTGTGGGGTTCCTATACTGTCCTGGAATTTTAGGGGCCCTAAATCGTGAGGAGTAGTCTGGAAATCAAATGCCTCAAAATGACCTGTGAAATCCTAAAGGTACTCATAGGACTTTGGGCTCCTTAGCGCACCTAGACTGCAAAAAAGTGTCACACAAGTGGTATCGCCGTACTCAGGAGAAATAGTATAATGTGTTTTGGGGTGTATTTTTACACATACCCATGCTGGGTGAGAGAAATATCTCTGTAAATGGACAATTGTGTGTAAAAAAATAAAAAAATTGTCATTTACAGAGATATTTCTCCCACCCAGCATGGGGGTATTTTTACTATCCTGGAATTATAGCACCTCATGAAACATGACAGGTGCTTAGAAAAGTCAGAGATGCTTCAAACTGGGGAAATTCACTTTTTGCACCATAGTTTGTAAATGCGATAACTTTTACCCAAACAAAAAAAACATCCAGATTAGTGTCTATTTATTGATCAAAACATGTAGCACAATAAATTTAGACAAAAATGTATATAGAAATTTAACTTTATTTGAAAAATGTCAACACAGAAAGTAAAAAAAAAAATCATTTTTTTTTTACAAAATTCATGTTTTTTTTATGAATATAATACAAACTAAAAATCACAGTAGCAGTCAAATAGCACCAAAATAAAACTGTATTAGTGACAAGAAAAGGAGGTCAAATTCATTTAGATAGTAGGTTGTATGACCGAGCAATAAACCGTTAAACCTGCAGTGGTCTGAATGGAAAAAAAGTGTCTGGTCCTTAAGGGGTTTTAAGACTGCAGTCCTTAAGTGGTTAAGCCCGTGGTCCTTAAGTGGTTAATCCACAACTGTCAGTCTTGGTAAAGGGTCTGTACTCTGTGGTGGCCCTGAAACGCTGGCTTCTTATAGTGCCATATACTGTACAGTGTAATGTACTATTCTTTCAAAGAGCACCTCAGTGTCGATCTCTTCCGGTCAATAGCCCATTCATATGCCCATTCACAAAAGCCCATTCAGAAAAGGACATGCTATCAAATCAAATCATTGCTCACACTGTTCCAGAGGAGGTGAGTGTAGGTCATGGACAATTCTGCCCAGTTCCAGCTAAAGCATTTCCTTTTGGATCTAGATAACATGAGGACGTGTTATAACTGAAGTCAAGTTGTTTTGTTCTGACAACATAGGAGAGAATTTCCCTAACTTCCTGTTGCTAGATCAGCCATGGTTTTTCATGGCTGTGATGCAATCCCTGGTGGTCCTAAGGACAGTGGCGGACAAATCCAACAGTGGGCCCCAGTGGAGAATGAATAAAAGGGCCCCATGTGAGAGACCATAATCATATCAGATTACAGTTGGATCCAAATAATGTTGATAACATAAAAGTACATAAAACTAGGTTACATTCTGTAGGCACTGTGTTAGTGTAGCACACATTGTATGCTTGTGTATAACTGGGCCACAAGCAAATATCACTGTTCCTCACAGGATTCAGAGAGAAATGCATAAATAAGAGCCTACAGAATAATCATTCCCTAACTGTGCTGCAGCTGTATGAGCCCTAGAGGGCATGGAGCCCCTGTGCAGCTGCACGGCCTATGTCTGCCTCTGCCAAAGGACAGGAAAAATTTTTTACAGAAGTTCTTAATCTCCCATTTGCTGCTGCCACTGACCAGCTGGATGGATTTAGCCTCTTCCTATCAGAACAGACATAAAAGAAATTCTTCCAGATGGGGCAAAGACATCAATAAAAATGAGGATCCTCTAAACCTTTTCCACACACTGATTACAATTAAAATAAACATTTTTCTTGGAGATGAGATTTTAAACCTTTTCCTCACGATTATAAGTGAATTATGTTATGTACAGTGAGGATAATCCTGTAAACGACATCCTTTGCAATGAAAACAGAATGTCTGTGTAAAATAAGTGAAATCTTAAATTCTAGTTAAATCTTTTTGATGAAAGTAGTAATTGTGATTGTAGAGGGCTGTTTGCTCCAGAAATATACATTGTGAAATGAAAACATTACCTGTTAGCCAAAATGGTTTGTATGAACAGAGTAATATATTGTCTTTGAAGCAAACTTGGAGCAAAAATTCACAAAGATTTTTGTGGGATTTTTTTTTTTTTTTTTTTTTGGTTACGTTGATTAAATATAAAAGGAAAAAAGTCAACTATTTTTTTCATAGTTTCCTACAAACAAAATAATAAGCTTTTCCATGAACTTGTTGCACATTTCATACACTGGAGAGGTTTAATAGAAGATGTTTGTAAAATCTGCTGCAGCCCCGAGGTTCATTTCGGGATAATTTTTTTCGGTGGCATTTCCGACCGCTGTAAATAAAGGAAAAATTAGAGGCATTCTGGGTCACATTTGTCATCTTTAATGTTAGTATTTTAGAGACCTTACTTAAAGCACATTAAAAGGTAAAGTAACAAAAAAGAAGCAAAAAAGCTTTTTAGAGCTAAAATACCACAATAATTGTAGAGCGAAAATACCACAATGATTGTGGCAATTTTGTCCATTTTGTCTGCTGAAAAGAAATATACTGAAGAAATCAACAGCATATGAAAAGGCAATCCAGATTTCAGTTTAAAAAATAGTTGCCAGTTGTAGCTTAAAATAACCCTCTTCTTCTTCACTGCAGCCCCATTGCAATATATTTACTCGGAGAGTGCTCCCTCTTTTGTCAACTCCTCATTTGGACACATGACCACACTTCCCATAGTCCTAAGCAGTAACTAGTAGCTGCTATATAGCTTTTAAATGTTAGTTGGCTGACATTTAGAATTGCTAGTTCTGCTGGACTTTTCCTAACAAAGAAAGGAATAAATACACAGATTCATTCTCATGACAAAAGTGCAAATGTAGTCATATTTATTTTTTTAAGCAATGTCAGGAAGGAAAACATAAGAGATATCAGGCAAGCAAAAGGACTACAAAACCAGAATTTTACTCTACACTTTTTGCCCAGAGATTTTCTTCAGGTCTCCAATATAGAACTATAAACAGAAACATTATTACGGAATGGGGTGTGACTAGTTTGATTGCAGAAAATGTGGAATCGTTGGTATACACAGAAATGATGACATCTGTCCCTAGGACCAAATTGTGATGGCTAGATGACTGTGTTAGAGCATGTCCAAAATGGCACTCCCAGGTACAGAAAATGGGAGGAGGTGCTCTAATGTAGTATGCTATGGGTACACATGGGTAATGAAACGGTCTTACCCCAGGTGGGAGGTTTAAAGATAATCATTTTAATGGACACAGGAAAAGACAATGCATTTCAAGGGAGCTGCCACAGCTGCCTCAGGTATACAGTACAGTGTCTTATGCAGATGCACACACGGACTGGCCCATTAAAACGCCCCACTCTGATTGGCCACAGCACTGTGTCCATCCACCCCACTGTGATTGGTCATATCACGTGTGTACGGTGAGGAGGCGAAAACGGCAATCAGAGATGGCAAGTGCACCCCTGCCCATGCAGCGTAGCATTTACCACCAGCTAGAATAGAATAACTGCCCGATATGAAAAGATGATTTCTAAAAATGTTCACAGTGTGAGAAAAGTATGAGCATGTTATGTTAATGATTACCACTTTTTAAAGCACAAATAGAGATGATCAGTACTACTGCAATACCAGTAAAGACCAGAATAGGCAGCTAAAGGAAGCCCTAGTGGGTAGGACAATGCTCTCTCCCAACAATAGGCCAAATCAATCCGCAATGCTGGTCGCTAGCCAAAGCAGAGGTGTTGGAGGGCCTAGTACGAGTTTCATTTAGCATGGGTGAGGATTTTGTTTAGGGACTGATGAGATAAAAGACTCTTGAAGAGATGAATTAGACTGAGCAAATACATAGTTACATAGTTATTTTGGTTGAAAAAAGACATACGTCCATCGAGTTCAACCAGAGAACAAAGTACAACACCAGCCTGCACCCTCACATATCCCTGTTGATCCAGAGGAAGGTGAAAAACCCTTACAAGGCATGGTCCAATTAGCCCCAAAAGGGAAAAAAATTCCTTCCCGACTCCAGATGACAATCAGATAAAATCCCTGGATCAACATCATTAGGCATTACCTAGTAATTGTAGCCATGGATGTCTTTCAACGCAAGGAAAGCATCTAAGCCACCTTTAAATGCAGGTATAGTGTTTGCCATAATGACTTCCTGTGGCAATGCAGACCATTGGTACGACCAAAATGCATGACTTTACATTTTTCAACATTGAATTTCATCTGCCATGTATGTGCCCATATAGTCATCCTATCCAGATCCTGTTGCAATATGACAATATAAATCACTGAGGTCTTTTGTGTTTTCCATGTTAAACAATAGTATCTGCACCTTTATTGCTATTTGTGGAAAAACTATTGTGTCAGGGATGGATTCACACAGACGCGAACTCTACCCTCTACTGAACCCACCGCAAGTCCGCAAATCCTGATAGGAATGGGGGTTCTACTCCAGACAAACCGCTCCACCAGCATGCTGGCTGCCCCCGCTTCCTGACTGGCCCAGCCAAGACACCCCCCTCCCCCATCTTCCCATGCCTGAGCCTGACATGCCTATGTTCACCATCCTATCACTACCACTCAAGCATAGAGAGCTGGATAAGCAGGCAGTAGAGTCAATCACATACAGACCAACCATCCAGCTCTCTGTGCTCCTGGGGCAGTGATGTCCGTGCATCTCTAAGATGGTGAGCGCGGGTTGACAAACCAGTGACAGATGCCTCTCAGCACTTCGACACCTCTAGGCCTGTGCCTAGTGTGCCTATTTCTAAATCTCACCCAATGGGTGTGAATTGAAACATGAAAATGTTTTTTTTATTCTATCTTAATTACTAATTTGCTATAAATGTAGGTGGGTGTCCAAAGTGCTATTCCTTTTACATTTGGTAAAAGTAGTTTGTGCACTCTGTTAAAAGTACAGTTGCTTGGAGACTATTCTGGAACTCCCATCTTGCTACAGGGATAGATAACTGCACAAGGCAAGATACTATGGGGTGTATTCACTAACCTGTGGTAAGCAAAATAACGTGCTTAAAGTGTAACCGCACAATGAGTAGTGCGTAATGCAATAAATTACATGTAATGCACTCTACTAAGACTTAACGCACATGGGCCATATGGAAATAACATTTGCTCCTGAGTTTCATCCTGGGAGGTAATTTATCATCTTCTCTTTAAAATACCTTTGCAACTGAAAAAAAGATCAAAAAAGTAAGTGAAAATGTACTATCACAATTATTCTGCACATGTTCTGACTTGTTGGTGGCCTAATACACAGACCTGATTTTTCTTACAAACACAATTAAAGACCTTGTCTGAAACCTAATAAAATATAACTTTTATTTCATGCGGGGGGGCGTGGCCTGCACGCAGAGAGAGACGGACGGCTTCTAGTTGAGCTCCTGCCGAAGCCTGCCTAAAGCGACACCCAGCATGTTCCAACCGGGTATACCAAACCCCCCAGAGCCAGAGGAGATGGTCCTCGAACTGGACACCTCAAAGAAGAGGAAAAAGCACCCACCGAGGCCGCAGAAAGTTACGGATTTCTTTGCCCCACGGGCGGAGCGGCGCAGCCAAGATGGCGCCGGCACCTCAGTACCAGACACAGCCCGCAGCGCAGCTTCGGCGGATTCCGCCTCGCAACCAGCGGTAGAGGCTCTTCTCTCGTCCCCGGACACAGCATCGCCATTCCAGAGCCCGGCGAAGTCCCGACCTCGGAGAGAGAGCGAACAGGCAGACAGCAACACGGTAGGCACCTCTGCTGCTATAAATACTCTACCCACGCAGGCCCAACTCCCCATAGAGGCCTACCCTGCTTCAGACCAGCCTGCCTCGCAGACATACATCAGGGACATCCTGATCACATTTAAATCCTCCCTGATGGCAGATATATCTACCTTAACCACAAATCTACAACTAGAGATGTCATCCCTAGGGGAAAGAGTGCACAGATCAGAAATACAAATTGCTAATCTCACTAATGAACACAACAAAATGGTTGATCTTTCTGAAGCACATTCCTCGGATATAGACTGGCTCAAATTTAAAGCAGCAGACATGGAGGATAGGAACAGGCGGAACAATTTGAAATTCAGGGGCATACCTGAGCAGGTCCCTGCCAAAGAGCTAAAACCTTTCCTAAAGTCTCTAGTTAAAGCTACGCTACCTGACACTTCTGATATTGAACTGACTATCGATCGAGCACACCGCCTCCCCAAACCAGCACATCTTCCCGACTCCACCACCAGAGATGTAATCGCTAGGTTCCTATTTTACCAAGTAAAGGAGGACTTAACCTTTGCAATCAGAAAAGCC
This sequence comes from Hyperolius riggenbachi, assembly GCF_040937935.1. Lineage (NCBI taxonomy): Eukaryota > Metazoa > Chordata > Amphibia > Anura > Hyperoliidae > Hyperolius > Hyperolius riggenbachi. The sequence continues at coordinate 259,284,343 of NC_090652.1, read as the reverse complement.
GGATCGCTCCCTGATCCTTTTTCCCACATCCATGTCTACAACGACCTCTCCCCGTTCACTCTGCAACAAAGAAGGGAGTTACAACCGTTCACCAAGGCGCTGCAAACAATAGGGATCCAATATAAGTGGGGCTTCCCCACGAAGCTGATCTTCTCCTACCACAATAAGCAATACTTTGTCACATCCTCTGACTCAGGATTCAAGCTTTTTAAACAGCTACAAATCACTGTCCCGGAGGAATTAAAGAGACCTCCCCGCCACCCTGCATCTAACAAGATCACCCCGGACTGGCGCACCAAAAAGTAAAGTTAAAGGCAGGCCCGAACGCTGGAGAGCTCTTACCTTTGTTTCCTACACCAAGCCAGTCCCTCCGGCTCCTCTCTGAATGGCCGAGTCATTCCTCAGCTATTCTTGCCTTTTACTAGCATTAGTTTGCTACCTACACCCCCTGCATCACTGTATGTGGAACCTAGAACTATGCCACATACCTTGTTCACACGTAAGCCCGCTTCAATGCGGAGATGATGATGATGCTATGTGTTTTTCGTTATGGTTTAATCTTATAGAGTTATGTTACTGTAAGTTGTTAATGCTTAAGAATGACCCCCTCCAGGCTCACTACGTAGATAATAGACCAGGCCACAATAAGATACATGTCTTATCCCGCTTTCAGGTTATAGCACTTTGGATACACTTATGTCTTTAAAAATCTCTTCCCTCAATGTGAGAGGGCTAAATTCGGCATTTAAGAGGCATTGGTTCTGGAAAGAAATGCAAATTTTCTCATCACAGATTATAATGGCCCAGGAGACCCACCTTATCGAAAAAGATACACACCTATGCAAAAATAGTAAATTTCCCACTATCTACCATAGTACCTTCCACAAAAAAAAAAGAGGGGTGTTATTGGCCTTCCACAAAGATCTAAAGGTGTCTCCCCACCAAGTCATCTCAGATGACAAAGGCAGGTTCATCATCTTTGTGGGCCAAATAAATAATCAGTTGTTAACCCTGGTTACTCTCTACAGTCCAAATCAGGGACAAAAGACTTTCCTGCAGAAGCTTTGCGATAAAGTAAACAAAATTAAACAAGGCCTTGTCCTTTATGGCGGCGACTTTAATGCAATAAATGCACGTATGGACTCTTCCGCAGTCAATGCTAAAGCGCCCATAATGATTGACAAACAAACAAGATGGAATACCCTCTATGATCCATGGAGGATATCCCACGGTTCTGAAAGAGATTTTACCCATTTCTCGAATGTACATAAGACCCACTCTCGGATCGACTTCTTTTTAGTAGATAAACTGCTTCTGCAGGAGGTCTTGTCCACCTCGATTGGGAACAGAACTCTATCCGACCATGCCCCAGTTCATATCTGTATCAAAAATGGACCTAAAACTTCTAAGCCACCCTTCTGGAGGCTAAATACCTCATTATTATTAGATGACAGTTTTTTGTCCGCATTCAGGAGGGAAATTCAAGAGTTTTTTGACATAAACTCCACACCTGAAATTGGCCCAGCCACTCTATGGGCAACTCATAAAGCCTTTGCCAGAGGCATTCTTATCAGACAGGGAGCCCTAATCAAAAAGAAAAGAAGTAAAATCTATGAAGATCTGCTAGCCCAAATCCAACTAAAAGAACAACTTTTTAAACAAAATAGAGCTCCAAGCCTTGAAAAAGAACTGTTTCACCTACGCGACCAATTAAAAATCCACCTAAATCACAACTATGACTACTTATTGCAAAAAGCTAACTTAAACTTTTACTACCAAGGTAACAAACCGGGCAAGCTCCTAGCTAGATTCCTCACACACAGGAGAGTCAAATCTACGATCCACTCTTTGACACATCCTACCACTAAAAGATCAGTCTCAAATCCGAAAGACATAGCTGACCTTTTCAGTGACTATTATGCCACACTTTACAACATTGAAAAAGACCCTCATACTATCCAACCCACAGAATCCACAATAAACGCCTTTTTAGACTCAATAAAACTTCCCAAGATCTCCCCCTCTCAATTATCGGTGCTCAATAGCCCATTCACAGTTACTGAGGTCAAAAACACTATCAAACAACTAAAAAACAACAAAGCCCCAGGCCCAGACGGCTTTGCAAACGAGTATCTTAAAATATTAGCAGAATCGGTAGCCCCCTACATAACAGATCTATGTAATTCCCTCGCAGAGGGTTCCCCAATTCCGAAAGAATTTTTAGAGGCAACAATTTCTGTCATTCCTAAGTCAGGTAAAGATCAGACAAACCTAGCCAGTTACAGACCCATCTCCCTCCTGAATGCAGACATAAAGCTATACGCAAAACTATTGGCAAATCGCCTTATGCAAATCACACCCAGTCTATTGGACTATGACCAAGTAGGCTTCACAAAGGGGAGACAGGCAAATGATGGCACGAGAAGGATGTTGAACTTACTACGTCAGGTTGAGCTCTGTCGGACGCCTTCTCTGCTCCTCACTTTGGATGCGGAGAAGGCGTTCGACAGAGTACACTGGCAGTTCCTAAAATCCACGCTATGTAAATTCGGCTTTCAAGGACCCATACTTACTGCAATTATGGCCCTGTACTCCTCCCCATCGGCCAGAGTCAATGCGGCAGGGTTCATCTCAGAGCCCTTCAACATTTCCAACCGGACAAGACAGGGTTGCCCGCTCTCTCCCATTATATTTGTCCTAATAATGGAAACTATTGCCCAAAAAATAAGAACTAACCGCCTAATAAAAGGAATAGATATTGGTGATACCCACCACGTTATAAGCCTCTTTGCTGACGATGTCGCATTGATCCTGACCGACCCACTCCACTCATTACAACAAGTGATGAAAGAACTAACTCTCTTCTCTGAAGTCTCATTTTATAAACTTAACCAACATAAATCAGTACTTCTAGGCCTCAATATCTCCCCACCAATTAAGAAACAAATCTCAGATAACTTCCATTTCCCATGGGTCAGCTCTGAAGTAACATACTTAGGCATTAAACTCACATCCAGAGCAGAAAATCTATTTGTTAGCAATTACGTCCCACTACTGAACCAGGTCAGAAAATAATGCACTGAAATGGCTAAATCATGGTTATCATGGTCCGGACACATTGCAGCTTTCAAAATGTTTACCCTGCCAAAAATCTTGTATGTATTTAGAACGGTCAATATACCCCTCCGTAAATCCTACCTGGAAGATCTAAGGAAAAGTATCAACTACTTTGTCTGGAAGGGAAAAAAAATAAGGGTCCCATATAAAGTCATGATTCTCCCCAGAAAACTAGGAGGAATGGGTCTTCCTTCCATGGAGGCCTATTACTCTGCCTCACTATTAGATCTAGTAAAACACTGGTGGAATGACTCCATGGCCAAACCCTGGACCAGAATGGAACACTTCCAACTAAAAAAAAATCTCAGATCAACGCTGTCGAGTATACTCTTGGGCGCAAAAGCTCCCAAAACTGAGTACCCAACTATCCAAGCAGTACTCTTAGCTTGGGAACAGCTAATAAAACATCCACCAGACTCAAGAGACTCCCATACCCCTGTCATCCCACTATCAGCTTTAAGCCCTTTCACCTCACAACTTAACCTCCTCCCCTGGAATAAAGTGAACATCACCTCTTTGAACTCACTCTTCCATGCCGGCAAGCTGAAATCATTCGCTGATCTCCAAAAAGAATTTAACCTTCCCCAATCTCAACTCTTTACTTACCACAGAATTTTTGACCTAATACAATCAAAAAAAATTAAGCTCCCAAAATTGCCCAGTCAACTGCTCACGACCCTAAATAACAGAGAATTACAAACAGGAGGAATCTCGACGTGGTATGAAGCCACTATCTCCCATTTCCCATCCCCCCTCCAAAGATATGCTCTTGCTTGGTCAAACGACCTCCAAACCAATATAACAGAACTCCACTTACTACAAGCAACCTCAAAGGTGATGAAATTCTCTAAGAATAACTCACACTGGGAACTATCTAGAAAAATAGTATACAGATGGTACTATACCCCAAGAAGATTAGCAGCATTTTCACCGGACACCACCCAGATGTGCTGGCATTGCTCCACTTCTGTGGGAACACTCCTACATATGTTCTGGGAATGCCCAGCAATTTATAACTTCTGGCTCCAAATTGAACAATTAATAAAAAGCTCCATACTCAGAGAATTTCGATTATCTCCCAAAATAGCATTATTATTAATTGGTTTGGAAAACCTCCCAAAACCCACACAACCTCGGGTCTGCCATGTCCTACTCTCCGCACTCTATCTAATCACCTCCAACTGGAGATCAGCGAATCAGATCAGTATATCCCATTTGATATCCATAGTGAGTAGAAACTTGTCAATGGAATGTAAAGTCAGGGCCAGGAACACTAATGATTACAGGGATTATAACCTACCTGGCTCTTGGTCAAGACTCCTCACTTAAATCGCTCTTCCCCTGCCTGGGGGTCACTCTTCCCCACTTCCATCCCAGAAACCAACTCTCCTCTCTGAGAGGGAATACCCATGCCCCACCAACCCATTGGAAGGGTTGGAAGATATGTTCTGTCAGTACTTGTTCTTTTTCCCCTTTCCCTCTTTTATACACTAGTTTCAAAGTGTATCAAGCACATATACAAGCTCCACTCCTCCTGTAAGATACTCAAACCACAGGTATCAAGGGCTCTTCTAGCCCTCACTTTTAATACCTATGATAATGTCGATAAAATCAGTTGTTACCGGATCCAGGTTATGTAAAACAACTGATAAAAGACAACTTGAGTTGGAGTGTATTGCATTCTCATTCGTTATATTATACTGTTCTACCAGCATATTTGACTGGCTAGAAGCCATATATCATAGTGCAACCTTTGTGTACCTCAAGTTTGTATATAAGGTTTAACATTTAAGCTAATTGCTAATTGTATGTACTATGATATGACCTTTGCTTAAATAAAAAGTTTTATGATAAAAAAAAACTTTTATTTCATGCTATAAAAACATTGACGTTTAAAGGTTGCATATTTTCTTCTTTTTATTTTTTACACAAACTTTGCTGGGCAGTATAAGTATTGTTTCCCATAGTAGGCCTATACTGTATATAATCCTTGGTCAACTATGGTCATTGCCCTTAGCTAAGCAGAAATATATATGCTGTGCAGCTTCTAAACTAATAAAGAGAACCCCCCACCAAAACCGACATGTTTCGGCTCATAAAAAATAGAGCCGTCGTCAGGGCATAAATAGAAAAGGTGCTAGGGTGCAAGGTGCATAATAGAAGTACAACGCAGCAAGTTACAAAAACATAGTCAAAGAAAATAACAAAAGTGAGAGATGTACTCTCAAGTAAGGTCAGCTATCATTTTGTTGGTGGCCTAATGGATACATGAAACCTACCAAAATCCTTCAGCTTTACTTACTTGGGGCTTTCTCCAGGCTCTAGAAGTCTCTGTGGTCCTCGCTGAAGCTCCGTGTAAGGGTTGCATACAAATCATGCATTGCACATCCAGCATGACACACTTTATGAGAAATGCATGAATGCTGCAACCAAATGGGAATGTCACTATTTAGGAAATAACTGAAATACTGAGACAAGCAGTAAATGAATAATGAGAGTTTATTAACCAAAAACATAAAGGAACATGAGCAGCAAAGTACATTAATCTCATGCACAGCAATGGCAATGGATGCAATAATAACCACACGCACAGCAATGGCAGTGGATGCAAAGATATTCAGACATATACATAAGATAATAACTCTGCAGGAAAATGTATTCAGATTGACATACACATGCCATCCGGAGTATATACAAATAGATCTCCCTGCATACGGAGTAATGCAGAGCAACCCAGTTTATATATACTATATTGTGCACACTGACCCCGGAACCTGGTTTATATATACACAGTGGATATTTACAAATATATACAGGAGATAATTTGCAGTACACAAGGAGCAAAATCAAACCATACAATGTAGTCGCTTAGGCAAGGAATCATTAAGACCCAGGCTAGAGGTCATACACAGGATAGCAAGAACACAGGATACACAGGACACAAGATACAAGGGCCGGTAACTCAGGCTAGGAGGGCCAGAACACACAGATACAATGAGCTAGCACTGGAGTAGTGCTCACGCTTGGCTTATATCCTTGTGCAAAGACATCAGGTGATAATCCAAATCTCCTCCCAACAATTGTCTGCAGAGGAGAACAAGTTCTGGAGGAGTGAGCCTTCTGCTGTCAGGCAGAGAACCAACATGATTCAAGATTAGTTTATACTGACATCTGCTGGTGAAGAGAGGAAGTTCATGAAGCATATTCACAGAGATGTCACCAGCAGAGGCAGAGACTGACACTCCGATTTCACTCAGTCTTCTTTTGTACCCGCCTGCTCTAAACGCTTGCCATGGGGGTGCAACGACAAGTGGTGTGTGAGCGCACCCGCACATGCGCAGAGGTTGCTGACCCGGAGAAGACTGAGTGACATTGGAGCGAGGGACACAGTGACTTCTAGGGGCTGGAGGAAGCCCCAGGTAAGTAAAGCTGATGTTTCTTTTTAGGTCTCATGTATCATTTAAAGGGTTACTAAAGCCTAAGAAAAAGAAAACTGTTCAACCATTTCTGCCGCCCGGACGTGAAGCTCACGTCCAAGCGGCTGCTCTGCTACGGCGCACTCCCGCACACGATCGCGGGCGCACCCCTGCGATGTCCCCCGGTAGCCCTGGGATCACCGATCCGTGTCCCCAGCAGAAAAACCAAAGCGCTTTTACAAGAGGCTTCAGTCTTTCTGCACGTAAAAATTTCCGCATCCCCCTTGTGCTTCCGCTTAGCGAGAAGCACAAGGAGGGAAAAAAACTCAAGGCTCATAAATAGTAAAACTACCTCTACGTATTTTTTACATTACATTTTACACATATAATAACATTAGAAATTAACTATTTATTTCCCACACCAAAATATTACCCAAATAATTTTTTTAATGGAAAAGAAATAAAATTACAATAAAAAAAATAGACATAAATAGTTACCTAAGGGTCTGAACTTTTTAAATATGCATTTGAAGGGGGTATACTACGAACATTTCTTAAATTATAAGCTTGTAAATAGTGATGGACGCAAAATAGAAAAAATGCACCTTTATTTCCAAATAAAATATTGGCGCCATACATTGTAATAGGGACAAAATTGGTGTCATAACCGAGACAAACGGGCAAATAAAATACATAGGTTTTAATTATGGTAGCGTGTATTATTTTAAAGCTATAATGGCCGAAAACTGAGAAATAATGTCATTTTTCCATTTTTTCTTATTAATCCTGTTAAAATGCATTTATAAAAAAATAATTCTTAGAAAAATGTACCACCCAAAGAAAGCCTAATTAGTGGCGCAAAAAAACAAGATATAGATCAATAAATTGTGATAAGTAGTGATAAAGTTATTAGAGAATTAATGGGAGGTGAAAATTGCTCTGATGCATAAGGTGAAAAATCCTCGCGGGCTGAAATGGTTAACTTGCCTGGGGTTTCTTGCAGCTCCTTGCAGTCATCCTGTGCCCACGCCGTCCTTTTGCAATCCTCCATCAAGCAGCGGCGACCCCGAAAGCTGGCCAGTCGTGGTCAGCCAGAGACTACTGCGCATGCATTGCTGGGAGCATTCTGCGCAGTAGCAATTTTTTCCGAACTGCGCATGAACACTGCCATGCATGGGGACACAACGAGGAGGCATGTGTCCGACCAGCTTTCAGGGGTCATCACTGCTGGCCAGAGGGTCCCAGAAGGACGGGGTGGGCACAGGATGACTGTGCGGGGCGCTGCAAGAAGCCCCAGGTAAGTTAAACAGTTTTTTTATTGTTAACTTTAGATTTACTTTAAAGGGCATTTTATTGACAAACTGTGAAAATATCACCTAGAAGAAAACTAAGGAGAAAAAGTTAATTGCATATGTGCCATTGTTTCACTCACCCCAGTTCAGTGAATAAACCTCTTTTTACTTATGTTTAACACCTGCACTAATCCACTGACTGACACGAACTTTGAAACTTCTGCCTTCTAGTTTCTGTTATAAGCACAATAGAATAAGCATGTTTTACGTACACATTACACAAAGTGATGAAGCCGCAGAAATATTTGCCATTAATCCTTGTTATATGAAGAAATGGTAAGCACAGGGCTTTCTTATTAGCAGTGGATTTTCTTTTCTTTGATTTGAATTGCAGCCTTTAGAGACAGGAGGTTTTGCAGGCCTGGTGAAGATGAGCTGGATATTGGAGATCCACGCTAGTTTATATTTTATTTATACTCTTTCTATAGAATCATGATAATTGCATGGAGTTCGCCTGGCACCTCTGTGTTTGCAGAGAGCATGAAGTGGAATTAGGCTACGGAAGATCTCGCCGTCTCTGACCTCATCACCAGGCAGCAGGAAGCTTCTGCCATATAATTCACTTTAGTACCGCGCGCCAGGCTAATAATTTAGTGGCTGCAAATGCTTAAGCAACGGCGCAGGTACAATCCTGGGATAATATTCGGCCAGGAAATGGCTTTGTGTATGTCTTATTTATGCCTTCCATGTTGATTCTATACATGCAATCAGAGCAAATTGGATGTGCAATAAACATGCAAAGTGGATGAAATTAAGCATTATTAAAGCAGCAGAACTCGTCTCTGTGCGGAGCAATCTGCCACTTCGCATCAGTCAGTCGGGCCGCAGCCAAGATGTGTGGGGGATGTTTACTATTGATAGTTTCACCTGGGGGGATTATAAAAGCTCAGCATCAAAAAACCCGGCCTGTACCGGCTTCAAGATCGATGAAGATCATACACTTATCAAGCTATGTCCTTGAGATTGAGAGCTTTATGCCTTTCCTGTAACCTTTTCCACTCTAAGCTGTGCTTCGCTTGGATTTATACACAGTTTGAGCATTTAGATAGCCTTTTGCCCTTCCTGGCATATCTGCATCTATTTTGAAAACCATTAGTGTTTAAAGCAAACCTAGAACATACCCAGACAATGTGTTAGGGTTAAAATCTCATTTATTGAGGTCATGGTAAATCTGAAGGAGATCATTTCAGCTGGATGTTTACCTTCTGTACATAAGACAGTTTCTTACTTATCCAGGAAAAACGGACACCTTAATGTGTGATGGTATATATTCATTTTAAAGTGGGATGGAAGTGGCTGAGGGGCCATTTGGCCTTGATGGCTGCATTTTATAGGGAGAATTATTGCTGCATTTCATACGTGAGGTGATTACACTGCATATGGGGCTGATGGCTGCATTTTATATGCTGATTATTGCTGCATTTTATACATGGGGTGACTACACGGCATAAGAGGGTGATAGCTGAATTTTATATGGAGAATTATTGCTGCATTTCATATGTGGGGTGATTGCACTGCATATGGGGGTGATAGCTACATGTTTTTATGACTATTAGCTGCATTTTCATATGTGGGGTGATTGCACTGCATTTGGCAGTGATGACTGAATTGTATATGGAGAATTATTGCTGCATTCCATATGTGGGGTGATTACACTGCATATGAGGGCTTTTCAAACTTGCAATCAAAGTGGCAAAATTTGTCGGCATCATTTTCATGCAGATCTGAAACAAATTTGAAGGGTTCCTCAGCCCAAAAAAGGTTGAGAAAGGCTTGTGAAATAGATGTGTGAGAAATGGAAAAAATAGGCATTCCATTCTATATATGCTATATATGCCAGGGGCATACAACTAACAAGAGCACCAGTTAATCTGGATACCAGCTCTAACTGATAGAATATCAGTAATGTTATAACCAGACCCTGTGCACTGATTATCCACCCCCACCGCTTATGATTGCTGATATCTGGGGTTTGGCTACATATTAGCAACCCTGGGTGCCAATCATTCACCTCCGTTTGCTCACTCCTGCCACTTGCTCCATCGATATGCATTGTCCGGCTACATAATAGCTGAACCCCTGTGCCAATTTTACTCAGTTGGCACCATAATACAGTAGTTGCAGTTTACATTGGGGTTTATGGCAGATCCTAATTAAACAATCAGGTTCTGCACCTCTGGACCCCCACTGTAGCTTGTACCTCTCTCCAACTGTATGGTACTGTTGCTTTTAAAAAGACTCTGTAACAACATTTTGAGCCTTACTTCTTCTATCCTATAAGTTCCCATACCTGTTCTAATGTGGTCTGTCTTACTGCAGCCTTCCCTAGTTGCAGGAATGTATACTATCTGCTACATAAATCCTTCCACCTTATACTGGGGAATAATGTAAGGTACAGACCGAATAGTTACTTGCCAACTTCCTTATTGCTATAGTTACAGATTGCCCAGCAAGCTTATGGTAAACCAGAGCTCTTAGGTGCTCTTAACAGTTGTATAGACCCTAGGCTAGAAGTCATGTAGTTTGTAACTTGAAGATCTTGATGATGAGGACAGCTTCTTCACAGCTTACCATCCAAAGGACCAGGGAATGGAACAGGAGTCACAAGATAAGAGGCAGGATGGCTTGTGGACAGCCAGAAACAGTTTAGAAACAGTTTAGGGATACAGCCAAGAAAAGGTTTGTTAACAGTGCATGAAGTCAGACAGGCTACAGCACGCTAGAGGGTTCTTAGCTGAGGCAGGCAGTCAGGGCAGCTTCTGCCAGTACTCTAGCATATGTACAGCAGCCCCCAACCCTCCCTGATGCATCAGCAAGAAATCTGGACTGGCAGATGATCTCAGCCAAGCACAGACTGAGCATATTGTTCTTCTAATTACCCTACTTTCTTCATTATGCGCCATGTCATGGCCCGCCTCCATAGCAACAGAATGTGTCTCTAGCCTGTACAGAACTCAGCCCAAAACTGTCACCTGCAGGCCACAGAAATGATGTTTGTGCACACACCTTAAAGATCAGAAACAAAGTGGGTAGTTGGCCAGGCAACAAAGCAGATTGTCAACAGGCAGAAGTTGGAAACAGGGCAGGTAGTTGGACAACCAGGAATTTAGCAACCAGATGGGTACTCAGATAAGAGATCAAATCATGGGTGAACTCACTTACACATATTTAGCTACCTGCAGTCTTTCAGTGCCGGTGAGTGGTCCTACCTAAGCTTATTAAGGCTTGCACACATGTGTACGTTCTCATGCCAACACATGGATGTGTGTATGCCTCTACATCTTCCAACAGCAAGACTCACCCATACTGTGCAACCTATGTCTGACGTGCCATTTTGATGACATATGGCACTTGTGTGTGCCTTCAGACCTGAACCGCTATGAGACCATGACAAAAGACAACACATATATGCCTCCACCAAAACAGAATATGTGTCTATCTGACTTTATAAACTAGCTGGCCGCTCAATGTATGGAGAAAAATGATCCCACATATAATTTGTGTTAAATGCTAGAAATAATATACTCTATGTTACATATGTATTTCTTTCCTGCATTGTTTGCTTGCTTTAAATCATCCATTGTCTCTACATTGATTATAGTCTATTGGATTCAGGTGGAGGAGTTGGTATTGTTCTATTGTGACTTAGCAGACTGGGTTTTGTTCTTTATATCTGATATCATTTCGAGAAGATATGTATTGTTTTGCAAGGTCGATGGAGTGAGAAGAGATTCAGTGTGAAGTTAAGGTGCCCATACACTCGTCAGATTGGCAGAAGATAGATAAGAAATGCATCTGATGATCTATCTGATGCGTTTTTAGAACATTTTTTACCAGGATAGAATTTCAATAGATTTCAGTTTGAAATCTGTTGAAATTCGATCTGATGGCATTTTTTTGCCATCAGATTTCCATTAAGGCCAATGCAAACTGATAAGTAATCTCATCAGATCGACCTAAATTTTCCACCCTGCAAGTTCGATGGAAATCCATCGAAATCGATCGAAATCGGCCGTCGATCGGTCGATTGGACAACCGATTTGCGATCGATCGATCGATCGATCGCGATCGATCGGTCGGCCAGAAAATCGGCTGAGTGTATGGGCTGCTTTAGACAGCTAGGAGAGAGCTCAATGCTGTGCTATAGATTGTAGATCACTATGGATTGGAATAAAGCATTCCCCATTAGATTTCATGTCTGCTCAATGTCTAGGGACTATTCTCAGGTTATATCATGACATATTTCCTTTCCCCATATATGGTCTTCAAATGCTATCAGGTCTGAAGAACAAAGCCCAGTCTGCTGACACACAATAGAACAATGCCAACTCCACCACCATATTCCAGCAAGCTGCAATCAATGCAAAGACAATGCACAATTCAAATCAAGCAAGTGATACAGTAAAGAAAAAATTTAGCAAGAAATAAATATACTCGATATATAATCCATTGCGTACATCACACAAATCAGTTTTCTTGTTTTTCCAAAACTCGTATTGTCTTATCTACAATAAATGAAGAAGGGTGGAGGCGCCCAAAAATAAATAACTCTCAGAGTATTCATTAAAAAGACATAAATACATGAGGTATCTTGCCTCTCCAGAAAAGTAGTGACATGCTAAGCAGAGCTAGAGGGAGGCTTTTTTTTGGCGCCCATGCTGCAAACTGAATTCCCTAAGGCACTCTTATTGACCTGAGGAAGCGGGCAGAGACCCGCGAAACATCTTGGCTTTTTTAATTGTGCTTGAATAAACCTTACCTGAACTAAACCCTTGTTTTTCTGGGTTGGCTCAAACCTCATGTAATTAATTATGTCTTTATAACGGATACTCTGAGAGATATTTTTGGTGGCCTTCACCCATTCTTCATTGCCCACTGCACTTCTTTTGGAGGTGTCCTTCCCACTAATGTGGTGCCATCCATAGCTAGTAAGGACCTCAGGAGAGCGACAGCCTGGCAGGACCTGGAGTACCGAGCAGGGATGGTTTTTCCCCATAGGCGATATACGGTGGTTGCTGGTTCTGCAACCCATCTTTGTGAGTATAACTGCTCTTGTAATATTGAGCTAATTCTATCATACGATAGTGCACCATTTGGTTTCTGGTCCCTTCTTTGTCACACATGCTACCATACTATCTACTTCTTTTTGCCGTCTCTATTTCTTTTTGCTGTAATAGTTTGCTTCTTTACGTCCCTGACTCTCAGTACAAGGCAAGAGGTCTTTATGCATCTGGCCATTCCCTAACATTTAAACAAAGATTCTGGTATACATGGTACACAACTGAGCAAGGTCAGTGCACACTGGTTAGCATTGATTCAGGAACATAATGATATAGAAAGAAATATAACTTTTTTTTTTTATTAAACACACACTCAATTCCAAAAATTCACACAAAATTCCAGACAAAATCAGAATTTTGTTTATTTTGAGCTTGCATTGTAAAATCGTGAGGGTGTGAAATAACATTAATTATTTACAAATTTTAACTTTGGCAATCCATTAACATGTTCCTTTTTTTTCTATGTATGCAAAAAACCATTTGAACATTCGTTCACATAACTGGTTGTAATTCCAAGGATTCCACATTTCAATTCCATACTGTGAAATTCTGAATTCTGCAAACATTGCACCCTCATTTTTATTAAACACAACTGATGGAAAAATGTGGGTAGACAAAGGAGACCGAGAAGGCCCCCACTCCTTGAATTTACTTTATTGGCAACACTATTGCAATAAATGATGGGATGGACATTTGATAAAATGGTGGATTTCTCTACAACATTGTGTAATCATACTGCCTGTCCAAGCCCCTGCAACCAGAAAAAGGATGAACACCCTCAGCAATTGTCCTTCCCATCTTGTTCAATGCTTCCAATCATTGCCCTGCCCCACCTCTTTCCCTATACTGCTCCCTCTCCCAGCCAATCATTGTCTCTCCATTGTGCTCACCTGTCCCCTCTAGTCACTGTGCCATCCACTTTACTTACTCCCAATTTGTTTATCCTCCCCACTCCTCTTGTCATAGTTCTCCATCTTGCTTACATTTTCCCACTCATAGGGCCATATCTTATTTGAGGTGATAAGTAGTGTGATGCCTGGGGGTTATACTTTCTGACAACCCAGAGCAACAAGGCTAGTGGCTGAATAATGAAAGAGGCTACACGGGTTGCCCAGAGTAACTGCAGCTCTGGGCTTCTGATATCGCTACAAATAAGACACAATGGCAGCGCAGTGCGATGTTGCGCTGCATATGGTCTGAGTAACCAGACAAAGAACGAACAGACAGACTGACTTGACTGACTGACTGTTGCCCAGGGCGGATGCCGTCTGAGCCTCTGGCTAAGTAACAAGACAGATAACAGAAAGACAGACAGTGTTTGCAAGACTAAGCACTGCCCTAGCGATAGCAGGCATTCAGACAGGTACAAGACAGGACTATAGATTGGAGCATAACTAGTAGCAACCGCAACTCACAGTCACGTCCACAGAAGCAGAGCAAGCAGGTTAATAACCATTCACCAGCAAGCGTCCACACAGGCAACACTACAGGAAAGAACGTAACTAATAGCAACTGCAGCCTATAGTTACATTCCCAGAAACTAGAGTAGCAGGAATACTACCAGTCACTAACGTGGTGATGGCAGAATCCAAGCTATCAGGGTAGTGGATTTCACTGACCCACCGTGTATGCAGCAAACGTCCATCAGGCATGGAAACAAGTTACACAATAATACAGAAAAATAACAAACGGCTCAACTAATGGATAAATATATATTAGCAACTCTGCATATATATTTATCAAGAAACTAGCTAAAACACAAGTAATAAGGTCACATTGAACTACAATAACAGATCTATGCAGAGTAACAAAGTGCCCAGCAAACTAGCGTACTGACCGCTATGTCGGGCAGAGTCTGAAATGGGAGGCAGACTTTTATGCCGACATCAGCCAATGGGTGCAGGTATGCAAATTTCCACACAGCTGAATGGTAATCATTCAGGCCCCATTCACACCTATAGTCGCAAAACGTTTTGCGGGAGTGATTTTCCCGCGCTTAACGTGGAAAAATCACTGGACACTGCGGCGGTTTTTCAGCGATCGCAATTAGCGTGCTTTGCACGCTAATCACGATTGCTAATTGCAACTCGCCACCAAACTGCTGCATGCAGCGCGTTTGCGGTTATTGCTGCCACTTGCTACATTGTGTAAAGGTTTTTGCAAAACCGCTAGCGGTTTGCCATGAGCGGGAATCGCGCGATTCCCACTCAGGTGTGAATGGGCCCTCAATCCTGAGCTGGCTTGATTACCATTTGCTAGCTGAAAGACTATCATAACAAATGCCTGCAGTACTATGCAACAACATGCATGTAGGAAATCCGGGGCTATCTGGCTGCAGCTCAACTGCAGCAAACTATAGGAGGAATCCTAACAGTATCCTAAACTGCTCTGAACTGCAGAGTGATTGCAAATGACAAGAAGACTCACTGCGAATGCGCAACCGAATGCAAGCAGACAAGTCAGAACTGCCCAGTTGCAGCTCCACTGCAAGCAACAGAACATGCTACAGGAGAGATCCTGACATCACCCCCCTCCTTTAAAGGTGGCTTCCAGACACCTACAAAAGCTGGCATAATTCTCCTGAACCACCCAAACCAGAAAATCAGATGCAGAAAATACAGCAAACTGATCTGACTGATAACTCATGAAGGTCAGGACAGACCGACAAGACCAAATTCCAGAATCAGTCACACCAAGACTGAACCAATCAGAACCAGAACCTCCAGAACCATGCCCATCAGTACTAAAAGCCCCAGTTTGATACCCATCAGAACTGTGACTTTTAGGAAAAAGCCCCCCGAAACTCTCCGAGCGATACCCACCACCTTCCAGGGACTATCCAAAAATGCCAAACCTTTTAATGCAATGCCCACCGGAACTGTCCTTTCCAACACAGTACCCACTGTCAAACCAGTCCAAGGCAGCAGGACAAGTATCCTCAGAAATCTCCCAGAACACTTTGAAGCTCTATAGAGATCCCAAGAGGTTAGAATGCCCTTTAGGCTCACATGGAGAACTATCAAGAACCCCTATGGAACCTAGGGCAATTCTAGAGTCATGGTTACAAGGACAAACATCGAGGTCAGGGCTTTCAGGGACCAGAACCATCTCTGGGCATGCAGGCAGACTGGCAATATCAGAAGATGTCACCACTAAGGAAGCATCTGAGTACGCTGACACACTTGGGCATTCTGGCACACATCTGGACACGCTGGTACAAGAGAAACTTCTGGGCATGTCAAGGAACTGCGGACCTCAGAGTCAGTCACGATCGGACCGAAACCAGGACTGGGCAGAAAATCATCATGATTAGACTTTACAGTTACTGGACTCTCACTAAAGAATGCAAAATCAAACTTAGGTGTCATTGATTCCACCAAGGTTATTAACAAGTCATGTTCAGGGGCATTAACAGGGCAGGACAAATCTTCTGATGTATGCACTGAACTAGATAGAGTCTCCACAACTTCCTCTGAACTGGACAGATATTCATCACCAACTACACTGAATTGGAGCTCCAAAAGAGCTGCCAAACAAGTCAGTATTGCAGCAACCTCCACTGAACTTTTCCCATAGTCTCGCAGTTAGCAATCATGTGACCCCCAACAAGACAAATTCAGCAATCATGAGGCCCCTATCAAAACAAATTCAGCAAAAATGAGGCCCCCAAATTGACAAATTCAGCAATCGTGAGGCCCCCAACAAGACAAATTCAGCAATCCTGAGGCCCCCAACAAACACGAGGCCCCCAACAAGACAAATTCAGCAATCATGAGGCCCCCAACAAGACAAATTCAGCAATCATGAGGCCCCCAAAAAGACAAATTCAGCAGTCATGAGGCACATAAATAGCATTTCACATAAATAGTCAGAATGCCCCCTTAATATGGTAGACACCTCTCACCTGGCTTCTGAATTCTCCTGTACTGGCTGCTGTGCCTGGCAATATTGTTTTTGGCTGGATTGGGGATGATGTGTGGGTTGAAAGGCCTGGCAGTGATGCTCTGGCCTGGCTGGCAGTGATGCTGTGGCCGGGGTGGCTGGCGGTGATGCTGTGGCCGATGCTGTGGCTGAGTTGGCGGTGATGCTGTGGCTGGGTTGGCTGGCGGTGATGCTGGGCTGTGCTTGGCTGGTTGAAGTAAATGCTGGCCTGACTGGTGGTGATGTTGTGGCCTTTTTGACAGTGATTCTGGGCTGGTTGGCTGGTGGTGATGCTGGGCTGGCTGGCCTGGACAGTTTAGGTAGTAACAGGTGCCCCCTAGTTAAGGTAGCGCCAGGAGTACCCAAGTTTAGGTAGTGACAGGAGCCCCCCCAGTTCAGCTAGTGACAGGAGCCCCCCAGTTCAGGCAGTGACAGGAGCCCCCCAGTTCAGGAAGTGACAGGAGCCCCCAAGCTCAGGCAGTGACAGGAGCCCCCCAGTTCAGGCAGTGACAGGAGCCCCCCAGTGTAAGTAGTGACAGGTGACCTCCAGTGTAAGTAGTGACAGGTGACCCCCAGTTCAGGTAGTGACAGGTGACCCCCCAGTTCAGGTAGTGACAGTGACCCCCAGTGTATGTAGTGGCAGGAGCCCCCAGTTTAGGTAGTGAGTGACAGGGACCCCCAGGTTAGGTAGTGAGTGACAGGGACCCCCAGGTTAGGTAGTGAGTGACAGGCGCCCCCCAGGTTAGGTAGTGAGTGACAGGCGCCCCCCAGGTTAGGTAGTGACTGGCGCCCCCCAGGTTAGGAAGTGACAGGAGCCCCCCAGGTTAGGTAGTGAGTGACAGGGACCCCCAGGTTAGGTTGTGAGCGACAGGGACCCCCAGGTTAGGTTGTGAACAACAGGGATCCCCAGGTTAGGTTGTGAGTGACAGGGACCCCCAGGTTAGGTTGTGAGTGATAGGGACCCCCAGTTAGGTAGTGAGTGACAGGGACTCCCAGGTTAGGTAGTGAGTGATAGGCGGCACCCCCCAGGTAAAGTTAGGCCGCCCCTCCTCCTCCCCCTGGGCCTGCTCAGGGCCGTTTTGGGGGGCTGCAGGGGTCGCAGGATACGGGGAGAGCTTGGTGGCACGTCGGTGGGGAGGGGGGAAGGGCCCCCTCGCTCACCTCGGGCTCTCCCCTCTGCGCTCCCCTCCAGCATTGAATAAAGATTGTATGCAGGTGGGCAGTGGCAGATACATACCTTCCGTACGCTCCACAAATGCTCCTCTCTCTAGCTTCTGACGCAACTTCTGGTATAAACAGGAAGTCGCATCAGACGCTAGAGGGAGAACCATCCACGATGGAGCACACAGAAGGTATGTATCTGCCGCTGCCCCGCCACCTGCATACAACCTTTATTCAATGCTGGAGGGGAGCGCAGAGCCGGAGGTGAGGGAGGGGGGGGCCCATCCCCACTCCCCACCGACAAGCCTCCAAGCTCTCCCCTCATGCTGCGACCCCTCCAGTACCTAGCGGGGCATCCTGCTGCAGGCCCCCTGTGATGTAGGGCTCGGGCGGGCCCCATAGCAACGCTATGGTTGCTATAGCGATTGCTACGCCCCTGAGGGTAAGGTATCTAAAACACTTGCTGATGAGGACAATGCTTCAATAGCTTCTACTTCACTGGACAGAGATTCATCAAGTTTTACTAGCTGTAATTCTAAGAGCTTTAACAAGGAGACCCTCAGAGCTCCCTGTCGGCCCATTAGCACATTGACGAAGCCCCCCGTAGCTGAGGCAGGCACCCCCGGCCAATTTACCAGCATACCCGCTGAACATCTGTCGCAAGTCCCATCATTGTAATTCTTGCAGTTTCCCAGGCAAAGCATCTTTGAGGCCTCTTTCACAGTGGGACGACGTTAAAGCCACACAACGTGCCCCTAACACAGCGCATGTAGGTTATAAAATTGGACGTTATTTTGCACTGCGTTATGTGTCTCTTGGTGCGCTGTTTTCATCGCATACTGATGGAACGAAAACGGCGCATGCATTACACTAAAAAAAAATAATTACTGAGCATGTGCAACGCACACAACGCAGATTTATTGCTAAACGCACAGCATGCAGCACTTTCAAAATATTGCTACACGTTACACACAACGCAACGTGTGCACTGTGAATGTCACACATACTTTGTATTGCTGTGTGTTAGTCTACGTTATAACATTTTCTGACGTGTGACTTTAACGCCTCACTGTGAAAGAGGCCTGAAGCTCTAGCCGGAGCCCCCGATTGATCCACACTGTCTGGACTATTTTTATTGGTGGACCAATGATGAGCCCTGGCAGGAGCATCAAAGATGCTTTGCTTGGGAAACTGCAAGAATTACAATGATGGGACGATGCTCCTAAAGCCTAATTTAAGAACTCACCAGCGCTTATCACTAACGAGATGGGTAATAGGATATGGCCCTTAGTGTCTCGCCCCCCTTCATCCCATCTTGCTAATCCCCTCCTACCCCAGTAATTGTGCTGTCAATTTTGCTCACCTCTGTCTTACTCATTTCCACCTACTTGCTCATTCCCTTGCCTCTGCAGTCACTGCACTGCCTATCTCGCTTATTTGCTATTCCCCAGCCATAATACCCATTGTTATCACCTCTATCCTCTAATCACCTAAAAACAACTCACTGGAGGTCTATGCAACAGAAGTGCACACAGAAAAGATGAGGTGACATCACAAGTCAAATTCTCCAGAAACAGGGTAATAGAGCTTCCATGCTTCATCTGTGTCAGAAGTGCTTCATTCATCCTATAATGATGTCACTTCCAGTACAGAAACGAAGCACAGGGGAACAATTACTCAGCTCCTGGCTGGTTCTGTGTGTAAAGCTGTCTGTCAGGCACATCAGTTTTCTCTGAATTTACACTGCAGCTGTGAGGGAGCTGCTGGCCTATGGTAATTTCTTTTTCATGTCTTTCTGAAGGGACACGGAGCAGGGCTCCTTCATAATAGAGTTGGTAAAACATAAGGAGCAGGCCATGCTGTATCTGGCCTACAGGCAGTTTTAGGACCCTGGCTATAATGTGCATGCACTGAGGACATGCTTGTATGCATCACATGTTTTGAGAAACAGATTATTATATACTTTAGAAATGCTATTACAGTTTACCAAAAAAAGGGAAGCAGGAAATTTGAACGCCTGCAGCTAATGGACAATTTGGGCCCAGCCATAGGCGCTAATGCAAATATTAGCTTTTGGGCACCAAAAGCAGGAAAGTTGGCGCCTGATAATTAGCTGGTGCTGGGCCCGTCCAACCAACATTTTTCACTTTGAAAATTATCATTTTGAAAATTATCATTTTCAGATTTTAACCACTTCAGGATCACAGGTTTTTCCCTTAAAGAAAACCTGAACTGAAAATTAAAAGTCAAAACAAGCATACACAAGTCATACTTACCTTCCATGTAGTCTACTCCTCAGTGTCTTTCTCCTGTACCGTGTCCTGTTTGTTCACTGTGATCAAGGGAATTTTCCGTCCTCCATTTTGAAAATGGCCATTACCCCATAACAGCTTTCTGGTCAGCACACTGTTAAACTGTAACATCGCCCACTTGAGCCATAGGGAAACATGGACATTACCTGGCACATCAGTTTTCCTCTCAGCTATAACTGACAGCAACTGATATTTTACTGACAGCAACGGATCTATTTCATATCTGACAAAATATTTTTAGAACTGGAAGGGATTATTGTCAGAAGAAAATGGTGAGCTTCTGAAAGGAACTGATGGCGAGGTAACTATGTAATGTTCGTTTGAAGTTACCTCATGTGTTTATTTTAAATATTTTTACTCAGTACAGGTTCTCTTTAAAAACCAAAACAACTTTCACATTTCAGCTCTTCTCCCATTCATTCAGCGATAACTTTATTGTTACTTATCACACTGAAATGATCTAAATATTGTTTTTTTCATCACAAATTAGGCTTTCTTTGGGTGGTAGTTTTTGCTATGAATTATTTTATTTTATATGCATTGTAAAGGGAATAATAAGGAAAAAAATAAAAAAAATTATTATTTCTCAATTTTCAGCTATTATAGTTTTAAAATAAAACTTGCTTCGGTACATAAAACCCACATGTTTTAATTGCCCATTTGTCCCGGTTATTACAATGTTTAAATTGTGTCCCTAGTACAATGTATGGTGATAATATTTTATCTGGAAATAAAGGAGCATTTTTCCATTTAGGGATTTTTAATACTTTTTCACTTATTACAAGACTTTTTTTTTGCAAAATTAACAGTGATATACTCGCATGATCCATATTAGAAAAGTCCCTAAGGTAACTATTTATGTAAAAAAAATTAAATTATGTAATTAAAAAAAAATAAAAAATTAACAAGTGTTTTATTTCTGTAACTGTGGGGCAGGGTTGGAAGGGGTTGAAAGTAATAAAAAAAAAAAAAAGAATATTAAACTTTCTATGTAAAACAGTATACTAGTATAAATAGGTCTATTTTACTTTTTGGCCACAAGATGTTGATACTGAGACCGTGTTTCTATTAACCTCCCTGGCGGTATATTAAAAACCGCCAGGGGGCAGCGCTGCCGGTTTTTTTTTGTTTTAAATCATGTAGCGAGCCTAGGGCTGAGATGACGTCACCGACGTCATGGACGTCGTGACATCTAAGGGAGTCCCGATCCACCCCTTAGCGCTGCCTGGCGCTGATAGGCCAGGCAGCGCAGGGGTCTAGGGGGGGGGGGGGCTCTACGGCGGCACGGATAGCGGCGATCGAGCGCGGGGCGGCGGCGATCGGTGTGCTGGCGCAGCTAGCAAAGTGCTAGCTGCGTCCAGCAAAAAAAAAATTGCGCAGATCGGGGTTACCGCCAGGAAGGTTAATAGAACACTGCCGAACACGGAAGTGTCGGGTCTGAGAGCTTGCGTGACGTTTGCAAGCTATCGGAAGACACGGGAACGGTGATCGGGATTGAGAATCAAAAGATTCTCACATCCTGATCACAGATGGAGGGGGCTGCGACGGTGGATCGACGGAAAACAGCGCGGGGATTGCGAACGCAACGGTAAGGCAGCAGTACGCATATCTACCCCCCTGATCCGCACGTGAAGTTTAAAGGGGCGTAGATATGCGTACCAAGAATCCTAAAGTGGTTAAAATGTATTATTTTGAAAAGTATTGTTTTTGAAATGTATCATTTTTTTAATTCACATCATTTGCGGCGACGGTAGGGTCATGGGGGGTTAAGGTTAGGCATCAGAAAGGGGGGTTTTAGGGTTAGGCGTCAGGAAGGGGGCTTTAAGGTTAGACATCAGGAAGGGGGTTTTAGGTAGAGATGGGCCGAACGGTTCGCCGGCGAACGGTTCCAGGCGAACTTCGGGTGGTTCGCCTTCGCTGGCGAACTTTTCCGGAAGTTCGATTCGCCCCATAATGCTCTATGAGGGTCAATTTTGACCCTCTGCATCACAGTCAGCAGGCGCATTGTAGCCAATCCGGCTATACTAAGCCCTGGAGCCCCACCCCCTCTTATATAAGGCAGGCTCCGGCGGCCATTAGCCTCACTCGTGTGCCTGCTAGAGACAGAATAGGGACAGCTGCTGCAGACTTGTCCTCCTAGGGACAGATTAGTCAGACTCTTGCCTTCTTAGCTTGCTTAGCTGAATCTTATTGCTATAATAGCGCCCCAGAAAAGCTCTTTTCAGAGCTCATCCTGCTCGTGTGATCAATTTTTTTTTTCTGTGTCTGAAACTGACACTTGTGTTGTTTAGACAGCATTGCTAATTCATACTGTGTGTCCCACTGCCAGCAGCAGCAGCACATTCAGTGACTACTACCTGTGTGTGTGAGACACTTGTGTTGCTTAGACAGCATTGCTAATTCATAATGTGTGTGTCCCACTGCCAGCAGCCCACCAGCATTTAGCAGCACATTCAGTGACACCTGTGTGTGTGACAGGGAGCTGCACATTGTACTACCTACCCAGTACTGCATTTACCTACTACTAGTACCTGTTGTGTTTAGTTAACCCACCTCATCACTGCATACACCTACGTTTGTGTTGAGTGAACCCACCTCGCTGCACATAACTACCTTTTGTGTTGAGTGAACTTGCGTCACTGCATATAACTACCTTTTAAGTTGAGTGAACTCACTTCACTGCATATCTACCTTTTCTGTAGAGTGAACTCAACTCACTGCATATAACTACCTTTGGGTTGAGTGAACTCAGCTGACTGCATCTAACTACCTGTTGTGTTCAGTGAACTCACCTCACTGCATATATAACTACCTTTGGGTTGAGTGAACTCACCTCACTGCACATAGCTACCTTTTGTGTTCAGTGAACTCACCTCACTGCATATATAACTACCTTTGGGTTGAGTGAACTCATCTCACTGCACATAGCTACCTTTTGTGTTCAGTGAACTCACCTCACTGCATATATAACTACCTTTGGGTTGAGTGAACTCACCTCACTGCACATAGCTACCTTTTGTGTTCAGTGAACTCACCTCACTGCATATATAACTACCTTTGGGTTGAGTGAACTCACCTCACTGCACATAGCTACCTTTTGTGTTCAGTGAACTCACCTCACTGCATATATAAGTACCTTTGGGTTGAGTGAACTCACCTCACTGCACATAGCTACCTTTTGTGTTCAGTGAACTCACCTCACTGCATATATAACTACCTTTGGGTTGAGTGAACTCACCTCACTGCATATAGCTAACTTTTGTGTTCAGTGAACTCACCTCACTGCATATATAACTACCTTTGGGTTGAGTGAACTCACCTCACTGCACATAGCTACCTTTGGGTTGAGTGAATTCACCTCACTGCACATAGCTACCTTTTGTGTTCAGTGAACTCACCTCACTGCATATATAACTACCTTTGGGTTGAGTGAATTCACCTCACTGCACATAGCTACCTTTTGTGTTCAGTGAACTCACCTCACTGCATATATAACTACCTTTGGGTTGAGTGAACTCACCTCACTGCAGATAGCTACCTTTTGCGTTCAGTGAACTCGCCTCACTGCATATATAACTACCTTTGGGTTGAGTGAACTCACCTCACTGCACATAGCTCACTTTGGGTTGAGTGAATTCACCTCACTGCACATAGCTACCTTTTGTGTTCAGTGAACTCACCTCACTGCATATATAACTACCTTTGGGTTGAGTGAACTCAGCTGACTGCACATAGCTACCTTTTGTGTTCAGTGAACTCAGCTCACTGCATATATAACTACCTTTGGGTTGAGTGAACTCACTTCACTGCATATACCTAGCTTCCCCCCGAGATGGACAAAATGGACAAACCAGGAAGAGGAAGAGGTAGAGGCAGACCCAGAGGAAGGCCACCTGGCACTGGCAGGTCTGTGCGAGGTGGTGTTGCTGTGATTTCGTGTGGACCTGGCCCAAAAAACAGTGCTCAGAAGAAGGCACGTGCCATCACTTCCCAAAATTGTGAGGACGTGCTTGAGTATTTAACACAGAACACCTCATCCCCCGCAGCCACCAGCGCTACAACAAGCACCACATCCGCTGCATTTGACACTTCGCAGGAGTTATTTGGTGGTGGTGGTGAAATCACTGATTTACAGCCACTACTGCAACAACAAGAAGAAGGCGCAGGTACACCACCTCATACGTCTGAGTTAGGTGGCGATAGTATGGACGTAACGTGTGAGGAGGGGGATGATGAACCACCTGAAGTTGGTGCAGTTGAGGAGGTGTCTGAGGAAAGCGAAGCTGGGCAGGAGGATTATGATGACGATTATACGGAGGTCACATATGTTCCCAATAGAGGAGATGACCAGGGGGACAGTTCAGAGGGGGAGCCAGAGAGGAGTAGGAGGAGACGACTCCATGATAGAAGCAGAGGGAGCTCGTCCTCAGAAACAGCTGGGGGCAGTGTCCGGCGCCATGTATCGCCAGCTATGGCCAGCCAGCCGACATGCCCTTCAAGGTCAGCTGTTGATGCCACCGTAGTGCCATCACCCCAGGGGGGATCTGCGGTTTGGAAATATTTTACGGTGTGTGCCTCAGATAGGAGCAAAGCCATCTGTTCTCTCTGCCTCCAAAAATTGAGCCGTGGAAAGGCCAACACTCACGTAGGGACAAGTGCCTTACGAAGGCACCTGGAGAAAAGGCACAAACAGCTATGGGAAGAACACCTGAGGAAAAGCAGCACCCCTCAAAAGACAAGCCACCCTCCTTCTCCTCTTCCTCCTTCAGGTGCATTGTCTTCATCCGCTTTCTCCCTTGAACCTTCACAGCCACCCTCCTTCACAACGCCCTTGAGCGGTTCCTGCTCCTCTGCCCACAGCAGTAGCCAGGTGTCCGTGAAGGAAGTCTTTGAGCGTAAGAAGCCAATTTCGGCCATTCACCCTCTTGCCCGGCGTCTGACAGCTGGTGTGGCGGAACTATTAGCTCGCCAGCTATTACCATACAAGCTGGTGGAGTCAGAGGCTTTCCGTAAATTTGTGGCCATTGGGGCACTGCAGTGGAAGATACCAGGCCGCACTTATTTTTCACGAAAGGCCATACCCAAACTGTACCGTGCAGTTCAGAGGCAAGTGGTGTCATCTATTGCGAAGAGCGTTGGGCCAAGGGTCCACCTGACCACGGATGCCTGGTCTGCCAAGCACGGGCAGGGCGCTACATTACGTACACAGCCCATTGGGTCAACCTGATGACCGATGGCAGCAAGCAGGGAGTACATGGCTGCGCAGCGGACTGACTTGTCACACCTCCATGGCTTGCAGGCAGGCCTCCTGCCACCTCCTCTCCTTCTCCTCCAGCTACATCCTCTTCGCTGTCAACCTCCTCTTCCTCCTTGGCTCAGTGTCAGTTGAACTCTAGTGGTGCTGCCATCTCCTCTTCCTCTCCAGCTAGACAGCCCCATCTCCCCAGAGCCTACACTGCATGCCAGGTACGACGGTGTCACGCAACTTTAGACATGTCTTGCCTCAAAGCGGAGAGTCACACTGGAGCAGCTCTCCTGGCTGCTCTTAACAAACAGGTGGAGCAATGGCTGACCCCGCACAGCTGGAGGACGGCAACGTGGTGTGTGACAATGGCAGCAATCTCCTTTCCGCTTTGAATTTGGGAAAGCTGACACATGTACCCTGCATGGCACATGTGCTGAATCTGGTCGTGCAAAGATTTGTCTCAAAGTACCCAGGCTTAGAGGACGTCCTGAAGCAGACCAGAAAGTTGTGTGGGCATTTCAGGCGGTCTTATACGACCATGGCACGCTTTGCGGACATTCAGCGGAAAAACAACTTGCCGGTGAGACGCTTGATATGCGATAGCCCGACTCGCTGGAATTCCACCCTGCTCATGTTCTCTCGCCTGCTAGACCAGGAGAAAGCCGTCGCCCAGTACCTGTACAACTACAGTAGGACACAATCTGGGAAGATGGGGATGTTGTGGCCCAACAGCTGGACACTGATGCGAAATGCATGCAGGACCATGCGGCCATTTGAGGAGGTGACCAACCTGGTGAGTCGAGCTGAAGGCACCATCAGCGACTTGATCCCCTACGCTTACTTCCTGGAGCGTGCCGTGGGTAGAGTGGTGGATGAAGCTGTGGAGGAGTGGGAACAAGAACAGCTACAGCAGGAGGAGTCGTGGGACCAATTTTCAGCCGAACCACAGGTTTCCTCAACACCTGCGGCACCACAGAGGGGGGAGGAGGAGGAAGAAGAGGAGTCGTGTGGGGAAGGAGAGGAGACAGACTCGGATGATTATGAGGAAGGTGTTTCTGTGGAGGAGGAAGAGGCGGCAGCGGCCGAAGAACAACCGCAGAAGCCGTCACAGGGGGCTTCTGCTGCTCCACGTTCCCGTGGTATTGTTCGTGGCTGGGGAGAGGAGGAGGAGTTGCGTGACGTCAAGAATGGCTTTTTTTTCTTTGTGGCACTTCGCAGTACTTGTCAGGGTTATCTTTGGACCATGCATTGAATACCATGGAATATTTTGTTTTTAGTGGATGGTGGTGAAAGTGCGATTGCTCGTTTACTCTCCCCTCACTAGACCTCTGCTCCTTGTGATGCAGAGTATCTAGAAATGCCACAAGGGTGTATTCCCCATTCTATGAACAATATTACTTTCTGTGAAAGTTTTTTAAAATAAAGTACCTTCAACTGGGCATTTTCCTATCATTTAAAATAGAGATTTATGACTTTTTCCAGGTCACACCTCATTGAAGTTTCAGATATTTCAAAACACATGAGGAAGCATGAGGAAGAAACAGTTGATTCACACTAATTCCAGACTCTCCAGCCATTCCATTACTTGTGTATTTATAAAAAGAAAAACTCCAGCTGCATATACTAGCCCCAGCTGCTACACTAACCTTCTTACAGTGTGTTTTTTTTGGGCTAACTTCTTGCACTGTGTTTCACCTGCCGACCACGAACGGAGGTTCACCTGCCAAACCGTATTGCAAGACTTTGCTCATCACTGTGCAGCTTCCCACTCCCTGTCTGTCATCCCTCTGCCCAGCATGCCCATTCACTCACCTTGGATGGAACCAGACTGATTTCACAGCCCTCTGTGTAGCTGCATCTTAGCCAATCACACAGCTTTTCTCCTACATACACCTATTCAACCAACACATCCAGCTTTGTATGCTCCCTGTGAACACCAATCCATCAGCCACACGAGGTGAGTGAATGGGCACATCAGACAGGGAGAGGGCAGAGGAGTGCAGGCCCGGGGTTCAGGAGATGGAATAGGCAGATCTCAAGCAATGCGGTTCGGTGAACAAATGGCAAAAGCCTGAGCCAACGATCAGAGACATGCAAATTTGTGAGTTTGCAAATACCAATGCTTACAGACGTATTCACCACAGCGACCTGCCAACCCTCAGGATAGATATGCTAAACAATTTGCTAAAGCAATCATTATTTTCTCACTACCCTACCGACTGCTTTTGTATTAAAAAATGATATGAAAAGAAGCCATTTAATATTCTTAGTTATATATATATATATATATATATATATATATATATATATATATATATATATATATATATATATATATATTCAATGTTTCAGGTATGTATTTCCATATTGTAAAGTTTTCTCTGAAGAGGAATAGCAGACCGGAGTGACAGGGGTCACAAACAATGTCACACTGTCACTGGAGGAAAGAATGTATTTGGGTTATGAAAATGTTATGTTTCTCAGTCTTGGAACAGAGGCTGAAGGCCCTTGGAGGGGTCTTGGTCTAAAAAAATAAATACTAGTTTTAGCTTAAGAAATGCCATTCAAGCATGGCCTCTTGCAAGCTGTAAAACCCCTTGGCTGTTTTGAGTCCTCTGTCAGTGGCTCTGACACAAAATACTGAAACGGTTCCGAAGACTGTTGAATGTCATCTGCTTCATATTGTCTTGGGTATTTGATACGGGAGGGAGAATAGGCTTTTCATCACTCTGTAATTGGTTGCCTTGTACCTGGGAGGGAGGAGAAGGTGGGTTTAGGTGAACTATGCTGGACCATCCACTCTACTAAATTATATGTATGTTGTTGTAAGGGACAACCAATACAATGTGCAATAAATTGATGTCTGACTTATTGCAAGCTGCAAAGCCCAGCTGGATCTTGGTTTTGAGAGAAAATGTCAAACTGGAATGCAATTAAGGTCATTTTTATTGGAGTGGGCAATGGGCACAATTTCTCTATGTTGGTAGTACGATACAATTAGTCGGGGGACACTGTGACCCTGCAGTAGTACAGTGCCTGACCAATTTGTACACACTCTTCTACCTAAGTTACTCAGCACAGCAGTACTCAAGAAATGCTATAGGTAACAGTTCAGAATCAATGGGGAGGTTGTACCAGGAATTGGTTTGGCTCAAACAAGTTCTAGAAGTGTGTGTGTGTGTGTGTGTGTGTGTGTGTGTGTGTGTGTGTGTGTGTGTGTGTGTGTGTGGGGGGGGGGGGGGGTAATGTCCGAAAGCCAAGAGCCAAGGCTGCCATACTACGGCACCACCAGTCACACTTAGCAATCATCTGTCATCCTTAAGGAGACATGGGGGGAGGGGGAAGCAATGATGACCCAGTTCACGTCTTCTCACAATACTAGGTGCAGTGCACAGCTAGTAGCAAGCAAGTTGAGGACTACAGATACCTAATAATAGCCAAACTCTGGAACCACTATCCCAACATTAACCCCCCCCCCCCAAACTGATATATCCGGAGTTCAACTAAATGTAATTTTTCTTTGGCCCTTGTAACTCTTTTTCGGCACCAGTGACCAATGATCACACCTCGTGTATATCAGTTGAAAGTTCCCGAAGTTTTTCAGCAGATATACATAGACCGGAAGACACTCGGAGCAGGATAGGAAATTATTTGCATAAATCAGCATACAAGGTGTTCATTCAGAAGTCGTCTTAGTTACAGCAAATCAGGAAATAGGAATATGATTGCATATCTTGAAGCAGAAGTTAAGTAATGGAAGCTAGCGTTGCAATCATAAGTAAATACAAATAAGCTGAGTTAAGCTATGGAAATATCAATAAACATAAGCAAGATAAGCTAAACATGGCTAGGATAATTAAAAAACTATGTATAAATCTTATATGCAGAAACCTCTCCAGCTTAACAAGTGTTAATTAGTTACATCCCACTGTAGGTGGGCTCTGATAGGTGTTAACCACATGATGAGCTTTCTATTGGTCTCTATGATTGACGTTTCATCCACTGCGCATGACAGAAACCCAAGATGGAGTTTCATTGAACTGTTCTCTGCTATTTCATGTAAACTGTTGTCCCTTTTGCATGCTGTGAAAGTCCTGAATGTGCTCTGGTGCCTCCCAGACGAAACAACTTGTTAGATTACAACTAGCTTCCTGTTAGATTAGAACTGACCTTCCTTCTACCAAACAACATGTTTCACTAGAATATATGCCTTAAGGGAGAATTTTGCATATACTGTAGTCTTCTGCTGAAACATTGGTTTTAAATGAATGAGGGTTTTAGGTTCAAAGAACCTCACAAATTCTTATACTAAACATAGCCAAACTCTGTATTCATTACGCTATCGCCAGTGGCCAATTAAAACACCCCGTGCATCATAGCCCTAAATTTGTAGTCTATGGTGGTGCTGAGTGTGGCCAATGGACTGTACATCCAAACCACCTGATCTGCCAACTGTGCCCTTATGCTGGGGATACACGGTACGATCCGGCGGCTAATCGAGGGACGTGACTCCCAACCTGGTGGAAAGTCAGGATTACCAAAAATTGGAAGCTGAAGAGGTCCCGCAGATTGTAGTTTTGTATTAAATCTTAATCTGTGCCAAAGGGAGAGTGAATGGGCTGTTAAGGGTGACTGTTTTTTGTATTTTGCCGGGGAAAGGTGTGAAGACCACTGGAGGGCCACCAGGTTAATTGGTGTTAATAGATCATCTTCAATATCAGCCCAGAGAGGCCGATTGTGGGTAGAATGTAGTTGTGCCAGCTGAGCAATCTGGGCAGCTCTGTAATAACTGTATAGGTCAGGGACACCTAGGCCTCCCCTCTCTCTGTTAAGAAACATGACAGATTGCCTAATTCTGCTTTTTTTGTTGTTTGAGATAAACTTAAAAATTGAGGTTTGCAGGTCCTTGAGAGAAGCTTTAGTTATCTGTATTGGGAGTGATCTAAATAAATAAAGGATCCGTGGCAGTAGATTAATTCGTACTGATTGGATGCGTCCAGACCATGAAATCGAAGGAGAGTTCCATTTTACCAGATCCCCCTTCAGCTCAGACAGAATCGGCTTGTAGTTTAAAGCGAAGAGGTCTGCAGGGTTAGTCGTAATTTTAATGCCTAAGTATGTAATGTATTTTGATTGAAAAGATAAGCCCAATTTAATGACCAAGGCCTCTGCACTTTGTTTGGGTAGGTTGGTGAAAAGTACCTCAGACTTGTTAATATTTAAGGTGAGACCAGAGAGTTGTCCGAATTGATTAACTATTTGAAGGAGATTTGGGATAGATGTGTGCGGGGAGGAAAGGGTTAATAACAGGTCGTCCACGAAAAAAATTAGCTTTGTATTCTGAATTGTTAACTCGTATGCCTTGAATGTCAGGAGAAGAGCGGATTTTGTTCGCTAGGGGTTCAATTAACACTGCAAATATGGCTGGGGAGAGTGGGCAACCTTGCCTAGTGCCTCTCTGAATGAGGATAGGAGTTGGAGAATCAGTGGGAAGTTTAAGATGAGCTACAGGTTTAGAGTAAAGGCATCTGACAGCATGAAGAAAGGAGCCGCTTATACCAGCCCTGAACAAAGTGGCGTGCATGAAGGACCAATCTATAGTGTCAAACGCCTTTTTTATATCGAGGGATAGCAAGGCAAAAGGGGTCTTAGAGGATCTGACTATATGTAAAAGGTTGATTACTTTTCTGATTGTCAGGCGCCTGACGAAGTGGGACAAAGCCCACTTGGTCATATGTGGTAATATTTTAACCCTGATAAGTAGTAGAATAGAGTTTAGGAAGTTTTAAGGTTGAGGCCCATGTCCTGTGTGCCTTTGATTCAGTTTGTGACTAAAAAGAGTAACTACATTTTTGCATATTCTGTACCAAAATAAAAGACTTGTAAAAATGAAAACAAAGTGACAGAATATGAAAGAAGAATCATACATTATTACCTTAGGAACTTGGCTTTTTAAAAATGTATGCCATAAGGGTATATTACTATTATTTTTGCAAATAAGGTCTTATAATCATCAATAGTGTACAATGAGAAAGCAAAAAACGAAAAACAGAAAAAATACACCTTTATTTCCAAACACAATATTGTCACCATACATTGTTATAACCAGGATAGCTAAGCAAATCAAATTTGTGGGTTTAACTTATAGTTAGCATTACAATAGCAATAGTTATTGTAAAGCTATAATGGATGTAAATGGAGAAATCGTGTTTTTTTTTTTAATTTTTCCCTTCTTTTCCCTTTAAAATGCATTAAAAATAAGGTAATTACTAAACAAAATTATCACACACTCAAAGCCTAATTTGTCCTGAAAAAAAACCCTAATATATAGATCATTTAGGTATGATTAGTAGTAATAACGCTATGGGCGAATTAATGGGAGCAGGTGCTGACGTGTGAAAAATGCCTTGGTCCTGAAATGGTTATAATATAGCTCATACTTGCATGACAGACCCTGACAGTACTGAGAGGATCTAATATCCTATAGGTGCAATAGAATAAGCCCAGCACAACAATATCAATCCAATCAGTTATTGGAACCTTCAATCCCCTCATCCACCTTCCCAAATATCCTCTATAAATATCTGCACTGGAGAGGGGCAATCTGAGAAGCTAGAAAACCAGACAGCAGAAGCCAGTGGCTCAAACATGGTTTGTATATAAAGGTTCTTAGAGACCACATGTTGTTAATATGTGCATTTGAAAACAGAATCTCATTAATACAAAGGGTGCAGCACCCTGCCCTATACTCTAGAGGGCACTCCAGCCCTTTGCCTGGCTAGCCTTGGCCCAGAATCGGCCCTGAATTGCATGAGAACAGTTTCCACAGTAAGACATTTTTATGGGAGAAATAAAAAAAAAACACTGCAGTTTCTGCTTTTGCATACCAAGCGTAAAATCAATACGGAAAAATTCACATTATTTTTTGATTGTCTTCCTTACAGGTAATCTGGAGTTCTTATTGTTCACAGTGAATAAGGTAGTAAATACCTAGAATAGCAGGAAATGCTATTAACGCACAGTAGCGCCGCAGATCAATACTTCCCCTCTTTAGTTATGAGTGTGAGATTGTTATTCTGGATTCATTCCGCGCAGGTTCCTCTGCAGGATGGAAATGCTATGCTGATCTTGTACGCCGCTATTCATAAATAATGTTGAGCCCATAACTAAATCTCGGCAAGAGATATAAAGCCGGATCCCACGCAGGGTGCAGAAATGGTAAATAATTGTTGTATAAATCTGTCCCCTGGTAAATTACTTCTGTAGATCTTTTTCAATACTCCTTTTCTGCATCCAGTATCTAAATGGAATGATGAAGTGTTCCTTCTGCATCTTCACAAGGACACTGTTTCCTCTACTGCTATGTACTGTCGTCAGCATTAAAGGTGACAATAAGACATTGTACTGTGTCAGCGACAGGGCACCAATAAAGGCTTGTTTTCAAAAGGAACTTTAGCGAGAGACCTTGCACTGAGTTACCATTGTCAGGTTTAAAGCCTTAGTTCAGGCACATTTTTTAAGTGTATATTGAGTGGAATATATTATCACTTTCAATGTTTAAATTAAAGCTATCAGTGTTCAGCTAGTAGCTAGGTTGTTACTAAGTATTTGCGCACTTCAATGTTTGCGTTTTATTAGTCTTGGTGATGGTTACTTCCATGCGTATGGCTGGATGTTTACATTGCGTATCATTTCCGCCTTTAGGGTGGATGGTGTACGTCCGTCTCCTTAGTGATGGCGTGACTCATGCTGTGTTTTACGCATTGCTGCAGAATGCGACCTCTTAGTATTGTAAGTTGATGTCTTTATTTTTTTAACAGATGCCCAAAGGGTGGGTCTATCATGTTAGACGTTGGTCAACCAATAGGCTTTAGGGGAGTGGCCAAACTGGACCAGCCCTCAGCATTTCCCCATCAGGCCCATTCATTTGCTTATTGCATTTTAATTGGCTGGTTAGAAAACTGGCTTTAGTATATAAGGGTGTCATACTGAATTTAGTGTTGTGCTGTGTGAACAAGAGCCAAAGAGGCTTGAAACAGTGGGCCGTAACCACTGTAACAGCATGTATCAGTGCTAATGTGATTGCATGTAATTACTCATACACTTTTTGCAATAAAGTGGATTGAGAAGAGCTGTGCCGGATTTTGTGGCAGATAGATTCTGGAAGCAGCAGAAATGAATGGGTGACGGCGCTGAAATGTGACGACCATAAAAGGAACGGGAAGGCTCTATAGGATCCAGTGTCTTTTCTCTTCATAGGTAAGTATCTGACTTTTTTTCAAAGATTTTACTATACATTTGCTTTAAGGTTTTCTGCATTGCACAAACAATTTTTTGCAGAATTATTATTTTTTTATTAGCTAGTTTGCTGAGCTCGGAAAACATTATTCCTGAGTGAATCTCAGATGCAGCTTGGTTGGGCTGTGAAAAAAAAAAAAACACCTTTCTTGTAGACATGAATTAGTGGTTACATAAATGGCATACTTTGAAGGTCATGTATTACCTTGCACAGTGCTCCACAGACATAAATGTACACCATGAATGTACCCCACACAGCACAAACGCGTTGTGGAAACCGCTGTGATTTTGCTGCTAATGGAAGTCTATGGGCCAAAGGAAAAAACATATATTGTTTTAAAAAAAAAATAAAACGCACATAATGAAAGTCAATGGAAACACAATGGTATGCGTTTTACATGGGTTTTTTGAAAAAAAAAAGTTTTATGATGAATTTCCGTTTTCTGTTGCCTTCCTAATGATTTGCATAAAACGCAACAGAAGAAAACCTGAAAAACGCATACAAAATGCATATGCGTTTTGTATATGCGAACCGCAAAAGCATTAAAATACATGCAAAACGCTTAAAAAATGCATCTGTGGTAAAAAAAAAAAAACGCTAACGCAAATGCACCAAAAATGCAGCAAAAACGTACAAAGACACACACAACATTAACATAAAACATGACATAAAACGCAGCTTTTCATGTTATGTCATGTGTGCCCCTAGCCTCAGAGCCACACCCTTCTTCTGGCATATAGGAGAGTCACCAACTGCTAATTACAGTTTGGTAAAAGATAACAATTGGGGGCTTTTGTACTGGGTCTGTTATCTCCAGGGTTATTCTAAACATTATTTATCAACAAACAATAACATGTATGTAGATCTCAATGGGCTCAGGGAATTCAATATATTTAGCCCATCAAATCCTTGTTAATGAACCACCCACCAGCTTTTTGATAGGCAGCAGTTAGGTTTGATAAGCTTATTTTATTTCCCTTCCCGGGTAAATTTTTGCTCACTAGGAGAGATGGTCAATGAGATGCAAATATTTTTCTTCCTCCAAAGAATTAGAGAAATGTAAATGCAAATTTATGCAGTTTAAAAATTGAGCAATTGAATCCCACTTCGGCATTATTTGATCGGTCCACTTTTAATGCTGCACCAACTTTTTTCTATTGACCACTCGTACTCATTACTAGTGAGTGGGTATACAAGAACACAGAAATGTAATAGACAAAAAATGGGCAGCATGGTGATGTAGTGGATAGCACGCTTGCCTTGCAGTCAATCGTTCGAATCTGATTCGTGGCAACATCTGCATGGAGTTTGTATGCTCTCCCCATGCCTGTGTGGGTTTACTCAAGGCCCTCCGATTCCCTCCCAAATCCCAAAAACATCCAGATAAGTTAATTGGCTTCTCACTAAATTGACCCTAGACTACGATGGACATATGATTATGGCAGGGATTAGATTGTGAACCCTTCTGAGGGACAGTTAGTGACAAGACTATATACTCTGCAAAAGTGCTGGGGAAGATGTCAGTGCTCTATAAATACTAAATAATAATAATAGCAATGAAATGTAAAAAATAAAATCCTAACATGCTCTCATTTTTGTTTTCTATTCAATGGATGCCTGTTTTTGGCAGCGGGATTCCTGATTGCTGAAGCTGCAAAGTAAAAGTGCTAAAACAGGATTGATGAATCCCATCCATAATTCCTTGTCAGATCTCGTATATTTGCCCTGGCAAACAAGAAGATGGCTAAAGTCATGAAATGACTGATCACACAGAGCATCGCCTGGGTCACTGCTAAAGACATAGCATCACAGATGTCATGCTTATATACTGACAGTTGTATGCTGGGCAAATGCACTTTGGTACCTAAACCTCAACTGTCCAACATCAAGTTACACCGACTGCAGACACAGAGTGGCAACAGCTCATAAAAGCATCTCCTTTGGCAATATAAGAACTTGACCCATCAAGCGCTACTTTTTTAAATTTGTCCGTAATGAACCTTTTAAAAAATGTGATAGTGGAAACCCTTTTTGGTAGTTCTGATACACCATTTACTTGCTCTCTTTCTGTTTGCTGGACAGTGTTCTGGTTAAGGGCTCCGCCAATGACACAGGAGACCAGTGTTTGCTGTTACTGCTACTGCCTACTGAGTCCACCAGGAGCAAAGCACAATATAAATATTCTGTGTCTTGTTTGTAGGGTGTTCCTTTGGAACCCCTGGTTTACTTCTGCTAACCCAAACCTACTGTTAGTTTGACTGGAACACCAGGCCCTAGTCTGAGGCAGAAACATTAGACCATGTGGCCTGCTTAGAGGTAGCAATATGGTTTGCTCAATGTACTTTGCTAAGCACTGCAGAAATTGCGTCAGCACAAGAATGACATTTGAAGGAAAGATTGGCCTTAATCTGCACCACTACAAGACAGAGGCCTGCATGTAAAAAAAAAATATACAATCAAGAAGTGTCTGCACACCACTGTTCAGGAACTATGTTTTATTGTTCTAGCACCAAGCACATTATCTTACTGTTAAGCTGACAATCGTTTCGGGGCCTTGATATGTCCCCTTTGTCTAGGCACAGTACAGAAATAAAATGATCGTCCGCTTAATGCTCAGATTATGTTTTTGGTAATAGAAAAATAAAAAAACAGTTCCTGAGCAGCGGTGTGTAGACCCTTCTTTTTGGATTGGAAAAATTGGATTTCCATTTGTTACTAGTATACTATTGCACTTACCCATTGGTGGGCGATTCATTGATTCTCCTTGTGTATGTAAAAAAGGGTAATTTGAGTATGGGGCAAAGTCCCTGAAGGTGCAGCCTTCAGCCCCTGGACTTTGAGCTTGGTGCTTGCTCTGGCTACCAACTCTGCTTGCACAACTTAACTAGTTCTAACACACCTTTTCCCCTAAGGATATGACTAATTTTCCAAACTAGACACCTACACGTTATACACTACTACACTATTCAAAGGAATTATGTTTAGCCCCAAGAGATACTTCCCCTGGCTTCACCCTACCACCAGAGAGAGCTTGGGCATTAACCAAAGCTGACATAACCTTTAATGACTATCTCTATTAGTGCTTGTTAATAAAGTCACTTTAAATCTTGAGGTATACCTCCCCATCACACCAAGTACAACCTCTGTAGCCCCTTCACTCCTTTTTATTGTATTGTGTTGTCTTTTTCTATTGTAACAGTTGATAAGAGATGGGATCATGGGAATGCTTATGCTGTAATATCTATGTTATCTGAAGCCACAGATGTTCCAACACTGCAACTAAATTTGTGACATATTCAGTGGCTGGATAGTGTACTGGTTAAAGTAAACCTCCGGACTAAAAATCGACTTAGCAGCACTGAAAAGGCTTAGTGTTTCTTTAACAGTTTCACAGCATCAGAACTTTGTTTCTCTTATACAAGCCTCATTTTTAGCTGCACAGAAGAAAACTGCCCGGGCTTTTTTCCCCTGATGCTGTGCAAAGCATGATGGGATTTCTGATGTTGATGTTCTCGTTCTGCTGCTTTGGTGCAATTTTTTTTTTTAACATTTTGAATTTGACATTTGAAGCCTAGCGCGTGCAGCTGGGAGGGGTGATCAGGACACAGGACAGTTGGAACTGTGTCTTATGCTCCTTGTCACCTCCTTTCAACCAAAAAGATGGCTGCCCCCATGACAAAGATGGCAGCCCCCATGAATCACAAACATTTGCCTGTTCTTTTAAAACCGGGTGGGTAAAAAATTATATTACCTATCTATTGTAATTAACATAACTAATGTAACTTAATGCCAGTATGTTTGTTTAGGCTGAAGTTCCCCTTTAAGGGCTCTGCCTCTGACATAGAAGACCAGGGTTCAAATCTTGGCTCTCCCTGTTCAGTAAGCCTGCACCTATTCAGTGAGGAGACCTAGGGCAAGACTCCCTAACATTGCTACTGCCTACTTAGCACATCCTAGTGGCTGAAGCTCTGACGATTTGTGTCCACCAGGAGAAAAGCGGAATATAAATGTTCTGTGTCATTTCTAGTCTAAATAAATATACAGTATATGCTGTGTGTGTGTGTATATATATATATATATATATATATATATATATATATGTATATATATATATATATATATATATATATATATATATATATATATATATAAACATATTGTACCAGCTCCTACTGCATACTGTTACTAATATTACTAATAAAAACAATACCCGATCAAATTTAAAGGGGCACTACAGCGAATAACTGTAAAATTTTAAATATGTGCAAACATATACAAATAAGAAGTACATTTTTCCAGAGTAAAATGAGCCATAAATTACTTTTCTCCTATAATGCTGTCACTTACAGTAGGCAGTAGAAATCTGACAGAAGTGACAGGTTTTGGACTAGTCCATCTCTTCATAGGGGATTCTCAGCAAGGCTTTTATTCTTTATAAAGATATTCCTGAAAAATGATTTAAACAATGATGCTGGCTAGCTCCCCTGCTTCCTACACAGTTTTTTTTGGCAGTTGGACAGAGCAAGTGACAGCAACATAGGAGAAAAGTAATTTATGGCTCATTTAACTCTGGAAAAAATGTACTTCATATTTGTATATGTTTGCACATATTTTAAATTTTACAGTTTTTCGCTGTAGTGCCCCTTTAAACATGATCAAGAAAAATACAGGTAAACGTTAAATCTAATTGCTGTATTTTCCATGGTGTAGTGCAGACCATTGTTTCTTAAGATATGTTGATTTAAAAAAAGACATCCAATATTTTCACGTTTAACTGTAATCCACAAATATATTTGGAATAGAAAAGTTTAGTGGTTTGTATGTTAAAACTTTTTAACACCAGGGGTTCATGACATTTTTCTATGGCATTTCAAACCAACGCAAGTTGCAGGAAAAGTTGAGGAAGTTATGGTATCAATAGTTTATGATTCTTATTTGGGAACCTTAAAGTACTTTAAAAGGTAAGTCTGTTCAAAACGTCTTGGAGCTGAAATACCAAGCTAGTTAGGGCAATTTTGTACAATTTCTCTCTGCCCTAAAAAAAATGTAGACTAAAGCAATAAATAGCATTTTTTACATGAAGGCGATATTTTATTTTTTGTCTTTTAAAGCAGACCTAAACTCAGTTTTGAAAGCACAACTTTTAAAAAGGACTTGGCAAAAATAGAACATTTTTAGACACAAAGTCACTAAGTTTTTCCAAAGTGAGAAAACAATGGAAACAAAAATGTTGAAGAAAATAGACTGGGATCATTAAAAAAAAACATATCCACCGTTAGATGTCAAGCATTTGCAGCCCTTGTCTTGGTCACAGCAGAAACCTATAAGATGTGGAAATATTACCTAGGAGAAAACTTGGAAAAGTGAATTGGATCGGTTCTACAGTGGGGTAGACAATTGTAGGTATCTGTATACACATGGAATGAGGGCTGAAACATACACTTGTTGATTTAAGGCTCGTACACACGCCTGATCAAAGGCAACGACGGGTCCGTCGTCACCTCCCGCTGGGCGGGTTTTCCGCAGACAATACAGTGTGTGTACAGTCTGTCGGTGGACTGATAAGGCTGTTTCTGAGCGATCCGCCAGGCGGATCGCTCAGAAATAGCCTTATCAGTCCACCGACAGATCGCTCAGAAACAGCCTTATCAGTCCACCGACAGACTGTACATACGCTGTACTGTCTGCTGAAAACCTGCCCAGCGGGAGGTGACGACTGACGACGGACCCGTCGTTGCCTTCCATCAGGCGTGTGTACGAAGCTTTACTAACTAAACAATATTTGTTGTGGTCAGATACAAGACCAGGAGGAGTGGGGCTGCCTCCTAAAAGCAGACTTTAAAAAAAAAATGTTTTAACTCCAGGCTAGCTTTGTAGGACAACTCATGGAATTAATCTTTCAGCCGTACTTACTCAGTGCAACTTATAACAGCCAAGTGAAAGATGCAGTAGCCACAGTTATATAGATAAAAAAAAATAGAATTAATGAGGTAAAGGATCAATCCTCCTAAAAAAATAAAATTACTGAGTTTAGTATAAGTAATTGCCTCCTCCATTGCACACTAAGCTAATTGGCTTCCACCTGCGGTCAGCATGAATTATTTTGATTAGTTCAGCTTAAAATCATTTTATTCTGGAGTATACCAGTGCTTATGCTGAGTACACATGGTACGATTTTCCATGCGATAGATGCATCCGATTGATAAAATCCCTCATGTCCGATATTACTCCCGATCGATTCTGCACTCGATTTCTCATAGAAGAGAATGGAAAGAGATAAAAAAAAACAAGCAAAGAGAATCGAGCGCAGAATCGAGCAGAAAAAATGGTTGGGTTGGAAAATTGCACGGAAAATCGTACCGTGTGTACCCAGCATTAGTAGATGAAGTAAAAGCAAACATTCAATTATAGGTGACTAGAGATTTCAGAGATAATGTTGTGGGCAGGCACAGGTCTTGAGGTACATGTAAAAAAGGGCTTTGCTAATTCCTACATGCACTGTAAAGTGTATTATTACAGAGTGGAAAGTGTTTTTTAATTACCATCATACTTACTAGATTAGGCTGTCCCTCCAAACCGGATGGAAGAGCAAGGAGGAAGTAGATCAGAGAAGTTACTAGGAGACCTTTGGCAACTTTGAAACAGCTACAGGAATTTACAGCAAACAGAAGCTTTGATTGAGCTTTGCCAAAGCACACCTTGAAGATTCTGAGGTCAAGCGAAAAAAAGGTTTTAATTTCAGATACCTCCATATCACATGATTGTCTTAAATTCTAAATGTTGCAACTGGTAGATATCCAACAAAGCTCTGAACAATGTTATATCTTGTTCTAAATCACCTTTCTTCAACACCATCAACTTCTTATAGTTGCGTCTCACAGACTGTGAGATAACTTGACTCTCAACACAGCAAGCAGGAGATAGACTTTTCTCAGGCTTCTTCAATGTTTACGTTATTTATTCAGGAAACAGAAATACAGATAGATACAGTTTATCATGTCCTAGCCACGCCAATCTTCATGTTGCGTTACAAGCTTCTTGATTAGACTTCCTGCTGAAGTCAATCAGGTACCTTCTTTTCTAACCTACGTTACACTAGACTACCTATGTACAGCATACATTATATCAGATTACATATAGAATGGAAATACTTAGAGGTTCCAGTCAGCCTTTAGATCTAGTGGGAAAGTCAGAAGCAGAGAGAGCTCTGATCGCCCACATCGGTTTTAATACCGACTAGGAAAGAGTTAAATGTGACATCATATTCGCCATCCCCTAGACCAGACTATTGGTGGACCCACTCGTGGTGTCATCATACACACCTACTCGATTAATAGTCAATGAGACTTCTGCCCCACTTACAAGGAATCTGGTTGTTTAGTAAATATGGCTGATGTTTATTGTTCTAGTGGCGGTACATGCCCAGGTCAGGGAGACCTGTGGTCTTGTCCATAGAACAGCTTCTTGGTATGTTCTAGTTCTGCTGACAGAACTGCAGATTTTCTCTCTAAGAGAAAATCCCCTTAAAGGGCAGGTCTGCTCCTCAAGCCTTTTTGACTAACTCAGTCCAAATAACTGAGGCCTACTTACATTATAACAATCCCCCCTAAAAAGGCTTGACCTGCAGATCCCAGCTTCTGAACCCCCCCAGTACCTTGTTTCTTTTCTTTATGTTTCACTTTTCGATGTTCGTGCTCACACAACTTCTCTGCTCTAGGCGGTTATCCCTGGAAGAGAGAGAGCAAGACCTCTTGGTCTTCCTGTAACCAGGCTCTCTGGGGAGGCCCTACTTCTAAGTCCCTCTATACCACATGCTCAGCATTTGTGTCACTTGCGTATCACTCACAAACTTGCATGACCACAGAAAAGTGAAACTCGTTTGTTTGTTACTCAATGGAGCAGTGCCAGGTGCCTTCTAAAAGAGCGCCTTTATACAATCAACTCCATCACCGGTACTACTAAACCTATACCCGTAACCCTGTATATCCCTTAATTTGAAAATATTGGTTCATGAGATTGTTTATGAGGCACCAATCTCTTGACCAGGTTAATTTGTTTTACGTAATTTTAACACACAACCTCACCTGGATAATGATGCCTAAAGTTGTCATCCCCATCCAGACGACCAGTGGGTGTGGGAAGAACCTTTGAACTGCAGAGGCCCAGTCCGAGTGTCCCTGGAACATCACCGGAAACCTTTTCCACCAGGTCAGACTGGAACTCACCTGCTTATTTTTGTGTTCTACCTCGTTAAAATGACCTGGATCATTTTGAAATCTTACCTCTAACTTAGTGTACTGTTTGTTTAACCTTTGTAACAAAATGTGGTCGTCTTGGATCAAACCCTGTTCCCCTTTGTCCCATGTCGTGTTCTCTTTTAGGATGGGAACTTCACGTGAAACTTTGAACTTTAGAGTTCTCTTAACAATTTGAGAAATAACGTCATCAAACCTGGATGACTGGATCCATATGGGATCTCCGCTCCCCCAATATGTTCCCCTTGACAGATCCCCCTTATTGGAACAATTATGAAAATATACCTTGAATGTGTCCTTAGACATGATGCTAAAACAAACCTTTCCTTCAGCCACCGGAACTATCGGTTTGGCTTCAGGGTGGATCTTTTGAATGGTAGCCTCGCATTCTGCGTTATTGAGCCTGCAGGCTTCTTCACTAAATTTGACTTGCCCTGGCAAACACAGGTACCTCTGTGAGAATTGCCCGCATGAGGACAACTCTACTCGTTTCACCTCCCCGTCTAGCACCAAAAAAGGTTGACCTCTCAGGTCATGGTGTAAGACATGTGTTGAGGTGGGAACTACGGAAGTGGCGGTGCCTAAAGTAATGTTGCACCGTTTCCATTTGTTCACCCAAACATTTCGAAGCTGCCATGCAAAAGATCCTTCTCCAGAAAAATCGATATACCTCCCCTTGTCCAATCTCA
Source organism: Hyperolius riggenbachi (assembly GCF_040937935.1). Taxonomy (NCBI): domain Eukaryota; kingdom Metazoa; phylum Chordata; class Amphibia; order Anura; family Hyperoliidae; genus Hyperolius; species Hyperolius riggenbachi. Next base: position 259,241,516 of record NC_090652.1, on the reverse strand, counting down.
GTTGCACAGGATCTTTTAGCCTCTCCCTAACAAAATATGCCCCCAACTGTCCTGATTGGACCTCTTCCCCCCTTATGTCCTGAGGCAAAATATGTACCTGAGGTCGGGAAGACTGTACTCTCTGCAATCTTTCAATTAAGAGTACCTCTTCACTTACCCAACTAGCATGAGGATAAGTGGCTGCATATGGACTGTGTAATATCGTCCCCTGTTGTGACCCGTGTAATGTGGATGGGGTTCCCTGTATTGGCTTTCCCTCCCCCGGGACCGCTCTCCCCACCCTCTTTGTCACCTGGAAATGTGGCTCGTTCTCGATTTTTACTTCTTGTTTCGAGAACCACCACCCCTCGGCTTTCCAGCCTTTACGTGTGTATAGTTGTTTCAGAGGCACTCTCTGTTGGTAGTTCCAGAGTGTGATGTTGTCCCCCGCGTCTCTCCGGCAGGAGAATTGATGCCTCCTGCTCGTTCCTCTCCAATCTGGAACCATCTCACTCTGGATAACCAAGACAAGGTACCCCTGAATCACACACTCCACTTTTTGCATGTACCCATTGTACTGCAATGTACCTTTTAACCAAACTTTGGATCGGTGCATCGATTCTGGGAGTGTGGCATTCAATAGCAGATTTACACTGCCATTCAATTCCCACTGCCCGCACACCTGACCCTTCAGACCTTTCACCCACCTTGTGCCATGAAATTTGTTTTCACCTGGCACAAGTGCTCTTTTCCTCCGTCCCTGCATGGTCCATCTGTGCCAAGCGGAGGGAGGTGTGAAAGGATTAGTACCTTTGTCACCCAACATTAACATGCTTGGGCCTTGTGTTCTCATTAACCCCTTATTATACATGAGAATGTCCTCTCTTCGTTCTCCTAGGATGAAATGGCAACCTAGGATCACCATCAGCACGGTACTCTTCATTATAAAAGCACCACCTTGGGAAAGAAAAACATTAGCAATTTGCACTATGCTTAGCTCAGTCAGTTTTTTTAGTTGTTTTCCGATCTCAGGAACCTCGGTTTTTAGTCTCTTTCCAACTTCAGGAATCTCGTGTTTTAGTCTCTTTCCAATTTCAGAAATCTCGTGTTTTAGTCTCTTTCCAATTTCAGGAATCTCGTGTTTTAGTCTCTTTCCAATTTCAGGAATCTCGTGTTTCTCCAAACTTAGATTGGCATCTGGAACCTTTCGCTTCTCCGACTGACATCTCCATCTTTGCTGCCAGCACTGCAGCTGTCTCGAGCCCATATTGCCAAACTCCTGAAATCGAAATACAAACAAATCAATTCTTATTAATGATTTGGGATTCGCCCTGCGGCTTGTACTCTGTACACTTTAAATTGATCAATATATATCGTAATTGATCTCGTTGCTTTATGGTTCTCATCTCAAGAAATCTGTTTACTCTTTTTGGTAGATTGGAGTTAAACTTCACCCCCCTACCTCAGTACTATCCTCAGTACTTACCTGTTTAAAATATGCTCCCGCGGACTTCACCTCTGGAAGCTCTCACCTCATTGCAGCTCCCTCCACATCCCCCCCTATCTGTCCATGCGTGGCCGTCGCATGCACAGATTACGGATGCCACACCTGTTGTTGCTTTGCAGGTGAGCCTGCAATGCTCTTACTCATTATCGCATTTACTCATCTAGAACCTCATTGCGATACCAGCTCTGCTAGAAGTTCTGTGTATTGTACCCTCTGACCAATGTTTGCCGTGCTACTACCCCCATACTACACAAAAAAAATGGCTGCCTCCCTGTAGGAAGGAGCACTTTGCACTGAAACTACACAGGGTGCAGGGTTAAGCATTCCAGCATCAAATGCCTGTATGCAGATAACTGAATGCCCACTTGGTAGGTAGTCGTATGGCAAACCTGTCCTGATACACTGGAAACTGTCACTCTGTAAATGGCAATTCTTTCATTTGTATAATTGCCCCATGAACTGCGGTCAGTTCTTGTTCTTTGTGATACACTTGATAGGAGCTGGAAAAAAACATATTTGACCAATCAGTGGACGAAAAAAAACGCACAAAAAACAGCCCCAGCCCAGCATAGACCTCTTAGTCAAGCTCTGGCCCTGTCCACGACAAAAACGTTACCGCTCTGCAGCAGCGGCGACGGAAACCCGGATTGGTCAACTCCCTTTTTTCCAACTCCAGCACCCCCTTGCTGCACTGTCCCCCCCTTTTCTCTATTGGGAACTCATGCTGCAACACCCATTAAGGTGCCCCACTTACAGGAATAATCCCATAAGCAACTCAGTACAGACCCTTTCCTGATCTGCGCTGTTCCTTGTCTCCCTGCACCTAGCTGGGAAACATTTCCTATCCGTGACCATGCTAGTCTTACAGTAATAGCTTGGTGCACGTATTCTGGCATTCCCCCCTCCCTTTCAGCTGCTCTGCCCGGCGCCGCGAGCACAGCCTGACGTGACGTGGATCCCCCAGCCCCTCCTCCCCCCTGCCATGACGTGTGGGAGCCATGACTCTCGGGGGCGGGCCCTCTCCATTGCCGCCATTTTGAGTCCTGGACTGCCAGCTAAGATGGCTGCTCCCATAGCAACCTCTCGATCCTATAAACCTTAGGAGAAAAAACAAACTCAAACAGAACAAACATTTTATGCATAATTACACAGCATCGATACACAGTGCAGAACCTCAGCATTCCGTCACATACCCTTACGAATGCCTGCAAACCTGAGAAAAACAAACCCCACGTCTCAGCTGTAATCCGAACTGCAATCAGACATAAGGATCCCCAGAGACGTAGGAATCTCTCTCACTCTATCACAGACATAACTCAGAACCGCCCGAGCGCGCTATACAACTCCAAACCACTTTAACTGTTACCATCCCAGCTAGAAACTTCTTCTGAGACGAACAACAGCCGGAGCTCGCCACACAACATAAAACATATGCAGACATTTAAAAACATGTTAGCAGCACTGACTGTAACGAGAGAAGCTTACTTATCTCTCTACGCTTTCCACTACGGACAGAGAGGAAAAAAACACACTGATCGGGATCGGGAAAAAACGCCAGCTCACCGAAGGAAAAAAACGTACTTCTAAGTTTTACAACTGTCTTACATTCCCTCTCCTGTCTACTCGGCTACCTCCTCTCTCCCCCTCATCCACTACTAACAGACTGCAGCTTCGCTGTCATCACTCCTACGCAGACAGCTTCTCTGAGAAAACGAAAGAGAGAAAAAAACAAACGCAGCAAATACCACCAGCAGAAAAAAAACATGCCTGTGACAAATGTGGATGTAACCACATTCTAAACCGTAACATACATTACAGAAACATTAAAGCCCATACTATGTACGCTTTACACCGAAGGTAAAAAAATACGCAGACACCAAACTGCAATTAACACAGAATATACACATCAACAACCCCTTGTTATAACACCAAATACAACACAGATAATGCCATATAACAACGTAAATCATACATGCCTGATCTGCGGACTCTTCGCAATTCATCAGCTTTCCACAACTGTTCTCCACGAAACTCAGATTGGACTCCGGAACGTCTGGGGGGGGGCTCCCACATCCCCCCTAGCGGATCGATCTCTCGCAGCACGTTGCCAGCTGGCCACAGAGGGTTCCGTCCGATCCTGTGTAGGCTTTTTAACAACTGCAGTGCACATGCAGTGTAACGTCCAAGAGTTTCGCCGCTGATTCCTCGAATTGCAGCCCGTGTGCTTGGCTCCCGCACACCCACACCACTTATCAGCTTGATAAGCTTTTCCAGTCCGCGTCTACTCCGCTTGTTTTGCTGTGGAATATCTTGAAAACTTCTTCGGCCCCCGGCCCCTGTCTGCTTGTTCTGCTAGACAGTGTTTAATCAGGGTTTAATCGGCACCATTGTTATATCTTGTTCTAAATCACCTTGCTTCGACACCATCAACTTCTTATAGTTGCGTCTCACAGACTGTGAGATAACTTGACTCTCAACACAGCAAGCAGGAGATAGACTTTTCTCAGGCTTCTTCAATGTTTACGTTATTTATTCAGGAAACAGAAATACAGATAGATACAGTTTATCATGTCCTAGCCACGCCAACCTTCATGTTGCGTTACAAGCTTCTTGATTAGACTTCCTGCTGAAGTCAATCAGGTACCTTCTTTTCTAACCTACGTTACACTAGACTACCTATGTACAGCATACATTATATCAGATTACATATAGAATGGAAATACTTAGAGGTTCCAGTCAGCCTTTAGATCTAGTGGGAAAGTCAGAAGCAGAGAGAGCTCTGATCGCCCACATCGGTTTTAATACCGACTAGGAAAGAGTTAAATGTGACATCATATTCGCCATCCCCTAGACCAGACTATTGGTGGACCCACTCGTGGTGTCATCATACACACCTACTTGATTAATAGTCAATGAAGCTTCTGCCCCACTTACAAGGAATCTGGTTGTTTAGTAAATATGGCTGATGTTTATTGTTCTAGTGGCGGTACATGCCCAGGTCAGGGAGACCTGTGGCCTTGTCCATAGAACAGCTTCTTGGTATGTTCTAGTTCTGCTGACAGAACTGCAGATTTTCTCTCTAAGAGAAAATCCCCTTAAAGGGCAGGTCTGCTCCTCAAGCCTTTTTGACTAACTCAGTCCAAATAACTGAGGCCTACTTAAATTATAACAAACAACAGCAAAAGAACAGCATTCTTATAGTAGCCAATAGAGGTGGTAACATCCTTTTGTGGGGGTGTTTTGATGCAGTGACTAAGGCACTTGCCAGGATGAAAGAAAATGGATTGGGAAAAATACAGTCAAATTCTAGAGGAAAACCTGCTGCCCTTTGGCAGAAAGTTGTCAGTGGGATGAAGGTCCACCTTCCAATATAACAATGACCAAGCACAAAGCAAAACTGCCCACACGGTGGCTAAATGAGAAAAAGGTGACTTCCCAAGATTGTCTCTGCCCAGCTTCTTGAGTTCTTCATATGTTGGTCATCAGCTTGATTAATGGACACAGCGGCATAGAGGGAGACTGTTGGTGATGTCCTCTCTGATCTGTAACAGCACTCCATGAGGTTAGGGGCATATGGCCCAGTGAACAACCTCAGGTAAGTCTGCTCTACATAAAAAGAATAGAACAGGGAGTCATAGCTGAAAGTTAGCAAAAAGATTTCATAAACCCCTCTACTCAGGAATTGGCATATATACTCACAAAATAAGTAACAATGCAAGTACAAAGTGAAAAAAGGGGCCTTTAAAATGGACCTGAACTCTTGAGAGAGAAATGCACCCTGTATGTATTTAGAGAGTTTACCCTAATTCCCCCTCATTTGTAACTAATCTGTGACTAATCACAAGTTGTAATTTGACCTATTTCCCGTGTCACCTGACTGCCACAGCAGATAAGCTGTTAACTACATGCATGGGGGATCCAGTGATGCAGTCGTCTCCACCAAGAGTTGGCCATTTCCTGGCACTTCTGGGTGTGCCTGGTTCTCGAGCAACCCCAGCATCCCTGGTATCGGGGGCGCATGCACGCATTCTGGAGCTGAAAGGGGACTTATACGTCTGATCAGGCGTCCGATCTATACACTTAGAAAGCGAAAAACATAGCATCAGCTGACATACCTGGTCAGCTAACACTCAGGCAGGGTTGTTGTATGATTGGCTGAGAGTTGTGTGGCCAGCCACGGATTGGATGGATGCAGTACTTAAGCCTGTCTTGTTTGATGTGCATTGCCCGTGATAGCGTTAGCTATCTCTTGTTTCTCTTGTATCTGTACAGGGAGTGCAGAATTATTAGGCAAATGAGTATTTTGACCACATCATCCTCTTTATGCATGTTGTCTTACTCCAAGATGTATAGGCTCGAAAGCCTACTACCAATTAAGCATATAAGGTGATGTGCATCTCTGTAATGAGAAGGGGTGTGGTCTAATGACATCAGCACCCTATATCAGGTGTGCATAATTATTAGACAACTTCCTTTCCTTTGGCAAAATGGGTCAAAAGAAGGACTTGACAGGCTCAGAAAAATCAAAAATAGTGAGAAGTCTTGCAGAGGGATGCAGCACTCTTAAAATTGCAAAGCTTCTGAAGCGTGATCATCGAACAATCAAGCGTTTCATTCAAAATAGTCAACAGGGTCGCAAGAAGCGTGTGGAAAAACCAAGGCACAAAATAACTGCCCATGAACTGAGAAAAGTCAAGCGTGCAGCTGCCAAGATGCCACTTGCCACCAGTTTGGCTGTATTTCAGAGCTGCAACATCACTGGAGTGCCCAAAAGCACAAGGTGTGCAATACTCAGAGACATGGACAAGGTAAGAAAGGCTGAAAGACGACCACCACTGAACAAGACACACAAGATGAAACGTCAAGACTGGGCCAAGAAATATCTCAAGACTGATTTTTCTAAGGTTTTATGGACTGATGAAATGAGAGTGAGTCTTGATGGGCCAGATGGATGGATTGGTAAAGGCCAGAGAGCTCCAGTCCGACTCAGCCGCCAGCAAGGTGGAGGTGGAGTACTGGTTTGGGCTGGTATCATTAAAGATGAGCTTGTGGGGCCTTTTCGGGTTGAGGATGGAGTCAAGCTCAACTCCCAGTCCTACTGCCAGTTTCTGGAAGACACCTTCTTCAAGCAGTGGTACAGGAAGAAGTCTGCATCCTTAAAGAAAAACATGATTTTCATGCAGGACAATGCTCCATCACACGCCTCCAAGTACTCCACAGCGTGGCTGGCAAGAAAGGGTATAAAAGAAGAAAAACTAATGACATGGCCTCCTTGTTCACCTGATCTGAACCCCATTGAGAACCTGTGGTCCATCATAAAATGTGAGATTTACAAGGAGGGAAAACAGTACACCTCTCTGAACAGTGTCTGGGAGGCTGTGGTTGCTGCTGCACGCAATGTTGGTGGTGAACAGATCAAAACACTGACAGAATCCATGGATGGCAGGCTTTTGAGTGTCCTTGCAAAGAAAGGTGGCTATATAGGTCACTGATTTGTTTTTGTTTTGTTTTTGTATATCAGAAATTTATATTTGTGAATGTTGAGATGTTATATTGGTTTCACTGGTAAAAATAAATAATTAAAATGGGTATATATTTGTTTTTTGTTAAGTTGCCTAATAATTATGCACAGTAATAGTCACCTGCACACACAGATATCCCCCTAAAATAGCTAGAACTAAAAACAAACTAAAAACTACTTTCAAAAATATTCAGCTTTGATATTAATGAGTTTTTTGGGTTCATTGAGAACATGGTTGTTGTTCAATAATAAAATTATTCCTCAAAAATACAATTTGCCTAATAATTCTGCACTCCCTGTATTGTATTGTATTGAATGCTTGGATTTTGCCTGAACTTTGACCATTCTGTGATTGCCGACCTGGACCGAATTTTGCTTGGAAACTATCTTCTGTGATTGCCGCCTGGACCATCCTCTGCTTGTCTCGACTTCGCTTCTGATTTCCTATTGCTAGTGTATTTCCTCAGTGTATGATCGTTGGCTTGTTCTGACCTTCCTGCCTGTGCTGCCTCATAGGTACTATTGGTATCCTTGCCTTCACCTTACCAGTCCCTATACCTTACACATTAAGACCTGTGTGTAACCAAAGTCAAGTAGATGTTGCTCTGTCTGTTTAAGCAGGGACGTGCCAAAGAGGGTGAAGACTGCGGTGGTAGATTAAGGGAATAGGTACTGATAAGAAGGAGGGGAATACAGCAGGCCTCACATAAGCACATTTGAATGCCCACAATGTTAAAGGGGAACTTCAGCCTAAACAAACATACTGTTATTAAGTTACATTAGTTATGTTAATTAGAATAGATAGGTAATATAATCTTTTACCCACCCTGTTTTAAAAGAACAGACAAATGTTTGTGATTCATGGGGGCTGCCATCTTTGTCATGGGGGCAGCCATCTTTTTGGTTGAAAGGAGGTGACAGGGAGCATGAGACACAGTTCCAACTGTCCTGTGTCCTGATAACCCCTCCCAGCTGCACACACTAGGCTTCAAATGTCAAATTCAAAATGTAAAAAAAAATGCACCAAAACAGCAGAACGAGAACAACATCAGAAATCCCATCATGCTTTGCACAGCATAACGGGAAAACTGCTTGGGTAGTTTTCTTCTGTGCAGCTAAAAATGAGGCTTGTATAAGAGAAACAAAGTTCTGATGCTGTGAAACTGTTAAAGAAACACCAAGCCTTTTCAGTGTTGCTGAGTCGATTTTTAGTCTGGAGGTTCACTTTAACAATATGTTTCCATGAAAGCAGGAAGAAGAAACAGTGCAGCTTTATTTCAAGATTTGTATCAACTGTAACATAGAAATGTTTTTCTTTATAGGCTATTATGCTGTTGCGTATCTTTTAGAGCAAAGAGGAAGTTATGAGTTCAGGTCTGCTTTAAAAACAATAAGTCAATAAAGCATTGCTGCGCATTAACTCTATGCATATAACTGTACATAACTTCTAGATTGTAGACTCAACTCAACTGAACTTGGTAAAGTACTTCCCTGATTGATGGCAGTCAAATAAGCAGCCCACATAGCTAATGCAGCTTTATGTATGATGGTCAGCTACTATGAAAGAGGTTTAAAGATGCTGAGTTCCCTGTATAGAAGTGAGGCGGAGTCACAGCGGGGAGCCGCCTTGTGGCATGTAGCAACAGTGCCAATGGTATTCAGCAGAACTGGGCAACTGCAGAGGCGGGACTGATGTGGCCAAGATGCTGGGCAAAAGTGCATCAGGCAGCAGCGGAAGCCCAGCAGCCAGCAGGTGACTATTATGAAAAAATAAAAACAAAACAAGAATAAAGATTTTTTTATTGCTAAAGTTTTATCTGACTTTTATAGTAAAGGTAGGGGGTCAAAAACGTACCATGTTAGTGGATGGTGTTCGGATCAGCCATCCTGCCTATACCATGGATGAGAAAGGGTTAATTAAACTTTTGGGGGTGGGGCTATGTTGCTTTTTTGTTTTTACCTTATACTGTAAAATCCCATTTGACTCATGCAATCTTTTTTCTTTGCCATTTTTATTACCAACATTGTTTTCATACAAGCAATGAACAAGAAAAAAAATAAAAATAAAAGTATTTCTGATCTACTGTGCACACTGCAGAACTATACATTGTCCACAATTGTATTGTAAAGGCTGTATGTATTATTTCAAACCATTGTCTGAAAAATGCGGTGATGACAACATGTCACTTGTTTTGTGCTAGTGACAGTTTCGCTGCTAATAACAATATTATATTTTGTTGTATTGTCAGGAAAATGGAAGAAAAGTAATTGATCATTTCATGCACAGTCACAGCCAATCCTACTTGGTCAAAAATGAAGACAAGAAAGACTGAGACACACGAACGTGGCGTGCAAAGAAATCTGTATCAGAAACGCTGTTTTTTAGTATTTTAATATGAAACTATAAACTATATTTTTTTTATCAAATTTATATATAACAATTATTTTTTGTTTAAATGCAACACTAAAATATTCCTTTAATAACAATAATACCTTTTCTTTTTGGTTTTCTCACAAATGTTTACCTAATTTGGGCATGTTTCACAAAGCTTTTTCACCTTATTTATGTAGGTACCCATACACTACGAAGATTTCCCATCGAAATATGATCACTGTGATCGAATCTGCTGTGAAAATGTTAAAGCAAATGTTGAGCGATTTCTACCCGAAATTGATCGATTCAGTTGATCTGTCCAGGCAGAAAATTTTGCTTGATTGCCGGCGGGTCGAGAGTGCATCGTTAGCGGCGTTCGATATGGCAGCAATTCATTATCTGTCCACCGGCGCAAGTCCCTGGGTCCCTGCAGTCTCTCACTTCTTCAGGCGTCTTTTCTATCTTCACTTCCTGTCTCATCCTGTGCGTAGGCGAAAGTTCAAACAGTAGAGGGCGCTCTACTGATTGAACTTCCGCTTGTCACAGGATGGAACAGGAAGTGAAGAGGAGATGGAGGGGGACGCTGGAAGAAGGGACAGCACAGACCTGGGGACTCGTGCCGGTGGACGGGTGATGTATTGCTGCTGGCAGGGGGTGCAGGGGCGGCGAGGCAGGGAGGCAGGCAGCAGTTCCACACGTTGTGAATTGATTTCACGCTGAAATTGATTCCAAATCTGTGTGCAGTGTATGGACAGCCAATAGATGACACTGGTCGATTGCCACCAGATCAACCAACAGATAGATCCCTCTCAGATCGAATCTGATCAGAGAGGGATCTACAGTATCCGCTGGTCGATCTGGTGGCAATCGACCAGTGTATGGCAGCCTTTACATTGTTAAGCTCCCAAACAGCAAAAAAATAATATAATTAAGGTAAGAGAAGTAATATTGAAATTAAGTTAAGCAGGAACAGCTTGAATTAAGTGATTATTTACTAGTAAATGTGCGGAAAGGTTATTTTTATCAATTAGGTGATACATACCGGTAAGTTATTTATGAGACGTTTTGTAAATAGAGCCTATTTATCTGTAAAACACATTTTCATCTTTCAGCATGTGAAAAAGTACTAAGGTACTCAAAAAGGTGATCTCAAACTACAGTTATTTTAAGACCTATTAAAAAGCTATTATATGTACTTTTGTTGCTTTCTGATGGCTAAAAAGATATTTTATAGATAAGGTGTGAAAATACCTCCTGTGAGAAAGATCGGAAGGAAAGTTAAATCAGGATCCACATTCACGTGCGCGCACACATACACATACTCACACACATTTGTGTGCTCACACACGCATACCCATAATGACACGTTTGTGGAGCAGAAGGTCATTAGATCATTTTCCTTTACTGGTGTAGTAAAAAAAAAAAACACAACAAATCGAATGCTACTGACTTTCTTCAGATATCACTTCACTCAGTGGATTTCTACCCGTGGGAATCCTACCTAATAAAACATAACTGTCCCTGCGCACTCCTGTCCCTGTATCCCTTTTAGCTACTGCGCCTGTGCGCAGCACGAACAGCCGTTGGGACTGGGCCAGTTAGCCATGCCGGCGCGAGTGCCGGTCAACGGGTGCGCGCATGTGCGGCGGTTGCACATGCATGTGCACTGACGTGCGGCGGTGATAGAGAGAACTAGAGTCCGTTTTTAAATGGGCTCATGTCTACTAGTATAAATAATATTATAAGTGGCCACAGTAGGTGAAGCAATGCATTGGAGAAGGAAGGGGCGGGGAGCAAAATATTTCTAAAGACGGGACATAAGAAATGACAGAGCAGTTCTCAGTTTGTTCCTTCATGCTTATGTAAGGAATGACCTGACTCCTCCCTGACATTTTACCATCTTAGTATTTTTGTATTTTTTCGCAAAGCCTGGCAACCAGTGGTATTCCCGTATATTCTTTGCGTTGGGTGGGTGGAAGGGGAGGATAAGGATGTGATACGTGATACGCGGGAGGGCATACGGATGTGATACAGTAATTGAAATTAGAATAAGAGTAGGTATCTTACCTTTCCAGATGTAAATGGTTTTTGGGTGCCTCCAAAACAAACCACTCCACCCCCCTCCCAGAACCTGGGCTACCGAGCGGGACAGTAATTTCCCCTCAGGCGATATACGGTGGTTGCAGCAGGAACTGTAACCCACCTTTGTGAGTATAATCACTATATTAGTAGAGCACCAACTAACACCCTACGGTACTGCACCATTGGGCTCCTGGTCTCTCTTACATAGGTAACCATGGATCCTTCTTTAAAGGAAACCACAGTAACCTCTACTATCCTATACATTGTAACTGCATGTTCCTCAATATCTGCTCATAGTTTTCATGAAAGCCCTAAAAAATCGGATGAAAACAGTAATCGGATATCCTCTTTTAATCTGAATTTATAGGCAAGGATAATTTACCTTTCAAATGTTATCTATATATAAAAAAGAACAAAGTTAAAATGCATTGCTAAGCCAACTAGTCAGAGGTGCTCTTGATAGGCTGGATGCAACTCTCTTCAGGGGTTGTTTGCTCCTCATAGACTTGCACCTGATAGGCTTGTGATGATGAGAAGAGGGTGATGATTTAGGAAAGCTATTGAATATGTTGAATTGAGCAGTTCTTTTGCCATTTCTTTAAAGGACCACGAAAATCATAAAATTTTAAATACATGTAAACACGTACAAATACAAAGTACATTTTCCCACAGTAAGATGAAACATACATTATTTTTTCCTATGTTACTGTCATTTACAGTAGGTAGTAGAAATCTGTTTTTTTTTTAATTCTTCATGTTAAATATCAGAGGCAAAAGCTGTAATTTATTGCATGTAGATTTTAGTTATGTTTGGAACATCTCATTTGCAGAGGTGAATCTCTGCAGTCTGACATGCTGAGAACAGTGTAATATTGAAGCAGAGCTATATGAAAACAAAAGTCTGTCAGGTGTCAGGTTTCACACACACACAGTTACAAATATTTATGTTGCACATACATTACATTTCCTCTACTCTCTGTGAGAGAAAGCTCTGCCTGTCTCTGACTGAGCTCTCTGCACACACAAGGCCAACAGATGCATTGTGAGGGAATTGCCCCCTCCCCTCAAGGCTCATTCTGGGTCAGATTAGAGAAGACTGCCATCAGAAAAATGTGAAAGGAATTAGATAACAGTGAACAAAGAGATAAGGATTCAAATGTCAACACCAGTGCTTAGCAACACTTCCCTAACATTTCCTATCTCAATTGAAAAAAACATGTTGATAGTGTTCCTTTAAAGTGATGGTTCTGTCACTTCTCCTCCTATATTTACGCGCGGGAAGTCAGTGGACACGCCTCCACTGGGGGTGATTTATAAGAAAACTTGTAACTTTAACTGTAACGTTATAGAAGAAGGCAAAGGGAATATGTGTATTATACACTGGAGTTCCGTTTAATACATAATGTTTAAATGCGATAATTTCCATTATAATCAACAGCTTCCAGATTGGCTTTAAAGAAAACCTGTATTGAGAAAAACCTCCCCTGGTGGGGTACTCACCTGTGGTGGAGGAAGCCTCCGGATCCTATTGAGGCTTCCCCCGTCCTCCTCGGTCCCCCGGCAGAGGAGATAAAGCTCCCTGAACAGCGGGGATGTAAATATTTACCTTCCCTGCTCCAGTGCAGTATTGGCTCTCCGCCTTGGAGATAGGCGGAAATAGCCGATCGCTGTCGGGCTGCTCTACTGCGCAGGCGCAAGTCTCTTGCGCCTGCGTAGTAGAGCGAACCCGACGGAGATCAGCTATTTCACCTATCTCCGTGCGGAAAGCCACAACAGTGCCCCCGCTGGAGACAGGAAAGGTAAATAAATCAGTGCTTATCAGTGCTGGTGAAGCCAGATTGCAGGACACTTCGGGAGAGCCAGCACTGGATTGCCTGCAGCTACAACAGAGGGGGAAGCCTCATTGGGACCCTGAGGCTTCCCCCTCCTGCGGTGAATTCCCCCAGAGTGTCTTTAAGGGCTGCATATTTCTTGGTGAGATCACTTTAAAATAAACCATATTTCCAAGATACATTTGAATGACACATGTAATGGCTGACAATGTGAAGTGAGGCCAGTGTGCTCATTTATATAGGCAGAGTAAGTGTTCTGAGGATGTGGGGTTCAGCTCACAAAACACTTTATCATTGGCTAAAGCCACTGTGTAAATAGGGAAGGTCAATGTGATGCAAATCATTTTTAGTTGATGCAGGATTATGCACATTTTAGCATCTTGAAAATGGACCAAATTTTACCTCAGCAGGATCTGATTGGTGCATTTTCAAGCTGCATACATTTGCATACAAAATTTGCACAATCTTGCATCAACTCAAAATTATTAGCATCACATTGACCTTCCCTATTTACACAGTGGCTTTAGACAATGATAAAGTGTTTTGTGAGCTGAACTCATTATGTGTTATAAACGTATTTTTGTTACAATTGCACATATTGTCATCCTTGAGGTAAGCAAGCTCTTCATTTTCTACTTTATAGTTTTGTTTTAAATTGCTTCATACTTCTTTGGGCACCTCCCCCCTCCCACACTGTCATTTATGTAAGTGGCCATTTATTTTGTAATGCTTTTCATCTGTTTCCAACAAAGAGTAATCTATAATGGTTATTTTTACGTAAGTGAAATGAAGAGCTTCCCTTGGCCCGACCGCAGAGTTCACCTATTTGACTATTCAAGGCCGGGAATCGAGGCATTCTTTGCATTTTAGCTGCAATGACTCTGGCTCTACAGCATTTTCTAGAAACCCATTGTGTGAATCACAGGTCAATAAACTGAAAGAATAAAACACAATAACATTTCCGCTTCATGAATTTGACTCCATTGTGAGCAGGTGCATTTCCCAACTCGGGGAACTGATGGGAGAAGATGGCGTGAGTGGCTGTAATATGAAACTTGTTAAAGGACTTTCAGGAAGGAAAATATCCAATCGTTCCCCTCCGTGACATTCCATAATAGGCTACATTGATGGCGTGAAAGAATGAAACCACTTGTCTAGCCCGCTGAATCCTAAATACTTTACCAGTGGAAAATAAATACTGTAGGTAACAGGAAAGTGACAAAGTTTTGTTCTAGCATAAAATGATTAAAAGGACTCAAGCTCAGGAAAACTGATCCTGAATGAAGAATGTGTTTAGGAAGTTAAACGTGTGTACACATGAGGAGTGAGGACTTGCCTGCTGGATATTTTCCTTTTTCTTGGATGGTCCTTTAGTTTTTAATCAATTCTTAGAATCTTTGACCATTGTGTGTGGAGGCAAGAAGTGTCTTCTTCCACCCGAGTTCCTCAGTTTAAAAGTGGCCATACATTTATCAATTTTTACTATCAATATCTGACCAATTCAATCAAATCTGCTAGAAACCGATGCCCCAATATGCTGATTTGAGTAATCAGTTGATTTTCGGATGAAATTGATTAAATTGGTTGACCAAAGATTTCTATTAATAGGCGGCGTAACTATCACTATCGAGTCATATTCAGCATGCATGTCTCATCATTATACACCTCAGTGCCTATATGGCAAAATTTAACACCTGAGAATCTGGAACTGGCAAATGCAAACTGTCAGCCTGCAGGGGAAGTATGGGCATCAAATACTAGTTGCCACCATGTTGTGCTGGTTGCTTAACAGCTGTTTGCTCTATTTTATGCTTTTAGCTTAGAAATACTTCAAAAAAATATAATTAACCTATTTTGGTTCCTGGACGTAGAAACTACGTCCAGGAACCATGCGCACTACCGCGCGCTCCCGCGGGCGATCGCGCTCCCGGCCCGCGGTTCGTTAGCCAGGCAATCAGTGAATCGGGCTAAGGTGCCCGATCACTGATTCCTCTCCCCCGCTGAAAAAGCGACAGCTTCTCTCGGAAGCTGTGCCTTTTCTGGCTGTTCCCTCCCCGATGCGTCACTCTAAGCGTGTGTTACGCTTAGAGTGACGTCATGTTCTCAAAGCAAACATGTCTTTAATGAACCATTAAATATTAGGATAAAATTCCAGCAGAAATCATGTTTAAAGCAATCATTGACCAGTTTTACCACCTCCATGTAGTATGAGGGTTTACTAACACAGTCTGTTTATTGTATTCAATATCTGTTGATGTTCATACTACATGGCAGTGGAAGAATTGGTCAGTGATTGGCCAATCATAATTGAAAGTGTGTACTAGGCTTAACACTAATTGTAATGCTACCATCAGCTGCAAGCAAAGTATTTCAGGGGCCGCATTAGGGTTTCAGGCTCAGGAGACACCCACTATAGCGCTCCCAGGGAGATTTTTTTAAAACTCAGCTTCCCCACCGGGTATCGAACACTTTCATTCCAGCGCAGGAGACTTGGGTGCAGCCGGCGCCACCATAGGCCGTAATAGGAATTACGTCTATAGCGGCTCACAGTGAGTAACTTCAGTGCCGTCAGAAGACGGAGCTAAAGTTACTTATAAAACACTATAATTTGGCCTCCAGCAATTGCTGGAAGCCGAATTACTTCATTCCCCACCATCCATGGCGGCCTGGAGGGGGAATAGTATTTAACATCGATAGGAGTTTGTGCAGGAGCAGGATATGCCACACCGGCTGTATCCTGCGCCCAAGTCTCCTGCGCCGATTCCTCTCGTACGCCCGGGTTATTTCTTGATCAACTTAAGGCATAAGGGCCTGTTTCCATTACACATAGGTTGGATGCAGAATGGATGCAGAAAAACTGACTCCAATGAATGCCTGTGGGAAAATCTGCATCAGAAAAATCGCATTTAGTGGAAACAGGCCCATAGGCATTCATTGGAGTCAGTTTTTCTGCATCCAATTTGCGTGCAGTGAAAACAGGTCCTAAGCCTTATATCAGGCACTGTTTGCATCACTGAAAAAAAAAAATAAAGCAAGGAAGAAAAGAAATCTTTAATTGTTATGGAATATGGAAAAGCAAAACATAAAAAAAAGAGATACAATGCAGTACCATTGAAAGGGCAGATTTTGCTGTGAACAACATATAATTGAGTATTTGTTTGCAGTCCTAAAAACAGGTGTTATTGATGTGTTTCTTGGCCCATCTAGTGTTTGCACAAAAATAAAAATAAAACATTAATACGTGATCTGCCATTTCACTCTTTTGTGTGCAGGAAAGCAGTGTGTACAATTTCTCTGAATATTGCATGGAGGTGCAAGATTTTGCACCAGCTCTGACAAAGTGGATAATAGTTAAAGTGTAGCAGAGAAGACAGCAACAGGCACTATAATCGCTAGTGCACCAATCACAGGCAGATGCTCCAAGATGTCTAGCAAAATAGATAGGGTACCATATCACGTCAACAGTGCGTGCTCTGAACATAGAGACAACAGCTTCACATGAGTAGTTTGGAGAAAGACAGTTCGCGGGCGCACGGAGCCCGAGGACGCTCAGGAGAGCGAAACGATCGTAAGGCGGTCTGCCGAAGGCCGGCGCTACAATTCAGGCAGAGAAGGCAGCTGCCCTAGGGCCCCGGCCCCGCCCGCTGGCAGCAAACAACATAAAAAGCTCTGAGCAGCCTGCTGCTGATGCCTGTGTCCTGGGCTGCCGCTGCTGACTCCTGGGTGGGTGTGTGGGTCAGGTGCCGGGTGCGCCGGTGCGGAGACGGCCGCGAGTTATACAAAAAATGTGTGCCAGAGCTGGGGAGCCGAGCGGGGAGGAAGAGAAGAGATACATACCGCTACCTCAGGTTCCAGCATCGGGTCTCCATGGATACCAGGCGTGGCGTCCTGAGCCCGAGCCGTCCACTCTTCATCTGTGACTCAGCGCTGCTGGCTCCACCTCCTGGATGCACACATCACGCAGGCATGGACGTCAGTGCGTGGACGTCCATGCCTGCGAGAAAAGAGGAGAGGACGTCGTCACGTGACCGTCGTGACGTTACGTCATCACTGGCTGGTGGCATCAGCGTGCGGTGGTGAGCCTGTCCCTGTCCTGAGCCTGACTGATGCATATTTATTAATGGTAAGTCAGTCAGGAAAATCAAAATATATTATAACATGTGTATGTGCCGGGGTTTGGGCGGGGGGGGGGGGGGGGGTTAGCCGGGGGGCCTTTGGTGGTGATGGGGGTTTACTTAGTTGGTTGTGGGATCCTGGTTGTGGGATCCTGCTGTGATTTTTTTTAAGTAGTATGTGTAAGGGGGGGGGGGGACTCGGGGTGGGAGGGGGATTGCCATTTGCCACCCAACAGCTTTATCAATGTGGTGGGGAGGATCCTGCTGCCTGGCCTGCCACTAAATTCTTTTTTTTTAATTTGTATGTGTAAGGGGGAGGGGGGGCTCAGGGAGGGAGGGAGGATTCTCATTTGCTACCCAGCCAGCTTCAATCAATGTAGGGGGAGGGATCCTGCTGCCTGGCCTGCTACTAAATTCTTTTTTTTATTTAGTATGTGTAAGGGGGACTCAGGGAGGGAGGGGGGTTTCCATTTGCCACCCAGCATCAATAATTGTAAGGGGGGGGGATCCTGCTGCCTGCCCCTCCCCCCCCCCAGGCTCATCTGGGTGCCCTCCCTCTCAGCTCCCCCTGCAGTTAGTAGTGTTGCAAAGGTATAAATATATTAAATTATAGTAGTAATATTTACCAGAAGTACAAGAGCTGGGCACTTCTGCCCACACCGCTCAACGTTACTTCCGGCAATGACGCCCAATGAAATACAGAGGGCGTCATTGCCAGAAGTGATGTTGAGCGGTGTTGGCGGAAGTGCCAGGCTCCGTACTTCCGGTAAATATCCTATATAATAAAACCCTAATGTCTCTGCGTCCCCTGTGCTATGTGTCCGTGCTGTTTTTGTGCTACTGCGCATGTGCATGGACACTGGTCATTGGGGAGCAGAGACTCAGCGTCCAGGAGCGGGCACATGGCGGCTGAGTTTTAAAATGATATCCATCTTTCCATAGTTACTTGTATTACACAGGACGACACTTTCCCCAGTGTCAGCAGCTCCATTCAGTAGAATGGAGCTGCTGACTTTAGGAAAAAGTCGCCCTGTGTAATACAATATAACTATGGAAAGATGCATATCATTTTAAAGCTCTCTTTCTCCTCTTTCCAATGATATATAAACCGCCGCCGTACGCCTTTTAGTTTTCTCTATTTTCGCGATTGAAATCGCGGCCGCTGCAATTTCAATCGCGAAAATAGCGAAAACTAAAAGGCGTACGGCGGCGGTTTATATATCATTGGAAAGAGGAGAAAGAGAGCTTTAAAATGATATGCATCTTTCCATAGTTTCTGCACTGCTCGGAGTCCCTTTAAAGCTTTTTTAATCACACGTAAAGCTGCAAATGGCAAAATGTTTTTCTACTAACTACTAAAGTGGATAATAGGGCGGGGTTTAACAAGTAAGAAGCGGGATTATAGTAATGAGGTTTCCCAACAATAATGAAATTCGGTGAATCTGGGGATCACAATACAATCCACTGATCCAGGTACTGAATGTTTGCATGGAGACCTGACACTTTCCTACACCTAGCTGATCATTTCATGCCTACTGAAAAGAAGATGGTGTTTGTGAATCTAACAGCTGCAGTCATTTCCGTAATTAAAAACAGAGCCTCATCTTCACAATCAAACAAATTAATATTGAAAATCCCTTGACAAAAATAAACAGAGACTCGTGTGGTTTGTGTAGTACAGTTTAATAGCTTTCACCATCCCATTCACCTTTCATTATCTCTTTGTAAACAATACAATGGAACACATGGAAATAGTTAAAACACCTTAACAGATGACAAGGTATAAATAACATGTCTATAAGGTATAGCGAGTGAAGTCAGCATGTTAAGGAAATGCACTGGATCTAGATTTAACTACGTTCCGTTATAAGAGAAAAACAATCATCCTACTTCCCTTACTCACCCTGTAAAATATCAACAAGTTTTATTGCACGCTGATGTCTATCGGTCCTCTGAATGCATATGTCGTATGTGCACACCAATCAGAACATCATGGGATTAGCTCAGTACTTAGGGCTGCTTAAAATGATAAAGGTGGATGAAAAAGGGTAGCCAGTGATTTTTAAGTGTTAGAGTAATTAAAGTGTACCAGAGATCAGACTAACTAAAGATTTCATACTCACCTGCAGCTTCCTCCTGCAGCATAAACTCGTCTGTGTCCCACGCTGTCCACCAGCGGTCTGCCGTTCAGTCGCGATCAGCGACGGTAACAGCTCAGTCACGTCCAGTCTGGGTCTTCTGCAGACGGCGAGGGACTCAGGCGAGCTTATGCTGCAGGAGGAAGCTGCGGGTGAGTATCAATTTTTAGTTCGTTTGATCTCTGGTTCACTCGAAGTGTGCTTAAAGAGACTCTGAAGCCACTTAAAAAACGGGTTTTTACCTTTTATTTAGGTTAAGCATGTTTGCCCCTGCTAAAACGCTGCTATCCCGCGGCAGAACGAGGGTTTTTTACCCCCCAAATCCTCTGGGGCACATTGCAGGGGACCTTCTGCATAGAGGCAGAGCTTTGGGCTGTAGCTCTGCCTCCACGCGTGTCAATCGGCGCTGATCGCCGTCTCTCCCCGCCCCTCTCAGTCTTCTTTCACTGAGAGGGGCGGAGAGAGGTGGAGATCCACGGGCAGATTGACGCGAATGGAGGCAGAGCTACAGCCCAAAGCTCTGCCTCCCCGGGCAGCAAAATCCATGACCAGGAAAGCCGTGGATTTTTGCCCTAGGATTTGGGGAGTAAAAAATCCTTGTTCTGCCGCAGAATAGCGGCGTTTTAGCAGGGGCAAGCATGCTAAACCTAAATAAAAGGTAAAATCCCATTTTTTAAGTGGCTTTAGAGTCTCTTTAAGTACATCCTAAAGTTGGTCCCAGATCTATTAAATATATTTGCATTATTTATCGAGCCATACTTTATTACAGTGGCATATCAGTGGCAAGTGTATGTGCACATCTTTATTTGAATAACAGGCTTCTACTGCATTTCTACTGCTTCTAAAATATTACCTCCCTTCCTCCTTGGTGTCAATAATCCCTCCGCACTCCTTATCATCCCAGCTGGAAAACAGATCAGTCATATTTTACAGCAAACAATGGCAATGCCATACAGGCAAATTAAATCAAGGCTAAAATAATTAGCATGACTATATAACAATCATGATGGAGCTTTTATTTAAGAAAACGTAAAGATAACCTGAGGTGAACCTCAGGTTAAAAATCAAATATTTACCTAAGAAGAGGGAAAATTCTGGATCCTCCAGAGGCTTCCTGCACTATCCCCCAAACCTCTGTCGCTTCCCTCCAGCACATAACAACTTGTGTGCATGAGTGCTCCATTTACTGCAAAGGCGTGGCCATGCTTGCACAGGAGCAGTACACCCACGCTCATGCTTTAAAGAGAACCCGAGGTGTGTTTAAAGAATGTTATCTGCATACAGAGGCTGGATCTGCCTATACAGCCCAGCCTCTGTTGCTATCCCAAACCCCACTAAGGTCCCCCTGCACTCTGCAATCCCTCATAAATCACAGCCGTGCTGTGAGGCTGTGTTTACATCTGTAGTGTCAGTCTCAGCTGCTCCCCCGCCTCCTGCAGAGCTCCGGTCCCTGCCCCCGTCAATTCCCTCCAATCAGCAGGGAGGGAAGGGATGCAGGTGGGGACTGGAGTTCTGCAGGAGGCGGGGAGAGCAGCAGACTGACACTATAGAGATAAACACAGCCAGCTCTGACAAGCTGTTTGTCAGCAGCGTGGCTGTGATTTATGAGGGATTGCAGAGTGCAGGGGGACCTTAGGGGGGTTTGGAATAGCAACAGAGGCTGGGCTGTATAGGCAGATCCAGCCTCTGTATGCAGATAATATTCTTCAAACCCACCTCGGGTTCTCTTTAAAAGAAGCTTGGAATCTGAGAAGAGCTTGTCGGATTCCTTTGGGGAGTCCGCCCTCAGCAGTGGTGGCCCGGAGAACGGCGTGGGAAGCCTCTACAGCATACATGTCAAACTCCAGCCAGCAGGCCAAATTTGGCCCTCAGAGCCATTAAATGTGGCCCTCAAGTGGCTTCCCCACTTTGCATTATGTTCGGCCCACTCTAGACCACCAGGGAAGCTATATTGGAGGTGAAGCCCTAGATCACCAGGGAAGCCCTATGGGGAGGTAGGGGGAAAGCACTAAACATCAGAGAACTGTATAGGGGAGGGTGGGGGTTTCTAGACACCAGGGAACTGTATAAGGGAGGAAGGTGGCCAGTAGACATTGAGGTAGGCCTGCGACTAGGTCCCAGTGTACAATTTGGGCCCGCGACTAGGTCCCAGTGTACAATTTGGGTCCGCGACTAGGCCCCAGTGTACAATTTGGGTCCGTGACTAGGCCCCAGTGTACAATTTTGGCCCACTTTGTATTTGAGTTTGACATCCCTGCTCTACAGGATCTCCTTAGGTAAGCACAGTATTTGATTTTTGACCCGAGGTTTGCCTTGGGAATACTTTAAGCACTAGCAGTAAGTAGCTAGCTATGAGCTGTAATACACATATACCAGGAGGCACCATCTTCATGTCCCATTACAGCAGCCATGCACTGGGGGACCTAAGAACAGTAGTGATTACATTCCTCCAAACCCTTTACTGATACTAGCACCCCAGTGCATTACTGCACTCCCAAAAAGCAAGAGGCACAAAATACTCTAATTACAGCTCACAGAAAACTATTTAAACATGTGAACCTCCTGCTCACCCTTGCACTTAAGAGACAAAAAACAAAAGGCCGAGAGCCCAAATGGTGTGGTATTTCAAAGCAATAGAGACACAATTAATCGAAATAGATTTATACTCACAAACATGGGTTGCCCCTAGGCAACCACTACATATGCGGGTGGGGAGAATTAGAACCTGACCTCACTCAGGTGTAAGATGTCGCTCTCTGTAGAAGAAATTAGGAAAGATCCTTGCCACCACAGGTGGACTGCATTCTGTTTAGGATAAGGACCAGAGGCGCCAAAAAGAGTAAAAACAATACTATGTTTAAAAACTTGGGGGGAAACGTATTCACCACCCTTTCAACAGACCAAAAGCCAATGGAAACCACAATGTTTGGTCAAAAAATTCATCAATTTATTGGTACTCCCACCAATAAATTGATGAATTTTTTGACCAAACATTGTGGTTTCCATTGGCTTTTGGTCTGTTGAAAGGGTGGTGAATACGTTTCCCCCCAAGTTTTTAAACATAGTATTGTTTTTACTCTTTTTGGCGCCTCTGGTTCTTATCCTGCTCACCCTTGTCCATCTTCCTTCATCATTTCTTTGCCTTAAGGTCCCCTTAAGGATAGTAAATCATGTGCAAAATTAAGCGACCTCTAGCATCCAATCACAGCTAAATGATCTAAAATATCATTGATGGCTATGGGTTACATCATCGCTCCTTGTGCAGCTAAGCCTGGATGACGCATATCTTTATCTAGGGATTTGTTTTTTACAGTGATCCTAAAATGGCTTGTTTACCATCTTCAATCATTTATATAGTTACGCTCAAAAAATAATTTTAACACAATATTATTAAAACTGAATATCTGTATCAATAAAGCTATACTAAATTTCAAAGTTTCATATTGGAAACAACACTCATTTGACCCCTTGTAATGAAGTACAAAGCAAGGAAATACATTTGAGATTTAAGATGTCCACAGACGCATCCATCATTCTGCTAATGGCTTTTTTTTCGGCAAACATTTTTAAAGAATTCCTCTGAAAAAAATAAATACTTTAAATATAAATTATTTTACTGCAATTTTGACTTCTAAGAAACTAAGAAACCATTGTTGGGCTCTCTGCACAAATTTAGAAATGTCAACATTTGAGTAAGGAAGTACCCCAACCGTATAGCTGTGGCATTGGTACTGTAGGTGTGGAGATTCATCTTCTTCATGATTGACCATTGTCATCATTTAAAGGTCATGTTCCCAAACAGACTAAAGCAGCTCAGATTTTACTCAACCCAAAAGTGCAACTATAATCATTTTGGCTGGAAATCTAAAATGTGAAAATATGCCCCCCAGTGCCGCTGGCCTCCCTAGTAATGATCGGTCCAGTCAGGTTACTGTCCTCTGATGCTTACTGTTCCCTGCAAGAACTTCACAGGACGTTTCTGCATCATGAAACTTTCTCCTGAGTTTTCTACACCTTAGGAACAAAATTCTCCTTCGGCCACCATCAAGCAATATCATTTTTAATTATTATTTCAATCTAAATAAATTAACTTAAACAAAGCTGAAGCTAAACTATTCCGTTGAGATGATGAATTGTATGTGGAGTACAGACAACAAATAAAACAATAGTAACAAAGAAAAAAGTCTCATGTCTCAAGAGCTATTCAACCAACTTGGTCTAACTCAGTATTGTTTTCTAAGTAAAATTCTTAAAGGGAACCAGAGACGTTGGTTGGTTGGGGGAAAGATGGTATACATACCTGGGGCTTCCTCCAGCCCCATACGCACGGATCGTTGCCACACCGCCGTCCTCAGCTGCCTGGATCCGCCGGTACCGGGTCCCCTCATTACCGCCAGTCGGCCGGCAGACGCGGCCAATTGTCCGCATCACAGGGGGCTCCCTCCATATAAGTACGCGTGAGGCTGCATACTGCGCAACCGCATGCGTACGGGTATGGAGGGAGCCCCTGTGATGCGGACAATTGGCCGCGTCCGCCGGAAGTGACGGGACCCGGTACCGCCGATACAGGAAGCGGTGGACGGCCGCGTGGGAGCGATCTGTGCGTATGGGGCTGGAAGAAGCCCCAGGTATGTATAAAAGCTTTTTCTGTTTTTAACCAGCGTTCCTCTCTGGTTCCCTTTAACAGCCAAGAAACAGTGAGAGAAAGCTTGAAATAAGGTTTTACTGCAGGAAAGTTCATAGGGTCATTAGCGCTGCTCTGCTTTACAGGTTAATATATAGAGTGCGGTTTCTAAACTGCAAATATGACAGTAAGAGGCAATGTTATAAATGAAGCTATATGACTTAAAATAAAAATAGAGGCTGTTTTCTTTGTTACTAATGTTCTATTACTTATCCATACTACACATACAATTCATTATAACTTTATTTTTGCTTCAGTGTCAATTTAAGTTTCGTTTGACTCTTTTCTTACCCACTTTTTTGTACTTTTTCACTTGCTACACAAAAAAAAAACAATTGTATAGATAAGATGAAAAAATACTCCTGGGAGAAAACTAAGGAGAAATGATAGTTGAATTAGGCCCTAGGTGCCCATGACCATGTCATGCACTCAGTGTTGGTGTGAGGTGGTTTCTAAAGGATGAAACAAGTACTAGTCACATTCGGAAAGACATACCTCCAATTATGTACCATGACTGGGGAAAACTGTGAATGGTTATTACCATTTACAAAACACCTATATGGCTCTTAGGTATTCTAGAAAGCAACCTTAAAAGTTGGATTTAAGGGCTGCTCCTTTGTGCAAATAGGATTCTTACAACTATTCTTTTTAGCTACAGAGTATTATTCAAGCTAAAAAATGTCTGTCTGATAGAACGCAGAACTCACCTATTAAGAAAAACAAATGACTAGTTGCAGTGAATCTGACCCTATGTCAGAAATTCCCTGGAGATTTCACCTTGCAAAAAGTGAAACTGAGCATATTTCCTCCATACAGCCAGAGCTAATTTTGTTTAATAAGACACACGGTCAGGGGTCCCCCTCGTTTTAACTTCCAACTGTTCTAACTAGGAAAAAATAAATCACTGTTCAAAAAGAGACTAAGTTGCATATTCGAATTCCGAAATCAACTCCTTATCTTACTTATTCAACAGTAATATTATTTATTTTAACTTAAATTACCCTTGGTGCAGCCACCCTTATTAAAAGAGAATGTGTAATAAAAGAGAGCCCCTGGGGGATACTTACCTCGGGATGGGGAAGCCTCAGGATCCTAATGAGGCTTCCGCCGTCCTTCCGCAGTAACCCTGATCCAGCGATGGCTCCCAAGATAATGCGCGCAGACGCAGTAGTGCCTGTAGCCCATGGCGATATTTACCTTTTGGATCCAGCACAGGCGCAGTACCATCTTCCCCCTCTGGCTTTGGCGGGAATGTTTTAGCCTGAGCCTGAGGGAAAAGATTATGCTACGCCTGCACTGGATCCAAAAGGTAAATATTGCCGTCCGCAGCTGTCCGGGGGTCCCAGCGCTAGATGGGGGCACTGCGGAGGACAGGGGAAGCCTCATTAGTATCCAGAGACTTCCCCTTCCCGAGGTAAGTACCCCCCAGGGGCACTTTTTATTACAGATTCTCTTTACAGGGTAGTCAAACCTTTTGTAGCTACACTAGCTCAAAGGAAGGGCTAATCAGTGATAAAAGTGGACCACATTATTTTACCCTTTCCAAGATTTCTCTGCAACTGTTTCAGGCCCTGAATTCTAAGAGCCAACTGAAGACAAGGGTAACCCAAAAACATGAAACAGGAAATTATTGCAAAGGAAAAGGCTGCAAACTCACTTTGCAATTGGTGCTCTGCTAGTGCTATATATCACCTTTCCCACTTAAAGATGGCCTAAACTCTTCCACAGGATAGAAGGAAAACACAGAGGAATCCGCCCTGTGTTTATTTAGACATATCAAGTGTATTCCCTTATCTGCTGCTAATGAGCCACTATAATTTGAGCTGTCAGCTCTGTCTGATCTGCATCGCGATGTTCGGTTCAGACAGGCTATATGTAAACACAGTAGTTTAACCCTTTCTGTGCTTCAATGAAAACCAGGAAGTAACAGCTCTGCAGCACCTCAGTAGGTGTTCTGTTGGCTGCTACAAATAAAAAAAATTTGTAAAAATCTTTAAAGGTTATTATGCCGTTGCTTATCTTTTGGAGCAGATAGGAAATCCTGGGTTTAGGTCAGCTTTAAATCCCATGCAGAGATCCTGCCTCAATTAATTAATTACATACAGTTGCTTGCACTCAGTTTCTCCCATGGTCGAAGGCTCGAAGCTAAGCAGGCTATCCATGAAAACACCTCAACATACAGTTGCAGCTCCCTAAGGTACCCATACAAGGAGAAATTATTCTTGAATCAGTACTGATCAATTATTTAAACAATATTTTAAGACAGTATAATCATATGCTGGAATCTGACTCTTAAAGTTGACAAGTCTTTTTCCTACACTGTATGATCACGTCAACATACAATCAAACAATGTCAATAGACCATTTCATAGTCGTAGTTTAGAAATAAGCCAAGCAAACATTTCTAACAAGTCAGTCAATCGTCTATTTGGTCACTGACACTGTACACTGAAATGGTCATCTACCATACATAATGGACTTTTGGGCTCATGTTTGGGTATGTCCAGCTGGCTTGGATGGATGTCCTTGAAATGATTACAAGTGATTACTCATAAGGGAAGCTATTGCTGCTATGAAAGACCCATGGTCACCTTACCTAATTTCCTTCTACAATGGCTCTTGCCTGTTGTCGAAATGGAGGACTTTATTTAGTATTTTGTGAATAATTAAGCAAAGGAACTCATATGGCCTGATTAAGAGCAGCATTTACTAAAGTGGACATTTCCATTTGTAATCATCGAGAGAGTCTAAAAATTTGAGTTCCTGAGTGTCAAGTTGGAAAGACTTGCTAATAAGGAAACCATTATGACACCGTCACATATATGACTAATAAAAGGCATATTTGGGCACATTCTTAAGCTGTGTGGTCTTCAAGGCACCTACCATGTGCTACAACTTACATACGCTACAATTAATTATTTACCTGGCAGCGCTAAGAGATAAGGCACCTCATGTGTCACATGCTTAGCACAGCTCTGTAAATATGGGCAATATCAAGAGGGACACAGTTTCATATTCATAGACTTGTAGTAGTTTTTAAACTAAGGGCTCCAAGATTCTTGCATAACACTCTATACCACATTACAGAGAGTGTAACGTGACATTATGCTACTGCAGTGACCTGCTGAAAAATATTGGAAGTTGCAGGAACTGTTACAACTGGCAGTAGTTGTTATGTTAATAGTTGCATAAGGTATTATTGTTGTGTACAATGCAGTTATATACAGGTCTATAGGCTATTCCTACAATATCTAGCTTAATTTAACAGTTTGTTTCAAAGAACAGAAAGATGTGGTCTACAAAAGAGTTTTGACCGATATTAAGTCCTCAAAACAACATGATCTCGCACAATATTCTGATCTTTTAGACAGGGCACACAACTCTATGGTCTTCAAGTTCTCCAGGGAAAGTAGCAACACCTTTGGCAGGTCAAGTGTTCAGGATATTTTAAGTTTTGTCAAAAAAACCGTAGGAAAAAAATACTCTTTTGGAGTCTCCATCAGGGGGCATTGCATAGGCAAAAAAATTCAAGGGGGAATATAATTGTGCATGGGACTTATTACTAAGCAGAATAAGCTTGTCCAAACATACTGAAGTGTAATATGGCAGACTTTTATTTTGGTGTTTGCTGGCCTCATCAGATAATATTTTATGAAGAATTAGGCTTTCCTCGGCTTTCTAACAAATGTAAGAGTTTATGATTGTTAAATACAGTATAGATTTTATTTATTTATTTATTTATTTGTTGTATTTATAAAGCGCCAACATATTACGCAGCGCTGATGATCCACTTAAACCCAGATAACTGGGTTAAACCATTTGACCTGAGTGATCTTTAAATCTACATTCAAAGTGTCCTGCTGAGAGACTGTTGTACACCAATGAGATGACCAACCCTCTGTGACCACCAACAATGCATTTTTCACAGACTTCTGTGTTATTAAAAAAATGAGATACCTACCTAAGAACCTAAGAAAGGGGAAGTCTCTGGATTGTCCAGAGGCTTCCTCTAGACCACCGCTACTGCCTGGGACCCGGTGAAAGTTCACATCTGTGCTCCTCTTCATGCATAAGCATGCTAGCACTGCACCCAACTGACTACGACTGCATCTGCACAATAGCACTGAGCTGCTTGTGGACAATAGGCTTACTCTGTAGGCGTGGTCATACTCGTGCAGGCGCAGCACAGACGCGCTCATGCATGAAGAGAAGCACAGCCACAGTAACTTATCCAACAAGCTCTTGTTGGTTATGGACCAAGGGTTCACACCTCCACAGGATCCAAATGCTTTCTTCTCCTTGGTAACCATCTCGGTTTTTTTTTGTTTTTTTTTTACTTTGCCTCGAGTACACATCAAAACAAACTTATAGTCAGAGGAACATGGAGGCTACGGTTTTAATTTCCTTGAAAATCTGACAATTACCTGGCCTTTGTGCTGATATTTTTGGTTTTAGTAAGTCAGGCTTGTTCCAGAGCACCTGATTGGCGTACTCCTTTTGGGTCTCTTCAAGTGTCAGATACACAGGATTAACACGACAGCCAGGCAAGTTGTATATTTTCAAAAGGAAATTAAATTCCATATCTCCCTGCTGACAAATACTCTGAGAACCAAAGGCATGCTTAGAAAAATGCTAAGAAGCTGGTATACAAAAATCTAATTTCATTTTGAAGCTAACTGTTCTCTACATAGTTCTCAAATAAAGGTTTCCAGATATTGCAGCAGCAGGGAGACGCTCCCTCCCTTCCTTGTGATGTCACTGCTTCACACTTATTATCCAAGTCATTTTTCCACTGGTTGAATAACTAGTGGTGGGCATATCCCGATTTTAAAACGTTATACCCTTTAAAAACACCTTCAGTATTTCAGTAAAAATACTTTAATTTCAATGCCCAAAGCATTCTTGAACAAAAGAAAGAAGACTGCAGCCAATGTTTATGCGTGCTGTTAGTAATAAAACTATCTGAAATAAAATGTGTTTCCATACATACACAAGTCAATCATAAAGCAGTGTCGGCTACAACTAGGCAAAACAGGAATGGAGATAGGCAGTTTGTTACACAGTCTATGCACAAGAGAAAATATTTTGAATGGACTTAAGAGTTTAAAGCGAATTAAAAAAAAAAACGAGATACACACCTAAGGAGTAGGAAGGTTCTGGGTTCTATAGAGCCTTCCCGTTCCTCTCCTGGTCCCATCATTCCTGTACTGGCTCCCCTGTTATAGCAGTCAGAGACTGCTCTCTGCTGCTGGCCGAGACTTCGGGAGTCTTCAGAAGCCTGAGTGCTCCCGAAGACGGGCAGCTCTGTACTGCTCATGCACAAGCACGCTGTTTCGCACGCACATGCGCAGTATGGAACCACCTGTCATTGGGAGCACTTGGGCTCCAGAAGACTTCCGAAAGCCTCCTTTTGGAGGAGGGAGATATGGATTTTAATTTCCTTTTGATTTGAACTGGGGATCCAGTGCTGGAACGCGACGACCATGGAAAAAACGGGAAGGTTCATTAGGACCCAGAGCCTTCCCTCTCCTTAGGTAACTATCTAACTAATTCACTTCAGAATTACTTTAAAATACCTAGCAATAAATAGATTGATAATGGCCAGACCCAGAAAGCAATCAATCACTCCTTGATCTTACAGTACTGATTGATGCACCACTTTGTCCTGTTCTACAAGATCTTGATTAGATTTCAGCAGAAATCTGGTTAAAGAGACTCTGTAACAAAATTGTCAGCCTTATTTCTTCTATCCTATAAGTTCCTATACCTGTTATAATGTGGTCTGTCTTACTGCAGATTTTCCTAGTTGCACAGTGGCTGTATTATCTCAGTTATATGATCTAATCTTCTCTCTTCTGTCGTCTTTGTTGGGCTCAGGCACTCAGGCTGGAATGTGCTGCTCTGTTTGTGATAGGATAGAACCTATACACACCCTCTCCACGCTCCTTGCAGACTTTGTGTGAGTCACAGAGTGAGCTCCTCTCAGCCTATCACAAGCTGGTAACAGCCATGTCTTTTGTTTGTAAATGCTGCCTAAAACTGGCAATTACAAGCCAGGATCACAGCAGGGGGTGGCAGAAACAGAACAGAAGGGCCAAGGAGAACATAATGAATAGAATGGTATGCTTTTTATTGTAAGAATTTTAGAGTACAGATACTCTTTTTAAGAAATGATCAAATAGTGTCATACTTGACTAAGTACATCACTACACGGAAATCAACCTTCACCGTTCCCTCCACTTTGTCATGTCACCCTGTCAGTCTATGCAGATCCAGAAAAATGAACTGTTGGTGGCCACAGACGGAAGGATGAGACTTCAGACCGTCAAACTAATTTTCTCTAAGTTTGATGTAAAGATATTTTTTAACAAGGTATTATCCTGGCATTTCCGCTAGCCAGCATATTGGTGTAGTTATAAACCAGGGGAAAAGATTATCTTGCATTGACCTGAATAACTTTGCATTTGTCATCGCCACTTGTAATTGCCCACATTTACAGCTTCTAGTCTTCTTTACTACACATTAAGACAACACACAGACTATGCAATAATTTGGTGCTTAAAGGACAATTGAAGTGAGAAGAATATAGAGGCTGTCATATTTATTTCCTTATAACCAATAGCAATTGCCTAGCAGCCCTGTTGATCTATTTGGCTGCAGTAGTACCTGAATAACACCATAAACAAGTATGAAGCTTGTCAGATCTGACAATAATGTCAGAAACACCCTATCTGCTGCATGCTTGTTTAGGGTCTATTGCTAAAAGTATTAAAGGCAGAGGATTAGTTGGATAGCAAGGTAACTGGTATTGCTTAGAAAGAAATGAATATTTGGCAGCCTCCATATCCCTCTCACTTTAGTTGTCCTTTAAGAGGGGAATACTTTTGAAGGCACTCCATCTTTCCGAAAGGTTTTACATTGTAAGGCAGGGAAATAAGCTTCTCGACTTTGTGAGAAGTAGCAATTATCTGTCACATTTCAAGATGTTTTTAAGGTTTTGAAAAATAAAACAATGGGGGATATTCACTAAACGCTGGTAAAATTACCTTGTGCACTAGTATTTACCTTTTACTAGTATTTATTCAAATGGCATAGCGCATGTTGCGCAAGTAGCACAATTGACAGTTACTAGGTAATGTGTGTGTTACCTAGTTGCGTAACTTACATTACACTAGCAATACGTGTTTATCTAGTGTGCACATGGAAATTTTACCTACAGTTTATCACTGCTCCCAATTCTTAAAATCTAATTCACTTCACTAAACAATGTGGTTCAAAGTAATGTTATTGGTGTTAATGCACAAATTCCCTCATTTCCTCCTTTGTTTACTTTTGATACAGGATTGTCTCTCCTCTGCTCCATACATTAAAGCAGACCCAGACTCTTCCACAGGACAAAAGGAAAACACAGAGAAACCCACTCTGTGTGTATTTACAGATAGCAGCCTGTCTAAAGTTTGGTAGTAATGAGTCACTGTAATTTGAGCTGTCATCTTTGTCTGATCTGTACATCGGCTGTGCTGCTCAGACAGGCTATATGTAAACACAGGGGGTTAAGTGTTTCTGTGCTCCTATGAAACCAGGAAGTAATTACACTGCCGTAGGAGTTCTGTGGGCTGTAAAATGTTTTTTTCTGTAAGGGTTATTATGCTGTTGCTTATCTTTTAGAGCAGAGAGGTAGTCCAGAGTCTAGGTCTGCTTTAAAGTAATATTTGCTTATAGTAGGAGATCTATGCATTAGTTCACTTCCTGTTGATGTAATCTTTTAGTAAGGCTGCAAGAAGACAACTTAACTATATCAGGTACTTTTTTTTTTTAAACAGAACTTTGTTCTTTGATAATGGTGTGCCAAATCTACTGCAGCAGAGGGGAAATGCTGACTATAATTCTGCTTTAACAGGCTTAGTTATACAAAACTGCCTTACGTTATGCAAAACCGTAACAAAGATGAAGATCCCCAATTTTTGGCTAACATAAGGCTTATACATCTTCCACTTTTTCAGACTGTCCCATCTGGTAGTGGGGCATGCTGGGAAATGTGGCATCGCAACATTCTGAGGGCAACAGACTGCCCTTATTTGTGTTAAATATTAAGTGAGCATACAACGTAAATCTGAACAAAATGGAGTGCTCTGCATTATTCATTTTGCTACCCTGAACTGATCTGATGGCAGCATGGCTGCCTCTGGTTTGCAAATATTTTCCCTTTATCCACCATTTTCACAGCCCAACTGTTACCTGCTCTATGCAGATTACACAGCTTGCTCCTTTGTTTTCATTATTACTTTAAATGATGACTTTCACCCCAGTGAATGAACACATATGTCTCCAACAAATGGATGGGTACCCGGATACGTTGAAGTGGATGACGCCACCTCTCCAATAAAGTTATGACCGGTGTACCAACAAATCAGCATACATTGTCAAAACAGCATACATTTAAAGTGATATTCTCCTTTTTAGTAGAATCAGTGTCGCCTTGCCTGCTCGCTGGGCTGCAGGCTCGGCCCTCGCTTCGCTCGGACAACTTTTTGTTATAACTCGATGTCCACATGAATAGTGGACAATGTAAACCAGGAGCCAGGCTGCTAACTCGGGTTCAAGGTTAGTACTGCTAATTGGCATTATGGGGTTAATTTATGGCATGCATGACTTTGCACATGCTCAGTAGCATTTGTATGCTATTTTGATGGGTATGTTGAAATGTTGGTACACCGGCACTCTCCAGGTGGTGATATACTGTTTATTTTAGCGTATCACCATGAAGCCAACATTTCCACAACTCACAGATCTCTTTATCAAGGCAATAACTGGTCTAAGCCAAATCTGTGTGCAGCTGCTGTCTGTCCGCAGCTGCCATCCTGAGTATACACATTGCTGGCTAGCGAATGTCAAGAGGCCTGGTTCACGATGGTGATCTCTGTGATTTGACTGAGCCCATTGTCTGAATATGAGAATTCTGTGGACAGATTTGGCGTAGACCAATTATTGCCTTGATAAAAGATCTTTGAGATCTCAAAACATTGGTTTTGTCGTGAAACTATAAAATAAACAGTATATCACTGAATGGAGAGTGTCGGTTTTTACTTTATTGGTTTTGCCCCCAACGAGACAGCTTTAACCACGTAGCTGTGATCTGTGCATCATGCCTGATAACTGCCCTTACACTGCTACCTCCAGAAATGACTTGCAGATCACAGATATGAATTAAACACCCAGTGAAGGAGTGGTGAAATGAGTGTTGAGGAAAAGGAATTGGGAAAAACTAAAAAGATAAATGAAGATTTCAAAATAGTAGGGTGTACAAACAGCAGTGAATTATACATATATTGGGCTTGATTCACAAAGCGGTGCAAAGTGTTTGCACGCCAGTGAAAAGCCCCTTATCACGTCTAAACTCACTTTAGGCATGATAAGAAGCAACTCGCGCAAATTTTCCGCGTGCAACCGCGTACGCGCGGAAACTTCGCGCGAGTTAGAGCAAAAATCGGTGATAACTCAGTGGTGCAAAGGTTATCACGCCTAAAGTCTTTTAGGCGTGATAACTGAGTTATCACCGCTTTGTGAATCGAGCCCCTTGGCTGCTAACAAAGAGGAAATGCTTACAAACCTTAGGGAGCCAGTTGACTATCAAATCACTTCAAGTATGGAACAGTTTCCAATGCATTATCATCTCATAACTGATTAGGGCACAATAGCCCATGTGCAATTACCTTTATTTCGTGAGTTTTCTCCTTGGTGATATTTTTACACCTTATCAAAATGCTTGTTAAGCCACCAGCAAGCACGAAAATACTCAGAATAATTTTGGCAGTACCTTTTCACTTAATTTTTGGTACTTTTTCAGATGAAGAGTGCTGAATAATTATTTTAAACAGAAGATGAAAAAATTATCTCTTAGGAGAAAACTAAGGACAAAAAGTGATTTGAATAAGGGCCAGTGGAGTTTACTTGAATTGTAAGTTCACTTATCCTTTAACAAAAAATATCCACTGGATGTGCAAATACACAAATATAAGAAAATAAAATTCACAGTTCTTTTTAAATCTAGGGTTCAAGTCTACTAATTTGTATACTTTTTCCAGAATATTATAATTTTTTTTCAACAATGCAGAAAATAGGCAGTCATGTTAATCAACATTACAATTAAAATATAGCAAAATTTTAAGTGAAAGAAGAATTATATTTGCTAGAAAAATTACATGTAAATAACTCAAACACAGATAATATCGTTGAGTGCATTTTTGCTTATTGTTTCTACAGGGAGCCTAAAGACTGGCTTGCTAAGTGACATTGGTTATTATTCCATTTCGTTGGGAGGGGGAGGAGGGGACTAGCAGCGGTGATTACAGTTGTGATTTTTTTTCTGTCTTTACAGTTTATTTTTATTTATTTTTTACATCCTAAGCAAATCTCATGTGGCTCTATTTATATTCATTTACTTTTTACATCCCTTTTTTATTTCCTCTTCCAAAATAGCCAAATCCATGTGAATCTGCCCAGTGCTAAAGTGCAAATCAACTGATGCTCAGCTGTGCAAACCCAATCAGCTTTACTTCATCAGGAATTTCTGTTCCATCGCATCCTGAGGCCTACACAAAATAAACACAAGAGAAGAAAGAATTAAGTTAGAGTGGTCCATAAATACCTATATATATATATATATATATATATATATATAGATATATTGTTGAATATATGTCAACCTTGTGTATAAGTCAATCCAACATTTGACCCTTTGAAGCTGGATGTTTTTATTGACTCAAGTATAAGCCTACCCAGCAAAGTTAATGGATGCAGCTGAACTTAGTGACCAGGAGGGGTTAATGACTGCACTGCATTAAAGGACAACTGTAGTGAGTGCTATATGGAGGCTGCCATATTTGTTTCTATTTAAGCAATGACAGTTGCTTGGCTCTCCTGCTGATCCTCTGCCTCTAATATGTTTAGTCACAGACCCTGAACAAGCATACAGAAGATCAGGGGTTTCTGACATTTTTAGAGCTGACAAGATTAGCTGCATGCTTGTTTCTGGCATGATTCAAAGACTCCTGTAGCCAAATAGATCAGCAGGGCTGCCAGACAACTAGTATTGCTTAAAAGGAAACAAATATGTTAGCCCCCACATACCTTTCACTACAGTTGACCTTTAAGTATTGTAGCCACTATCCTCTCCCGGCCCTTAAATGCAGCCAATAACACATTCAGGCCCCCTAGTGCAGCCATTATCCACTCTCCCTCCTTAGTAAGTACTGCAGCCCAGTATCTTAGCCCTGCCTTATCCTTGGTAACTGTTGTGGCCAGGACTTTTAGACTTGTGTTTTCTTTATCAAGAAAGTGTCACTTTCCCACTGGATAAATTGTTGCTAGTAGGAAAGACCATGAGTCATAAATTTAGGTCTGACTCGTGTACGTCAAGCTATACTTTTATTTAATAAGTCAGACCTAAATTTATAGACTTTTAGTCAAGTTTATATGGTAAGCCAATGAGCACTAATGTTAACCCTTAAACTGCAACTTATAAGATGACTCATTGTATGTGTAGTAATAATGGTACCGTATATTCCGGTGTATAAGACAACTTTTTAACCCCTTAAAGCCTTCTGAAAAGTTGGGGGTCGTCTTATACGCCAGGTTTCACTCCAAACTGATGGATGCTGGAATACGGAATTGACATACCGATTGCCTACCTATTACTGCAGCAGTGGGGGGAGGTTGCGAATGAAAAATCCTTTAGCCAAAGCTTCCTGCACCATTAACATTAAGGCAAGCAGCTGCTTGCACGGGTAACACAGCAGCTTCCTGGTTCGGAGATCACATGACTGATAATGCGCACGCTGGTGACGTATGCATTCACAATGTAGATTGCCAGAGGAAGCACCCACTTAGCGTAATTGCGCTGGAGCGCACCAGTCAGCGGTAAATGCAGTGGAGCGCACCAGTCATGTGACTCAAAATCAGGAAGCTGCTCTGCTTCTCACGCGAGCAGCAGCTAGCATAATGCTAATGCTTGTGCAGGAAACTTTGACTGTAAATGGATTTTTCTTTCCCCAATGGCTCCAGCACTGGTATGTGTAATAGCTAATGTGTAAGGATGACCGCGTGGCCAGTTTGTGTTATTTTGAAGTGCCGACGGTGTTTACAGGGATGTATCATGTTAAGTGTAGAGGGTGTTTACAGGGTGTAAAAGAGGGGTAGTCTTATACGGCGAGTATACTTCAAACTCTATATTTTAACTGGCAAAGTTGGGGGGTCGTCTTATATTATACGCCCAGTCGCCTTATACGCCGGAATATACGGTACATAGAACTTTTCATCATATTGTTACATATAAAATGTAGATTTCTCTAAGCGTAAACTGCTCCATCAATTACTTTTTTCCTATGTCGCTGTCACCTACCATAATTAGTGACAATCAGAAAGGTTTTGGACTAGCCCAACCCATTATTGGGATTCTCAGCTACAGTGGGATGCGAAAGTTTAGGCAACCTTGGTAATTGTCATGATTTTTCTGTATAAATCGTTGATTGTTACGATAAAAAATGTCAATATATCATACAGGAGACAAACACATGGAATGGCCATCTCAGTCCCCAGACCTGAATATATTTGAAAATCTGTGGTGTGAGTTAAATAGAGCTGTCCATGCTCGGAGGCCATCAAACCTGAATGAACTAGAGATGTTTTGTAAAGAGGAATGGTCCAAAATACCTTCAACCAGAATCCAGACTCTCATTGGAACCTACAGGAAGCGTTTAGAGGCTGTAATTTCTGCAAAAGGAGGATCTACTAAATATTTATTTCATTTCTTTTTTGTGGTGCCCAAATTTATGCACCTGCCTAATTTTATTTAAACAATTATTGCGCACTTTCTGTGAATCCAATAAACTTAATTTCACTTTACAGCAGGGAACAACTCACATGTGATCTCATATTATAGCAACAGTTATTTCCAGCATGGAGATATCTTATAGGATGTTTTAATGTGTTTTATATAGAAGTGTTTGGGAGTTGTTCCCTGCTGTATATTGTACCTTTAGGTAGATCATTGTACAATAAAGATCTCGTATACGTTATTAAATACTAGTATTGAGTGGTGCCTGTTCCGGGGTTTCTCTTCTTGGTTTAAGTAATATTGCATTTTTGACCCTAGTACACTCTATCACTGTGTTGCCCAAACTTTCGCATCCCACTGTATTTCAAGCTTTGCTTTCAAACATGTTTTTGCATTTAACCAAAACAAAACATTTCTTTGGTACATCTGATACAAATCCTAAAATAAATATGCACAGTTTCTACTTCCTGATTCATGGAAGCAGACATATTGTTTATAGCCTGTGCTTTCAAATGGGCTTATCTGCTTATCTGTCATGTGACACAGGGGAGGATCAAATTACAATTTTGAGATTAGACACAATTGATGGGGAATTAGACAGCCTAAACCCTCTGAATACATACAAGGTGCATTTCTATCTGTTTTCCTTCTGTCCTGTGCAAGAGTTTGGGTCCACTTTAATGTCTAAGCATGTAAGCGACAGCTTCTTTCTTGCCAGTACCTTGTCGGCAATATAGTAAACATCACTGATAAAGCTAATTCCAGCCATAAAAGTTTTCCTGGCAGAATACAACTTATGAGAGCAGGGGAAGATACAAAAAAGATCAATATTTCATATATTTTAATTGAGGGACACTTAAAGAGAACCTGAACTGAAAATAAAAAGTAAAAATAACCATACACAGGTCATACTTACCTCCTGTGTAGTCTACAATTCAATCTCTTTCTCCTCTCCTGCATCCCATTTGTCTACTGTGATCAATGGAATTCTCCATCCTACATTTTAAACATGGTCATCACCCAATAACTGCTTCCTGGTCACTACACTGTTAAACTGTAATATCACCCACTTGTTTCATAGGGAAACATGGACATTACCTTGCACATTCAGTTGTAACTGACAGCTGCTGATAGAACTGAAATATACCAGTTGCTGTCCGTTATATGACAAAATATTGTCAGAACTGGAAGGGATCACTGTAAGAAGAAAATGGTGAGCTTCTGAGAGGAACTGAGGGTGAGGTTAGTATGTAATATTCATTTGAAGCTACATCATGTGTTTGTTTTAAATAATTTTACTTCAGGTTCCCCTAA
This sequence comes from Hyperolius riggenbachi, assembly GCF_040937935.1. Lineage (NCBI taxonomy): Eukaryota > Metazoa > Chordata > Amphibia > Anura > Hyperoliidae > Hyperolius > Hyperolius riggenbachi. Next base: position 259,203,135 of record NC_090652.1, on the reverse strand, counting down.
AAAAAGCTGCCACTGAGCAGAGACGACAAAACATTCATTCTACTTTGTAATTGTTTAAATTTAAAATAAAACCTTTTGATATCTCAAAAAGTCATTTTTAGGAGTAGTAGGATAAATACAATTGTTTATCTCATTGGTTTATTTTCACCTCGGGGTCACTTTAAGGCTTAGTCACGTACCTCTGTGCCATGCTAGAAAACTCTGGCTGTGTCCAAGAGAGCTTAAAACTTTGTCACCATACGGAAACAAAGATAGCAACATAGAGCTAGATCTACAGGGAACTGCACTTGAATGTTGTTATGCAACAGAATGTCTTCCGCTCTCCTGTCAGAGTTATTTATTGCTATAGCAGGGTCATTTCTCCAGTTCTTCTGAATCTTGCATGAGCAACATGCAGATTTGGCAGTGTTGATGTGCATATATTATGTGATCCTCCTGCTGCTGCTCATAAATACCGATGACAGATCAGGCTGGAAGATGCAGAGATCAGTAATCATGTAATTACTTCTCAGTGACAGAAGCACATATGCTAGCTTGAGCTGAGTAAAACTGTTTTATCTGGCCTCTAGGTGGTGCCGAGTTGCTTCTCCTGCACCACCATCATTCACTCCTTCTCTGACTGATTGCCAGTATAAACTGAGAAGAAATGAGAGAGATGGACAGATCAACAATCCCAGAGCAGCATGATTTGAATGTGCAGTATGTGTGTCAGAATGTGTGCAATGCCCCACAGAAGGAAGTTCAGTAGAATGACTGTCTGGTTAAGTAGGACCAGTTGGATACATATTTCAGTTCCATTAAAATCTTTACAGAATGTGAATTTAAATAATGTATTTTTGCCCAGACAACTACATAAAATGTTTAGCCCATGATACAACACGGTGGCATAGTGCATAGCTCTCTTGCCATCATTGGGTCCCGGATCGAATCCCAGCTAGGGAACTATCTGCATGGAGTTTGTATGTTCTACCTGTATCTGCATAGGGTTCCTCTGGGCATTGTGGTTACCTCCCAAATACCAAAAACATGCAAATATTGACTTCCCCCCAAGACTGGCCCTAGACTACAATGGACATATAACTAGGGAAGGGAATAGATTACGAGCCCCTCTGAGGAATAGATAGAGAGAAAAGACTATATATACTGTTACGGAGGATGTTGGTGCTGTATAAATACGAAACAATAATAACAATTTACTGTATGATGTGAAAATAAAATGACAGCATCTTTTTAAAATATACTTTTGCACTCGCACGCAGTGCTGTGAGAGTTGTTTACAAATGACAAGTACTCTTTCATGCACTATATCTGTTAGCAGCCAGAGCTGCAATATTTACTCAACCTAAATATTTTCAATTTGAAATGATAATGACCTATTTCCAGCTTTCACTGTTTTAAGTACAGGTTAAATCATAAGAAAACTGCTTAATAAAATGCATGGCGGCTGTAGAAGATTTTTTGATTGAAATCAATGACCTTGTGTAAGTCATGCAGGCCTCCGGCTCAGAAAATTGATTATAAGGCTCCAAGGTTTTAATTGCGCTTGTGATATTGTCACACTTACAGTATCAGTAATCACTAGAATGTATATTTCCAGTTCTTACCCTTGAGCTACACGTCAGAGTGATATGAGGAATAAGATTAAAAAGAAGTAAGCAGCTTCTACTGAACACTGGAAAGAATTGTGAGATGGAAAAGCTCAGGCATCTATAACGGGTTTAAAATAAAGAAAAATAAAACAATTCTAAAGCAGACTGAAAAAAAAGAAAAACATAACAATGATCTAATGCAGTGATGGCTAACCTTGGCACCCCAGCAGTGGTGGAACTACAAGTCCCATGAGGCATTGAAATACTCTGACAGCTCTAAGCACAACTCGGGGAGGCAGAGGCATGATGGGATTAGTAGTTTTGTCACAGCTGGAGTGCCAAGGTTAGCCATCACTAATCTAATGGTAATTTTTCATTGCACCATTTGATTACTAACCTCAGCTGGCTGCGAATGCCTTTCTGTAGCGACAGTGCGAAGACACCCCAATATGATGTAATACTCTGACCTCTGCAGAAACTGGAGCAGTCTCATAAGTAGCAATGAGCTAATGATTTCAGCAGCTTTCCACAGCGGTAATCGGAAATCGGAGTGCGGAAATCAAAAATTTGCATTACCCAGACTCAGAAATTTTAGGCCAATCACAAGAGTTGGAAATATTGGGACAATTAGAGAAGGCAGAAGTGTAGCACGGAAATTGGAATATTGTGGAAATTTTACACCAATCACAAGACTTAGAAACTTCTGAGTCTTGTGATTGGCCTAACTGCGGTATTCCAATTTCCGTGGTAAACCTCTGCAATCTCTGTTTGGTCCAATACTTCTGACAGAATTATATGGCCACTCCTAGAATTGGAAGTGTACTGTGGATGTCTACATAATAAAGTGGACTCCGCAAAAAAACAACATTTAAATTACCTAACTTTAACAAACATGGCAAAAACCACCCACCAAAATCCTACAGAAATCAGCATTGGCAAAAATCATATTTCCATCGGAAGTGGAAAAATCAGCATTTCCGACCATCCTTACTCATAAGCAGGGAGGGGGCAGAGCCGGTAATGGGAAATTTGAGAGCCAGAGGAAGAAGTTTGGGCAATGCCATAGGTGCCCATACTAATTGTAGCTATAAAGGGAATAAAATAGCGGGTAGCCCTGGCACAGGCACCAGCTATTTGTAGCCATGGTTTTCATAGCGAGTGGCCCGGAATGCAATTAGTATGGCAGTGCCCAAACTTCCCCAGTGCCCGATATTTATTGTTTTTTGTGACAAATATATGCCGGGTACATAGGAGGGTCTATGGTGGGGGTGGTTGTTAAGGATAGGCATAGGTGTGGGTAGGGTTAGGCATTTGGGGGGGGGGATTCAATTAGGATTAAGCATCAGAGGGAGGGGGTTGGTTAGTGTTAGGGCAAATGGCTGTTGGTTGGTTAGATTTAGGCATCAGCAGGGAGGGTCAGTTAAGGTTAGGCACTGGTAGATGGAGGGCTCCCGTGAGAATAGGGTTAGGTTTAGCGATCGTAAAATACCAATATTTCACGTAGAATATATGTAATTTTACTGATATTCTACCAGTCAATATCTCTGGCACCCATTTCGCATGTATGTGGAAGAGCCATATTGCCAAAACCCTTATTGACTCCCCATGTGAATACCTGTTGGGGCTCACAGTAATCTGTTAAGTAATCAGCCATGGAGATCATGCAATCAGAAAGGTAGTCTATGGGAAGCCTCCCTACTTGCCTATTTTGGCATGCTAATAATCTGACCAGGAACAGCTAGGAGAAGACATACACAATAGAAACACACTTTATAAACCTAGGCTCACACTTAAAATTGGCTAATTACCCAGAGTGGAGACAAGTGTATAAATGGACATGTCAATGTATTTTATGCTATCTATAGGATCCAGGCAGACATGCCCAGCTTCCTTTGTTTCAGTTGCTGTAGCTGAACACAAAGTCCCATCTAGTATGACTTTTCTGGACACTCCATACTCTACGTCTGCTGAAAGACACAATGAACGTTTAAAGAAATGGACAACCTCCATTCTCACAAGGGCTTTCAACAAATAATTTCCTATCTGGTTATAATTGATTAAAATTAGTAGACACTTACCCTACCTGGTATTTAAAATAGGATTGGTGGTAGAATAAAATAATAAAAATATAAATAATCTACCACATACCCCTCCCAATATCATGTCTCCATCACTGTCCATTGTCAAATACACAGAATACAGGTCACAACAGACACCAATGGATACAAAAAAATGTACACAGCAGATCTGATAAAAGTATACATTAAAGTGGCCACTAATGATCCAATCTTTTGAATCCAATTTTACTCAATCTATGTAGTATAAGGGTAAAATGAGTGAATATATTGAATGGATAATTTGGTCAGTTCCCTTATATTACATAGAAATGGTAAGATTGGATGAAAAAGATTGGATCATTAGTGGCCTAAATTAGATCCACTGTGACCGTGCATTTTGCCAAAGCAGCATAGTGTCTCCTCCTCCTCATTGGTTTAGTCAACCCTGAGTCTTTGTGACCATATGTACTTTTGCATACCAGATGTGTGTCAATCACTGCTTTTTTTCAGCTGTTGCATAGGCATGTTCATAGCTTCACATATGTTGCCCATCTAAGCTTCTTCTTTTGCCCTAAATTTTTCTAAGCATCAAGGATTTCTCCATAGAATCTTGCCTTCTCATTATGTGACCAAAGTATTTTAGTTAAATAGTTGCATCAGCCCTTCTAGTAAACACTCTGACCGTATTACTTTAAGTATTGACTGGTTAGATCTTATGGTGGTCCATGGAGAGCTTAGTAGCTTTTTCCACACCCACAATTCAAAAGCATCAGTTTTTCTATGCATTACCTAATTTATAGTGCAACATTCACAGCCATTCACTTTCACAGCCTAAAGGAGAAAAACACCCTTTTAACATAAGGATAAGATGAATATAGAAAAGGAGTGGCTATATACAGTGGCTTGCAAAAGTATTTGGCCCCCTTGAAGTTTTCCACATTTTGTCATATTACTGCCACAAACATGAATCAATTTTATTGGAATTCCATGTGAAAGACCAATACAAAGTGGTGTACATGTGAGAAGTGGAACAAAAATCATACATGATTCCAAACATTTTTTACAAATAAATAACTGCAAAGTGGGGTGTGCATAATTATTCAGCCCCCTGAGTCAATACTTTGTAGAACCACCTTTTGCTGCAATTACAGCTGCCAGTCTTTTAGGGTATGTCTAGAGACTGAAATCCTTGCCCATTCTTCTTTGCAAAAAAGCTCCAGCTCAGTCAGATTAGATAGACAGCGTTTGTGAACAGCAGTTTTCAGATCTTGCCACAGATTCTGGATTGGATTTAGATCTGAACTTTGACTGGGCCATTCTAACACATGGATATGTTTTGTTTTAAACCATTCCACTGTTGCCCTGGCTTTATGTTTAGGGTTGTTGTCCTGCTGGAAGGTGAACCTCCGTCCTAGTCTCAAGTCTGTTGCAGACTCCAAGAGGTTTTCTTCCAAGATTGCCCTGTATTTGGCTCCATCCATCTTCCCATCAACTCTGATCAGCTTCCCGATCCCTGCTGAAGAGAAGCACCCCCAGAGCATGATGCTGCCACCACCATATTTGACAGTAGGGATGGTGTGTTCAGAGTGATGTGCAGTGTTAGTTTACCGCCAAACATAGCGTTTTGCATTTTGGCCAAAACGTTCCATGTTGGTCTCATCTGACCAGAGCACCTTCTTCCATATGTTTGCTGTGTCCCCCACATGGCTTGTGGCAAACTGCAAACGGGACATCTTATGCTTTTCTGTTAACAGTGGCTTTCTTCTTGCCACTCTTCCATAAAGGCCAACTTTGTGCAATGCACGGCTTATAGTTGTCCTAGGGACAGATTCCCCCACCTGAGCTGTAGATCTCTGCAGCTCGTCCAGAGTCACCATAGGCCTCTTGACTGCATTTCTGATCAGCGCTCTCCTTGTTCGGCCTGTGAGTTTAGGTGGACAGCCTTGTTTTGGTAGGTTTACAGTTGTGCCATACTCCTTCCATTTCTGAATGGTCGCTTGAACAGTGCTCCGTGGGATGTTCAAGGCTTTGGAAATCTCTTTGTAGCCTAAGCCTGCTTTAAATTTCTCAATAACTTGATCCCTGACCTGTCTGGTGTGTTCTTTGGACTTCATGGTGTTGTTGCTCCCAAGATTCTCTTAGACAACCTCTGAGGCCGTTACAGAGTAGCTGTATTTGTACTGACATTAGATTACACACAGGTGCACTCCATTTAGTCATTAGCACTCATCAGGCAATTTCTATGGGCAACTGGCTGCACTCAGACCAAAGGGGTCTGAATAATTATGCTCACCCCACTTTGCAGTTATTTATTTTTAAAAAATGTTTGGAATCGTGTATGATTTTCATTCTACTTCTCACGTGTACACTACTTTGTATTGGTCTTTCATGTGGAATTCCAATAAAATTGATTCATGATTGTGGCAGTAATGTGACAAAATGTGGAAAACTTCAAGGGGGCCGAATACTTTTGCAAGCCACTGTATATGTATCACCCAGTCATTTCTGCACCGAGTTTTCAACAGAGCCGAGCTGGACATTCAGTCTGCTGACATTATCACGAAAGTTAATCCATGCTTATACTTAGCATAGTATTCCTTGGTACTTTAAACAAAGCATAAAGCAGTTTAAAAACAAAAAAAATCCAGAAATGTTGGGGATGTGTACTCACCAGTTTAAATGTTAACGACTTAAATGAAATTGGGTCATCTACCATCTTCTGCAAATTGGCAGCAACTGCAAAAAAAAAAGAACAGAACATAATACAGTTACCACAAAAATCCAACTCCGTCTATTCTAATATAGTACACGAAATTGAGCCACGCTAACCCTCAGGTTCTCTCTACATTGCACTGTGGCTTCTTCTGTATACATCAACTCATTTGAACAGAGGTGTAACCACAAGCTATAACAATATTTTGAGGAGGCCTTCATTCCTAGATACACATGAGAGCAAGGACATCATCTTTCTTCCCACCCAATGGCTCTGAGTGGACAAGGGCTGGCAACACACATAGTCACATGCAAAGTACAGTGCAAACTAAAGTGGGTAATTGTGGCACCTGTGGCAGTTACCGTAGGTAAAATAGTAGCTGCATACACCCCAATGTTAATTGCGGCCCCCAGGGGGCAATTTGGATATATTGGCAGAGGTTTTTTTTCTTAGAGGCGAAAGTGCAGACATCAGTTGAAACTGGGGGGTGGGGGAAATCAGTAAAAAAAACTATTGTAGAATATCTATAAATTTACTAACAACTCTTTGAACTCTATGAACTATGCCAATCAGAGTACATCATCGCACAGCTGCACATTATACATGACTTATGGTCGAACTCTGTGTTAATGTTACGTTGAAGTGACGTTTTTTATCGCGGCCCCTTTTTTACGTGTATGCCATTGCGAACGGTTATACCGATACAGATGATCAATAAAATGCACATTTTTCTGACCAGATGCTAAAGTTGTTGCCGTCTATATGCAGTTTGGAATTGGGCAAACTGAAATAAGCAGCAACTGTAATTAATTGGCTAAGTTAAAAAACTGAATACAAACTGTTTTTTAAGTCAGAAAAAAGAGGCTCTCATCCCTTCTCCACAACCGATGTAGAGTCTGTGGGGAAGCAGCTATAGACAGCATGGGTAAGATTTATGAAGACAGGAGCAGGGAAAACTAGGGAGAAAAAGATGTCTCCCAGAGCAAGCTATCTACTGCTGACTGAAATAAGGAATCTGACTGATTGTTCGGCTCAACTGCTCCACTTTTGACATAGTTTTCCTCGCACTTGACTTGATGAATCAGCCCACATACGTAAGTATTGGTTACCTTCCTCTTGTTCCCAGTGATGTCAGTTGCTCCAATCCATACTGGTACATCAACTTGCTTTGTCTACAGTCCCTGCATCTAACTGTAGTCACTGATTTTCCCTCTCCTCACATTTAGTGCTTCCGATACCCCTCTCCCTGAGCTCCAGCCTTCAGTTTAAGTACAAGTGTATAGGTAAAAGGGCAGTGAACATCTAGGACTAAACAGGATCCCTTAGTCATAACTTCCATATTCAAAGCCCTAGTTAATTTTCATGGTTAGTCAAAGAAAATAGTGGACTATGCCATCACTCACAAACATTTCATGCAGAAAAATTCTACTGTTCCAGAGAAATTCTACTTGAAAACGCCAGTCACATGGCACAGTGATCTGTTAGTAGAGTATGGAGCTGACAGGAAAGTGGAAGTTGCTTATGCAGCATCTAGCCATCACCTGATCCCTCCCACTCTCTCCCTGCTGAGATGTTAACACTTTGTGGCCAGCACTGCAGCTATGGGTTTTGCAGAGCTGCACCTGCTCATTATGTTAATTTAACCCTTCATCCAACTTTTATGAACATGTTACTAAAAGTCATGTGTACCTATTGTCATCACCCTGCCCTGTTTGTAATAACAAAAAAAAAAACATTCTTACTGCTGCAAGTTAGCACTTTTATAAAGACATGTGGAAAAGTGTTGGAAAAGTTACATGCTTTATTACACACTACACATGGAAGAACAGGGCAGGGAGATAAGGCTTTTTAAAGCTGTAGCTTCAGTGCTGGCCACAAAGAGGTAATCTCTTAGCAGTACAAGACGAAGCTGGGCAAGTACTTTGCCCAGCTTCGTCTTGTACTGCTAAGAGATTACCTCTTTGTGGCCAGCACTGAAGCTACAGCTTTAAAAAGCCTCATCTCCCTGCCCTGTTCTTCCATGTGTAGTGTGTAATAAAGCATGTAACTTTTCCAACACTTTTCTGTGCTCAGAGGAAAACACTAGATGGTGCTCCCTCCCAGTTTTTTGTACAATTCTGAGTAGACCCCAGAGACTGTCATAAGTGAGAATCCCAGGAGATCAGCAGTTATAGAAATACTCAGACCACTTTGCACCAACAGTCATACCACCGCTAAAACTTACATCTAACCAGATACAGAGGCATTTATAAACCAGAAGACCCTGAGCACAAAGCTGGACGACTGAAGTGAAAGCAGTCAAATTCTACTGCATGTCTTCTAGTAAATCTCTTATGCCTATAGGCAGGTTTAGATTTTTCAGACAAAAAGTTTAACTCAAGGAATTGAGAATTCAATACTTCCATACCAGAATGGTCATTTTAAAGTGATCCGTCAAGGCACGCAACTGCTCTCTAATGTTTTCTATGCACGAGGCAACGCCATTCTTATCAATTTAATGATCAATGCCTTCCTGCTTAGGGTTATATAACAATACTTTGCATTCCAGCTTTGCGCTCATCTGAAGCTTGGAAAGTGTATTGAACAACATCCCCTGCAGAGAAGATGTTCTTGTATGCTGATTGCCCTAATTTTGGCAATATGAGTAATTTCTCCTTAGAACAAGCTGTTCCATTTGACTGTTAGTGCTATAATTCTGCAGCTATTACTTTCTACTTCTTCCCCGAAACCAATATTACTAAATAAACAGATCTTCTGTTTATACAGACGGCAATCTGGCCCGCCGTATTTGGCAAAATGCTGCACCGCGCTTAAAGTGTTGAAAGGGAATCTCAAACGCAACTATAAACTCCTTGTTCTTTAATTTGTTAATTACATATTTCCGATTCCATTCTCCGTTTATGGCTGGGATAATTACTTGATCATATTTTTGTAATTCAGCAATTAAAACGTTAAAGTGTTCTGCGGTTAATTAAAGGTTTGAGGTTGATTGCTGTAAAATAATCGAATAGGTAAAGCACTGTCTTAAAAATTTACATCAATAAAAAGGGGGGAAGAAATGAATGTAGGTTTTTTGGGAGACAGAGATCAGCAACAAAGGTTTGCAAGAGATACGGTAGGAGCGAGAAACTATGAAATTTCCCATTCGAATCAGAATTATTTTACACAGTCGCTTGATAGTTAGTGATGGTTGTATCTATGAGCAAAGCTGAAAAAAAAGGACGCAGGAGCCCTGTTGGAAAAAAAAAACAGTGCCACTATAGACGCCTATATAAAAGCCGCATTTTGCGGCATGACACGGAAATTTGAGCGCACGGTGGCGCCCTGAACCCACAAGCCCCCCGTGCCTGTGATTCTATTGGGCGCCCCTGTCCGATGAATTTGCACCCTCTTGCCGCTATTCGGGAAATTAATTTACTTTTTTGCTGCATATCATGCCTTTTTGGAAGGGGGGGGGGGGGGTTTACGGCTTTAGGAGTAGGGTTTAGGGTTAGGCACCACGGGTGGGAGGGTTGGGGGTTAGGTTTATGCACCACCAAGGGGGTTTCGGATTTAGGTTTAGGCACTATCAGGAGGGCTCCTGGGTTAGACACCACCAGGGGAGGGATCTTAGGGTTAGACATCACCAGGGGAGGGGTCTTAGGGATAGGCACCACCAGGGGAGGGGGACTAAGGGTTAGCCACCGCCATGGAAGGGTTCTGTGTGAGAGTAGGGTTAGGTTTAGCCATAGTAATATTACCAATACTTTACTATCAAAATGCAGTAGTAGAAGAATTTCGCTAACCTTAGCGATATTTTACTAGTGGTAAACCCCCCGCGCCCTTTTTCCAGGTGCCTTTTTTTCATATATGGGTCAAGGAGAACTCATAAAGAAGCATGTGATTTGTTTGATCCGTTGATATATTTGTAAAGCTCTGATTTCCTGAGATCACATCCATCTTTAGCACATAATCATGACTAGCAAATCAGAGACTTACATATCTATCACCTGACCAACGTGATCACATGCTTCTCCACGCGTTCCCCTAGACATGATCATTGCTAGTAATCAGTTTATCCAACACTTTTCTTGTGTTGTAGGAAGAAGTAGGAAAAGATCATGACCAATGAGTCGCTTGATCTAACTAATCAACCCTTTTTTATGAATCAACCTCAAGCAAAGTATCCATTGAAAAACTGATCATCTCTAAAGCATGTAATTACTCAGGTGCAGATAAATAACATTTGCTTCTCACGATTTGGAGATAAACAACGTTTTACTTGGGAGGGAGAAAAAAAAATCCTTCTATCGCTCATCCTGCAGTTGACAAACAATTCCAGTGCATGATCCTTCCATAAATAGATGCTGACATTTAAGGATGCCAAACGGAGATGGTCAGCTTCAATATGCAAATATGTACTTTGTACTAGATGTCAAATCTTCTCCAGAATTACTTATAATTTACACAAATACCAGACGGAACAAAATACAATCTCGCTATTCCATACTGATTAGCACCCCCAAGGTGAAATCTGCCTGGACTCCTCAGGCTAAAATATGGAAACTAAACTGTGAAAAAAAAAGTTTCTCAAAATACTGCAATGTTTAAAGAGCTGGTTCATTTAATGCTGATATCTGGCAATCGGTAGACACAGACACACTGTGTCATGGACAGTCCTCTCACAAATTTTAAGGACTCCTGGGTTAAGACTAAAGGTGGCCAGTACTGATCCAATTTCTAGTGAAAAATTATTTGAGCGATCAGATAATGCTAATCAGAAGTGAAATTGTTCACTTCACCCTCAACGAACCAATCTTTTTTATTATCTTTTGTAATCGATTGTGCCATAGATTAGACCATTAGGGGTGACCTTTACCCTAGTGGGGTCTTTGGTTACATGAAATTAAATTGTGTACGATACAGTCCTTTAGTTAATATTGAATGTGTCTTTGTTTGTTCATAGTGGTTGGCCAAGTCACTAAAGTGTTCATGTTTATTGTGGTTGGCTAAATCTATAGTCTGTTCATTTGTTCCAAGTGACAAAGTCCTCTGTTAATCTCCAGGTGGCAATGAAAATCTTCTAATTGTCCATCTAGCAAGTTTTCAGCCACATTTTGAAGCATGCTGCAGTGATCCCATTTCCATATATTTGATGCTGGATATGAGCATCAGATGGACAGTGTGCACCAGCCCCGAACATTCACATTTAGGTGTGATGTTGCATTTCCTAACTTTTATATTTATTCATGGACACAAACTACAAGTTTGTATGCTAGGGATGGTCAAACACAGGAAGAGTTTGACAGAGAAAAACTCTTTCTATTGCCCAAATCATTTTCCCAGCATCCTTGACTTTCTGAAGCAGGAAGAATTTGTTCAGAGTATTTATGAAGATAAATAAATGCCTGATGATCGATTTCAGTGTTTTTACGATGTCAGATACTAGCTGTTAGTAATAATAAGCCAGTCATTGCCTGATAATAGTAATGAATATCTAAGTTTGGCTTTTTTGCACTGCGTATGACACTCTTCTCTGTTTTATACATCTGGTGTTGTTAAACTACTAGGAGCAGCATCCTGTCTGAAGGACCTCAGGGTTACGATGTTGGCCGTTTCTACCTAGTGGATATGGAGGAGGAATGCTAAACACCAACAATGTGCTGCTTGGATGATGTCTAGTGCTTATAAACTTTTTACTACCATGATCACTTGAACTAAGAGATCAAAGTAGAAAAAAAGAACCCTTATTTGGAATGTACATTCAAAATTTCCAAAGACCGTAATACAAATCTAACTATCCTTGGCAGTATTATCTTTAGCTATGATTAAGGACTGACCTAGTCCGAAACATTTCAGCTATTTGATGCCTGTGCCTATTTTAATGTACAGATATGTCCAGAAATAAAGGATTGGATCTCTAGACAAGTGCAGACCTTCCTCTTCTTTGTGTATACCTGGGCCTTGCTGACCTGGTCGAGCACTGTTGCAGAGGTGAGAGGGGTGTAGCGGTGTTCACCTACTACCTGATAACCTCGGCAACATGCTATAAAGCGTTTTCAAAATTTCCCCCACTAGTACCACAAACCATGCGTGCTTTGGAGGTAGCCTTTCTTAAAATTGTGTTTAACTGTTGTTTGAAAATCAACTTAAGCACTTTATTTGATGATCATGCACAGGTTAAACACCCAGTAGGGTTAAATAATGAATCAAGCTAAATGAAAGCTGTGATCAGTAACCTCTGAGGGTTGGAAAAATTATCACAGTCATACCTTATTTTTAATATGGGGATTATCTTTTAATTACGTATCTGGATGCAATCCACTGAGAGAATTGGCAAGCCTGAAAATGATTTGTTTGCTGTGAAGGTTCGGCAGCCATAGTGGAACTCAATAAGCCAGAGAGGGTTCTTCACCCTTATCCCACCCCTGAAAGCAATAGTACTTTTCACTACAGGTTCCACTTTAACCTGCAGTGACACTATTGTCATAATTTACCCTCCGCTCTAAAGTTTAGCCACACCATGATAATCTTTCGGTGGCAAACAATTTGTTCATGACACATTAATGAAAGCCTTTTGAAGCTTCTCAGTTGCATGCTAGTGTCTGTTTTGCTTTGAGCACTAGTCATAGTTAATAAGACTGAACAAACGCAGAGCAGAGTTGTTGTTTTTCCAGCAGGATTCTGTGACTTTGGTAAGAAGTCTGTAACCTGTGCTTATACTGAGCTGTTTACAAATATTTTTGTCTGAATTTGATTATATACTACATCCATACACTGGCCGCTTTTAGTAAAGCTGTCCTGTGAGCTGGGGAACTTGTGATTTTTACACAGATGAGATTACTTAGGAGCAAAAAAAAAAAAAAAGTAGGATACCAGTATGGGCATTAAAGATCAGGAAAGCAAAAAGTTATTGTATATTACCCTAGATTGTAATTCTGCTTTAAAACATAACTGTAAAAAATACCCACCACTGGAGTTCAGACAACATTGTTGCATTAACTACCATCTATGCCTAACATTTATCTCTGGTAAAGGAATGTACATCTAGTTACACAGAATATAAAGATATGCCAAGTCAAGGACAGACCGCACATACACAGGTGTAGTATTCAAACTCACTGCTGAGTACATAAAAGAGATTTTCAATGGTGGAACAGCTGAGATGTAGGAGTTACCTGAAGTAACATGGTAATGGTGAGCTCCATTACAATCGGATGGGGATGCTACCTCACATAGATGATGATAACAAAAAAAACATTAAAACAGTGTCCTAGCCAAGATTCAAACCTGGGACTCTAGCGATGCCATCTCAATGAAAAACACATCACCCTGCAGTTCTTCAGCACATTTATTTCATAAATACTGGGAGTGACCTGCACACCAAACAGAGCGATGCCTGGTATAGGATAGGAAAGCCCGTGCGCATGTGCAATTCCCCCTATTCCTTTCAATAGTGCCTGTTGAACGTCCTGATGGTACAGAAAGTCGATTGGGTGGTTGCCATTGAAAGCAGCCTGGTGATCGCAGACGCAACACACATAATATCCTTAAAAATCACAATTTGCATTCCACTGTTAAAAAAACAAATCATTTTGGGTCACATTTCCCCACTGAAGTATTTAGAAAATATGACTAAAGGCCCGTACACACGCCTGACTTCAGTCAGCTGAGGCAGCCAATAAATAATCAGGCATGTGTATGGCAACTCTCGACCCCCGACCTGCAAGTGATCCGCCCAGCGGTTCTACTCACCCCCAGTGACGCCTATCCTCCACTGATCCCATTGTTTGTTCCTCTCCCCCACACACCGTGTGACATCACACACGCCCCCCCTCATCCGTTGCCCCCACTGCATAGCAACACAGCGCATCGCCACCTACACAGCTGACGTGTGTTCTGCCCGGCCCAGCTATATCGCCCAAGTTGATCAGGTCCTGATCCCGATGGGCAACATTCACCAAAGGAGTGTACGCACCTTAAAGGATGACTGCGGTGAGAGGGATTTGGAGGCTGACATATTTATTTCCTTTTAAGCAATACCAGTTACCTGGCTATCCTGCCGATCCGCTGCCTCTAATACTTTTAGCCATAGACCCTGAACAAGCATGCATCAGTTCAGGTGTTTCTAACATTATTGTCAGATCTGACAAGATTATATGCATGCTTGTTTCTGGTGTGATTCAGACAATACTGCAGACAATTAGATCAGCAGGGCTGCCAGGAAACTGGCATTGTCTAAAAGGAAATAAATATGGCAGCCTCCATATTCTTCTCACTTCAGTTGTCCTTTAACAGACAGCACAGGCAGATTAGTTCCGAGCTGGACTCGCTCATCAAAGGTCCATCAGATTGATGAAGCTCTGAATCAGAAGTAACATTTCATCTCAGCACACAAGCCTTGAATAAAGTCCTCCTTTAAAGTTACTAGAGTCCTTGCAGCGATCAAACATTTATAACGACATATCTAATATAGTTTAAGATTTATTCTTTATATTTATAGTGATGGACAATAATAACAAGGGGTTTTCATGTGGCAGATACACAAGATTTACATCAAACACGGATATATAAATCAATTCATGGCAAACAGAGCAGGTTATACTTTAACCTTCCAGGAGAATCTCACGGAAATACTTACAGATCACTAATGCGGTCAAGTCACAGCTGGAGACATTCAAGCTGCTTTGCTTCTAGCAGAGTTCCCTGGATGGAGCCGTCTGTCTAAAGTGGTCCCCGCTAACAAAGGCCACTTTTTTATTTTAAAAATCATATCTGACTGAGTTTCCTTTACAGGTTGTAGAGTAAAAAAAAACCTGGCATTTATTTTTTATTCAATAGCAATGAGCTAAAACATCTCTTTAAGTGGAACTTAATTTAGAACTTCCTCTCTGCTTTTTAAAGACAAGCCACTGCATGAAAACCTTTAGGGGTGGAAACCTTCATTACAATTGATGGTAAACCTTAAAAAAAAACCCTTAAGGGCCCTTTTCCACTATCGCGAATTCACATGCATTGTACGCATGCGGATTCGCATAGCCAATACAAGTGGATGGGCCTGTTTTCACTTGTCAGTTTTTCTGAGCGTTTTTCTGTGCAGGATTTTTCTGCACGGCAGAGCCCTCAGAATTCGCCTGCGTGTGGAATGCGTTTTTGGCATGCGTTTTTGGACGCGATTTCGCATGCGATTTCGCATAGGAAGCAATGTTAATTTACACAGGCAGTGGCATGGTTAAATTCCCATATACCCTAACCTATGCGAAATCGCATGCGAAATCGCAGCAAAAAAACGCATGCGATTTCGCACCCGCATGCGATTTCGTCAGCGGTGATTTCGTCCGATTCCGCAACGCTATAGTGGAAACGGGCCCTTTCTTCCTGCACATTCCTGGGAGCACTGAAAGGGTTAGACAGTGTTTACTTATCACAGAGTCACATCACAGCTCAGGCACAGCCTTGATTCACACATACTGATAGCAGCTAATTAGAAGATTTCCTCTACATTTGGAAGGAAAAGATTTTGGTCCAATCAAGACGCTATATAGCCTCTGGATCCACTGTTATGCTGAATACACACCATGCGTTTCCGCGTCGAATGCATCCGTCGATACGCGTCGATTAGATTATTTCCGAGCATTTCCGAACGCATTTCGATGATTTTTAGGTCGATTGCCATGTAAAGTATGGCAAATCGACCTAACAATCCATCGAAACGGGAATCGGACATGTCGGAAATAATCGAATCGATGCGTATCGACGGACGCAACGAACGCGGAAACGCATGGTGTGTATCCAGCATAAATCCTTTTCAGGCACAAGCACGGACATACTGCCCTTGCACAAGTACGGCCACGCCTGGGCAATAAGCCGGAGCCACTCGTGCACAAATGGCTTTGTGATGCTGCTCAGGTACAGCCATGCGCTTGCCAGAAGAGAAGCACGGTCCCGATGTTAAGGAGGGTCCCCTGCAAGTGGTGGTAGGCCTAAGGAGGATATGGGAAGCCTCTATAAGATCCAGAGTGTTACAAACCTGAACGAAGGAACAGGTGATGACCACAGTGTGCAGCAATGCAGACACTGAAACAAGGAATAATGTGCAAAAATAGTTTATTGTGACCAAATCGTGCAAACATACAAATAAATGCAAATTAAGTGCAAACCTCATGCAATCACTCCAATACATAATATGTACAATGAATCTCCCACAAACCAGAACAAACAGTGTGCACACATACATCCAACACCCTAACTATCTATTTACAAGCAATATGCAGGAGATATACACATATGTATTCAACAAGCAAATATATACAATCAGGCACAGGACACAAATCAGCAGGCAAGGGGTAGTCATACAAAGCAGAGATCAATACCAGGAAGACAAGCAATCAAGTAAAAAGGGCAAAAGGGAACAGGTATCAGATAACGAGTTTCAGGAAACAGGAACAGGTAGCGGGTATCAGGTATGACCAGAGGCTCAGGTCTGTAAGCGACTGCAAAGTTCTTGCAACTGGCTAGAGCATGCAGCAGTCTTTATATAGGCCATTAAATTACTGAGATTAGCAACAGGAAAAAGCTGGTGGTGTGATCCTGCAGGATATGCTCCTGAACCACCCAAGTTGCCAAATTGCCAACTGCAAGTCTTCCACCAACAGCATACAGCCACCACTTTAACCTCCTTGGCGGTAATCCCAAGCTAGAGTCGGGGTGGAAAACCGCAGCTAAGAGCAGTAATCCCATCCTCTGCATGGGGTAGCCGCCGGAGGCTGAATGCAGAGCAATGCGGGCAGCGGGAGCGTTTCTACATACCTCCTGATGTCAGCCGGCATTCTTCTTCCTCTCCTCCGGGGCTCTGCTTCCTGCTGGTGAGATTGCCGGCTGTCGTCATATCGACAGCCGGCAATTTCACTTTAGAGTTGCAGCGCCACCCAGAGGATGGAGGCATAACTGCAGCGCTGGAGCCAGGGAGGTGAGTGATTGAAAACCTGCTGCAGCTCTCCCTAGCAGCATGATTTTTTCCAAGTTTTAGGGTCTGATAGGGTGCAAAAAAATTGGACCGCTTTTAGACCCTAAAATCCAGAAAGAATCAGAATGCCAAGGGGGGGTTCTAAAAGGAATCATCAGGCAAAGAATAGTAAAACTATTCACTTACCTGGGGCTTTCTCCAGCAGCTGTCTGTCCAATGGTGAAAGCTCCGTTCGCAGCTGTCAACCTCGGGTCCCCGCACAGTGCAGAGGCCGACCTCGAGGTCGTCCTTACTGCGCCTGTGTGAAGTGCCGCTGTCAATCAGGCCCACGTTGTCCGCGGCGTACTGCATAGGTCATCCCCTGCACCGTGCGGGGACCCACTTAGCCGGCGTCTTCGAACGGAGCAGTCAGCGTGGGACAGACAGCTGCAAGGGGCTGGAGAAAGCCCCAGGTAAGTAAATTGCCTTTACTATTCTTTTCCTGATGATTCTTTTAAGTAAAAATACACTAACAATTTAATAAATAGTAGGTACATAGCTATGAGCTGTAATACACATATACTGGGGTGCTTCATCTTTAAGTCTATATTACAGCAGCCATGCACTGGGAACATAAGAACAGTAGTAATTTAGTTTATCCAAACACTTTACTAATACTAGCACCCCAGTGCATTGCTGCACTCCAAAAAAGCAAGAGGCGCAAAAAAATCTAATTACAGCTCACAGAAAACTTTTTTAACATTTGAAACTCCTGCTTACCCTTATCCATCTTCCTTCATCATTTAGCCAAGTCTAAACTCTGACTTCAGGTTCCCCAAAAGAACAACTATCAAACTGTTTTTCTGTAAACCCCACATACCTATAGAGCTTTTAGTCAGCAACGCTAGCTTCTCAGAAGTCTCTCAGCATAGATTATGTGAAAGGTTAGCTTTGTTTATCAGCTGTTCTGTAACAATTACTGTATGTGTTGGCATGGGGGGGGGGGGGGGGGGGCAGAGTTGAACTGTAACCTGGCTGTAAACTGTTTACTTTACACTGCGTGGCAGAGAGAGACACACACAGACAGAAACACAGAGCTTCAGCTGATGTTTATTTACACACATTTGAAGCTATATTTCTGCTTTGTATCATTCTGAACAGATTCAAGTCACAGTATTAGAGCCAGTGAAGATTGTTTCTGTATGCTGGTTGTGCTGGACACAGTCCCTTATAGTAATGCCCACAGTGAGAACTGTTCTCTGTAAATGTCATTTTATTCATATACAAAGTGAAAACATGAAAAAAGCCTTTCTATTGCTATTTGATTGTAATTACTAGTAATATATGTGGTATTTACATTGATTGTTGTTGTTTGAGGATAGCAAATAATGTGCAAAATGAAAAAAATCTAGCATCCAATTAAAGCTACACACTAAGTGATCTAAAATATCATTGATAGCTACATGGTTTACTATACTCAACACATCATCATCGCTCCTTCAGCAGCCAAGCCAGGAGGATGCATCCCTTTAACTGTGTTTCTGAACCCGAGCTTCTCTTTAATAATATCAATAATAATAACTCTCTATCATGCTCATTTCTAGAACAAAGCAGCCCTTTTCTAACACTCTTCTTGCTCTGCATAAATGATGATGTAAGAACTCTGCACCAATTAATCAATGGCAACGCAGCCGCTTCCCGGCTGGGGCATAAAATACCCTTGCTGAGTTTATGCTAATAATAAAAGCAAGTGGGCTCTGCTAACCGAAATGCCAACTATCCCCAAAGTCTCAAAGGCTGTTAACAAACAACAAAGTTGTTGGACTCCCAATACCTGCGCCATTTATCCAGCTACGATGAAGATGGTGCATCGTTAGCATTCTTCGCACAAGTTAAACCTTGACAGGACAATTACATGAGGTGTCATTTAATGCCTTCTTAAACTACGTTGTATTGTGACAAACAGATTCAGACAACCGGTAAATTTACCCATAAAAGACAATTTCCGTCAAGGATCTTTCAAAACAGCCCTGAGCTATCAAATCCAGCATTATCCATCTAATAGCATCATCTGTGGATGAAGAAAGGATATTTCTTTGCTCCGGTTTTAAGAGCAGTAAACAATGTGACTATTAGGATGTAAGGAAGGTTGCAGCAGATTAGACGAGGCTAATTTACATTCATTATTCATTTCAGTCGTTTACCTGACAGGGGTGAGCTGTCACTCACTCAATGGCGTCTCCCAGGAAAAACAAGACAGGCACTACTAATTACATCTCCAAAATCCTGAAGTGAAATTCCAACTTTGTAAAACAAAAACAAAAAAATCCTATAAACCTGGAACACTGCCGTGCCATTTTATACCTTCAAATTATTAAAATGATCTATTTTACATTTGCATCTAGTTCGAATTTTCAGGTCTGGGGCCCACTGGCAGGGCTTTAGTAGGGCTTGGCGATCGCTGGCAATTGGCAAGGCGCTGGAATGGTGGAACTCTATGGAGGGTGGTTCCACTTGCATCATTGTGATCGTGCGACTAACACAAAACACTACATGCAGCATTTTGATAGCGATCCCAGAGCGATGGCATGCATGGGATCCAGGACCAAATCAGGATCCGGGAATCGGGGTAAGATCCCAGACTTCCGCAATATTGCAAAGCGCTGCCATAGGGTCTAATGTATTACGCTCAAATTTCTGAAAAAAAAAAAACTGAAAAAAGGATTTCTAAAAAAGAGGGTGGGAAAAAGGGAGACAAGACAAGCTTTGAGCGCTAGGAGAAGTAAAAATCGAATAGACCTACTCAGCAAATTTGGGTCATCATGTTTAGGAGACCACTACACAAGCACAACAGCAAAATAAAACCACCCCCACTCAGGCAGATAGTTGGAACGTCCTCTTCCAATGTTCCTCTCTGGGTACACAATGTGGACAGGCAATATTATTATGTATATTATGTATATTAAAAATACTGAATGGTAGGGATGGTAAGAAATGCAGATTTCCGATTTCACAGAAATTTTGATTACCAAAAAATTCAGATTACAGATTCCGCAAAAATCCAAATTTCGGTGAACTTTTTTTTTTGTTAATGAAGTTGTGTAATTTAAAAAAAAAAGTTATAAATTCGTTACATTTTGCAAATGTCCGCTATTACGCAATACCGAATTCTCTGATTGGCCAAATACTTCTGAATCTGAAACATTGGATCAATCACAGGCTGCAGAATTTTTACCTATTCCAAAATAAACCTCTGCATTCTTTAATTTGTCCAATAAAACTAAGTATTTCCAAGTCCTGTGATTGGGCTTAAACTCCCGACGGTAAGCTAATCACAACACTAATTCAGAAATACTCGGTCAGTCAGTTTTTCACAATGATAAGTGTGAACCCCGAGTGAATACATCCTTATATTAGAAAGCCCATCTTAAAACATCACTGTAAATTCACCTCTGATTTTTTTTCCGCCACTAAGGCTGATATTCATAATTTTTCCAGCAAGCCTGCAGGTGTTTGTTTGTGACGGTGCTTGAAAAGTGATGCCGTAGAGGATATAGCCAAATAAACCCAAACTTGAACAATGTAAATTCTCAAAGCAATCATGTTGATTAGTGTAAATTATAAGAATTAGCTTTGGAACTGAGCTTTTCAAATTCAAAAACCCATTGTGTGGATCTGCTTGCTTCCAGCCCTGCACCTGTTCAGAATGTTTTCCTCTTACCAGACTGATGTTTTACAACTGTCTTCTTTTTGTGAACTGAAAGCCTACCGTCTTAAATAACAGACATATGGAAATACATATAGCAGCTAACCCCAACCAATTCATCAGTTACTGATAAATAATACCAACAATCAAGAACATTGGCAATGAAATTGACCGTCGCTATTCTATTGATTTACCAATTGAATTAACAAACTTAAAAGATACCAGTGGTGAAATGAAAAAAATGGTCTTACTTACCTGGAGCTTCTTCCAGCCCCCCTGGGGCTTTTATGTCCCTCGCCGTCCTCAAGGTCCTTCTCCTTGCTCAGTTCTTTTTCCCGCTACTGAATGCATTGGCCACGTCCTTGATCAAGCTCCTGTGGCTGGGAGCAGTTTGCATATGCGCGGCTACAAGGCTTGACACAGTGCACATGTGTGCTCCCGTAGACTAGAGCACGATCAAGGAGGAGCGCTGCTAGGCCAACGCATACGTAGTACTGCACAACTCGGGGGCAACTCAGCTGCAGCTTTCATGGTCCCTGCTGTTTTTCTGGGCAGATTGCAAGTCGCCTGAGTCGCACAGTACAGTAAGACCTTGATCGCGCTCCTATGGCACGGAGCATTGTGTGCAGGTGCAGCTACAAGACTTGATGTGGTGCACATGAGCGCTCCACTCCACGAGAGCATGTTCAAAGACAAGCGTTGCCGGGCCAACGCTAGCGCAATACTGCACGATTCGGGCGACTCTGCTGCAGTAGCAGTACAGACAGCTGGGCGAGCAGGAGGACTAGGAGTCCAGCACGGGATATACAAGCATACAGTAGCTAGTAGAAGCCCCAGGTAAGTAAAATAACAATTTTTATTTCACCTCTGTTATCCTTTAATAAATACTTTCAACCACACTTCAAATTGATGAAGTAAAATTAAATTCCTCTACCTGACTAACTTGTCCTACTAGAGGCACAGCCTTTATAAGTAGACAAGACAAGACAAATAACATTTATATCGCGCTTTTCTCCTGGTGGACTCAAAGCGCCAGAGCAGCAGCCACTAGGGCGCGCTCTAGATGCAGTAGCAGTGTTAGAGAGACTTGCCAAAGGTCCCCTACTGAATAGGTGCTGGCTTACTGAACAGGCAGAGCCAAGATTCGAACCCTGGTCTCCTGTGTCAGAGGCAGAGCCCTTAACCATTACACCATCCAGCCACCTAGCAAGGTAAGTAAGGAGACAACATCACACAAAATAGAGGGTAAAAGAGAACAAACTGATGGGAGAATGGGGAATCCATTTTGTGAGTAAACTGCTGCCCATTCACAGTAACTTTACCTGTTTATATAGGCAGAAGCAGTACATTGGAGGCATCCTCTTCACAAAGCGATTCTCACTCTGACCACACTCTTAAAAGCACACCTTAAGTGAGAGTGATATAAAAGCTGCCATATTTTTTTTCTTTTAAAGTGAGTGTAAAGACAACAACAACAACAACAAAAAAAGACAGGGAAGGCTCTGGATCCTATAGAGCCTTCCCTGTCTTCTCTTACTCCTTGCGTTCCAGCATTGTCCCCCCCATGATGTTTACTTGACCAATTGGTCGAATACGCATCTGAGTCCTTGGGAGGTTTACAGACACAAGCTTCCAAAGCCGGTCGGCTCCGTACTGCGCATGCTCGGAGTTTCGCATTAAAGGAGCCCACTGATGTCTTCCGGGTCCCTTGCCATCATTCCACGCTGCTCAGTTCCCCCACAGTCATCCTCTGAATGCTGCATGTTCGGTCCCCTGCCGAGCGCCTCCTCCATTGTGCTCCCAAGGCTAGGAGCGTTCTGTGCTTGCACACTAAGGAAAAACTGCTACTACACACGTTTTATAACAGGCAAAGTACACCAATCAATGTACCAAAAATATCATATTATTTAGGGGAACTAGGGATACCTGAGAAGACCACCTTGACAGTTATGTTGAATCTGGGCAGAGATATTGGCCTCCGTGGTGCTGTCTGTAGATCACTTTATTTAAGGAACCCTTCTGGGTGCCCTTCCTGTGCCAAGTGGACATTATTGTACTTAAAGCACACAATGAACTGCTGGGAATGCCAGATTTATTGGACTTTTCTGGCAGCCTCTGAAATAATGTAGAGGAGAGGGACACTGTCGTGGGGAGGGAGGGGTGAGCCAGCAACCAATCACATGGATGAGAAGAGAGAGGGGCCAGAGGAAAAGGGTGGAACTTGTAAGAAAAAATTATAGGTAAGTATTTTCTTTTAAACAATGAGGTTTCCATTGACAGAGAACTTGTTTGTCTTGTAAACAATGTATGCAAAGGTCTGATTAAACAGTACAAGTATACCTCATAGTCACATGTTATTTGACCAAAATACTCACTAGACACTATAGGTCAAAAGAAAATGATATCGCCCTCTAAACATAAATATATTTTTTTCAACCATAAACAGGCCAGGGCAGATAATTTGTCCAGCAAGAGGAGTGTTCTTTTATCTCTACGCCTTGAGACCTTCTTCAATGAGTGGAGACAATTTTGTTATTTCAAGAACATTTAAATTTACGAGATATTTTTTGATTTCCTATATGGCGGAGTAAATAACAATTGTATTCGGAGATGCTTGAGGCTCTAGCAGGGGAATTTGTCATCCAGATGAAAGAAGAAAGGTTAAGCCAATTTATCAATATAAAAAAGAAGGCTGGCTATGAAATGTGTTTTTCACAAGTAGCTGTGAAAGAAATCTGGCTGCGTTATGTGCTTATCTGTGTTATGGGCATCTGCAGAGGTATGCCGTTGTTTTATTCCCTAACAGCAAATTCAAACGTGGAGGAAGCCTTGAAGAAAACGCAGCATAAACCAACGTGATGTCGGCACAATTAGGTCCACTGCTGTTATCACACACACAAGGCAGTAAATCACAGAAACATTCATTCCATAAAAAACAACAAGCAATATATAGAAAAGTTCAATGCTTTATAAAAGTGCAATGTATGACTGAATATCAACCAACATCATCATCCAAATCAGGATAGAAATAGCATCTATATCCATTTTCTCCTGCCACCAAACAGAAAGATAGCTCAACCCACTCGAAGTTATTCTCTGGGCTAGGTTTCACGTTGGGCCCTGGTCCCTTAGAGCTTGTTCACACTAAGAGCGTTTTTTTTTTTTTTAAGTGCAGGGGATTTAAAAAATTTGCCTTAAAGGATACCCGAGGTGACATGTGACATGATGAGATAGATATGGGTATGTACAGTGCCTAGCACACATATAACTATGGTGTGTTGCTTTTTTTCTTTCTCGGCCTGAAAGAGTTAAATATCAGGTATGTAAGTGGCTGACTCAGTCCTGACTCAGAGAGGAAGTGACTACAGTGTGACCCTCACTGATAAGAAATGTCAACTATAAAACACTTTCCCTGCAGAAAATGGCTTCTGAGAGCAGGAAAGAGATAAAAAGGGATCAATAGTTCACACAATTTAGCTCTGGCATACTTCAATGATCGTGTCATTGAGCACAAACAATAAAACAGTTAACACTTAAAAAGCAGATTTAAACAGTCATTTTTAGGAAAAGGAAGATAGATACAATCATTTTTAAAGGAATGAGCGATGAGCTTTCTATCCAATCGCAAATACGGGGGTCCTGCACCATTTTCTGAGCATTTGTGATTCAATAGAAAGGATAGGAAAATCGCTAAGCGTTTGAAATGTGATATTCCGGGCGCTTTTACCGTATATACTCACATATAAGCCGAACCGCATATAAGCCGACCCCCCCCCCCACTTTTACCTAAACAAAACCTGTAAAAAATGATTGACCCCCATATAAGCCGGGGGTAGGAAATGCTGGCCGCCTTATTCCCCTAGTGTGTCCCAGTATAGCTAGTAAAGTGCCCAGTATAGCTAGTATAGTGCCCAGTATGGCTAGTATAGTGCCCAGTATGGGTAGGTAGTGGACCACGACTCGCATACAAGTAGACCCCCCAACTTTTGACCCACTTTTTGGGGGTCAAAAATTCGGCTTGCATGCGAGTATATACAGTAATTAGTAAATATTTTGCATTTATTAATTTCCGGGGTAAAGAGTTCACTTCCTGACTGCCATCAGGAAGTGAAAAAAACATTGCTACACAAAAGCGCTTAGAAAACCAATTTTCTAAGCGCAAATCGCTCTAAAAGCCCTTACAAAAGCACTTTTCAAAAATCACTCAATAAATCATTCAGCGCTTGCAACACCGCTGGCGATTTATAATGTGAACAAGGCCTCAAGGAGGAGTTGCAGTTAAGATAACATGATGAATACAATAAAATGAATGATTGATATATTAATTATTTAGTCAGTGTTTGCCAATTTTAAATTCTTTCCATACTCTTTCCTCACCCTGATTTACATTCTGAAATTTATCACAGGTGGTGTCATCAAAGTGTGCCTGAGATAAAAGCCATCTCAGGTTCTATACTTACCTGGGGCTTCCTTAAGCCTTCTTGAGGCCGCTCAGTCCCTCGCTATATTCCTGGGTGGCTCCTGTCCCCCACAATATGGCCCGAAAGCCTAAATTAACTTCCACATATCAGATCCCTGAATCAGAAAGATTCACCTACCATAGAATATTCCACTTTCTCACATCAGCAAATTTTATTACACCTACTATCAGTACCAAAATTGCCATACGACTCACCACCAAACTCCCTCATAAAGGGAACATTTCCCTTTGGTACGATGAACTAATTCAGCTATCTACCAATCCTCTTCAAAAATGTATTGTTGTCTGGTCTTATGACCTCATCTCCTCTATATCTAAGATATTCCTCAAGAGTTATTAGACACTTTTCCAAATGTAACGCCCATTTGGAACAATCCCCAAAAATACTTTCAAGATGGTATCTGTCTCCCAGATGACTAGCCTCCTTTTCCTCACAAGTATCCCCTACGTGTTGGAATTGTCATTCCAACATTGGTACGTTTAAACATATGTTTTGGGACTGTTCTACAGTCCATTCCCTCTGGTTAAAGGTTGAAATACTTATCTCATCAATATTTAATTTCTGCTTTACCCTTACTCCCCAACTAGCATTACTCTCTATAGGACTTGACCAGTGGCGTAGCTAAGGAGCTATGGGCCCCAATGCAAGTTTTACAATGGGGCCCCCCAAGCACTCTATACATAGCAATTGATACGGCGCACCAAAACCTTCCAATGGCAACTACAGTGTCAGAGATGCAAGAAGAGGATGGGAAATAGCTTGTTAATGATTACCACTATTCAAAGTATCTATAGAAGTGATTATTATGAGCACAGGACCAATAGAGAGCTAATACTGTAATTGAGGGAGGACCCTTTGGGGCCCCTCTGTCCCAAGGGCCACGATGCGTTCGCTACCTCTGCACCCCCTATTGCTACGCCCCTGGACTTGACAAATTCCACATTAATACTCAGCCAATTATCTGTCACATACTATTGACTGCCAGATATCTCATCATAACTTCATGGAAATCTAAGAAGGACATTTCCATTGACTATCTTAAACCCTTAGTAATCAGAAACATAAAGCTAAGAATAGGTACCGCTAAACACATTCTGAACCTCGAACAACCACAGCGGTGGACATAAACTTTAGCAGCATCTCCCACTTTCTTTACTTTCCTATCTTGGACCAACCAAATGAATACTAAAATAATTGCTTATGAGTGCATTTTATTACCTACGTTTTTGTTGACATTGTTTCTTTTTTTTTCTTTCTTTATTTTTACTTTTTAATTAATGTTCTTCTGTTTTCTGAACAGTTAAGTTAACCATATTAAGATTATATTTCCAGCCAGTGATGATCAACCCCATTATACTGGAGCTATAGGTGCTAACTTACTTACCATCAAAGCTTCAAAATGTAATCATAAAGATGTACCTCCTAATCTAAGCTCCCACAATTATACTAAGCGCACCAGACATTGTTCCTGATTAACGATATCCACTGTTTATATATGAATCTTTCACACCTAGGCTTCTGTCATACCCCTTGACAAGCCGTTCCCTTTTGACTCATGTTCCCTGTTGCAATCTGTGTGATTTAGCCAAGTGAACAGGACATATGGACTAAATTCTGAATCTATATAAAGTTACCGGAACATACACCAGTGCCTGATACCCTTATCTAATCCATCCATATGATCAATGAATGGCTAAGTCCTTTTCCTCTATTCCAACCACACCAACAACTCCATCACTGGACAAAATAATGTTTTTAAACTTTGTATCTACTTAGATAATGGTTGCAATTTTTGCTGTATCTTTATCAATATATGTATTTTATGCATAGCTTTGATTAATATGTACTGCTTTCCAAAGTGTTTAATAAAAATGATTGAAAGTAATATGGCCCGAAAGCCTGGCAGAGTCACACCTCATCGCACATGCATGGCCCGGCACTCTCCCCATCGTGCTCCAGCAGCTGGGAGCGCTCTGCACGTGCACAGTAGTACTGCGCAGGTGCAGAACGCTTCGAGGGACGAGAGTGCGACAGGGGAGTGCACCTGGCTGGGCTGTGCATGAGTGATGAAGTGTGACTTGGCTAGGCTTTTGGGCCGTATTGCGGGCGACAGGAGCCACCCAGGGAGACAGCAAGGAACTTAGCGGCCTCAAGGGATCTTAAGGAAGCCCCAAAATAGTATGGTACCTCAGATGTTTTTTATTTCAGGTACACTTTAAGTCTTGTCAAGCACATCTTTGAGGAATGTTCCTTTACTGAGAGTTCTGATGCCAGTATAAAATATATATGGTCTTCCAGAATCACCTGGGAGGAGAATTGTGCATAGCTAAACAGCCTAGGCTAAACATTACTGGGATGGCAGGTCTACACACAACATACAGCACTATATAGATATTGGAAGTGTTTCTGATGCTAAAATCAAGAAAAATTAACATAAAAGTGGGTATTCTAAATGATTTACTGCATTCTACAATATGTCATTGCGGTGCCTCTTCAACCCTTTGAGGGCCGCGGTGTTAAACCCACCTAGTGACCAGGCCTTTTTTTAATAAATTGGGCCACTGCAGCTTTAATGCCTTGCTGCAGGGCCGCACAACTCAGCACACAAGTGATTTCCTCCCCTTCTCCCCACAAACAGAGCTCCCTGTTGGCTAGTGATGATTGAACACCTATATGTTCGGGTTCGGTTAGGTTCGGCTGACGTCATCCAGCCCGCCTGCCCCCTCCTGCCTCCAGGGGGCGCCGGTCCTCCCGAGGGGGGGGGGGGGCAGGTCCGGCTCTTGGGAGGATCGGAGCCCCCTGGTGGCGGGAGGGGGCAGGTGGGCTGGATGACGTCAGCCGAACCTAACCGGACCCGAACATCTAGGTGTTCGATCATCACTACTGTTGTGAAGTTTGGGGAGGTTGGAGTGAAGTTTATCTACTGTATTTACACACTAATTACCTCTCTCAGAGTATTCTCTTGCTTGCTGGTGGCTTAAAAGGAATGTTATTGATAAAGTGTGAAAATATCACCTAGGAGAAAACTTTTCATGTTAATGCTGCTGAACAAACAGTCACTGGCATACTGCAATCATGTGACAAGCAATGCAGGTAGAGAAGGGATTAACTTGACAGATTCTAGTTAAATTAAACAGAAAGAATACCTTGTGTGACACAGAAAAGCAAACAGCTGTTACTTTCTAGATGACCCTCGTACATCTGTACACACATTCTAACTTCCAGCTGATATTTAAAGTACAGTGATTGTAGATATTAATGTTCCTCGCTAGCAGACTGAATAATTGGCTATAAAGACAAGTGTATTCCTGGCTGGCAGGGGTTCACCCTTATTATATCGCCCTCTACAAATTGTTTTCTAACGTCCATCTATTATATCTGAATAGAAGAACGGATATTATCAGCGCTGGCAATGCTCTCCGCTGATATGAACAAAACAGGAGAGGCGACGAGCTCTGGATAAATCGTGATTTGGAAAGAGAATCGCCAGTCTATACAAATTGACAGCATGCTCCTGCTGGAAAGGAAAGCCTATAGGTAAGCTTTATCTCAGGAGTTCATCCTTGCTGAACCATACCGCTATCACGCTGACATTTCTGACAGCCTCTGCTTATTTAAGCTTTACTCTGGAACATGACGGATCACTTTAAAAAAAAAAGTTCTTAAATTTCAGGACATGCACAGAGTGCAGAGTCTGGGGGGAGGGGCTATGGGCATGCAAATATTGATTAACAATTCCTTTCATCCAGTTCTGTTCGCTCACAAACAAAGAAAGCTCGTCTCTGTCAATGAGAACAGCAGAGATCTCCGAGCTCTGCTCCTTCCATTCTTATTTCCGCTCAGCCATCCAGTAATGTTTTCATATTTTAATGAAGCAGATGTCATTGGGAATGTTAACGTGTAAAAACATCTTTCAACTCTGCTTCAGGAAGTTAGATCGGCGGAGAAAACGTCCTTCTTGGCATTCCCTGGCATATAATTAGAGCTTCATCTGGCAATCAAAACTATGCAACAATACCAGACAAAAAAACATACAACCAGTAGCGGTACAGTTGTTTCAACTGACTTTCTTCTTTTTTTAAGAAATATTTCATAGGGAATTTTTCAAGTCAAGAACAAATAAATTAACTTAAAGAGCAACTTTCACCAAGGATTGAACTTCATCCCAATCTGTAGCTTCCCTATGAGAAATGTTTACCTTTTCTATAACAGATCATAAGGGGGGATCTGTATGGCTGATATTGTGGTGGAAAACTCCACCCACAGTGTGATGTCATGATCACGGTCATGACAGTTTCCTTTCTGTGACCCTTGTTGCATTGTGGGAAATACCAGCTATTTCCAACCGCCAAGCAACCAGTAGCTCCCTCTGTGCATATGTATATCTATAAAAAAACAACTTTTTAGCCAATCGCACTTAGTGGGTGTGGCTATAGATGATGGCAGTTGTTGCTGTCTAGTTTTTTTCTAAAAGATGATAAAAAGCAGGCTCATTGTGGATCAAAAACATGAACAAAACACATGGTGAATATCCACAATTTCTTGATCTATCTTCTATTTTTTTACTTCTCACTTTGTAGTGTATAGATTTATTATTTCCCCTCTATTGCTATTTTTTAGGTAAAGTTCTTATTTAAATGAAACCTGAACTGAGAAGGATATGGAGGCCAGCATATTTATTTCTTTTTAAGTAATACCAGTTGCCTGGTAGTCCTCCTAAATTCTCTGGCTGCAGTAGTGTCTGGATCTATCTATGTCTATAAAAGGCAGCGGATCAGCAGGATGGCACTCGGAGGTCCTCAACCACAAATAATATTCAATATGCTCTTGTCAAATATGGTTAGAGACCTTTCCTTGAATCGGTGGACCACAGGATGATCAAAGAAGCCTCTGTTCCACTTGAAGCAAAAAAAAAAAAAAAAACAACTTATGATGTAACAAATAGTATGTGTAGTACGGATAATGAATAGAACATTAACAGCAAAGAAGAGAATTGCATATTTTTATTTTCAGTTATATAGCTTTTTTCATTACACGCATAGATAACATGCATAACTCTTCCTGTACTGGAAAACAACATGAGACTCTTTCCTTTGCTGCGTATGTTCTATTTCTTAGCTGTACTACACATACAATTCATTATATCATACGTTTATTTTTGCTGCAGGTTTGCTTTAAATAAGCACCCACAGAGAGCAACCGAAGTCAAAGCTAAATGGCGAACCCTGGGCTCAGTTATAGTCTACCAGTATTGGGCTTTTTTCAGAACAAAGTTAAACTGTATCTGTAGGCAACAAATAAAATTCATCTTAGCAATCCAGAGAAAAAAAAAGGATCTACAGTCAGGTTACCTACTTGACTCCTGCTTATCAGATCTGCTGGTGTAAACTCATAGCTTTGACCCGGCACAGCATAAAACTCTATTTGATTTTGCAACAATGTAACATGAGGGAGGAGTCAATTCTACCATTCCGCTGATTGGAGGGAAGGGACGCGGGTGCGGAGCGGCGACATAGAGGAGGCGGGTGTAACGATCGGTGTAACACAGAGAGGGTCTGATTACCGGTGAACTGCAGTATCACCGAGAATACAGAATATACCCGATTATTGATGATCTGCAGTATCACCGATAATCAGATATATCTACTAACCTCTGGACACCTGAGATATGCGAGTGTTGGTGCAACAGTAATACTTTGAGCACTGCACCTCAGGAGAAGGTACAGAAGCAGTAAGGAGTACTGCACAGAAGTATGTTCCTTCCGTTGACTCTCCCGGAGGAGGGGCTAGGCTGAGAGTAGGAAGGACAGAGCGTGAGTGACACCAGAGAGAGGGTGTCACTAACAGGTCTGCGAACTGCCTCTAACAGTAAGGCCAGTTCTCGAGGTCGGGCAAGCCAGGTCGTTAACACACAGACAGATAAGGTACAGATTCAGGAGACAGATACGGAATCCAATGAACAGGCAGGGTTTGGCAACGGAGTAACAGAATAGCAAGGTACAGAATCAGGAGGCAAATACAGAGTCCAGGAACGAGCAGAGTTTGACAACAGGATTTCAGAAATAGCAAGGTACAGAATCAGAGTTCAGAGGAATAGTCAGGCAGGCAAAAGGTCATAACAAATAATACAGTTCAATATTCCTAATGCTAAGGTGTGAGCTCCTTGATCATCAACACCTTTGGAAACTATGCTAGAACACAGAAACAGACAAGGTCTGAGTGCTACCACGTAGTGATTGCAATGCCAGACACCAGAGAAATGACCAGCACCCAGTATATATACTATAGCGCTCTCCAGCGCCACCCCTAAGTGCTGGACCAATGGAAGGTGGTGAAAATGTCAGCTGACCAGCTTGATCAGCTGACTCTTCTCTGGCTGTCATATAAGCTCTGCCTCTCAGCGCGCGCGCGTCCTTCTGAACCTGTGTGGACTAGCAGTCCCAGCCACACCAGACATGTTTTGCAATGTATCCGCTGATTCGGGCGCGGGGGCCGCCGCACTGCTCTCCAAGCAAGCGGCGGCTTCCCCGCGTCCAACCACAATGTCAGTAGTATTGCTATGCGCACAATCCGCCGCATCCAACGCGGACTCCACCGCTCTGCCCATGCGGCATGCGGCGGTTTCTTCGCGTTGTGCCGCCATGTTGGACGCGGAAACAGCCGCCTCACTCTGAGCACTTGCGTCGGCTTTTCCCGCGTTTCCTCACAGCGGGGGAGAGGCCAGACTGACACATGCAGAGGTAAACAGCCGGCTGCGATATGCTGTGTGTCGCTAGCCAGCTGTGTGATTTATGGGGGCACAGCAGAGGGGGCCTGGGGGGGAAACAATGTAGAGGATGGGCATTATGTGCAGACCCAGCCTCTGTGTGCTATTATGATTATTAGAAACCACCTCGGGTTCTCTTTAAGCAACACCAGTTGCCTGGCAGTAAAGACATTGAAAATCTATTTTAAAGATGCAAAGGAAAAATGTTTTTTAAACTAAAAAGAAGAAAAATGACAGTTTAAAAAACATTTTTCCTTTTGCATTTTTTTCTCAAAAACTACAAGGTCTTTTAAGAAAAATTATTTATATTTATATTTTTTTGTCTTGTTCCCACTATTCTTCTTAACATAAGTAGCAATTTTGGTGATGATAGCATGTAGGAGTACTTTGCTATTAACTGCTAAAGTAGGCACAAAAATACGTGAAAATTACGCAAAATTACGGTTCCCGATTATGTTTACAAATTAAATTAATTAACATATATCTTGAAATTTGGCATTACGATTTTGCACCGTAATTGCAAATTATGATGGAAAATTAAGATTACGATTATGCACAATTTCTGCTCACCACTATTGCATACAGACGTCCCAGATAGAATAGTTCTTATTTTATCACAAACGTGGGTTATAGTTTAAAGAGACTCTGTAACAACATTTTCAGACTCGTTTCTTCTATCCTATAAGTTCCTATACCTGTTCTAATGTGGTCTGGATTACTGCAGCCTTTTCTAGTTGCACGAGAAAAAGAGAGAACACCAAGAGCCCAATATAGTGTAGTATGTACTGGTAAGGTATAATTGATAGAGTAATAATATTAATTTAATACTCACCAACCAGGATTACCAAGTAGGCAACCACTGTCAAAGCAGGTGGGGAGATTGTCCTGACCCCACTCAGGATTAAAAAGTCGCTCTCTGTAGTTGAAGAAGGAAGGGTGCAACCCTCCACCAAGGGTGGACTTGATGTAGATAATAGGATAACAGAGGCGCCAATAGGATAAAAAACACTAAAAGAACTTAAAAACCCATCTTGGTAATAGAGGAGGCAGTGGTGGACTCACCCCCTCCAAGCAGAACACACGACTGTGGATTTTCAGTCAAAACTATTTTATTGGATACTCCAAATAAAGTGCAACGCGTTTCACGGGATGCAAACCCGCTTCATCAGGCAATAACAGATAGGAGTAAACAGCATCTGCCAGTATCATCAACACTGAGCGCCTCTGTGACAGAGTTGATGATACTGGCAGATGCTGTTTACTCCTATCTGTTATTGCCTGATGAAGCGGGTTTGCATCCTGTGAAACGCGTTGCACTTTATTTGGAGTATCCAATAAAATTGTTTTGACTGAAAATCCACAGTCGAGTCCACCACTGCCTCCTCTATTACCAAGATGGGTTTTTAAGTTCTTTTAGTGTTTTTTATCCTATTGGCGCCTCTGTTATCCTATTATCTTTTTCTAGTTGCACTGTCTCTGTAATATATCTAATCTTCTTTTCTTTGTCAAGCTTTGTCGGCCCAGGGAGGAATGCACTGCCTCTGCTTTGATAGTGAGAAGTTATGCACGCTCCCTCCATGGCTCCTGCAGGCTCTGTGTGTGTGCTTTGTTTATCCCTCACAGACAGGTCTCTGCTCTCTGTTTCAGGGGAAGGGAGCTGGCCATGCTGAGAAACCCCGACTGGAGTGCAGATAATTCACTATGTAATAAAAACTTGTAGTATACTGTAACATGATATATATATATACAAACATCACTTCCTGGTTAGCGGCCATGTTTTTTGTTTGTAAACACTGCCTAAAACTGGCGATTAAAGCCAGGATCACGGGAGGGAGCGGCGGAAACGGAAAAGAGTGATCCAGGAGATCACAGTGACTCGATTGGTATGTTTTTTATTGTACAAATCGGACAGTACAGATTCTATTTAAGCTATCACAACAAACTTTTTGTGCATTTGTCCAGAGTTTTTCTTCAACCATAACCAGGCAGCTGAAAGTTAAGCTGTGAAATACCTTCAGGAGCACTAGGCTGAATAATTCGGCAGAGGCTTATAAAAAATGCCCAACAGTATGCATTGACTCTATAAAAAATCCTTATGATTGAACGGAAAGGACAAAACCCCCAGAGTTACAGTCATTTGGTGGTGGTTTTAGCTCTTCCAGTTTATTTTGGGCTGGGGAAAGGTTACCTTAGCGTCTGAATAATAAAGTGCTCCAGACAACGTTGTATTTTTATAGCTATCTGAGTAACAAATGTGGTAAAAAATCCATCCGAGAAGTTAATTCTTTATAAATTCTGGGTCAGGGAAATTGAGCTTGCATAGAATCTTTGATGAATGATCCGATGGGGATTGTAATTCTATACATTAATCTTGGCTGTGGAATAGGCAGAGGACAGACAGAGGAGGCTTGCATTTCATCAATGTACAACTACACCGGGCAAAGGAGATCAGATAAAGCTGTGTTACCCTGACAGAAGCAAGTCACCGACAGGTAAACGTTCTCTCTAACTTATACCACCAGCATACACAATACTCTGCATCCTTTAGCAGCACTAGAGTTAGCTTAACCCTCCTGGCGGTTAATTTTTTTTGCCAAAATGGCAAAAATCCTTTTTTTTTTTATTTTTTTTTTTGTGTTTCATGTAAAGCTACCAGAGTGGTAGCTACATGAAACACCACTAGAGGGCGCATGTGTCCCTCTAGTGCGATCGTCGCCGGCATCAATAGCAAACAGGGGAACGCGTATATAACGCGCTCCCCTGTTTGGCTTCTCCTGTCGCCATGGCGACGATCGGAATGACGTCATGGACGTCAGCCGACGTCCTGACGTCAGACACCTCCGATCCAGCCCATAGCGCTGCCCGGAACTCATTGGTCCGGGCAGCGCAGGGCTCTGGCGGGGGGGGGGGGCCCTCTTGCGCCGCTGCGTACGGGCGATCGCCGCAGAGCGGCGGCGATCAAGCTGTACGCGCGGCTAGCAAAGTGCTAGCTGCGCGTACAGCATTTTAAATGGAGCAAATCGCTCCATCAGGGGCTGAGATATCTTCCTGCGCGGCATAGCCCGAGCTCAGCTCGGGCTTACCGCCAGGAAGGTTAAAGAAGAACTGTAGTGAAAATAACATGATTAATAAAATTGCTTACTTTTTACAATATTAATTTATGTATTATTTAGTCAGTGTTTGCCCATTATAACATCTTTCCTCTCCATGATTTACACTCTGAAATGTATCACTGGTAGTGACATCTTAAAGAGACTCAAGAAACAAATTTTTCAGCCTTAGTTCTTCTATCCTATAAGTTCCTATGCCTGTTCTAATGTGCTCTGGCTTACTGCAGCCTTTCCTAATTGCACTATCTCTGTAATAAATGTTATCTCCTTTCCTCTGTCGTGTCTGTCGGGCTAAGGCTTGAATGTGTGGAATGTGCAGGGCTGCTTGTGATTGGATAGAAGCGATACACACCCTCTGCAGGCCCCCTGCACACTCTGTATGACTCACACACTGTTTATGTGAGCCTATCACAAGCCGGTTAGTTTGTTTGTAAACACTGCCTAAAACTGTTAATTACAAGCCAGGATTGCAGCAGAGAGTGGCAGAAACAACACAGAGGGGCCCCGGAGAAAATAAGGAATAGAATGGTATGCTTTTTAGTGTAAGAATATTAGAGTACAGATTCTCTTTAAGTTCTGACAGATGTTCTGTACGGAATGTTCGTTACTGAGAGTTCTATGCATGGAGGGAGATACTGTTTGCTTGGCAGTTGGAAAAAGCCTTTATTTCCCATAAAGCAGCGAGACTGTCAGGACAATGGTCATGACATCACCACAATATCAGCCACGCAGACCCCCCTGATGATATATTCAAGAAAAAGTAAAGATTTCTCATTGGAATGGGGGTCAAGTTGAATCCTTGGTTAAAGTTCCTTTTTAAGATTACACAGAAAAAAAAATAAAATGAATAAAAAAGTCTTATTTTGGAGACGTAAGCCTGGAACGCTTGTAATGTGCAAAGCATGATCTGAACACGATTTTCAACCTCCAGATCTCAAGGCATACAACACTAATTGGCCAGTTCAATTTTAAAGGACAACTATTGTGCAATATTATAAAATATAAAATCTGCATTCAAGTGTGACCTAGCCCACTGATTAACAGATGAAATCAGTTTTTCTGTGCAGAAAACGCACATGAAAGCAGACAAGTGTGATGCAGCTCCGGGGTCCCCTCCATTGCTGATGCAGACCTCACCAGGTCGGTACCTTCTGCGCCTGCGTGTGGCTGCGCCGCTCACGCTAACATGGCCTGAAGTGTTCTGCGCAGGCGCAGAACTACTGCGCCTGTGCAGGATGCTCCCGGTGACTGGAGAGCGACTGCGGCCGCATGCTCGCGCAGGCGCAGAAGATGCCGACTGATGCATCCTTTAAACAGGACATCGACTTGTTTTGGGTAGATCCTTCTTCAGGCCTTCGCAAACAATTGTGTATATCTGCAATGTATAGAGACAAAAGATGGGACAGCATCTGGACAATAACTAAACCAGGAGTCACCACCTGCATTGTATAAAGAACAACAATTGGAGCAGCATCTGGACAACAACCAAGCCAGGAATCACCATTTTCAATATAGAAAAACGCAGCACACAGGCAAAATGGACAAGGGGAAGATGGCCATCTGTGTTTTCAGGTTATCTAGTAAGGAGTACAACTAGGTCGAAGTGTCAGAATTCTAGCGGTTTGTTTATGTAGGAAAAGCTGTCATATGTGTATGTTTTAAGGTTTAATGTTCTATGCAAAATTTCATTGTAAACTGTAAATTTGGGGTACTTCTTTAAAATATTGCTCTAGGACATCTCAGCATATTCCAGGCAGTGAAACTCATAATTAGATTATTTTAGTTTAGAAGCTAAAACATTTTTGTTTGTTACAAGCATCTTTCAAATGTCAAGGTTATAGATAAGTGTACTGTGTGAAGACTGGAAGCAAGTTAAAAGTCACATTACTGCAGCAATTATATATATATATATATATATATATATATATATATATATATATATATATATATATATATATATATATATATATATATGGTGGCTGGATAGTGTAATGGTTAAGGCCATCATTGACACCCTCAAGCAAGAGGGTAAGACACAGAGAGAAATTTCTGAACGAATAGGCTGTTTACAGAGTGCTGTATCAAGACACCTCAGTGGGAAGTCTGTGGGAAGGAAAAAGTGTGGCAGGAAACGCTGCACAACGAGAAGAGGTGACCGGACCCTGAGGAAGATTGTGAAGAAGGACCGATTCCAGACTTTGGGGGACCACAGTGCCACAGTGTACAGGCGTGTGCAGGAAATGGGCTACAGGTGCCGCATTCCCCAGGTCAAGCCGCTTTTGAACCAGAAACAGCGGCAGAAGCACCTGACCTGGGCTACAGAGAAGCAGCACTGGACTGTTGCTCAGTGGTCTAAAGTACTTTTTTTCAGATGAAAGCAACTTTTGCATGTCATTCGGAAATCAAGGTGCCAGAGTCTGGAGGAAGACTGGGGAGAGGGAAATGCCAACATGCCTGAAGTCTAGTGTTAAGTACCCACAGTCAGTGATGGTCTGGGGTGCCATGTCAGCTGCTGGTGTTGGTCCACTGTGTTTTATCAAGGGCAGGGTCAATGCAGCTAGCTATCAGGAGATTTTGGAGCACTTCATGCTTCCATCTGCTGAAAAGCTTTATGGAGATGAAGATTTCATTTTTCAGCACGACCTGGCACCTGCTCACAGTGCCAAAACCACTGGTAAATGGTTTACTGACCATGGTATTACTGTGCTCAATTGGCCTGCCAACTCTGCTGATCTGAACCCCATAGAGAATCTGTGGGATATTGTGAAGAGAAAGTTGAGAGATGCAAGACCCAACAC
The DNA here is from genome assembly GCF_040937935.1 of Hyperolius riggenbachi. Classification (NCBI taxonomy): domain Eukaryota; kingdom Metazoa; phylum Chordata; class Amphibia; order Anura; family Hyperoliidae; genus Hyperolius; species Hyperolius riggenbachi. Next base: position 259,164,991 of record NC_090652.1, on the reverse strand, counting down.
TCTGGATGAGCTTAAGGACGCTATCGAAGCATCCTGGGCCTCCACAACACCTGAGCAGTGCCACACGCTGATTGCCTCTATGCCATGCCGCATTGAAGCAGTCATTTCTGCAAAAGGATTCCCGACTAAGTATTAAGTGCATAACGGAACATAATTATTTGAAGGTTGAATTTTTTTGTTTTAAAAACACTTTTCTTTTATTGGTCGGATGAAATATGCTAATTTTTTGAGATAGGAACTTTGGGTTTTCATGAGCTGTATGCCAAAATCATCAATATTAAAACAATAAAAGGCTTGAACTACTTCAGTTGTGTGTAATGAATCCAAAATATACGAAAGTCTAATGTTTTTCAGTACATTACAGAAAATAATGAACTGTATAAACCCTATAAATACACATAAATACACATCATATAATTCAATACTTTGAAATACATTAAAATGCTGGATTCTGCAGTGAAAGTTTCAAAACACATTAGCTGTGTTCCACAAAATTGTTTTGACTATGATTGTCCTTTGGAATGGTAATAGAACTTTACAAGGTTTTTTCTATTGTCCCGTATTCAGGACAATTATGCCACATGGCGGTTTTATAGTCTTATAATTAATATTATTAATATTGCTTGTTATTTACATGATGAAATGGTGACCTCTGCCGGTGGATAATATTAAATTTACTTATTTATTTTTAAGAAACAAATTTATAGAACAGGATTTTAAATTATTAAGTTTTAATATGCAATTATATCTTATATGATTCATTGTTTTAAGAAGAATTATACAATAAGCTTTATATTTAAATAAGTATATTGGGGAAAGCCCTGTATGTTTCAATAAGCCTTAAATTGCTGTAGACTTTTTACTGGGTCAACCTGACCAATTTTTCGTTTTGGAAAAGGACAGACACATTCCGAACTAATTAGCAGAAGGACACATTATCAGAAATGCGTCATGAATGACATTGTTTAATGTTTGAAAGTCCAAATGTCTGGGGAAAATAAGTCAACCAGCAGACAAGATAACTGGTGACGTCCATTTTTAATTAACTGCATCAGAAATGACCTAATCAGATTGTGTAAACATTGCAAAGCTACACAGATTCTCACAGTTAAGATAATTAAGGTATTCAAAAAAAGTGTTATGGGTATTTTAAATGTCAAAGATAGTGAGCTACGCACGGAAGTTTCAGCCAATCAGAACCAGGGATTTAGGGAAATGTCAGATTAGGCAGCTATATTGCATCCAATCACTATAAAAGTAGGAGCTGAAAGCTCATGGTTTGCACTAGCCCACCAATCTCCTGAGAAGACACACGAGACAGAAGCTACCTTCCCATACGTTGTTCTAGATGCTGAAGAGATGACAGAGAAGGGGTAATATGCGTAATATTCTGGAGATTTTTTTTTTCAGCATTAGGTTTTGTTAAAATGTTAGCAAGAAGTTTTTTTAGAAGCTATTTTTATGCTATTTCTTTAAGAAGATTACTACAAGTTTTACACAGCTACTATATACACAGCTAATGATCAGGGCCGGTTCAAGTAACAATTGGGCCCTAGGGCAAAATTAGCCTGGGGGCCCCCCAATAGACACCCCCTGACCAAAAAGCGCCATTAGAGGCCCTTTGTTGCAGCCAAATTTCCCTCCTGGGCCCCTGAGCTGACCCTCCCCCAGTCACCTCCCAACTTAACAGACTCTGCAGAGTCCCTGGTGAGCAACAATTAAGATGGGGAGGAACACCTTGGGGGCCCCTACAGGCTCTGGGGCCCTGGGGCAATTGCCCATTTTTTCCTATGGTAGCTCCGGCCCTGCTAATGATACAGATGAGACTACTTTTGATCTTATTCTACATAACACAACTGTTACATTATTTTTTGAATGTACTTAGAAGATTGATGATCGCTTGGGTCTAAAGCCTTGATGAGATGGAATACTGTTAGAAGGAAACACTACTTGGAACTGTTCATATTTTGTAAATATGCTGTATGATAAGCAAATACATTTTTTATAAAAAATCATATAATTAGTGTTATAGAGGGTCCAGACCCCGCTATGCCAGATTTATATGATAGCAATGCTTTAAAGGCTGGTCCTTTACTGAGTTAGCAATCATGAAAAAGGCAAGAACCGCTCTGGTTTTTGACAGAATGGGGAAATGGCCACGTTAGAGCCTATGCTTGTTGGAAAAAGATTTCAAAGGTTGGAGCGTGATGGATGTGTTGAGAGATCCATGGAACCCAGTCTTTAAATAAAGCACAGCAGAGTGGTGTTTTACTTGCTTTTAACTTTCCATTTAAAAATAATGCTTTTCTGTGAGCTCAACATGTTGTAATGACTTCAGTTCACATTCAGGACCTTGGAGAGGGGCTGCTATTGTGTAGTAAGCTATAATGCAGTCTGCATATTCAGGCTTTTAACTTCTCTTCGCTAATGCATGCTTATTTTGATTCTTCCTGCTAGCTTATGAACTATACACATCTACAGGTATGCTGAAGATTTCAACAAACACAAACACTTAGTACTGGTTGTTGACATCCCCATATGCAGATAGCATCATAAGGATGAAAAATAGATTTGCATTGGGAAGTAGAATCCTGGATCAAATCATGAATCCATGGATTTGGGGTTACTGCACACAGTACTACTGTTATCTTTTATTTATAAATTGCCAACATACAGTCCTGTATAGTATATGGGGATCAAAAGACAAACCTGCACACATTACAAATCCAAACTAAGATACAGGGGCCCATATGCAATTCATTTTTCCGCCTTCGTTTTCTCCAAGTTGATATTTTTAAACTTGTCAATAAAATGCCTTGTAAACCGCCAGAAAGCAACAAAATACTCAAAATAATTTTGATAGTACCTTCCCAACTACTTTTTGGTACTTTTTTAGTTGAAAAGTGCTGGAAAGTTATTTTAAATTGAAAATGAAAAATTATCTCCTAGGAGAAAACTCAGGTGAAAAAGTGAATTGCATATGGCCCAGGGAGAGAAGTAACCTCTTTCTAATACAGCTTATTGTCTTAGGAAAATGCAGGTGCAGCTGGATGAGGACCTCCTGTTTGCAGAGTGCATCACAGAGTGCACTGACTGAGGACTGGCAGAACATCATAAACTTTTCCCACATGTTCTTGTGCCATATAAACTAATGTTACTAGTCACATCACTTGTCTACAGTACTCAGACAACCCGCTACCGGTACAATGGACACAGCACCTTTGCTGCTCTGCTAGCCCAGCACTCTGCTCAAACCCATCTGTAGCTTCAGATGAGGTTATGAGCATAGGTATTGCATTGGAAAAATGATTTTTTTGTGCATGCAGAGCCAAAAATTAAAATATTGGTAACTTAATATCAACAGTATTCTTTTTCGGTGAGTAATGGCTTTTAATTGCACGTTCCCAATGGTAACCTTCTAAACTCCCCTACCATATCCCCTAACACTAACCCTCCTACCAATTCATTTAACACTAAGCTTTTCTACCAATACGCATAACACTAACTGATATGCCTAATACCAACTCTCTCACTGATATACCTAATTCTAACAAAACACTTATGCCGCTAGCCAAACATTCCTGCCAATATGCCTAGTAGTATTCTAACACTTGTGCCGTTTGCCAAATTTTTCTGCAAACCCAGTGGCAAAAAAAAAAAAACAGCTTGGAGCCGTTTCCTGATCTTGCTGCATCACTCGCAAAACTTCAATATTACGAGCCAAAAAACCTCCTTACAGTCCAAGGATTTGAGCAGGCACTCAGTCAACAGGTTGGGTGCATGATACTGTGGCATAGGCAATCATGTCTGGAACCAAATTCTACGGTGCATAAGCATGTCCTCATATTACGCGTGAGCAGTCCCTAAGGAGACAGCCACGCATAAGAAGTTACATCAATTGGCCCCACAGACTGGCCATGGGGCAAAGCTGGGATTCATCCGGTCCCTGAGCCCGGACTGTCACATTGATTGTAATGGCTCCGGGAGGGACCTGGGTTTGAATGACCTACTCAGTTACCTCAAGTTACAACAAGACAGCACAGGGGGGACATCAGGATTGGGTAAGGACCTACATTTACAGTAACACCTGGAGAACTGATTATCATAGCCAAGGCGTTATTTACTTTGATTGAACATTTGGGCATGTTTTCCAGGTGATTGGAGCAATGATGTCACAGATTTGGTCACTTTTTGTGCGGGGTACTGGGGATTATGTGTGTATTAATTGTGAAACACTTGCGACATGTAACCACATGCCTTGATAAACGATTGTCGGTATCTTGTGGAAGCACAGCACAATAAAAGTAGTGTGCTCCATCTTGCAAAACCAGTGTGCTGATATCTCCTGTGAACAAAAAACCTGCTTGGCTGCAATTAACTTTGCTGTATATGGGAAAGCCGAAAAAAATCGCCAGTTGCCGCGGCACCAAAATGAACTGCTTTAAGGTTATAGGTCCAGCCCAGGGCGGATGCTGATATGCAACCTGCAGATCTCTAACTGGAAGAACCATGCAAACCGCAACTATCTGTGGCCAACAGGAGAAATGAGGCAGTAAAATATAGCTGCATACTTGCTTACTTCACTGGGACATATTAAAGAAACAAGTTTAGTTTAAATATTCATTTCTACTTTCTCCATCTTAACAAACCACAGATTTTCTTTTCTAGTTCCAATTTATTTCATCAGAATAAGAAAAAAAATGCTAAAAATCCATAATCTAGTGTCCCATAATCTTCAAACAGTTATTTTTCTCTGCAGGGTTCACATTCACAACTTAGCTAATAGCAGGGAGTTCTGGTTTCTCGCTTCTTTTTTCTCTCCTTTCTTCTACCAAAGCTCAGTCTAATCAAACACAAATATAAGACATTGCAACAAATGTTTAATATAAGCGTCACCAGGAGGCCACTTAGCGCGTCGCTTCGTTCATCGCCGTGAACTTTTCACCACTGCAATTATATTCCAATAAATTACTGAGCTCTAATGCTTTCATACAAAAAAAAAACCCAAAAAACATGAGTTTCTTTCGCACATTTGATACGACTAATGGTTCTTCTAATTGTTGAGGTTTTCAAAGTAGTAATGCGATGCCCCAAAATGTTAAAGCAGGACTCCAGATTCACAGCTACATAACGCAGATGAAATATGCTATGTAGGGAAAGCAAGGTATTGATCAAACGGTTAATAATTACTGCAGGAAGTTGGAGCAGTATACAAGAGATCAGGGCTGGATTTGTACTTTTTACCGCCCAAGGCCACTATCACCAGCCACCTCCTGGCAAACAGCAAACCCCCTACCATACACACACTTGTATTAGTCCCAGTAATCAATGTGTTTAAAGATGCTTATTAACAATGCAATTTACTGAACGATCAACCTTCCAATTGATTGGACTGGACAGTGTTGATGGTGCCAATCGACTACAGACTACCAATTAGTGATTTTTTTTTTCAATCTGTTTTGTGCATTGATTACATCTGAAATGAGTGGAATGGTTCTACATTTTATTCCATTTATGGGTCAAATCTATGCTTTCTGCTCTGATAGGTTGGAGCTGGGTGGAGAGCGGAGTTGGATTGAAGGTGATGATGAGTGACAGCTGAGGTCACAAACAATAAGCTGCCCAGGTTGCTGCTCTTTCATCCCCTGAGTCCCTTGTCCAACTACTGCAGTTCACATTTGGCAGCTTGACTGCATGAGTGTGCCAGCCCGCCCCTGGTGCCCTAGGGCATGGCCTTTGCGGCCTTGCCTGAAATCCGGCCATGCAAGAGATCTGTATAGTCTGTATAATTAACTTCTTACATATTGTCATTGTTAGACTATATAGGCGAGCAACTGCACATCACAATCTTTATAAGTGTGAATTATTAAAATCCGATTCTGATGGGGTTAGTGAAATCTCAGGGTTAGTGTTGGTGCTTTTGGCAAATTCAGATTTGGAAGCTTGCCCCAAATCCTGCTGATCTGCACCTGAATCTTCGTGCATGCGCACTGTGGCAGCGGGCAGTAACTCTTCTTTGTACCGCCTCTGTGTGCTGCCCTGGTGGTATGGTAAATTTACACTAGGGCCAAAATCGGACCATTTTCCACCATGGAGACCAACAAATAAAATAAATAAACAGACAGACATAATGACAGACCCTCATAAATTGAATCCAGGAAATGGAGTATCCAATAGAGGGTATTTCACTAGATGGTTAAGATGACTCCAATAGCAGAATAGCTGTAAATATACAGATATTCTACTCTTACAGTGAAAAAGATGATATTAAAATATTGTTAGCAAATAATACCCCACAGGGTAACCTCAACTCCCCCCCCCCCCCCCAGCTAACTTTAGCCACCTCTCTCACAACTAACATTAACCATCCCCCACGGCAGACAGAGACATTAACCACCACCCCGTAGACATTTATAGTATTGAAGTAATTGATTGTGATCATCAATCTAATTTCATTTTAACGTTAACACTGAGGTTTTAGGTATATGGAGGCTGCCATGTTTATTCCCTTTTAAGCAGTACTAGTTGCCTTGCAGTCCTGTTGATCTTTTTGCATCCGTAGTTTCACAAAGCATGTGGCTAATCCAGTCAGACTTGAGTCAGAACTCATGATATGCATGCTTGTTTAGGATCTATGGCTAAAAATATAAAATACACTGGATCAGGGGGTACGCCAGGCAACTTGCATTATTTAAAAGGAAATAAAGAGGGCATCCTCCATATACCTCTCACCTCAGGTTCCGATTAGGTTTGTGAAGCTGCAAACATACAGTATGTGTCATGCAGACACTATCAGGCTTGAACTAATTAGTGTTATCCATGGTATTTATAAGTCCCTGGTTTCCATTTCCTGTTCATGCCCAATTTCTGATATTCAGACCAGATGCGCAGATTATAGATATGTGAGTAATCCTGTCAAACAGCTAGGAAAGGGAAATAGAGAGCAGAGAGAGATAAGGACAGTTCTCAGACAAGCAGGAAGAACCACAGCAGTACTAGTGTATAGTGGTGTAAGTGTAATGGGATGTGTTTGTAAACAGCAAATAGATTAATGGGAATTCCCACAATTCTATTCTAGCAGGTTAAGTATAATAAGGATTTTTGCTTTCTTATAAACCACCCAAGAAATTATGAAACTGTATTCTTTTAAAGAGGAGCTGTCAGCCATACCATCTCAGAAAAAAACACATATATAAGTAGATAAATACTTGCTCTACTTACATAACATATGTATTGCACTGTCCACATTTTGATTTTAGTGATTTTTCTACAGTAATAAAAAAGAAAAAAATCCTTCCCAGCATTTCCCATATTAACTGTAGCTATTTTGAAGCCAATCCTGATATCATTTCCTGACCTTACTCTCCTCAGCCTGATTTGCTCCCCCTTCACTATAGAAAGTTCATGAAATATTGGCCAATCTGAGAGGAACAGAGGTGTGGGAGGAGAAAAACAGGAGGGAAAGAGGCTTCAGCCAATCAGGCTGCATTAGTTAAGTCTGAGGGGAAATAGAGAAGCAAAAAAAGGACAACCCAGCATGCCCTGCAACTTCCTTTTTGTGTACCAAATTTTGTGTGTACCAAATAAGAGTCAGGTAAACTTGGGAATGATTTTATCAACAAGAAAAGTAATAGTGATTTTAACTTTTGGATTGCCTGGTTAGCATCCTTATTTCTTGTTTACCAGATAAAAATAAAGATTTGATTTTTTATTTTATGCCCAACAGTTACACTTTTAAACTGAATTTAACAAACATAACGTTTCTTTTAGCCTAACAATGCAACTAATACCACATTTTATTGGCCTTAAAATGAACAAGAGGTGAGGGTTATATGGAGGCTGCCATATTTTTTTCCATTGAAGCAATACCAGTTGCCTGGCTGTCTCGCTGATCCTCTCCCTCTATAATACTTTTAGCCATATATCCTGAACAAGCACGCAGATCAGGTGTTTCTAAAGATTAGCTGTATGCTTCCTTCTGGTGTGTTTCAGACACGACTGCAGCAGGACTGCCAGGCAACTGGTAGTGTTTAAAAGGAAACAAATATGGCAGCCTCAATATCACTCTCACCTTAGGTTCACTTTAAGGATCATTTTTTTGCTCCCTTTCCTAGCCAGAGGCATGTGGGTGGATATAAAAGTGAAATCCACCATCTATATATGTAGCCGTATGGATCCTTTAGCAATCTGTATTCCTCAGGCTTTATCTTTATACAGGTCGGAGTGGCTCTGTCCTCCTATTGTTCACTATTTATACCACCGCTAAGTTATCGATTGCTCCCAACACTTCAATATTATCAACACAATCTCATTTTCTGCTGCAATCCCCAGGCTACATATCAGAGTCTGTACATCACTGTCATCACAAGGGGACAAGATTGCTGTCTAATATTAATCTGATGTCCACTGCTACACTTTACTGTGCCCTTCATGTCATATTTTTCCAGGACGTAATCTATATGGAAAGCCTTTAAAATGGCCCAGCAATGCCAACAAAAACACAGATACTCTCCATGCGCTGGGTTTTCTTATAGCAGAATTTCAGCTATTACTGTAATAACTATTCTTATCACTCCACCCCCATCACCCCAAACATTATAATCGTAATAGCTATATAATATTTCTTCTCTTTTTTGTTTTCTGTCCGGACGCAGGAAATTCGGGCACTTGTGGCAAACGGACTATTTGGGTGCAACATAGGGGCTAATGCAAAATATCGGCTATTGGACGCCAAACACAGAAATTTGGGCACCTGATAAATAATGGGCGCCAGGCCCTCCAATATTTTTTTTGTTTTTAGAATTATCAGTTTGAAAATTATCGTATTGAAATTTGTTCTGAGAATTATCATTTTGTAATCATCCTTTTGAAATGCATAGTTTTCAAAATGTATCGTTTTTTGAATTTATGTTATTTGCGGTTGATTAAGGGGGTTTTAAGGTTACACATCAGGAAGGGGGATTTTAGGTTTAGGTGTCAGAAAGAGGGGGGTTTAGGATGAGGTGTCAGGAAGGGGGTTTTTAGGGTTAGGCACAAGGTGGGTCTTATGGTGCCCATACATGGTACAATTTTTTTCAATCTTACCAAATCTACGTAATGTAAGGGAACTACCTACATTATCCTTTCAGTATATTCACTTAATTTACCCTTATACTACATAGAAATGGTAAGATTGGATGAAAAAAATTGTACCATGTATGGGCAGCATTAGGGTTATGCGTCAGGAAGTGGGGGGGTCTTAGGGTTAAGGGGGCCATACACTAGCCGACCAACAAACCAATCGACCATCCAATTCAATTGTAATCGAATTGGATGGAAATTGGTGCTGTCAAGTGCATGCCCGACCGACAAAGCGACCAATTTCGGGACAGAAATTGGCTGCACGTTCGATCACGCATGCCAGAAAATTTTGGGCTGAAGTTGGTTGGTCGAGTGCGCGGTGGTACGGCGACCGAATTCGAGAACGAGCGACGAGACAATGAAACCCCCGCTGCTGCCAGCCTCCACGTGGTTTCCATCCATCTCGCCGGGTTCCGCATACACGCTGGCGCTGCTAGCAAGTGGGATCTGTTTCCCGGCGAGATGGACGAAAACCCCCGTGCGGAAGCTGCTACAGAACAGGTAATGTATAGATGCCACACTACATACATTTATACATTTTGGGGGCAGCGGTGGGACGGACACGGCAGTTCAGCCGATTCCCTGATGATTTCATGCTGAAATCAGATGGGAATCGGCCTGTAGTGTATGGGCAGATTCGACAAGAGACAAATTTATCTCTAATCAGATTTGATTACAGATAAATTTGTCTCTTGGTCGAATCTGCCCATAGTCGTTCTAATGTATGGCCACCTTTAGGCACCATCAGGGGGGTCTTAGGGTTAGGCTTCGGAGGGGGGGGAGGGTTTTGTGTGAGAGTAGGGTTAGGTTTAGTTTTAGTAAAATATCGGTAATATTAATCAGTGTCTTTCACCCCGCACCCTCTTTTTTTGTATAATTTTATTGAATTAAAGTAAGGCATTACTATGACAGCATGGGTTAGTGCAGAAATCACATCAAATCTTGCAGGGGCTGATCCAAATCCAAAACAAACCAATAAACAGCCACAGACTGTTAACATTAAACCTTTCCAAAATCTTATTTCCAAACTAGGTGAGGCCTCTATACAAAAAATCCAATCCACATGGCCATTCCCGCCTGCGAGTCACCCCGCACCCTTTTAATACCGTTATTTTACCATATTTATTAGTCTAACTGAGATTTTCATGGTATTTGATATTTTGAAATGTGGGCTTCACCCTGCACCCTTTTAATACCGTTATTTTAACATATTTATTGTTCTGATGGAGATAAAACGGAGAAATGATTAAAAAAACATTGTTATAAACAATGTTTTGAGGTTTCTGCTTCACCCCGCTCCCTTTTTTCCTTGCGCCCTTATATATGCTTTCCGTATTCTGATCCCTCCAGGAATCCGGATGTCCTAAATGTCTTCCTGCACTACAGGGAGGGGGAGTGGCAGTCTGGGTCACACAACCTCAACATGCTCATCGATGCTGCACACATCTTCAGAGGGGTGCGATGAAAAAAACTAGAAGTTGTCATATGGCCAATATGGTAATATTAGTATCATAAAGGAGGGTAGAGTGGGGGCGGGATGAAGGTAAACAGAAAATAAAAAAATTCTTGGAATTCTACTGTAACTAAAAACGTTGCCAAATAGTAGTAGAAAACTTTACACACCTCCAAGACGACCACTGTTTTGGAAAATAAACTGAGGATAAGGTGCGGGACTGACCAAACATGTCTCCAGATCTAAGCCCTACTGAGCATCTGTGGGGGATCCTCAATTGGAAGGTGGAGGAGCGCCAGGTCTCTAACATCACCAGCTTCATCATGGAGGAGTGGAAGAGGATTACAGTGGCAACCTCTGAGCTCTAGTGACCTCCATTCCCAAGAGAGTTAAGGCAGTGCTTGAAAATAATACTGGATACACACAATATTGATGCTTTGGGTACAATTTGGACATACTTCACTAGAGGGTGTACTGACTTTAGTTGAGTTATTTTGATTTAAATATTGTGAGATACTGTATAAGTAATAATCATTTAAAAGCCATGCCACATCAAGTGGCTGGAAAGTGTACTGGTTGAGGGCTCTGCCTCGGACACAGGAGACTAAGACTTTTCCCCATTTAGTAAGCCAGTACCTATTCAGTAAGGAGTCATTGTGCAAGATTTCCTAACACTACAGGGTGGCCTACTGAGCATGCACTTAGTGGCTGCACCTGTCAAATGCTTTGAGTCCGATGAGAGAAAAGCAATAAACAAATGTTAGGATTCTTATTATGTAGCCAGAAGGCAAGGGGATCCACACAGTAACAAACAAGAGCTTTCACCTGCTACAGACCAAAATATGGACACAACAACATGCTTAAATATTGTCTCTTATAGTTATAGCTAAACAAAGCTGGTATTTTCTTCCAAATAATATATCGGAAATATCTGTGTTTTTCTTTACAAGATTATGGTCACATGACCTGTGTTCAAGTCTTGAAAATGTATCTTAACTGCTACTCAAAGAATGCCGTTACTGCAATAGCACACAGGGAAACAATGCAGTTGCCTCCTCTCCTCTCAAGATCCCTGCTGTCTTCTGTTCTTCTTTAGGATGATTCGCCATTCCAGCCCTGAGTCTGCTAGTTAAGGCTGGGAACACACTAAGCAGAAACGCTAGCGTTGCAGAAAAACGCAACGTTTATGCATGCAATGTTAGTCAATTGGCCGCATCAAAAAACACAAAAACGTTTTGACATTTGCGTTTTTAAAATACTGTTTTTGTTGCATAGGTTTCAAAAATGCATAAAAAACGCACATAATGAAAGTCAATGGTGACCCAATGTAATGGGTTTTGTATGCGTTTTTCAGAAGTTTTTATATGTGTTTTTTTAAAAACTATATTTTCTGAAGTATTTTCGTTTCCTGTTGACCTCTTAGTGATTTGCATAAAACGCAATAGAAAAAAGTATATGCGTTTTGAATATGCGAACCGTAAACACAGTAAAAAGCACGCAAAACGCAAAAAAAATGCATGTGCAGGACAAAAAACCGCAAGCGCATAGAAAACGTAGAAAACGCATGGAAAACGCAATACAGATGCACAAAGGAATATGCATAAAAACGTGACATTTCCCGAACTTAGTGTGCACCCAGCCTGAAAGGTTCCAGGTGGATCAGGTGAGGCAAAGCAAGCACAGCAAAATGACCAAACGATGTTAACATAACTGCAGAAGAGGAAAGGGAAGTCAAAGCAAGCTGCCCTGTATGGATGGGATATTGGTGAGGGTGGGGTACTGGTGAGGGTGACCATCATGATCAGGTCTCTTGCCAGGCAAAATAGTGCATATTAATATCTAAACGAGTTAATTGAAGGGCGCTGCTATATTAATTTGGAGCTGCCTATTCCTCTAGGTCTGGGGTATCCCCTTCCCCCCTACCAAGCAAAAAAAGTTAATACAGAGGATGGCGCTAATTGATTATACACTCAGCATGTATATTACACTGTCAGGGATTATAAGAATTCCTTTTTTTTTTGTATAGCGCTTTTCTCCTGTCGGACTCAAAGCGCTTGCAAAGCAACAACTAAAGTGCACTCAGTAGGCAGTAGCAGTGTTAGGGAGTCTCACCCAAAGAACTCCTTACTGAATAGGTGCTGGCTTACTAAACAGGCAGAGCCGAGACTCGAACCCCGGTCTCCTGCATCAGAGGCAGAGCCCTTAACTATCCAGCTGGACTATACCGAGTGTATAGTCATTATACACAAAATTATGATTATATAATATTATTATAGTTATTATACACAAAATTCAATAGATATGATGGGATAACGTCAGTTTTTTAAGGTATATAAATTTGTTTATTAAAAGTACAATTTCACATAAATAATAAGGTCTAATAAAAATGCCAGGCTTGCTCTAATATCTCACAATTAAAACAATGGTAATATGAGTATTTCAAACCAACAACATTCACTCACATATTACATACTATTGTAAGGTATGCACTCTCCTATGCCGTGTTCTCACATGCATAAATCACTCACAGCTCACACACAATGGAGCCAAAAAATGATAAAAGTAACCTGAATAAGAAAAATGTGTGTATAATAACTATACACTCGGTATAGTCCAGCCAGTGGTGGCTGGATAGTGTAATGGTTAAGGGCTCTGCCTCTGACGCAGGAGACCGGGGTTCGAGTCTCAGCTCTGCCTGTTCAGTAAGCCAGCACCTATTCAGTAAGGAGTTCTTTGGGTGAGACTCCCTAATACTTCTACTGCCTACTGAGTGCGCTTCAGTGTTTGCCTCGCAAGCGCTTTGAGTCCGACAGGAGAAAAGCGATAAACAAAAAAAAGGAATTATTATAATTCCTGACAGGGTAATATACATGCTCAGTATATAATCAATTAGCGCCATCCTCTGTATTAACTTTTTTTGCATATTAATATAGGTGCATATTAATATAGGTGGCTGGATAGTGTACTGGTTAAGGGCTCTGCCTTTGACATGGGAGACCAGGGTTCAAATCCTGGCTTTGTCAAGTACCTATTCAGTAAGGAGTTCAAGGCAAGACTCCCTAACACTGCATGGTGGCCTCCTGAGCGCGTCCCAGTGGCTACAGCTCTTGAGCGCTTTGAGTCCGAAAGGAGAAAAGCGCTATACAAATGTTCGGATTATTATTATTATTAATATCTATTTAAATAATTATGACAACTTGTGCAGCAATCTATGGAGAATGTAGTCACACCACTAACTAGTCCTCAGAAGAGCTCACAATCTAATCGCTACTGTAGCTACAGTCTAATGTCTCCGTCATAGTCTGACTAATTCTCAGAGGAGCCAATTCACATCAGTATATGTTTTCATAACAAACCAGGGTTCCCAAAGGCAATCAATGAAAACATGAAGGGAACCTACAAACTCCACGCGGATTTACCATGAGGCAAATTTAAACCTGACATCTTAGTGCTGTGAGGCGAGATTTCAGCCACTAGGCCACCATGCTGTTTTAACTATTTCCCTACAACTGTGCAAACAAATTGTTTTGAGTCCCATGCATTATTCAGCCAAGCTGTATTTCTTGTACAACTGTCGTCCTTTTAATGTTTTTTTTCCAAGTATTCTACATAGCAGTATGCATTTGGATGCAAATGTACCTCCTCTCTGCTCCATAATATATCGAACCCCTGCCCTTCCTAACGCAGATAATGACATCAGTAAGACTCCCACAGGCTCCCGTCGAAAACAGACTCTGAATTCTAATGAGCCAGAGCATCTGCAGAAATAATTCAGCTTGATGCTAAATGCAACAAACACGCGTGTGCTGAATATGCTCTTCATTTCCCCAATCCGTGCCAAAGGATGGCTTCATTTAGGGCGAGATGAAGAAAGAGGAGGAGGCAATAAAAAAAAAAAACACATCGAGGGTTGCGAGCACAAAATAGCACTTGTGTTCACGGTTTACAAACCGCCTGCGCAAATGCAAGTCAGCCTTCACGGGTAAGCTGTTCATTCCAGAAGGTGGGAAAAGACACTTAAAAATAACTGGTGGGTGGCGTGGAAGCTGGTTGGCGCCTGTGCGTTCACCTAATGATAAATGGAGGTGACAGCGTAGCAGCCTGTTAAGAGTATGTACAACAAGTTAATATCTTATCTCACTCTGCAGAACTAGGAACATTCATTAAATGGCAAAGCGTGCTGTAGTGATTTCACATGCGTTTCCACTCAGCTGGCGAGGAACTCATCAGTTTAATTCCAGGCAGTAGGGGTCATTTACTGACTCGCCATTCAGCAAGTTACATACATACATACACTGGCAAAAAAAAAATCCCTAAACAACCAAAATGAAATATTGCCCCAGCCAGCTGCCATAGAAAAGGTTATGTTGCCAGCTTTCCGCCTCAGTAGATACAGTATATATGGTCCAGGCAACACTTTTGCCACTGAGACAAAGGCCTAGTGCACACCAGAGCGGTTCGGCTGCGGTTTGCGATCCGCTTGCGGGTGCGGATCCACTTGGGTAATGTATTTCAATGGGGTGGTGCGCACCAGAGCGGGAGGCGTTTTGCAGAAACGCATACTCCCGGGCTGCTGCAGATTTTGGATTGCGGATGCGTTTCTGCCTCAATGTTAAGTATAGGAAAAACGCAAACCGCTCTGAAAAATAGCACTTCAGAGCGGTTTGCCAGGCGTTTTTTGTTACAGTAGCTGTTCAGTAACAGCTTTACTGTAACAATACATGAAATCTACTACACCAAAACCGCTACACAAAGCCGCAAAACGCTAGGTGAAACGCTGCAGAAAAAGAAGAAAAAGCGTTTCAAAATCTGCTAGCATTTTGCGGATCTGCTAGCGGTTTTTGGTGTGCACCAGGCCATACTGTATGGACACCAGCAGGCAACTGTTGCTAGTAATCAATAGTGTTGGTGTTCGAATTTTGCATAGCAAATTTGAAAAACCCAAATACTCCTGTCTGCCCCTGTACAGCACCGAACAAACGGAGAGGGTCAGGAGGAGTTCACTGTGTGTCAATTTGCATTTCACATGACTCGAATACTTTTTCCTCCCAAACACACAAGGCAGTGAACTCCTCTTGACCCTGTCCGCTTGTTCAGTGCTGAACAGAGGCGGTCAGGAGTATTCAGGTGTTCCCAAACAAGTGTTCTGCCCAGAATTTTTTTCCAGCCGGGTGGCATGAAAAATTAGCCGAGTGGGACACGACGAGGTAATGCAGGGTCAGCACGTTTCTGCTTACAGCATAGGAGGATGAGGAGGCAAGCTGATGACAGCCGGGTGCTCACCAAAAGTAGCTGGGTGGAACACCCGGCCAGGGCCGGCCCTAGACTTTTTGCCGCCTGAGGCAAAAAAAAAGTTTCCGCCGCCACCCCCCCCTCTGGGGGGCCGCCGAGCTGGAGGGGTAGCTGGCAGGACGGGGGTATTGGGCCTAGCGGCGGGGAGGGGGTCGTACCCCCCCTCCCTCGCCTGGGTCCCCCGAACTGCGCTCCCCTACAGCCTTACATAGAAGAAGCAGCCGCTATTTGTAAGACGCACGGGCGGGGAGGACTCACCTCTTCCCAGCGTGCGCTCCACTGACATCACTTCCTGCAGTGTTGCAGGAAGTGACGTCAGTGGAGCGCACGCTGGATCGAGGAAGAGGTGAGTCCTCCCTGCCCGTGCCTCTTACAAATAGCGGCTGCTTCTATGTAAGGCTGGAGGGGAGCGGAGGACGGGGGACCCCGGCGAGGGAGGGGGGGGGTCCGACCCCCCCTCCCCGCCGCTAGGCCTAATACCCCCGTCCTGCCAGCTACCCCTCCAGCTCGGCGGCCGGCTCCCCGCACGGACGGGCGGATGCCGCCCCTGGAAATTTGCCGCCTGAGGCAAAAGTTTCACCCCGCCTCATGAGCGGGCCGGCCCTGCACCCGGCTAAAAAAGCCTGGGGGGGAACACTGCTAATCAGATATGCCGAAATCGAACACAAACACTAGTATTGAGAAGAAAAAATGTTTTAATATGCAAATTTCTACTGACCAAGGAAGGCAAATAAGTTCAGCCTATAAATGCAGACATTTGCTGATCAATTGCCTGGCAGCTGATTAATTAGCCTGCAGATACAGACTTAAAAGGGACAGCGCAGTGAGAGGGATGCCATATTTATTTCTTTATCTTTCAATTCTCCCCCCCCCCCCCCACCCAGAGCCCCAGAAGTGCTGGCTTCCGGGGTGTAGCCCTGCCCCCTTGAAAACGAGCATTGTGTCGGTTCAGTGGCATGCATCTCTGATACAGAGAGTGCCATGGCACTTGGCTACAAAGGGGTGGGGCTACACATCAGAAGCCGGCACTTTTGGGGCTGGGGGGATGGGGAAAGGATAGTTGTTATAACTTTTTACCCAAAGGGGATGCATCTAATGACAAAATCACAACATTTTAAATTAGACATTAGCACATTCTGAGGTAGGACATTTCATGGCTTATCCTATCTAGTCGTAATGAGCCCCTTTTTTATTTTATTACGGTAAAACCTTTTTTACGTCACAACCGACTCATTCTCCTTTGTTCTATGTAGAATCCTTGGAGTACAAAGCCTAAGGGACAGATCTTTATATCGACCTTGGATGCACTTATACATATTGATTAAATCACCTTTAAATTATCTGTTTTCCACAGTAAATAACCCCAGTTTCTCTAACCTTTCATTATAAATGAGTGCTCTCTTCTCTTTAATTGCTTTAGTCACTCATCTTCTATGTCCGTCTTATGGTACACCAACTAGAACTGCACCCCACACTCAAGATGTCCGTTAACTGATTTGTAGGGTGGCAATATTATTCTTAAAGAGGCACTGTAGTGACATAGCGGAATGCTTTAAAGAGGAACTCCAGTGAAAATAATGTAATAAAAAAAGGGCTTCATTTTTACAAGAATTATGTATAAATGATTTAGTCAGTATTTGCCCATTGTAAAATCTTTTAAATCCCTGATTTACATTCTGACATTTATTACATGGTGACATTTTTACTGCTGGCAAGTGATGTAGCTGTTGCTAACTGTTTTGGCAGTTGGAAACAGCTGTAAACAGCGATTTCCCACAATGCAACAGGAATCACAGACAGAAAACTGCCAAGAGCACGTACTCAGAATTTTTTTTGTGGGAGGAGTTTCACCCCAATATTAGTCATACAGCGCCCCCTGATGGTCTGTTTGTGAAAAGGAATAGATTTCTCATGTAAAAGGGGGTATCAGCTACTGATTGGGATAAAGTTCAATTCTTGGAGTTTCTCTTTAAATTATTAAAGATGCAGCTTGTATGGTAATTTTTTAGGTTTCAGCATCAGAAACTTTTCCTATATGTACATATTGCTGTATATTGAATGTAGCCCTGCCTTCACAGTGATGTTTAGCCTAGGCTGATTCACTAGGCAAGTCCCTTCCCTGGCTCTCTGTCCCCCCTTTAGAATTAAAGCGTACCCGAGATGGACTAGAGAGAAAAAAATATACATAACTGGGGCTTCCTTCAGCCCCCTCGAGGCTGATTGTTCCCTTGCTATACTTCTGTGTCCATCTAGATCCTCCGCAATTCACTCCAGAAAGTCCTCCATTTGGCCAATCCGGTCACGCGCACCCCCCCGTCACACTCCAGTGTACTGGAGCGTCCTGCGCCTGCACCAAGACACCCCTGGAGACAGGATTGAGTGGCCAGGCCACGCATGCGCAGTACGCCCCAGACCAGAGGACTTTCTGGGGCGAATTGCAGAGGACCCAGACAGGACAAGAGGGTGGCAAGGGAGCAATCAGCCTGGAGCAGGCAGGAAGAAGCCCCAAGTATGTATATTGTTTTCTCTTCAGCCCATCTCAGATTCCCTTTAAATTTAAAGCAGAACTGTAGATTCCTAATAAACACAGTGTTTCACTTACCTGGGGCTTGCCCAAGCCCCCAGCAGCCGTCTTGTCCTGCACCGTTCCTCAACGAGCCTCCGTTCTCCCGCCGCCAGCTACTTTCGGTTTTGCCGCCGGGCCACTGCGCCTGCGCGGCTCTGCCCACGCATATCCTTTGTTCCGCTATTGCAGAGCGGAACGCGAAGAAAGGATACGCTTGGCCAGGGCCGCGCTGCCATCGACTTGCAAGTCGAGGTATGGGACCGAGCGGCGGCGGGGGAACGGAGACTCGTTGAGCAGCGGCGCGGGACAGGACAGCTGCTGGGGGCTTGGGGAAGCCCCAGGTAAGTAAAACACTGTGTTTATTAGGAATCTACAGTTCTGCTTTAAACTTATTTGCCCAGCAAATCCTCCTATCCTACCTCCCCTCCGTACATCTCGGATCTTGTCCAGAGATACTCCCCAACCCGCTCTCTCCACTCCTCAAAACACTCTACGGATGTCAACCCCTCACATCACTTGCTCACTCTTGAGGATACAGGACCACTCCAGAGCAGTCCCTACTCTGTGGAACTCCCTCCTTCCATCAGGTTTTCTTTCAGCTGCAAATCATTCAAGCAGGCCTCGCCGACCTATCTGTTCAATATTAGTTATCTTCACAACTGCACTCCACCCCCTCCTTATGTGTCCCTCTCCCCCACCCCTTAGATTGTAAGTCTAGTTAGCACGGCACTCCTCTGCGTGCGCTCTTCTCCGTCAACAGATGGACTCTGGTGACTCGTCTGCTATACTTATCCCTACATTGTTATATCACTATTTGCTGTACAGTTGTTGAATATTATAATGCCCCTGTGTAACATTGTTTATTGCTGTCATGCCTCCCCTATCTATTGTGTAACGCCGCATAATGTGTAAGCACTTTATAAAGTTTAATAACAATAATACCAGCATAATCACTTTAATGCCAGCTCTGTAAGCTTCCCCACTACCCTTCTGAAAAGGAAGCAAGAAAAATTCTTTCAGTTGGTACGCTGATGACCAGAATAAACCCAGAGCAGATTCTAACACTTTTTTTTCACAACACCCAACACTAACATAAATATATCTACAGCTTTAACCACTTGAGGACCACAGTTTTAAACTCCCCTAAAGACCAAGCCATTTTTCTGTTAATAGGTCACTGCAGCTTTAATTCCTCGCTGCAGGGCCGCACAACACAGCACACAACACAGCACAAGCTCTGTTGGTGGGGTCTGATCGTTCCCCCAATATTTATATTTTTTTTAACAAATATTTATTGTATTATTTTTCTATTAAATTGTAGCATTTTTTATATAATTTTGAGCATGTCCCTCCCTCCCTCCCGACAATCAGCATGATCGGCTGTCATAGGCTTCAGCCTATGACAACCGATCACTTTCTGCACTACAGAGGGGACAGCTGTCCCACGGCTGTCCCCAGCACAGCGCTGCCTTAGATCGCAGAGCTGTGCATGGTTATAAGATGGCGAAACGCCGTCTAACAGTCTCCGAGCGGCGACCGCCGCTGGGAGACTGAAGACGGAGCGGAGCTCCGCCTTCCAAGCGGAGATGTGCGCGATCTCCAGCTAGCCCCATAGAAGGCCATTCACGCCAATCGTCGTGGAGTGGTCCTGGGGCTGCCGCCGTGTTTACGCCAATTGGCGTGGAGCGGTCGGCTAGAGGTTAAAGAGGAATTTTAACCCAGGACTGAACTTCATCCTAATCAGTAGCTGATACCCCCTTTCCCATGGGAAATCTTTACTTTTTCTCAAATAGATCCTCAGGGGCATCTGTATGGCTGATATTGTGGTGAAACCCCTCCCACAGTGTGATGTCGTGGCCATGGTCCTGACAGTTTGCTGTCTGTGAACCTCGTTGCATTGTGGGAAATAACACTTTTTTCCAACTGCCAAGCATGCAATATCTCCCTCTGTGCATAGATCTCTAAGTAACACACATTTCGTACAGATCACCTGCCAGAATTAAAGATGTTACTACCAGTGATAAATTTAAGAATGTAAATCAGGGAGAGGAAAGATTTTACAATGGGCAAACACTGATTAAAGAGGGTCTGAAGCGAGAATACATCTCGCTTCAGACCTCATAGTTAAACGGGGGTCCCTTCACCCCCAAATCCCCTCGGTGCAGCGGGGGAGCGCTTCCTGGTTGGGGCAGGGCTAACCGCCGCAGCCCTGCCCCACGCACATCTGTCAGCGTGTATCTCCGCCTCTCCCCCGCCCCTCTCAGTCTTCCTTCACTGAGAGGGGCGGGGGAGAGGCGGCGATGCGCCTCTGATAGACGTGACTGGAGGCAGGGCTGCAGCCGTTAGCCCTGCCTCCACGAACGACCAAGTCTGCGACCAAGCAAGATTTATTCTCGCTTCAGAGTCTCTTTAAATAATCTATAAATTAATACTGTAAAAAATAAGCAATTTTATTCATTATGTTCTTTTCAATTCCCTTATTTAAATTGAACTATTCGTTTGCTACAAGGCAAACCGGTGACAGTTTGTGTTGAACAAATATGGTTTCTGAGGTTCCGGGAACCTTACTGTAACTGTTGCTACATCCGGCACCTGGCGGATTTTCCGCACACTTATCAGCTGCTCTCTAGTCCCCGCCGAAATCCAGGTTACATAAATCTCATCCCGGCTTTAGAAATAAATGCAAATGATACACTGGTTGTGATCACCATACGTCAGGCTTAGCGCTTCTCATTACTGCCGTTGTTTGTGTATCTGTATTCCGAAACGTACAGCGGCGGAATGCAAGACTCCATCCTTGTTAATTAAATGTCCCATTATAATAGTCTATGCACTGCAAAGCACACACTGACGTAAGGCATCCTTTATCCCCCGTAACGAGATAGGATAAGCTTCACATCAGCGATTCCCTGCCAAGTGCACAATGTCTAACCCAAGGGATGAGAGGAACTTGCATCCCTTGATCTGAAAATGAGATTGCTTTTCAAACCTGTAGACCAAATCTTTGTTCATCTCGAAAAAAGAAAGGTCTGTGTATCTAACCCCCCCCCCCCTCCCCTAACTATATAATAATGATACTATTAAGAAATAAGACAGGAGAGGGTGCATCTTTCATGCAGTTTGAATCCCTAATCCCCATCTCATGCTGCAGGGGATTGCAGCGCATTGCATAGCGCTTCAAAATTATTTACTAACAAACAAATTAGTTCTGCTAAGCCAATAGAGGGGGGTTGGGGGGAAGCATGTGTTCCCGGGCGATAATGTATTTCAAGGCTGCTATGCCAGAAACAAAACAAATACTGTATATAAATACCATGTACGAGAAAGCCGGATGCTCTCGGAGTTAATCATTTCAAGGTAAACTATGCTCAGCGCCGTATGAGGCGTTTGGCTGAAGGTGAGTGTCGGGTTTATATTTATACTTGCCAAAGGGAAGGATGTGGCTAGATTCCCCCACTGCTGAAACTACTGCATCATAATTAGCATGGCCACTGGGCGGGCACCAGCTGCACTTCTGGTAATCACTTCCCACTTGGTCTATTATAGTGATTTGCAGATTGACTAATTGGACCTGCGAGAAGGCGAAACAGCAGAAGTAAAGAAGAAGCGCTCCCAGTGGCCATTCTGGATGCTGTGATTACAACAGCAGAAATCAGGGGTTTAACATTAACCCATTCCCCAGCCCCTCCACCAAAATTGTCACCCCCTACCCATGTGTGTAGCTTGATACACACCTTCTGCCAGCCTTCTCCCTCCCAGGCCCTGCTTGCCACCATGCAGAGTAAGCGCAGCAGAGTAGTGTAACCTTAACCTGCTCCAGCACTACGTCAGTTCTCGTCTCTTCCTAGCAGCTGCTCGCTCTATGATGCCACCCTCCAGATTCTGATCACGTGACTAGCAGCAGGAGCTGGAGGATGGCAGCCTAGAGTATGTGGCTGTTGGGAAGAAGAGGAAAACAGATGCAGTGTTGGAGCAGGTAAATGTTACTTTGCTCCACTGAACTTACTCTGGAAAAGAGGGAGGATGAGCTGACCCCCATAGCCCCTGGGCCAAAGGTCACATAGTCACAAGGGATATAGTTACACCATTAGTGGAGACTTGTTGTCGATCTCTCCTTCTGGAAGGAGAATGCTACTGGGCATAGGCTCTTTCATTGATAGTCAAGGTAGGTATTTGTAAAAACCTGAGGTTCCAGTATGTAGTTGGCCTTAAGAAAGCTACACATTTGTAAATTTTTGAGCTATTATTAAAACAATAAATTCATGTTGTAATGTTTTTACAGTCATTTTGAACTACGACCCAAGTCACTGCAGTACATCAAATATGACTGAAATGTAGCATCTTGCATAATTGAGCTTTCAGTTAATCAGATCTAATTAGTTTTCCAGTGATGCTGGCCACATCATAAGGTTTCCGGGAGATTTAATCTAAGTTATTGAATTGGCTACACATTGTTTATTTTATCTAAAAATTGCATGGGCACCTAAAGAGGGAAGTTTTTGTTGTTTGGTTAAAAAAGGCCTCCCTCCTTAAGGCTCTCCTTAAAGGACAACTGAAGTGAGGGGGGTATGGAGGCTGTCATATTTATTTTGTTTTATGTAATACCCATTGCCTGGCTGTCCTGCTGATCCTATGCCTCTAATACTTTTAGCCATAGACTCTGAACAAGCATGCAGCAGGTCAGGTCTGACAAGATAAGCTGCATGCATGCTTGTTAGTTATAGTGTGATTCAGACACTACTGCAGCCAAATAGATTAGCAGGACTGCCAGACAACTGGTATTGTTTAAAAGGAAATACATTTGGCAGCTCCCATATGTCTCTGAATTCAGGTGTCCTTTATTTTTCAGATTTGGCCCATATGTGACCATGTCTGTTCTCTGCAATGGTGCAGAGGCTAGAGAATACAGTGGGATGCAAACGTTTGGGCAACCTTGCTAATCGTCATGATTTTCCTGTATAAATCGTTGGTTGTAATAATTGTTTAAACAGAATTAGGCAGGTGCATAAATGTGGGCACTGTTGTCATGTTATTGATTCCAAAACCTTTAGAACTAATTATTGGAACTCAAATTGCCTTTTTAAGCTCAGTGACCCCTGACCTACATACAAAGGTGAATCCAATTATAAGAAAGAGTATTTAATGGGGTCAATTGTACGTTTCCGTCCTCTTTTAAGTCTTTCTGAAGAGTAGCAACACGGGGGTCTCAAAACAACTCTCAAATGACCTGAAGACAAAGATTGTTCACCATTATGGTTTAGGGGAGGATACAGAAAGCTGTCTTAGAGATTTCAGCTGTCTGTTTCCACAGTTAGGAACATACTGAGGAAATGGAAGACCACAGGCTAAGTTCAAGTTAAGGCTCGAAGTGGCAACCAAGAAAAATCTTGGATAAACAGAAGCGACAAATGGTTAGAACAGTCAGAGTCAACCCACAGACCAGCACCAAAGACCTAGAACATCATCTTGCTGCAGATGGAGTCACTGTGCATTGTTTAACCATTCGGTGCACTTTACCCAAGGAGATGCTGTATGCAAGAGTGATGCAAAGGAAGCCTTTTCTCCACCCACAGCACAAACAGAGACGCTTGAGGTAGCCAGCTTCATTTTGGAGTAAGGTGCTGTGGACTGATGAAACTAAAACTAAGTTATTTGGGCATAACAAGTGATGTTATGCATGGAAGAAACAACACAGCAATCCAAGAAAAACACCTGCTACCTACAGTAAAATATGGTGGTGGTTCCATTATGCTGTGGGGCTGTGTGGCCAGTGCATGGACTGGAAATCTTATCAAAGTTGAGGGACGCATGGATTCCACTCAGTACCAGCAGATTCTGGAGACCAATGTCCAGGAATCAGTGACACAGCTGAAGCTGCGCCAGAGCTGGATCTTTCAACAAGACAACGACCCTAAACCCTGCTCAAAATCCACTAAGGCATTCATGCAGAGAAACAAGTACAACGTTCTGTAATGGCCATCTCAGTCCCCAGACCTGAATATAATTGAAAATCTGTGGTGTGAGCTAAAGAGAGCTGTCCATGCTCAACGATTTATACAAGAAAATCATGACGGTTAACAAGGTTGCCAAAACTTTGGCATCCCACTGTATCACGAGGGGAGGGCCTAAACTCCAGTAGTTCAGACATGCAGGTTTTAATGGGAAATCACTACTTCTCCTTTCCTATAATGGTCTGCTTGACAAGGAGAGCAGACAAGACAACAAGGGCAGCTTTAACCACAGCCATTATGCTGCAAAAACAGGGATGTAACTAGAGGGGAGCAGCACCTGTGATCTGTGGGGACCCCAAATACAGTACTAGCCCACCCTTCCTCTGAGACATTCAGATCAGGTGTTTTTGTGCCTACACTTGTTAGGAGTGTGAACATCATGATGGCCACACTTGTGAGATAGGCCCCAAGGATGTGAAAAGCACCCAGGGTAGGCAAGGGAAAGGGTGTGAGCATTTGGGGGGGCCCAATCAAGTTTCGGTTGGGGTCCCATGAATTGTAGTTATGCCACTGTGCAAAAATGTTGACTATTGCAATAAACCATAAAGTTGTCTGAATGGAGGACAGTCGTACGAGAATGGCTGCACTGCGCAGGACAGCTAGTGCCGGCGCAGTAGCACAGCCACTGCTTGGGCTCATTGGAAAAAAATCAAGCCAATTTGGCTCCGTGTGCAGGCGTGAACTGTCTGCACCTGCACAGTGCTAGAGAGCTCTGTCGACAAGCCCTTGTCGATGGGCTTTTAGGAATCATCACTGTAGTGGCAAGGAGGAGGAAGATGGAGAAAGCCTCTAGATTGCAGAGAGGCTTCCCTCTACCTAGGTATGTACCCATTTCCAATTTTCAATACAGGTTTCCTTTAACTCTTTAAGTGAACCTCACCTTTCTCCAAACAACAAAATCTTTGTCAAACAGTCTCCATATATTTCAATCGGCTAAAGCATGCATTACATGGACAAGTGGATCTGAAGTCTTGCACAGGATACAAGGAAAAAACACAGAAATGCACCCTGTGTGTTTTTTGAGGGAAGACCCTAATTCCCGCTCATCTGTAAGTAATCACAAGTGTAATTTGAGCTCTCAGCTGTGTCCGCACAAAGATTCGGCATTCTTGACAGGCACAGCTAATATGTAAATACAGGATGTTGACCTTTTCTCTGCTTCCACAAAACCAGGAAGTAGACACACTGCAGTTTTATTGCAGGTGTTCTCTAAGCTGAAACAAAGAAATATTTTTCTGTGACCTATTAGTAGCATCAATAGGGTTATCACTGCCTTTGACCTCAGTCGGCAGAACTCATTAGGCGGTAAATTCTTGGAATGCTTTGATCTCACTCTCTGCTAAGCAGAAAATATTAAAACCGAAAGCAGAAGTCCTCTATTAAAGAGAATCTGTATTGTTAAAATCGCACAAAAGTAAACATACCAGTGCGTTAGGGGACATCTCCTATTACCCTCTGTCACAATTTCGCCGCTCCTCGCCGCATTAAAAGTGGTTAAAAACAGTTTTAAAAAGTTTGTTTATAAACAAACAAAATGGCCACCAAAACAAGAAGTAGGTTGATGTACAGTATGTCCACACATAGAAAATACATTCATACACAAGCAGGCTGTATACAGCCTTCCTTTTGAATCTCAAGAGATCATTTGTGTGTTTCTTTCCCTCTGCAGCTATCATCCACTGAAGTGTCAGGCTGTTTCTTCCTGCAGAGTGCAGACAGCTCTGCCTGTATGTAATTCCTCAGTATGTGAAAGCCCAGCCAGCTCATATGAGGATTTATCCAGCTTGTAAAAGATAAGAGAGAAGCTGTCCTAATCTAAATAATACACAGGCAGTGTGCATAGAGGGGCCTGGAAGGGGGAGTTCATAGCAGAACCACAACACTGAAGAACTTGGCAGCCTTCCAGACACAGGCTGACAAGTCTGACAAGAGAGAGATAAGTTGATTTATTACAGAGATGGTGATAGTAGAACGTGCTGCAGTAAGCCAGAACACAATAGAATAGCTTTTGGAACTTGTAAGATGATAAAAAACAGGATGCAATTTTTGTTACGGAGTCTCTTTAAAGCAAACTTGAAGTGAAAATAAACTTGTGAGTTAATGAATTGTATATGTAGCAGAGCTAAGAAATACATCATTAGTAGCAAAGAAAAGTGTTATACTGTTTTCCAGTACAGGAAGAAAAAACAAAACTTCAGTTATCTATGCAAAAGAGGTTCTCTGAGCTAATTGACCCATTGGATGGAATACAGTCCTCTTTTCTGAAACACTTAAACAGCCAAGAAACAACGAGAGGCAGCTCGAGATAAGGTTTTACTGCAGGAAAGTCTAAAGGGTCATTACTTCTGCTTTTGCTTTATAGCTTAACCCCTTCCCGACCGCCGAATGCCGATAGGCGTTGGGAAGGTGGCAGCCCCAGGACCGCCGGAAGGGCTTCAAGAGTGGTGGGCGGGGATTGCGCACACCGATGCTTTTAGATGGCAAAACTTTATGCCATCTATTTACATTGTACAGGGCTGCGATGTACTGCAGCGTTGTACTGGGGACAAGATAATGCCTATGAGAGGCGATCGGCCTGAATGGCTGGAGGGGGGAGGGAGGGAGGGGAGGTGAATAAAATAAATAGCAATTTTTAAAACATTTTTTTATAAAAAAAAAAACCCAACAAATAAATGTATTTTAAAAAACAAAGCACTGCAGCAAGCAATCAGAGACCACCAACAGAAAGCTCTGTTGATGGGCAGAAAAAGGAGGGGGGGGGGAATTCATTTGTGTGTTAATTTGCATGGCTCTGCAGCGAGGGGGGTGTAAGCCTACGGTCCTCAAGTGGTTAGAAGACAGAGGGCCATATGCAATTTCTTTTTTCTACTGAGGTTTCACCTAGGTAATATTTTCACAACTTGTCAAAAAATGCCCTTTAAGCCACCAGCAAGCAACAAAACACAAAATAAATTTGATAGCACCTCTTCTTCACCAACTTTTGGGTATTTTTTCTATTGTAAAATGCTGAAAGTTAGTTTAACCTTTTCGGGACCACCGGCATTAGATTCTACGCCGCACTTGTGGCTGTTCTAGCCTGATGCGGCGTAGGATCTACGCCGGCCCGCAGTTTCCGCTCCCGACGCGATCGTGCGCACCCGGAGGGGGAGATTAAGCTGTCATATGACAGCCGACATCTCCCCCGAGTGATCAGCAGCCATCGCGTATGGCTGCTGATCACGTGATCACTACGATCGCCGTCGGATCGTAGTGATCCCTTTGACAGCTGCGGCGGCAGGGGGGAAAAGAAGAGGATCCACTCACCTCCCTGCCGTTCCAGCGACGATCGGCACCCCCCTCCGCTCTGGCCGGCATCTCCGCTCCATCTGACGTCAGCGTCGGGTCCCGGCTTGATGACGTCATCAAGCCGCGACCCGGAACTGAACTTCAGACAGAACGGAGATGCCGGCCGGAGAAGAGGGTCCCGTGCGGCTCATCGCTGGAGCCTGGAAGGTAAGTGAAGGCTGCTGGCAGAAGGGGGGGCCCAGGCCACCATGGGGGGAAACAAAAGCAGCCAGCCACACACGGGATCCGGCCGCCTGACCCCCCCAAACGCGCGCACCCCCTTCCCGCGCAAAATGCCTGGTCCTTAAAGGGGGGGTAGGTGGCCGGTCCCGAAAAGGTTAAAGAGATGAAAGTTATCTCCTAGGAAAAAAATATATAGGCCAGGGTGTGGTTTTAAAACTGCATGATGCAATGTTATATAAAAAAAAAAGCTTTATAACTAAAAATAAAAATGTGAGACTTCTTTCTTTGCTACTAATGTTCTATTAATTATCCATGCTATACATACAATTCATTATATCATAAGTTGTTTTTTTTTTTTGCTTCAAGTTTGCTTTAATATTATGACAGTTAACGGATTGTAAAAAATATGAAAAAACAAACATTGTTTGTGCTAGACATAACAAATAAATGAGAACAAATGAAACACTGTAGAGGACATACAGTCAGGATACAGAAAAATCTCCCGCTAATTGTAAACAGCCTCTCAAAACAACAGGGTAACGATGTCACAGAGGTATCAATGGAAACACAGGAGCCTTGAGCACAATTTATGCATTACATATCAGATTTCAAGCACTGCTGAATAAAACGATCGGACTCAAATCTCTCACCATGACCTTCCAATTACAGTCCTGCTCTCCGTTATATTGTGACAAATCTACCAATTTAGTGTTTTAGACAATGTGTAGATACCACACAATTCATCACTTTCACACCCGTAAGAAAAACATGCCCTTTATTCTACTGTAAATAATGAAAGGCACAAACTTTAAAGCGGGAAGCTCTACTGTATTCTCTGTAATTAGATTTCTTTTCAGAGAGATTTGTGATTATGAATACACACTTCTGATTTGGAATAAAATTCAAGGTTCAAGGACTGGGGTCATGGGATTAATTGCAATGTGTTTGTGTTGAATATGGAAGCAGAGTGGCTATTTTGTTATTCTGTAGTGATACAGGGAATGAGAGGAGCCCAAAATGACCTTGATTCTTAAAGAGACTCTGTAACAAAAAAAAGTTCCCCCTGGGGGGTACTCACCTCGGTAGGGGGAAGCCTCCGGATCCTAATGAGGCTTCCCCCTCCGCTGTAGCTGCAGGCAATCCAGCGTTGGCTCCCCGGAAGTGACCCGTAATTCTGGCTCGACAAGCCTGACAAGGCTTGATATATTTACCTTCCCTGGCTCCAGCGGGTGGCGCTGTTGTGGCTCTCAGCACAGAGATAGGCGGAAATAGCAGATCTCTGTTGGGTCTGTCTGTCTCTCAGGAGACTTGCACCTGCGCAGTAGAGCGGACCGACAGCGATCGGCTATTTCCGCCCATTTCCAAGTGGAGAGCCGATACTGCTCCTGCGCTGGAGCCGGGAAGGTAAATATTTACATCCCCGCTGTTAGGAGGGGCACAGCGAGACCACTGTGGGACACAGGAGGACGGGGAAGCCTCAATAGGATCCGAAGGCTTCCCCCACCCGAGGTGTGTAACCCCCAGGGGAACTTTTTTTAGTTACAGGTTTTCTTTAACCTCCTGGGCGTTACGCATGCCGGAGGGTTTGCAGACGACAGTCCCCCATTAGAATTTTATGTGATCGTGTAGTTGTAATATGTTCAGCTAGCACTAGGCTAGCTAGCAGTGGTGGCCGGCATCCCCCTGATTACTTTTGATCCCCCCGATCGCTGCTACATTACCCCCTCTGGATCCAGCGAACGGCGCAGCCTCCCCAGACAGCTCCGCTCTTCTCTATGGGGAGGATCGAACATGACGTCATGCGCAGACCCGATCCTCCCCATATAGAGGACCGGAGATGTGCAGGGAGGCTGCATGATCGCTGGATCCAGGGGGGTAATGTAGCGGTGATCGGGGGGATCAGAAGTAATCAGGGGGATGCCGGCCACCATTGCTAGCTAGCCTAGTGCTAGCTGAACATATTACAACTATACGATCACTTAAAATTCTAATGGGGGACTCCTGGGGACAGCCGGCGGTATGCCCGACACAGTGTCAGGCATACCGCTAAGGAGGTTAAATGGCTGTGCAAAAAAGGTTAATAAAATACCGCATTCAGTATTTAAGACTTTTGTTTGCTAATTCATAAAGATTTTCACGGGTGCGGTAGAAGTTCAGTAAGTTACTGAAACCCATGGCTTCAATTCACAAAAAAATGGTTTGGTCACCGCAGAAGAGTATGGAGTTGTCTATGTTTTATTACATGCTGTTTCCTGCAGTAAAATAGTAAGAGGCATCCCTGACATCCCTTTAGAAAAAAACGTTTGTTATACTCCCTCTGTATCTGTCCATTAGTCTTTCTTAACATTTTATTTTATTGCCACAGTTTAGATGAACGTCCAAGAAACATTAAACATGCCGTTAGGTGACTTCCCCACTTGCTCCTCTGCATCTTCAAACAGGAACCTACAGGGTTAAAAGCAGGGCCGGCCCGCCCATGAGGCGGGGTGAGGCGGGTTCCTCAGGCGGCAGGAAGTGGAGGGGCGGCACCAGGCATAAAGAGGAAGTGACTGCGCCTGGTTCTTGCCGCCTTCCAGTCGGACTGGAGAGGAGAGCGATTGCTCGTTTAACGCTGCCTGGCCCGCCTGATTGGCTACTTCCTCATTTTGCCTGCAGTGAAGTCCTGCTCCAGTGACGCCTCCGTGCCTGCACACACCGTGAGTGACCTGGCCGCCCAGACTGTGTTCTGGCTGGGACCCGCCCCCTGCCTGCCCCCAACTAGGCTGTGCACCGCACGCCAGTTCTGCTGCCACGTATCACCCACCATGATGCCGCCGGCCTCCGAGTCCGAGCTCTGCGGCCTCTCCAAAAGCGGCCTGCTAGATGATGATGATAATGGCGGCGGCTGCCGCCCGCCCTGTTGTCCCTGATTGCGTCACTGAACGCCTCTGTGACCGTGACGACGATGATGACAAGCCTGCCGCCGCTGTTCACCGGCCTTGCCCGCCAGCGCGAGATGGAGCATGCCCGCCGCCGCAGCCGTCTGTCCCCTGCCTGCCAGTGCAGGATGGATCATGCTGGATGCCCGACGCCTGCTTTCCGCCATCGCCGCCAGACCCCATCCCCGGTGAGTCACTTTGCTGCCTGCCTCAGTCCTCTCAGGCTTTCTTTCACGGTTGGTCGGCCGTGGATTCCCCTTTTTTTTTTTCTTTTTTTTACTGCTATGTGATGATGATGATGTGTCTCTGTCTGTACTGGCTGCCTGCTATAATAAAAGAGGTCGGGTCGGGGACATACAGGAGGGTGGCAGCAGCAGCAGGCTTCACCAACTGCACGGTCTGCTACTGCACCATACTTACAACCTGGGCTGGCTAGGCTAGCTATATTGCCAGTGGGACTGACTGAAGGCACCTTTCATGAAAGCATGGTCTGTCTGCGCTCCAACTATTTACGTCTGTAACGTCTCTGAGATGATCTCTGACAGCAGGGTGGTGAATTACAGTGGCATAGACTCTTAACGACTGAATCATAATTGAACGTGTGTACCAGGCTTTAGCCTTCATCTTAAAAGTGGATGTGTTAGAGAATTTAAATGAATCATCATGTATAATCCAGGGAGTGGGACTGAGTTGGTTTGCTGAGACAGTGTGTTGGTTGGGTCAGGTGCACCGTGTGGCAAGGAATCGTCACGGATCCTCTCCACACCCAACCAACACACTGTCTCAGCAAACCAACTCGGTTCCACTCCCTGGATTGTACATGATTCATTTAAATCCTCTAACACATCCACTTTTAAGATGAGGGCTAAAGCCTGGTACACACGTTCAATTATGATTGGCTAGTCACTGACCAATTTTACCACCTGCGCCATGTAGTATGAGGCTGGGCAGCAGATTATGAGCAGATTATGTAGGTATCCCTTATACTACATGAAGGCAGGTGGTAAAATTGGTCAATGATTGGCCAATCGTAATTGAAAGTGTGTATCAAGCTTAATTCCGCTAAGAAAGACAGGAGGGAGAACAAGCAGATGAAGACAGACAGGGATACACACCAGCAGATCCATGGTGAAGGTAACCGCAGGATGGTACATCCACATTGAACCCCAACCAGAGTAGGGCCTACACTATCTGCAGCATAGGCCTTTGCCACTGTGCAGGGAGTAGAAACTGAAGCTGACTTCTTTAATTTTGTTTTAAGGAAAGGTGTGTGTGTGTGGGTGGGGGGGGGGTGGGGAGGGAGGGTATCGGCCGAGGGGGGTATCGGCCGGGGGGGCGCCTTCACGATCTTTGCCTCAGGCAGCAGAAAGTCCAGGACCGGCCCTGGTTAAAAGTCTGAAGGGTCGCAGGGGAAACCTCTTTTGTTCTAGCTCTCTCTCCTCTGCTGTCCAGAAGGAGGGGGGGAGGGGGAGAAAAGCTTGTTCCTCCAACAAATGTGTCACATCCAATCAGTGGGACTTGCAGGAGACAGGGGCTGTTTCTATTGGCTCTCTGCTCCTGTCAGCCATAGATTATCCCACTCTGCTTCTGTGAATCATGGGCTCCTGCACAGTTTTCGTCACATCAGAGCTGCCGATAATCTACTTCCTACATTTGGAATCGGATTTTCCATGACAAAATCATTTGCACCAGCTCATGCTGCAAGGATTACCTTTGCGTCACTGGCTGCTATCAGCATAAAAAAGAGAGAAACTCATGGTGTGGCCCCCATCCTCCCCTGACCTCAATCCTATTGAGAACCTTTGGAGCATCCTGAAGCAAAAGATATATGAAGGTGAGAGACAGTTTACATCCAAACAGCAGCTAGGAGAGGCTATTCTGACATCCCGCAAAGAAATTCAAGCAGAAACTCTCAAAACAACTCACATGCTCAATGGATGCAAGAATTCTGTAGCTGCTCTCAACTAAGGGGTTCTACATATGGTAATGCATATTTTGACCTGTTAAGATGTTTTAGATTGAAATAGCTTTTGATTATAGTAAATATGACCTAACGCTGCAAATTCAAGAAATTACCATTTTCAGATCTTTACTGCCTATCAAATGTGTTAAAACTCTGTTGTGCGTAATAATTTGGAACACCGCATTTTCAGTTTTCAGAAGAAATCTGACTTGCTGAGTGAAATAGGTACAGAAGAACCCTACACTGGAAAAGTGGTCTTTACAAAGATATCTCACAAAAGGGACAAGACTAAAAATATGACACTTTGATACAATTTACAGTAGTCAGAGTAAAGCTTGTATAACAGTGTAAATATACTGCCCAATCAAAATAACTCAACACGCAGCCATTAACGTCTAATACAGCTGGCAACAAAAGTGAGTACAACCCTAAATGAAGTATGTCAACATTCTGCCCCATTAGACATTTTCCCTGACTGGGGTCACGTTACTTGTTAGGTCTCAGGTGTGAATGGGGAACAGGCGTGTTAAATTTGGTGTTATCGCTCTCACACTCTCATACTGGAAGTTCAACATGGCACCTCATGACAGAGAATTCTCTGAGGATCTTAACCACTTATTGTTTTTTTTTACAGTGTATCTTCCCCCCTTGAGCCTTCATCTTAGCCTCAGGGGCATATATATACATATCTTGCCGTAATTGCTGCTGTGCATGCTCCTGTGCCCATTCTCATCACCGCCCATTAGTCCACAGATCAGTGAATGGGAACACGGTTTGCATTCACTGATCTAAGTGGCTGTCATCAATGATAACTGGCATCAATGAGATGCCAGCGGTCATTGGTAAAGCACATACACGCACACACACACAATACTATCTCTGTGTACTGTTCACAAAACACAGGAGGAATAAAGTGCATAAAGTGTGTGTGTGTAAGTGCGTGTGTGTGGGCATCTAGTGGCCAAAAAGTAAAATTACACCTTCACGCATTACATTAAATAAAAATACAGAAAATACCCCTTTAACTTCTTACCTCCCCTCCCATAGTTACCAGAATAACTTGTATAAAATAAAAAAAAATGATATTTTTTAAAACAAATACATAAATAGTTTCCATAGGGACTCAACGTTTTTAAAATGTATGTCATGAGGGTATATTACTGGTATTTTTGCGAATAAGGGCTTGTAATTAGTGACAGATGCAAAACTGAAAAATACACCATTATTTCCAAATAAAATATTGTCGCCATACATTGTACTATGGACATATTTTAGACGTTGTAATAACCGAGGCAAATAAAATGTGTGGGTTTTATCCATAGTAACATGTTTTATTTTAAAACTATAATGACCGAGACTGAGGAATAATATTTTTTTCCCATTTTTCTCTTATTATTCCCGATATAATGCATCTAGGTTGGGCAGCATGGTGGCATAGTGGTTAGCGCTCTCGCCTTGCAGCGCTGTGTCCCTGGTTCATATCCCAGCCAGGTCAACATCTGCAGGGAGTTTGTATGTTCTCCTCGTGTCTGTGTGGGTTATCTCCGGGCACTCTGGTTTGCTCCCACATCCCAAAAACATACAGATAAGTTAATTTGCTTCCCCTAAATTGGCCCTAGACTACAATACACCCTACACAATATAGACATATGACTATGGTAGGGACTAGATTGTGAGCTCCTCCGAGGGACAGTTAGTGACAAGACTATATATACTCTGTACAGCACTGCACTGTATAAATACTAAATAATAATAATAATCTAGGTTAAAATAATTCATAGCAATATGTACCACCTGAAGAAAGCCTAATTGGTGGCAAAGAAAAACAAGATCTAGATTGTTTTGTTGTGATACGTAGTGATAAAGTTATTGGCGAATGAAAGGGAGGAGCGCTGAAATGTGAAAAATTGCTCCGGTCCATAAGGGGAAAAAACCCTCAGTGGTTAAGTCGTTAAATAAGAATAGTTGTCTTGAAACTGAGCTGCAGCACCGTGGCCAAGACCATACAGAGGTTTAACAGGACAGGTCCCACTCAAAGTAGGCCATGCCATGGTCTTCCTGTACAGTTAGCAAGCACCTATTCAGTGAGGAGACCTTGGGCAAAACTCCCTAACATGGGACCGCCTATAGAGCGTGCCCTAGTGGCTGCAGCACTGACGCTTTGCATCCGCCAGGAGAAAAGTATGATATAAATGTTCTGTGTCTTGTCTATTGCATGAGCCCCTCTATGAAACTCCATATTTTAAAATCACCCCTGCTGTGGGTTACATCATCTCAAGTACTCCCATCTTGACACCATCTAGACCAAATACGTTTGTTTTGGTCTCATCAGTTCACAGGGCCTGACTCCAGTAATCCATGTCTTCAGTAAATAGCTTGCCGACTTTCTTGTGCATCATTCTTAGAAGAGCCTTCCTTCTGGGACGATAGCCATGCAGACCAATTTGATGCAATGTGTAGTGTATGGTCTGAGCACTGACAGGCTGACCCACCACCCCACCCCTTCTTATAATAAAATCTGATGGTGGAAAATGGCCAAGTGCCTTTCTAGCAATTCAGAGGATGACTAATTTGAGAAAACCGGCCATCCATTTCTGATGCTTTTATAGAAGCAACAGCTAAAAAGACAATAGCTGCCTTATGTGTCACCCAATTTATAAAATCTATTTATAGCTCACGTTGGTGTGTTTCACATGACTAACGATGACACCAGGCAATTGGGTTAGAAAGAAAATTAATTGTAAGAGACTCTGATCAATAACAGGCGGGTATGTCGGAGGACTAGTTATCCGTTAACTAGCAGTCCATTTACAACCCTGTCTGCCTAACTCATCACTTTCTGCTTAAGATGGACATACTGATACCTTTTCATTTATTTATCATGTTCAGAACAAAGCAAAAATGTGTTCATTGTATTTTTAATGAGCTAAATATGAAATATAACATACATATATTATATATTTATCATTTCTAGCCAACAAATGGAGCTAGGAAATCTTAAAGGTTTGCAAAAAGCCTGGCTTAAAGAGGAACTCCAGCCTAAACAAACATACTGTCATTAAGTTACATTAGTTATGTTAACTAAAATAGATAGGAAATATAATCTCTTACCCACCCTGTTTTAAAAGAACAGGCAAATGTTTGATTTCATGAGGGCAAACATCTTTTTGGTTGAAAGGAGGTGACAGGGAGCATGAGACACAGTTCCAACTGTCCTGTGGGCTGATCACCCCTCCCAGTTGCTAGGCAACGTGAATAACAACATAGGAAATCCCATCATCCTTTGCACAGCATCAGGGGAAAAATGCCCGGGCAGTTTTCTTTGATGGGGTGGAGCTTAGCTTTTGTGCAGCTAAAAATAAGGCTTAGCTAAGAAAAACAAATTTCTGATGCCGTGAAACCGTTAAAGAAACACCAAACCTTTTCAGTGCTGCTGAGTAGATTTTAAGTCTAGGTTCACTTTAAAGATCGAAGAAATGTTAAGAAAATTTAGACGAGACATTTGTTCTGCGAGGTCTCGGCTAAGAGCATGTGTACGTGTCACTCAATGTTGTTTAAAAAGAACCTGAGATGAAGGAAGAATTGATACTTACCTGGGGCTTCCTCCAGCCCCATGACCACCACTGCCTCCTGTCCTCTCGGGTGGTCCCATTCGCCCGCTATCAGCCCCGGTAATCCTCTTTCAGTCACACCAATCTGACTCACTTGCGCATGAGTCTGATGCAGAATAACCCCACTGACGCGACTGAAAATGGATTACTTGGGCCGATAGTGGGCGAATGGAGACACCAGAGAGGATAGCGAGAGAGGCAGCGGTGGTCATGGGGCTGGAGGAAGGCCAAGGTAAGTATCAATTCTTTTAAATCCTTTGTCTCAGGTTACCATTAACAACACTGAACAAGTCCCTTATGTTTGCAGTAACCCTGCTCACAGGAAGATGATCACTTGTGCGCTGCCCTGTTGTCTGTCCTAATCTCTTCATTGAACAGGCTGCAGCTGAGAAGTGTGTCTACACTGTGCTTATGGGCCAACCGAAGCACGTATGCCTGTTCACCTCCTATGCCTGTTCACCTCAGCCACTTAGCACATTGTTCTTTGACAATGACTAGAAGAAGCACGTAAAACACATTGTCCTATCTTTTGTTGTGTGCAATAAACTTATCAGTGGGCTGGATGGTGTAATGGTTTAGGGCACTGCCCTGGGTTCAAATCCCAGCTTTCCTATTCATTAAAGGAAACCTAAACGGAGAAGGATATGGATTTTTCCTTTTAAAATAATACCAGTTGCCTGACTCTCCTACTGATCCTGTGTCTCTAATACTTTTAGCCACAGCCCCTCTACCAGCATGCAGATCAGGTGCTCTGACTGAAGTCAGGCTGGATTTGCTGCATGCTTGTTTCTGCTGCTCTCCCCGCCTCCTGCAGAACTCCAGTCCCCGCCTGCATCCCTTCCCTCCCTGCTGATTGGAGGGAAGGGACGGGGGCAGGGACCGGAGCTATGCAGGAGGCGGGGGAGCAGCTGAGACTGACACTACAGATGTAAACACAGCCTCACAGCACGGCTGTGATTTATGTGGGATTGCAGAGTGCAGGGGGACCTTAGTGGGGTTTGGGATAGCAACAGAGGCTGGACTGTATAGGCAGATCCAGCCTCTGTATGCAGATAACATTCTTCAAACACACCTCGGGTTCTCTTTAACAGTGTAGTTATACGAGTACAACAGTTCTATGTGAGTCACTAAGCAAATTGTAAACTCTGACTACAGGTTTATCCCTTTCTGTGCTTCTAGTGAAGTGAATCCAAGTAAAATTTCAGTTTGTTTTAGTATTTCCATAAACTGCAAAGAATGGTTTCCCACAAAAGTTTGTAATGCTGTGATTAATCTTTTTTTAGAGCAGAGTGGAAATTCTGAGTTTAGTTCTACTTTAAGGTTTGCACTGGGGGCGTGGCCAAGATGGCGTTCTGCGAGGACGTGTGTGCTCAGAGCTCCGCTACCCAACACCTACTATCTGCTGCCATCAGCTCTAACTATTCCTCAAAATAGTCTTTTTCGTCCAGCACGAGTTACCTACACCACCCTGGATTCTTGGGACGCCGAGAGACCAGATGCCGTAGGCCCTTCTCGCCCGCAGAGATCTCCACGCCGCTTTTCTCCGTACGACAGTATGGGCAATTAAAAAAAAAAAATGGTTTGCACTGGTGCTCAATTACTCTAGTCAGTTACTGTATATGACAATTTTGTCTCCCCCATCCCATGGCAATGACAATTAAGAAGCCTCCAACTCCTCTTCAAAGATGTCTAACTTTACCCTCTTCTTTTTAAAAGGAACTATTGGTAGGCAATAAAGTGTCTTTGCTTGGCAGGCCTGCTAAAACCTTACCTTACCCATAGTTGGGTGGAGATAATGTAAGAGGCTTCAAGACTGCAGGGACACCTGTATAGCTTCCATTGTTGAATTATCAGAGAACAGATCTGAGGATTACTGAGGAGGAACATCGGGGGCTGGTGGGAATCTTAAGGGAGCAATGACTATATAGTTTCTTCCTACAGCCCCTGATGGGGTTTCCCTGAGTTTTTCTTCTATGTGCACTAGTATTACCCCAAAATGTCTTCCCCTGCTGTCACCCTCAGCTCTGGTTCTGCGCATACTCAGAAATTTTCTGTCTGCACATTCACAGTGCAGGAACCATTTGTTACTTTGTATACACTCCCCCTAAGTATAGCCAAACTGTTGGAATTGGTGGGATGGACTTAATAATTATTTTACATGTGAGTTGGATTAGCTTATTGTTTTTGCCAGTTAACTAACTCATGATACTGCCTTGAGAAAGTGAGGGTGAACCTTTGGAGGACACATTGGCTGGATCATAAAATAAACTCCTTTCTTTCTACCTATCTGGGTCCAAATGGTTCTTCCTACAGCTGCAAAGTCTTCAGACCATCAATTCAAACATTACAAGTCGCTCTTACATAGCCAGAGGTTGATCAGCAGTGCCCTCACACGTACTGACACAGACAACCAGTCCCAGTTGCTAAACTAAAATGTATCCATGGTGGGGCGGGAGGTCTGCACATGTGCAGAAGACTCAGACTGGACCCAACTGAGCGCGGCTGAACAGCAGACAGAGGGAGGACGGCAAGGGACTCACACGTGTTTATGGGGCTAGAGGAAGCCCCGGGTAAGTATTAATTCTTTGTATTTTCTGACCTCTGGTACACTTTAAGTGTCCCTCAGAGGGGCTCACAATCGAATCCCTACCACAGTCATATGCCTATGTAGGTATCATGTAGTGTATGTATCGTAGTTTTGGGGCAATTTTATGGGAAGCAAATTAACTTATCTGTATGTTTTTGCGATGTGGGGAGAAAACCAGAGTACCCGTAGGAAACCCACAGACACGGGAAGAAAATACAAATTCCTTGCAGATGTTGACCTGGCTGGGGTTCAAACCAGGGACCCAGCGCTGCAAGTAGGGATGCTCATTCGGATTCCGCGGAAATGCAATTTCCGAAATTCCGAAATTGCATTTCCGCATCGGAATGCGGAAATCGGTAATGCAAGCGCCGTAGGCGGATTTCCGCCGGAAATCGCGGAAATTCCACCCGACTTTAACATCGATTTTCTCAAAAACTATAAGTTCTTTTTGAAAACATTTTTTTGCATCTTGTTCACAAGATTCGGTTTAATAAACCCTGAAAATTTGGTGTTTCTAGGACTTAAGGGGGCTTTGCTATTAACTGCTAAAGTCAGCGGATTTTTACTGTAATGTAAAATGCAGAAAATCTGCATCTGCCTATTTCCTGCATTTTACATTACAGTAAAAATCATCCGCCGACTTTAGCGGTTAATAGCAAAGCCCCCTTAAGTCCTAGAAACACCAAATTTTCAGGGTTTATTAAACCGAATCTTCTGAACAAGATGCAAAAAAGGTTTTCAAAAAGACCTTATCGTTTTTGAGAAAATCGATGTTAAAGTCGGGCGGAATTTCTGCGAATTCCGGCGGAAATTCTGCATTGGAATGCGGAAATTGGTAGCGGAAAGCGGAATCGGTAATCGGTATATGACGGAATGCGGATTTACCGCAGAATCGGAAATTGGCATTCCGACCATCCCTAGCTGCAAGACAAGAGCACTAACCACTATGCCACCGTGCTGCCTCTCTTCAGTTGGGTCAGATGCATACTTACATGGTGAACTCCTAGAAAAATGGGGAAGTGTTTGGGCAAAAAAGTTGAAGAGCTTTACATAAGTTCTCCTGGGCGTATTTCATTTATGTATTTCAATTTTACTTCATGTACGCTATAAACTAACTCTCAAATGTGTGTTTGGTGATTGGATAGCTCCCGGTGCACTCACCACAATCTAAAGTCTAATTGTCTCTAAACAGTATCGGGAAGTGGACTCAAAACAAATATATGACATTGCTGGGTGTGAATGTCTGAGCTTTTGCATGTTTTATTATACCGTCTGTATTGCAAGTAGTAAAAGGAGACATAAACTAGCCTTGATGCTGACCACAAATGGCCTTGAACGTAATTGGTTTCTATCTATTTTAAAATTACTCAACAGATAGAAAGCTATAAATATGGCCGGTAAAACATCACAAGCAACGTACTGTTTATGTATCACATATAAATGTAATTTACTGGGAAGGAAATATTTTCTTGTTTCGCTCATAAGACCGGGCTGTGTTTATGTTTTCTGGCTTCTGATGTAAAATATCCATCATGATACAGATGACAGAACATAACTGGAAGACGAAAGATAAATTCATGCAGGGGACACGACCTACCTGCTGAGTGACTGTAATTGCCATGCTGCTGATCATTGTGCAGCTAGCAGGCCCACTGCAAGTGGTACCTGTAGACAAGATACTTTTGTAGGCTGAAAAGGCTGAATTACAGCAGGTCCAGCCAATCATTTTCTGAATGGAAGAGCTTTTTTGGTCTTTGTTGGCTAAAAACCTGATTTCCTGGGATGATTTCATTTTGGTCACAAGGGTGCTGCTAAAGTTTCTGTCGCCCCCAAGCAGCACATCATTTGTGCCCCCCCCCCCCCTAGATGCCCTTGTTTTATTAAAATAGGAATACAAAGGTTCCCCCACAATAGGTAGTCCTCCAGTATAGCTAGGTAGCCAAATGCGCACCTCCCCCGATATAGCTAGGTAGCCAAATGTGCATCTCGCCCCAGTATAGGTAGTCACACCCTCATACAGGTAGCCATGGTGTCCCCATAGTATAGCTAGCCACCCCGGTATAGGTAGCCAAAGGAACCTCCGCCCCCCGTATAGGCTTTGGTGTCAGTGGGGGTTTGTAGCATCATTCTGACTCCCTATCTCCAACACAAACACCTGCTGATCGGCAATGACCCCCCAAAAAAGGAGAGCAGGGCATAGTAACAGCGCAGCACACTTCAAATGTAGGAAATGAATAATGACCTCACTTCTGTATCAGAAGTGTACTCCATGGTCACTCCACCGCTCTACCCTCTGTTTACATTGTTGCTGACCTGAGGTCTGTGTGTGAGTGACGAGGAGGCAGGGACACCTGTACAAGTCCCAGACAGGGCAGCTT
This sequence comes from Hyperolius riggenbachi, assembly GCF_040937935.1. Lineage (NCBI taxonomy): Eukaryota > Metazoa > Chordata > Amphibia > Anura > Hyperoliidae > Hyperolius > Hyperolius riggenbachi. The sequence continues at coordinate 259,123,585 of NC_090652.1, read as the reverse complement.
GACAGGCCCCGGTGAGGGTGGTACCCCTCCGCGATCCCGCGAAAGCCGCAGCTTCCGATTGAGCTTCACTCGTCGCTATGACGATGATCGGAGATGATGTCATGATGTCATCTGCAGTCCCGATCGCCGCCATAGCGAGGCCTGGAGCTGATTGGGAGGCAGCGCCATTGCGGGATCCCTGGGGGGTACGTATTACGGTGGCGATCGCAGGGGATCAGGGGGGAGCGGAGGCACTTGGGGAACATAGTTAGCTAGCTAAGTGCTAGCTAATAGATATAAAACACATTTTGTACATAAAATCCTCCCGGGCCATGTAATCCCCTGTGGCGGCTAGCGTACCGCCAGCGAGGTTAAGGCGATTGCCAGCGATCAGCAAAGTGCTGTGACACATGTTATCCTGAGGATTGCTCTCCCTGCAGTGCTTGAGCAGCGCTTGCGATTTGCAAAAATCTAAAACGCACTGCATGCAGCATTTTCTTAGCGATTGTGATTTTCATTCACTGAAATGAGAATGGCAAAGCACATGCATGGCAAAATCACAAAAAAAGTACAATGCAAAATCAGCTGCCCTGCGCGAGCACAGCCTCATTCACTGACGGTCTGTACATTCTGTGACAAACTTGCAGCTGGGGCTCATGTCGTGTGTGGGACATTGTTTGCCGGGCTTCAGACTCACTCAGGCCCCATACAGCAGTCCCACCTGTGATGCCCTGAAGGCGGCCTTGCATTGGGAGCCGTAAGAGGATACTGCAGAGCAGCAGGCAGCTGTAGAAGTGAAGACCAGCGCCCAGAGATTTTTAAGCAGTTTCCGATGCACCCTACTTTGCAAAATGAAAGAGCTGACAGCAGCTTAGATGAGACTGTGCATTGGTAGAGTCCCAGATAACCAGTACTTTACTGTACATTAATGACAAAAAGATTTATGCATCAATGAATGTTTGTGTATCAGCGAAATAAAAGAAAATTACACTTGAAGCAGGAGATCTATGGGCAAATTTACTCTGCAACGCTTGTAGCAGCCCCGTCTTGTTACTGTAGTTATACTGACGAGCAGATACAAGCAGATATGAGCAGTAACAAGGCAGAATAGAATAGTTACATTAGGGTACAGTGAGATCTTGCTTGGGAAAACTGCTCATGAATATGGATAAAAACTGCCTCCTGCTGCTTGACATTTTAAGGTTCTCTCCAGACAGTCCCCAGTCTGACTCCCTCCCTGTTTATTTAATAGAGGAATCTGCAAAAATACATGGTGAGGGTACACTTGTTCTGCATGTTACCTTCCAGAGTTATCAGTACAGTGACGGCGGACTGCAGCTCTGCTATAAAAATGAATCTGGCTGCAACTGGTGAAGCTAAACTCAGATTAAAGCAAAATTAAGTAAATACAGGGATACAATCTGGGGTTGTCTTTAGAGCTGGAATACTATACTATATAACAGGCATGTCCAAAGTCCAGCCCGGGGGCCAAAAGTGGCCCAACAAGCCTTTTCTGGTGGCCCCAAAGCTCTGTAAAGTGAACCTCCAGACTAAAAATCGACTCAGCAGCACTGAAAAGGCCTGGTGTTTCAGTTTCACAGCATCAGAACTTTGTTTCTCTCATACAAGCCTCATTTTTAGCTGCACAGAAGAAAACTGCCCGGGCATTTTTCCCCTGATGCTGTGCAAAGCATTATGGGATTTCTGATGTTGTTGTTTTCGTTCTGCTGTTTTGGTGCAAATTTTTTTTTTTTTTTTACATTTTGAATTTGACATTTGAAGCCTAGGGTGTGCAGCTGGGAGGGGTGATCAGGACACAGGACAGTTGGAACTGTGTTTCCTGCTCCATGTCACCTCCTTTCAACCAAAAAGATGGCAGCCCCCATGAATCACAAACATTTGCCTGTTCTTTTAAAACAGGTTGGGTAGAGATTATATTACCTATCTATTCTAATTAACATAACTAATATAACTTAATGACAGTATGTTTGTTTAGGCTGACGTTCCCCTTTAAAGTTGTTAATTCCATTTGGCCTGTGGGCAGTAGCTGCAGTGACACATGCAGGGGCCACCTTGTGTTGGAACTCTGCCTCCCCCATGGCTTGTCTGTAGGCCACCACTATACAGTAGCACCCACTGATTCACAGCTGCCACTGTGCTAGTTGCACACTGTATATGGGTTATTTCCAGTGGAAATATTTTATTTGACAGAATGTTATAAGCATAGTGTACATAAAGGCAATCAACAAAAATTGTGTTTTATTTTGCTAGTTTGGCCCCATAGCGCTCTCAGGAAGTTTGGTCACCCCTGCTATATGGGATCAGTGTGTGAATAAAGCACACATATCCTACCTAATAATATACAACTATGGAGTCTCACTCTTGTGCCAATCCTGCCTCAACATAACCCCCCTTAATGCCCCCCCAATGTTTGACAAGATGATCAAACATACATTGTGAAGGGCCTACTTTCTTGAGGCCCCTTAAACACTTGCAGGTGAAACTTGTGTTGCATTATCTATTTTACCGCAAGGGTTCTAAAAACAACAAAAGTCTACAGTATGTAGACTTTCACACTTATTGTGGTCCATTGGGTGCGCCAGAAGTATCAGAGCCGACGCAACAGTATGCTACTGCAAGCATCATGCTTAAAGCACAGTGCTTGGGGTAATGAAAGTCTATGAGCACACGCACAGGCTGACGACAATCCCAGTGACGTACTTCATGCCCAGCAGGGAGCACGTCACTGTCATCGGTTTACATATGACCCAGTCAGCACACTCAGACGCAGGGTCATACGATTGTCCTTTTTTTCCATTGCAGTGGGATGAGGCAGGAGTATTGCATTCCACCACAATGCAAATAACAGGTGTAAAATCGGTCTAATCGTTTTCATTCCAATCAATGCCTTTTTATTGAGTCTACTGTCTAGTCTACTAAAACATTGCTTAAAGGGAACCAGAGAGGAACGGGGGGTGAAAAAAGGAAAAGATTTCATACATACCTGGGGCTTCTTCCAGCCCCATAAGCCTGAATCGCTCCCACGCCGCCGTCCTCAGCTTCCTGGATCCGCCGGTACCATGCCCGTCACTTCCGGCGGACGCGGGCAATTGTCCGCATCACAGGGGCTACCTCCATACACGTACGCATGCGGCTGCACAGTAGACAGCCACATGCGTATCTGTATAGAGAGAGAACCCTGTGATGCAGAGAATTGGCCGCGTCCACCGGCCGACTCGCGGCAATGGCGGGACCCGGTGGCGGCGGATCCAGGCAGCGGAGGACGGCGGCGTGGGAGCGATCCGTGCGTATGGGGCTGGAGGAAGCCCCAGGTATGTATGTGTCATCCTCTCTGGTTCCCTTTAAAGAGGAACTGTCGCGAAAATCTTAAAATTTAAAACACATACAAATAAGAAGTAAGTTTCTTCCAGAGTAAAATGAGCCATAAATTACTTTTCTCCTATGTTGCTGTCACTTACAGTAAGTAGTAGAAATCTTACATTACCGACAGGTTTTGGGTTAGTCCATCTCTCCATAGGGCAGTGATGGCTAACCTTGGAACTCCAGCTGTCGTGGAACTACAAGTCCCATGAGGCATTGCAATACTCTGACAGCTCTAAGCATAACTCGGGGAGGCAGAGGCATGATGGGATTTGTATCTTTGTCACAGCTGGAGTGGCAAGGTTTGCCATCACTGCCATAGGGGATTATCAGCATGGCCTTCAATCTTTATAAAGACATTCCCTGAAAAGGTTTTATACAAAGATGCTGCTCAGCCTCCTTGCTCACCGTACACTTTTTTGGCAGTTGGGCGGAGCAACTGCCATTCACTAAGTGCATTTTGAAAATAAAGAAATCCCTGTGAACCCCCCATGAAGGGATGGGCTAGTCCAAAACCTGTCGGTTCTGTCAGATTTCTACTACCTACTGTAAGTGACAGCAACAAAGGAGAAAAGTAATACATGGCTCATTTTACTCTAGAAGAAGCTTACTTCTTAATTATATATGGTTAGATTTATTTTAAATGTTAAGAATTTCACGACAGAGGTCCTATAATGTATGGCAGCATATAACCCAGGAGCCAGCATAGCGTAGCAGCCCCCAGCTGTTCCGGAAGCTGCACGTATGGTCACATGGGAGCAGGTATAAGGTGCCCACGGGGGGAGGTGGGAAGCTGATGGTAGCATTTTGGACACATGTACTGTATTTCAGTTATCCTTTAATAAATCAACAATATAGCGATGTTATGCCTGTGTCAGTTTGAGGACTTCATAACTCTGATGCTGGTGGTTTCTCAGCATCTGGGTAGCTGCAGGCTAGTTATTTTTATGCTACGCCTGTTTCCTTGTACCTGGAACGGCTCCTGGAGCACTTTCCCAGTATAAAACAAGCAGTGAACAACAGTGCTGGGGATTAAACAGCTGTCAGCAAGTAGGTTTGCTGCCCCTGCATTTCTTTACCCTTGGCTATGCCGTAAAGTTGTTTTATGCGGCAGGGATGAGCGCGGAGGCATCCGAGTTACAGTGAACTGAAGTAGAGGTGACATGCTGTGAGATCCCATTTGCATGACATTACCGAGGATTCCTGGCTGCAGTAAGAATATTGTGTACTGCTGGCCCGCGTGGTGAATAAGATTAGACTATCTATCCCACTTTAAAGGGAACCTGTCAGGAAAATCATTTTGGCTTAGCTTACATGATAGTGGGTAAATTAAAGGGCCTGCGTTGCTTTTTCTTAAAGTGGACCTGTATTCTACATGCCAGGTCTATATACATACATTGGGTTTCTGCCAAAAAGAGGATTTACCAAAGTCTGTTTTTTTTCTATGTAAACAAGAAGCCTCATCAGCTTGCATAAGCTTCTATAACAAACACAGGTACTCTTTACAGAGGCACTGTAGTGACATATAGTAGAATGCTGTAAATTATTCAGGATGCCCACTTTTACAGCAATTTTCCTGGTTTCAGCATCAGAAACACTTCCTATATCCATACATTGCTATATTTTGTATATAGCCTTGCCTTCTCAGTGATGTTTAGCCTAGGCTGATTAGCTATGCTGAGTTTTCCCCTCCGCCATGCATTGTGGGAGACTAGACATTATTTGTACTGGCTTTAGAACTCTCAGTAAGGACGGATCCACACTAGAAGCGTTGTTCTGAGTGCTTTGTGATTTTTAAAACTTTCTCCCATTCACTTTCGTTAAAATCGCGGTTAAAATCTCGTAAAAAAAGATCACAGCCATTTTTCGCGTACACGATCGCGGCAATTTTTATACGATTTTTTACCATGATTTTAATGAAGGAGCATGGGAGAAATTTTTAAAAAGCGCTCAAAAAGCGCTAATCAATCGCAAAGTGCTCAGAAAAGTGCTTATAGTGTGGATCCGGCCTTAAGGTACATTTCGCAGAGATCACCTGGCCGGACTAAAGATGTCAACACCAGTAATAACATTCAGAATGTAACGCAAGGAGAGGAAAGATTTTACAATTTGCACACACTGACAAAAAAATGTATAGATTAATATTGTAAAAAAATAAACAATTTTATTCATTACAGAAAGCGACCAACATTGTCTCTGATCCCTCTCACCCTGCTCACTCCCTCTTCCAGGTTATGCCTTCAGGTGGTGAGATACCATTCAGTTGCAATAAAAGCTTCCAGGCACAGGAACAACTTCCTTGCTCAGGCGGTACCCTTTAGCCTTATATTATACAATCCCTTTATAGGAAACCCCAAGGGACCAGGAAAAGTGGTTTACTTTATCAGAAGTTTACTAATTCAGAATTGGTCATACATTGTAAATTAATACAGAAGTATTTGCAGGAACCTGGGGACTGAGTTTACTATAACTAGAGGTGTACTATAACGAGATTCTACTGTATTAAGCTTAAAGGACAAGGGTATAAAAACAGAACACTGTACTTAGATGTGATGGTCGTCCTCTTAGCCTCACCCTGCACATAGTCTTTCCAGCATTCATAACTGCAATCTATGTACCAGCTAGCTGAGAGGGGAGTCATGGGAAATGTCAACTACCCCCTTAAAGAGGAACTCCAGTGAAAATAATGTAATGAAAAAAGTGCTTCCTTATTACAATAATTATTTATAAATGATTTAGTCAATGTTTGCCCATTGAAGAATCTTTCCTCTCCCTGATTTATATTCTGAATTTTTTACAGCTGGCAGGTGATGTCTGTGGAAAGAGATGATGTATTTTTGGCAGGCAGTTAGAAACAGCTGTCATTTCTAGCATTGCAACAAGGCTCCCACAGTGTGATGTCAGGACCATGGTCCTGACATCACACCGTGGGAGGGGTTTCACCACAATATCATCCATACAGAGCCCCCTGATGATCCATTTGAGAAAAGGTAAAGATTTCTTGAGGGAAAGGGGGTATCAGCTACTGATTGGGATGAAGTTCAATCCTTGGTTATGGTTTCTCTCTAAACCCCTGCAGACACAGAAGGAGGTATCTTCCACCATGTATTTTTCAACGTATCATGACCCGCATACTGGGTCGGCAATGTATCTGTGATCCTAACCAACACCACTTACTCATGTTTTGGCCACCCATCAATGTTTTGCAGGAGACCTCATATATTCACAGGTTGGGTAATAAGGGTCACAGCAGTGCTCATCAACTATCTTTGTGGACTCCCACAACAAAACAGCTGTTGGTGGTCCTTCAGGTCATGGTTGGGAAACACTGCTCTAGGTCATTAATAGATAAATTAAAGATAACTGGGCCCAGTAATGAATCTTGTGGGGCTCCAGTGCTATCAATTACCCATTTTGAGCATAATCCATTGACTACTGCTCTTTTCCTTCTGTCCCTCAACCAGTTCTCTATCCAAGTATCCATGTACCTTAGGCCAGAGCTTCCCAACCCTGTCCTCAAGTACCACCAACAGTACTTGTTTTACAGAAAACCACAAACATTCACAGGTGAGGAAAAAGTGTCTCAGACCTGATTAATCTCCCCGGGAATTTACCTTACACAGGTTTGTACCAAAAGAGGTAACATTTTAGTGTTTCTTTATATTTTTTTTTTTTCATTTGCGGACCACTTGCAAGTTGCGGTCTTCCGAGCTGTCCGCAAGCATGCGTACAATATAAAAAAAATCTAAATGTTTGAAATTATTATTTTTTTTAAATGTATTATAATTTTTTTTTTCTACACTTAGAATTTCTTATATTGGATCCAATACAGATGTTTGTATTGCTTCCAATACAAAAAGCAGAATTTGACGCCTGATGTCATAACGCTGCATACGCCCAACACCAGGGGGCGCACAAAGCATCATCACAGGGACATGCCAGGGGACATGTGATCTCCGAGGGACAGAAAGCGGAGAGGAGGAGATCGCCTCCAAGGATCGCTGAGAAGACGTCGGGAATATGCTCGCAGGGAAGCCACTAGCTACCAGCAAGGGATGCCACACGCCAGCATCGATGCAGGTGAGTAAATGTAATTGCTGAATGAGCCTCACTCGTCCTTAGTGTTCCTAGCTAGTTTTTTATGTACAAGTCAGGCTCGTCCTTTACGCTACAGAGGTTAAAGGACCACTATCGTGAAAAAAGTAGGCAGTTAAAATCAGACAGAACCGACAGGTTTTGGGACAGTCTATCTCTTATGGGGGATTCTCAGGGTTTTCTTTGTTTTCAACAGCATTTCCTGAACAGCAATTTAACTGCCAAATTAGTAAGATACCAGCCAGCCTCCCTACTCACTTGCACACTATTTTGTCATTTAGTCTTTACAACTGCTGTTCAGGAAATGCTGTTGAAAACAAAGAAAACCCTGAGAATCCTCCATGAAGAGATGGACTGGTCCAAAACCTGTTGGTTCTGTCAGATTTTAACATCCTACTTTTTTCACGATAGTGGTCCTTTAACTACACCTCTGTGGATTTCCACAAAATGCACTGTTGGTAGTACTTTTGGTCACAGTTGGGAAGCCCTGCTTTAGGATACCTTCAAACAGGTTACACAGAAGTGATGTTACTCTTATAGGTCTCTACATACCCCAAACCACCGCAGGTTTACTTTAAACTATCTGCTGAAAATGACAAAAATTACAAAGTATGAACTGCCTGAAAGGGGAAAAAAAAATCTGCCTCCATTTCCAGGTAATATGCAGTTATTTTTACTCCATAAACTCACCACAGAACGGAAGAATCTCTGCAACCTTGAGTGTGGTTTCTGAATCCTTCTGCTGATTCAGTTAAAAGCGAGACACTTAGGCCGAAATTTACATATTTACGAACATCTCTCTACCATTTAATGCCTTTCAGCATTACGTGACCTTCTTTTCTGGAATTATCTGCATACATATCCACTGACAGAAATCTGCCTAATGTGATTCCACCATTTTATGATATGCAAATGGTTCAGCTTCAGGTCTTCAAGCTATAGCGGTTGTGTAGATGGATTTCTGGAGGTGGCGGTCACCTGACCTGCCTGACAGACGTAACAGGCTTTCTGTAATGTAAAGAGACCCTGTAGAGGAGCCAAGTATATGAACTCACTACTATATCCTAAAGGAGAAGCATTTACTAAATGTACCATTACTGTTTCTTACCCCGTAAAAGTTTCCTCTTCTGAAAATAGCATGAGTGGATATAGAGCTCTGCTCAGCTTTTCTATTAACTCCCTCCTCACTAGGGATGATCACAGATACGCAAATTTTGGAAAAAAATGCATCTCATTGATCATCCCTACTCCTCACTGCTGTCTGCTTTTATGTGTGCAGTGACAGACTTGTTCCCAGAAGCAGCCATGAACACACAGAGCAGCTGTCTTGTTCCAGCACATGTGAGTGAAATGAACACACAGAGCAGCTGTCTTGTTCCAGCACATGTGAGTGAAATGAACACACAGAGCAGCTGTCTTGTTCCAGCACATGTGAGAGGATGCTATACATTTTAGAATTCTGCTCCCTTTAAAAAAAAATCCTTTTCTTGGGGGTCTCTTTATCCCCAAAGTATACGGAGTAACTGTAACACTAATTTTTATAAGATAGTACCTCTCTTAGTATAACCAGCAAAGTTGGATCTATAATTTTTGTGCCCCTAGGCCAAGTATGTTGTGACTTGCCTTTCATGTTTTGCGTCCCTCCCATGTCATGTGCAGGACCCTCTTCCAAGTGTATCATGTATGTAGTGTAGGCCCTCTCAGTGGTGTAGCTAAGGAGCTGTGGGCCCTGATGCAAGTTTTACAATGGGGCCCCCCAAGCACTCTATACATAACAATTGATGCAGCGCAACAAAACCTGCCAATGGCAACTACAGTGTCAGAGGTGCAAGAGGGGGATGGGAACAGTTTGTTAATTATAACTAGTATTTAAGTATCTATAAAAGTGATTATTATGAGTACAGGACCAATAGAGCGTTAATACTGTAGTTGAGGGAGGGTCCTCTGGGGCCCCTCTGGCTTAAGGACCCCGAGGCGGTCGCAACCTCTGCAATCCCTATTGCTACGCCCCTGGGCCCTCTCTTTCATGAATAGCCCCCTTGGGCATCAGCTTCCCTTTTTCATGTGTTGCTCCCCATTTTCAGCCTCCTCTTTTATATGTAGCGACCTCTATTTCATGTTCAGGTGCCCCCTTGGGCTGCAGACGCCCAAGGGCCAGGCCTCTGTGGCCTTTCCAGAAATCCGACCCTGATAACCAGGCTAAAATCCAGTAGCCTATTAGCACATGCAGTTTTTGTAAGGCACAGCAGCCTTATTATTAAGTTTCATGCCCTCTGACACAAAGCTGAAGTTTTCACAACTATTAAAACTGCATGTCAGAAAATCTCTCTACTCTCCTGATGTGCTTTGGTTTACCGGTGGTGCTTTAGCAAAGGGATGAGCCTTAGTTGACTTTACAAGGGTCAGTATGTAGTACGATTTGCCCAGCCCTTTAGCTGGATGGAGTGCAATCATCCAAGGGAGGCTGGTACCACCTCCTTTATAGCAAACCCGTAAGCAAAAATAAACTTATGATATCATTATTTGCATAGCTAAGAAATAGAACATTAGTAGCAAAGAAAGGTGTCTCATATTGTTTTTAAGTACAGGAAGAGCTAAAGGGTACCTAAACCAAATGTTTATACTTACCTCGGGCTTTTACCAGCCCCCTGCAGCCATCCTGTGCCCACTCTGCTCCTCAATGATCCTCCTTTTCCCCGCCGCGGCTAAGTTTCTTTTCGCTTGACTGGGAGTCGGTGGGCCACTGTGCCTGCGCAGCCCTGGCCATCCATATACTTGTCCGCGTCGCTGGCCGCAATAGCGTCCTGTGCAATGCGCTATTGCGGAGGGCAACGCGTACAAGTATATGGATGGCCAGGGCTGCACAGATGCAGTGGCCCCTCCGGCGAAAACGAAACTCAGCTGCGGAAGGGGGAACAGAGGATCGTTGAGGAGCGGCGTGGGCACAGGACTGCTGCAGGGGCTGGAAGTAGCCCCAGGTAAGTGAAACTTGTTTTTTTTATTTTGGTTTAGGTACCCTTTAAGAAAAGTTCTTTGACCTATATAACTGAAAATAAAAATAAAAGACTCTTTTCTTTGCTACTAATGTTCTATACATTATCTGTACTTCACATTCATTATATCATAATCAATTCTTTATTTTTATCTGGTAAACAAGTAATAAGGATGCTAATCACTCAATGCAAAAGTTAAAATCACTATTACTTTTCTTGTTGATAAATTATCATTCCCCAGTTTACTTGACTTATTTGGTACACAGAAAATTTGGTACACAAAAGAGAAGTTGCAGGGCATGCTGGGTTGCCTTTTTTTGCTTCTCTACTTCCCCTCAGACTTCACTAATGCAGCCTGATTGGCTGAAGCCTCTTTCCCTCCTGTTTTCCCCTCCCACACCTCTGTTCCTCTCTGATTGGCCAAAATTTTTCAGGCTGAAACAATGCACTTTCTATAGTGGAGGGCGGGCAAATCAAGCAGAGGAGACTAAGGGCGGATATTACATCACGACTGGCTTCAAAATAGCCACAGTAAATATGGAAACTGTCTAGAATAGGATTCTTTACTTTTCCTTTATAAAATTCACAGGAATCATAACGTGGACAGTGCAATTGTCAGTAATCCTGCGCTTACCATGTCAGCTGCTGCTGCTGGCAGCGCATCTGGGACTTCTGGTGTGGCTGGCCGCATTGGAAAGGATGGTGTCAGCGGCGATCCTGCGGAGATCCGGCCGCGTGGTGTTCAGACAGTAAATGAGGGCGGACGCATGCGCTATCAGCGTCGCTCCTCTTATGCTCTAAGGAAACGTGTCAGCTGACACTCATTGCTCCACCTCCGGAATCCGGATTGGCTGAGGAGGTGGGGGGCGTGTTCTTCTGCTTACCCGGGCTTCTTAAGCGCTGTTCTGACACTTACTCACCGTCTGCTCTAGCTAACACTTCGCTGTGAAGGCTTCAGACCCTAGTCAGTTCCGTGTGTGGCTTGAACAGGCAGGACCCCGGGGATTCCATACTAGCTCAGCAAATATATATATTGTTATACTGTGTTTGACTTCTGCTTGTTTTTGACTTCTCTTTGCCTGCTGATTCTGTACCTTTGCCAATCTGAACTGTTGCCGACCTCTGCCTGATTACTCACTTAGATTATGCCTGCCGATTCTGTACCTTTGCCTATCTGATCTGTTACCGACCTCTGCCTGATTACTCACCTTGATTTTGCCTGCCGATTTTGTACCTTACCAATCTGATCTGTTGCCGACCCAATTTGTCTGACCATTCTCATTATTTGTATTCAGTGTTAGTACTGCCTTCTACCGTCACTGTCTGTAAGACATTTCCCTTTCAGGGAACGTCTGATAGTTGTCTGTCTGCTAGTGCCCCTCACACACTAGCAGATCGTTACAGCAATACATATGTTATGTAAGTAGAGCAAGTATTTATCTACTTATATATATATTTTTTTTTTCCTGAGATAGTATGGCTGACAGCTCCTCTTTAAGGAAGACTGCTATGTAATGGCAAAGGAAAATAATTTTATTTTGGGGGTAATGGCCAGACTGCAGGAAAACTAACGGATGACTCCTTCTGACTCTGCTCACTGCTGTGATCTGCTATGGTGCCGTAACAACCCGATATTGAGCTTTCAGAACACGCAGTTAAATGTATCGCCTGCAGGTGGCTTCACAAACCAACAGCAGTCCTTGGGGTGATAGTGTTCCTTTTATCGTACAGAAGAAATGTGCATTAATAAACATGAAATAATATTTGTACCTGCTAGGACGTCGTAAAAGTAGCTTTGATTTCACACATAGAGCTATAGCGTTGGTAAATTGCAATTAGAAATAAGTGGACGTTTTCGATACAGCTGGCGTCTTCGGCTGAGATCTTAAACCAGACTAGTTAAGCTTTCTTTTATATCTCGTTCCATCAGCACAAAATAAACAAAATACAGTTCTGAAACTGCACGCGCAATTGCAATAAGCTAATTAAAATATAAAAAACACTTAACACTTCTGAAGTGTTCCTAAATAAATGCCACAATGCTTTAGACGAGCGTGTTTTGAAGAAGCGCTATCATAATCACATTACAGGCAAGCTGCTCAGACAATTAACTTGATGACTCTTACTGCAGGTGAGACAGTGCAGTGCAGACCAATCTGTTATCAAAACATGAGGCCGCAAGAAGGTTATGTAACCAGATTAGAACATTTTCCCTGCAAGCAAACCTGTCACAAAATTTGGCAACAGATGCAGAGCATGTAAAATATTTAGTCTTTTTTTTTTTAATTGAGGGAGTGGGGAAGATTGGGGAGTGTAGTCACATTTGCAAGTACATTTGATGATTTGGGATCTGGATACTTTGTTATATTCACATAACTGTGTTTTCCCTGAATTATCATTGTTTCAAGCATAGACTTCACTTCTAGGGGCCCCCGTTATTCTATTTATAGACTTTGCCGCACAGATGTGTAAATAATGTAAGCGCGGACACATGTGACGTGTGATTAAGTTAGTCTCTGGCCAGAGATAATATCAGTCGTCTATCATTTAACTATACAGTATTATTCTGATCGTAAATAATGGTATAGCTGTATACTCCGCAACTGTCACTTGTTTTTAATTAAATTGGGAGGATTTTTTCCATTAAAGTGGAACTGTCGCGAACATTTTAAAATTTAAAACACATACAAATAAGAAGTACAGTTCTCCCAGAGTAAAATGAGCCATAAATAACTTTTCTCCTGTGTTGCTGTCACTTACATTAGGCAGTGGAAATCTGAGTTTTGGGCTAGTCCATCTCTTTATGGGGGGTTCTCAGCATAGCCTTTATCTATATATATAAAATCGGATGTATGTGTGTGTGTGTATGTGCCCCAATCACTCGAAAACGGCTTGACCGATTTGAACGAAACTTGGTATACAGATCTCTTACTACTTGGGATGATAGGTTCTGGGGGGTCTCACGTTCCCCCTGCACACATGGGCGGAGCTACAAACAGCAAATCAGATTTTACCTATTCATGTCAATGGAAAAAAATGGAAAAGGCTGCCATTCTCACAGTAATCAAGCCAGAGTCTCCACACTTGGCACAGTTGGTCACTTGGTGACGAGGTTCCAAATCCAGGAAAAGTGGGTGGAGCATAAGACAGCCAATCAAATTTTAGCCATTTATTTTTAATGGGAAAATGTAAACTGCAGCCATTCTAAGACCCACTGCACACTGAGCGGTTTTAGGTGCGATCCGTCGGCCGTGTCCGCATGTAAATACGCTTGGCTAATGTATTTCAATGGGATGGTGCACACTGGCGGTTTGTAGCAAACTGCAAATGTGCCTCCTGCTGCATGTTTGCGGTTTCAGAAGCGGTTTCAGAAGCGTTTCTGCCTCAATGTAAAGTATAGGAAAAACGCAAACCGCTCTGATAAATGCTACTTTAGAGCGGTTTGCCAGGCCTTTTTGTTACAGAAGCTGTTCAGTAACAGTTTTTACTGTAACAATATGTGTAATTTGCTACACAAAAACGCACCCAAAACCACTAGGTATGTTTAGAAAACCTCTCTAAACATACCTAGAATCTCTCTGAAATCAGCTCCCAAAACCGCTAGCGTATTGCGGATCTGCTAGCGGTTTTGGTGTGCACTGGGCCTTAGACTGTTAATTAGAGGGTTCTCAAACTTGGCACACTTGGTTACTGGGTGAATGAGATTAAGATTCAGGAAAGTGGGTAGAGCCTACAACCGTTAATTAAAATTCACCTATTGATTTTTAAGGGGAATATTTCAACTGCTGTCATTCTTACACTGTTAATGGCAGAGGCTTCAAACTTGCTACAGTCAGTCAGGAAAGTGGGTGGAGCCTACAACAGCCAATCAAAATTCACCTTTTGATTTTCAAGGGGAATATTAAAACGGCTGCCATTTTTACACTGTTAATGGCAGAGGCCTCAAACCTGCTAGAGTCGGTCATTAAAGAGACTCTGAAGTCTCTAAAAAAGTATTTTTATTTAAAAAATATGATTAATATTTTATCCCTAACTAAACCGCCGCATCCCCTTTTCTACATCAGTAATCAGCATTAGTGAAGTGGTAGTCCCCTCTTTACTTCCTCTAACTGCCTGTCTTCTCCTCTGTTTCTCTCTTACACACAGGCAGCCCATTTTTCACCAGTGAAATTATTTCTGCACACAGGGCTGTGAAAGTGTGCTGCTGTGTGTAATTTCTATTGAAATCCTTAGAGATATGTAAATAATCAGGCATCAAGCCCTAGAAATGAACTTACAGCCTCCTGTATCAAAGGCAGTTCCTTTATTTCTATACTATGACTCACTCATTATTTTACAGCCCATTCATTCAGCTGTCACATGATGTATATTAGAGCTTCCAAAAGAAATAGAAAGCTGTGCTTGAAAACTGATATCTTTCCTAGAATCTACATATTAGCAGGGTAATCAGAATAACATATTTCTCGCTATAGTGCCCCTTGCAATGCATCCTGTGTTCTTATTACCTGGAGTTACTTCGAATTTGCTTTAAAGCCCTACTACAAAAATACTTTTAAGGTAGCCATACACTGGTCGATTTGCCATCAGATCCGAGAGGGATAGTATGGCTGCCTTTACTGCAAACAGACTGTGAATCGATTTCAGCATGAATCCGATCACAGTCTGTGAAGCTGCCGCCGCCCCTTCCCCCACATACATTACCTGCTCCGGCCGGCATGTGTCCCCTGGTCTCCTGGCTCCCAACCGGCCGGTGATCGAGCAAAATCTTCCGCATAGACAGATCGACGGGAACGATTGATTTCAGACGGAAATCGATCATCTGTCAGTGTTTGCGCAACGATTTCACAGCAGATTCGATCACAGTGATCGAATCTGCTGTATATCGGCGGGAAAATTGTTAGGTGTATGGGCCCCTTTATTCAAGCTTTGGTAGCAATCCTCTTTTGGGGGGTTTTATTGTTATCTATTTTGGAGCTCAAGGTAGCTTACAGAGCCTTTAGCCAGCAGCATGGAAGCACTATACAAGGTAGGAGATTCTTAGCAGTGGCTGGATGGTGTACTGGTTAAGGGCTCTGCCTCTGACATGGGAGACCTGGGTTTGAAACTCGGCTCTGCCTGTTCAGTAAGCCAGTAATTCAGTAAGGAGTTCATTGGGCAAGACTCCCTAACACTGCTACTGCCTACTGAGTGCGCTCTAGTGGCTGCCTCGCAAGCGCTTTGAGTCCGACAGGAGAAAGGCGCTATACAAATACTGCCATTATTATTATTATTATTATTATTATTATTATCTCAGCCTCACAGGGAGGGGGGGAGGGAGTGAAAAACACCGGCCAGGGTATTAGCTGCTACAGTTGTCCCCCACATCAGTATAGACAGTGCTTGAGACCCATTAGTAACTCATCTAGTGACCTGAATCTCACTCTTGCTGTAAGTCATGAAAATGTACAGATTAGCTTTGACAAGCCAATTTAACTACGTTAAAACATGCTCAACTGATGAAATTATTTGTTTGTGTAGTATGCTAATAGAACATTAGTAGCAAAAAAATAGTCTCATATTTTAATTTTTAGATACATAGCTTTTTTTCATGACATTGCATAATTCTGTCATATTTGTAAACACAAGCCGCACTCTATATTTTAAACTATAAAACAAGCAGAGCTAATGACCCTTTCATCTTCCCTGCAGTAAAAATCTTATCTAAATCTGTCTCAGACTTTTTTTAGTGTATAAGTGCTCTAGAAAACAAGTTGGGACGGAGAGCTCAGAGAGGCTCTTTTGCATAGATAACAACTGAAGTTTTTAACTCTTCCTGTGCTGGAAACAATGTTACTCATATCTGGGCTACTAATATTCTATCTCTTAGCTGCACTACACATACAAAGCATTATCTCACAAGTTCATATTCACTTCAGATTCCCTTTAAAGAGAACCTGTGGCAAAAAAACAGTTCCCCTGGGGGGGGGGGGGGGGGGTACTCACCTTGGTAGGGGGAAGCCTCAGGGCCCCAATGAGGTTTCCCCCTCTGCTGTAGCTGCAGGCAATCCAGCGTTGGCTCCCCCGAAGTCTCCGGAAATCCAAGCTCGACAAGCCTGACACGCTACATTTATTTACCTTCCCTGGCTCTAGCGGGGGCGCTGTTGCGGCTCTCAGCATGGAGATAGGCGGAAATAGCCGATCTCCGTTGGGTCCGCTCTTCTACGCAGGTGCAGGAGACTTGTGCCTGCGCAGTAGAGCGGCCCGACAGCGATTGGCTATTTCCGCCCATCTCCGAGCAGAGAGTCGATACTGCGCCTGCACTGGAGCTGGAAAGGTAAATATTTACATCCTCCCCATTTGGAGGGCCAGAGTGAGACACAGGACGAGGCGGGAAGGCTCGAAAGGATCCGGAGGCTTCCCCCTACCGAGGTGAGTACCCCCAGGGGAACTTTTTGTCATTACAGGTTTTATTTAACTGAAAAACACTGAATTTGCTATAATGCCCCTTTAAAGATTAAATAATGCCCCTTTTAAGAATAAAGCCAATGTTAATTGAAAAAAACAAACAAGTAGATACTTACCTATGGTGAGGGAAGACTGAGTCCTCTAGAGCCTTCCCGTTCCTCCCACTGTCTCATTTCAGGACCATCTCTCACCGCAAGAGGCTTCAAAAGTGTTCGGGAGCCAGAGTGCTCCCAAAGACAGGCGGCTCCGTACTGCACATGCGTGAGAGTGCAGGTGCAGTATGAAGACTTACGAACCCTTCTGTGGCAGCACAGAGCAGTATTTAACTGATTGGTCAGATACTGCTACCAGGGTGACAGCGCTGGAACGAGGGGACCATGACAGGAGCAGGAAGGCTCTGTAGGACCCAGAGCCTTCCCTCTCTATAGGTAAGTATCTTTTTTTTGGGGGGGGAGGGGTAACATTCACTTTAACCACTTCTCTACCACAGGGTTTTTCATCTAAAAACCACAGCAATTTTCACATTTAAGGGAGGCAAGGGTTAATGGGCTTAATGGGGGTATCATTTATTTAAGAAAAAACCTCACTGATGCTGATCAGTCACTAATGCTGTGTTAGTTATCTGAGATCCTCTCACAAGTGATCTCAGTAACTGTAACAGCATAGAGACTGATGCAATGTTTACACACATTCTGCATGAATGAGCACCGTCATTGGCTTTGTGAACACATGTTCACATCAGCCAATCACAAACCAGCGGGTGCCCGACGCGTATGCACATCCGCGTGCACACGGACGCGAACGCGCACGCACAGCAGCAAAATAAACAGGAGTTGCCTATCTACGCCCCTGTGACTCAGGTGAAGTTTAAAGGGGTGTAGATAAGCGTGGCAGAGGTTGTTAAGTGGTTAAATAACAGTGACTAAAGTATAGCGTAATTGTCTTTTAAAATAGTAATTGACCTGTCCCTATATTACAAAGCCTACAAAATTGGTTATAGTTATAAGATTTCAAATTATGGTCAAAGTAGCCCGGTATTCCGACAGAAGCATAGAAACACATGGAAATGTATTAACACATTAACAGATGTATTGGTTTCCAGTGGTTGCAGGTAGATCACAGCCTGCTTCCCAATAGCTATGTATGTGATATCGCAATAACAGGAACTCCACTGCTGAGATATCTCCTTAACAATTCTCAATTTCACCCAAGTGCATCGCTCATTTCAGAGATAAATGATAGTGTCAGGCTATCCTGATGGATTCTCCCCAGGGTGGAAAAGGGAAATAATTGGGGAGTCCAGCTGCGAAATAGTGACACCTCTGTTGTGGTCTGCTGGTGGGGAGAGATGGAGACTCAAACCTACAGAGTTCCAAACAGAAGCCAACAGATGTGTCAGGCAAGTCACCAATCAACATAACGGGTCTGATGCGTAAAATCTTTAATGGTTGTTTTAGCATATATTTTTAGAATTTTGCCAATTTCAATTTGTCCTATGGCTGCATTCCATTAAGTAAGCAGGAGAAAAGGCTGCATGTTAATTTAGATCCTAATTTTGTAGATAAAGTCATACATATACGTGATATTATGAATAAACATTCTGTAACATCAAATGACTCATGATAGGTTTTTAGCTGCTTCTAACGCATGTCTTAAAGCAAAAATATGCTTAATAAGAAATATTCATGTAAATAAAATGGGTGATAATTAATATTTGTCTCCTGTCAGTTTTCATTCTTGTAGGGTGTCAATTTTGTAATTTAAAGGGAAGGTCCACAAGATCTACTTACCTAGGGCTTCCTCCAGCCCCTGGCAGCCTATATGTCCCTTGCTGCAGCTCTGATGTCTCAGGGTCTGCTCCATTGCAGATGCCGACCTCACCAGGTCGGCATCTTTTGCGTGGAGCGTTACTTCCAGGCACATGAGCGGTCTTTCCAAGCACTACTACGTCTGCTCAGAACGCCCCTAGTCACTGGAGTGCAACTACAAGTGGCACAGGTGAATGCTCACGCAGGAGCAGAACATGCCGACCTGGCGAGGTCGACATCTGCAACGGAGCAGACCCCGAGACACCGGAGCTGCGGTGAGGGACATATCGGCTGCCAGGGGCTGGAGGAAGCCCCGGTAAGTAGAACATGTTTTTTATATTTTCCTCCGATGTGTCCTTTAAGCTTTTAAAGTATTTTTTACCAAAAAATAGAGTTACCTAGGTTGAGGATCCTCTAGAAGCTTTTGGAGTCCTCCTTGAAGATCGTGACTGGGCCCTTCTTGATGTGTGCGCGGCTGTGCTGCATCTGAGCAAGCACGTTCATGCCTGTGCAGTGGCACGGAGCCACTTGTGGACAAGCTGCTTTGGCTTACTATGCAGGTGCAGCTGTACTCATGCAGGCACAGTACAGATGCACTCATGATTGATGAAGAGAAGCAAGGTAGTGCGGGTCCGAATGTGGCAACGGTGGGGACCAGAAGGATACGGGAAGCCTCTGCAGGATTTTGAGAGCTCCCTCATCTTAGGTAAGTATCTGTTCTTTTACATTAGGATAGCCTTGGGCACCATTTAACCTCTGACTAGCCCCCTGGATTTGCTTCTCGTAAAAGAGGGCCTAGATTACAGATTTACTTTTCTCAATAACAGCTATACTGGGCTAATCAAAAGAGGCAAAATGTGTAATGTTTTCACAGGTTTTCTTTACATAACAGGACTTGGACACAGGATCACTTTAAAGAGGGATTGTCAGCCACAAAATCAAGTTCCATTTACCCACTGCTCTGTGTTTATTATGTAGCCTGCAACCTGACCCTGCCTTGCAAGCATTCCAATCTAAGCATAATTGTTTCTGTTGTGATAAATCTCATCTCAGTCAGACTGGCTCTATTTGGTACATTGCTGACGAGAAGGAAGCTGGTTATCTCACCTACCACATTCCTGCTCCTTACTGATTGGCTGAGGGCAGTTCAGTGTGACAGACTGAGGCTGAGAAGGTTAAATACTCATCAACCCTCCACAGAAGCTGCTGAAATAAGATATATGTTGTGCTTACACGAGTTTAGAAAGCAAGCTAGATATGACACAATACAGTTTCTAGGAGGAAGACAAAAGGGAGGAAATGACATCAGAATTGGCTTCAGAGGGAGTAAAAATGGAAAATGCCTGAAACAGTATTCTCTTTATTTTTACTATATAAAATTCACTGAAATCAAAGTGCAGACAGTGTACAATACATATGTTAGGTAAGTAGAACAAGTATTAATCTACTTATATAAGTATTTTTTCTCCTGAGATAGTATGGCTGACCCTGTTGCTTTGTGAACTAACTTAGGACCTGCATAAAGCAGGCATTAACTGAGGTGTTAACAAGTCACACAAAGAGTGTTCAGCTCTGATATGTTTCTATATCTTACTTTGTTTACAATACATGAATGAAGAATAAAAAATCAGGTATCTCACCCAAGCACTACAAATTGTATATGCACCTGAAGTGACAATTCAGTCTCAAAGAATATATATATATATATATATATATATATATATATATATATATATATATATATATATATATAAACAGTATATATATATATATATATATATATATATATATATATATATTTGTGCATAAGCTGACCCGCATATAAGCCGACCCCCCAACATTTACCTAAAACACTTGGGAAAAAATGAATGACTCGTGTATAAGTCGAAGGGAGGAAATGCAAAGGTCTAAAGTCTTTGTTCTGTTTGCCATACACTACCATACACTACACAACAAGCACCCAATCCAGCATATGTAGAATGGTTTGGGAGGATATTCGGCCATGACTGTGTCCCTGTTCCTCTTCAAAGGACTGAAAGGATAGGAGGTGCCCTTGGAAGCCGTGCACATGTGTATATGTTCGTCAAAGTAACCAAAATAAAGAGTTATACATTTCTTGGCTATCTTGAACAAGAAGACGTTTGTTTAATAAAATAACTTTAGTGTTTATTAGCAATCAGCACGTCAGATAATGTGTTTCATGGCTTAAACTGCTTCTTCAGGTCAGTTAGGGTGCTAATATCAAAGTGGAAGAATACTGGGTGCCAAAAACACCTGGAAGATGGCGTCACAGAGATGAGCTGGCATCAGACCTGCTATAGAGGAATCCCCGCAGCACGGATGGACTTTAGGAAGTAAGTGAAGGAAGCATAGTCCACTGCTTTTAACTTTGCATACAGCAAGTGTGGCAATCAAATCATCACACAGCTGATATTTACATACCACTCCGTTCTGGCGGGGAAGGGGGGTGACACAGCCGACACTGTCAGTCCAGCTAAAGCTAAAGCATATGCGGGGGGGGGGGGGGCACTTGGGGGACACAGCTGTAATTTAAATACTACTCCTCTCTGGATGGGGTGGATGAAATCTTCATGGCTACATATGTGCCCTATTCATTCCTCATTGTGTAGAGGGCAATAGTGGGTAGGGGACAATGGCATGGTGACTCATGTATAATCCGAAACCCATAGAATTTGGCTTATACACAAGTATATGTTAGAATGTAAATATACTTGAATTCTAGGCCTCAGGTACTAAAGTCTAGTAAAGACTTGAGATGCAGGGTCTCTTAAACCATAGTTTCTCGGAGAGAAATTATAAAGTCGTTTACACGAAGCATGTTCCTCTAGAAGGACACATAATGGGTTATTAGGTCTAAATGTCCCGACATTCAGACTACGAAAAGGTAAACAGAGCCGATATTTGGAAAACATGGCATTCCGTGCATCTAGGGCATAAAGCACTGGCGCACTAGATGATGATGTGAGCCGAATGCCCATGCCCGCCAATTGTAGGCTTGGGGGTATGGCTCAGGTGATGTCAGGATTTAACTTTTTGATGTTCATATAAAAGTAAGTGACGGGATGGCAGAGGGGACTTCTTCTTCTGCATGCTATTCTGCTCTCTACGCTTCCTATTTAGAATACTAGCTTCATGTCTGTATGCTGTAAATATATGTGATGTACATAGGACACAGGAAAGACTGTTTATGCTCTGAAGAAATCAACATGTAACAAAAGATGCCTGATGGAATACTTGTATAACTCTGATTGCTGAATAAACCCCTTAAAGGTGAAGGTGGCTGCCTCCGATCTATCTCCTGTCTGCTGTCGCTGTGAGTTGCAGCTCTATTGAGTTGCTGGAGCCGGAGTAAAAGGTGTGTTGGACAATAGCAACCAACGTATAGGTTCTTACAGTATACACAGTATATATATATATATATATATATATATATATATATATATATATATATATATATATATATATTATTGATGCTTGGGTAAATGAAGAGTAGTACTCATTTACTGTACAAGTCAGAGACAGAAAAGCTTGATTTACTTGATGCAGCAGGTATTAGAGCACAATCACCTCTCCAAAAACATTTTTTTCATTGTCAACATATAGTAAGTAAAACTCATGGCCAATACAATTCCATGGGCCAGTCCACATATCTGGCTCACATATCTGTAATGACTTTGCTATTCTAACTCACTGCATGCAGGCTTTGAATTAATGTGAATTAATGTGCACATAGTGTGAATCCAGACTTACAGCCTATGTAGGTCTGTCTTGAAGTGGAACATACAATGACCCGTGTCCTACTCTGCATTGACTTCCTACCTACCTAAAATAGTGTAAGTGACGATTCCCACCCTGGTAACAGCAGCGGCCAGCTTGCATGACAACATAACACCAAGTATAATCAAAAGGTGTTTTGGTCTCGAAAATACAATTACAATCAGTGTAACCTATACAAAAAAAGGCTCAGTGCTATAAAGTTAGCCTTATTGTCTGCAGTCTGAGATGAAAGAATCTCCCAGGCTGCCTGGTAGGCTTAAGATAAATACCCACTAGCAGACCATGGCCAGATGGATTGAGGATATCCACTGATGAACTATCATTCCCTGATCCATCTGGCTGAATCCGGAATAGTTGTTTGTGACAGCGGAAACTAACAATCATTTAAATGATTGTTTACTCGATTGCAGCAAAATCCACACAAGTCAATAAGGACTGGAACCATCCTCAACAACTTAATCAGATATGCTGGTCATTAAAAAACGAACGATCGCCGTGGGTGTTGTGCTTCGTTAAACATCGTATAACAAATTCTCAATAAACAATGTTACTCGATATTGCAGAAAAAGTTTGACGTGCAAGCAACCGCGAATATCACTGGGTGGGTATGGGCATTCAGTCTGGCCTTCTGATCAGAATCTCAGGGAGAAAATGAAAGTAAATTCATTAACACTTTCAGGCAATTAGAAAAAGAGTTCCTAGCAATTTTTGCAGTGTGGCTAATCCATTTGAAAAGAGGGGACATTTGATTAGTTCCACATTAAAATAAATATGTAATAGGAAGTGTATGGATGGACCCACTTTTTAGTTCCATTTGAAATGTAACGTGTTTGCCTCTTATACTGATCCTCTGACTTTAACATCTCCTGAATCATTGAAGATGTATGAAAATTAGGCATCGCTGCTCTGCTGGTTGCATACTTGTTGCAGGTGTCTGACTAAAGAAAATGATCAGGATGACAACAAAGCAACTGGTGTGTTGTGAAACAGATTCAAGATGACAACATTTGTTCGCAGCATGCTTACGAGAAACAGTTATGTGAAAAGTGAGAACACCCGTGGGAATTTAAGTCTTTTTCAACACATTTTAGCAAAGAGATATTTGATCTTCAATCTAACAACACAGATTGATAGAGGTGAAAGAATATAACACACATCATGCATAATATATATTTTGTAGCCAATTGCGAAATCCAAATAAATAAAAGGCATATTTTGGAAGGAGAAAACGTAAGCACTTCCCCACATCTTTTTCAGCTTAAAATCAAAATCACATAATTAGAGAAGATCGTAGACGAAACCCCAGACATTTATTTTGATTTGATCTTTGTTGCTGAATTGTGTGATATCATCAGGGCTAGACTGAAAGAGCTTTCTGGGACCTTCGGAAAAAAGTTTAGCAATAGTTAGAATACAGTTCGATTATGAATTGGAGTTGCAACATGGCCGAAATCTGTCAAGTGTGTCAAACAGACATGGCCGATATGCACGGTGGTAATGGTGTTCGACACTGTGATGACCAATGGACCCCAAGCTGCCCCCCCCTCCTCCTCCAGCGTCCGGCATCACTGCAAACGTCTGTACTATGTGCCTGGCAGGCAGTGGTGACACTAGGACAATTTCCAATAGATTTAATGCTGAAATCTATAACAAACATGTTTGCAGTATGTGACAAGGCAATAGATCCTTCCCTCTCCAGATTATATGGTTAGCAGAAACCAAAGGTATATTTCACCAGAAGATCCTGACAACTGTAAAGCATAGTGGTGGTGCTTTGCTGTATTAAGCCCTGGGAAGCTCACCATCACAGTGAGTTTTTCATTGTAGAAGAGGATGCTTTATGCTGAGTACACATAATGCGTTTTTTTTGGTTGATTTTCCATCTGATTCGATTTTCCAATCAATTTCCAATTCGAATCTGTTATCTTTTCTTATCTATTTTCATTCACTTCTATGAGAAATCGATCAGAAAAACGATCGAAAATAAAATAGTATATGTCGGAAATTGTCTATTGAACCCTCGATCTAACACAAAATTGTATGGTGTGTACCTAGCATTAGGTTAATATGAGACCATCAGTGAGCAGACTGAAGATTGCAACATGACAACACTGAGTCACCACTGTCATCATTCATAGCTCTTTACTATACATGTCTATTGTGAAAACAGTCATTATATAAAAAAAACATGAGGCAAAGGATATGTATTGAGCGTCTGAGCCACAGAATTTGTATGCAAAACTCCCCTTGAGTACAGGTAAACTTTTAAGTGAAATTCCACTCTTGCTAAAAATTTGTAATAAGCGTGTCAGGGCTGCACAAATATTTTTGCCTTTTAATCCTATTTAAAATTACTTTTCCACTTCAGTTTGCAGCCAGCTATGAATTTCTAGGCATACCAGTAATCTCAAGTTACATTCCTTTTCTAGTCTGGAATCTGTACTCTGTGTTGTGCTACTGTTGGATACATATAGTCCAAATCACTTCCTTTTCCTGCTTGAGTAATTGGCTGGACACAGCTGGAACAGTTGTTACTTGTTTTCCACAGCTGTACAAATTAAATGACTGGTAGACACTACCCACCTTTACAGAGTCTGTTATCAAATCAGAAGGCACATTTACAAGGCAAGCAACTGGAAAGAATATGTGCCATTAGGAAAACTGAAAGAACTTCATATTTCTTAGCAAAGGTAAAATAAATGTGAAATTTCACTTTAAAGCAAATCTGTAGCGAAAATAAACTTATGCGATAATGAATTGTACAGTACAGGTAATAAATAGAACATTTATAGCAAAGAAAATAGTCTCATTTTGTTTTACAGTACAGGACAGAAGAGTTAAAGGGACTCCGAGCAGTGCAGAAACTATGGAAAGATGCATATCATTTTAAAGCTCTCTTTCACCTCTTTCTAATGATATATAAACCGCCGCCCTACGCCTTTTAGTTTTCGCTATTTTCGCGATTGAAATTGCCGCGGCTGCGATTTTGATCGCAAAAATAGAGAAAACTAAAAGGTGTAGGGTGACGATTTAGGTGTTGTCAGAAAGAGGAGAAAGAGAGCTTTAAAATGATATGCATCTTTCTATAGTTTCTGCACTGCTCGGAGTCCCTTTAAACAACTTGAGTTGTTATCTATGAAAAAGAGCTTCTGTTAGCTAGTCACCAAATTGGGCAAGAACCAGAGACAAACGATATGGGGAAATTTATACTCACCTGGAGCTTTCTCCAATCCCATTAGGACCGTAGGCTTGATCACCATCCTCCCTGCCTGCCCTGTTAATCCACGATCGCCTCCAGTATCTTCAACAGTGGCGGTCTTCTGCGCCTGTGTGGGTCCCCCATCATGCTCTCGGGACTATGAAGTTGAATGCTCCAGGCCACAGGAGCGAGATAGAAGCGCAAGCGCAGCCTGGCCGAAGACCACCACTGACTGAAAGATACTTTTTACTTTTTACCAGGGATTTTATCTGATTGCCATCTGTAGTCGGAAAGGAATTTTTCCCTTTTGGGACTAATTGGACCATGCCTTGTAAGGGTTTTTCGCCTTCCTCTGGATCAACAGGGATATGTGAGGGAGCAGGCTGGAGTTGTACTTTGTACTGGTTGAACTCGATGGACGTATATCTTTTTTCAACCAAAATAACTATGTATACTAGAGGGGATCCTGGTATAACAAAGTAGCCTGGGAGGATGACGATCGAGCCCACGGACCTCATAGGGCTGGAGGAAACCCCAAGTAAGTATAAATTGCCCTATATCATTTGTCTCAGGTACCCTTTAAACAGCCAAGATACAGTGAGAGACAGCTTAAGATAAGGTTTTACTGCAGGAAAATTCAAAGGTTGATTAGCACTGATTTGTTTTACAGTTTAAAATACACTACAACAGTGACAGTCTGATGCAATGTTATAAATAAAGTTATATAACTGAAAATAAAAATATGAGACTCTTGTATTTGTTACTATTGTTCTATTTATTATCCATACTACACATACAATTCATTATCTCATGAGTTTATTTTCGCTACAGATTAGCTTTAAGAGCAAGTGCCCATTACCTATACATTGGTAACAGATTTATGTTTTACAGTTTAAATCCTTACACGCTCTGTGTTGTACTCAGCTACTATGATATCCTCTGGATGCTCTCGCTGCCAGCGGAATCCTCCGAGACCCCAGGAAGGTTAAATGCAATTATTTCATTGAAATGCTAAAGTAATCATGTAACAGTTCCAGGAAAGAAATGTCATTTACCTATAACTACATCATGACCGTCCACGAGGCCCGCCGAGAAGAGCTCCTGCGAAACGCCATCTGCCGTATCTGTGGAAAGAGGAGGAAAAAAGAGCACATATAAATGACACCTCCAGGACAAAGGACGATGGCAGGATGATTCACTTTAGTGGGAAATGGCATTTGTGTTGAACCATGAAACTATGTATAGGAAGAAAGGTTAATTCTCCCCTGTAGTTTATTATGCAGGTGCTGAAAAAAAAAATTGGTATGGTTGAACAGATTGCTGCAGTATGAAGGAATCAAACACCAGCAATAAACTCAACAACTCTGTTACTAGAGAGATAATAAAAAAACGAATGCATAGTAATGACTGCTGACTTTTATTACAGGAGAACCCTGCAAAGTTTCATAAGATTGGCCGCTGAATACCTTTTATACTTTGTTCCAAATTCTTTGTCCTTTAAAACGTAATTATCAGCATAATGTAGTGGATGGCACTTTCAAAACAGTGCCAGGTCCCCAGTTTAAATGCGGGACAGAACTCTAACTGCATGGAGTCTGTTCTCTTTGTGTTAGCGTGGGTTTCCTCTGGGCACTCCAGTTCCCTCCCACACCCCAAAAGGGCAAGGGAAATGCCCATTTAAAGTGGAAATAAACTCAGAACTTCCACTCTGCTCTAAAAGATAAGTCACAGAATTATAACATTTGTGGGAGACAAAAATCATTCAAAATTCATTACAATTTATACAAATCATTAAAAAAATGACATTTTAACTTGGCTTCACTTTACAAGAAGCACTGAAAGAGTTAAGCCTCAGTGTGTATTGTATGGAGAGAGCTGCCTTGGCAGAGCTCCTGCAGTCTATTCACTTTGATCCGGCTAAACAAGCACAGGACACAAAGCAGTGAATTTCTCCAGCAACTAGATGTGGAATAAAGACTTTTCATTGTGTGCTGTGCAAGAGTTCAGCCGGCTTTAAGTGTTATATTTGTGTGCCCTTCTAGGACAGGTAAATATACCTAACTTTACCTTGCTTTTGTGGTGTCTCATTACTCAGATATCCTCACATTGTTACTTGTATTGTTAATTCAGAAACAATCACTGCACTGCATTGAAATTACAGAGAGATAACTTGACTGAACAAGTCCCACCACATAGAGCCATATTAATCCATGCCATCCACTGATGAGGAGCGAGAACTCCAAAACAGCTGTATTGCACTTACATTGTAAATATAAAGCTGAAGTTTAAAGCCTATGAGAATGAGCAGTGTCTGTAGTCTCCCCATCCGCTTTGATCCCTGTGTTCGATCGCCGACACCCAAATACTCATGTGTCCTCCATTTGTGCTGCTGCTGTCTCCTCCCCTTGGTGCCAGTAAACAGATCAGTGCTAGGCACTGTCCCTTTTGCATTTGCTTCATCTATCCACCTGCATCGATCGCCGCGTTTGATCACCAATATAGTCACATGTCCTCCGGTTCCGCCACAGCTGACTCCTCCGCTCGGTCCCGAAGTTCCCAAAGCTCACAGACCGGAGGCTGGCAGCAGCATGGGGATCCTTATTGGATAACAATAGACCAATTCTCCCTAGCTACAGAAAGAATTTTCAATGGTCCACCATTAACCAATGAGAATCCTCCCTGTTGCTGAGGATTCCCATTGATCTTTTGCAATCCATTGGGGATCCCAATGTTTCTGTCTGGCACTGATCTGTTAACCGGCACCAAGGGGAGTAGACAACAGCAGCAGAAACGGGGACAAGGGCATTTGCGTGGCGGCGATCGAACACAGGAATTGAAGCAAACGTGGTTTAACCTCTTAGCTGCCCCACCCAAGTTATCTCATGCACAATAACTCAGGGCAGGGCCGCTGCAGCCATCGATACTTGGGCTTTCTCCATCAGCCAGTGGTACAGGGAGCGCTTGATATCTACCTGATCCAGACGCAGGACCTGGCTTTTTGCGTTCCAATCTTGAAAAACTGCCGCAGGTTCAGACTCTGTTTATTATTACAAGTATAAGCTGATCCTATTTTTAACAATAGGATCTACTTCCTGGGTTTAACAGGTAATGTACCTAATAGGGGTTTTCTGTACAAGTGGGAACCGTGCCTCTGACACATGATATCAGGGTTCAAATCCTGGCTTTTCCTGTTCAGTAAGGCTAGGTCCACACTTGTCCGCGACAGATTGCATCCGGTTGAAAAGGATCTGGTTTGGTAATTTTTCCCCCTCTGTTTTTAACTTGGTCCCACGTCCCCGATCCCCTCCAGCTATTTGTGCAAAACATGTTAAAATGTAAAGTATGTGGCGAGTGGGAAAGCGTAGCATCTCTCCTTGCGTTTCACCGGTCTCGGCTTGACTTCCTGCAATGTCGCCCTCTATACCTTGGAGGGCGGCATTGCAGGAAGTGACACGGCGAGTGGAGGAAGTGGAGAGGAGGTAAGCTCCCTGCTTGCCGCATACTTTACATTTTAACACATTTTGCACAAATAGCTGGAGGGGGAGCGGGGACGGGGGATCCAGGTGGGGGGGTGACCCCCCTCCCTGCCGACCACTGTCAATCCCGTCCTGGCTGCTTCCCCCTCCAGCACGGTGGCCCCCTCCCCACCCACAGGCTGTGACACAGAAACAGATCCGTGCCTGTGTAGAGGGGTATCCGTTTTTACATGGCCCTTTACTACCTTTACGTGTATGCGGGAGTGATCACAGTCTGGGAAAATACTGCAAATCTGGACCGCCTGTTCAGGTTTTTAAAACGGATCCCCCTGAACACAGACAGATCAGAGTTTTTTTGTTGTAGGTGGCTGCTATTTTTAACATTGGTATCCGTAGCTCCATTTTTGATCTGGGCCAAAAAACTGAGCCACGGATATGTTTTTAAAACAAGTGTGAACCTACTTTAAGCCAGCTGCAATTTAGTGAGGAGACCTTGGGCAAGACTCCCTAACCACTGCTTGCCTATAGAGCACATCCTAGTGGCTGCAGCTCTGGTGCTTTGAGTTCGCCAGGAGGAAAGCATGATATAAATGTTCTGTGTTTTATCTTGTCTATATAAATTCATATTAATAATAATGATCTTGTGGGGGTAGCATAATAAGTATTTATTTTATTGCTCAGGGGGCAGTATTAAAGTAGTACACTTTTTACTACAAGCACACTTATACTGTATGGCCTGAATCTAGAGCTGATCATCAGACTGTAGATCACCCCTTTAGTATATTAAGGCTCACGGGTTCCATTGACTGTCAAGAGCTTACACAGGTTAAGTGAAATTAAGCTGTTCAACTCTTCTGCAATATGAGAGTTGTAATGTAAAAAGCTACGCCGTCGTGTCTTTCAATTTCCCAACTACCTAGCATGCTATATGCAATAGACAATTTGTTTACAAAATATGCGCTATTATGTGACACATTATTCCCCGGAGACAGCTCGTATGGGGCTTGGGGACAGATGCCGCTTCTTGTGACGCGGAAAAAAGCTTTGGAAAATTCTTCCCGCAAATTGAAGCCATTTGCCTGACAGCTGCTTAAATTCTCCGTTTCTACCTTACAATAATGCTACAGATATCTCACCGCTACCGGCTTTCAGCTGGGTTTTTACATTCATATCTTAAGGGTAGATCACATAAAATATGGGCTGGAAAAAATCGTCTGCATAAGTTGAATTGAATTTTTTTCTTTGCGATTTACTAGCCTGAAAAAAGTTTCGTTCATTAACTGAAAATACTTTTTTTCTCCTAAATAAGTATTCAATTGATGTTTTTTTTCTCTCCGTGATTTCTCTCTTTTTCCCCTTAATCTCTGAGATGATCCTCTTTTCACCACCACTGCATGAGGTCAACATAGTACATTTTAGATCAACTCCCATTTTGGTGTCTCCAGAAATAAGAATGTCATGCAGTCATCAGAATTCAGGAGACATCTATAAGAGAGTGTGCTATTTCCTCTCTTCTCCTCCTAACCAATTGCTGATATTTTTCCGCCTGTTTTGTAAGTTCAAAGAACAGGGACAATGGATATGGAGCTGAGAGATTTATTTAACCTGTTAGCATCTTCAAAGAAAACTCGTTGTTCTGCCTACTGAGGTCATGCAGTGCAGCGCAGGGAGCATTTTTATAGTTACCTGTTCCGGACGCTGGACCGGCTTCTCTTCTTCCTCCACCCGCGGCGCTGCACTCCCGGCATCCTCTTCTGACTTCCGATCACATTATTACATGTGAACAGGGCTCGTAGGGTCAGCGCTGCATTGCCTCCTGGTGGTGGAAGAGGAGTAATGGAAGAGTCTCTACCATCACCTCTCTTCCACCACCAGGTGGTGCTGCTCCACTGACACTATCTTCTGAGCCGCGATCACATATTATTAAAGTCAGAAGAGGATGCTGAGAGTGCAGCAACGTGGGTGGAGGAAGAGAAGAAGCTGGTCCAGCGCCCGGAACAGGTAACTATAAAAGATCCCTGTGCCACTCTGCATACCCTGATGAGCTTGCCAGGCTGGGGAAGGCACACTTTCCCAGCGGCAGGAAAAAATCGGCCTTGCAGCCAGATAAAAGTTTCACTTTATTTGGCTGCTAAAAGGTTAACAACAAAAGAGAACACTCACAGGTGAAGCTAGCAGTTCGATAAATACTAGTTCTACTTACATAACAGATGTATTGCACTGTCCAAATTATGATTCCTGTGAATTTTATAAAGGAAAAGCAGAGAATCCTGACATCATTTCCTCCCTCACTCTTTTTTTCTCCTCTTGCTAATTGTGTATTCGTTACCCGCCCTTCCTCCCAGAGTCTTCAGACACTCCCACTGAGGTCTCTACTAGGAAGTGCACTTTCTTATGTCATTATAAGGAGGGGGAAATAAGGGGAAAAGGAGGAATATATTATAGATAAAAAGACCCTCCCCCAGCATACAACTGTTTGGCAACAACAATTAAATGGCCAGTGCTCCTAAGGTATGTGATAACTCCAAACTTTAACAGCAAAAAAAGTTTTGAATGCAGGATTAGCATCTTTTTTACTTAATATACTCAGACCAGTTGCTGTTGAAATGATTTTTATAGTGGGTCCCGCTTTCAGGAAATTTTATTAGCTGTTGCCTCCCTCTGCTTAACACAGAACATGTCTTCCCAACATATGGCCCATATGCAATCAACTTTTTCACCTGCGTTTTCTCCTAAGAGATGTTTTATATTGTTCTTAAAATAACTTTTTATCATTTTGCATTTCTAAATGGGTACTTATGTGCACTGTGGATAGGATGGGACAACCCTGAGCTGAGGTAGTATTATTTATGACTGGCTAATTTTACGATCAACCGATTTTAGCCCTTGATACGGAATGAAATATCAGTTGTTAAGGTTTAAATCCACTTTAATCAACAATTGATTGGACATTTTGTCTACCGTAACCAAATTGGGCAAAACAATTGTACAGGATTGTACACAAGAGGGGTATACGGTCTGTGTAAAGGCTCGTACACATGCTTGACTAAAGTCATTTGAGGCAGCCGATAACATGTGTAAGGCAGCCCTCGACCCCTAACCCACGAGCGATTCGCTAAACGGATCAATTCACCTGAGAGATGGCAACTTCTTTGAAGACGCTGCGCTCCTGCCTGCCACCTGATGCCACGTGCGTTCCACTCCGTCCTCCCTCTGCCCCCCACATGGCAACAGTACTTGTCATTAGCTACACAGCTGACATGAGTCTGTGATTTTGCCCAAGGGAACCAGGTCCCAATACCCGACAGGCGACAGAAGTCAAAGGTTACTTTGATTTACATGGGTCTTTCCTGGATAACAGAAGCTACATGTTCAAACTGAAGATTCCACAAACATTTAACCAGGTGCCAAAAAATATCAGCAAAAAGACAGCTACACTGACTGCTTTGGGGTCGGGGCTAAGCTACTCGGCTCTCAGATATGAGATTTGAACACTTACATGCTGAGCTGCTTTAAGAAGGTACGTGTGTGATCCACCATGTGCTAAGAGAATATGATTATTTCTATGTCATAGGATCGATTTAATTTATTGCATAGGTTTGTATTCAAAGTCAAACAGGTGTATCATATATATGAAAACTCAACTGTAACATGTTTGAATATAAAACTTTTGCAGATAAAACTTTTCAGCATCTTTAATGGTCTTAAAATGATTTCAAATTTTTGCATAGGTTTGCATTCAAAATCAGAAAAAAAACCTGATGATTCATATATAAACTCAACTGTAACACATTTACAGAAAACAAAAAAAACTTTTGTAGATAAAACATTTTAGTTTCTTTCTACACCTTAAAATCAATTAAATATATTGCACGTTTGCATTTAAAATCAAACTGATGTACCATATATCACTGTAACACGTTTGCAGACAAAACTTTTGAAGACAAAACATATTTCTTTTGCTATCTTAAAATAAATTCAATTTATTGCATACATTTGCATTTAAAAATGTCCTATATTAAAACTCAACTGTAGCACGTTTTTAAATAAAACTTTTCCGTATCAACCTTCTAATTTCCCAATACTACTTCACATTTGCTCCTCATGCATTGCATAGGAGGACCCCCCTAACAGACAAAAAGCTAACATTTTGGGACAAGCAGGTCTCTTCTTCAGGACAAAACAGGTCAGTCAATTACATCAATAGGACATCTGTCTGGGCAGCAAACCTATACACTCACCAGCAAGTGATGTGTTCAGTCCGGTGTATACTAAGCATGCAGCAGACCTGTTGGCTTTGGGTCTGCATCAATAAACACATATAATTTGGGAAATGCCACTCTTTTCATATACTCTATGGATCACAAATGGTGTGCTGTCAATCACACTAAAAATCTGGCTTCAGCACACCGATATTTGATTGGCATATATCAAGGGTGTGCAGGTTGTACTCTGAATAGATTGCGGTTTCCACGTCAGCAGAAATGTGTGGGCAAGGAAAGAAATGTGTGGGCAATATTTAGTATTGCTCACCATTATTATTATTATAAAACTCATGTAGTTTGTCCTATTTCTCCCACATAAATTCCTTTGGGGCATTTTGCACACATGATCAGATATACTAGGTGCCTTGTACTCCTTTTGTGTATCTGGTATTTGTATCTTGTCAGTGGAATGGATGTGCTAACACATCTTTTCTGTCAGCAGAGAGATGTTCCATTCTGGCCTATTCATGAAACTTCAGAAAATCATTTGTTTAAGAATGGGTAGCTGTAAATATGTCAGGAGGGGAGGTTCAGGGAATATCTTTCTCAGTCTCTGATCCTTGGGTAAAACAGGATGACATTCTTTTGCAATCTTCCTTACGATTTCCAGGTATGGGTTGTAGGTGAGCACAAGTGGGACCGGGCTCTCTTCCTGGTTTTGCTTGTATTTCAGGAGTGAGATTGAATTCTTCTTCAGGCAACCCAGGTGTTTATCTCTGTCACCCCTGTCAGAACAGATCCAATTGCATCTTATTGCATAACTGTAAATGATGGAATTCCTTATATGCTTGGGTGTCATACCTGCGGTATGTGGGATGGCTAGTCTGTTTGTGGTACATAGACATTTGTAAGTTGTCCCCCCTGACGTATATGGTGGTGTCAAGAAAGTTAATCTCCCTGTGAGAGTAGCTTATTTTCAGTCTGATTGTTGAAGGCATTGAAGTTCCTGTGGATTTAGAGAAGATCCTCCAGACCAGATGGTTAAAATATTGTCTATAAAACAGACATATGCCCTGGGTTTTATTTGAAATGTATCAAGGTATTCCTTTTCGATTTTTTCCATGAAAATATTTGCATACTGTTGTTCAGATTGTGAACCCATTGCCATTCCCATTGTAAATAGAGGTTATGTCCAAAAGTAAAATAATTATGGGTGAGAATGAGCCCAGCAATTGACTCTATAGGTATGTCCAAACATTGAAAATATTTATGACAGGCCGCAATATCATCATCATGGGGGATGTTGGTGCACAGAGACTTCACCTCCATCGTGGCAAGAATGGTGCCCTCATGCACTAGGCCTATGGCCACCAGTTGGTTAAGGACATGGGTAGTGCCCGGTATGCAGATGGATCTTTTACAGACCAGAGATTTCATAACATACTTTCTCATATATAAATAGATAGCGCTCCACTACATACAAAGTTCATCAAAGAAGGATCCCCCTTAGGGGCCGCACTCACCCAGCTCGTGTGACCACTATGAGACTGGTCGGTATGCGCTCCGTTATCCTCCTATGGCCGGCTGCCCGATCTCTGCTTCTGAATTATCCCACTCCAGTTGTCTCCTCCTGGGTGCAGACTCTCCGATAGTTCCTCCTTATATGGATTCCTTGGTTGCTCACCTCAAACAAAATGAGCCTCATATAGTGTAACTCCGTTATTTAAAAGTAAACTTTATTCCAGTGATATACTCACAGACATAGGTTGTTTATAGCGCATAGAGTGTTTAAACGGGCTCTCCCCGTGCCTCTCCGGATAGGCTCGCCGGGTATTCCGTCACACACTGCTATGGTATTTCCAGACCTTGACGCCCCTGATGAGTCATGCGTAGGTGACGAAACGCGTCGGGAGGAGCTAGCAGCCTGCAGGATGGTCTCATAGTGGTCACACGAGCTGGGTGAGTGCGGCCCCTAAGGGGGATCCTCCTTTGATGAACTTTGTATGTAGTGGAGCGCTATCTATTTATATATGAGAGACTGTGTAGGGGGATTTGCTGACCCTCAATAGAGCGCATACAAATAGGAGGAGTGAGGGAATCACAAACAAACTGAGAACTGAACCTTACTGCTATTTTTAAATTTGTATGTAATTGATTGTTTGTCTGCATGATAAAATTGTAGCGCTGTACATTATATATACTTCATAACATACTTCACCTACATGCAGATTGACCAAAGAGCTTCAAACAACCCTGAGATGTTTTCCATAAGAGTTTCACTCCCTGAGATTATGGGTCTGCTGGGATTTCCCTCTTTGTGGATTTTGGGGAGCATGTAAAAGTAGACTGTTCTAGGCTTTCCAGAGATAAGAGTCTGTACATGTGGTCTGATGTTTGCAGGCAATTTGTTAACCATCTTATTGAGTGCCATCCTGTAGCTTTTTGTGAGGCCCCCCTGTAATTTGACATCATGCATGGTGTTGGACAACTGTCTTTGGGCGTCCTGAATGAATTCACTGGTGTTCATGATAAGTATGACACTTCCTTTGTCCACTGGTTTGATGATAATGACTTTATTCTCCTTCAGGGATCTGATGGCCTTGTAAGAAGCCGCCCACACAAAGCACATCACTCTCACCGAGTGCATAGAGGTGATTCCGCCAGTGTTGCATTTTATGTTTTTGGTTTTTTTGCAAGTAGAAGCGGCTGACAGATTCTTGCCTTGAGTAGGCTTTGCCTTGATAAAGGGACCCTGCGTGGTCCCAAAATGTTGGCTTTATTTACTGTATCAATGAAGCAAAATAGATTGTTATAAGGAGTGCCAGCTTTCTCTCGACTGAATCTGATGGCATGTCGCTCTTGTGATGTTATGTTCTGGGCCAGTGTATTTTTTTGTTTTTATTCAGGACCTTGTCAGAGATTCAGCATCTAAATTTGTTGATGTATTCGCCCAAAGTAGGATTTTTCCTGCTTAGGAAGCCAGTCTTGATTTTTTTTTATCTGGTGTGTGTTGGCTCGTTATCCATTGTATTTCAGGCTTCCTTGTTATAGAAGTTTTCCTTGAGCCATAGCTTTCTGAATAATTCTTCCATATCTCCACAGAGTAAAACCTTGTCTTTGGGTCTAGCAGGGCAGAATGACCGGCCTTTGGACAATACAGTTATTTCAACTTCGGTAGTCTGACAAAAGATTTATTACACCTATGGGTTACTCTTTCTCTGCTCCTTGTGCAACCAGGTGTCCACTCTTTATTTTAAGTCTCTGAAGTTTTTTAATGAAGATTTTCTGCAGTTTCCTATAGAAGGTTTGTAGCTTTGTATATTGTCCTTCACAATCCTCTTGAGGTTATGGCAGATTCTTATTAGATTCTTCCATAATCTCTCCCAGCTCCTGCTGCAGATTTTTTTTTGCAAACCTGTTATTGTATGTATGTAGAGAGAGATTCTGTATCCTTAGTCCTTGAGGTACAAGTCTTTCCTTTTTGCATGTAGTCAAGAAAAAGATGTCGCTGTCCAGCTGTGCAAGTTTCTTCAGGTCTTTTTCTCAGTTCCAGGAATACATTATTCAGGGAATATCTTTCATAGTCTCTGATCTTTGTGTAAAACAGGATTAGCCTTGATAAATGTCAAATGAAACTCAAGGCCTACTTCCATTTTATAGACAATATTTCAATCATCTGGTCTACAAGTGAGGAGGATCTTCTCCAATTCCACAGAAACTTCATGCCTTCCACCCCACAATCAAACTGAAACTAAGCTACTCCCACACGGAGATTCATTTTCTTGACACCACCATATACATCAAGGGAGGACAACCCACAAACCTCTATGCACCACAAACTGATAGACCGTACCACATACCTCATGTATGACAGTTTCCACCTCAAGCATTTAAAGAATTCCATAATTTACAGCTAAGCAATAAATGCAATTAAATCTGTTCTGACAGGGGTGACAAAGATAAACACCTGGGTTACCTGAAGAAGAGCTTTATTAAACAAGGGTAAAAAAACTCTAATGGCTGAGATCTAAATCAAGAACCCGAACATCATTCTCAGCACTCAACTCCTGAAATACTAGCAAAACCAGGAAGAGAGCTGCGTCCCACTGGTGGTCAACCAAAAACCCACACCTGGAAATCTTAAGAAAAATTGCAAAAGAACTGCATCCTGTTTTACACAAGGATCAGGGGCCAAAAAAGATAATTCCCTTAAACTCCCCTCCTGGCATTTCAACAGCCACCCATTCTTAAACAGATAATGGTCAGGAGTTCCTTGAAAAGGCTAGAACAGAATGGAACATTCTCCTGCTGACAGGAAAGGTGTGAGACCTGCAAACACATCAATTCCACCGTCAGGATACCAATACCAGAGTATTCTAATATGGTATATCTGATTACATGTGCAAAATGCCCCACAGGAATTCTGGGAGAAACAGGACAAACTCTACGTAAGCGTAAGAGCAAGCACAGTTTTATTATTAACAGTAAAAAAAAAACAACAATAATAAACATACTGATCTCCCAGTGCCCGCACATTTCTGCTTATGTGGACACTGTATTAATGGGCGGCATCAAATTGCATAAAGAAAGACTAACAATATAGACTAAATGTATACACTGGTTTAAAAAAACTGTAGATGACAATTTAAACAAAGATTGTAATTTCTTGTGCTGGTACGATGGGCTTTAAATGGCCCATCTCCGCGCTGGGAGGGGGCTACCAACTACATCTACTATGTAGCTGACAATGCATTTGGAAGGGGGGGGGGAGTGGCGATAGAGTAGCTGGTAGGGGTGTGGCAGGATCAAAGTAATCAGTCATCGTTCAGGTGAGATGCTCGGCCGGGTGGATCTCTTGCAGGGTTGCAGTCAGAGACTACCATGCACACGTTTAACTGTCAGCTGAGATGGTCATTAATGGCTGCCTCAGCTGACTTTAGTCAAGCGTGTGTTCGAGCTTTAAGACCGACTGCCAAATTCATTAATTTTGTTTCCAATAATCTTTTAAATAAAGCTCAACCATACATCATGTCAATTTCATTCTGGCTGTTAATCTGTGCTCCGAGGTATGTTGGCATACAATGGAAAAGGATTATGTATGCATGGAAGTGAAACGTTTAATAGCAAACACATTAGTGCATACTATGGTGTTAAGTCACCTTGGTGGGAGGGCAGGAAATATATATTTATAACATAATATTGTTATACACATACATAAATATGTTTTTTATATATATATATCAAAAATATACATTTTTGCTCTATGACGGTTTACAAAACTGAATGTTGTTCCATTACTTCTATACTGCAGAATACAAACAGAAAATTACAGCAAGAGTTGCACCGCTGCCGTCCTCCATAACACAGCATTGGCCTAATTTATGAAAGGTTCATAACATGGCAGTGAATATCTGTCATACACAATGATCAGCTCACCCACATTATTTTCTATTGGATTCAAGGTCTTTACTATGGGGCTTCATACTCCAGTGGGGTGCTGCTGTGCACCCTAGCAAATAGCTGGGGATGCTTTATTTTGAACATGGAATATCAAAGGGAAGATGTACAGTATATATCCCTTTAAAAGCACAACTGTAATCTTTAAAAAAAAAAAATAGAGTTTAACTTACCTGGGGATTCTACCGGCCCCCCTGCAGACATCCTGTGCCTGTGTCGGGACATAACGATCCTCCGGTCCCCTCCTCGGTTCACTTTCATTACCGCAGACTTACAAGTTGACGGCCACTGCCTCGTACTGCGTCTGGTGATGTGAGCAGGAAAACACACAGCCAGGGCACGCAAGCGCAGTGGCCCTCCGACTGAGAAAACGAACGTGAACCACAGCGGGAACTGGAGGATCGTTTTGTCCATGCGGGGGCAGAGGACGTCTGCAGAGGGCCGGCAGAAGCCCCAAGTAACAAACTCTTTAAAAAAAAAAAAAGATACTACAGGTGTCCTTTAACCATTTCAGCCCGCAGGGATTTTTCACCTTATGTAACAGCAATTTTCACCTCCCATTTATTCTCTAATAACTTTATCACTAATTATCACAATTAATTGATCTATATCTTGTTTTTTCCACCATTAATTAAGGTGGTACATTTTGCTAAGAATTATTGTTTTATAAATGCATTTTAACAGGATTAATAAGAACAAAATTGAAAAAATTCATTATTTCTCAGTTTTTGGCCATTATAGCTTTAAAATAATGCATGTTACCATAACTAAAACATATGTATTGTATTTGTCCATTTCTCTCGGTTATTACACCATTTAAATTTTGTCCCATATCACAATGTATGGCGCCAATATTTTATTTGGAAATAAAGGTGCATTTTTTCAGTTTTGCGACCATCACTATTTGCAAGCTTATAATTTAAAAATGGTCGTAACATACACTCTTCACATGCATATTTAAAAAGTTCAGACCCTTAGGTAACTGTTTTTTTGTGTTTATCTTTAATTGTCATTTTTTTTTTCTATTAAAAATTTTATTTGGGTAATTCTTGGTGTGGGAAATAAACAGTTAATTTTAAATGTACTAAATAATGTATGTAGATGTAGTTTTACCATTTGGCCACAAGATGGCCACAGTGAGTTCGTTTTTTTTTTTTTACAGTCCTCCTAGCTTCCTGAAAGCATATAGAGGACGGAACCTTTTTTTTTTTTTTTTTTTTTTTAGAAAGACCGCGGCCTCTGATGAGAAGCCGTTGGTTTTTCTGCTGGGGACTTGGGTCAATTAATGGGATCCATGTTCCCATTGATTGATCCCTGGGCTACCGTGTCCGGCCCAGGGGCGCACGCACGATCGTGCCAAAAGCGCGGAAACGCAGCACAGCAGCCTCAGTGAGGATCATGTCCAGGCGGCATAAATGGTTAAGCAGCATTACATATAAATTAATATAAAATATTAAGCAAGAGGGATATGGAAATGTATTCTATTAAGACTGACTTTAACAGACATAACGTTTCTTATAGCCCAACAATGCAACTTGTACCACGTTGTATTGGCTTTAAAGTGAAACTGAGGTGAGAGTTATAATCAGGCTGCCATATGTATTTACGCATGTAAAGGCTGCACTGCACAGGTTCAGATATTTGCACCTGCGCAGTAGCATGGGACTGAACAGGCTCTGCTTTTTCTGCCAAGCGCGATCAGTGGCTTGCTACTGCACAGGCACAAAGCTGACCTGCACCTGCACAGCACAGCCATGTTGGCTCACATACGGCAGTGCGGCCACAAACTTCAGGAGGTCCCAGTGCTGGGACGGTGAGGTGAATGGAGACAGGGGAAGCCTACGGCTGAATGGAGTAATGGTTAAGGGATCTACCTCTGACACAGGAGACCAGGGTTCGAATCTCGGCTCTGCCTGTTCAGTAAGCCGGCACCTATTCAGTAGGAGACCTTGAGCCAGTGTCCCTAACGCTGCTACTGCCTATAGAGCGCCCCCTAGTGGCTGCAGCTCTGGCGCTTTGAGTCCGCCAGGAGAAAAGTGCGATATAAGTGTTCTGTGTTTGTTTGTTTGTTATGGAGGCTCCTGAGGATTCCCTCTACTG
Organism: Hyperolius riggenbachi; assembly: GCF_040937935.1. Lineage (NCBI taxonomy): Eukaryota > Metazoa > Chordata > Amphibia > Anura > Hyperoliidae > Hyperolius > Hyperolius riggenbachi. The sequence goes on along the minus strand of NC_090652.1, from coordinate 259,082,650 downwards.
AGGTAAGTATGTGACTTTCTTTTCATGAATGTCACAAGTTTGCCTTAACTCTCCCCAGTCCTATTAACTCATTACTTCAAACGCTTTCTAAGCTCAGACAGTAAATGCTCAAGGCTGGTTTTATACTAGATTTGTGCGATGCAAGCACCACATTACACCGCAGATATGAGGCTTCATATGGACCTGCACCATGGTGCAGCAACAGGGCCATATGCATAGGCCACCCCCCGGCTAGTGGCATACTACCTGCTTGGCAGGAAGTATGTTACTGGGATCCTAGTCAGCTGTGTCACACTGCACTCCTGTCCTGCACACTGCCTGCATCGCCCATTGACTTGGACTATGCAGTAATGCAGTAAACACGGATTATGCGGTAAAGCATTTCAGCCTTTGCGTCTCAGCATTGTGCCGATCTGGATACTTCCAGCGCTGTTTTGCATCGTGTGAACTGTGCAAGTCTCCATAGACTTGTATGGGAAATCGGCAGGGAAGAGTACCGCGGTGCAAAGCAGTGTGCAAGTGGCCTAAAACTGCATTAGTATTATTATCATTAATTTACAAAGCACCAACATATTCTATAGTGCTGTACAGAGTAAGAAAAAACATGGGGTGCATAGTAATACAGACAGTGATATACACAATATATAGAGATTGGTGCATAACACAAAATTGGTAGACATTGCAATTACAGTGACAATAGTAACATGATGTATAGCAAATTCCAAGATACAAAAGGGTAAGAGAGCCTTGCCCTTGAAAACTTACAATCTAAAGCACATGGGAGGGAAAAAGAGGTGGGTAATGGGGGCTTTGCCCCTCATAGGTGAATGGTATGGATTTCAATTATTCCAAATGTAGTAAGGTTTGTAAAATTGGCAAATTCAAAGTCCCGGTTCAAAACCCAGCCAGGTCAACATCTGCAAGGAGTTTTTATGTTCTCCCCGTGTCTGTGTGAGTTTCCTCCGTACACTCTGGTTTCCTCCCACGTCCAAATACATACAGATAAGTTAATTGGCTTCTCTCTAAAATTGGCCCTGGACTATGATACATGCACTTCACAATATAGACATATGACTATTGTAGGGACTAGATTGTGAGCCCCTCTGAGTGACAGTTAGTTACAAGACAATATACTCTGTACAGCGCTGCATAATATGTCGGTGCTATATAAATACTTAAATAAATAAATAAAACATGACAGCCAAGCAAGCAGGATTACTTAGAGAATTAACGTAGCAGCCCCAGTTTTCATTTCTCTACCTCTAAACAGGAGAAAACCATGTGTGTGTTTTTCAAGGGTGTCTCAGAGGTGCAGCTAACGTCAATGCATATTTATGCTCTCAAGAAATAATTTTAATTAAAACTTACCCCTGCCTGGAGTAAACTCAAACCGTATATCATTGAGCTCCTTTCTGGAATTTCTGCAAAACAGGATGGGAGACACATTTAAAATCTAATGAGCCTGAGTATATTAAAGTCCCAAATGCTTAGCAGTTTAGAGGATTTGCAGTCCAAAAGTAAGCAGCCCTCCCCCCCCCCCCCCCCCCCCTGAAGATGTGGCTTTGTGTACCTTTAATTTGTCACAAGCGATGGAAGCTCTAAGAAGGTTCAGCGGTATTAACAGCCAAAGGTTTATGGAACAAACGAATAGCTCATTTTTCTGAGCGGCGGAGTTATTATCTTCTTAATTAAGAAAAGGCAGAACACTGCTTGCGAGTTACATTTTTATTTCGGTGGTAAGAAGCACAGAGGGCTGCGATGTCTAACAACTTCCCGGAAAGAGCAGAGTCTGCAGTTCTAATTAAGATATTTTTACTGTGCAATACCGCTTTACAGCTTCACATTTGTAAACAGCCTTATAAAAGCAACTGTTCTGGATGAAATACTTCCCCTGCAAGCTAGAATAGCTTTATGAAGTGTTTCACTTAAGGCAGACATTGACCCTAACAGATAGAGTAAAGTGGACCAGACTGTGATTTTTTTTTATAGGCTGTCAGTACATAAAAAGCAGCAATTGTGGGCATATTGAAGAGAAGATACTGCCTGTGTAGCTGTAATGCAGCGCTGCAGAGGAGATACTGCCTATGCATCTCTACCACTGCATGGGGGGGTACTGCATGTGTAGCTGTACTGCTGCAGAGGGGATACTGCCTGTGTAGTTGTACAGGTGCAGAGGGGATAATGCCTGTGTAGCTGTACTGCTGCTCTGCAAAGGGGATACTGCCTGTGTAGTTGTACTGCTGCAGAGGGGATACTGCCTGTGTAGCTGTACTGCTGCAGAGGGGATACTGTCTGTGTAGTTGTACAGCTGCAGAAGGGATAATGCCTGTGTAGCTGAACTACTGCAGAGGAGATACTGCCTGTGTAGCAGTACTTCTGCAGAAGATATACTGCCTGCGTAGCTGTACTGCAGCAGAGGAGATACTGCCTGTGTAGTGGTACTGCTGCAGTGGGGATACGGCTTGTGTATCTGTACTGCTACAGAGGGGATACTGCCTGTGTAGCTGTACTGCTGCAGAGGGGATACTGCCCGTGTAGCTGTACTGCTGCAGAGGGGATACTGCCAGTGTAGCTGTACTGCTGCAGAGGGGATACTGCCTGTGTAGCTGTACTGCTGCAGAAGATATACTGCCTGTGTAGCTGTACTGATGCAAAATATATACTGCCTGTGTAGCTGTACTGCTGCAGAGGGGATACTGCCTGTGTAGTGGTACTGCTGCAGAGGGGATACTGCCTGTGTAGCTGTACTGCTGCAGAGGGGATACTGCCTGTGTAGTGGTACTGCTGCAGAGGGGATACTGCCTGTGTAGTGGTACTGCTGCAGAGGGGATACTGCCTGTGTAGTGGTACTGCTGCAGAGGGGATACTGCCTGTGTAGTGGTACTGCTGCAGAGGGGATACTGCCTGTGTAGCTGTACTGCTGCAGAGGGGATACTGCCTGTGTAGTGGTACTGCTGCAGTGGGGATACGGCTTGTGTAGCTGTACTGCTAAAAGCACAAGAATCCCAACGCAACCTCTTTCCCAGGACTGACAGCCTGGTCCACCGGTGCTCAATCCCTCTGTGGGTCACCACCTCCACACGACAGGATCCAAGAACAAGTATGAAGGAGGCACTCAACAGGTGAAGGGAGAGGCGTATGGAGGCTGCCATATTTATTTCCTTTTAAACCATACCAGTTGCCTGACATACCTGCTGATCCTCTGCCCGTAATATGTTTAGCCATAGACCCCGAACAAGCATGCAGATTAGATAATTATGACTGAAGTCTGACTGGATTATCTGCATTTTTGTTTTAAGGTGTGAGATACAGACACTACTGCAGCCAAAGCGATCAGGAGAACTGCCAGGCAACTATTGTCTGCAATAAAATAAATGTGGCACAAATGTGTAACAAACCAGAAGCCATTTAAAAGAGAACCCAAGGCGGTGTGGGGCCCAGATGGGACACAGGCATGTTCCCTGCCCGCTGCTGCTTTCTGTCCCCCCACTGCGGCGATATATATATATTTGTCTCTATCTCGGAGGGTAACCAGAGCTTTCCTGCAGGCTTTCCAGAGCTGCCATTGGGCAGCTCCCTCTCCCTGGCCGCGCCCCCTGCTTCTCCACTGCCTCCCAGCGCTGGGAGAGAGATCTCTCTGTGCCCCAGAGGTCACAAAAGTGAAAGTCGGGCAGTGCGGGCCTCAGGAGAGGCAGAGAGTGGTGTGGAGTGTGGCTACCTGATTCGCCCAGGTAGCCTAGGTTTTGTTTAATTATATGAACCCACCTCGGACTCTCTTTAACAAATGTACCCATGTAAAAGGGGTACATAATGTCTTATGAACATAAGCAAAATTTCCCTGGAAAGATTACACTGCTCTAGAAACAGAAGAAAATGAATGTGAATCTGTATAACACAATTTAAATAGTAGCTCAGTCCTGACTTTCATTAGTGCATCGTTGGCAGAGTAGAAACATACATGCAAACTCTACTGTACATTTTAAAGGAGAACTGTAGTGAGAAGTATATGGAGGCTGCCATATTTATTTCCTTTTAAACAATACCAGTTTCCTGGCAGCCCTGCTGATGTATTTGGCTGTAGAAGTGTCTGAATAACACCAAAAACAAGCATGAAGCTAAACTTGTCAGATCTGACAATAAAGTCAGAAACAGCTGGTCTGCTGCATGCTTATGTAGGGTCTATGGCTAAAAGTAGTAGAGGCAGAGGAGCAGCAGGATAACCAGGCAACTGGTAAAAGGAAATAAATATGGCAGCCTTCATAGCCCACTTGCTACAGTTGTATTTTAATGATAATCATCAGGAAACGGAAAAAATCCTAATCATTTCTTCAAGGTGTTTTGTGTGAAGGATCTCAATCATGCCATCTGCAGGAGCATCAAATGGTTTAGTGAGTAATGGAGTTTGTATTCTTTTGTAGGTTATACAATATATAGTTGAGTATCCATAAGCCTGGTACACACCTTCAACTTAAAATGGCCAATTTTACCATCACATGTAGTATGAGAGCTTGTCTACACAATCTACTCATTGTATTTAAAATCTGTTGGCCATCGTACTACATGGAAGTGGTAAAAATGGCCAATCAAAATTGAATAATGTGTGTATGTACCCTTTGTCTCTCTTAGGCGGGCAGCACATTTGACAGTCCATTTCCCATGCGATTCCCAGGGAAAAGCGTGAACGTATGATTCCCATTGAGCCATTGACTATAATGGCAAGTGTTGCCGTGCGCATTTTGACGTGCGGAGTAAAACGTGCACAAATCTAACAAGCATTGTTGGGTTTCAGACAAGGTCACAAAGGTCATGGGCTCCAGGAAAGCAAGGGATGGGCTGTGGGCACCAGGGTGGCAGTAGCAGTTAGCCTGCCAAACATTCATTACTCTATGAGAAGGTTCATATCAGTGCGGTTAGTACACAGTGCAGCAAAGCGGTGCCTGTACTATTTTTGGGGCAATTTTGCCTCAATGGAAGATATAGGAAAATTGCAAACGCTCACAAAATCGCTTTGTGCAGCGATTGTGTTCGCGTTTTTAAGAATACATACATTGTATTTATTCTTTTCCGGGTCAAAGAGTTCACCTCCTGACTTGCGCCAGGGAGTCAATTACAAAACCGCTCTGGAAAAGCGCTTAGAAAAGCAATTTTACCAGAAACGCAGCGTGCAGTGGATCGGCCGGGAGGGGGTAAAAGAAAAAGCACACAAAAACGCATAACGCTTGCGTTTTCGATTTTAGGTGTGAATGAGGCCTGAATCATTTGGTCATATTTTCAGTTTACAAACCACATTCTGCATTTTAAGCTACAAAACAAAGCAGAGCTAATGATCCTTTGCACTTTCCTGCAGTAAAGCCTTATCTCAAGCTGTCCCTCACTATGCTTCAGAAAGCAGGTCTGTATCCATCCCAGGTTGGGTCAGAGCTCAGATAAGCTCTTTTGCATAGATAACAACTTTAACTGTTCCTGTACTGGAAAACAATATGAGACTTTTCTTTGCTACTAATTCTTCTATTTCTTAGCTTTACTACACAACATACAATACATTATTTCACAAGTTTATTTTCACTTACGATTTGCTTTCAAGCAAAGCTTTGCTTTCGTTAACCTGCATCTTAATGACTTCCATGTGCTAAATTTCATTCCCTTTTTCTGAGTGGGCGGTGATTTGCATATTAGGAGAACTTTCTGCTGAACATTATTGGTTTCCTGATTGCTGTGGGTATTAGCATATCTATATCCTATTTCCTATTTGCCAACATAGTGGTGTTAGCTTTAGATTACACGTAATTAGAAATGGAAACAGGCAGGTACACATCCACAATAAATAACAGTAATGAATAAGTGACAGATCGCAGCAATCCAGCACGGATGACTCATAAAGAGCTGTGTGCAATCTGAAACAAATATGATTGCTAATTTATGGTGTCGGATTTTCCGTATTAATAAATCTACCTTAACTGCTTCTTGCCACGCTTTGCTTTTGACTTAATTGCCAACGCATAAGGCAATTTGTTTCGAAGAAACTGAAGAAAAATAGCTGCTGTCTCGCCATTCATCTTCGGCATTGTTCGGGTGATGAGCGCCTCATTTATCTCACCGTTTCGGAACACCTGCGCGCGTTGCTTTTCTGACGACTAATTCCCAATGAGCTGTACACTTTTCCGCTCTCCAAAATGAAGCATTTATGTTTCACTACAAAGTTAAACACTAATCTGTCTTGCAAGCTCTCTACCGTTTTCCAAAAAGTCATTCTGACGCCCTTATTGGAATGACAATGTACAGGCAGAGCGCGGCAAGATCAGCAGTGTTCTGCCGTTATGCTTTCTGATCCTGAACGAGAGCCGGCTGTAGCGAGTCTACTGAAATGTTCCGGAGCCAAGGCTGCACTAGGAAGGCGCATTCCCCTGATTTTCAGCGAGCAGCAAAATAAGTATTCGGAGTACTGTCCATCCCCCAAATCAACTATACCCAAATACAAAGCAATGCATAACGTGTGCATGCAAAATAGGCACTGGGGAAACTTGGGTGCAAGAAATAGCTACTAGTCGAATATCAGTAAAATAACCAATATTTTAGTAATGGGTAGTGGTAATTCTGATACTAAGATTTCTGTAATTTTTTTTACTATGACTAAACCTAACCCTATTTTCACAAGAGTCCTCCCTCTACCGATGCCTAACGCTAACTAAAACCTTTCCCTACGATGCCTAAGCCTAACCAAACCCCCACTGATTCCTAAACACCCCCCATTGCGAACTCTCTGATAATCATGCTGCTAAACATGATAAATATTGGGTGCCACGGAAGTTTCAGAGCCATAAGAGCCCATGTTAATATCGGCTATTAACGGAAATTTGGTAACATTTTGGGATAAAATAATGGCTACAAATTACAGGTGCAAGACCTATGGCGCACCCAAACTTCCTGTCACCATGCATAGCAGCCTAGTATCCCATTTTTATACTCCAACATTAAAAAAAATCCAGACTTATTCACTTCTGAGCTCTGCAATGGGCTCCTTTGTGACCTATCACATGACTTGTGCACAAGTGACAACACTGGGACCACCAAACTGTTGTTTCCTCTCCTTCTCTGCAACAATGCAGAGGTTAGGAAAACAGTTATGTGGGTGTGGGGGCAGGCCTGGAGTACAGTCACATGGAAGGGAGTGGGGGTGTGGCCACAGATTGCATACTTTCGTAGCAGTGTGAAGTAAGGAGGGAAAAGACAAGAAGAAAATATTTTCATCTATTTATTTTTATGGCAAGTATGCATTGTGTTAATGTAGGAATTTTGTTTTTTGTAGCCTAACATCAAGACCCAGTTTAGATGTTTCCTGACTGAGCCGGCTGATAAAATAACCTTCCCATCTAATTGACTATCTTCCCGTTTCCCCCATTCAGCTACTCCTCAGTTCCATCTGCTGTCCTTCTCTTCTAGGGTGTCCCTTTATGTCCTCTCTGCTGTTTGCCCATGACTACCCTTCCCAACCTTGATGCCCTGTAATGTTCTTCACAACCACTTACACAATACATACTTATCATCACAACCATACACACTCACAAACTGGGCTTGATTCACAAAGCGGTGCTGTAACAATCAGCGGGGCAGCTGCGGCGAACAGCGCCGTCACCACAGCTGCCTCCGTGCCCCTGCCCACCTCACTGCCCGGGCCTCGGGCATCTAGCACGCCGAGGACGGCTCTGTCGGTCGCCTATAAGGTCGTTTTGACGCGTGCGCGCGCACACCGTCACAACCTTTATTCTGAGAGGAGGCGGCTCAGCTGACCAGAGGGTTGGCTGACGTCACGCCATGCGCCCGCCGCTCCTGATTGGCCGGGCGCTGGGGGGCGTGACTCAGAGTCTCCTCGGGCTCTTAAGCTCGGGAGATTCACTCGCAACCTGTCTGCTGTTGCGAATACTCACGTGTTAGCGCTCAGACCTTAGATAGTATCCGGTGTGCTTTGATCTGGGAGGAAACCAGGGATTTCACACAAGACTAGGATTACTGTATTATTGTATACTTGATATTCTGTGTACGACTCTGGCTATTCTCTGACCCTGCTCCTGCTAATCCATTCTGTACTTCTGCCCATCTGACTCTGTTGCTGAACTCTGCCTGATATCTCACTACTCTCTTGCCTGTCGATTTTGTACTGTACCTGCCTGCCTGTTACTGATCCTAGCCTGTCTGTCCATTCTACTCACCAGTGAGCCCTGTCACTGGTGAGGTGCTCTTTGCTAGTACTCATCAGCTCCTCTGATGAGATCTAGTCCACTATTGTATTACCGTGTACTAATAGTACCCACCAGCTCCTCTGGTGAGGTTTAGCAAAGCTATTCAGTTATTGTGTACCAATAGTACCCACCAGCTCCTCTGGTGAGGTCTTGTTTAACTATTCAGTTACTGTTGCACCAAGCACTATACACCTTGCTACTCTGCTAGCTATACTTGCATCATTGGTGATTCTGCAGATCACCACATAATCAGGTATAGCGTCTGTATTATCGGTGATACTGAAGATCAAATAATATTTAGACCTCTGTGTTGCTACACCAATCGTTACAGGTGCTAACTGTTGGCACGCTTGTGAAAAGCCCCTCTTCACGCCAAAAGACAAAGGCAGATGCGTGCAAAATGGCGAACCCGATGCGCCTGTAAGGTCGCATTGGATGCGACCTTAACGGCGCATGGGTGCGACGTTAAGGTCGCATCCAATGCGTCCTTATAGGCGCATCAGGTGCGCTGTTTTGCGCGCACCAGCCTTTGCGCGTGCAAAACTTTGGGACTTTGCGTGCAGGCTGATTCACTTCTTGGTGCTAACTACTTAACACCCTAGTTAGCACGTCCAAAGCCTTTGGGCGTGCTAACTAGGTTAGCCCAAAGCCTTTGGGCGTGCTAACTAAGTTAGCCCCGAATAGTGAATCAGGCCCACTGAATGCATGGACACATAGACCCATATATATTAATCTACCGAAACACCTGCCTATTATTATGTAAGTTAATCTTGTGCCACTTAAACAGCTGCGGCACATCAAGCCACCTTCTGACGGTGGAATCTGGCACTAAGATGTTATCAAAGATTCTTCCAGTCTTGAAAGCTACGAGGTGAGGCCTCCATGGATCAGAGTTATTTTTCCAGTACTTCTCGCAGATGTTTAATGGCACTGAAATCTAGGAAATTGGTAGATCTGAGAAAATGTGATTCTTGAGACCAGGCCAACTTCTTTTGTTGCGTCATGGTACATTCTGATTTTCACAAGCCCATAGCAGACGCTTTTGGCAGTGGTCTGTGATCAGTACGGGCACTCTGGTCTGCTCTGTTGCTACACTGCTCTCCCATGGCTACACTCTTGTATTTGATTGGAACAGATGGGCAGGTCTTTGGTTCCCATGTGCTCCAGCAAACCTTTAGAGCTCATCCCCCTGTTTGCCCTTCCTTGAACCATGTTTGGTGGGTACTAACCACTAACTGGGATCACCCCACAAGACCTGCAATATTGCTAATAAAATTTTGGGATGCATTAAAAGGGAAATAAAAACTCGAGATGCTAGCATAATATTGCCCCTGTTTAACTCTCTAGTAAGGCCACATCTGGAATATGGAATTCAGTTCTGGGCACCACATTACAAAAAAGATATTGCAGTTTTAGAGCAGGTGCAGAGACGAGCTACAAAATTGATACGTGGGATGGAAGGTCTCACTTATCAAGAAGGGTTAGATAAACTGGGTTTATTTAGTCTAGAGCATGGTTCCCCAACCCTGTCCTCAAGGCCCACCAACAGTGCATGTTTTGCAGAAAACCACAAACATGCATAGGTGAGGTAATTAGTCTCAGCAGAGCTGTTTAACTGCCTTTGAGGATTTCCACAAAACATGCACTGTTGGTGGGCCTTGAGGACAGGGTTGGGGAACACTGGTCTAGAGAAAAGACGCCTTAGAGGGGATCTAATTAACATGTATAAATACATCAGAGGGCAATATAATAGCTTGGCGGATGAGCTTTTTGTCCCTAGGCCTTCTCTAAGGACTAGAGGACATGATCTGCGCATGGAGGAAAAACGTTTTAGCCATTTATTTAGGAAAGGGTTCTTTACAGTAAGAGTGATTAAGATGTGGAATGCATTGCCACAGGAAGTCGTTATGGCAAACTCTATACCTGCATTTAAAGGGGGCTTAGATGCTTTCCTTGGGTTGAAAGACATCCATGGCTACAATTACTAGGTAATGCCTAATGATGTTGATCCAGGGATTTTATCTGATTGCCATCTGGAGTCGGGAAGGAATTTTTCCCTTTAGTGGCTAATTGGACCATGCCTTGTAAGGGTTTTTTCACCTTCCTCTGGATCAACAGGGATATGTGAGGGAGCAGGCTGGTGTTGTACTTTATACTGGTTGAACTCGATGGACGTATGTCTTTTTTCAACCAAAATAACTATGTAACTACTGGAGATGCTGTGATCCAGTTGTCCAGCCATCAAAGCCCTTGCCAGACTTGCTCAGATCCTTATACTTATATATTATACATATTGACCATCCCTAAGGCCCAATTTCCTCTTGTGTTGCGTTTCCACCGTGTTTGGGGATTGAAAATAAAATATCAGTGCAAAATCGTCGCCTTTGATTTTATCGTGATTTTTAAAAATTGCGATCGCCGCGATTCTCATTCAAGTAAACAAGAATGTGTTTTTCAAAAATGCAAATGCTGCGAAAACACAACAAAAAAGCAGCCAGTAGAAATTGGTCATTACTGTAATGAGATAATTCACGGTACTCATTCTGCCTGTGAATTGGTTTTAATGTCGTGTATATAGACACACACACATACTCAAACTGTACAGGGCCAGCTCCAGTAACAACAGGACCCCTGGGCGTCCGCCCTGACAGACCCCCCCCCCGACCAGAAAGCACTAGGGCTGTGGAGTTGGAGTCGGATTCCGTGGTTTTATAAGCTGAGGAGTCAGAGTCGGATGATTTTTGTACCAAATCCATAGCCCTGGTAAGTATTAGATTAGGAGTCGGAGTCGAGGAGTTGGAGTCGGGGCAATTTTGGGTACCTGGAGTCAGAGTTGGAGCCAGATTCCGTGGTTTTATAAGCTGAGGAGTCAGAGTCGGATGATTTTTGTACCAAATCCATAGCCCTGGTAAGTATTAGATTGGGAGTTAGAGTCGAGGAGTTGGAGTCGGGGCAATTTTGAGTACCTGGAGTCGGAGTTGGAGTCAGTGGTTTCATAAACGTCAAAGTCGGAGTTGGATGATTTTTGTACCGACTCCACAGCCCTGAAAAGCAGCATAAGGGGCCCTTTGTTGCAGCCAAATTTTCCCCCAGGGTCCCTTAGACCCTGGGGGAAAATGCCTAACTCCTAACTGCCTAACTCATCCCTGCAACCCCACCCACCCACCCCAACTTCATCTGCACAGTGCAGGGAGGCACAGACTAACAGAGGAGAGCGCCTGCTGGGACAGGTGAGACACTACTCTGCCAAAGATTTTTCAGGGGCCCTGGGGAGCATCAGCTAAGTTGGGTGGGGAGGAGACACCTTGGGGGGTTCTACAGGCTCTAGGGCAATTGCCCCCTTTGCCTCTATGATGGCGCCAGCCCTGACTACACATACAAACACACATGCAGCACAGCACAGTCAGCAAGTATGTTGGGTAAGATTTATCTGCGCACAGTGTTTCTGCACATTACTTTTCACAGTCTTATTGAAGGAGTCAGATTGATTTAGTCCATCTGCACCGGTCAGTACTATCACCTTTTCCACAACATAATCTGTGACGGATGACTGGAACATACGCCCCAGCCTAAGGCTATCATTAGCAATCACTATGATGGATTCCTTCGCTGGTCTGCCACATCGGACTGTAATGCTCAGAATCATAATGAAACAACATCTCACAGTATAGAAAGCCAACGTTGCTTGGGCTGCAGAAAAAGGACAATCAAAGTGCCATATAGAGAAACTCCACTCCCACCAGTCTTATAATTCATTGCTGGGAAGATCAGATATCGCTAAAGGGGATAGGAAACATGAATGGAAAGTCACAGTTGAAAATATAGCTGTAGCTATAGGAAACAAACGCTGGCAAAGGATTTTCTGCAGATGCGACTTACAAAGAGAGTCATTTATCAAAATGCTCAAAACAACTCATGTTTCCCTCAGCAAGTCAGCTGTCCTATTACTTGTCTCAGTACATATAGACAGTAATCATAATACTAACCAGAGCTGTAACCATAGGGGGGGGGGGCAGCCCCTGCAACTGCAGAAGGGGCCCAGGGTTGTGGGGGCCTGTGGCTGCTTATCCTTCCTCCTGACGCAGGGGCACCCTCTAGAGCAAGTGTTGTTGCAGCTTCACTTGCAATGCCTAGGAGGAGTCATGGTTGCCGCACTATTATGGAAGCGTCCATACTCCACAGCTGTAAAGAGGGCCCAGGGTTGTAGGGCCCCCTGGCTGCTTATTCTTCCTCCTTCTGACGCAGGGGAACCCTCTAGAGCAAGTGTTGTTACAGCTACACTTGCTATGCCTGGGAGGAGTCATAGTGGCCGCACTATTATGGAAGTGTCCACACTCCGAAGCTGCAGAGGGGGCCCAGGGTTGTGGGGGGCCCTGGCCGCTTACTCTGCCTCCTTTTTGACACGAGGGCACCCTCTAGACCAGGTGTTGTGACAGCCACACTTGCTGTGCCTGGGAGGAGTCATGGTAGTTGCACTATTATGGAAGTGTCCACACTTCTTATAGGACACTTGACAGATGAACCTCCTGGCTGTGGGGCTCATCATAGGGGAAGGCAGTGCTCTCCCTAGAGCCTTTAAGCCCGGCGCTCCCCCCAGATAATTTCGGTGAGCGCCAAGCTGTCATTAGCCTCGGCCTGTGGCAGAATGACTTTCCTCTGCACTCTGCTGTGAAGTTGATTCATTACAGTGGGCAGCGGGTGAGTCAGTACAGCAGGCCTGGGACATTATCTCTGCCCTCCTCCTCAGCTCTTGCCTGTCCGTGGTGTGACGGGACGGGGAAAGCTCAGTAACTGACAGCACAGATGAGCCGAACCAAGGTAACTTTGAAAGAGCTGAAGATTGAAGAGAATGTGCGGCTCCATTCCTTCTGGTGAGTCTTCCCGGCTACAACAGTGGTTGACGCTCTCCTCCTCTTCTCCCTGTCCATAAGTAAAGCAGCACAGATCCGCCTCCTCCCGGTCCTTCCCTGCAGGAAAGATAAGTACTCGCCCTGCTGCCAGATCTCTGGCTGTGGTGTATCTGCTTCTGCTGCCCCACTTCTCCCTCTAGGCAAGTTTGCCCTTGGAGGGAGGAGGAGGACAGGATAGGACTCTAGTCGGCACTCTTCATTTGTCCTTTGTGATGGGGAGGTTGTTTCTTTACTTTACCTTATTTACTGCCCCATCTGGCTACTTTTTCATGCCACCTGGCTGGAAACAAATTCTGGGGAGAACACTGGAAGGGGTGTGTGGTTTAGGGGACAAGCCAGCAAAGTTCTGCCGGGGGAAGGTGACCCTGATACTAATGACAGATTTTGTCTGATCTCTGTGATCATAATCAAATTACAATAGCATAATAAAAGGTATGATGGCCTCAACCTTTGCCTGTCCCAGGAGATGTTCCATCTTCAGTTCTAATTAGGTTGAGGAGACTACTACACAATGCGCTGATCAAGTCCAGAACACTGACCATAATAATAAAACATTTTTTTTATATTCTGTACAAATAAAGATCACAAAGTAACACAGCCTGACAACTGAACATGATTCAGTTAATTAAGTTACATTCAAAACAGATACAAAACATTACCCTTCAAACATCACTTAGCCTCCAAATACAATTAAAACCTAAACTGGTACATGCAATAGAACTTATATAGAATAGTGATGATAATAATACACATGCCTTCAAATAATAGAACTAATATATAATTGTGATAATAATAATAATATGCATGCACTCATACAATAGAACTAATATATAATAGTGATAATAATACACTGCAGAAATAGCACATTTTATTTAATCTACAGGACCAAATAATAGGTATGAATAGAACACTACTTAAAGTGTACATGAGATGAATCCTGGGGCTTCCTCCAGCTCCCTTCAGCCTGATCGCTTCCTCGCCATCCGTCTCCAGCTCCTGGATCCACCGCAATCCTCCCAATAACTTCAGCCAGTCACGGCAAGTTGGCACAGGCTCAGTGCAGCCACACATGCTCCCGCTGCGTTCTGCGACTGTGCAGTAGTACTGAATGCTACCTGCAATGGGAGCACGACGGGGTGTGCGGGCTGTGCGCCTGGCTGGGCCATACATGCACAGTAAGCCCCGACTCCTGAAGTTACCGGGAGGATTGTGGTGGATCCAAGAGTCAGAGGCGGACGGCGAAGGAGCGATCAAGCTAAAGGGGGGTGGAGGAAGCCCCAGGTATGTATGAATTTTTCCTTTTGAATCATCTCAGGTTTCCTTTAACACCTATAGCAACAGATTACTCAACAGGTTACCCATATCTAAGAAAAGAAAAGGTTTTCCCTCACTAAGTGTTTGTGTACTTATTTGTATGACTACTGAAGAATGCTGAATCCAACATCCTACAAACTACGATCAATACGCTGCTGTACAAGCCCCAAATTACTCAGTCAGCAGGATAGCAGTGAGTAAAACCTACGGAGTTCTCCATTAAATGCATTGCTAAGTTAAACAGCTAAAAATCCTCCCTAAAAAACTACATTTCCTGAATGTGAATACAAATATGACTTCACTCTTTATCAAATAATAAAAAAGACACCGAGGAGCACAGTACAGCCAGCAAGGGAGTAACTATAAATCAACCTTACTGTTCACAACTGTTCCCTTGGCAACTCCTGGTGACTCTCACAGCCTGAGGATCCTTCTTACGAGGCTCATAAAACAACTGCGGCCATCAGGATCTTCACACACATAACAAATGAAGCCTCAAAAACACCTGATCTGGAGTATCAGAGGGAGGGAAGGTTATTAGTTGTGACTCTGCCCCACCTTTGGCCCCACCTGCAGTCACCTGGGCTGCTCCCCCCTAGTTCTGCCCCTGACAGCCAATGTATTTCAGCATCTAAGGTTCAGTGCACACCGAGCGGTTTTAGCAGCGATCCACCATCCGCATCCGCCTGTGAAAACGCTTGGCTAATGCATTTCAATGGGATGGTGCACACCAGCGGTTTGATGTTTCTAGCAAACCGCAAACGTGCCTCCTGCTGCAAAACGCTGCTCTGTAAAAAGCTAGATCAGAGCGGTTTTCCAGGTGTTTTTGTTACAGAAGCTGTTCAGTAACAGCTTTTACTGTAACAATATTAGTCATCTGCTACACAAAAACGCTCCCAAAAACGCTAGGCATGTTTAGAAAACCTCTCTAAACATGCCTAGAATCGCTCTGAAATCTGCTCCAAAAACCGGTAGCATTTTGAGAATCTGCTAGCGGTTTTGGTGTGCACCGGGCCTAAGGCACTATGGAAAACCCTATATAAGGGCTTGTTTACACTACTAAAGCTTTTCTAAGCGATTTGTGATTTTAAAAGCTCCTGCTAATGTTATCCTGTGTGAGTGTTCACACTGGAGCGATGTGATTTTGTAAAAATCCCCCATAGCATTGCCTTAGCAAGAGCTTGTAAAATCTCTAGCGTTTAAAAAGCTCTTGTGGTGTGCACCAGCCCTAAGGCCCAGTGCACACCAAAAACCTCTAGCAGATCTGCAAAACACTAGAGGTTTTTGAAACAGATTTCAGACCGATTCTAGGCATGTTTGGAGAGGTTTTCTAAACATGCCTAGCAATTTTTGGAGTGTTTTGGTTGTGCAGATTAAAAACATTGTTACAGTAAAGCTGTTACTGAACAGCTCCTGTAACAAAAACGCCTGGAAAACTGCTCTGATCTAGTGTTTTTCAGAGCGGTTTTCCACTTTCCTATACTTTAACATTGAGGCAGAAACACCTCAGAAATCTAAAAAATGCTGCAGCCCCCGAGTTTGTGTTTGTGGGAAAAACGAACCTCTCTGGTGTGCCCCAGCCCATTCACTTTCATTAGCCAAGCGGGTTTCCCCCTGCAAGTATTTTAAGAAACGCTCCAGGACTGCTCTGGTGTGCACCAGCCCTAACAGAGTTGTAAAGAGCAAATGTATTCATAAAGTTATAATAAATGTTGCGAATTCAGATTCTGACCAAGGGAAATAACTTCTGGGCACATGCAGCCAAGGATAACACATAGGCTTGTTGAGATATGACAGCTGTCCATGCAAACCTGAATTAAACGCTCAATAATTGTCATGTACCTTTTATTTCTTCTTATCTTTTCTCCACATTATTTTTTCTTCTTCTTCCATTTATCTCTACGCCTAGCTTCGACATCATCTCTGTCTAGAACTCTAGAGGACAATATCTTTCCATATTTAATTTTGGTATGCCATGTTACTGTTTGTTTTTCAATAAAAATTCTTAAATGTAAAAACTGTTGTAAGGTCCTTGTTTACGCCCAATAATACTGCTGTCAAAAACTGTACAAACTATTTAAAGCTGAGTACACACGGATCGACCGCTGGTGCATTCAAGAGTAGTTGGGGGCCACTGTACACACCAAGATTATTTTCTGAGGCGGCCCCCTTTGGCATTTTAGCCCAGAGTTAAGATACCGATGTCTCACTCCAACAGTGAGGATTCGTAATTACCAGGACTTTTAGGACTGTTTCCCATTGGGGGGCACGAGTGAGCTGCAATTGCCAACCACCAGCAAGCGGCACTGTCCCCCTATGGAAGCATTCACAATGGAGCGTTGCAATCGTGTTGCGATCACAAAAGTGCTGCAGGTAGCACTTCGAGGGCAATCGCAAAAAATTGTTTGATTTTTCTTGGATTTTTGGAGTAAAAAATCCCATAGTGGTAGCACAGGGCATTGGCATAAAAAATAGGCAAAAGAGGTGACCCTCTGATTGGCCAAAGCCCCACGTGCTGCTGTTCCACCTCATGCAGAGCGTGCAATCGAAAGTCCTGGCGGGTGTAGAGTGTGCCACAGAGCACCAACAGAGCTGTAGCTATCTGTCCTCACTCTGGCTTGCTTCCTCTAGTGTTCATGCAGCTTCTGAACTGGCCACTAGAGTTACAGGCTCACTATCATGTGAGGGCAGAGAGCCTGGAGCTCTAGTGGCCAGTTTGGAAAGCTGTCTGGAACACTAGGGGAAACAAGCCAGAGCCAAGACAGGTAGATATACATGCCGAAGCACGCTCCACAGTGTACTCTGCATATGGGGCCCCTCATACATCACCTTCGATATAACAACCACGGTTAGGCCGATCCCCCACTTTACATCCAAAATGTGAGTGTCAAAAAGTCAGCCTATCCACTGGGATTTATGGTACGTGTTATAGCCAGCTATGACATCAAAAGTTGTTTAGGTGATACCTTTAAAGCGGTAGGATCAGCCATACTACACCAGGGAAAAAAAACACATATATAAAAGTAGATAAATACTTGATCTACTTACATAACACATGTATTATACTGTCCACGTTTTGATTTCAGTGAATGTTATATAGTAAATTACGAGAATTCTGTTCCTGGTGGGGGCCATGTCTTTTGCCCACAGTTAAGGCTAACTCGTGATGTCATTTCTGCCCTTTAATTTTTTTCTTGTCTCCTCCAATCGCTGAGTCACCTCAGCCTTGCTTGTAAACACAAGTGAGCAGGGGATTGGGTTTCAGATAAGAAGCTGGCAGGGAAATAAAGGGAAGAGGAGGAATAGATCATAGATAAAAAGAACCCCCAGCATGCAATTCTTTGGCACGACTACTAAAGGGCCAGTGTTCCTTAAGTATGTGATAACTCCAAATCATAACAGCAGAAAAAGTTTTGAAAGTTTTGAATGCAGGATTAGCATATTTATCACTTAATACACTCAGACCAGTTGCTGTTGAAATTTGATTTTTATGGTGACGATACCGCTTTAATGACTAATTGTACAAGATTTCTTTGCAAGCTTTCGGAATTTTAAGTTTCTTCTTCAGGCATGTTACAGAACTGATACTAACGACACATTTCACCTGATCTCTGTAATCATAATCAAGTTACAATAAATAATAATTTAGGAGATTAGAACACGATGCGCTGATCAAGACCTGAACACTGACCATGATAATAACACTTTTTTTTATACACTGAACAAATAAAGATCACAATGTAACACAGCCTGAAAACTGTAATTAACTTACATTCAGATACAAAATACTACACTTAAAACATCACTTAGTCTCCAAATACAATTAAAACATCCACTGGTTACACAACATGCAGTAAAACTAATATATAATAGTGATGATAATAATAATAGTAATACACTGCAGAAGTAGCACATTTCCTTTAATCTACAAGGCCAAATAACAGGTACACGCCGCTAGCTACTCCCATTTTTGGCCGACAGGCTTACTGCGCTTGTGCAGGCCACGTGTCTCTTTCTACGCGTTCCCATCCCCAATAGCACGATGCGCAGGTGCAGGACGCTATTGTGGACGGGAACACGTAGAAGGCTACACATGGCCAAGCCTGTTGGCCGAAAACTATAGTAGTTGGCGGCGGGGGCAGGAGGATCCGAGGGTGACTGCGAGGGCACGGGACAGCTGCAGGGGGCTGGTGGAAGCCTCAGGTGAGTAAAAGTGATTTTTTTGCTTAGGCTTAAGTATTCCTTTAAGCCTCCAAATACAATTAAAACATCCACTAGTTGTGCAACAAGCAATAGAACTAATATATAATAGTGATGATATAATACACTGCAGAAGTAGCACATTTCATTTAATCTACAGGGCCAAATAACAGGTATGAATAGAAAACCGCTAAGCACCTATAACAACAGATGACCTATTACGGTTCTGGTCCAGTTCTGTAACATGCCTGAAGAAGAATCTTAGGTTTTGAAAGCTTGCAAAGAAATATTGTCCAGTTAGTCATTAAAGGTAATATTTTATTATTTTTTAGTATTTATATAGCAACATCTTCTGCAGTGCTGTACAGACTATATATATATATTGTCTGTCCCTCAGAGTGGGCTCACAATCTAATCCCTACCATAGTCATGTGTCTATGTATGTATTGTGTAGTGAATGTATTGTAGTCTAGGGCCAATTCTAGGGGTAAGCCAATTAACTTATCTGTATGTTTTGGGGATGTGAGAAGAAACAAGCGTACCTGGAGGAAACCCACACAGACACGGGGAGAACATACAAACTCTGAGCAGATAGTGCCCTTGACTGGGATTCGAACCAGGGACCCAGCGCTACAAGGCAAGCATGCTAACCACTATGCCACCGTGCTGCCCTAAACAACTTGTTGTAACGTCTTCAGACTTCTCCATGACTAATACCTGACCTCACGCAACTAGCCAGCTATGATCAATCATCTCACATGCACAAGTGTGATTTTAGAGCCACTTTAATGTCGTCAGATGCGAGGTGGAGTGTGCGTTTGAGTACCGCAGGTTTACAAATTAGCCTCTGTCTTCCAGCATGACACAACTATGGCCCAATGCTATTACACTGGATACAGCCCCAGAACAATATCCTCCCAACACGAAGTGCCCACTTGATGTGATCAGAATCCATTTCTATTACACTCTGTAAAAACACAGAGCTACACGACTGTAAACATGTTCTGACCACAGGGCATGAACATAATGGTGTTATACTCTGTACGGAATATAACAGTACAGCTTCCAACATGAGACGCCCATAATTACATTCATAAAATCTATCCAGTAAGGCTTGGCAGCCTTTGAGCCATAACGTTCTTTTGCAGTGTTTAACTGGTTCGGGATCCACGATAAGTAGAATCAATGCCACATCTGTGGCTCTCTAACTATGATGCTTCAGAGATTCTACGATGTAGCTTACCGTGGTCCCAAAACCGATCACTGCTCCAGGAGGAAGTAAACTCGGGCATCATGTGACAGCCAAGCTTCCTCCTATCCGTAAGTAGCCATTTTGACTGGCTCCTGACCTCCTGATCTCCGTGAGCCAATCACTGTGGTTGGGAAATGAAAGCATGAGAAAAGCCGCTGGTCCTTAAAGGGACCAGAGGCGCAGGGGGCCCGTCCCAAAGGAGTTAAAGCAATACTGAAGCAGCTGTCAAAAAGAAAAAAGTGAAATACTCTGGATCTCACAGAGCCTTCCCAGTCCTCTCTTGGTGTTGTAATTCCAGCGATGCCCCCCTTTCAAAAATGTCGCCTGAGGGAGTCATCGGAAGGCTACATAAGCACTTGTGCCCCCTAGTGTTTCCAAAGATGGGTTTCTCTGCACTGCTCATACACGAGTGCGCGCTTGCACATGCGCATTACGGAGCCACCTGTCTTCAGAAGGACATGAGAACAAAAGTGTTTCCACAGCCTTCCAAGGACCCCCGAAGATGAAGTCAACCAGTTGGTCAAATCCATGCAACTGAGGCGACAGCGCTGGAATGAGGGCACTGAGAGAGGACTGGGAAGACTCTATTAGATCCAGAGACTTCCCTCTTCAAAGGTGAGTATCCTGTTTAAAACTGACCTTTGGTGCCAGAAAATGCAGGTTTTGTTGCTTAGCCACGCCCCTTCCTGGAAAACTGCCACACCAGTTTTGTGCCATTGCAAAGGCTTCTAAGAGATTGTCCCATAGGAGGGCCAGTCAAACAAATAGAAGAGGGATGAAGATAAAAGGTCTGTGTTGCCAACCACAGTATGGAACCAACCAGTGCTGTCACAGTGCTTTCCTTGTGTTTAATATAGAAATCACCTGTTGCTGCATTGGGAAAGATTCATTCTGGCTCTTTTTCCCTTTGAAATGTATACTTTAGGTCTGCTCTAAGCACTACGGCTAGGGAGAGATTCAGGTGTTGGGAAACAATTGACAAAAAAAAAAGCAAATGCCTTGGGCTGCATGCAAATAATGGATAACTTTTGCATAAAATCACAGCTTGTGATTGTTTCAGGTGACCGCTCACTATCGAGAGATGCTGTATGTTATATTCTTCTGAGAGACAAGGACCAGGGTGCGGAAGTTGTGATTAGTGCCTTCACAGTGCTGCGCCTGGGGAAATATGTCCCTGTTTGTCCCCCTCACAGATATGCCTTTGGATGAGGGATGAGGATATACAGAAGGCATCTAGCTGCAGTATGACTGACAAAGTGAATGGCCAAGGATTTTCCACCTCAGACAATAACTGAAGGCCACTGACCTACACACACAAGATTCAAAGATGATCCTTTTGACCTATGAAAATCGAGCATGTGTACATACATTTATACACAGCATTTTCACAACATGCCAGCACCCCATCCCACAGCTGGTCAAGTGGACATATTCTTAGAAAATGGCGGCACACTCCAAATGTTTTAGTGATGCTGCATAATATCCAGGGTTTCGAGAGTCAGGCGTCTCTTCATCAAAACAAATAGGAAAACAAAAATACAGGAATATCTACAAAAACAAAATAACACAGAACAGATTCAGTATAAAATTCAGCCCTCGGTTCATAGTCAGTCTGAGAAATAAATTCAAAACCAGATATGAAACAGCACAATTGATTTATATCTGGTCTCTCTGGCTTTTGAATTTGATTTTTTATGCTGTTTTGTTGATATTTCCATTCATTTCTTGTACCTTGTTAAAGAGACAACGCCACTGTCTTGAAACTATGCTTTAATGGTGAATTGAATTACTTGCTGGTGCTGTGAAGGTGCCCAGGGAAGACACCTGCTTATTAAAGATCAGGGACCAAAGAGAAGTTCCTGCGGAGGTGATTACTATTCTCCATTAAGGTTCCTTTTAGTATTCATGGCCAGAATCCTGATTTAAAGCTCATCTGACCTAAGATAAGGCTATCTAAGGTAAGCACAAAGGTATGTACATGCTGGATTTACATACTTCTGTAAATTCCTCTACTTGTTCCCCTTGATCTCTGTAATCACCACTTGAAAAATGTAACTTTTAGCTGAACACAGGCAGGCTTGCAGCAATGTTACCTTCTATTACCCTCTCATTTTCTTCTCTTCTCCACCCTATTCGCTCCCATTAAGAGAAGGGAATGGGAGGCTGATAGGATTGAACATCACAGCAAGCCTGCCTCTTCCTTTCTGTAAGTTTAACTTTTCCAGGAGTGATAACAGGGACCAGGGGGGGGGGGGGGGGGGGGGCAACACACAGACGTATATGGATTCAGCAGGAACTTACCCACGTGCTTACCTTAGGTAGCATTACCTTGGGCCAGGTATCCTTTAAGAATCCAGGCAAGTCTATCTAAAAGGTAAATCGGTAATGTATTTTGTTTTTTAATCTTCACATAGTTGCGCACTATAGGTATACCCCGGTATTAACGAATGAGATAAGGACTTCTTAACTGAAATCTGTTCGTAAGTAGAAACACCGTGCCATCTCTGTCCCCTGTACACTCTTTATGCCCTCTTGTGCCACCAGTGTCCCCCTCTATGTCACCTCTGTTACCACATGCCTTTAGAGTCCCCCTCTGTGCCAACTCTGCGCCCCCCCCCCCCCCCCCCCCCCCCGTGTTACCTCTGTCCCCCTGTGCCCTCAGTGTACCACAGTAAAATGTAATGTTACCAGTTTCCAAACCATTTTTTCTTTGGCTTTTTTTGTATTGATTTTCTCAAAAAGGTCTGTGGTTTTTTTTCCCCTTTTTTTTACATGTTCCCGTAGAGTCAAATTTCCCATTTTTGGGCTGCTCGTATTGGTGGGCCGTTTGTAAGTCCTGTGTTAGTAAGTCTGGGCCTACCTGTATTATAATTCTGTTCAGTTTCAAACTCTGCCATGTCGCCTCTCTCTCTTCCAAACTCGAAAATACTGATTTATGCAAAACTATGTAAGCCCTTCTTGATTAAAAAAAAACCATGAAAATATATATATTAAATTCTCTCTTCTAAGAAGGAAAGCGGTGTGCACAATCCATATTTTTTTTTTTTTAATCATGACGTTAGTTTCTCATTACCTTCTCTAATAAAAACTTTATTTGTGGTTTTTAATGCCATTTTGTTTAAGATGCAGAATAAAGGCCAACTTTGGTGCGGGATTAATTGCCTTTTCTGCTTTCAGTGAGCACTGAGCAGCTCAATGAATCCCGTGGAATAGCAGATAACAGGCAGAAGTGTAACTGCAGCCCATCATTCTTCTGTTCCACGATACAGGTATGGAAACAGGCTCATATTTTAGTGCATTGGGGCATGAAAGTTTAGCTCTGGGAAATCTAAATCCGGCATCCAAGTGTATTTAGTTATTGCTCAAAACCATTATCACTATCAAAATGGGAAGACAAATAGACTTTGTTGGAAGATTCGACCCCATTTCCAGGCTCAAACCAAGCTGTTTGAAATATGTCTGCTAAACATTACCAGTTAGCAATTAGATCATACGTCTAAGGAACGGCTTTAGACAAGTTTTTTGCAACGCTTTCCAGGCCCCCCGGTAAAAGATAAATGACACACTGTATATGCTAAACTCAACACGCCTCTTCTCAAGCCACATGCTGCCATCGCAATTGCCAGGATTTATTTCAAACAAACAAGTTAACTCTCAAAAACTAGGCTGCTGTCATGTTTTCTGTAAAAGGAAAGACTGTATAAAGCACTACAGTAAAACTTTGGATTGCAAGTAAGTTGGTTTAAGGGCACTTTGCAAGACAAGCAAACATTTTTAAGACATTTTAACTTGATAAGCAATACACGTCTTGATATGCAAAATGTGTATGAGTGTCATGTCATTACAACTGAGCCGATGGTTCTTCTCTGAGCGGCCTCAAGGGGGCTGGAGAAAACCCCAGGTACGTATAAACCTAAAACTTCTTTCGTCTCAGGTTTCCTTTTAATTATTTATCTCTCCAGATCCCATGAATTAGCTCTCCTTATTTGATTATCTCATGCATGAGCTCTACTTACAGTTAAAGAGGAACTTCAGGTAATAAACAAACATACTGTCATTAAGTTACATTAGTTATGTTAATTAAAATAGATAGGTAATACAATCTCTTACCCACCCTGTTTTAAAAGAACAGGCAAATGTTTGATTTCATGAGGGCAGCCATCTTTTTGGTTGAAAGGAGGTGACACGGAGCATGAGACTCAGTTCCAACTGTCTTGTGTGCTGATCACCCCTCCCAGTTGCTAGGCAATGTGAATAACAACCTAGGAAATCCCATCATGCTTTGCACAGCATCAGGGAAAAAAAGCCCAGGCAGTTTTCTTTCATGGGTGGAGCTTAGCTAAAAATGCAGCTAAAAATGATGCTTTGGTAAGAAAAACAAAGTTCTGATGCTGTGAATCTGTTAAAGAAACACCAAGCCTTTTCAGTTCTGCTGAGTAGATTTTTAGTCCGGAGGTTCACTTTAAGGTGAAAAATAAACAAGCATTGTGAATCAACCCCCTAGTGCTTTAACCACTAGCCGCGCTTGCGGCAGTATATTTATGCCCTGCGGGAAGACTGTTAAAGACCCAGGGGGCGTATATATACGCCTCCCTCTGCCGCTTGCCCCTGCTTGCTCCCACGTTTGCTGCCGATCGTTAGAGGGTTGATTTATGAATAGGATCGCAGTTCCCATTCATTGATCTAAGTCCCCATGTCAATGATCGCTGGCATCAATATGATGCTGCAGTCACTGTAACAAACGTAATTACACAGCACACATTACTTCCTGTTCCTGTACTATTAGTACGCAGCAGGAAGAAAATGTGTGAGGGCATCTTGTGGCCAAATAGTTAAATTACATCTACATACATTTATTTCGATAAAAAGACCTAAACATAATTTAAAATTAACTGCTAACCTCCCACACTCTCCCATAAATACCCAAATAAAACTTTTGCATTAAAAAAATGACAATATAAATAAAATTTCATTAATAGTTACCTTAGTGACTGAACTTTTTTAATAAGTATGCCAAGAGGGTATATTACTGTTATTTTTGAAATTATGGGCTTGTAAATAGTGATGGGCGCAAAACTGAAAAAAGCACCTTTATTTCCAAATAAAATAATTCTTAGCAAAATGTACCACCCAAGGAAAACCTAATTGGTGGCGAAAAAAGCAAGATATAGATCATTTTTTTGTGATAAGTAGTGATTATGTTATCGGCAAATGAAAGGGAGGAGTGCTGAAAGGTGAATATTGCTCTGGTCCATAAGGGGAAAACCCCCTCAGTGGTGAAGTAATTAACAGTGCACCTTGCCATATAACCTTACTGGTCATAGCTGCACAAGCTGCTGCTAGTGTTCCATGGGAGCTACCATTTTGCCTTTTCACAATATACACCAAGGTTACTAAGTGAGAGCTGGCAGCTTTTTCAGACACTAAAGGGTTCTTTCTTTTTCTGCTGCTTTCCTGCCAAAAGTTGGTCTTACAGCACAGGGGCAAAGCAAGGTGAGACAGTCTGGAAGTGCTGCTGATGTCCCACAGAAACTCATTTGAAGAGTGAAGAATACATACGAAAATGGCTGCAACTGTACAAATAAAATATATGCGTGGAATGATGTTTGTGCAGGAAAATTACCCTATCGTTTCCCTGTGCATCACACCTCTAATAGGCAGAGCAGCAGCCATAAACGGGTCCTTTTTTTGAAACTCTTCCATGTGTGCCTGATTGTAATTGACTCTTTAGAATGACTAATTAAATAATGTGAATGCAAGCAATTACTGCAAAGTCTATCACTGGAGCTGATTGGCCTCTTTCCCTGCTAGCACTATAAAGACCATTAATAAGATGGGCACACTGGGTCTTTAGTCACAGTGATATCGCTGCTCGGTAATAGCTGCGCATTAGGGAGATGGACTTACTTTCTGCTGACCTCACGGATAGTCGTTTGCATGAAAGGCTGTCACTTCGGGATTTCATAGGAGATAATTTAAAGCTCACCATGGAAAAATGCATCTTTTTCGCACTTGTCACATGATTATGGAATCTCATAAAGAGCACTTTATTGGCCATTACAGGTATTCCGTGGATTGTGACTAAGCTGCTTTTCAGCCTGAGAAAGGATCTGGGAGCAGAAGACTTTACTACTTAGTTCACAATGACTTCTTAGAATCCTCTTATTTGAAAGTAAACCAGTCCAACAGTGATGTACAGTGACGTAACAATGCAAAGTTGCTTATATAAGGACCGCTCAGCTTTGGACAACAGTTATCATGGAAGTTAAAGTAATGTCAAAACGGTTAAGACAAAAGATTTAAGTAACTTTGAACGAGGGACGATAGTCATTGCAAGAAGAGCTAGTGCTAGCATCTCTGAAACAATGACTCTTTTAGGATTTTCTTGCTCAATAGTAGCTCAGGAGTTTAGAGTTGAGAAAAAACCTTCAAGCGATAAGGACTATTCTGGTGGAAAAAAGCTGGTGAATGAGAGAGATGAAAGATGAGTAACATGCATAGTCTGCAGCAACAGAAGGGCAACAATATGACAAATTACAGCGGATTTCAATGCAGGTTCATCACAAAGCAAATCCCAAGATGGACTTTCCAAAGGATGGGCTTCAGCTGGAGGAGACCATCATGAGTGCCTTTGGTATCACAGAAAAAAAAAAAGTGCCTGTTGTGGCACTGTGCTCGATCGGTCTCAAATTGGTTCGAGAAACATCATTCAGCGTTTACCCTGCTTCCATGCAGTGGAGTAGCTAAGGAGCTGTGGGCCCTAATGTAAGTTTTACAATGGGGCTCCCCCAAGTACTCTATACATAACAATTGATACGGTGCACCTAAACCTGTCAATGGCAACTACAGTGTCAGAGGTGCCAGGAGGGGATGGGGAACAGTTTGTTAATGATTACCACTATTCAAAGTATCTATAGAAGTGATTGTTATGAGCACAGGACCAATAGAGAGCTAATGCTGTAGTTGAGGGAGGGCCCTTCGGGGCCCTTCTGGCCCAAGGGCCCAGATGCAGTTACTACCTCTGCACCCCCTATTGCTACGCCCCTGCTTCCATGGCCAGCTAAATCCCCTGATCTCAATGCTGTTGAGCATTTGTGGGACACAGTAAAAAAATCACTTCAAAGTTTGGAAACGCCACTATCCAATCTGACCCAAATTAGAGCTGCCATTATGCCAGCATGGGCCAACATTCCTCAGCAATGGTATCAGCCTCTTGTTGAGTCCATGCCAAGGAGAATATTGGCTGTGATCATAGCTGAAGGTGGACCAATTTGTTATAAGAGTTAGCTGTTTGGCTTCAGCCACCTGACCACCCACCCACCTGAGGCTCTCCACTCACCACTGTAACCCACTTTTGAAAATAATTAATGCAGATAAACAAGGTTGATGCAGTTTCTTCCTTTAAAATAAAAGTGTATAAGTATATGGGCATAGTGAACGTGGATGTAATAGAACGTCTGTCATAGTGAACTTGGTTTTTGGTCCCTGTGGTACTCTGTATCCGGCTATAGTGGAGTGGGCAGGTGCATGCGTCATACGTCAGTCAGAGACCCATGAGGTTTGATCAGTGCATAGGCCGGCAGACACTTATAGCCTGCTTGCTATCTGTTACTCTGGGCCCACGTGAATTACTGTACCTCAAAAGCGGTGAACAGCGCATGAGCTAAAGATGGCAAGCTGCATCAACTGGTGAGACCTATGCTTCCTGTGTAATTGCCTATCATATTTGACTTGCATGTGCATGGCTGCAAAGCTACAGCATCATCTAGGCTGCACAGACATGTGGACAGAGGAGCATACTATCAGTACTGCACCTGCATTAACTGGTGATACCTATCTTTCCTGTGAAAGCTGTTGCATGATTATTGCATACAAATTGCTACATACTGAGCAATGCACATTTTGATATAGCTTAGACACTGTCTGTGCTCGCTTGCTGAAGCATTGAAAAGAAAAAAAAATTACTCCCAATTATTGATTGAATTAAGATACAGTACTATGGTATACTTTTTGTGCTTGAGTATGACCATTTCTGATATAGTAAACATCTGATATAGTAAACTACTTGGCCCGGTCCCTTGCAGTTTACTATAACAGGATTCCAATATATATACATATACATACAGTATATATATATAGTTTTAAAGCTAGACTCAACCATTATTTATAATTTACAGCCACCATGCCTTAGAATAGAATAAACTTTTTTAGTCTCGCTAATAAAATGCAGCCCATTGAAGTCTGCTCCCCGGGGAGGCCCCATGTTTGACGACTGTTGCCAAAGAGAGGGAATTTTAAATCAAGTCTTATTGAGGTCTATCGACAGAATATTTCAGCACCTTTTATCTGGTTTTATACATTCTTCTGGCTGTCTTGATGCTAATCTGCTTAGAATACTGAGCAATTATTCTGCTTAAAGTATGTAAGACGTTGGAAAGGGAGGAAACAAAACCTGCCTGTTTTGCATTGTGAGTCCCGGGAAAATCGGGTGCAAGCAGACTGTAATAAGAGATCAAGTGATGTGTGTCTACGCTCTGGTTTCTCCACAGTTCATCCCATTATTGTTTTATACAGTGCTAACATTTTCAACAGCTTCGTACAAATATATGGTATACAATACATCAGAGTATATGCACAAACAAGGGCAAGTGGTAAAACGTCTTGTAAAAGTACACAATAAAGAGGAACTTTACTGAATGTAGCTTAATGAATAAAACTTCTTATTTTGAACAATACTTCCTTATAAATTATGTAGTCTGTTGCAAAATCTTTACTCTCCCCGACTTATATTCTAAAATGTATCACAGTTGGCAACATCATCAAAGAGGATCTGTATTGGAAAAACATGCCCCTTGGGCTACTCACCTTGGGAGGTAGAAGCCTCTGGATCCCTCGTCCTCCTCCGTCCCACGGCGGCAGCGATAGAACTCCCCGAAAGGTGGGGATGTAATTATTTACCTTCCTGGCTCCAGCGCAGCCACAGTAGCGGCAGTGTTCTCCCCAGGCTCTTTTAGCCGGGTGCTCCACCCGGCTAGATTTGGTAACCACCCGGCTGTCATCGGCTCACCTCCTCACCTCCTCCTATGCTGTAAGCAGAGTTGCCCTGCATTTTCATCTCGCCCCACCCGACTGCTTTTTCCTGCCACCCGGCTACCATTTCATGCCACCCGGCTGGAAAAAAATTCTGGGGAGAACACTGTAGCGGCACTTGGCTGGGAAATAGGCGGATATAGCTGATCCCAGTTGGGTCTGCTCTACTGTGCAGGCACAAGTCTCCTGCCCCTGCACAGTAGAGCGGACCTGACTGAGATCGGCTATTTACACCTATTTCCAAGTGGAGAGCCGCAAACAGCGCCCCTGCTGGAACAGGGAAAGGTAAATATTGCACAGCCTAAAAAATTGTTGACTGTGCATACCGTGGGCTGCAGCTAGACCGCCATGAGATGCAGGAGGACGGGGGAAGCCTCGATAGGATCCAGAAGCTTCCCCTCCCAAGGTGAGTACCCCCAGGGGCATGTTGTTTCAATACAGAGTCTCTTTAATGCTGACAAGGCGCATCACTGCAAAATGTTTGTTTGTAGTGTGTTCCAAAGTGATAAGAAACCACACCTTGGTCCATATGCAATTCAATTTTTCTCCTGAGTTTTCTTCTAGGTGACATTTTCAAACATGTTTATAAAATGCCTTTTAAACCACCAGCAACCCAAAAAGTACAATTTCGATATTACGTTTTCACCAACTTTTCCGAATGTAAAATGGTTAAAAGTTACAGTGGCTTGCAAAATTATTCGGCCCCCTTGAAATTTTCCACATTTTGTCACATTACTGTCACAAACATGCATCAATTTTATTGGAATTCCAAGTGAAAAACCAATACAAAGTGGTGTACACGTGAGAAGTGTAATGAAAATCATACATGATTCCAAACAGTTTTCACAAATCAATAACAGCAAAGTGGGGTGTGCATAATTATTCAGCCCCTTGAGTCGATACTTTGTAGAACCATCTTTTGCTGCAATTACAGCTGCCAGTCTTCTAGGGTATGTCTCTACCAGCTTTGCACATCTAGAGACTGAAATCCTTGCCCATTCTTCTTTGCAAAACAGCTCCAGCTCAGTCAGATTAGATGGACAGCGTTTGTGAACAGCAGTTTTCAGATCTTGCCACAGATTCTCGATTGCATTTAGATCTGGACTTTGACTGGGCCATTCTAACACATGGATATGTTTTGTTTTAAACCATTCCATTGTTGCCCTGGCTTTATCTTTAGGGTCGATGCCCTGCTGGAAGGTGAACCTCCGCCCCAGTCTCAAGTCTTTTGCAGACTCCAAGAAGTTTTCTTCCAAGATTGCCCTGTATTTGGCTCCATCCATCTTCCCATCAACTTTGACCAGCTTCCCTGTCCCTGCTGAAGAGAAGCAACCCCAGAGCATGATGCTGCCACCACCATATTTA
Source organism: Hyperolius riggenbachi (assembly GCF_040937935.1). Lineage (NCBI taxonomy): Eukaryota > Metazoa > Chordata > Amphibia > Anura > Hyperoliidae > Hyperolius > Hyperolius riggenbachi. The sequence continues at coordinate 259,052,282 of NC_090652.1, read as the reverse complement.
ACAGTTGGGATGGTGTGTTCAGAGTGATGTACAGTGTTAGTTTTCTGCCACACATAGGCCTCGATTCATAAACAGCAGTGCGATAAAAAAATCTTGTCGGAAAAATACCGCACTCAGTATTTTCCCGGTCTGTGTGCTAATTCATAAAGATTTCCCCAGCTGCCCTTGGAGGACGGTAAATTACCGCAGCCCATTGAGCGGTAGAGTAGAGCAGTGTCCCGATTCCCTCTTTGCCCTGCAGAAATGAATCACACAGACGGCTCTCTCTGGCTCTCTCCACTGATGACTCAGACAGATGAGTCACACAGTCTTTCCCTGCCTGCTGAAATGATTCACACAGACGGCTCTTTCCACTGATGACTCAGACAGATGAGTCACACAGTCTTTCCCTGCCTGCTGAAATGATTCACACAGAGGGCTCTCTCCACTGATGACTCAAACAGACTTCGGATCTCTGCACTTTTGCATTCATCAGAGCTGTCAGAGCTGTCGGTAACTTGTTATCGCCTCACTAGAGGTGTCGGTAACTACCGCAAGGCTTACCGCTTGTTGAAGGCTTTATGAATTGACATTTGCTGACAATTTACTGACATGTGTTGTCGGTAACTGCAGCCAAGTCGGTAATTTATCTCCCTGGTCGGTAATGTCAGCTTTTCATGCGGTAACAGCCTTTATGAATTGACATTTTGCTAAGTGGTCGGTAAAGTCTGCTGTTTTCAGCATTACCGCATGAGGTAATGCTTTTTGAATCCAGGCCATAGCGTTTTGCATTTTGGCCAAAAAGTTCCATTTTGGTCTCATCCGACCAGAACACCTTCTTCCACATGGTTGCTGTGTCCCCCACATGGCTTGTGGCAAACTGCAAACAGGACTTCTTATGCTTTTCTGTTAGCAATGGCTTTCTTCTTGTCACTCTTCCATAAGAGCCAACTTTGTGCAGTGCACAACTAATAGTTGTCCGATGGACAGATTCCCCCACCTGAGCTGTAGATCTCTGCAGCTCGTCCAGAGTCACCATGGGCCTCTTGATTGCATTTCTGATCAGCGCTCTCCTTGTTCGGCCTGTGAGTTAAGGTGGATGGCCTTGTCTTGGTAGGTGTACTGTTGTGCCATACTCCTTCCATTTCTGAATGATCACTTGAACAGTGCTCCGTGAGATGTTCAAGGCTTTGGAAATCATTTTGTAGCCTAAGCCTGCTTTAAATTTCTTAATAACTTTATCCCTGAGCTGTCTGGTGTGTTCTTTGGACTTCATGGTGTTGTTGTTCCCAAGATTGTCTTAGACAACCTCTGAGGCCATCACAGAGCAGCTGTATTTGTACTGACATTAGATTACACACAGGTGCACTCTATTTAGTCATTAGCACTCATCAGGCAATGTCTATGGGCAACTGACTGCACTCAGACCAAAGGGGGCTAAATAATTAAGCACACACCACTTTGCAATTATTTATTTGTAAAAAATGTTTGGAATCCTGTATGATTTTCGTTCCACTTCTAACGTGTGCACCACTTTGTATTGGTCTTTCACGTGGAATTCCGATAAAATTGATTCATGTTTGTGGCAGTAATGTGACAACATGTGGAAAACTTCAAGGGGGCCGAATACTTTTGCAACCCACTGTATTTTAAAGAGAATATGTAAATTATCTCCTAGGAGAAAACAGGAGAATAGTGAATTGCATATTGACCCTTGTCTCTCAGTGTGCACTGGAAAGAGACGGCTGCATAACTAAATAGCCTGAGACAAACATCAGTTGAAGGGTGGAGTTACATACCAATACCAATACAGCTATATATATATAGTAATTGTTTCTGTTGCTGAAACTAGGATAATTCACATAAAAATGGGTAACCTGAATAATTAACTTCAGTCTATTATTTGTCACTACAGTGCCTCTTGAACCGCCGCAGAACAAGTGGATGTCTGAAATCAGAACAGTCTCCCATTGATAATAATACAATAAAAACATTACAGTTTGCAATCAGTCAGACAAAACTGCTCTGAGCTTGGAGGCAAGATTGATTTCTTCATAAGAAAAATGTTCGCCACAACTGAAATATAAAATAACTTTTAGAACTAGAGCTGTCTGTATGGTGACCCTGAACTAAACTTGAATCTCTCCTACAACAATATGGTATACAATACAGCAGAGTACATGCACAAACAAGGGCAAGTGGTAAAACGTCTTGTAAAAGTACACAATAAAGAGGTACTTTATTGAATGTAGCTTAATGAATAAAACTTATTTTGAACAATACTTCTTTATAAATTATGTAGTCTGTTGCAAAATCTTTACTCTCCCCGACTTATAAAATAACTTTTAGAACTAGAGCTGTCTGTATGGTGACCCTGAACTAAACTTGAATCTCTCCTACTGGGCAATGAAGCCAAGCCGCTTATTAAAATATTAAAATTGTACGACATCAAAATCCAAAGGGAGGGGCTTTCTCCTGACATTGAAGTACTTTCTCCTGACATTCTCTAAAAATAGTGGTACTTATCCTCACCAACGGCCGACCCTGATGAGGCACCAATGTAAAATAGTACAGTACAGTAAAATAGAGTAAAATATTTAAAAAAAAACGTTTAAAAAGGGAGGTAGCGGTGGACTTACCTCCCCAAGCAGACTCAAAATAGTCAATTTTCAGTAGAAAAAAATGATTTCATTTGTAATTGCAAAATGCAACATGAAGACGGAGGGGCTTTGCTGGCTCAGACCCACATAACCCGCACAACAGTTGATCTTGTTATAGCCTGATGAAGCAGGTATAGGCCCACGAAACGGGTTGCATTTTGGAGTTACAAATAAAAAATAAATAAATAAAAATATTTGCAATCATTCAGTTTTAAGCAAGTGATTGTGGTCTCCCACAATGCACTGCTACTGAATAAACATGTACGCCTGGCTTCAGGGGCATAAAGAGATGCATATTCAGTAGTGATGCATTCTGGGAGACCACAATCACCCACTTACAGCTGAATTATCGCAAATATATTCTGTTTAGGAAGGCAAACCACAATGAGCATTCCCGTCATTTATGTGACACATTAATTGTGCTAACATACTACACTATCAAGGACTCTCAATAATCTCTCCATTAGTTTTTTCAAACTCTGATGAGTTACTTTAGGACTGATGCACTAACTGCAGGTAATATTAGTATCGGCAGCAGAGTACCGCCCATTACCCTACTAGAGCGACCTACGGTACATGATTAACGTGAGCGTTACTACGGTAATGTGTGTACTGCAAATAGCGTCATGCACGTTAGCATTGTAATGCTAGCATGCCAATATTACCAGCGGCTAGTTCATCAACGCCTTTATCCTCATATGCTCAGTTAACATTGGCCAAGCTTACTTCAGAGCCAATTTAAACTTTAGCTTTCCATCATCCATACACATTTTCAAGTACGGTATATATAGAGAGGATTCTGGCAAAGTAAATAGCATTGCCTATGACATACTGTATATCATCGGCACACACACAGCCTCTTCCCTCCTTGATGTGTCAGAGCATTGTGCAGATTTATAGAAAAACGCAGCTATCCCTTCTCCAAAGCCTCCAGATAGAAGACTCACACAGGTAGGAGGACTGCTGTGTTTCTCAAACACACATTTAAAGTCCCAGGAAAGAGATTCACCCTTTAAAGCTGGAATTTTATAAAGTGCCCTGGCAGCTTTTCTACGGCTCTTTCCCCTTACTGAGCTTTGAGCCCACTTTGTGCAAACGCTAGAGCAGGAATGCTCATTGGTCTTAACAGGAAAATTTCCAGCATTAATCTGAAGCCAATGGACTGAAGCAGAGAAAATGCAGCCTCAGGAGATAAAGCACAACTGACAAAATAAAGACATAAAAAGTGCAGGACTCGCAAAATGAAAAAAAAAAGAAAGGCACAGATCTGTGACTGTGTAGAGGATGATATCCGCTGCCACTGGGATGCTGCAATGAAAAAGGCTTTAGCTTTACCAAACCTTATGGAAAATAACAGTTTAATCTTTTTATTTATACTTTGGTTTGTACTGGATACATTAAAAATAATCCCAAAAGGAAATAACAAAGCTGTTATAACAGTTTGACTGGAAGGAAATCTAGAAAAACAAAGCTCTCAGGAAGCGTTAAATATCTTACAGTAGAACTACACTCAGAACTTCCACAGTATGAGAACCTTTATGGATAGAAAAAATCTTTATTGCAATTTACGGAAATCTTTTAAAAAAAAACTAACGTTTTAACTTGGATACACTTTCTAGGGGGCACTGAAAGGGTTAAGCCTCAGTGTTTATGTAGGAGGAGACAGACATGGCAGAGATCCTGCATTCTATTCACAACTACTGATAAGACAGCTGATCCGGCTAAACAAATACAGAGCAGTACATTTCTTAAGCAACTATCCTGTATGTGGAATAAAGACTTTTCATTGCGTGCTGTGCAAGAGGTTTGGTCTGCTTTAAAGGGAAGGTTCAGGGTGGCTCTTAAAAAAATAAAAATGCCTATCCACTTACCTGGGGCTTCCTCCAGCCGTGGGCAGCCAGGACGTGCCCTCGGCGCCGCTCCGCAGGCTCCCGGTCCCCTCCGGTGGCCGACCCGACCTGGCCAGGCCGGCTGCCAGGTCGGGCTCTTCTGCGTTTCAAAATGCGCCTCACGGGGGCGCGCTGACGTCATCGGACGTCCTCCGGGCTGTACTGCGCAGGCGCAGTAGTTCTGCGCCTGCGCAGTACAGCCCGGAGGACGTCCGATGACGTCAGTGCGCCCCCGTGAAGTGCATTTTGAAACGCAGAAGAGCCCGACCTGGCAGCCGGCCTGGCCAGGTCGGGTCGGCCACCGGAGGGGACCGGGAGCCTGAGGAGCGGCGCCGAGGGCACGTCCTGGCTGCCCACGGCTGGAGGAAGCCCCAGGTAAGTTGATGGGCATTTTTATTTTTTTAAGAGCCACCCTGAACCTTCCCTTTAAAGGGATACTGTAGGGGGGTCGGGGGAAAATGAGCTGAACTTACCCGGGGCATCTAATGGTCCCCCGCAGACATCCTGTGTTGGCGCAGCCACTCACCGATGCTCCGGCCCCGCCTCCGGTTCACTTCTGGAATTTCTGACTTTAAAGTCAGAAAACCACTGCGCCTGCACACCCGTGTCCTCGCTCCCGCTGATGTCACCAGGAGTGTACTGCGCAGACACAGACCATACTGGGCCTGCGCTGTGCGCTCTTGATGACATCAGCGGGATCGAGGACACGGCAACGCAGGCGCAGTGGTTTTCAGACTTTAAAGTCTGAAATTCCAGAAGTGAACCGGAGGCGGGGCTGGAGCATCGGTGAGTGGCTGCGCCAACACAGGATGTCTGCGGGGGACCGTTAGAAGCCCCGGGTAAGTTCAACTCATTTTCCCCTGACCCCCCTACAGTATCCCTTTAAGCTCACGTTTCCATTTGGGGAGGTGGCAATTTTCAAAGGGTCACTAGCGTATACTAGGTCACTGGGGTAACAGAGAGCTCCACTCCAGTTTGTTGGAGCTGTCCCCCAAATGAGTGATGTCTGGTCCCACCTCAGTAGTACAAACCAAAACTGGAAACCCTCAGATGAGGCCTTAGCCTTGGTGGCCCTGAGTCTCTGGCTGCTTGACAAGGGAGAAAAGGTATCAGACACTCAACTAAATTCCAAAATACCCTCTTGAGTCAACTCCAATTCTCTTAATAGTCTCATCCAGACAGGACTGACAGAGCAATGTATTAACACTGAGGTGATAGTCTGACGACATTTTTGTTTAAGAGAACAGAAATATGGTGTGAATGATTGGGATGAGGATCACTTATGACCAAACATCCGATACACACAGAATTTATTTTCTGAATGAATTAGTTTTAATGTACTGTTCAATAATGCATGTCATAATTAACACAGCAAGGCAGTTTCTAACGTATTTGGTGCCTCAGGCACAACAACCTGTGACCGCAACACACATTCTCCACTTTAAAACACACACTCTATGTGAAGGGGAGGGAAGTGGATGAGTTGGGTACATCAGCAAAGGACTACACTACAGAGGACACGGAAAAGCTACAAGACATCACATGGGCACTGCAAAACCTGCAATATACTGTGCTGTGTATTTCAGACTGCCTGAAACAATATTGTATTGATATAGAACAGTGATCTGCAAAGTTGGCTTTCCAGCTGTTAACCCTCCTGGCGGTATAAAAAATTCCGCCAGGAGGGAGCGCAGCATTTTTTTTTAAATTTTTTTTCTTATATCATGTATCGAACCCAGGGCTCGCTACATGATAGCCGCTGCTCAGCGGCATCCCCCCGCCCGCTTCGATCGCCTTCGGCGATCTCCGATCAGGAAATCCCGTTCAAAGAACGGGATTTCCTGGAGGGCTTCCCCCGTCGCCATGGCGTCGGGACGTCATTGGGAGTCCCGAACCACCCCTCAGCGCTGCCTGGCACTGATTGGCCAGGCAGCGCACGGGGTTTGGGGGGGGGGGGGGGCGCGCGGCGCGACGGATAGCGGCGATCATGCGCGGGGCGGCGGCGATCGGTGTGCTGACGCAGCTAGCAAAGTGCTAGCTGCGTGCAGCAAAAAAAATAAAATAAACAAATCGGCCCAGTAGAACCTCCTGCACGGCTTACCCCGACCTACGTGGGTTACTGCCAAGGAGGTTAAGGAACTACAAGTCCCACAATACATTGTAGGAGTCTGACAGCCACATTCATGATTCATACAGGCAAATGCATTGTGGGACTTGCAGTTTCTTAACAGCTGGAGAGCCAAGTTTGCAGATCACTGATATAGAGGGTACAGTATTGTGCCCTGTACACTAGAGGGCAGCCTTGGCTGCTCCTGGATGGCTTTTGGTTTGAAACTGCACTTCATTACAGAAAAATACCACCTAAAGTAATAATCCCCAAATTTACAAACTTGGTGTTTACTGACTTGCTAGTTAAAATATTGTATGGGATATTTGCAGAAGAAGATTATGTGACATGCCTAGCCATTTGCAAAGTAGTAGCCTGTAAGTCTGTAGGCTTGGTGTTCTATTTTGCAAGGAGTACGCTTGTCACATAATGCACATTCTGCAAATATTCCATGCAATATTTTCATTGATAATTCAGTAATCACCAGTTTTGTGAATGTGGCGATTACTACTTCATCTGGTATTGTTCTTTGATACAGGGCAGTTTCTGACCATAGGCCACATAGGGAAAGGCCTAGGCTGACCTCTAGTGTACAGGGCACAATGCACACAAGAGAAGCAAGTTGCAATATGATTTGCCATTAAACTTAGGTACATGTAGAGGGGAAATTAGGGAATTGCTTATTTCTCAACAAAATATAAAGTTTCATTATATGGATATCTTGAAATAATTTGTATATACGAAAGAAGATACAAGCATGGCAGTGCAATGATAAACAGAAAGCAATAATGAGCACGCTGAGTGCTGGATATACTTTATCAGATGTGGAGATTTTCTGACATGTTAGAAAATATGTGCAAGATAATAATGATGTTCCCTGTTCTATGGAGAGAAAAAAGGGAAGAGACATCTCACTGGATTAGATGAGACTGCACAATGCCCATTCATCTTGCAATTAGATGGAAGATGCAAGTGTGTTCCAACAGATGGGATGGTCTCTTACCACCCATTATGCCTGGCAAAAGGTCTGATCATGTATTGTCAGCCATGTAAAGCTAAATGGAAAAAAGCCTGGCTAATTAAGCTGGCGTGACTATGGTATCAACTCGAATTGAAACTGAGCTACAACTTTTTCTTTCTCTGAGAAAGAAGGATGGTTGACTTGACCATAAACAAAGGTAGCCCATACTCTTGCACCACTGGTTCCACCACCCACCAGTCATGCCACCACTCTGGTCCTCCTGTTGGTCCTGTTGCCACTCTGGTCCCACACCACATACAAAGTGCTTATACCGAGCATGCTGGTGGGGAGGGGGAGAGGTTTGCTACTGCCATCTGTCCTTGTTTCAAGCACCAACTTTGTTGCATAGGTGACGACCTGACTAGGATGTTGTGCGTCCAAACGTGTTGTCCCACCAGCACATGGAGCCAGCATATAGAGGCATCTAAGACTAAACATTAAAAGCGCAGCCGTGCATTGATGTAGCAGCCAAGGGAGATAAATGGCTAATCCCACTGCCCAGTAATAAGGAAGTCTACAACACAAATGTTTTCCTAGCGCTTAACAAGGCACTCAGCCCGTGTTTGTCTTACCACTTCCTGGAAAGTCTGTTTTGTGCAGGTAGTGAGGCGAAAAGTAAAGTTCAATCCTCCGAAGATGCTAACACTCCAGAACTAATCTCGTCCAGAGATTCCCGGTGTGTGTTCTCTTCACCTTGATCTCCATATCCCTTCTGCCAATGTTATCCAATAAGTGTGCTAGTCGTATTAAAAAACTTCTTCGTTTTTTGCATATCTGAAATCACTCCCAACGTGGGGTTTTGGCTCAAAGCCTTCATCGGTGGATTGAGGAGGTAAGACAAAAAGGGCTGAGTGCCTAGTTAGACCCCAGCAAACTCTTTGTGATAAAAAGGCATCTGCACCACTCTCCTGGACCATTCGGGACACTGACAGCCACTGGCCATGGTCTGTGAGTAGAGATTGGAGAGAATCCCTGGCATGTGAGAGATTTTTAATGCTGAGCATGTCACATTGATAGTGTAAGTGCAATGTTTGGGGGCAGCCCTGTACTCATTAAAGAAGATACTTGACTATAGAGTGCTCCCTTTCTGTCTTTTGTTTAGTGGCAACTACAAATCCCTAAACCTTTAAGAGCTAGACTATTGATGTCCAGTTGGTTGGATCAGATTTCTTTTTGCCCCTTATATTCACTGACTGTAGTGTCTGTTGAATAGGTGGCCGCTATATGGTATAGACCGGTATGATGCAAAAGTGTAGTGCATTAGACCTACAAAATCATGGACTGAAATTGTTATCTATTAATAGCAGACAAAAGTCCAAGCTCTCACCAACTTCTAATTCTGTTGCTTTACTTAGTTTATGGTGAAATATTCTAAATAGCTTGGCTTAAATTATGCAACATTTGAATTATATCATGTTTCCACAAGAAAACTCTTGTCTAACATGAGAACTTCTCATACAGCTTAATGTGCTGTAGCATTACTTCTTACAGTCAGCTTTTAACATGGCATCTAAATATGTACGTGAAACACTATAAAGAGAATTGAAGTGTGAAGCTGGACGTTGCTATCATTGCGGTTGCATTGGTAGATGTTTCTTCTAGTCCTGCCATGTGGTTATTACAATAGATGTAGTTTCTTTTGATAACACTTCTTCCTGTTTTGTCCAGTATCTGTTAAGATGATTACCATAGTTTTGGTAGAAATTAGATAGGTTAACCCTCCTTCCTGTTTGCCTGTGCTTATTGATGCCGTTACCAGAAGCTCAGGGCTGTGGTCTCTCTGAACAACTGTCCTTCCTGTTTTTTGTTGGTCTACTCCTGCTGTTATCTGATCAGGCTTCTCCCCAGTACATTCTGCACTTCATCCTGATATTACTCAGCAAATGTCTGTCTTTGCCTAGTGGGTTCTGGTGGTACGCCCAGCCTCAGCCTCTATACCATGTGTGCTAAGTCCTGTGAGCAACCAATGTCAGGCAGACCCTAAATGTGTCCTATTCAAAAAGGAGCTTGGCTTTAGGTGAAGATCATACTGTCAGATTGGGGTACAGAGGCTGAAGGAAGGCAAGAGATCAGCCAGGCCTTACACCCACAGAAGTGGTGTTGTGGTGGAGGCAAGCAGTGGATGACAGTGGTACGCTATGCAAATTGTTTTGTCTTTTTACATTGCAGTGGAGTTTTAAGAATTTCCAGGATCTGAATGTGATTGGGATGGAGGAAACCCTGTCTATGGTGCTTAGATTGCAACGGTCTATCCACCGGCCACTCAGTGTAAGGGCATATCCACACGTGTGATGGTGGAATGCAGGGGTTGCAGTATTACGCTATTTGGCGTTTCCTTTCCTTTACTTGCCCATCTGTACCTTATCTGAAACTGATTAGCATATAGAAATTAACTAATATCTGGTATTCTACAGAGATTCTAGACTCTGCATTCGAGGTAGTCAATGAAATGCTAATAATTTGAATCTCCTGCACATTTTACGTTGATTTTATGCAGTTTAGACGTGGACCAATTCAAATTCTCACTATTGCATTTGACTGGTCCAATTCCAAGCTGACTATGTTTGCATAACATCAACATAATTTATGCATCTACTACGCTGACAGAGTCATATGCATAGGCCTGCCCCTTGCTCAACGACGTACTCCCTGCTGGACAGGAAGTACTTTACTACAATTCCCATTGGACCATGCATGCATTACCCCATAATCTGTGCGGTAGGCATGGATAACGCCGCAACGCACTGTTGAATTTGCGAAAGGATTACATTAATTCGAATACTTCAGTCACAACACGTCACATTAATTATGAAAATCTCCATAGACTTTCAACGACTTAGCCGTCTCTTGCAGTAAAAAAAAGCTTACCGCAATGCCATAGTGTAAAAGCGGCCTCAACGATGTTGAATTTGAATTACACACACGTTTTCCAGAATACAACCCTGGGATAAATTAAGAACTCCCAATATAAGCTCATTCTTGACTGATCCTATTTAAGGGGTTAACACAATCAAGGAAGACTTAATTATCCTCATTAACTTCATCTAATGTATCCACTCCTGTTTTAAAGCTTCTCTGTTTGGTTAAAAGAACCAGAATATATAGCCAAGCATCAGTAAGCCTGTAAAAAAAATAACTGAATTTAAGCCTGAAGTCTATAAATACTACTGGTTAGTTAGAATCCCAGCTTAAAATAAAATAGATAAACCAAACTAAAAAAAAAAACAGCCAAAGAATTCTGAAATAATTCTTGTCCTCGGCAGCTTTGCAAGTCAGGTTCTCTCCTCAAGGCCACTTTGATGAGATTTCTGTCTCCACAGCCCGTGATTTACAGCTTGACTCCGTGATTTAGTGTCAGAAAGTCAATTTCTCTCCAAAGCATAAATGATCCAGATTGCCCTTAATTTTACCGCTAACGTGAAACCTTGATAAAACATCAGCCAAGCCAGACTGCCAGAGTCGTAGATTAACAATATGAAACAGCTTTCCATCTCCATCAAAACACTTTGCAGGTAACGACGCTCTTAAGACAATAAAAAAAAAAACTTTTTACTTTTGGCGTATGTGACGTGGCCAAGTTTCTGCACCATAGCGCGTTACCCTGAAGCACTTATTTTGGTCCAGCGCTTGTAATATCAAACCTCTATGTAGCTTGGCTCACCAAGAGCTGACATTTGAATTCTGCTGCATGGGGAATGATACATTTCGAGCCAGGTCTAGAAAAATCCACATCTTGCTGCAAAGCTTTGCTTCCTGCCGTTGTATGCTTTAGGTGTACAGGGACGATGTCACTTTTTCCCACAAGCACTTAAAGGCCATTTCCTCTCTTCCCAATTAACCCAAATGTACACCCCAACCATGCAAACCCTCTATACTAAACTATGATGTTTTGCAACTTCAGGGTCACATGACCGCACTTGGCAAGACAGCCATGGAGACCAAAGCTAATGGAACTTCCTTGGCTTAAATCATTGGTGTTGTTCTGAGCCTTCCCCTCCCACAAATCACTGCACCAGTTTCCCAAAACTTCTGCATTGCTTCCATATCAGTGCTCACCCCCCGCACTGTATCATTCACTGAAGGACGCCCTCTTCCTGACTAGTGACAGTAATGTCTAGGAGAACTCATGGAGAAGCAGGTGATCAGTTTGGTCAGGTGATAGATATGTAAGTCGCTGATTTGCTAGTCATGATCATATGCTAAAGCAGGATGTGATCACAGCAAATCAGATATATCACATGATATATCACATACAGTATCACATGCTACTCCATGAGTTCTCCTGATGTTCAATACACTGGGAGTAAGTCGAACAGGTGGCAAAGAAAGGACATACGTGGCACAAGCAACAAACCCTTTCCTAGCCTGAAACGATAATGCAGCAACCACCTCCCCAGGAAAGAGCACAACTGTCTTGAAGTCTGTCTCCAGTTTTGGCACCATTTTGTGCTGCCTATAAGCCATTCCATTGTATAGCAGATGTTTGCTTAAGATCACGTAGCATCTGAAACGAACTGGTTCTGTCTCCAGAAGGTGCCTGAAAGGCCTTGTCAGCTATCTGATGTTCTGGATTGAAGGATATGCAGATGCATTTTCAAAACTGACTGTAGTTGAGAATTGCACTTTTTTGCAGGCCTGGAATCTGTACTACCTCTGGAGCATAGACTGTTGTGGAGGTGAAGGTAAGTTCTAGCCTTTAAACAAATTGTTATTTAACTGATATAGGTGCTCTGTCTGCTAACTAAGCATTTTTATATCAAGTGTGAAGACTCACAGGGAAACATCTGTTACTCTTTGACAAGGTCCAACCCCACCTAATGTCCCCCTCCTCTGAGAAAAGTCCATTTGTCTGGGGCAGAGGGACAACAAGCATTGATTTACATTACCGGAAGGAAGCTCCCGTTCATGTACAGAAACACATGGATACTTCTGATGTAGCACGTGTGAAGTTCATATTGTTCTCACATGTATTCAAATACACCTTTGGTCTCTGCCAAAGGGGATACTTCAGCTTTTCAAATGGTGTGATTAAAAATCATTTATGATTATCAGTCTGGCATTTTTGGCACTGGAAGAGGATGGAATGTTTCAGAGAGCATCTGTGAGCTTGTGAAAGGCCTAGAGGCCTATTTAAATGTGATGCATGAACTCATTACATCGTATCTGTACACATTCTGGACCTTCATGCAAGCACAGCACCTAGTGAACAGCTGGGGTAGTTCACAGGGATATAGGAAGTCAGTGCAAAGACTGGTTTTGTCTAAACTCTGAAGTGGACATTGCTAGTTATCATGTAAACATATGTGGATGAGTTGCTGTTCTGACAATCCCCCACATGCAACAGCTTGACAGAGGTGCAGCCACTTTATAAGGAAGGAACAAGGCTTTCCTTACCATAGGCAAGATAAGCCTGCAGTGAGTTTGGAGGCAGAAAAGGCATATGCATATTGCATATCTGCGTAGGCATATTACTGGTATTTATGTAGCACCTACATATTTCACTACACCTTAGGCACCCCTGGCTCCAGTACTACTAACCAAGGCACTAAATTGAACTGAGGAAGCAGCTGTAAGCCGTGAAATGTGTTGTCCATTTGCGCAATAAAGATTATTTTTAAATACCATTCCTTTTTTCCCCTTTAACACCTTACACTACTTATTTATGCATTGGGCACCTCCAACCAGTACCTACTCTTAGTGAATAGCCTCGTGAAAGGGTCCTATATTTTATGGTTCTTCATAACATATAATTTCTTTGAGCATCAACCCCCTGAACATCCCGAGGCCGCGTTGGGACGGTACTTCCTCACATGCTCAAAAAGTGGTTCCTAGATGAGCAACCTTGACTTGTGAGTATTTTATTACTTGTTTCTGATTATTCATATTGTTTCAACACACTGCACCAGAATGGGCTCCCATTTTCCATGTGCTTATTTCCTTTCTTGAACATATTACATGGAGCTCTGCAGAGTCTATTAAGCTATCTAAGCATTACCAGATGTAACTCAAACAGAAGAGCAGGCAATGTGAAGACAACCAAATACCTAAGAGTGAAAGGGAAACACTACCCTATAGAGCATAATGAAAAACCCAAAAGGATCAGGTGGGAGCTTCTATGCCAAAATAACCAATACTTGTACCGAATGCTAAGAAAATGCCAGCGCTCAACCAATTGTGCAAAGTTACAAAATGTTATTGAGTCGACAACTGGACATAAATACCGGATCAAAACCCCTCCTAAACCCACCCTACTAAAAAGAAAAACCCCTGTAGGATGTATGGGGCAAGGGCCACCAACTTCTGATGACTTTGTGCTAAAGTTCAGGACCAGTCCCACATACACACCATATGCCTCACTCACCAGGCCACACACACTGCAGCTGCATAGATCAGCAAGTGGGTGTAATGGAACCTCTGGACCTCGGATCACACAGGAAGTCCATTTGTACAGCTGTGAGGCAACAAAGCAGTAAGGTTAGACACAGTGGGAAGTAAGCTCTCTCCTGTTGTGGATCTCTTCACTCCTGCAGCTCAACACCATCCATCCATCAATAAGGCTCAATCTTCGGGTACTCACTTTTTTGCCACAGCTTATCCTGGTGCATAGGCTGGCATTACAGCATCCCGGAATGCAGCTACATAGCTACACAGCTGTTTCAATATTAGCACTCTCACAACCTTGCCTACACATGCATCATGTTGACAGTATGCTGAAGTTCTGCCTACAAGCTTTGCCTGGATGACTCAAGACTTTCTCAAGGTAACTTGCATGACAGTACTCGAATGTAAAGATAAGTGAGGTGTCGTCAAGAAGAAAGAAGACCGATGGCAGGTAAGTATACCCTTTTTATATAAAGATTGCCGCTGTCCAGCATCTGTTCTGGAACTGGACAGACATAGCTAACTTTCTATTCATAGAGCAGTTTCATACCAAAGAGGAGATGCAATTCCAATTCAAACTGCATGAGTATTTGCCTGATACTCCTGACCAATACTGCTTGCTTGTATCTGAGTTCATAGAGAAGTGTGTGATGTGTTTGATCAGGTGGTAAATGTAAAGTTTAAGGCACTGGTTTGTCACGATTGTGTGCTAAAACATCTAATGGAGTCGGTGGAAGAAAAAAAGTCAAGGACATCTGGTGCAGTATTTGGATGTAAAGAGAAAAAAGGGAGGGAAAAAGGAATCCTTATGAATGGATGCTCAAAATTTTAGGGTTGCATGCAAGGCAACCATAGTATGCGCAAGGCAACCATAGTATGCGCATGTGGGGGAAAAAACTGTCCCCAACCGGCCATGGAAGTTACAGATAGGGTAGCTCTCAACATTATTTAGATTTTGTGTGCGGGTGAGAACATAAAGACTCAACCCATAGGGAGGGATGCACACAAGAACAATGTCGAATAGAGAGCGCTCTTGGCTTGGCATCTTAGAGGCGCTTGATATTGACCTGGAGAAGTGTTTTTTAAAACCTTGAAGCGCGTTGTCCTACCCTGCGTTGTCTGAATTAAAACATTTTTGTATTTCATTATAATAAAGTCTGTATAAAGTTTAATAGCTATGTTGCTTATCGCCTAGGCACCTCTATTTGACATTGTTCTAGGGCGCTAAAGCAGGAAGTGATGACAGCAAATCAGAAGTGGTGGGATTGTCTTGACACCCTAAAGACAAAGACAACAGGAAACAGAGAACGGGAGCCCAGTAGTGCAGGATGTAAGGTCAAATGGAAAATTCAATAGGTAGAAAAAAACTACTCACAAAGGTGGGTTGCAGAGGGGCAACTGACCGCAGAAAGCAGGTGGAGATGATTAACCCGACTCCACTCGGGGTGGTCCAGCCGGACCCAGATGCGGAGGCTCCCTATTCTGATCAGCTTTTACTAATCGGCACTTGTATGGGCCTGAGGAAGCAGGCTGTGACCGCAAAACGTGTTGCCTGTGCTTAATAAATTATTCTTTGTTGACTCAAAGATTTCGTTATTGAGGTAAGCTACCTCATCTTCTAATTTTATTGTATTTTTAATCCATTTTATACACACCTGGGCACCTCTTTTCCCGCAACTCTTTTCCCATAAACAGCAAATTAGAGTTTTTGATGCACAAGAAAGAGGCCTACAGTAATCCAGGCTTCAACAAATTTTAATCCAATGAAACAATGCTTGTGCAGGTCAATTAATCCAAATGTACAGCCACAACAGAGAAGCAGAAACAGGTTTGTGCCCAATTAAAAAACGTAGCAGCTAACATTTGTTTTTGCGTCATGGGATGCTTGTTCACGGGCATGCCGACCAGAGTTCTGCTCTACACCAGAACGAGTCCTGTAGTCTAAACAATCTGAGCAGCATATTCTTTACACACTCAGGCCTGGTGCACACCAAAACCCGCTAGCAGATCCGCAAAATGCTAGCAGATTTTGAAACGCTTTTTCTTATTTTTCTGCAGCGTTTCAGCTAGCGTTTTGCGGTTTTGTGTAGCGGTTTTGGTATAGTAGATTTCATGTATTGTTACAGTAAAGCTGTTACTGAACAGCTACTGTAACAAAAAACGCCTGGCAAACCGCTCTGAAGTGCCGTTTTTCAGAGCGGTTTGCGGTTTTCCTATACTTAACATTGAGGCAGAAACGCATCCGCAATCCAAAATCTGCAGCAGCCCGGGAGTATGCGTTTCTGCAAAACGCCTCCCGCTCTGGTGTGCACCAGCCCATTGAAATACATTACCCTAGCGGATCCGCACCCGCAAGCAGATCGCAAACAGCAGCGGAAACGCTCCGATGTGCACTAGGCCTCAGGCCTGAAACACACAAGAGGAGTTTTTCTGAGCGTTTTGAGTTTTTAAATCTGCTGCTAATGTTATCCTATGTGTCTGTGCACACTGGAGCAATGAGGTTTTGTAAAAAACCCCATAGCATTACATTGGGAAGAGCTTTAAGAGGTTTCAAAACCTCTTCCCAATGTAATGCTATGGGTTTTTTTACAAAACCTTATCGCTCCAGTGTGCACAGACACATAGGATAACCTTAGCAGCAGATTTAAAAACTCAAAACGCTCAGAAAAACTCCTCTGGTGTGTTTCAGGCCTTACTCCTAGAACACTAGAATATGAAACTTTAATCGGTCTCCTGTGTCTTCTCTTTTTGTATTTTGTCCGAACTTTCAGAGAATGTTTCCAGAGAATGTTTCTCCTAGACCACTGTCCTTCTTGTCACTGACAGCAATGCAGAGCGTTGATTCAATAGTCTCAAAATAGCAGCACTCTGGGGAAATGAAGCATTTTTTTTTTAAATATACAGCCTAACATCAGAAAAAGAAAATTGCTAAAATAAGGCAATTATCTTAAATTGAAATGCATAAACATAATAGAAGCATCTCTGGTATTTTTTTTTCAAGGATACAAAGGTGGATTTTCACTCTGTCTTCAGATTTCCCATCAGCCCATGTGGTCTTCAGGAAGGACAATGCTTCTCTTTGATGTGCTCTGCATAGTATGGCTTCGGTTCATTAAAGGTTTCTGCTAATTTACCCAGCAACGATAATCTGTTCTCCATGATAATTATACAGCTCATCGGACAAAAATAGCAGCCTGGGGCTAACATTTGTTGCGTTCTCCTCATAATCTGTTTGCGCTCTACATGTTGTCCACACATCATTTCAGATCAAAACATCGGAGCTGCTGAAACCATCCCTTTCCAAAAAGTGTATAATCAAGCTGAAAAAAGGTTGTCACACAAATAACAGACGTGTAGAGCTAATTCACCAACAATTTCTTGGCTGTAAATTATAGGCAGAACTTTTGGATACATTTTGCATACAGAAGTAGAAGATTAAAGTAGTCTGAAACTCTGACATAACATTTAATAAAAATGTGTTTTCCTGCTTTTTATTACTTAAGTTATCATGTTTGCTTTGGTGCACAAGTAATATTGTCTGTCTACAAATTACAAGTTTCAAAAGTGTAGTTTGTCTGCCCTGAAAGCTGCCATTGCATTTTATGCCAGCTGCTTTTTATTATATATTAAAATGTTCTAGTGAGCTGTTCTAAACTGTGTGTATGCCGAAGCAGAGAGAGCTTCTCAGAGAGTGTTTTCAATTGTTACACACAAATGTAACAACATTGGAATGTAAACAAAGATACTGTTATCTCCAGTCTGGATGCAGATTTTAAGTTGAATAGCCTTTCCATAGCAGGACAAAGTGCTGTGTGCAAAGTCGCAGTCAAATTATTTTTGTACCAACTCCACAGCCCTAGTAAGTATTAGACTTAAGCTAAGTACACGCATGAGATAAGTCTTTGGAAAAAGAAAGATCACAGGCCCCTTCCATGTAGTATGAGAGCATACTCTACACAGTGTATTATATTAAGCTGAGTACACTCATCAGATATAAATCTTTGCAAACTGAGTGAGGAATTTAGCTGTCACATAGGTTCGTCAGGGAGGTTTGAAAGACTGATTTTTCTAAGATGCTGTACATATGCAAAAGATCAGTTCCTGCACAATGCATTCATAGTCAATATCTGGAGATCTCATACACACCTTGTTCAATGGACATTCATCTGCAGATCAGATCCACCAGGATGGATCTTCAGATGAGCTTTACAGAGTCCCCCAAGCACACTATTGATCCGAAGTCCCAAAACCTACCAAGTACAGTTTCACTGTCAGAGAGGGGTAATCAGAGTAAGGAAACTGCACCAATGACAATGAAAAGCTAATAAGATGGATGCAGGAGGACCCCTAATAGGCCCCTCTGAGTCAGGGCCCCCCGGTGTTGTCACAACCTCAACATCCCCTATTGCTACACCACTGCTTAGTACTTGGTTTGTAAGGGAACATGAGCCTGAGGAATAATTTGGTTTGCAACAGGGTTCAATTTCAGGTATATTTTCAGGAATATGAATAGTTTCTTAAAGGCCTTACACCTTTAAACCATCTCCCTGAACACTATAATTAGGTGATGTCTGAAGAAAAAAACAGGTCAAACACCTTTACATATGATCAAAGCAGAAGTGGTCAGACAGTCTGAACATTGGTGAAGTTGTGCAGACTACAGTAACCAGATTTCACCTGACATCACATTAAAACAGTCATGGGGATTGATGAAGATACAACTGTAGACGGAGGCATCCAAAAATATTTAAAATAATCAAAATCAGTTTAAAAAGGAGAGGCAGTAGTTGGCTTACCTCTTCTGGAGCATAGTAGCCAACATGATTTTATAGAAGCTTGAAAATGTTATTGCACACAAATTAGGCAGTACAACGCGTTTTGCGGGATTGAATCACTTCCTCAGGTCAATAACACCCACAAAAAAAGTGCTGTGCAGCTTCCAGTGAAACAATAAGAGTGCCTCCTTAAGGATTGATGACCAGTTAAAATCTAGCACTAGCCTTAGCAAACTCATATACAGTACTGGATCTCAATTGTAATCGATCTGTAAAAATTGCAATTAATTTTTAATATTCCTTACATCCAAAATCACTTTAATTACTAAATAATTCAGGACCGCCGCTGACTAATTCAAGTTGCTAGATTTCAATTGCCAAGCAAAAGTCCTTCCATAAAGTGCACAGCATGGAAACATAAGCTACAGTATATTAGTTAAATAAACTACTGTGTATTGCAGCTGCCATGGAAAGGATCTAAATTTGTGCTCGTCAGCATTTCTGCTTAACGGTTACTGTTCATGACGTGAGGCTGACTTCATTTAGCTCGGAATTATTCATATCTCTTGACCTGACACCGCCACATGCCTTCATTAGATGCTTAAAAAAATCTATTTCAAAGCAACTAAACGCATAATGAGAACTAACAAAAAAGATAAAAGAAGGCAATTACTTTAGAAAGTTAGTAATTGAGTCAGTGAGTGTTTAGGATGAAGACATGAAATAATGACATTTTTTACATGCACAGCCATGTTTGGGTCCTGACTTATAGCTTGTATTCTTTGCTGACACAGTGACCTGCGTGATATTGGCAACATGCAATTTATGACTTCTATGCTATAGGCATACAACAGTAAACACACAGCAAAGTCCGATAGCCCCTAGTCTATACAAGCATCTTCGGCATCAATGTCAATAAAAAAGCATTTTAAAAGCTGTACTCATGGATCATGTTGTTCAAATGAAATTTGACCAATGACCTTCTCCATCTATTGACACAACATAGGAACAGTATTTCCCAAGCCCTTAACTCACATGGCAATACATAGTTATCATCAGTATATATTAGAGGTGTGCACAGAGAGGAGGTTGATGGTATCTTCATAGGAAAGCCACTTTGATAGGGGATAATTTGGTTCTTGTTGTCATAGATGCAGTCAGGGACCGTACACAGGTTTGGTTAAAAGAAACATGACGTGAAAATAAACTGATGTGATAAATAATTGTATCTATCCTCGTTTTCCTAAAAATTATTTTTTCAGATACCCAGAGTTTTATTTTATATTTAAATCTACTTTCCAAGTTGTTACTGTATCATTGTCTCTGCTCAATGGCCCATTCATTGACGTATTCCAGAGCTAAAATCAGTTCCATTTACGTCAATGTTAAAGGGTGAACACAAACTTTTGAGTAAATGTGAATGGCAAACAAATGTTCATTCGTCAAGAACAGTCCGCCAGGGAACACGTTTGTCTATCACAAGACTGCAGGAGGCCTGGTCGCTTGGTTTGACATCTGTAATAACGAGTGCGACGACTGGATTGACTCTTGCAAAACTTCTCGACAACCTTATAATGTGGGTTGTCGTCGGCTGGTAAGCCTCTTTCCATTTTGGAGTCAGGATCACTTAACTAAGTTGGACACCGTGGTGTTTTTGGATAGTAACATCAGCCCTGAAGTCCATGATATACAGTATATTAATTTGCACAAACAAGGACTTGTGTATTTCAGCTGCAACTTGTTAGTGTTATTTTATGCGCTGGTGACTATCAATTACCAAACTGTAGATTGCTGAGAACAAGGGAATCTATGACTTGTATGACAAAAAGGGAGACAATCAAGAGCCCCTGACAGTGCAGTCTGTTGAGTGAGACGATCTCCAATATCACATGTAGTGAAATAATACTCACAAAGGTGGGTTACCATCAAGGTAAACACTGTATAGACAGGCGGGGAGATTAGACCCAACCTCACTTGGGTTGAGATGTTGATCTCTGTAGATGTTGAAAAACAACAAAAAGGGTTAACACCCCTCCACCAAGGGTGAGCTATTGGTAATTGAACAGCTGGAAACAGAGGTGCCAAAACAATATGCTAAAAAAAGTTTGGTTGTGAACCTACCTCCCCAAACAAAGACTCGGAAATTCAAGATTCAGCACAAATCAGAAAGCTTCAAACAGGCAATGTGTTTCGCAGACATCCACCTACTTCTTCAGGCAGTAAAAGGAGCTACTTTGTTAAACGCAGAGCCAAAAACAGCACTTTCCGCTATAACTATAGCGGTATCTATGAATTCAGGCAGAAAATATTTTCTCTTTTATTTCGGAAAAATAAAATTGCTTGTTTAACTCTATTATTTTATTGTTTAAGCCAAAGTAGAGTTACTCTTCAAACAATCTGTGTCTAACCAGACCTTAATTAAAAGAAAATGCAACATATATATTTATAAATCCTGGAAAGTAGCAGATTTAACTAGAAGAAAAAAAGTTGCATGGACTTTCAGTTTTTTCCCTCCTTTAAAGCCAGCTCAGCACTGATTTAATTGGTAAGTATTGGACTTAGGCCCCTTTAAGGCTCAACACACATCATACAATGTAGGTTGTTCAATCTTACCACTTCCGTGTAGTATAAGAGCTTATTCAATCAATCATCCAAGGTATTTTCAATCTGTTGGCCCCTATACCACATAGATTTGGTAAATCTGTACAACCAAGATTGTATGGCGTGTGTTGAGCCTTACACTTAATCAGTTGGTGTGCTTTAGTGTGCGTTAGTACGCGTTGGTACGCGTTTTTTCCATAGCAGTGCATTGTGAAAAAGATGTCAGTTAAAACGCGTCTAGAACTGTCCGTCAGGGAATACGTTTGTCTATCACAAGACTGCAGGAGGCCTGGTCGCTTGGTTTGACATCTGTAATAACGAGGGTGACGACTGGATTGCCTCTTGCAAAACTTTTTTGACAACCTTATAATGTGGGTTGTCGTCGGCTGGTAAGCCTCTTTCCATTTTGGAGTCAGGATCACTTAACTAAGTCGGACACCGTGGTGTTTTTGGATAGTAACATCAGCGCTGAAGTCCATGATATACAGTATATTTATTTGCACAAACAAGGACTTGTGTATTTCAGCTGCAACTTGTGAGTGGTTTGCATAGTGTTATTTTATGCGCTGGTGACTATCAATTACCAAACTGCAGATTGCTGAGAACAAGGGAATCTATGACTTGTAAGACAAAAAGGGAGACAATTAAGAGCCCCTGACAGTGCAGTCTGTTGAGTGAGACGATCTCCAATATTACATGTAGTGAAATAATACTCACAAAGGTGGGTTACCATCAAGGTAAACACTGTATAGACAGGCGGGGAGATTAGACCCAACCTCACTTGGGTTAAGATGTTGATCTCTGTAAATGTTGAAAAACAACAAAAAGGGTTAACACCCCTCCACCAAGGGTGAGCTATTGGTAATTGAACAGCTGGAAAACGAGGTGCCAAAACAATATGCTAAAAAAAGTTTGTGGGTGAACCTACCTCCCCAAACAAAGACTTGGAAATTCAAGATTCAGCACAAATCAGAAAGCTTTAAACAGGCAACGTGTTTCGCCGACATCCACCTACTTCTTCAGGCAGTAAAAGGAGCAACTTTGTTAAACGCAGAGCCAAAAACAGCGCTTCCACTATAACTATAGCGGTATCTATGAATTCAGGCAGAAAATATTTTCTCTTTTATTTCGGAAAAATAAAATTGCTTGTTTAACTCTATTATTTTATTGTTTAAGCCAAAGTAGAGTTACTCTTCAAACAATCTGCGTCTAACCACACCTTAATTAAAAGAAAATGCAACATATATATTTATAAATCCTAGAAAATAGCAGATTTAACTAGAAGAAAAAAAGTTGCATGGACTTTCAGTTTTTCCCTCCTTTGAAGCCAGCTCAGCACTGATATAATTGGTACAAATATAATTATGTGCCTGTTCCCTTTTTTGTAATTAATTACCTGACAAAGTACACAATTTGGTGGCAGCAATTTCTATCATGGATTAAAAGTTTTCACATCGACATCTTAATCTCCCAACCATTTCGGTTTAGATTTGAGGAGTAAACAAATGTAGAATTTATTGATGTGGGGATTAACAGCCAGGTTTAATGAAGACAATATAACACAAGGTAAAAATGGAGCAAGGATAAAGCAGAATTCCTGTGAGCCTCCTATCTGTCTGCCACATCTCACTCTGCTCTGAATACTAAATATTACACACGGCTTTACAGCCAATTACTTTTTTTTTTCCTTCCAAGAGAGATTTTTATGGTTGTGGAACGGAACAGTTTGGAGATGGAACATTTCTGCTGTGTCGTCTGTTTCAGTCGTGCTAAAGTGCTGGTGCGATAATCAATATCGCAACTGGAGGAAGTGATTTGTATTTCTTCTGCTCACAACAGGATTTGAGAGTCTTTTTTTTTTTTTTTTTTAAACACAGGTATGAATAGTAAAGTAGACACCTGACGCTTATTAGGGGAAATAAAAATTCAGGCAAGCTAGCTAAACATACTCTAAAAATACACAATGTGTCTGATTCACTAAGGGCCTGTTTCCACTTAGGTGACACATTCGTTTCCGAATTGGACATGGCCCCCGTGCTATGGGCATGCCATGCATGGATATAGGGATTTGGATGCATGCTGCGGGAAACTGAGAGGCACTCCATTCTTGGCTCATTACACACCTTTGGCACTTTGGCCTGAGGAAGTGCGTGCAGAGCCACGAAACGCATTGCCTGTGTCTGTGCACAGTAGTGGAAACAAGCCCGAAGGCACTTCCAGTCATCTTCAAGGACCACCAAATGCAACAGCATATCCTGGAATGCAGATTTAAAGATGTCTGAATTAGATGATGAAATACTGCAATCCCTACTTGAGCCATAAAGAGGATTGATAAAAAGGTTAGTAAATTGGCAGCAGTTTGATTACAGTAAGTCTATTCTAATAAAAAAAAATAAAAAAATAAAAAATAATCCAAGTTGTTCTGGATTTCTTTAAAACCAAGTTAAACTTTTCTATTTCTTTGACCTGTTCCTTCCCACTCCGTAACTAAAGGTGCCTATTCACAAACAGATGTTTCCATCATCACTGTGATCGAATCTGCCAGAGATCGATGCCTGACCATAGCTGCCCCATCTTAATTCGATCAATCTCCATCTGAAACTGATCAAAATGATCAATTATTCTGGATAGGAAAACTTGCTCAAAAGGAAGTGGAAGAAGGGGAATTTAATCTGTTATGATAGATGGGGGGGGGGGGGGGGGCACAAAGGATTGTGAATGGGGTTAAATAATGAGTGTAACCTAAAGAACTTTAATGCAAAAAACAAAACCTCTCTGGCGTTATGATTATTTCCAGATTTAGTGTCTAAAAGCCGTGCAATTTTTTCACAAGTTTTTAGACCCTAAAAACAAGGACAAAAAACATACCACAGAGAGATCTGCAGCAGCTCCTGCATACAGTATTACTCACTAAGGCGCTGGATTACCGCTCTGAACTGCAGATTTCCGTCCTGAGCCTGACTCGGGATTACCGCTAATACCGCTAAAACATAGACACAGAACATTTATATCGTGCTTTTCTCCTGCTGGACTCAAAGCGCTAAGGGGGTTTAAGCCCCATTTTCACTAGCCGCCAAGACGTATGGAAGCACTTCCTCTTCTGCGAGAACGCAGCCAAATCTCGGAAGCCGCGCCACGCACGGCTATGGGATTAGCTGCCAGTCGCACGAAAACTGACTGCAATGCCGGCCAAATCCCTATGGTAAGCGATTTGGCCGACGGCACCATTTTTCCCTATGGCAGTTTCCCCGTGCAAATTGCCTTCGGGGAAGCTCTGCGGATTCAGCCCGAATTCCGTTCTAGTGGAAACGGGCCCTTAGACAAATTCTAGTGATATGCAAGAAATAGTAATGGCATGCAAAAGAAAAGTGACATGCAAATTACAACGAAATGTTCATAATAACAACAGTCGTATTGAAATGCCAGGCAAATATCGAAATACAGGATAAACAACACAGAGGCAGAGCAATGGTGATCCAGTGACCTACTTTCTGTCCATCAAGGAGTCACTGAGTGGGGGGGGAGGGCAACTCTGTTGGCAAACTCTGCCGCAGGCTAATATGCACATGGTGCGGTGCGATCATCCTGCCACGGGCTGTCCTGTCACAGGGCAATCCCACAGCTCAAAATGTGAAACTAGCCTAGGGGGCCAAACCCTTAAAACCTGATGTGGGTAAGCAAAACATCCTCCTTCATATGGATAAAAACACAAGGATGCAACTCCGCTCACGCTGAGTACCACCAACAAGGTCTTTCTCTCTTTCATATAAAAAAACACACGTTTCGTCAGTGAACCACCAATGCAGAATTATGGCACTTATTTATTACACTTACTCATAGAAAGGTTTCCCCTTGGACTTGCTATCCCACTCCTATTGCTTTCTTCCGCCACTGGATTTCCAAAATCTGCTCCCTGCAGTCGTGGAAAATCACTTCTGTTTTAGCTCCACTTCCTGTACTTGGTTTTGCTAGTGGTGAGGTTGCCTGAGGTAATTTCCTTCCTTACTCTTTTTTTCTCCTGCTTGAAATGGTTTATGTTAGCTCTCGTCCCTACTGAGCTCTGGACTAAAAAGTGCACTGTCATATCTTGCTTGCTTTGTAAACACATGTGAGCTCAGCACAGATAGTATATCATCAGCTTGTGCAGAGGGGTGAGGTGTATTTTCCTTATCAGCATTGTGTTACATTGAACTGTCCTCAGCCAATCAGTGAGGAGCAGGAATGTGGGAGGGGAGATAACAAGCTTCCCTCTCCTCTCCAATGTACCAGAATAGAGCCAGGCTGACAGATAAAATTCATTACAGCAGACACATTAATGATTATATTGGAATGCTTACAATGCAGTGTCAGGATGTAGACTACCTAATAAACACAGAGCAGTGGGAAAATGGAATTTCATTTTATGGCTGACAATTCAGCTTTAACATTACAGATGAAACGTTGGAAAGGTGACATACTTTTTGCATTATGCTTTGATTTCTGTAAACTAATTTCACACCAAAACTATGTACAACCATTCATTGTCTGCAAAAAAGAAAATCATCTTACACATCTACTGTGTGTACAGGTGCCCATCAGCATCAGCCCCTTCCTTTCAGCTGCTGGCCCTGTTGGTCCTTGGCCCTCTACTACTGTCACAAATTCCTGATTGCCCCTCCTCTCTCTCTGAAAGACATAGGCCCACATGCAATTCACTTTTTCTACCGAGTTTTCTCCTAGGTGATAAATTTGAACTTGTCAATAAAATGCCTTTTAAGCCACCAGAAAGCAATAAAATGCTCAAATAATTTTGATAGTACTTTTTCACCAACTTTTTGGTACTTTTTTAGTTGAAAAATGCTGAAAAGTTATTTTAAATCGAAGATGAAAAATTATCTCCTAGTAGAAAACTCAGGTGAAAAAGTGAATTGCATATGGGCCATTATGTGCTGTTCTCTGGGGAACAATAATAGTTGCAATATTGTTTTACCTTCTCCTTGAAGCCAATCACCACTTAATTACATTTTAATATATGAAGTCTGAAAACCTGGAAATTCAGCAAAGCAATACAGCCAAATGGCTTCAACCTGTATTTATTTCATTAATGACCAGCAACAGCTGAGTAAATCATAAGAGCGCGAATCCTATGGGAGTTCTGTGTTATAAGCAACAGGCAACCTAAGCTAATGACATAATTAATTTTCCAATAATATTCTGCACTAGATGGTCTTCATTGATTGCTAAGCGGTCAGAGCACGTGGATTTTACCTTCAGTGGCTTCATCTATATGGTAATACAGTACAGTGACTGCTAGAGAAATATAGTTCATAATTAGACAATGATGAATGCGTCTGAAATTCTGAAGGTCACAATAAAGTTTTATACAGGAAAGAAAAAAACAAAAATGATACACCCACACAGAGAAGCACAGAAATGTGTATTCAAAGTGCGGACGTATGTTGTATGAGAGTGCTACCCAATGTTTACGAGATACTGTGGGGTTGATGCACGGCAAAATGCCCTTACTACCGGCACTGTGTACCACCAGTTACGCTATTAGCAAGACACGAAGTACTCAACTAGTGCAACCATTGCTAAGTAACACACGTTATCAACGAGTGTTATCGTAGCAACGGTCAAGCTAGACGAGTACAGCGGGTCACGCTATGTCCTTTTAAAACCCCATCTCCAGGCATCTGAATCATTACCAGGGCTGTGGAGTCAAAGTCGAGGAGTCGGAGCAATTTTGGGTACCTGAAGTCGGAGTTGATGGTTTCATAAACTGAGGAGTCAAATGATTCTTGTACCATCTCCCCAGTTCCGATCATTACAAATCAATTAAGGTGTGTCAATTAAAAAAAGGCTAGACATAGGCTTTAGCCTATGACAGTGGATCGCTCCTGAGTGTCTCAGGGGGACAGCGACGGCTGTCCCCAGTACAGCGCTGCCTTAGATCACAACGCTGTACTATGTAAATAGACTGCGGTTTCGCTGCCTAACACTCTCCTAGCGGCGATCGTAGCTGGGAGGCTGATGACGGAGCAGAGCAGAGCTTCGTCATTCAAGCGGGGATGTACATTCAGTCTATTTATTAACGAACTCCAGATAAAACAAAGCAATGCATTTCACGGGTCAGCGCCCGCTTCCTCAGGCAATAGAAAAAGGAGTTACAGCATCTAGCAAAACAAACAGAGGCGCCGCGTGCTGTTTGTTTTGTTAGATGCTGTAACTCCTTTTTCTATTGCCTGAGGAAGCGGGCGCTGACCTGTGAAACGCGTTGCTTTGTTTTATCTGGAGTTCGTTAATAAATAGACTGAATGTACAGTCGTGTTGTGTCTGCTTGGAGTAGGTAAGTCCACCACTGCCTCCTCTAATTACCAAATCCTTGGCTTTTAAGCTCCTTTAAAACCCCTTTTATCCATTTGGCGCCTCTGTTCTCTCCTATATAATATTGTATCCACCCTGGGTGGAGGGTTGCGACCCTTTTCTACTATCTACAGTGAGCGACTTCTTATTCCTGAGTGGGGTCAGGATAATCTCCCCACCTGCTTTTACAGTGGTTGCCTATTGGTGACCCATGTTTGTGAGTATAATAACTATTACACTTTGTCATTATCCCCTTTGTCAATACATACTACACTATTGGGGTTCTTGGTGTTCCTCTGTTAATCTCCACCCCTAGGACTTCATGCCAATTGGCATGGAGTGGTCCTGGGGCTGCAGCACCGTTCACGCCAATCAGCGTAGAGCGGTCGGCAAAAGGTTAAACAATACCAGTTGCCTGGCAGTCCTGCTGATCTCTTTGGCTAGTCCAGTTCGGACTTCAGTAGTGTAAGTTGCATTAGTTCTTATTGTACCTGTTTAACTGCAATGAGCACAATTGCGCCTTTAAGAGGCTTATTAGCCCTATATAGTGAGTGTCTGTCAGGTGCATCTTGGTTAGATGCACAACCATTTCATTTCTACATGCGTTACATTTTAATTTCAGCCAAAAACATCTGATGTTCATGCTTGTTCAGTGTCTACAGCTAAAAGTATTAGAGGCAGAGGCTCAGCAAGAGCTACTGGTGTTGTTTAAAAGGCAGTAAATATGGCAGTCTCCATATTCCTCTTAGTTCAGGTGTACTTTAAGCAATAAATATTTTTCACGCAAGAGCCACATTCAGTAATACAAGGTCTTATTTTTGTCTGAAGGCCTACAAGACTGATGTCATGCCTTTTTGATTTTATGTTCTGCTTGCTTCTAATTTTCTTATAACTGCCTTTGTTGTTCTCCAAGTTGTGTTATCAAGGGCAGACAGAAGTAGCCGCCATATGGATGCTACAAATGTTCAGAGGTCCCTGTGGTTGTCTGCCGGTTCTTCTGTAGGCAGGGAGTACTAAATGTCTCTCCCTCGCTGAGCATTATCGCAGCCGAATGGAACAAAGGAATAAAAACAATTACTTTTTCTGTGGGGTTCACACTGATTTATTTTCCTTTCTGCCGAAGAGTAAATTGAAATTCTGTTTATAGTTTCGAAGCAAAATACACCAATCAGAAAAAGTTAAATTTGGCGGAATATGATGGCGAGTTCACCGCTTTGCCAATCAAGCAAAGTAACGTGATTACCGCCACTTAGATTATAATTCCACCACTGTGTACATTTCTTCCTTCTGTCTTCCCGAAGTTGTTTGCATTCTTCTGCATCTCTTCTGTGTTCTGCCTTGGAAAATGTTCAGCAACATGGCAAATGCTTAATAAATTAATTTCTTACTGTATCGTAAGTGATTTCTTGTCTGAGGTAAGCCACCTCAAGTTGTTTTTAAAACTTAACTTTTTTAACTCTTGGACGCCTCTCCACCGTGTGTTGTTCTTACCACGCCCCTCTTTAGAGGGGAGTCCTTCCTGGACCCTTCCGTTTCCAGGTCCTTTTGTGCAGAGTGTGACCAGTACAGGCGGCGACCTGTACCCGTTTGGAGGTGGTATGCACCTAAGGCGAAGTTGATGGTTGCTTCTCTTGCAACCCACCTTTGTGACTACTTACTCGTTGAAACTGACTTCTTCTCTACATTTTTTAACATACTACACCATTTGGGCTCCTGGTGTCTCTGTGTTTTTTTCCCAGGATTTCCTGCCCACTTTTGATTTCCTTATTACAGCTGATACAAGTATACAATACAATAAATCTGCAGTGTGTCTACTTCCTGTGTCTACTTCCTGCTTTTATGGAAGCAGACATTGTTAACATACTGTGCTTTCAACGGAGCTTATCTGCCTTGACAGGCAGCTGACACAGCTAAGACATCAAATTACAACTTGCAGTTATAGATGAGGAGTGCATAAGCATAGGAAGCATTGCAGCCAAGTAATACAATAAAACTTACAAACTTTTGTATCAGAGAAAACGTAGGTGAAAAATGATGGCCTTTCTGGTTTTAGCTTCTCAAAGGAACATCTGTCAGATTTTTTTTGTTTCATATATTCAAAATATTTATGCTGCCACTATGTTAATTGCCACCGGCAATAATTCACCCAAGCCAGAAGTGCAAGTCAGTGGCAATAATTTATGCACCAGAGGTACATGTCAGGGGACCCATTGTCTCCTGTATTGATTAATCTTGCATAAGCTTCCTCATTACATGTTCTCGGTTCCAGGCAAAATTAAGTGTAGGCACCAAAAAGGTTATAATGTCTGCATTTGTAGACGATTTATCGCTCTAGATTTCCAGTACTGTGCAGGCTACGTCTTATATCCTCTCTAAATTTAGACAATTTGCTGTAGTTTTGAAATATTCTACTAATTGGGATAAAGCCTCGGCAAGGTTCTTGTCACCTATTAATAATCAATCTTGGAGCACAATATACCTACTAAAAAAGTAAAAAATGAGTCTAAAAAGCTCATCTACAGGTAAAAGTCTAGATAGACCATTTGGTAGGATAGTAAGCAGGGACCATAAATAATACCATTATTTCAAATGAGGATTCTGCAGTTATCAATCCGGTTTTAAAAATCTACACATGACTCTGCACTCAGTAATAGGTTCTGTGGGTGGAGCTGCTGCTGCTGCTTGGATTGCATCATCATATGCAGATTAAGTAGCAGCACGTGTGTGTGTGGCGGGGGGGGGAGGTTATTATTGTGCACAGAGGGAAGGATTACCTGTTGCCTCTCCTTGAGTACTTCATATGAATAACTATGGATAGGGGGATGAGTCAGAACAGCTCACAGAATTGCCATTCAGTTCAACCGAACAGCTCCCGACATTCACACTAAAAGTCAACACTGCAGATTAGGAGGGTAAGAACGCCATTAAAGTATACCTGAGATGGGGAAAAAAGTTGACTTTTACTTACCAGGGCCTTCTTCCACGCCCCCGTAGTCTTTAAGGTCCCTCAGTGTCCTCTGGGTATGGGAACACAATCGAGGAGGTTGGCACAGCGAACACGCCTTAGTGTTGGGTCACTTACTTTAATTTTGGTGACAGTGGAACAACAAAGGGGACCAGGAGGACACTGACAAAATTCAAATTCACAATATATGGAATTTTAACTCCCTTTGCTAGTAGTTGTTGCCGACGTGGCATAGTGCGAACCCAGCCTTCATCCCCTACCATACCCCCAGAGATAGAAGTGTTTGAGAGAAGTGCAGTTACTGGTTCTTGCAAAGTCCTCCTCCATCCAGCTGAAAATTGCATTAAAACTCAGCCACAGAGCAGCTGTCTTGTCTCTGCACATAAAAAACAGACAGCATGGCTCATCATGATGGAGCAGAGTGACGTGGGAGTTACCATAGAGAATGTGCAAAACTGCAGATCTGGCCATTCTACTGTAGAATATCAATAGCTTTCAGCTGGCTGGATCTATAAGAGGAACACATTTGCAAGGTAAGAAACAACAGTGATTTCATGAAACAATTTTCTTTTAGGATATGATAGTGGATTTATACTTTTGTATTTCGCCTTTAAGACACTGGTGTTGTGTAATTCAGCAATGGTCGGCACAGCACCAAGTATTTTATCTGCCCTAGTGTAGGTTTCCAAGCACATACAGTGGGTTGCAAAAGTATTCTGCCCCCTTGAAGTTTTCCACATTTTGTCATATTACTGCCACAAACATGCATCAATTTTATTGGAATTCCACGTGAAAGACCAATACAAAGTGGTGTACATGTGAGAAGTGGATCGAGAATCATACATCATTCCAATTTTTTTTTACAAATAAATAACTGCAAAGTGGGGTGTGCGTAATTATTCGGCCCCCTGAGTCAATACTTTGTAGAACCACCTTTTGCTGCAATTACAGCTGCCAGTCTTTTAGGTTATGTCTCTACCAGCTTTGCAAATCTAGAGACTGAAATCCCATTCTTCTTTGCAAAACAGCTCCAGCTCAGTCAGATTAGATGGACAGCGTTTGTGAACAGCAGTTTTCAGGTCTTGCCACAGATTCTCGATTGGATTTAGATCTGGACTTTGACTGGGCCATTCTAACACATGGATATGTTTTGTTTTAAACCATTCCATTGTTGCCCTGGCTTTATGTTTAGGGTCATTGTCCTGCTGGAAGGTGAACCTCCGCCCCAGTCTCAAGTCTTTTGCAGTCTCCAAGAGGTTTTCTTCCAAGTTTGCCCTATATTTGGCTCCATCCATCTTCCCATCAACTCTGACCAGCTTCCCTGTCCCTGCTGAAGAGATGCACCCCCCTAGTATGATGCTGCCACCACCATATTTGACAGTGGGGATGGTGTGTTCAGAGTGATGTGCAGTGTTAGTTTTCTGCCACACATAGCGTTTTGCATTTTGGCCAAAAAGTTTCATTTTGGTCTTATCTGACCAGAGCACCTTCTTCCACATGGTTGTTGTGTCCCCCACATGGCTTGTGGCAAACTGCAAACGGGACTTCTTATGCTTTCTGTTAACAATGGCTTTCTTTTTGCCACTCTTCCATAAGGGCCAACATTGTACAGTGCATGACTAATAGTTGTCCTATGGACAGAGTCTCCCACCTGAGCTGTAGATCTCTGTAGCTCATCCAGAGTCACCATGGGCCTCTTGACTGCATTTCTAATCAGCGCTCTCCTAGTTCGGCCTGTGAGTTTAGGTGGATGGCCTTGTCTTGGTAGGTTTACAGTTGTGCCATACTCCTTCCATTTCTGAATGATCGCTTGAACAGTGCTCCGTGGGATGTTCAAGGCTTTGGAAATCTTTTTGTAGCCTAAGCCTGCTTTAAATTTCTCAATAACTTGATCCCTGACCTGTCTGGTGTGTTCTTTGGACTTTACGGTGTTGTTGCTCCCAATATTCTCTTAGACAAACTGAGGCTGTCAAAGAGCAGCTGTATTGGTACTGACATTAGATTACACACAGGTGCACTCTATTTAGTCATTAGCACTCATCGGGCAATGTCTATAGGCAACTGACTGCACTCAGATCAAAGGGGGCCGAATAATTATGCACACCCCACTTTGCAGTTATTTATTTGTAAAAAATGTTTGGAATGATGAATGATTTTCGTTCCACTTCTCATATGTACACCACTTTGTGTTGGTCTTTCATGTGGAATCCCAATAAAATTGATTCATGTTTGTGGCAGTAATATGACAAAATGTGGAAAACTTCAAGGGGGCCGAATACTTTTGCAACCCACTGTAACTGCAAGGGGCCTACAATAGGCAGACCCCTGCAATGCTCTACCATTTAACTACCAACATGATTATGAAACCAGCAAGTGGAGCAGTGGGTTAATGTTTAAAACATTTCCAAACATCGCTTCTTGGAAACCACATAGTTTAATTTGACTAAATAACAAAAAAGTAATCAACAAGCACAAGTCAATCAACAAGAGAAAACATTAATGATTCAACACCCACACCCCCATCCTAAATTGCAAGTTGAAAAAAGAAATGTAATAAAAGTCAATAAAGAGTGATTTAAGAGACTAAATTGATAGCGGGTTCAGATGAATACATGAAGCCATCTGTCTAATCTTAGCAGGCACGGCATTGGCTTTTCGCCACATAAATAAACAAAAATACACAAAGTATGAGAAACAGGAAAATGTATTGCAGAAGTAGCATAATCACTGTGATCCCTGTACTTATATTTCAGTCACTAAGCCAATGGTAGGTAATTCGTTGGGATTCTCCAAAATGTTTAAAGGATACCCGAGGTGACATGAGCCATGATGAGCGAGACATGTGTATGTGCAGTGCCTAGCACACAAATAACTGTGCTGTGCTCCTTTTTTTTCTTTCTCTGCCTGAAAGAGTTAAACATCCAGTATGTAAGTGGCAGTTCCTGTCTGAGTCAGGAATGGGTCAGACTACAGTGTAACCCTCACTGACAAGAGAAGGTAACATAAAGCAATCTGCGCCTAATGAATGGGCAGCAGCTGTTGTGGACCAGGTACTCCTCAAACACCCAGAAAAAGTAAACAAAAATTATGTCTACAGCGCTAAAAGTAAAATTACTCTTTATTAAAATGAAGGTGCTATTGCTATTGTTTTAGCCTAGAATCAGGAACTATTTATTCATTCATTGCATTTTAATAAAGAGTAATTTTACTTTTAGCGCTGTGGACATAATTTTTGTTTCCTCACTGACAAGAAATTACAACTATAACACACTTTCCTAACAGAAAATGGATTCTGAGAGCAGGAAAGAGATAAAAGGGGTCAATAGTTCATAGATTGTAGCTTTGGCATACTTCAATGAATGTGTCATTGAGCAAAAACAATAAAACTGTAAAAACTTCAAAAGAAGTAGATTTAAATAAAAATAACCCTGTGCTCGTGCAGCCACTCACCGATGCTCTGGCCCCGCCTCCGGTTAATTTCTAGAATATCAGACTTTAAAGTCTGAAAACCACTGCGCCTGCATTGCTATGTCCTCGCTCCCGCTGATGTCACCAGGAGCGTACTGCACAGGCCCAGACCATACTGGGCCTACGCAGTACGCTCCTGGTGACATCAGCAGGGGTGGTGGACACGGCAACGCAGGCGCAGTGGTTTTCAGACTTTAAAGTCTGAAATTCCAGACGTGAACCAGAGGAAGGGTCAGTGCATCGGTAAGTGGCTGCGCGGGCACAGGATGTCTGCGGGAGACCATTAGAAGCCCCGGGTAAGTTCAACTCATTTTCCTCCGACCCCCCTACAGTATTCCTTTAAAAAGTCATTTTTAGGAGAAGGAAGGTAGATCCAATTATTTCATTAGTTTAGTTTTTAACTGAAAAGATCACATATAAGGCTGTGCAAAGGTATTTAATCAATAGTTATGTTCATTTTCTGCGAAACAGTGGCGTAACTACAATCCCCCCCCAGCAAAACTTTGATGGGGGCCCCTCTATCTCCCACTGCTCTCAGAAGCTGTATTCTGCCAGGACAACTTGTATGGCTGTAATTTGCTTATCAGCGATGTGTACTATATTCCCGACAAGGTTCCGAACAAGACAGAAGCTTTCACTTCCATGCCTAAAAATGAACTCTTTCATGCAGCAAAATAAAACAAGTAAAACAGCCTGATTATTAATGTTTGGCACTGAACAAACACACGTTTATTTCATCATGTCACATGTCACCTCGGGTACACTTTAACGCCACCAGGAATTTCAGTGGCAGCAGGGTGAGCCGTCTTTCAGGTACTAATATCTACGGTTTTAGTGAGAAGAAATCTGCATAATAAACAGCCTAGGCTAAGCCTTAGTGGGAGGGCAGGAGTAGATACCAATATACAGCAATATATACCTGTAGGAAGTGTTTCTGATGCTTAAACCAGATATATTATGTAAAAATGGGGGTCCTGAATAATTTACTGCATTTTACTTTATGAGTTACTATAAAACACTTACTACTTTTTATTTATTTTTTATTATTATTTTGCGTAATCCTTGATTTTCTATTCACTTGATTGTTAAGTAAAAAATAAAGAAATAAATGAATAAAAGAAAGGACGTTCTGAAGCTTATTAAGTATTGTAACAAGCAAATGATATTTACCCAGCATCCTGGTAAGCAGCCACCTTTTCTGAGCTAATTGCTTTACACACTTCAGAAATGTAATTAAAATGAATGCATTTCCAAAGTGACTACAAGCTCCACTCATTTGTTTATTTAATTTCTTAATCACCAGGCATTTTCTCAATTTATATAATTCGCCATCTGCACAGCTTTCCTCGCAAATGATAGTATTGCTGTGTTCTTGGAGCATCTCTGTTTAGCTAAAAACAGTTTCAAACAAAACGCCAGAAAGAAATAAAAAATATGTTTACAGCAATGTCAGAGCCCAAGAAACGCAAAATATCAAGCAGGACTACAACTATAAACAACACAGGAGAGGGGAAAAATGAAAATTCACAACCACGGCTTAATAATGCAGATTATACACGTAGCATGGGGAAAGGTTTTGAAAATGGCAGTGTTAGGTAGCTGTGTGTGTTTTTAAGGTGGAAGGGGGTAGGTGTTATAAAAGGTTTACAATTTCGCAGAAGACATAAGGGCTAGACATCAAAAAGACATTAACTACATGGGGAGGTTAGGGTTAAGGTGACCACACATGTTAAAATTTCCCTGTTCAATTTTCCCCCAATTTGATTAAAACGATCGGGTGTACCGAAAAAATGAACAATTATGTACTGCTCTTCTAATCGGCAATAGAAATAATTGCTGGGCCGGAGAAGTACTCTGGCTCTCTGCCCCGCCTCCTCAGCTGAATCGGTGTGTGTCCAGGCAGCGGCTAACGCGTCACTGCTTTTCCGGCCTGTATTTGTGCACATAAAAGTTTGGCAAAAAAAACACTTTACATTTTATTACGCAACTAACTGTTTGGATGGATTGCAGTTCTCAATGACTTATTCCTTTTGTTGTGTTTGACGGTCAAGAAAATTTACGAACATCGTTAACTTTTTTGGGGGGTGCAGGTTAGGTGTCAGGAAACTGTTAATGTCAAGGTGATTGGGTTAGTGATCTAAAAGAGAGAAGGGCTGAAATCACTAGAAAAAGAAGCATCATAAGTCTTATAATTCAATTTTATTAGTACTCTGAATATTGCATTCTTGTGCATGGATGGAATTCGCACCCCTTGCAGTGACTTTCACTCAAACCACTATAACTTTCTAAGTCTATAATGCTTGGCAATCAGTGGCATAACTACAATTCATGGTGCCCCCCAGCAAAACTTTAATGGGGTCCCTCCATGTTCACACCCCTTGTCATCCCTTGGCGCCCATCACAGTGTCAGGGGGTCCATCTCACAAGGGTCATAGAACAAGTGTGGCCATCATGCTCTTCATACCCATAAAAAGTGCAGCCATAAAGATCCTGCTCTGAATTATCGTCCCCTGTATTGGAAAAAGGGAAGGTTAGTAGTTGGGGCCCTCCAAAGCTCTGGGCCCCCCTGCGATCGCAGGGGCGGCTCCCCTTTAGTTACGCCCCTGTTGACAATGATAGACTGGTACAGTCACTGCATTTCCAGCCCGCTCCACTCCCTTTTGCCCAATATATTTAGTTCTATTGTACTTTCACACGATAGTAAATAATCAGCACTCTGGCTTAGGATCGCACTATCCTCCTCCCATTCACACTGCACATTCCTGGATAAGGAGAAAACTTGCCTCAGCGCACATGATTTCTGAAGGTGAGTCATCTCACACAGCCCAAATTAACATTTTAATAAAGCGAAAGGTTTTTTGCTTCTCAGCTGCACATTACACCTTGTCTGTCACTCATTCTCCCAATTTGGCTAATAGAATTTCAGGTCCACCTACAGGAGCCAGACTCCGCATGAGGACAAAGAATGCATAATAGAGTTTCGTATTGAACAAGGGAACAGATCTATGGTTCTGAGACCTTGTTCCGCATCCAGATGACGCTTGTAAAAAAAACAATAAGGATGTGCAGAAAATTCCGTGACAGTCAAACTTAACAAAAGGAATAAGTAATATCGAACTGCAATCCATCTAGACTTTTTATTATCAAACTTTTATGTGCACAAATACGGACATATAAAAACCGGGCACTTTGACCCGGAAAAGCAGTGATGCATTCACCGTTGCCTGGCAACACATTGATTCAGCTAAGGAGGCGGGGAGCAGAGTGAGGAGGCGGGGCAGAGAGCCAGAGCACTTCTCCGGTCCAGCAATTATTTATATTGCCAATTAGAAGAGCAGTACGTATTTGTACATTTTTATGGTAAACTATTTAAAAATAATTTTTATGTACTTAATAAAAGGTACTGCCATTTTATGGGGGGAGGGGAGTTTAATCCTACTTTAATCCAGTTATAAAAACATTTGCCCTTGTCGCTTTTCCTTTGTCAAAGTAGAGAGAGACTCCATTAGTTGAACTTACTGGACACGTCTTTATTAAAGGAAGCCTAAAGTGAAATAAATGTGCCCAGTTTAACTTACCAGGGGCTTCTTCCAGCCCCCTATAGTCCTGCTGGTCCCTCGCTGTTGTTCTGCTGTGTTCCAATCAGCCGCTCTGCCCCTCCAAAAGCTGGCTGACTGGGCCAATCGCAGGCTACTGTACATTCTCTTTCCCGGCCGCTCGACTCCTTGATTGTGCTCCATAACCGGGAGTATTCGTCACATTTGCAATTTTTACAAACTGTGCGAGCGCAGAACATTCCTATTGACGGGCATATGATCAGGAGGCACACGACCCTGGGCTGTGCATGAAGCTTTCAGGAGCACAGCTGCTGATTGGAGCACAGCACTGATTGGAGCACGCTGCAATAGACCAGAAGGACAACAGGAGGCTCGAAGAAGATAAACTAGCCAGCTTTATTTAACTTTAGGTTGACTTTAAAGGGACTCCAAGCACCTCTCATGGGCATGCCTTTATGACTCTGACCAGTACTGCAAAGTACTTAAAGATGCACACCTTTCTGTAGCTTGTGCTCTCCTCTTTCATTTGATGCCTGAATCACCATTCTACACCAAACACTTTTTGTTCTATTTCAATGTAAAAATTGCGGCTGCCATCTTGGCTATGTAATAACTTCTGGGTCACCCCTGTCTTCTCTGTTAGAGAAGTGCATCACTGAATGAAGCAGGAAGAGGAAGTGACATGCACGGCCATTGCAAGAGGCTCCTCCAGAGGGGTCATAGCATGACTTTGTTGGAAGTCGTCTGGCTTAAAGGCATATCCATGAGAGGTGCTCGGAGTCCCTTTAAACTTACAAAAACTTTGTTGAAGCCAGTTGCCTGTGGTCCGGTATTAGTCATGGAGAGAATCCGAAGACATAACAACAAAAGTTAACTGTACAAGATCCCTTTGCAAGCTTTCAAAACTTTAAATTTCTTCTTCAGGCATGTTTCAGAACTGGATCAGAACCCTACGGTTACCGTACGGTTCTGATCCAGTTCTGAAACATGCCTGAAGAATAAACTTAAAGTTTCGAAAGCTTGCAAAGGAATATTGTACAGTTAGTCATTAAAGGTATCACCTAAACAACTTTTGTTGTTATGTCTTCAAAAACTTTGTTAACAAACAACATCAAAACATTTCATACAATTTAAATTAAATCAAGTGAAAACCTGCTACATGACATAAATGGATCTACCTTTGGCTGTTAATAAAACTATAGATTACTAAATGGAAGACTTGCAAGTTGTGATCCTAAATGTAAAAAAAAAAAAAATCAAAGCAAAGACAACGACAGGCATATCATCTGTCAGTATTGAAGGATAAGACACTGATTCGGTAGATAGCTTCTCCCTTTAAGCTTCAATCATCAATAATATAGGAAGCAGCAATGAAGAAATACAACAGAGGCTTAGCATTGGCAGGACTGCAAGGAAAGCTTTAGATAAGTTGCAGAAATCTGACAATGTTTCTAAGCAAACAAAGGTTAGCCTTGTGGAGGCTTTGGTCTTTCCAGTGACATTCTATCACTGTGAAAGCTGGACATTAAAAAGGAGAAAAAAAGTACAAAAAGCATATTGATGTCTTTGAACTGTGGGCTGGAGAAGAGGTTTGTGGATACCTTGGAGAGCAAATACAAGCAAACAAGTGTAATGTTGAAAAATAGAAACCCAGACATCTCTCTAAAAGCACAGATGATGCAAAATAGGGTTTTATACTTCAGGCAAATCTGAGACATCTCAGCCCATTTTCTCCTGAGTGAAATTTTCTCACCTTGTCGATATTATGCCCTTTAAATCACCAGCAAGCGAGAAAATACTCAAAATATTTTTGACAGTACTTTTTCACCTACTTTATTTAATTGCAAAGTGCTGAAAAATTATTTTAAAGAGAATCTGAAGCAATGATGAAAAAAACCCAAATACTCACCAAAAGAAAGGAAAGGCTCTGGTTCCTATAGAGCCTTACCGTTCCTCTTCTGGTCCCCTCAATTCATTGCAGGCTCCTCCGATTTAATCTCCTGCCACGGGAGGCTTCGGAAGTATTCAGGAGCCCAAGTGCACCCGAAGACGGGCGGCTCCATACTGCCCATGAGCAAGGAAGCATGCTCTCGCATGTACAGTAGGGAGCAGCCAGTCTCTGGCTCCTGCAGACTTCTAAAGCCTCAGGCAGTGGCAGAGAGCAGTCTCTGACCAATTGGTCAGCGACTGCTAACGGGGGAGCCTGTAGGGGAATGCATGGACCAGGAGAGAAACAGGAAGGCTCTATGACCCAAAGCCTTCTCTCTCCTTAGGTAAGTAACTGTTTTCTCTATTTTGTTTTTCATTTTCACTTCAGACTCCCTTTAAGGAGAAGATTAAAAATAATCTAGGAGAAAACTTAGGAGAAAAATTAAATTGCATAATTAAGGTGTCCAAACATCTAGTAATGTATGAGCAGATCGACATCAGAGAGTGATCTGCTGGCTGCCCATACACTGCAGCCCTACCAGTCTCCTCCACTGTCTTCTCCAAGCACTATCGTCACACAAGGGGCCACCACGTGCTGTGTGTGTGATGTCAGAAGCACACATGCCTGCCGTTGCTCAGGGGAGACAGCAGAGGAGGGGGAGCATTTATATTTAGCATTTTATACAGCGGCAGGGGGTCTGTCGCATCGCATTTGTCACGATATTGCACACCATAACCACCCACAACCGATCCATCACGTCCGACCAAGATTGAACACGTTGGGCGAATCATCTATCAGGCATGCTTGTTGCGGCACCGATTTTCATCAGATTCAACACATTATTTTGAACTTGATGGTTGATCAAGCTGCAAAATCTATTGATATATGGCCGCTTTATGGGATGATGGAAGAAAAGAAAGAATGAGGAACAATGGGAAAATCACTGCAGAAGCTAACAAAAGAAAATGAAGATGGGCCTTCTTGGAGACATTCTATGCACACAGTCACCAAGAGCTGACATTGCTTTTATAGGACTTGATGAAGTTGATTTGCATAACAAGCAATACTGATGAGATTAAAACAAGCATAAGGAAGATCAAATGTACATTTTTCTTCTTGTTCAGACAATCAGGGACAGATTTCTGGAAAGGCCACCAAGGCCCGGGCTGTGGGCAGCAGCTAGCCAAGGGGTGGAAGAAGAGGCTGCAAATGGAATACAAAGGTTGCAAATAAGCAGCACATGGAAATAGGGAGCTGCTGGCCAATGGACCTGTATAGAACTGAAGAAGGCTGCTGTACATGAATGTTGCACATCGAAGAGCGAGCTGCACAAGGAATTGGAGGGGGTGTTGCACATGGAAGGGAAGCTGCAAGAAGGTTGGCCTACATGCGAAAAAAGTATAAATCTGGCCTTGCAGACAATTCATCTTTGTTACAAGTAACTTCCTATTCAGTTTGAATAAGGTAAAGGTTAAAACAGCAAGTAACTTTTATGAACACATAATCCAGTTGCTCCAAGGCAAAGAAGACACTAGCTGAGTAATGCTAGATCAGGCCACCTGTTGCCATGGCATAAGTGGAGTCTCTGAACAGTACAATAACTGGCTAAGCATTTCCTCCTTCACCTGGCTTGAATTGAAGAAGTTTCTTTTAATAATGACAGGTATCTTCTATAAGAGAAAAAACTGTACTCAGTTGAAACTATTTTTCTTTGGCTATATCATGACTTCCCGAGCATTACTGCTAAGGCATGAAAGAAATCAATGCTCTCCACATGTGACTTAAAGGATAAGTGTGCTTATCCCTGTCCCTGATCAATTTGTGTAGTTGCCTGTACCACTGCGTACGGTGAAGCATGGGATCAGTTTGACCACATGAGTGGTTTTTCCACACCTCCCACCTCAAATCTTCCAGGCCTCTCATAAACAAGCGCAGAGTGCTCCTGGTAACGGAAGCGTGATCAAGAGAGTTGCGCCAGTGCAAACAATCCCAGCCGCGAGACGCATTCTTACGGAGGGGAGAGCACAGGCCTGGCTCGGAGCAGAACCACGCCGTGGGACCTAACAGACTTCTAGGGGCTGGAAGAAGCCCCAAAACTTTTTTTTTAATTGCTGGATTTATCCTTTAACAGTTCAGCCTCTGACTCGGGAGACCTGGGTTCAGATCATGGCTCTCCTGTTCAGTAAGCCAGCACCTGTTCGGTAAGGAGACCTTGGGCAAGACTCCCTAACACTGCTCCTG
This sequence comes from Hyperolius riggenbachi, assembly GCF_040937935.1. Lineage (NCBI taxonomy): Eukaryota > Metazoa > Chordata > Amphibia > Anura > Hyperoliidae > Hyperolius > Hyperolius riggenbachi. Next base: position 259,010,363 of record NC_090652.1, on the reverse strand, counting down.
CCTACTGAGCGCACCTTAGTGGTTGCAGCTCAGGCGCTTTGAGTCTGCCAGGAGAAAAGCGCGATATACTGTAAATGTTCTGTGCCTTGTCTTGACACAGCCCTAGGGCTTATTTTAATATGAATGGATCTGTTTAGCCCAGGGCTGTGGAGTCGGAGTTGAGGAGTCGGAGCAATTTTGGGCACCCGGAGTCGGAGTTGGAGTCGTGGTTTCGTAAACTGAGGAGTCGGAGTCGGGAGTCGGATGATTTTTGTACAAAATCGATAGCCCTGTTAAGTATTAGACGAATGAGTCTGAGTCGAGGAGTCGGAGTCATTTTGGGTACCCAGAGTCGGAGTTGGAGTCGGAGTCGTGGTTTCATAAACCAAGGAGTCGGAGTTGGAGTCAGAAGATTTTTGTAACGACTCCACAGCCCTGGTTTAGCCTACAGTTTCATTTTCTATAAGAGTTGTTCTATTTATTCACTAAGATCATGTGGGCGGAACTGGATTTATTTTGGCGGATTGATCATCCTTCCTGGGCCAACCAAGTTCGTCAAGAAGTGAATTTGATTGGACCAATTTCAAGCTGCATACAATTTGAATTAAGTCTGCAGGCTAGTCAAAATGATAAGCATCTTATTGACATAGAAATAAGTCTCAATTAACTAAGTATAAAGGATGCAACAAAGAATCACCTATGATAGGTTGAGCTGTCCCCGTAAATTCAACTAATTAGTAAATATAAACAAAGGACATTCAAAGCAGTGTAAACATCTTTATTAGTACAATTGATATTAAGAAAACTATGGCCTAATCACGCAAAATAAGAAATGCCAAATCCCAAAAATTAAAGCTCATACAAGGCCCTTCTTCCTCGACTGAGCTCTGCCACAAACCGCTAATGACAAAATGATAATAATAATCTAGTGCCATAGGTCCAGATACCACGCAGACACATACATCACATGCATCCAGTGGCCAGGGCCATACAGATATCTAGGCTAAATCAGAGTCCATCATTGGCTAGCCGGCCATAGCATAATGGGTTGGATCTGATCCCTCCACATCCAGAGCTCCAGGGCTAAAAGGCAAGGGAAAGATAGGGCTTTGCAGTTCATCAGTGCATCCAGAGATGCTGGCAACTATCCCTACATCCCAACGGAATGGCTTAGTTGGAAACAGGTCTCAGTTCGGACTAAGATGGCTGCAAACATTTGAGCTGGAGGGCAGAGTAGCAGTCAGAGTAACCTCCACTTCATTTGACTACATGTTTCGCCTGAGTCCTCGGGCTTTGTCAAGGCTGTGCTCGAATGAACCAGCACTTTTTTCCTCTTTTTATAATTACTTTTAAATGCTGGACAACAAGAATCTTCTAGTAGGTATAGTACTTTCCATCTAGGAGACTGAGTTGCTTATTTAGTGCTTTAGCTAGAGCTGTGTTTGAAAGTAAGCACAAAGGTAAAGGAATATGGAGGCTGCCATAGTTATTCCCCTTCAAGCAAAAGTCAATATTCCTATCCTATCCTCCGCTCAGGTTCCTTTGAAGACAGAACCGAAGTATGACGGCACTTCTCAAGATCACCGAAAAGTCGTGGCTGTTAATATGCACTGGAGTCTATAGACTATAAGCAGTGAAGTGAGATGAAATGCCCTCCACACTCCATAAAGACGCCGCTATGTCCCCGCAGTCCTCCTTTGCAGGTGCGGTGATGAGGACATCGCTCTAATGCACGGCTCATAGGAGACAGTCTCAATGCTCTTTTAAGAAGCCGATGTCATTTCTCTGCTGCCGATCAAATCTCCCGGTGAAATATGCTCTAAACATGCATCTTGCAGAAGAGCCATACTTTATTCCTGCCAGAGACAGACTGCTGGAGTGTGAAGGAAACTCATTAAAAATCCCTTACTCCGATTCCACAAAGCAGAAAAAATAACAGAATGTAGTATTCACAAAGCCTACAGACACTTCCCATGTATGACAGCAATTAATCTCAACCATAATTCATAGGAGAAAATTAATGCTTGGTTTATGAAGATATTCAAGAAGGTTCAAAAAAAACAACAACAAAAAAACTGTCATCCTATTATAATAGTTGAAATTGAAGAAAAAATGGTGCATAAATAATCTGTTTGCTCCATAAAGTTCATCAAAAAACTAAACGAGACCTCCGAGCCTAAGAAGCTTGGATACAGAGATCAGTCCGATTCCAGTAGAAAAGAAAAGAGAATCAAGAGGCCACAATAGTTTAGTATGTCTAGATCAGGTTAAGTGAGACAAAAACTAATGTGAATGTGCACTCACAAGGAAGGGTTACCTCTAAGGGCTCGACAAGCTACCTCTGTTCATTTCCTGAGGAAGCAGATGAAATACTTGCACAACACATCGCATTTTTGTAGAGTATACATTAAAAGTTTTTCCTGAATTTGACAAATCGAGTCTTCATAGGGTCAGTAAGTCCATCACTACCTCCCCAATTTGAAACAGTTTTTAGTGTATTTTCTTTGGTGCCTCTGTTTTGTTACTAATTTCTCTTACCTGTAATGTGATTCCAACCCAAACAATAGTGATGTCATCTCCTGTCTTAAAGAGGAACTCCAGTGACTGTTTTACTGTTGGCAGGTGATGTAGCTGCTGCATGGTTTTTGGCAGTTGGAAACAGCTGGAAACAGCTATTTCCCACAATACAGCAAGGTACACAGACAGGAAACTGCCAGAAGTACGTACTTTTCTTGTGGGAGGGGTTTCTTGTGGGAGGGGTTTCACCACAATATCAGCCATACAGAGCCCCCTGATGCTCTGTTTGTGAAAAGGAATAGATTTCTCGTGTAAAAGGGGGTATCAGTTACTGATTGGGATAAAGTTCAATTCTTGGTCGGAGTTTCTCTTCAAAGGACAACTGACCTGATAGAGAAATGGAGGTTGCCATATTTATTTCCTTTTAAACAATACCAGTTACCTGCCAATTGTGCTGATCTTTCTGGCTTCAGTAGTGTCTGAATTACACATCTGAAACAAGCATGCGGCACATGTAATCAAACTGAACTGCATTCTTGTTAATGGTCTATGGCTCAAAGTATTAGAGGTAGATGATCAGCAGGACAGTCAGGCAATTTGCACTGTTTGAGGCTACGTTTCCACTGTAGCGTGACATTTTCACCTGCAAAAAATTGTATAAGATTTTTCTGATTGGTGAAAATTTGCATGCAAATTTGTATGCGTTTTTATGCGAATTTTCGTACGCAAAAATTCGCATTAGTTAAATATACATAATCTGCCTAGTAACAGCTTAGTCATTACTGCTGACAATTTCCTGTAACCATGGGTCTAATGCGAATTTTCGTGCAAATAACGCGAACATTCGCATTGCCTATACAAAGCATTGTACGTGAATCGTACGCGATGTCCGAAAATATGATGCAGGCCCAAAGATTTTTTTCACGTGTACGAACGCTAACGAAAATTTGCATGGAGTGGAAACGGCTGCATTGACTTACATTAGTTTTAAAATCGATGCAAATTTTTTGAGCAAAAAAACTGACACAAAACGCACAAATGGAAACATAGCCTAAGAGGAAATAACTATGGAAGCCTCCAAATCCCTCTCACTTCAGTTGTCCCAAAGAAGCTGGAGGAAGAGAGGACAGATCTAAGCCTGATACATTTCAGTGGAGAGAGAGAGAGAGAAGCACCAGTTCTAGCCTCAATGGGGCCATGGGGCAAAATTAAATTGGGGGTCCCCTTGCCCCCGTCCCCGGCAGCAAATGTACCCCCCAGGGCCAATGAACTTACCTATGCCCACCCCAACGTTATTGTGCTCACTAGGACCCCTACAAAGTATTTAGCAGTATGCCAACTCACTTGTCTGGTTGGTTGTGGCGCTGCTCCATTAGAGCATGCGCTCGTCTTTATCCTTGCAGGGGTGCCTCTTCTCAGTCACCCGGCGCATGTAATTACCAAATGAGGTGTGCCAAGCCATAGGGAAGATGCCAAGCGAGAATGAGGACAAGAGTGCATGATGGACTAATGGAGCAGCCGCCAGCCAGGAGAGGGGAGTATGCTATGCTGTCAAAACTTTGCAGGGTCCTGGGGAGCACAGGTCAGGGGGAGAACTGTGGGGGCCCAGCAGGAGTGCACTTGCATTCCATAAATGAATGGAACTTTTCATAATAACCAGGGGAGGCTGGCAAAAAGTTTGCTTTCTTTCTACTTATTCTTATTGTTCAGTTACATACTCATCTACAACAGTCCTACTATCTACCAAATGCCTCTGTTGTGTGTTTGGATAACATCACAAAAATGTTCTTTTTGACTACCTCAATACTGGTGCACCGTGGATGGAAAAAAAAGTATTAAAATACAATATTGTTTTTTTCCCTTGGTGCAGGCAGGGACATAGTAATATAAACCAACCAGTGTGAATATGCAGGAAGGGAATTTCAAGATGACAGTGCAGCAAATGTGATGTGACATGATAACATCACAATCTCTGGCCTGTCACACCGCAGCAGCCTGTCCCCTTGCTGCATATTCAGACTGTCCTGTCTAATAAAGTGGTTTCCCTGCCCACACCAAGAAAAAAAACAAGAAAGCTGAACTGTAACCTGGCTGTAAACTGTTTCCTTTACACAGCAGATGATTGTTGAAACACATTTGAAGCTGTATTTCTGCTTCCTATCATTCTGAACAGATTCCAGCAACAGTATGAGAGCCAGTGAAGATTGTTTCTGTATGCTGGAGTGCTGGACACCGTCCTCCATAGTAATGCCCACAGAGAGAACTGTTCACTGTAAATGTAATTTTCTTCATATAAAGCATTAAAAAAAGATGAAAAAAAGCCTTTGTATTACTATTTGCTAGTAATTACTGGAAATATATGTGGCATTTAGAATTTTAATTAATTTTGATAGTTGTCCTTTAAAGAGACACTGAAGCGAAAAAAAAATATGATATAATGAATTGGTTGTGTACTATGAATAATTACTAGAAGTTTAGCAGCAAAGAAAATATTCTCATGCTTTTATTATCAGGTATATAGTGTTTTTTTCTAACATTGCATCATTCTCTAATATGTGCAGATTACACAACACTCAGCATTCAAAATGATTCTTTCAGAGCAGTCTGTGAACTAATGACCTCTCCTCTGGCAGAGAAAAAGTAAATACTTCAAAAACACTTGAGATAATAAAAGTCAGATAACAGCCCTCTCCACGACTTTGAAAGTCGCAGAGCTTAATTGCTTTTTTGCATAGAGATAACAACTGGAGTTTCTTAACTCTTCCTGTACTGGAAACAATTAGACTGATGTCTCTGCTGCTAATGTTTTATTTCTTAGCTGTACTACACATACAAATCATAATATCATAATTTTTTTTTCGCTTCAGTGTCTCTTTAAGCACAGCAGAGCCCACAGACTGCATTGGCCTTCACCACTGTGAGTACTGCTGACGATTTGTGCTGGTTGGTTTAGGCTGCTGGCTAATTGAGTTCCAGATAACGGAGTTTCTACTGTATATCAGAAACATGGCTTTGCACTGACTTGTGGGGAAAGGAGTGAGCTGTCAGCTGGCAATTGTTGAGGGTTGATAAACTGGCACAGCACATATTTTCCTTTTAGCAAAACCTCACTTGTTTTTTTTATTTCAACAAAACGTGTTCATGCACAATGAATTTAAAATAATGTTCTTTTACTAAACAAAACCTGCCTGAATAGGAGGTATAAGAGCAGTATGAAGACTGGCTTCGTATGCGGAGTCGGATTGCAGTTATAGATCAATACTTTCGATCCTTGTGTAATGCTGTCATATATAATAGGATGAACAGCAACATGCCAAACGCAGTACAGCTACCCATAATTACAAACACAAAGTATACAGTGACCTTCTCATAATCACTGCAAAGTTGGAAATGGGAGAAATGCAGCAATTTGTGTCCCCAACTTCAAGGATGCTCGACGTGAACAACTTGTTCTCTTATTCAAGAAAAATGACTTGCATGAGAAAGTCATTCAATAGCACTAGAAGGTTTCTGTAAGAGATAACAGCACTTCTAAAGCCTGTGTGCACGTCTTGTTGTTTCATTCCTCTTAAATTATCTTTATTATGAATGTGTACAGTAGTTGTGTTGCTTTTATTCTCATTACGCCTCAGTTTAAAACTCAAGTCCTCACTTTGAAATGGTACTGGTGTATTGGACGCCACCGAGCTATACACAGTACTCCTGAGGCCAGGGCAGTTACTAGGCTAAATTTCACCCAGTTCGAGAGTCAAAAAACACGCCCCCCCCCGATCCCCCCCCCCCCCAAAGTTGGTAAGTGAAATCATGTCAAAAGGCTTCTTGAAACCAACTCATCATTTTTATTTATTTATTTATTTATTTTTTTACTCTGCGTCTGACCACCCGCCCAGGGAAAAAAGAGCGACCCCTCCGCCCCCTAGCCAGGGAGTCACAGTATGGTGGTCTGACCACCTGCCCAGGGAAAAAAGAGCGACCCCCTCCCCCCCTAGCCAGGGAGTCACAGTCAGACCAAGGTGGTCTGACTGTCAGACCACCATGGTCTGACTGTGACTCCCTGGCTGGGGATGGGGGGGTACTCTTTTTGCCCTGGGCTGGCTGGTTGGTGGTCAGACTCTGGGCTGGTGGTCAGAGCCCACCATGGTCTGACTGTGACTCCCTGGCTGGGGATGGGGGGGGGGGGTACTCTTTTTGCCCTGGGCTGGCTGGTTGGTGGTCAGAGCCCACCATGGTCTGACTGTGACTCCCTGGCTGGCGATGGGGGGTACTCTTTTTGCCCTGCGCTGGTTGGTGGTCAGACTCTGACCACCAGCCCAGGGCAAAAAGAGCGCCCCCCTACCCCCAGCCAGGGAGTCACACTGTCAGACCATCACCATGGTGGGCTCTGACCACCAGCCCAGGGCAAAAAGAGCATCCTCCTCCCCCAGCAGCCACGTCAGAAAGAGAGAGGCAGTGCAGTACATAGACTGCCTGCCTTACTGCCTACTTACAATGATGTCCATCTCATGGCAGGTGGAACTGGAAGAAGGTGCCGGGCCAGGATTGGTGGGGGTCCGGGCGGGGGACCATGGAGGTGCTAGTGGGCAGCGGCAGCAAGGGCCAATGCACACACTAGCAGCAGTGGCAGCGAGGAGCCCGAGTCCGACTGGCCAAAAAGACTCCACCTTCTGGGGCTGGCCTCCGCTGCACAGTAGGAGGAAACGTCCGTGACAGGATCGATGTCATCGCGCGGCCGCTCCTGTCACGTGACGTCAACACGCAGGAGCGCCCAGAAGGATCTAGGAAGCCGGTGATCGCGCTGGTGCACAGCTACCCCTTTCCCTGTCACTGCACCGCGTCACCGGCTCCTAGCAGTGACGTGACGTCACATCCTTCTGCCTGGCGCCCCCCAATCTGTCACTCTCATCGGCGCCCCATTCAGCAGAACCGGCTGAACGGGGCAAGAAACGGCCCTGCCTGAGGCTCCAAAATCATGTACCAGACAGGGCCCGCAACTCAAGGACTAACCTGAAAATCACCCAACAGAAAAAGTTTACACAGGCCTCGAATTCCAAAAAAGTATAAGTCATACATGTCAAACTCCGGCCCGCAGGCCAAATCTGGCCCTCAGAGCCATTAAATTTGGCCCTCAAGGGGTTTCCCCACTTTGCATTATGTTTAGCCCACTCTAGACCACCAGCGAAGCTATATTGGAGGTGAATCCCTAGAACACCAGGGAAGCCATATGGTGGAGGTAGAGGGAAAGCACTAATCACTAGGGAATAGTTTAGGGGAGGGCTGGCTGGGGCCAGTAGATACCAGGGAACTGAATAGGAGGAGGGAGGACCACAAGACACCAGGGAACTGTATAGGGGAGGGAGGAGGACCACTAGACACCAGGGAACTGTATAGGGGAGGGAGGAGGACCACTAGACACCAGAGAACTGTATAGGGGAGGGAGGAGGACCACTAGACACCAGGGAACTGTATAGGAGTTGGAGGGGGCAATTAGACCCCAGGAAACTTTATAAGGTGGCCAGTAGACACTGAGGTTGGCCCGCAGCTAAGTCCCAATGTTCAATTTTGGCCCACTTTATATTTGAGTTTGACACCCTTGGTATAATTGCTTTGTTGTGTACACAATTCAAAAAATGACGTCAAAATGACACCTTAATAAAATCATTAAAACCACAGAGTCCATGAGGCCCTTCAACAGATCCCCTTCCCACACACATACATGCAACCACTCTCTCTGTCCACAACTAGGACAAGCAGACAAACGTGCAGCAGCTGGTTACTTCAATAACATTAAACCTCAAGCTGACAATTGACCTAGGCCTAGATCAAAGAATGCTTCCACAGATTGATAGCTTGGAAAAAAAAGCGTCCTTTTAAACAAAACTGAAAAAAGAACACAGTTAGGCACCCTTCCTAATTGCTGATATTCCGGATATTAGGAGATTCCAATGTTCCTTCATCCCAATATAAGGCATAAGCTTAAACGGTGCTCACAGGTTGTCACAGTAAGCAAGAAAGCAGCAATATTAATAGTCATGTAGCAAAAGCAACAGCATCAACGGTCTATTGTAAGAAGCAGGCAATGTAGCTCAGCGTGAAGTGGCTGCTTCCTCACCCGCTAGGCCACAAGTCTCCGACACAACTGCAACCCGTGGCAGATGTCAGCAGCTCACAACAGACTTGTTACTCCCGTTAGTATCAGAGTCCCAAATGGTAGTTCAGATGACAGCCAAGCGCGATCAACCCGCTTCTGTGTCTCCGTGCTAGCATGACAGCGGGGATCAAGCATGCATGCAGCAGTGATGGAGATCAAGGCCGGCCTCCTAGGACTCTGATGGCGGCAACTGGCGTAAGTAACAAGTCTGTTGTGAACTGCTGACATCTGCCGCGGGTCACAGTTGTGTCAGGGACCTGTGACCTAGTTGGTCCCCGACACAACAGTTTGTAATGCAAGAAAACCTGATATACATTTATAAACTTACATCGTGGGTCCTTGCAGAGAGGACCCAAATACATAAAATTGCCTTAATAAATATGCACATAAAGTGCTCAGTGAAATGTGTCTCACAGATTTTGCCCACGTCTCCACTCACGACTAGGTTTCGGCCGTAAGGGGACACCTTTGGCCGAAACCTGTTGGGAGTAAAGAAGTGGGCAAAATCTGTAAAACTCATTACACTGAGCACTTAATGTGCATATTTATTAGGGCACATTTATGTATCTGGGATCTGTCTGCAAGGACCCACAATGAAAGTACCAGCTTTTAAGACTGTGTTGTTGATTTTAAAGCAGTTTATGAATATCATTGTTGCCTTTGTGGATAAAAAGTTCCTCTGACAGCTACGGATTGTTTTTCAGGAAGCACTTGTATCACTCTACCTTGTTAAATCTGACACATAGAATGTGAATGTTTCCTATTTACCTAATAAATCTAGCAGGTGGCATGCTTCCTCACAATGCAGCATGCAATAAAGTCAAGCCCCTCACAAAGCAGCGTCCAATCAGGGCTCTGAAAAGGACGGTGCTGCATTTGAAAGACATGCTCTACCCACGTCTCCCTGGCTCTGAGGTGTCTTTTTTTAGGAGGGAAGGTAAGCTGAACATTTGCGTGAAGCACTGTAATCTGCTGCAGTAAGGAGAGGTGAAGATAGGCATACTATCTTTACATCTCCTTACTGTAGCAGATTACAGTGCTTCACGCAAATGTTCAGCTTACCTTCCCCTCCTAAAAAACGACACCTCAGTGCCAATCTGTTGGAAGTTTGGCCAGCAAAACAAAAGGCTTTGGCCAGGATCAAAGTGGCGAGGCATACGTAGGAGGTGCACATCATGGGTGGGAGGGGCTTGACAGGACTTCCATTCTAGCGTGCCCTGATCAAATTGGTAGCTACCTTTGGATCAGTGGATCCTATTTAGTGACAGCAACAACAGCTGCCAAGGGGACCAAATTAGGTGTATATACCCCTAATGTAATAATTTAAGGTAAAAACCTGGAGCGAGTACAGTTGACCCCAACTCTTCTTCAACATAAAGGCAACTTGTCTGAGCGCAACATATAGGCATATGGGCATGTCGGATAGTACAGAACCAGCTGCTAGCACACTGCTGAACAATGTGTCTGTACAGCAACGATTCTTAAACAACTAGTAGACCCAAGTCCGTTTAAAAACAGGCTCTAGGTCTTTTCTCTACCGCAACTCGCCGCGCTCACCCGCCTCGCTCCCTGGTCCCGTCCAGCTGTCCGTACTGCGCACATGCGCAGTCGCAAATAACAGGGACACAGGGACAGCTGAACGCAGCGACACAGGGAGGTTATTATAGAGGTTACCCAAAAATAATCAGGAAAAATTGTTTCAGGCAAGAACTATCATGTGACCTTGGCTTAAGGTTGCCCAGTACAGCTGTAAAGGATAACGGACGTGAGAGGTATATGGAGGCTGCCATTTTGATTTTATTTTTAAGCAATACCCACTGCCTGGCAGCCCTGCTGATCTATTTAGCTGCAGTAGTGTCTCAATAACACCAGAAACAGGAATGCAGCTAATCTTGTCAGTTCTGACAGTAATGTCAGAAACACCTGCTCTGCTGCATGCTTGTTCAGGGTCTATGGCTAAGGGCTCTTTCACACCATGACGTTGCGTTTTAGGGGACGTTAAGGTCGCATAACGTGCCCCTAACGCAACGCATGGTGGTGTTGTACTTGGAAGCCAGATTGAGCCACGTTATGTGGCTCTTGGTGCAACGTTTTTGGTCTATAGACTGCGGAGACCACGTGATTGGAACACTCCGCATCACGTGGTCCCGCCAGCCAATAAGCGGCCCCTCCAGGAAGTAAACACTGCAGTGCAGTGAATATTAATTAGCCATGTGGCTAAGCATAATAGCGGACTCTCCCCTCCTCCTCTCCTGCACAAAAAAACACACACTACTGAGCATGTGCAAACAGTCTAACGCGGCTAAAACCGCGTATAACGCACAGCATGCTGCACTTTCATTAAACGTGCAGCACTTTCATTAAACGTGCAGTGTTACACTGTAACGCAACGTGGGCACTGTGAACAGCCCATTGAGTTTTCATTACTGTGAGTTGGGCTACGTTACAGGCTGGTCTAACGTGCGCCTGTAACATCCCACTGTGAAAGCAGCCTAAAAGAATTAGAAGCAGGATAGCCAGGCAACTTGTATTGTTCAAAAATAAATAATTATGACAGCCACCCTATCTCTCTCACTTCAGTTGTCCATTAAGGTTCATACACTCTTTAGATGTAACTCTGCCACTTAAGATGGCCTTGGGTGAGAATCTGGTGTGTGGCTCCTCTACATCGGGGAAGAAATCAACTTGCCCAAATGCAGCTCAATAGTAGTGCTCCCTCCCTCCGTCATGTGCCGCACTTTGTCCCTCCATTGTCCTCCATAGCTATAGAACACATCACTAGCCTGAAGGTTAGCGCTGTTTCTGTACAGCCTGGTCCACAATTGGCCAGTCCACAGGAGTCTCAAAGGACAACTGAACTAAGAATGTGGAGGCTGCCATATATTTTTCCTTTTTTCCTTTTAAACAATACCAGTTGCCTGGCAGCCCTGCTGGTCTATTTGGCTGCAGTAGTGACTGAACAACACTAGAAACAAACATGCAGCCAATCTTGTCAGATCTGACAATAATGTCAGAAACGCCTGATCTGCCGCATGCTTGCTCAGGGGCTGTGGCTAAAAGTATTGGAGGCAGAGAATCAGCACGGCTGCCAGGCAACTGGTATTGCTTAAAAGGAAATAAATATGGCAGCCTACATATACCTGTTGCTTCAGTTGTCCTTCAAGTGTGTACAACACTTTACAAGTGATCTACTGATAGATAATTCATTCACTAATGAAAATAAACCCTAAAATCCTTTCCAATTTTTCCATAAGCAGCTTCCCAACGGAATGCAACACAATATTCCAGCACCCACGTCACATACAAAGAAACACAATAATACAGAACACACACAAAGGTCAGTTAGTAGAAGTGTATTGACAAGAACAAAGTGGCTAAATAACATTCTCATGTGAGGATCATATCTTTCCTTAACCTCCTGAGCGTTACGCCGCTCAGGAGGTTTTGCCATTTGTGCCTGCTCCTCCCCCAAAGAGATCCCGCAGCTGAAAACACTCTAGCTCGCACTAGGCTAGCTAGTACTAGTGTTAGGCACCCCCCGATCCCCGCCGCTCCCCCGTTTATACTTTACCCAGCCTGGATCCAGTGATCGGCGCAGCCTCCCCGGACGAGTACATTTGAAATCAGCGCTGGTAGACTTGGGCGCAGGATCCAGCTGTTATATGGCTGATCCTGCTTCTGCACAAGTCCGGGCCGATTTAATTACTATTCCCCCTCCAGGCCGCCATGGATAGTGGGGAATGAAATAATTCGGCCTACAGCGATTGCTGGAGGCCGAATTATTATGTTTTTAAGCAACGTCGGCTAAGACGGAGCCGACGTTACTCACTGAGCACTTCAATAGGAATGATTCCTATTGAAGTCTATGGAAGCGCCGGCTGCGCCCAAATCTAGCAGCGCTGAAAAGCACTGCTCCGTCCCCGGACAGCTCCAGTCTTCACTATGGGAAGGATCGCACATGATGTCGCCGACATCATGCGCAAACCCGATCCTCCCCATAGAGAGACTGGAGCTGTGCATGGAGGCTGCGCGATTGCTGGATTCAGGGGGGGTAATGTATAAACGGGAGGATCGGGGGGGGATCAAGAGGGATCTGGGGGTGCCCAACACTAGTGCTAGCTAGCCTAGTGCTACCTATAGGATTTACAGTCATTTGGACCTAAAAATTTATTAATGGGGACTCCTGGGGCCACAGTGTCGGGCACACCGCTGAGAAGGTTAAACAAAACTTTATCAGAAGTAAAACATTTGTGGCAGGCAGATGCAGAAGCCAAAAACAGGATTTCTTACCTTAACCGCAGAACAAGGTTGATTGCAGAAGGGTTTCTATTATCTTGATGGCTTTCATTGTTTTGTGCCTAAGACACAGCAAGACGTAAGAAATGTTGAAAAGTATACAGAGCAAAGCCAAGTATGTACAAATAGCCCCCGGTTAACGAATGAGATAGGGACTGTAGGTTGGTTTTTAACCTGAATCTGTTCTTCTCTTTGCTCTAAAAAATTATTTACAGCGTATTATATACAACCAGCATTTTTTTTTACTAGACCAGCATTCAAAGGGTTACACACAAGGCTGGGAAGTTCAGTGCAGAGAAATGTGGACTCATCCAAAGCGTAGATTGTTATCTTGTGTTTACTTAAATGTATCAAGCGAGGAATGTGAAACATTCCCTGACTGTGGAGAAGCTCCTGGACACAGACAGAGACTCAAAGCATGTCTGCCTGCAATACAGCAATGAATAAAACCAGTTATTAATAAAATGCAGGCAGCTCACAAAGCAAAAAACTGTACTTTTGGGTATGTATAATTTCTAAATGAATAATAATACTTATGTACAAATGCAAATATGATAACCGTATGGCATATAAAAAGTAGGAAAACATGTTTTTATTGAATATTATGTCAGGGATTTATACCGCTTTAAAGAAAATTTTAACACACACAAATGTGTACCGTACCAAATCTAGCAGGAATGGCATAAATTAGGTAGCATTCAGGTGTACTTTGCTCCGGGTATAGCATGCTGGTGTAGGGGCCCCGACCAGTGAGAGAGACTGGGGTGTCGTCAGCTGTCATGCGAATCGGTGTTAGTGATTTTAAATGTCTTTTTTTGCAGCTTCCAGGATGCGGTAGACAGGTGAGTGGTTAGGGAGGGGACAGTGTGGGAGACCTGCCTGCTAGCGACAGCCACCTGAATGCTACCTAATTTGGCATGGCAGGCAAAGAGTGTATAACAGTACACCTGATTGGCTAACTGGCGCCTGCTGGCCAAATAAAGGTAGGAAATTGCTTTAGCTGGGGTGAGCATTTGTGTGTGTTGCAGTTAGCATTCAGTTCAGAGGTAGTGGGGGTGAATTTCCTGGACTACACTATAGCCGATAAGGAGCCAGTGCTGGATTCATGATGCTCGGGACGATGTGGGAAGCCTCATTAGGATCCAGAGGCTTCCCCCACCGGCACTTTCCTCTGGGTATCGCATTGTGGTTTGGGGGCCCCAGCCAGTGAGAGAGCCCGGCGTCCCCGGCTGTCGTGCAAACCAGTGTTTGTGATTTTAAATTTAGTTTTTGCAGCTTCCAGGATGCTGGTGACAGGTGAGTGGTTAGGAAGGGGAGCATGTGAGAGACCTGCCTGCACAGGGCGTCCCTGCTACGATTACGTCAATCTGAAGCCTCCCACCTGAATGCTACCTAGGTAAATATTTACCTACCGCAATCCAGCGCTGGCACACTAGCGGCTTTCCAATCGAGCTCAGGCGGAAGTAGTCCAAACGTGTCCGCTATACTGTACAGGCTCGGAAAGCCGCTACTGCACCTGCGCAGGATCGTGGTAGTTAATATTGCGGTCGCTACTGCCCCTGCACTACAGCCAACAAGGATTTCGGGGAGACAGTGCTGGATTCCTAAGGCTCAGGACGATGGAGAAAGCCTCATTAGGATCCAGAGGCTTCCCCCTCCTGAGGTTAAGTATCCCCGGGGGAGAGGGAGGGAGAGGGAAGAGTCTCATTAAGTCGGAACACTGTGCCATTTCTGTCTTCTGTACCTCCTTTGTGCCTCCAGTGTCCCCCTCTGTGCCATCTCTGCCTCCATCACTGTGCCCCTTTGCCTCCACTGTATCCCTCTGTACCACTTCTGCCCCCTGTTCCCCTTTGTGCCCACTTCTGTCCTAGTGATGATCGTAATATACTATTCACGTAACATTTCAATTTATACATAATTACGATTTTGAAAGTGAATTGATTTCACGTAATCCACACAATCTTCCCGAGGGTCCCAGGGCTGGATCACAGTTTTGCTTTAAAATGTATAAAATGTGTATGCAGAACTCAGAACTTGCTATATAGTATAATGTACCAAAATGTCAATATACCCATTTTACTGAGCTTAAAACATTTTTTTTTTAATTTATTAAAATTAATTTTCTAAAAAAAGAACAAAGTTTCTTTTTTTTTTTAAATGTTTGACTTGTTTCCACAGAACAGGCCATTTGTATTGGTGGGTCTTTCGTAAGTCTGGCGTTAATAAGTCAGGGACTGCCAATACTCCTCCTACATTTTCTACAGGGTTTTGTTCTATAGTTTTCTACATTCTACATTCATCTTCTAAATACGATTTTATGGAGATTCCCACCGGCCAGGCGTTCCAAACCTGCCTCGCTAGACTCACTCCACATGCTCCGCATCCTCTCATTTACTGAACACCTGGCAAAGCAGTTCCTGCATCACAGAATATGGCACTGAGCGGCTGCCGTTACCAGCCACATTCCAGAATAAATCTCTAAAGGTACCCTTGAAGCTTCAGTCTACAGATGGTGGGGAGGTAAGTGCCTACGACCAGTCAACCATCTAAAATCGATTCCCTAGAGGCCTGGACACTACAAAGTGTCCAAAAAAAGCCAAAAAATAAGCCAAAAAAAAAATCAGCTTCATTCAGGAAAAAAAAAAAAAAAACAACACATAGCCTAACATAATATGTTCACTTATTCTAAATCACTTTACTCAGAAAGTATTAGAGGCAAACCATAACTCAGACACGTAGGGTAGAAAACACACCCAACTGACTTACATATTCACACTTTCTAGTAAGTCTAGATTCACACTAGGCATAAGCAATTTATCAGGGCAGAGGCATAGGATCCATTTACACAGGGCAGTATCTAGGCTAAATTGCTCCCAGGGCAAATGTGTATAAATTGCACCCCCCCCCCCCCCATAGGCTCTAAAAGTTATTTGCAATGCAGTATGTAGCCCCCTAGTATAGGTAGTCAGCCATAGATAAACCAGTATAGGTTAGCCAGCCATAGGTTCCTTATTATAAGTTAGCCAGCCATAGGTTCCCTATTAAAGGTTAGTCAGTCATAGGTAAACCAGTATAGGTAAGTCAGCAATAGGTGAACCTGTGTAGGTTAGTCAGCAATAGGTGACCCAGTATAGCTTAGTCAGCCATAGATAAACCAGTGTAGGTTAGTCAGCCATAGGTCAACCAGTATAGGGTAGTCAGCCATAGGTGACCCAGTATAGGTTAGTCAGCCATAGGTGACCCAGTATAGCTTAGTCATCCATAGGTGACCCAGTATAGGTTAGTCAGCCATAGGTGACCCAGTATAGGTTAGTCAGCCATAGGTAAACCAGTATAGGTTAGTCAGCCATAGGTGGCTCCTCCCCAGGCTGTGGCAATACAGAGAAGGGTAGAGCAGCTGCACAATGGGGCTCAGCCGAGGGGAGGGGGGGCGCGACTCCTCCCTCCCTCTCCCATGTATCTTTGAGTCTACGCCAATTTTAGGGGGAAGCCAATTAACTTATCTTTATGATTTTGGGATGTGGGGTGAAACCGGAGTGCCAAGAGGAAACCCACGCAGACATGGATATAAAATACAAACTCAAAAAAAAACAAACCCTGCAAATAGTGCCCTGGCTGGGAGACGAACCGGGGACCAGCGCTTCAAGATGCCACCGTGCTGCCCACATCCTTACTATCCACAGCCAAGTCTATAGTCTGAGCATGTGCAGGAGTTCATGCAGCTTCAAAGAGGCAGAGAGTACATCTATCAGTAAGTATGTTTTTTTTTTTTTTATTCACACTGACAGCAATGATTATACTGCAAATAGTGGCCAAATAGATGAGGCACAACAGCCACATCAAGGGGAAGATATTATATATACAGTAGCAATAAAAAAAGATGTGAACCCTTTGGAATGTTATGGTTTTCTGCACACATTGGTCATAAAATGTGATCTGATCTTCATCTAAGTCACAACAATAGACAATCACGGTCTGCTTAAACTAATACCACACAAATAATTAAATGTTTCCATGTTTTAATTGAACACACCATGTAAACATTCACAAAGCAGGTGGAAAAGGTATGTGAACCTGCGGATTTAATAACTGGTTGAACCTCCTTTGGCAGCAATAATTTCAACCAAAGGTTTCCTGTAATGGTCAGGAGTAATTTTTTGACCATTCCTCTTTACAGAACTGTTTCAGTACAGCAATATTCTTGGGATGTCTGGTATAAATCACTTTCTTAATGTAACGTAACAATGGACCCTGCAAGGGATGCATCCGCAGGGGGGCACAGGAGCTACAGGGTGCCCCGTCCTGAGAGACTGAGAACTAAGGGCAAGTAGAGAAAAAAACTTTCTGCTCTCTGCACAATTGTTCTACTGAGTGCATCTGTTCAGCCACTGATAAAAAAAATCATACAAAGTTTTGCAGACAAAGATTTGTAGACAGTCCCTATTCAGTGTTCAGCAGGGTCTTATGTACAGGACTATTCTGCTGGCGGGAGGGGGTCCCATCCAAAGTTTTGCAGGGGGGCCCAGAGATTTCTAGTTGCGCCCCTAACCTAGAGCCCGTTTTTAAACACGCTCAGGTCACTAGTTAATATATTAAACAGAGGAAATTAGTTAGACAGTAACAAGTAAATGCATCTGTTCTAACTTACACACAAATTCAGCTTTAAGTGAAATTAAACTCAGCATTTCTTCTTTACTCTAATTATTAATTACAGCCTAAGGGCTCGTTCAGACTATGCGCGCTGCCGTGCGCATTTTGGCAGCATGTATAGTGTGCGACACACAAGAACGGTAGAGGGCATAGACAGCCCTTCTACCGTTCCCATCATATGTGCTGCACAGCAGTGCGAGGCGCCATCGCGCTGCTGCATGCATTTTTGGGAATCGCAGCGCAGATCCCATTCACTGTAGCGAATGGGATCTGCAGTGCATAGTAGTGCAGATGGCGTGCAATCGTACGTGTTGCGAAAGAGTTTATAATTAGCTTTGGAACTGACAGTTTTTCTCCAGTCAGGACTCAGTCGGCTCACTGATAAATTACAGCTTTCCTAAGCAGATACCTGGGCTTTTTACTGTGAGAGAAAAAGATAAAAAGGTCAATAGTTCATGTATTTTAATTCTGAGACTCTTGAGACACTGCAATTGAGCAGAGACTATGAAATATTAAACCTTGAGAAACATTAAACCTTGAGATATCTAAAAGAGTCATTTTAGGAGTAGAAGGACAGATCTAATTGTTTATCTGATTAGTTTATTTTCATCTCTGGTTCACTTTAACTATCTAAGGACCGCCTCAAGCCAATAGGAGTGAACGCGGCGGCAGCCCCAGGACCGTCTAACGCCAATTGGCGTCAAGTCCTGGGGCTGCAGTTTCCCAGGGAATGGCCGCGCACATGCGCGATCGTTCCCTGCCCGTTTACGGAGCGGACTTCCGCGAACAGCCTGCTAGCCGCCGATCGCGGCTAGCAAGCTGCTTGTAAATGTAAGGGGAAAGAAATTCCCTTTGTTTACAAGCGTACAGCACTGCCAGGGGCCGCAGCGCTGTACGAGATCGGCGATCCCCGGCCTCTGATTGGCCGGGGAGCGCCGTCCTCTCATAGGCTGATGCCTATAAGAGGCGGAATAGGACGGATCGCCGTCCTGTTCCAATTTAGACACCAGAGGGGAGGAGGAAAGGGGAGGGAGGGAGGAGGGAGGGAGATAGAGCCTCGTAGAGGCTAAGGAAAAAAAATACAAACTGCTGCAGCGATCGGACCCCTCCAGCGGCATGTCCCCTTAGGGACAAAAAAAGGAGATGAGTCCAATCGCTGTGCTCTTTAGCTGGGCTGTGCAGGAGACTGAAAAGCCTGCACAGCCCAGTGCTGCAATGAACAGCCTGGTCTTTAGGGGGGGTTAGCGCTGTGGTCAAGTGGTTAAACCTACTACCACAAAAAAAATTGTAGCAGAACAGCATTCAAACAGTTAAACAAAGCACTTTGTTCCTCAGTGGAAAGCTTCTGACCACATCCAGAGAGGTTATAACATTATCCTTTGTTTACACTCCTTTGCCAGATACATTTAGAAAACTTTAGCAACATGCCGAAACTGAGCTTTCTCTGCTTCTAGTATGTGTGCAGATGAGAAGTGATAACTAGATAGCTTTTAATCTATAAACACAGCAGCTATGCAATAAAATGCAATTGCGCGAAAGGTGGATCAGCGCATAACCAGGCCGCCTCCGAATGGCCTACAATCAGAGGTGCGCTGAGCCCCCCCAGAAACTGCAAACGCACCTTGAACCCAAACAGAAGCTCTGCATATACACCAACAGCAAGGCTGCTAAGTGGGAGCAGCTGACCAAAAACGAATTAAATTAGTACATAGCAAAGAAATGAACAGCGCTACTTAAAAACAGATAAGTGCTTACCTGCAAGAGAGTGCAAGCCCCACTTGTGGGGTAAAATACACATCTAGCATACACATAACCTGTCTACCACTGGAGGATGTTGGTTTCCTGTAACAGCTTGCATGCAACTTGTTAAGTACTCGTCCCTCCCACTGTGGAGAAGTCATCCCCCTATGGGAGGGGACCTAACACTAACTAAATCCTAACCTATGCATATGCATAGCCTGGGTGCGCTACCAAATAAAATCGAAAATTGAAAATTGCACAAAAGGTGGATCACCTCTGATTGTAGGCCATTCGGAGGCGGCCTGGTGATGCGCTGATCCACCTTTTGCGCAATTTTCGATTTTATTTAGTAGCGCACCCAGGCTATGCATATGCATAAGTTAGGATTTAGTTAGTGTTAGGTCCACTCCCATAGGGGGATGACTTCTCCGCAGTGGGAGGGACGAGTACTTAACAAGTTGCATGCAAGCTGTTACAGGAAACCAACATCCTGTTCTAGTGGTAGACAGGTCATGTGTATGCTCGGTGTGTATTCGACCCCACAAGTGGGGCTTGCACTCTCTTGCAGGTAGGCACTTATCTGTTTTTAAGTAGCGCTGTTCATTTCTTTGCTATGTAATAAAATGCAATGGCAGCTTTCGGACCTTGTAATTTGTAAACAGACATTTTTATTAATTACACAAAAGCAAATATGGTAACTGTATGCATAATAAAAAGTAGGAAAACACATTTTTATTGAATGTTATGTCAGAGTTTCTTTAAGAACAAGCCTACACTCCATATCTCATTCATAAACCAAGAACTGCCTATATATAGTAATAGAACTGGCCTTTTCCTTTAGAATTCTCATATCTTAGCTGCTCATATACACGGTAATTTTGGGTTGGGTAGACGCTCCTACACATCCCGTATAGTACGGGGTGAGTGCAGAGACTTTCTGTAGGGTCCTGTATGTACTTTTAGGCTTTTAGGGCTACAAAATAATGCTTTATGTATTCCACACGCTTTCCTGAAGTGATGCATTATGGATGTGGCTTCTCGCTCCTGTGTGAAGGTGAAATTTTAAAAAGGCAAAATTGTACTTATGATGGGATCGTGAAATAGTCTCTTTTTCTCTTCTTCGGCTGTGTACCTGATTTTCAGCAAAGCAAATATCATCATTTTGAAAATCAATCTTTTAAAAAAAGTATCTTTTTGAAATCTCTCCAAGTGCAGGTAGAATTATAAGTGGAAGAGAACTCTGGACCAGATGTGTGCATGCCTAACTGCCGAACAGCTTCTGTTCTTCTCCTGCAACCCCCCAGCTACTAGGAATGGACAAAATGCAACACACCATTGCCTCATGAGATAAGACATGAGATAAATGCATTAAGTGAGGTAAATGCATAAAGTGAGGTAAAACATGAGGTATTTCAGCGGTGAGCATGCAGTAAATAAATATTAGCAGTCTGTAATTGTCTTCCATAAGTTAGGATAGTCTTTGTAAGATGTTTTTTTTAGGGGGGCGGGGGAGGGGGGCAGAGGAGGTGTATTTGATTATATAGCAACCTATGAAAAGTATATTTGTAGGCATCCCCTATAAAAAAATGCTGTACATATTTGGAGTTTTATTTCTACTATTCTTTTCTATTACACAGCCTGAAGTGGAACTCCACTAAAAGAGCAAAATGCATACAAATTGACTTTACCTCCAGGTACAGGCAGGTCTTAAACTGATCTGTAAATGATGTGCTAACATGCTCCCTAATTTCTATTAGAATAATTTTTTTCAGTAAAATTAATGCAAATTGCCTCACAAATTACCTCAAAATTTACCGCATGAGGTAAAACTTGACTAAGACCTACCAGAATTGCTAAATGTCATTACCTCATGAGGTAAATTACCTACTACTACTACTGATAGCTGAACCCCACCACCACTGTTGACTGCTCGCTTCCTGGCACCCAAGCAAAGCACCTCGCACACCTTAGCCACAAATTTGTATTGCAGTCTATGGTAGCACCTGTTGTACCTGATCCCCTGCACCCAAGTGAAGCAACTAATGCTCCATAACTGCAAACTTACATTGCGCTTTTTGGGAACGCCTGGTGTAGCCAGCGCCTAAATGAACAGATATAGCAAGGACAGGTGGAGCTTCTTGAGGCAGTATATAACCTGTTCACCCAATAAACTGATTTTTACATTTTTGCCTGCAATTCAATTTGAAACTTGGTAAGTTCCTCTAGAGAAACTGGACAGCTTTATTAACAACATGACATAAACTGGAACAAAAGTGGAGCAGCTGCTTAGATTGACCAATCAGCATCCTTGATCTTGACCTAACCACTGCTCTGCATTTCTTCCAGTTTCCAGGCACAAGCCTTGATAGATTAGGGTCAGTGGTGTAGGGATCACCATAGCAGTCATAGCAGTTGCCATGGGGCCCCGAAACCAAGGGCAGCCTCGTTGTCTTGGCCGGTAATAAGGGGGTCCACTGTAGGCCTCATGGAGACTCACGGCAAGCGCCATAAGGTGCAGTGTAAGCTGGCGGAGCACTAGTAAGAGGTGACATACCTCCCCATGCTCCACCGATGATCTACCTTTCTCCCTGCGTCCTCAAGACAAGGGGTGCTTGGGGAGGGTAGATTGTAGAGGTGCAGACTGGAGTGGTCTGTCACTTCGTTACAGCACCCCCCTGCTCGCTACTCTGCATATGGAGGTGGAGCTGATCTGGACACCTATACAGTACTGTGGGACCTGGGCTACCTATACTGTGGGGCTAATCTGGTCACCTATACAGAAGGGTATCTCTAGCTACCTTTTGAGAGGGGGTGGGGTTGGCAGGGGGGGTACCTGAGGCACAAGGGTACCTTATAATTTTTTGGGGGGAGGGAATCAATATTTTGCTATGGGGCCCCATGATTCCTAGCTACTCCCCTGATCTGCACTGGTGTTTCAGAGAATATCAGAGGCAGAGATCTCGCACAGCAGCCAGGCAAGTAGCCTTTCCACCAGTATCTTGATTTTCTTCCAAATACATCAAGGCCAAACCTACTGTGGATGTGCTATACTTTCCTATCGAATTTCCCTTTCAGCTATATAGCGGCTATACAGTCCTTTTTATAATATATTTATGACCTCCTAAAAGAAGTACATTACAAGACCAGATGAATTTCTTATTGAATTATTTAGAGGTTGCTAGAGATGTGGGAGATTGCTGCTTACCTGAGAATCTTGTATGGTCATATTCTGCAATCGAGTTTGCATATTGCTATCTGTGGAAGTCTGCGTCAGAGGAAAAGGGCGAAGCATTAAAACTAGCATAATAAACACCTGCTTAACACTAATGCTTTGTGATGGCAAAAAAGTCTTAAATGCAGTAAGTGATTACCCAGCACTGTCACAGGCCTGTTTTCACATTTCTAGAAACAAGATTATATTCACCGGTTACGCGTTCATATACATAAGCATCCTCCAAACATAATTGCATACACTATATCCCCCTCTATAATGCAGCAGAAGATGTATACATGAATAGGAAAAGAAGGCCATTATATGTATGATACAGTTTAATTTCATTGAGTGCATAGTCTTAATATTTTTTTACAGATTAAATGGAATTTTGATGTAGCATCTATACAACTGCTTTTCTATATAATGTTTCCTGTTTAAAGTGACCCGGTAAGGCAGGAGTTCTAAAACTTTTGAAACCAAAGGTTCGCCATTTTTGGGTGAGTAGGTGATGGTCAGGTGTGGTGGTTCCACCCCACCAGAGCACACACCACACACAATATTATTACACATGGTCATACGCAAACGGCAAAAGATACTTATCTTTATGCACAGCAAAAATCTTAAAGATAGCGCATTTTTCCGACCATAAGATGCTCCTGACGATAAGGTTTAGAGGACAAAAACCAGGAAAAAAAATATACCAAACCTTGTGCATTCATGGTGCAGGGGCTTCTTGAGGATCTTCTCCCCCCAATCCGCCTCAATTATTATGTCCCCTTTGCACCTTTTGTGTCTCCCTTGTACCTTTTGTGCCACCCTTGTGTCCTCTTGTGTACCCCTTATTTTCTCCTCTGCCCCCCCCCCCATCATTTTCTTTCCCCCTTGTGTCTTTATCTGTCTTCCTTGTGTCCTTCTCTGCCCCCTTGTGTCCTCCTCTGTCCACCTTGTGTCCTCCTCCTCTCCTGTGCTCCCTTGTGCACAGTAATCTGCAGCAGAAGCGGCAGCTCACTTATTGCATGCGCTCCTTCAAGGGAGCCTTCTCTCACTCATGGCTTCCCCTAGTGCCGGTCATGTGTGATAAGCCAATCAGGAGAAGCCAGTACTAGAGGAAACCAGAAGGGAAAGAAGACGTCATTGCTCGCTGTGGTTGCCTGCGGAGTAAGTGAGCCGGCCTCTTCTGCTGCGGATTACTCTGCAAGGGGAGCTCAGTACAGAGAGTATTACTCAGAATGTGGGTTGTCTTTAAAAGACCAATAGTATATATCTAACATTATTTACATATATTAGGGTATTTTCCCCTGGTCCCCTTGAGAATCAAATGATCTAGTTCATTTGATAGAGTATGGACTCACCTGTCCTATCATAGTGCTTCTTCCTCCTGCTTGATCAGCATGCACCAGTCTCCTTAAGTCTTCCCAAACCACATGACTCTTTCCTTCGAGCATGATTGGACTGACTTCACATGCTGACGGGTCATGAAAGCAGTAGGGTAAAAAGCCATGTAGATCGGGTGCACAGACTACATAAGACAGAGGAGGCATGCACATTGGCTGGAGATGTAAGATGTTACCACCAATCATAGCTCTGTGTTTGCCCTGCCCCCAAATACCACCCCCAGGTGGGCCCTTGAGATCCCTCCCCCCATGTACTCATGGCACAAAGACAATAATTATGCAGCTCTGGCTAGCTAGGTGAGATAGTAGAGAGTATTCGCATATGGCAGAGATGAAAAGCCAATGAAAAGTTAGTTTAAGCTTGTATTAAAGGGGAACTGAAGAGAGAGGTATATGGAGGCTGTCATGTTTATTTCCTTTTAATCAATACCAGTTGCCTGGCAGCCCTGTTGGTCTATTTCTCTGCAGTAGTATCTGATTAAAACCAGAAGCAAGCATGCAGCTAGTCTTGTCAGATCAGACTTATAAGTCTGAACCACTGAAACACCTGATCTGCTGCATGCTTGTTCAGGGGCTATGGCTAATAGTATTAGAGGCAGAGGATCAGCAGGGCTGCCAGGCAACTGGTATTGTCTAAAAGGAAATAAACATGACAGCCTCCATATACCTCTCTCTTCAGTTCCCCTTTAACCCACTAGAAAAATGTTTCATTTGAAGACTGCTGTGCAAAGCAAGCCTTTGCCAGTTAATTTAGATTGGCTGTCTAGTGCAGTCAAATGAGCAGGTGGCAGGGTTTAATTATAGTTACCTGTTCCGGACAGCCTCTTTTCCTCCGCCAGCGGCGGCTCTAAACTTCCGGCAGGTCTTCTAGGTCCTGATTACATCTGATCACATGATATAACATGTGATTGGGGTCAAGGAGACCATGTCAGCATTACAGCGACACCCAGTGGTGGAAGAGGATTCATGGAAGAATACATGTAATACTGACATGGTCTCCTGGCTCCCGATCACATGTCATATCATGTGATCAGAACCAAGAAGGCCTGCCGGGTGTACGTCGCTGCAGCGGTGAAGGAAGAAGAAGTCGATCCAGCTGTCCAGACAGGTAAACATAAAAGCTCTCTGCTGCCCACTCTGCATACCATGCCGAGCCTGCCAGGCTGGAGAAGGTACACTTCCTCAGAGACAGGAAGAATTCGGCACTGCAGCCAAATAGTTTTACTTTATATGGCTGCCAAAGAGTTAAAGGAGATTTCCACCTCCCTCCAAGATATGTGAAAGCGTCTTTTATTGTATTCCAAGTTTCACTGTGCCCTCCATGTTGTGGCTTCGCCTGTTGCTTGCCTGTATTTCCATGGAAACACAAGATACTGACTTTTCTTAGTTAGAATGTATTCTAAAAAAAAAAAAAAAATCAATACCCTTTAATTCAGTTATACATTCAGAAATGTATTTAGTGATTTTTCTTTCTGAATGCATTATTGAATTAAGTGCTTTTTTTTCCATATTCGCTTGGAGTTCAGCTATAAATATTATAACGTGAAAACAAAAGCTGCCAAAATGTAAGAAAAGGTCTAATATATAATTTTGTTTCCACTTTGCCGCTACAGCTTAATGTGATGATAACGTTTGTGTAAATGGCATTTTAATCGCCATTCGCCAAGTGCTCTTAATAGTCCAGCAAAGCCACAGAGCCATTTTGCACCCAGATTGTTTGATTTCCATGTTTATTTTGTCTCTGTTTCGCACAATGGCATTTTTTTTTGCGCTGAAATTGCATTTACGGTTTTTATAACAGAAGGATTTGGTGACTAAGCAGTTTATCTGTCATTGGGAATCTTTGCTGGGGCGTGATTGGGGACTGCTTTGCCTTCATCAGTAATTAAAAGTTACAATGACACTAATTAAAATTCTCTACAGAAAAACCAGCAGAAAAAAAATATACACAGTCAAGTGATTTCCCATTTAGACTAAAAGGCCAAGTCCAGGAAGAAATAAAATATACAATGAAAAATGTATGTTTGTTGTCAACATTGCCACTTTTTTTGTTACAGAGTTTTAAAATATTATTTACTCAAGGTTTTCCTAATATCTCAACTGTTAATCTCGTTAAAACTTTCAAGATTCTGACACCAGGAATAAGTGGCGGACGCTACCATTAGATTGCAAAGCATGATGGGAGCGGGGTATAACAAGCGATTTTAATAAATATTCTAAACACTTCCTCTCCTGGATAGGGGAGGAGCTCTACCAAATGCAATCGCCAACCCTAGGCTTGCCACTGGATGGCCATCTTCAAGCAAATGCATCTTACCATTAGCAAATGCATACTTTCACCATTAGCCTGTCATTGGGGCTTTGCTGCTGCACCCCATTTGTCACTCTCAGTTTCAGCGGGTACAGATAATTGCACTGGTAATGCCCTTGGAGGTTTCGTACTACATAAATAATTGTGGTGTTCTCTAAGGCAGGGCTTTTCAACCCGTGGTAAGCGTACCACCGGTGGTGCTTCGCAGCTGGCCAGGTGGTACGCACCGGGCGGATCATTCTCCCTTCTCTAACTCGGTGACGCCGCCCATTGCCATGGCACCGTTCTCCACAGCCTGCCGTCCCTCCCTCCCCGTCAGACCTGCAGATCAGCACGGGATCCAAGCCCACTTCAGATGCGGAAGTCACTCGTCACTTCCTGGATTTGAAGTGATTTGCGCAGTTGCTGGGTATCGCTTGGGTCCCGTGCTGATCTGAAGGTCTGATTGTCGCCGCGCTGATCTGAAGGTCTGAAGGGCCAGGTGAGCTACCTATACTGGGGGCAATTTTTTACCTAAATTAGGGAAGCATACTACCTATACTCGCGGCAATTTTCTACCTATAATAGGGAATCATACTACCTATACTGGGGGCACAATACTACTTATACTGGGGGCAGCATACTACCTATACTGGGGGCAGCATACTACCTATACTGGGGGCAGCATGCTACCTATAATGGGGGCAGCATTCTACCTATACTCAGGGCAATTTTTACCTATACTGGGGGCAGCATACTAACTATAATGGGGGCAGCATACTACCTATACTGGGGCAGTATACTACCTATAATGGGGGCAGCATACTACCTATACTGGGGCAATTTTGTACCTATACTGGGGCAGCGCTGCATAATATGTTGGTGATTTATAAATACAATAAATAATAAGAAGCGTGCACACTTTATCTTTTTTTTTTTTCACTTATTGAGTTGTTGACATCTTGCAAAATCACTGGTGGTACTTGAAAATTTTCATGGGATAAAAGTGGTACAATTTCTGGAAAGGTTGAAAAGCTCTGCTCTAAGGGGGAACGTGCAATGGTGGGGGTGTATATATGTATAAATAGGTAAAGCAGGAAGTTATGTTGAGTAGTAGAGTAAACGGCTATTCACAAAAGTGGGTTGCAGTGGGGCAACTGACCAAAGGAAGCAGGTGGAGACAATAAACCCGACTCCACTCAAGGTCTCCCAAGTAGGACTTGAAAGTGGTTGTTCTCCTCAATGATAATTGCAGGCTACCACAATGATATAAATCATGTGGGGTCTCTTTAGGCCCCTCCTGCAACGGTGTGTGTGGGGGGAAATAGGTGTCCAGGTTTGACAAAACTAAGCTAAAAGCAATGATAAAATCGAGAAAGGGATTGGGTGGCTTACCCCATGCTATTGACTATATAAGGGTGCTCCATGCTATTGGCTATATATACTTCAGCACTGTTACTGGCCTGGGGAAGGGGGGGGGGGGGGGGTTCTGACCCACGTGTTGGGGTGTCGTACTAATACAATTATTTTTGTCTGTTACAAGACTGTCATCATTGAGGTAATCCACCCCATCCCGTTCTCTATTTTATCATTGCTTTTAACTTAGTTTTGTCAAACCTGGGTGCCTCTTTTTCCCATTTGTGCTCTGAGGGGGAAGGCCTCCGGCCACAACATATGATAGAAAGTTTACCACTGAACTGAATTTTTGCATTTAGATGGCCAACCTTAGTGGCACCATGACCAATACAATTCCATATATTTTATTTATTGGTTGGTCTGGAATTCCACATTTGTCTCTGTGTGCCATATTCCAGTGGTTCTCAACATTATTATAGCATGAATTCCTTTAGGAAAGATGGGTTTCCTAGATGATGGGGCTGCAGTAGCCATGTCCTATCCTTCCTAAGGGGTACTTTAAAGTAAGAGGTTAAAATGTGGGATATATGACCACAGGAAGTAGTTATGGCAAACTCTGAGGGCTTGTTTCCACTGTTGCGACGCGATTTCGGCCGCATTCCGACGCTTGTAAAAACGCATGCGGATGCGTTTACGCATGCGTTTTTACCCGCGATTTCGCATGCGATTTCGCATGGCAGGGTGCCATGCGAAATTAACCATGACACTGCCAGGGCTAAATAAAATTGAAAAAGGTGCGAAATCGCACGCAAAATCGCGGGTAAAAACGCATGTAACAAACGCATGCGTTTTTACTATTAAATACATTAGCGGCGATTCGCACGGATTCCCGACGCAGGCGAAATCGTTGGCTCTTTTGTGCGTTTTTTTCACGCTGAAAAAAACGCACCTCAACAACGCTACAGTGGAAACAGGCCCATCCACTTGCATTACATGTGCGGATCTGCATGCGTTGGACGCATGCAGATTCGCGATAGTGGGAACGAGCCCTTAGTCTCTTTCTGCATTTAAAGAGGGCTTGCATGCTTTCCTTGCACTGAAGGACATTCATGGCTATAATTACTAGTTCATTCCCAGCAGAGTTGATCCAGGGATTTATCCGATTGCCACCTGGAGTTGGGAAGGAATTTTTCCCTTTTAAGGCTAATTGGCCAAAGCCTATAAACATTTTTAGCCTACCTCTAGATCAGCTGGGATATGTGTGGGTTCAGGACAGTTATTTTCTGATTGAACTTGATGGACAGATGTCTTCGACCATACTAAGTACAGTAACTACTGCAAGTGTCCACTAGTGTGCATAACATATACAGTAGATGTTTTAGGAATATTTAATATTTGAGTCTAAGTAATGTTCTATTATGCCTTTAGGTAAAAAATGTGTATATACTGTATATGTATATATATATATATATATATACAGTGGTGTGAAAAACTACTGTCCCCCTTCCTGATTTCTTATTCTTTTGCATGTTTGTCGCACTTAAATGTTTCTGCTCATCAAAAACCGTTAACTATTAGTCAAAGATAACATAATTAAACACAAAATGCAGTTTTAAATTATGGTTTTTATTATTTAGTGAGAAAAATAACTCAAAACCTACATGGCCCTGTGTGAAAAAGAAATTGCCCCCTGAACCTAATAACTGGTTGTGCCTCCCTTAGCAGCAATAACTGCAATCAAGCGTTTGCGATAACTTGCAACGAGTCCTTTACAGCGCTCTGGAGGAATTTTGGCCCACTCATCTTTGCAGAATTGTTGTAATTCAGCTTTATTTGAGGGTTTTCTAGCATGAACCACCTTTTTAAAGTAATGCCACAACATCTCAATAGGATTCAGGTCAGGGCGTTGACTAGGCCACTCCAAAGTCTTCATTTTGTTTTTCTTCAGCCATTCAGAGGTGGATTTGCTGGTGTGTTTTGGGTCATTGTCCTGCTGCAGCACCCAAGATCGCTTCAACTTGAGTTGACGAACAGATGGCCGGACATTCTCCTTCAGGATTTTTTTGGTAGACAGTAGAATTCATGGTTCCATCTATCACAGCAAGCCTTCCAGGTCCTGAAGCAGCAAAACAACCCCAGACCATCACACTACCATCACCATATTTTACTGTTGGTATGATGTTCTTTTGCTGAAATGCTGTGTTACAGTTAGATGTAATGGGACACGCACCTTCCAAAAAGTTCAACTTTTGTCTCGTCGGTCCACAAGGTATTTTCCCAAAAGTCTTGCCAATCATTGAGATGTTTTTTTTAGCAAAATTGAGATGAGCCTTAATGTTCTTTTTGCTTAAAAGTGGTTTGCGCCTTGGATATCTGCCATACAGGCCGTTTTTGCCCAGTCTCTTTCTTATGGTGGAGTCGTGAACAATGACCTTAATTGAGGCAAGTGAGGCCTGCAGTTCTTTAGATGTTGTCCTGGGGTCTTTTGTGGCCTCTCGGATGAGTTTTCTCTGCGCTCTTGGGGTAATTTTGGTCGGCCAGCCACTCCTGGGAAGGTTAATCAATGTTCCATGTTTTTGCTATTTGTGGATAATGGCTCTCACTGTGGTTCGCTGGAGTCCCAAAGCTTTAGAAATGGCTTTATAACCTTTACCATACTGATAGATCTCAATTACAGTACTTTGTTCTCATTTGTTCCTGAATTTCTTTGGATCTTGACATGATGTCTAGCTTTTGAGGTGCTTTTGGTCTCCTTCTCTGTGTCAGATAGCTCCTATTTAAGTGATTTCTTGATTGAAACAGGTGTGGCAGTAATCAGGCCTGGGGGTGACTACAGAAATTGAACTCAGGTGTGATAAACCACAGTTAAGTTATTTTTTAACAAGGGGGGCAATCACTTTTTCACACAGGGCCATGTAGATTTGGAGGGTTTTTTTCTCACTAAATAATACAAACCATCATTTAAAACTGCATTTTGTGTTCAATTATGTTATCTTTAACTAATAGTTAACGGTTTTTGATGAGCAGAAACATTTAAGTGTGACAAACATGCAAAAGAATAAGAAATCAGGAAGGGAGCAAATAGTTTTTCACACCACTGTATATTACATATACACAGTATATACCCTCTTTTCCTGAAATTAAGACATCCCCTGAAAGTAAGCCCTAGCAGGAATTTCGAGCAACCTCAAAATATAAGCCCTACCCCGAAAGTAAGCCCTAGTGGCAATAAGGGGGAAAAGTATGGCAACTTGTGTTTCTATTGGAGCCGATGGTCTCATGGGCAGGATCAAGGCTCCATCATTGGGCTAATCACTGGACCCGTTGCTACTCAGCGAGTGCAGTGATCGGTCCAATAATGGAGCCATGGTACCGCCTACAAGATCATCGGCTCCAGTAGAAAGCAGGTTGTCGTACTTCTTCCCCATAGGCTGAAGATCGGGGTCACTGCAGCATGAAGCTGGGGGGAAGAAGAGGATTAGGGGGACATTGCAGGACACAGGGGACAGTGCGACAGGGAGCTAGGGGTAAGAGAAGGATGCATGGGGACAACTGAGGACACAGGGTTACATTGGGTTACATGGGACAAAGGAGTTTAGGGGATAGAGGAGGACACGAGTACAGAGGGGGACACCAGGTCGACACTAAAGGTACAAGTAGAACACAGAAGAGCACAATAGGTGGATCCAGCAGAGGAAGAGGTGGCACAGTGGGGAAGGCAGGACGACACACAGCACAGGAACCTGTGTGTTCATAGAAATATAAGATATCCCCTGAAAATAAGCCCTAGCACGACATTTGAAGCAAAAAACAATATAATACACTGTCTTAACAACAAAAAGTTGCAGCACACTGCTCTTTTATTATTTGAGCTTCACACAGGTTGTACAGGCAGACAGTTTCGGCTGTCCCCAGCCTTTTTCAATGGCATTGAAAAAGGCTGGGGACAGCCGAAACTGTCTGTCTGTTTAACCTGTGTGAAGCTCAAATAAAACAGCAGTGTGCTGCAACTTTTCGTTGTTTCTTATCTGTTCCTGTGGGAATTGGGCCACCCCAGTTGCGTGCACACAAAGAACGTTTGGATCGTGGGAGCTGCTGACCCCTCTGGATTATATATATATATATATATATATATATATATATATATATATATATATATTTTTTTTTATTATTATTTTTTTTTACTTATTCATACATCATTTATTATTCTGTTTATTTCAAAGCTCACTAACTATGCTACATTTGAGTAAACTCTAAAACAAACCTAAGGGGTATGTGTACCATTACATGTGTTGAGAACCTAGACTGTATACCCTAATTGATGGACCTTGCACAATCCAACGGGCTATTCTATATGAATGTATTCTTGCCTTGGGTGTATCTACTTAATTACTTTCCTTTATAGAAAGTATTGTTGACAATTTAAATAAAATGGTACCTTTTTATCATGCAGGTCATTTTGGCACGCAATCTTCCCCCGTTGTGCCTGACCTGGGTGTTGCCATAGACATCATGCAATCGCCGGACCCCAAACTACTTCTCCCTTCCAAGCTGCTACGACTCGTAGGGGGAATAGTAATTAACTCCGCCGGAATTTGTGCGGCACCCTTCGCCAAAATGACGTGTAGCAAAAAAGGCATATATGCCTTTGTATTGCTTTGTATTGCTTTAGTACGTATGTACTATTGTGTAGTCTCCCTACATCGCTGTGTATTAAACAATTGTTGTAGTAAAGCGGTATTGACACCATAAAAATCAAATTTCAACAGCAACTGGTCTGAGTGTATTAAGTGATAAAGATGCTAATCCTGCATTCAAAACTTGCAAAACCTTTTCTGCTGTTATGGTTTTGAGTTATCACATACTTTATGAGCACTGGCCCTAGTGCCAAACAGTGCCAAAGAGTTGAATGCTGGGAGTTATTTTTACTTATAATATTTTCCTCCTCTTCCATTTATTTCCCTGCCAGCTGCTTATCAGAAACACCTCTGCTCACTTGTATTTACAAGCAAGGCTGAGGCGACTCAGTGATTGGATGTGTAAATAGAAAAAAGTGCAGTTGTTAGTATACCCCTCAGTGGGCGTGTCTGAAGACTCTGGGAGGAGGGCAGCTAATGAATACACAATGAGCAAGAGAAGGGAGGGGGGAAAACAAGAGTCAGGGAGGATATGATGTCAGCATTAGCTTGGCAAGATGGCCACTGCCTAGAATAGGATTTTCTGCTTTTCCTTTATAAAATTCACAGGAATCATTACGTGGATAGCACAATAAATCTGTTATGCAAGTAGAAGTAGTATTTATCTACTTATATATGTGTTTTTTATTTCTAGGTTAGCATGGGTGCCGCTTGTTCTTTAACATGAAGATTTGGAAAATACTGCTTCATTTTTGTTTTAGACGTTTACCTCTGCATTTTCACTGTCATCATCAATTCTTCTGGACTAAAATGGAAAAAAAAATAAAGATGAAATTAAATATTGGAGTCCCAGTAGGTATTTGTACATAAAGCTAATGATGATCACTTTGGAATTGTCATATCATATGCAGTACAATTACAAGCACCCTGCTACTAAATC
This sequence comes from Hyperolius riggenbachi, assembly GCF_040937935.1. Taxonomy (NCBI): domain Eukaryota; kingdom Metazoa; phylum Chordata; class Amphibia; order Anura; family Hyperoliidae; genus Hyperolius; species Hyperolius riggenbachi. Next base: position 258,977,202 of record NC_090652.1, on the reverse strand, counting down.
CACAACCCACACTGGCCAGCCTAAAATCCCAATCAAAATAGAGGCAGGTAATTTAGCTTTCATTGGTGGCCACCAAGCACCAGAAGCTCTTAGTGCCAGGCTTTGTTCCCCTTTTCCCTCTCCTCACGCAATCCTTTACCATTAAAGGACCACTGTAGTGAGGAGAACATGGAGGCTGCCATAGATCTTTCCTTTTAAACAATGCCAGTTGCCTGGCAGCCCTGCTGGTCTATTCGGCTGCAGTAGTGTCTGAATAACACCAGAAACAAGCATACAGTTAATCTCGTCAGATCTGACAATAATGTCAGAAACACCTGATGTGCTGCATGCTAGTTCAGGGTCTATGGCTAAATGTATTAGAGGCAGAGGATAAGCAGGATGCCAGGCAACTGGTATTGCTTAAAAGGAAATCAATATGTCAGCCTCCATATCCCTCTTGCTTCAGTTGTCCTTTAACACCCAAAATGATACAAACACTAAAGACCCATCCAAAGTTCAAATATTAAAGTAAACCTCCAGGATGTTAAAGAGGACCTGTAACTTTAAGAACGTCCTCTGGGGAATACTTACCTTGGGAAGGGGAAGCCTCTGGATCCTATTGAGGCTTCCCCCATCCTCCTCCGTCCCACGATGGCAGCACTAGCGGTCCCCTAACGGCGGCCATGTAAATATTTACCTTCCCTGGCACCAGCGCAGGTGCAATAACAGCTCACCGCTCGGAGTCAGGTGGAGATAACCGATTCCCGACCAGATCCGCTCTACTGCACAGGCACAATTTGCCTGCGCTGTAGAGCTGACTCGATCGGGCTCAGCTATTTCTGCCTGGCCCAGAGCGGAGAGCAACTACTGCGCCTGCGCTGGAGCCATGAAGGTAAATATTGCAGGAACTACAGCGCCTGCGCCACAGCGGACTTTCCTTGTCAGCGGTGGTTTTGGGGGCCAAGCGAGACCACTGTGGGACGAAGGTGGACGGGGAAAGCCTTGATAGGCTAGAGGCTTCCCCCTCTCGAGGTAAGTACTCCTCAGGGGATGTTTTCAAAGTTACAGAGTCTCTTTAAATACATGTGTTCCCCTTATATCAGCTATTACAATGAATCTTGGAGTAAACCTTTTCCATTCCTTATGAATATACCTTAGTTCTTATGTACACATTATGCCATTAGTCACACTATGTTCACTTTTGAAATGGCTGTCTCACAGTAATTCTCAGTAAAAAGGAGGCTGAAAGCTTGCAGCTGCTGCAACTGATTGGTCCATTTCTAAGATGTGTATATTTGCATAAAATTTGCAAAATCTTCGGAAACTAGTATGGTTGAGGTGATCCACCGGGAAACCTCATAGAGAACAGTTCTCCAATTACAGCACACATTACAACCTGACGCCTTGTAATTGGCTGAATAGTCTAGTCCCCTCTAAAAATTTTAAAGAGTGCTGTCATTGGTGAACTGTTAATATAGCAACCAATCACTTTACCTCAGTGCCCACCATTTATCCAGCACCAAAATGACTGTTCACTGCTGCTAACTGAGGCTTTTACCATTTCCTGTGATGAGGGGGGGGGGGGGGGGGGGGGTTGTTTAGGGGGCTAAGGTTTGGAGTCAGGCGTGGAGTGGTTAAGGGTAAGTAATCGGGGGGGGGGGGGCAAGGGAGGGGGAGTAGGGTGAGGTTATGGTTAGGCAGCAGGGTAGAGTGGTTAAGGGTTATCATGGGGGGGGGAGGCTGGGTTTAGTAAGGTTAGTCATCAGGGTGGAGTGGTTAAGAGTTAGGCATGGGGGGGTTGGGTTGGTTAAGGTTTGGCAGCAGGGTGGCATGGTTAAAGGTTAGGCACCAGGTGGGGTCTTAGTGTTAGGCATAGATAGAGTGGTGGAAGGAGGATTTAGTGTGAGAGTAGGCAGGGACTCTATTATACATCACCTGCTCCCGCTGATCATGTTTCCTCCACTTCTGGTTAGTTTGCAGATGTCCTCCAGACCGAAGCAGGTGCTTTTTGGCGCCAACCGCATAGAGTCTGGCTTGGGAACCGCTATATACCTGCTCCTGGGGATCAACAGACTCTAAATTACTTCCTTCTCCGAGTAGTTCAAGACTCGCAGGGGGAATAGTATTTACGCCACCAGGAATTTGAACATCAGCAGGGTAAGCCATCATTCGGCACACGCTGCACCCAACTCATGGGCGCCGTACATATACATACGCCTGCAGCCAGCCAATCGCCTGCAAACTGACCAGGAAGTGGAGAGGACCTGATCACCAGGAGCAGGTATAATAATGTTAGATGCCAGTAATGACATCTTGTTACCAAGATTATTTAAAGTTTTAGAAATGTCCTAGAGTGTTAACTAACGTAAGTAACGAGATGTCATTACTCGCATCACCCTGCGCCATTATTTTGCAGCGCTATTTTTAAATGTACGCAACTATCCCTACGCCCACAGTGGCCAATGAAAGTCTGGTGGTGTGGCTCAGGAAAGACCTCTGTGAGTCCTCTGGATCCAGATCACAGCTGCAATCACTGTTCCCCACCCCACTGATATCCCTACACAAGGCTCATTCCCTAGTTACACCTCTGCTGTGGCCATTCAAAGTGATCACACTTTCCACACCACACCACCACAGGCCTATGTCTCTAGACCCGGAAGTCGGTGCACGACCCCTGCAGGGACACCACTCCTGCAACACCAATGTACTATAACAAACTGGAGACGGCACACAAAAGGCTTCTTCAAGATGACTGCATTAACAGCATACAGAGCAAACTGAGGCACGCGACGTTTCGGGCGTCGTCCTTCTGCTGTGACCATACCTTTTCTTTGGATAATGAATCTTTGTATTCAGGGCATTTCTCATCTAACTCATCATCGCTCCACTCCCAGTCGCCATCTTCTGTTTTGTGCAGATGGCCGCTGGAGCCAGGAACTCTTCTAACCTGGCAAGACAGAAATGTTCCATAATTATTCCATAGCTAAGGAGGAAGTCCAAGACACAATGAGCCCCTGTCATCTAGATTCAGAATAGGTCCATCATTTGGCAGGGAGTTTCAGTAATATAGCCATCAATTCATAGAGAGAGAATACCTTATCAGTCAATGCTGCCACTAAGTGCCGAAGCATATACAGTATAGACTGCATTCTCATCAATATGGCTATGGCACCTATAGGCTATTTTAGGTTAGTAGGTTCAGTTCTGCTTTGCTTTCAAATTGGAGGCATTCAATGTGAATAGATGAATGAAAGATATAGTGGATTGGGCTATTTATTTATCATTCTTCAACTAGCAATCAATGTTCTCGTTATTTATATTACAAATAGCCATGTAATCCTGTGTGTAGCCACCGAACTTACTCTGCAAAACATGACTAATTTTCCAGTGAAAAAAAAACCAAAAAAACAGTACTCCTCGTACGCCTGGAAGAATGCCCCCCAAGCCCCCCCCCCCCCCCCCCCCCCCATGTTTTTTCTTTTTTTTATTACACTAATGCAAATGTCCCTTGGGAAGAGAAGTGAAAAGAAATAACTCAGGCCAGCTCTGATATCAGAATATAATAATTGGAATACCAGAATATAAATCATCACTGGCTGTGAGTTATAAATATTAAATGTTGTTATTTTCCTATTATTAAATGAAGTCATCACATACATCATATACAGTATATAAGAATTATTAATACTAATTACTACACACTAATCCACACAAAATACTGCAAACTCACAAACGCTCACTAAATCACAATGAGGCTTATTCCGTCAATCCCATAACATGATTTTTTAAGTTAAATTAGGGCTACTTGGTTTTGAGATGTGCTGATCTTCAGACAACACTGTACCATACAAACTGACATGGCATTTGCAAAGCATATATATGGGAAGACAAGTGAGAAAAAGTGAGATTTCCCACTAGATTACTAAACAAGTAGCCCATATGTCAACAGTGACTCCTAGTGGCTAGAGGAATGAATAATAGGTGCTAGTACAAGGAGATGCCAGCAAATGCAGGCTAGTATAAAAAAAAATTATTTGACAGACCAGGGGCATAGTATATTTGTCTTGTGGTGGTTGCTGCATGGACAGGGTGAGATATGGAATTACATTTCAAAGTAGACTATTCCTTTATATCAGATATTTTCTCCAGCATTGACAGTCTATCGCCCATGTCATCTACTCTACTATATTGTATCACTATTCATATACTTAGTATGGTATTGTGAGTGATGTCAGCACGGGAGATGTTACCAGCTGTGCCTGTATTCATAAAATGTTACCTAAAATGATGGTGGGCTCCCCAGACCTATAACAGAAGGTTCCCCTACCTCATTATTATGAGTGGTCAGGGGAACATGGTTGCTGGATAGTGTACTGGTTAAGGGCACTGCCTTTGACATGGGAGACCAGGGTTTGAATCATGGCCAGGGTCAGTACCTATTCAGTAAGGAGTTCAAGGCAAAACTCTCTAAGGCTCCCTGCACACTGCATGCGATTCCGAGTTTTAATCGTTTTTTACATCCGATTCCGATTTTTAATCTTTACTGCATGCTGCATTTTTTGATCCATTTTTCTGTTGAATGTATTCAGGGAAAATCAGAATTGAAAATGGGAATTGGAATCGTAAAACGGATTTGCAGTGTGCAGGGAGACTAACTCTGCAGGGTGGCCTCCTGAGCGCGTCCCAGTGGCTGCAGCTCTTGAGCGCTTTGAGTCCAACAGGAGAAAAGCGCTATGCAAATGTTCAGATTATTATTATTAACAAACATCGACATACTATGTATAGTGTGTAAAGAAAACATTAAGGATCACCCTAACTATACAACTCCACCCCTCTCCGGGGCTTCATAGCAGCCACCACGACTAGTATAGCAATTGCTACATCCTGTCCTTATCTCCTTCTCAATAACATATGCCAGCCAGCCCAGGACACTCCCCTTTAACCACTTCGGTACCAGCAGCCTCTGCCCCCTTAAGGACCAGAGCTGGTACGCTAAAACGCCGCATTCCGACGAATTGCTTCAATAATCCGTCGTTTCCGCCGCAGGCTTCTCTCTCTGCCGTCTCTATGACAGCAGAACGCTTTCGTTGGCTCCTGACCCTGTCACTCAATGTAAGCCAATGGGAATGGCTTACAGTATTGACAGGGCCGGGAGCCAATGAACACGGCTCCTGCCCGGCTCACAGTGCTCTGCCATCATAGAGGCGGCAGGGCAGCACATTGCGGCTGGTAGAAAGCGGTGAGAGCAGCGGTGAATGGGACGTAGAGTTTACGTCCGGTCAGAACCGCAGCGCCACCTGCCCGACGTAGATTTAATCTGCATCGGTCTGCACAAAGTTAAAGAAAAACTAAGGTAAAAATAAACTGATGAGATAAACAAGTATATGTGCAGTGCCTAGCATACAAATAATCAGCCTGTGCTCCTTTTTGTCCTGTCTGGAAGAGTTAAAATTTAGGTATGCAAGTGACAGTTTTTTCTCCAATCAGGACCTAAGACAATAGTGAAACCCACAGAAACGATTTCAAGAGAGCAGGGAAAAGATGAAAAATAACCATAGTTCATAGATTTTAGCACTGGCATAATTCAAAGACTGTCATCGAGCAGAGAAAACAAAACAGTAGATGATGGGGTCATGGTGGGATATCTCACAAAGTAATTTTAGGAGTAGGGAGGATCAATGCAACTGTTTATCTCATCAGTTTATTATCACCTCAGTACAAGCATGTTGAGGAAGAGATGAAGATCTACTAATTGGGGAAATAGATTTTTTTTTTTATTTTGAAAAAAGGAAACTTTTTGTTACAGCAAAATTGGTTTAACATAACGTTTTAATGTTCATTTGCTGCCTATTTAAGTGACACTGAAGCGAAAAAAAAAAACGTATTTTGACATAATTAATTGTATGTGTAGTACAGATCATTTATAGAACAATAGTAGCAAAGAAAAGAGTCTGATTTTTATAATGTTAAGCTTTTTGTATAACATTGCATCATTCTTTAATATTTGCAGTTTACAGACTACACTCTATATTTTAAACTATGAAACATATTAAACAGAGCAGAGCTAATGCCCCTTTGAAATTTCCTGCAGTAAAACCTCAAACAAAGAAGAAACAGAGAAAGGTTGAGATAAGTGCTTCAGAAAACAGTACTGTAGCCAACCAAGCTTGGTCGGAGAGCTCAGAGAAGCTCTTTCGCATAGATAACAACTGCAGTTTCTTAACTCTTTCCATACTGGAAACAATATGAGACTCATATTTATTATTTATTTATTGTATTTATAAAGTGCCAACATATTACGCAGCGCTCATATCTGTGCTACTTATGTTCCATTTCTTAGCTGTACTACACATCCAAATCATTATATCATAAGTTTAATTTCACTTCAGATTCCCTTTAAAGAGAACCTTTCCGGAGCTTGGGCTGCAAGCAATATATGAGCCTGGACAGGACGGCACACTTGCTATCTAATAGCAGAAATTCTCTAATAAAACGTGCCTGAGATTTGCAGGATCATTATATTTCTCCAGCGATCGCAGTAAATCAGGCCCATCGAATGTGCGCTCCTGGCAAGGAAAACTCATTTCCTAATTGGTGAAATATATGCTTGTCAACGGCCCGAGGAAATCTAATCGTGGAGCGTTTAAATGTGTTCAATTTGCAATAATACATTTGTAGTAATGAAATAAGCCCCGCTGTGATGTATCTATAGATCGATTATCTATGATGCTACTAAAACACTACAGCTAAAAAAAGAAAGTGAGAATAAATAACGGGCATGCAAAACGAACATCACCAACACATGCTTCAAAAAAAGAAAATAACACTAAGGCAACCCAGGAACTACATCCTAGATCAGGCTTGTCAAGTACCCTTCTGTTGCCATCTTGCTCTGTGTCAGAACCTGGCACCAGGCTTGCATTTGCAGGATTCTGCTCAACCTACTTGAGCAAAACAAAACAGCATCAGAGCCCTATTGAACATCTTGCAAGAGACGCAAGTGGCTTGGAGAGCACATTGGTAATCATTACACAACCTGGCTGTTTATAGTTCATTGCTAAGGAGCATAATGTTCAAGTGGTTCTGCTGCTTGCCACGTGCTGTGCATTTCAGAACAGCTTTATAGGCAAATGTTTACATTCATGGGCCCTCATTCAATTCACTTTTTATCCACCGTTTTCCCCCAGGTGATATTTTCACACCGTATCATTAAAATGCCAGCTGCAAGCAAGAACATCATTTTGACAGTTCTTTGTCACCTACTTTTTGGTCATTTTTCAATTGCTGCGGGCTGAAAAGTTATTTGACACGTAAGATGTAAAATTATGTCCTGGGAGGAAACTTAGGAGAAAAGGTGAACTGAATAGGGGCCGTGGTGTCAAATAAACTCACTTAACTGCATTATCATGTTATAGGCAGGTCCTTAAAGTTGTATGAAACTCAGCATTTCCTCTTTGCTCTAAAATATTATTTTCGGTATAAATTCTACTACCACAAGCAAAACAAAATGAAGCAGAACAGCATTCAAACAGTTAAACACAGCACTTTGTTCTTCAGTGGAAAGCTCCTTGCTTCAGTGGAAAGCTGAAGAGGTGATAACATATATTTTGTTTACATTCCCTTGGCAGATACATTTAGTAAACATTAGCAAACTGTCAAAAACTGTGCTGAGAAGCAGAAAGAGCTGAGAAGTGATCACTAGATAAATTGTAATATATGTATACAGCAGCTATGCAATAAAATGCGATGGCACCTTTCAGAGCAGATAAACTGTACTATGAGAATTTATAATTTATAGAAAGACAATATTACTTGTGCACAAAAGCAAATATGATAACTGTATGGGTAATACAAAGTAGGAAACATATTTTTAGTGAATGTTACTGCATGTCAGAGTTTAATCCTACTTTAAAGTGTACATGAAATGGGGCCAAAAGTAAACCTCTGTGGACATTGTTACCAGAACTTATAAACTGCCTTACATGAATATTTTTCCTTATGATCACAGTGGTGAAATTTCATCATTTCAAGACCATGCAAACCTGCTTCTGCAGTCGCATAGACTGTAACCCTGATGCAGTTCCTTTTTTCATCCAGCTTCTCCCAACAGGTGATTATCTCAAACCCAGAATCTCCTCCCCTCTCTGGTTCCTAAGCTTATGCCACTCTGCCATGTCTTCAGCAGGAAGTGACCATTTAGGAACTACAGATGGAAGGAGAAGTGGGTTTTCATATTACTAGTTGCGAGGAGCTGGACAGGAAAAGAAACATGTACATTTGAGGATGGTTCCATGCCATTCCTATTACCCTCCTGCTTTAGCAATGCAACATTGCTTTCTTCTTTGTATAAGCACTAGTCTCCCATAGTTTACCTAACCATAACCAATCCTCATTACAGCACATCACCTTCCTGATGCCCATCAGAGCTCTTATTACTAATGAAAAAATCCTTCTTGATGCCTATCCCTAAACTTACCCCCAGTACAGTTTACCACTACTTCCCCCATAACGTTTTCCTTTTCTTGTTGCCTAAACCTTCTCCCTAACGTTATCCCCTTCCTAATGCCTAAGCTATCTTTCCTGACACCTAACCCTAACCCAGCGTTTCTCAAATATGTCCTTGTGACTTCCCAATGGTGCATGTTTTGCCAGCAACCTCACCAATGCATGATTGTGCGGAAGTTCATTTTGATGTTTTGCTTGCTACACCCCTTTCAGCACCTCCCCATTAAATCTACAAGTGTTTAAATGTCTTAGCTCAAGCTAAGGAGCCTGGATTGTGTGCTTTTTAAATTGTATTTGATCCTTTGTGGCTAGGATTTTATCTAGTGCTCTCCCTCTTCCCCTATTAGTGATCTTAACACACAGCTTGCTGGTGTGTTCGCATGGCACATATGTAGGTACTAGCAGCTCCCTTGCAGGATTAGTTAGATGCACTATCTGTCCCAGGGAGGACGTTAAGGATATGTGCTCCTATTCCCTAGATAGGTTGATGCACTGAATGCCAGAGTTAGGATTTTAACTTAGCTGTAGGGACAGCATCCCCTCTGCAGGCCCAAGACACTAAATGCACAGAACATCAAACATACTGGGGGTGAGCAGACAGTAGTTGGTTGCTGAGGAAAAGATCTCTAAATTGCAGCAGGTATTTTATTTTTATTCAATACTAATTTTTTACAAAACCTTTTTTACGCGTAAATATTTTAAAATAAAGTACTACCATAAGTGCATGTTAAACCCCGATTCAGGAACTATTTTGTAATTATTTTATACATTGCTATATACAACACTTATACATATAAAAAACAATAACTTGATAAGCAGCAGTAGTGTGTGGCTTTGTTACTGTGGCTGAATTAGAAGTGTGCAGGAATTAAAACTCCACCCATCCCCAAGGATGAGATATGGTGGGATGGTCCAGATTGAATGGCGATAGGTGGGGAGGTGCAGAGATTGTGTCCCCGCCCACACCTGCCTATAGCCCAATTGAATTGTCTTTTGGAGAATTCAGGCACTAAGCAGTTTCTGCTCTGAACTTTCAAACAATATAATCACCATTTAAGGCTCACACCGAGTAATAGGCATGACAAATGAATCACATCGCTTGTCAATAGCCCCAAAAATGTCCCTGATTCCTTATGAGGACCCTTTCATATACACCGCATTACGTTGCCATGAAGTATGCTCCCTCATCGCAAGGGCAATGAAAGTCCACAGAGACTTTCATACTTACCTGATGCGTCCCGCTGGAACTAATCAAATTGCCGCAATCCCGTTGCAATGTCATCCATGCGTTACTGCATGATCAATGCTTACAGCATGGATTATGCAGTGATTCAAGCCTATGGCAATGCAGTAAGTGTAAACAGCTTCCGCAACACTGTACAGAGAATATACTCTTGTCACTTAACTGTCCCTCAGAGGAGCTCACAATCTAATCCCTACCATAGTCATATGTCCACCATAGTCTAGGGCACATTTTTGGGGAAGCCAATTAACTTATCTGTATGCTTTCGGGATGTGAAAGGAAACCCACACAGACACAGGGAGAATATACAAACACCATGCAGATAGTGTCCTGGCTGGGTTTCGAACTGGGGACCCAGCGCTGCACAGCAAGAGTGCTAACCACTACGCCATGGTGCTGCCCATTACTATGTTCTATTCAAAGTGTACCCAGCCTGCTAATGGCCAGTGCAATGCAGAGGATTACAGGAAGCCAATAGAAACACATGTACAAGCTGCAAGTAAGAATACAACGTTTCTACTTTTTCTTTTAATAAACACAATACGGGTGTTTTTTTATCTGTGCCTTAAAGTGATACTTAAGTCAAATAAAAAAAATGAGTTTTACTCACCTGGGGCTTCCCCCTTAGCCCCCAGCAGCTGTCCGGTGCCCTCGCAGCATCGAACCGATCCTCCTGTCCCCGCTGGCGGCTCCTTCCAGTTTCGGCGACAGCCGCCGACAGGCTGGGAACGCAAGTGATTCTTCGCGTTCCCAGCCACAATAGCGCCCTCTATGCTGTTATTGCGGCAAGAAGGCCGCAATAACAGCATAGCAATAACAGCATAGAGGGTGCTATTGTGGCTGGGAACGCGAAGAATCACTCGCGTTCCCAGCCTGTCAGCGGCTGTCGCCGAAACCGGAAGCAGCCGCCGGCAGGGACAGGAGGATCGGAGCGATGTTGCGAGGACACCGGACAGCTGCAGGGGGCTGAGGGAAGCCCCAGGTGAGTAAAACTAATTTTTTTATTTGACTTAAGTATCCCTTTAAGTTACTTATGAAATGAAGATCGTACAGAGAGAGGCAAGACATTTCCATGTAAGACTGCATTTGTATTTAGTTAACCCATTGAAGAACGCTGCCAGCTGTCAGTGTTACACATCGCTAAACCTAGTAACAGCTAGCATGAAACAATGATCGCACCGAGAATGCACGTAAGAATAGCAATCTACATGTACAAACACCAACATTGTCATGTCTGTCCCCTTTAAGACAATTTTCGCTTCTGATCAACACGGAGCTCGTATTTATATCATTAGAGTTGCTTGCCAGTTTTTCCACAGCAGCAACAAATCTGACCAAGGATGACTGAAAACCATTAAATTAGTAAATAGGCCCATCTGTCTGGAAATACTCAGGGGTTTAATCTGGCATGAAATGTAGATGTCACATGTTAAGTGGTTGTAACCATTATGGACTGTTGTTTCTTTAAAAAGGATCACTAAATGCTCATTAAAATTCATGAACTCACCTCCCAAACAGCCTAATGAATAAAAATCAACATACCGTATATCCTCGACTATCAGCTGAGAAATATAAGTCTTCTGACTTGTAGCCGGGATGTTGGTCATGGGGGAGGGGAGGCGACTTTTCCTTTGTCCACCAAGGGCGCCCGCCTCTTTCTCCTCCCTCGAGCATATATACAGGGCTACTGCAGGGGAATGCGCACCCCTATTCCACCGCTGGGCCTCTCATCTCCTCCTCAGTGCAGCTTGCATGCATCAGCGTCCCTCCGTCAGCTCCCAGTGTTGTCACTGGGAGCCGACGGGGGAACGTTAATGAAAGCTGACCGAGTTGCACTAAAAAGGAGATTAAGTGCCCGACTGTGCAATATGTATGTGTATTCCCCTGCGGTAGCCCTGTATAAAGGCACAAGGGAGAAGAGACAGGCAGCTGACCTTCGGGAACATAGGTAAAGAGGAAAACAGCCTTCCCCATCCCCCGCGTGGCCGCTCTGCATATAGGCACTGATTACTAGTCACACTGATTGGTGTGTGTATGTGTGTGTGTGTGTGTGTGGGGGGGGGAGATGAGTGAGGATGCTTATCACAATAATTACCAAAGGGGGTGATAAATAATGGCCACACTGATTATCAAGTGGGGGAAAGGATAATTGCTGCACTGGGGAGGGGGGGGGGCAGTAAAGTAAATGGCTACACTTGAAGACACAATGGCTGCAACTGGGGACCGGGAGGGTTTAATAGCTGTACATGAGAACATGGAGGAGTTATTGGCTGCATTTGGGACCAGGAGGGATTATTGGATGGAATAGTTTATGCAATGCAGCTGTTAACCTCTCCACATCCTCAAATGCAGACAGCTGTTAACCCCTCCTGGTGCCCAAGTGCAGGCACTACCCCCTCCTGGTCTTTTACGCAGTATGTAGAATGTAACAAGGCCTACAATGTATAACTATTAATCCAATTTGAAAAAAAAAACACTGCCATGACTGTAGGATCACTAGCAGGTAAACAGGATTCAGATTCATCCCACTTCCAGCTCAGGGCCCTGGGACAATTGCCCAGGTTGCCCATACAGTAGCGCTGGCCCTGATGACAGGCTTCTAGTTTCTTGGGTTTTTAAATGTGTAGCATCATATTAACATGAGATTGTAGTTCACCTTTAATCTCGACAACAGTCTGCCGAAAGCGCCATAATCATTTTGATTCCAGATAAGAGATGGAGGAGAGAAAATTCATTCTAGTCTATTAAGAATTATTGCTAAAGCCGTTATTCTTGCACGCAATGGACAAAAAAAAGCATTAGGTTCATTTTCGATGAGTACAGTACTTAATGAGTTTCTGCAGAACATTCCCCAGCCAGTTTTAATTAAACTTTCTAGTGGTAGAATTTGCCTCCGAGTACGGTTGCATTTAAACAATTAACAGTCTGTAAAGCATCAAGTCAGCATCTTCGGCAGATTGGACTTTTTAGGCTTACAGAAGGTTTTTTTTATACCCCCCACCCCAACTCCCTCCCCCGCTAACAATATATTTAATGATGTGATGTGTGCTTAGGAAATCACAATTCATCACAGGAGATCATTTGAAGATGAAGATAGATAATATGTTTTTAAAGACACTCATTACGCAGAAGTTGGAGAACAAGTTCAAACCATCCATTCCATTACCATAAACAAAGAGTCGTTTTAGTTAAATTAAAGTAAAATCTACAAGGCGCTAATGAAAACAGATCATTAGCATTTAATCAGTTTAAAGCAGAACCAAAGTATGAGTATTAAAAAAATATATAACAAAGAAAACCATTTAGTATTTTGTGAAATCGCTGTAATAGCAAGGGAGTTGACTTAAGGTTGAAGAACTCTGAGTAACATAAACAATTTTTGCCCTGCATTTTTAAAGTGGGATTACTCTCAAAATTAAAATTTTGTCCTAATGCATTAAACACATTACAAAAAATGAATAGGAAACACTATATCTCTCATGTCAGTTCAATGCATATTTACACCTCCTTGCAGGCGTGTATCTAAAAAGGGCGCCTGGAAAAAAGGGCGCAGGATATAGCCGAAATTATAGGTGGTAATGTAAAACAATAATTTTCGTTTATAGCTTGTAAACGAAAATGTAGTGCTAAATAGGTTAAATAAATGGAGATTAAACGGCAAAATACCGTCTATAACAACAAACGAATTCTGAAATGAAACATCAAAAATAGCGTCTATAACAAAAAACAATATTTACAATTGTATTAAGCATAGTAATGCAATGGTAGATTTTACAGCTATTTTACTGCAGTTATACCTAACTGTAGGCTGACACAGATCTCTCCCTATCCCTAACCCCTAGACTCCCTCTTTGTTTAAATATACATAATTTAATAAATTGTATATATTACATATATTGTGCTGTAACTATACCTAACCTTACTCTCACACAGAACCCTCCCTGTACCAATCCCTCCCTGTACCTATCCCTAACCCCTAGACCCCTCTGGTGGTGCCTAACCCTAACCACCCCCCTGATTTCATTCTTCAATCCGTAGCTCTGCCCCCTAAAGGAAGTGGTCACAGGCGCTTCTCTGATTGGTCCTAGAGGAGCACCTATGACCTTTTCCTTTAGTGAACAGGGCTACGGATGGAAGGAGGACGCCTGGTAAGTATAATAAAGTTTTATTTAAAACCAAAAACGATTCGCAAGTTGGAAGCACTGTACAATTTACTGTACAGCGCTTCCAAGGGTCGGGAAATCACCAAAGCAAACCCCCTAGGAATCGCTGCACACAGCACCGCAGCGATTTTAGATGTTTTTTACCTTAGAAAACATCTCATTTAGAAAGTTAGCTGTATCGGTGTAGCTGTATAGACTCCATGTACTGACTTATGACACTGGAAGACCATAACCTGATCCAATCAAAATAGGAAGAATTAAAAGTCAGGATATGTATGCACTACTCTGGACCAAGAAAGTCAAAAGTATAATTTTAGGTTGCAAGTCTTGGCGTTACATTGCAATCATAAGTCATAAGTGATCATAAATCATAAATGTAGGTAAGTTAAAATGAAAAGAAGGAGAGCAAGAAGTACCTTGGAAACTATGAGTTTCTGTTATATATGTTACGGCCAGAACCCGAAGTGTGGCCGCTTCGCGTTCTGGCCAGCCACTTCGGGTTCTGGCCGGCCAATGTGCGAAGTGGCCGCAGCGCAGCGGCCAATGTTAGAAATGTTATGTTTATGCTGTCTCGCTGCGGCCAAATTGATGACAACCTTGCTTAATTGAATGAAATATAGCCGGCGGCAATGTGAAGCCGCCGGCTTTCGCACTGCCTCTCTCCTCCTCTCCCCGCCTCTCTCCTCTCCCCGCCTCCCATACAATAAGTAGCAGCCGGCGGGGACACGCGTGTCCCAGAGAGTCGTTCGTTGCGACAGGGGAATCCTGCCGTTCCTGCAGAGCGGGTGCTGGCAGAAGCAATGTCTGCAGCCTCCCCACTCTGCTGCCCCTGCTGCGACGAACGACTCTCTCCGGCTGCATGTCCCCGCCGGCTGCTACTTATTGTATGGGAGGCGGGGAGAGGAGATAGGCAGGGGAGGAGGAGAGAGGCAGTGCGAAAGCCGGCGGCTTCATCTATTACATTGCCGCCGGCTATATTTCATTAAATATATATATATATATATATATATATATATATATATATATATATATATATATATCATTATCCACATTCATTAAATATATATATATATATATATATATATATATATATTTCATTATCCACAAATGAGTTAAAGCTTTATATCCAGCAAATAATCAAAAAAGCTTTACCCAACTCAAGCGAAACCGAACTGATAATCGACAGGGCGCATCGCTTACCTAAACCTTCGCATCTACCTGACCACATCCCACGCGATGTAATCGTTCGCTTTCTGTGCTGTCATGTGAAAGATAACCTAATGTTTGCAATACGGAAAAATGGATCCCTTCCAGATCCATTCGAAAAGATCAAAGTATTTGCTGACCTTTCTCAACGTACTTTACAACTAAGGAAAGCACTACAGCCGATCACTTCTGCACTAAGAGCAGCAAACGTGCCATACAAATGGGGATTCCCCACGAAAATTATATTTTCTATACATGGCCACCAACATATTATCCCTTCGGTCAATGCAGGTCGTAACATACTGAAAAATCTGAAAATACAACTACAAGAAGAACTAACTGTCCCACAAAAAAACACCTCAGCTGCAAAGATAAACCAGGAGTGGCGCCAAGTACCTGGATAAGCCGGAACTGTTATTTCCACCTGGCCAAAGAGTTATGTTTATGTTGGATGCTCTGCTTTTTATATGGCACCTATGCGGGATTTTACCTGCTTTCCCCAAAACTGTAGAGCAAGGAACAATTTGCCCTACCAATATAACTCTTCAGTTATTAATATGCCACCTAGAGATGCATACTCTATGGAAGAAGCCTACATGGTATTTACCTGGCAAACATAACAACTGTATGCATAAATACTTATGTTTTGTTTGGTTAAAACGGTTCATGTTCTATACTATGAGTCTCTTTCTCTCTCTATACTGTTATATTCATCTATCTATAAGACTTACGCAAAACCTATTCTTTAATATGCTGATGTACCTATACTCATATAACTGGTTATATTTGAATATATTACTGCTTGACTCTATATGCTACATTATGATAGGGCCTGTATCCGCAGCTATTACTTATGATCTACTAATATGTCTTTAAATATTACGTCCATAAATGTTCGGGGACTAAACACCCCATATAAACGATATCTCCTGTGGAATGAGACCAGAACCCACAAGACTCAAATTCTAATGGCGCAAGAAACCCACCTGGTGGCGAAAAACACATCTATGCGCCCACAAAAATTTCCCAACGATAATCCACAGTACTTTTTCCAAGAAAAAACGAGGGGTTCTGCTTGCATTCCACGGGGATCTCAAAATTAATATGTTGGAATCAATTGTTGATCCTAATGGCAGATATATAATATTCATTGGACAGATTGACGACCATTTATATACTCTGGTATCAGTCTATGGCCCTAACAATGCATATCGCTCTTTTTACCGGAGACTCTTTGCAAAAGTTAGCGCATGCCAGAAGGGACAATTACTAATTGGAGGAGACTTCAATGTGTGTCCATCAACTCTAGACTCATCCTCTAAAACACGCCATACATTCACTTTAGACAAATTAATGCAAGAGCATAATCTATATGATCCCTGGCGAATTTTCAACCCATCATCCAAAGATTTCACCTATTTTTCTCCTGTTCACAAGACCCTCTCAAGAATTGATTTCTTCTTGACAGATAAGATACTTTTGCAGAGAGTCTCTGAGGCTCAGATAGGTATAAAGTCATGGTCTGACCATGCCCCAATTCATATTACAATAGATGGTGATACTAAGGACATCAGACCTTTTATGTGGAGATTAAACACTTCACTCCTCACAGACACGGTCTTTACAGGTAAACTGAAGGATGATATTCACAACTTTATTCAAATTAACCGCACCCCTGATATGAGCATAAGCGTGGTTTGGGCTGCCCTAAAAGCATACACAAGAGGCATTCTCATACAACAGGGTTCCCTTTTAAAAAAAAACACTCAGAGAAACTAAATGCACTTTTGAAAGAGATCCAAAATAAAGAAAAGCAACACAAACAAAACCCCTGCCCAATTCTAGAAAAAGAATTGTTCTATTTAAGGCAAGAACTAAATAGCATGCTACAAACTAAATACGACTTTTGGAGACAAAAACTAGGCATAGACAAGTACTCCCAAAGCAACAAAGCAGGTGCCTACTTAGCCAGACTTATAAAGCTAAAACAAGCTAAAACAAAGATACACTCAATTAGACACCCCATAACAAAAGCACTGCTTTCCAATCCTAAAGAGATTGCAGACGCATTTTGCACATACTATTCCTCCCTATATAACCTGAAAGACGACAACCTACTAACACAACCAACTGAAGAATCTATAACGAAATTTCTGAACTCCATAAATCTTCCCTCTCTTACTTCACCACAATTAGAACACCTCAATTCTCCGTTCAAATTAGAAGAAATCACCACCACAATCAAGAACCTCAAACGCAACAAAGCACCTGGCCCTGATGGCTATGGGAATGAATTTATGATGACCTTTAATTCCACAATAGCCCCTCTACTGACAGACATGTTTAACAACTACGTATCTTCAGGTATAATCCCACAGGAACAACTTCAAGCCACGATCACGGTCATTCCCAAACCAGGGAAAGATCACTCCTTAACTTCTAACTATAGACCAATTTCTCTGTTAAATTCAGACGTAAAACTATATGCTAAACTAATAGCAAATAGACTGATGAAATATACACCTTCTCTCTTAGCACAAGATCAGGTGGGATTTACTGCTGGCCGACAGGCGGCGGACGCTACAAGAAGAATGCTCAATGTCATGAACCATGTCCAGCTCTGTCGGGTGCCTTCTCTGCTCCTAACTTTGGACGCGGAGAAGGCATTCGACAGAGTTCATTGGGAATTTCTTAGGGCCACCCTGAAGAAGTTCGGATTTGTTGGTCCAATTCTGTCGGCCATCATGGCTCTATACTGTGCACCCTCTGCCCGAGTAAACGCAGCAGGCTTCATCTCCAACCCCTTCTCCATTACAAATGGCACCCGTCAAGGGTGCCCCCTCTCACCAGTTATTTTCATATTAATTATGGAAACCATCGCTCAAAAAATAAGATCAAACCCTCTTATAACTGGCATCACCATAAAAAACACCAACCACGTAATCAGCATGTTTGCCGATGACGTGGCACTGACACTAACCAACCCTATAGTCTCACTCCCCCAACTGCTAAAAGATCTGAATATTTTCTCAGAAGTATCCCTATACAAGCTAAACCGTTCGAAATCCTCTGTGTTACCGATGAACATACCTTTAGACTTAAAACTTCATCTGAAAGGGTTATTCTCGTTCGCCTGGGCAGAGGATGCAGTAACTTACTTAGGAGTGCAATTAACAAACCCAATATCAGACCTCTTCAGACACAATCATATACCCCTATTGTCAGAGATCAAAAAGGAATGCACTAACATGTCCAAATTTTGGCTATCATGGTCAGGAAGGATAGCAGCCTTTAAACTGTTTACCTTGCCAAAGATCCTATACCTGTTTAGGACAATACAAATTATAATACCAAAATCTTGGTTTACAGAAATGAAAAAATGTATAAACAACTTTATTTGGCAGGGGAAAAAGACTAGAACTTCCTATCAAATAATGTCCCTCTCCAAACAACAGGGAGGAATGAGCCTACCAAATATAGAAAGATACTATCATGCAACTAACTTAAATATGATAAATCATTGGTGAAACCCCTCACCCCAAAAACCATGGGTCCAACTCGAAAGAGCTACATTAGGCCCTTGCTTAAGAGACATATTAATTAGCATATTAATGGGAGCTAATCCTCCGCAAACATCCTACAGCGCTATACAAGCATCTCTGAAATCATGGGAATACTTTCTCAAACATCCCCCACCTATCAACAATAGGATCCACTTTCCAATACCAATATCGGCCTTAGAACTTTACGTGAAAGATATGAACCTTAAATCTTGGATGAACTCAGGTATATTCCATCTCCAAGACCTATTCGCAGGGAATCAATTCAAACTTTTTAATGACCTACAAAAACAATTTAATCTACCGCAGTCCCAACTTTTCACCTATCACAGACTATTCCACTTATTTAGGAATGTGAAAATTGACATCCCAGCCCTACACCCAAATATCGTCAATATGTTAAATTTCACAGGCCATTTTAGAGGAGGGATTTCCATCTGGTATAAACAACTAAGAGTGGAAGAATCATCTCCCCTAAATAAATAGGCGATGGTTTGGACAATAGACCTAAAAACCGATATCTCAGCTGAGAACCTAATTTCTGCATCAAAACTAGTGACCAAATTATCTCGATGCAATTCCCACTGGGAAACCATAAAAAAAATATCCTTCAGATGGTATAGAACCCCTAGACAAATAGCAGCTTTTTCCACAACCACCTCCCCAACGTGTTGGAAATGTAATTCCGGCCTAGGTACTTACATGCACATGTTCTGGTACTGCCCACTAATAATCAACTTATGGTCCCAAGTGGAAAAACCTATCCGAAGAATCTATAAACCTGACTTCAAACTACATCCGAAACTTGCTCTACTGCTAATCAGTGATGAGTATATCCCCCCCAACATACGTCCTCCCATTTACCATCTCATACTCACTGCCTTATATCTAATCACCCCAAACTGGAAATCCCAGGAGGAAATCCCTTCTCACCAACTCCTACTATACACCAAGAATAACATCATAATAGAACAAAAATTAAGAAGCAGATTGGGTCTTAATATAATAAATTTTAAATTCCCAAATAACTGGCATTAAATCCAGAGATATTTAACACCTAACACCTGAAGCCATCCATCTAATGCATTATCCACATAATACACTACCTTATACGCGCCCTATAGTTACAATCAGGCACATAATATAATGTAACATAATATCATAATATAATATAACATAATATAATAGAATAGATTACTAATAAGATAACACTTAGAGAGAGAGAAACGATGTCCTCATGGTTAAGCTAGTTATTCCTTTGTTCTGATATGATTATGATTAGTTATCTTTGATTAATTATCTTTAAAAATTGAGTAGTAACACTCCAACTGAGTATATGTTTAGTACTCTAGATCGAGCAAATTGGTAATAATATTAGGCGCTTATTAAAAACAACACGTTTATTCTAGTGAGGACCCGTTCTGGTCCACTGTTACACTGGAATATTAGCATTCCTCCCATTATAGCAGATACCCTTCTCCTGGCTACCTATCAGGTACTGTGAATGCCTGGTTTGAGTGTATCCCAACCTCCCAGCCCACTCGGCAAGTAGACATCTAAGGTTGAGTATTAATGTTAAACTATTGATGAGAAATGCACTATATGTTGATATGATGATTAAGCAATACATATGTACCTTTACTATTATGATTATTTCCATGCTAAAATACAGTTACTGCTCTTATGGATATGTATATGTATATCTATGCTTACTAAAAACCCAATAAAAATCTTTATAACGGAAAAAAAAAAAATATTTATAAATTAATACTATAAAAAAAAGGCAATAATATTTCTTAACAACTTCAGTACCAGCGATCTCTGGTCCCTTAAATAAAAGAGACCGCTGGTACAAAAAAACGGGCCTACCGATATCACCCCGCATGGATTTGCTGCTACCACCGATCGCACTGTTCTCCTGTCGCTCAAGCTCACTCGCTGCCGTCGCTATGACGGCAGAGCAGGAGCCGATTTCATTGGCTCCTTACCTTGTGATCAATGTTAGCCACTGAGATTGGTTCACAGTGATCACTGGGTCAGGAGCCAATGAAATCAACTCCTGACCGGCTCATGAAGTTCTGCTGTCATACCCACAGCAGGGTGAGGGAGCTGTACTGACAGGAGAGCGGCACAATCAACAGGAACGTGCTTCAGGGAAGCTGAAATCAACGCCCTGGCAGTGATAACAGCTCCCAAACAGGGCATAGATTTTAACTAGTGTGGTTTGGAAGTGGTTAAAGTAAACCTGTAATTTTAAAAAAGCAACGGTTAGATCCTTACCTCGGTGGAGGGAAACCACTGGATCGTCCGGAGGCTTCCCAAGTCTTCTTCGTGACTATCGATGGATGCTGGGGCCCCTGGAAGTTCACAGACACGCCCTAATTTGTGAAAGAGCGCGGTCACGCTGTGCAAATGAAGGCCACTCGCTCTGTAACACAGAGCTCACTTGGGCTCAGCTACAAATGCTGATCCCAATCGGCTCTGTGCTACTGTGTTTCCTGCGCGTTACGGCTGTGCTCTGTGCGTCCACAGAGACTTGTCGGAGAGGTTCCGGGGGTTCCATTTCTGGATCGGTGGAGGGGAGAAGAATGGGGGAAGCCTCTTGATTATCCAGAGGCTGCCCTCTATTGAGGTAAGTACCCAATTGGGGCTTTTTTTTTTCAGGTTCACTTTAGGCTATATTCAGTAAAGTTATTCTGCTGCAGGCTTTCTCTATCAGGGTTCCCTGGAACTCTACGGTTTATTGAGTACTCTGCAGGGGTTCCTTGTTATTTTCTCCCATTGTAGAGGTGGGGGAGAAAGTATAATAGCGCATTCTATAATTGGGGTACTGTAAAAAAAGAGGCACTAAATTGGAAGTCAGAATAAGAATGAGCTTATTAATAAAACGCATTATAATAAGGAGAAAGTACAATGAGGGCGTAACTATACTTGAGCAGTACATGAGATCGCAGGGGGAGCCCAGAGCTGTGGGGGGCCCCCAACTACTAACCTTCCCTTCCTCCGATACAGGGGACTATACTTCAGATGAGATATTTTACTGGCTACTCTCGTTATGGGTGTGAAGATCATGATGGCCATACTTATATTATTACGCTTGTAAGATGGGCACCAAGGGGAGGCAAGGAAAGGGGGGGCATCAAAGTTTCACTGGGGGGCCCCATGAGTTGTAGTTACACCACTGGGAGTACTGTTAAAGGGGGGCACTATAATTGTGGGAACTATAGTAATAATAAACACAAACTGTTGCTACTATAATAAGGAAGAGTGTACGAATCATGGAATGGGGGCTAAACAACAAGGCGGTTACAATAAACAGCCACGCCTACTTGTAAAGACCACACCTCCTGCAAAATAAATGCAGGGGTTACTTGAGATCCAAACATTACTTGCAGGGTTCCTCCAGGGTAAAAAAAAGGTTGAGAAAAGCTGCTCTAATACAATGATAAATATTACATCATTTCATGCTCTAGCCTCCGCATCAAGATTACACCCTCATTCTGACAAGTAGTGAAGGAGTGGCTACTTTAGAAATATCGCAATGCGGAAGAAGGAAAAATGTAGGTGTGACATTGTCTAATCAGTATTGGGTTTCTACACTGTGGTACAAGGGGTTGTGGGAGGGCACACATCGGTCCTTCCAACCATTCACTCCCCTATTCTTTCCTAAGAAAGGGAGATGTGGCCCAGTTGTGAGAAAATGTAAGTTTACTTATGGCTAGATGCATCCAT
Organism: Hyperolius riggenbachi; assembly: GCF_040937935.1. Classification (NCBI taxonomy): domain Eukaryota; kingdom Metazoa; phylum Chordata; class Amphibia; order Anura; family Hyperoliidae; genus Hyperolius; species Hyperolius riggenbachi. Next base: position 258,954,814 of record NC_090652.1, on the reverse strand, counting down.
GTGCTATTTCAATGTGCATTCCATTTTACTCTGAGTTTAGGGTTTAGTGCATAGTTTTGAATACAAGGTGTGTATTTAGCCTCTAGGGGGCTCAGCACGCCTCTATTGGTAGTCATTTCAGGTGCAGCCTGATTAGGGGTGCTGCCAATTTCCCCCTGTTCCCACAAAAATGTGTAAACCACTTTATGGCTAGTTGCCTTCAGGTTCACACTATGTTTTTTGTTAATTAGCGGTTAGGGTCTCTTCCAAGAGGATACCTCAACGCGGTGAAAGAGTCTAGTATGGAACACTCTGTGCGCAAATTGTTTTTGGAAGTCAACATCCTCCTTTTTTTTTTGCATCTGTTTTGAATGCAGAAGATTGCGTAACCTGCCTACAATTAAGCTCTGCACATTCATGCAGTTGGTCAGTCAGATGCAGCCTGGTACCAGGATGGTGTGCCCTCAGTCTGATGAAAGTAGGAGATGGGAAGTCCACTGAAAGGGTGAGAGCATGTGACCCTATAGCTGAGGACCCTAGTAACTTAATATGTAGTGGTTTTAAGGAGGTGGAATTGGGCTTTTAGATTTTTCTGGCATGCTGGTGTTACCATGGCAATTATATTTATACCTTGTAATGGTTATTTAAGACAATATTCATAAAATCATTGCGGTCACTTAACGATGTCTTGTTCTGCTCATGGAAAGTGATTAAATAGTAATACAGAATAAATGTGACAATGGCAAATTAATTAAATTGCCATTTGATAAAAACTCTCATTTCTGGCACAAGATTATAGGTTTATTAATTCAAAACGAACTTCACATAACCTGAAAAACTAGACCCGCATCAATTAAGTTGATAAAGGGTTGTTTAACATTAGAAGGAATTCTATGTAGATTAAAGAACAATAGAAAGACCTTGGAAAGCCCATTTAACCTCAGGGATTGTATAATTAGCGCACAGTCACTGGCTGGAACGTTTGACAATGTAGCTGTCGCTCCCTATGGAGAGTCATAATTGTTAAAGCAACAGAGATGTCAAGATAAGAGGTTCCATGGGAGCGTCACTTGCTCTCTGCACATGGCATGAATAATACAGAAACCAGTGATGGATGCAGGAGCTATAGAGATGTTTTTCATTGAGGTTACTTTCAGGGCCGATTCTAGTATCAAAGGGGCCCCCAAGGCAAAATAAATCTGGGGCCCCCTGGCAGACACTGCCAAACCTGAAAGCGGCATGAGCGGCCTTTTGTTACAGGCAAATTTCCCCCAGGGCCCTTGAGCCGGCTGTTCCCTGTAGAGTCTTTGGCAGAGTAGCGACTCACCTGCGGGTGTGCGTCTCTGTCAGTCCATGGCTCCCTGTACTCCCCTACTTCATACTTAAAGGGACCCGACACATGTTATTATGCAATATCATGCCACAGGTCATAGAGAAGATGCAGCCAGCTGAAGATGGAAGTGCATGAAGCCACAGACTGACAGGTGTGAACCGGCCGAGGCAGGTGAGACGCTACGCTGCCAAAGACACTGCAGGGGCTCCAAGGATCAACAGTTAATTTGGGGGTGGTCCTTGGGGGGCCCCTACAGGCTCTTGGGCAATTGCCCCGTTTGCCTTTATGGTAGTGCCGGCCCTGGGCACTTTCATACTTACAGCGTAGCGGTACTCTCCCATGCCACTCTTTGTTGGAGTGGCCATGAAAGTCTGTGAGACAGGCAACAGTAACCGTGGTGTGACAGAAGTGGCCTAGCTGATTCAGAAGCTGCGGTGCGGTGTGCATGTACATATCGCCAAAATCACTTGACGCTCTTCCTGTCTGGAAGTGTGCATGTGTCTGTGGGGGTCAGACGTTTTTGACATGTGACTTTGCTTGTTTGCACATTTGGGGGGGTCAAGCTGATTTCCCTGTCGGTGCAGTCTGCTACAGGGAACAAAATGGTAGCAATGTTGCGGTGTGATTCACTGTGGTAGGCTCTTCTGTCATGTGCCAAACGCACCCAAAAGGAACCCTGTCGTGAAAATGTTTTAAATTTAACATACATGTATAGTAAATGTATATGTAATGCACTATAAAGAACTTTTTTTTTTCAATGTTGGTGTCACGTGAAGGAGGTAGTAATAAGCTGACATATCTGACAGATTCTGGACATCTCCTCATGGGGATTTTCAGTAATTCTTTACAAAAGCACTCCCTGGAAATGACTTATACAAGGATGCCGGCCAGCATTCTCACTTGTTAGAATGGTGTTTTGGCAGTTGGACTAAGCAACTACCATTAACCACTTCACCACTGAGGGGTTTTACCCCTTGAGCACCAGAGCAATTTTCACCTTTCAGCGCTCCTTCCATTCATTTGTCTATAACTTTACCATTACTTATCGCAATGAAATGAACTACAGTATATCTTGTTTTTTTCGCCACCAATTAGGCTTTCTTTAGGTGGGACATTATGCCAAGAATTATTTTATTCTAAATGTGTTTTAATGGGAAAATAGGAAAAAATGTGGGAAAAAAATCATTATTTTCAGTTTTCGGCCATTATAGTTTTTAAATAATGCATGCTACTATAATTAAAATCCATGAAATGTATTTGCCCATTTGTCCCGGTTATTACACCGTTTAATTTATTATGCAGGAGAACAGAGGCGCCAAGAGAATAAAAGGAAGCTAAATGAGCTTAAAAACCAAATTCTTGGTAAATAGAGGAGGTAGTGGTGGACTTACCTCTTCCAAGTAGACACACAGCGACTGTAGTAAAGACAGTCAATATATTTTATTTATGAACTCCAAATATGTACCGCGTTTTGCAGGTTTGATTCCGCTTCATCAGGCAATAACAATGGAGCAATAGCATCTGTGGTCAGTAGAAGAGCCAGGTACCTATGCTTTTAATTGTAATTTTTTTTCTTTTAATTACAAAAAATAAATAAATTGGGGAGTGTGGGAGGTAAAGAGTTAATTTATAGTGTAAAAGTATGTATTTGTATTTGAAAAATGTTTTGGATGTAGTTTTACTATTTAGTACAGTAATTTTTTGTTCATGCGACCTGTAAGCTTCGGAAGTACGCTTACAGGAAGCACAATGAGGCTGGGAAACTTTTTTTTTTACAATGATTGCGCTGCTTCTCATAGAAGCAGCTGATCATTGCTGGGGGGCTGAGATCAACAAACTGGAACGGTTTTTCCCGTTCATTGATCTCCGGCCGAGCGGCCGGCGGCGTGCACAAGTGCGGGAGCGTGCGCACGAGCGAGCGGGTGGGTAAAAGGTGTAAAAAGGAGCGTAGATATACGCACGCGTGGTGGTGAAGTGGTTAATTGATTACTTTCGTAAATAAAAGAATACCCGAGGAGATGAACTAGTCCAAAACCCCCAGATCGACCGTGACATAGAAGAACAGCAATTTATAATGCATTCTACTCTGAAGGAAATGTACATTTTATATGAATGTATTTTAAAACATTTACTTTCACTATAGAGAGCAGTACAGGTTTGCTTATCTCTAGTCAGCTAAATTAGAGTGACCAGATGTCCCGGATTCGGGGTCCGCTGTCCCAGGCAGCATGAGGTCCCGGGAAACGTCCCGCTTTCAGCAGCGGGACGTTCCGGCCTCGGGACTCTGGCCACTCTATACTTATGAACTGGCAGCGGCGTCTATAGACGCCAGTTCATTGCCCGCAGCCCCGCTCCAGCCTAACTGTCTTCCGGTGTTCCGACACTGGCAGGCGAGCAGGGCTACGGCAAGATGGCTGCCGGAGCCCTGTACTGGAGACTATTTGTGTCTCCAGTACAGGGCTTCGGGCGCCATCTTGCCGTAGCCCTGTCAGCGCGGGAGAGAAGAACAGCAGCAAGATGGTCCCTGGAGCAGCGCGCCAGAGGCCGGAGACTTCTGCCAGGTGAGTAAATGGTTTCTTTTCCAGGTGAAATGTTTGCCCGCATTGCGTTTTTTTTCCAGGTGAAATGTTTGCCCGCAGTGCGTTTCTTTTCTGGTGAAATGTTTGACCGCATTGCGTTTCTTTTCTGGTGAAATGTTTGCCCGCATTGCGTTTTTTTTCCAGGTGAAATGTTTGCCCGCATTGCGTTTTATTTTTCCAGGTGAAATGTTTGCCCGCATTGCGTTTCTTTTCTGGTGAAATGTTTGTCCGCATTGCATTTATTTTGTACTGACATGTTGGCCACATTGCGTTTATTTTGTACTGACATGTTTGCCCGCATTGCGTTTATTTTGTACTGACATGTTTTCCCGCATTGCGTTTATTTTCTGGTGAAATGTTTGCCCGCATTGCGTTTAATTTCTGGTGAAATGTTTGCCCGCATTGCGTTTATTTTGTACTGACATGTTGCCCGCATTGCGTTTATTTTGTACTGACATGTTGCCCGCATTGCATTTATTTGGTGCTGACATGTTGCCCATTGCGTTTATTTTCTGGTGTCCGGGGTAACTGTTACTGCATTTATTATTTAATGGTCATAGATGGCTATGTTTGCTGCCTTGTGGTTACGGTATACTATTAGCATCACACAGTTTCTGCACACCCATGATGCAAAGTCTTGTTTGTCGTATGCCTCGCTGTTACATCATTACGTTAGCTCCGCCTATACAATGTCATGGTCACGCCCATTTTTTTTCGCCGCGGCGCCCCCCCCCCCAGTCTTCGTTGCTGCACGCTCCTCAGTCCTCCCCACTTTTCGCCGTGGCGCGCTAACCCCCCGAACCCCCCGCCCCCCCTCCTTCCCCTCCCAGGTTGGACCCACAAAAATCTGGTCACTCTAGCTAAATATGCATATATAATCCTTGACCTCCAGGAGACTCTCTCTGCCTGTGTCTTCACTCTGCCCCCTTTCTTTTCTGCTGAAGTGACTCAGCTGTTGCTAAGGTGATATGTGTATTCATCAGAGGGAGGGAACAGAATCAAGACACAGGCAAAGAATGTATTTTGGACGGCAATGATTAGAAATGCCGATCAGCCAGAAACAAGCAAGCCTGTATTGCTTTCTGCAATGAAAGTAAACATTTTTACACACAGGGCTTTCAAATATTCTGTTTGTACCCATGAATAGTTAATGAAATGTTAGTTTTGGGAATATAATCCCACTTTAAGAACACAGCAGAGCTTATAGCGAGTGTGTAAATTGGTCACGTGTTTTGTCATGTCCATGCACAATCACAATTTGCAGTCTTCTGGTTGTGGCTAGACTAAGATAGGTGCACACGTGGGATGGACACAACTAACTATGCTAATGCTTGCTCTTTATTGCCTCCCAGGTACAGCACTTGAGTTAACTCTCAGCAACAAATGATGCTGTGACTTCTGTCCAGCGGTAATAGTCATCTCCTGCTGGTTGCTCAATAGTATTCGCACTCTTACATTTCTGGTAACAGACCGGGCTTGGCTGACTTCACTCTTGACTGCTGTTCTCATTACTGACTCTACTCTTCTTACCTTTCTCCTGCATCCTGATCCAATTACTGACCTAGCCTGCCAAGCCAGGCTTCTACTTTCTGATCTTATGCCCCTGCTTACTGATCCAGTCACTGGCCTGGTCATTCCATGTTCCTGCTTGCTGATCCAGTTACTGAACTGCCCTGCCTGACTATGCTTCCATCAAGGCTGTACGGACAATACAGCTAGTGATCACAAAGACAGCATGTACTGAAAAACGAGACAAGAAAATAATGCGATGTGAACAGACTGATGGCAAAGTGCAACTATATATAAAAGTAAACACAGCCACAGGGTAATCAACTCCCAAATACAGTAAGCAATGACCCAAAACACCTGTCTGACTATATATAAAGATCCAATTAAAGTGGCCCTGAACTCTTGCACAGAACAGAAGGAAAAAAAAAATGCACCCTGTATGTATTTAGAGTGTTTAGCCTGTCTAATTCCCACTCATCTGTGACTAATTACAACTGTAATTTTATCTCTCACCGGTCAGCCCAGGAATCTCTTTTGTCACAGCAGAGCAGCTAATTTATAAACACAGGATGTTAACACTATTTCTGCTTCCATGAAAGCAGGAAGTAGACACACTGCAGATTTATTGCATTTGTATTAGCTGTAACAAAGAAATGTTTTTTTCTTTAAAGGTTATTATGCTGTTGCGTACCTTTTAGAGCAGAGAGGAAGTTCTGAGTTCAGGTCCTCTAATATATACAGTACATCATATACATCAAAGCAGGGCAAGGAAGGGGCTAGGGACAGGTTATAGCAGGGTCAGAAATCCAGACTAGGAGCACAGAAATAAACAGGAGCTCTTGCAAAGTTCCAGAATGGATGGCACACCGTGGCATTACTCTGCAACAGAGAACTAAAACATTTCACGTCTGAAAACTCCATAGAGGACCGCCTGTCCACCCCTGGTACCAAGCACATGAGAGGTGGTGAATTCACTGCCTTTAGCTGCCCTTATGAAAGAGCCCTAAAGGTGGCCACACACCATACAATTGTCATGCAATCTGGCTGTACAATCAATCACCAAGTGCTGTAAAGCCTCATCTACACGTGTAGATGAGGCGGCGATCCGGCGGCTCGATTAGCCGCCGGATCGCCTCTTCCGTCGGAATCAATACCTGCTCGATTCCCGCTCGTCCCCGCGCCGCACCGCTTATCTTCCGCTTGATTCCCTGCCATTGTCCCCTTACTGGGAGCGAGCAGGGAATCGGCGGTGGGGAGATCCGTCCTGTCAGATCTTATCAATCGAGCCGCATAAGCGGCTCGATTGATAAGGAACATCGCCGCCGCATCTACGCATGTAGATGCGTCTTTATACTACATGGATGTTGGTAAGATTGTATAAAATTGTACAGTTATATTGCATGAAAATTGTATGGTGTGTGGCCACCTTTAGGGCTCTTTCAAAAGGGCAGCAAAAGGCAGTGAATTCACCACCTGTCATGTGCTTGGTACCAGGGGTGGACAGGCGGTCCTCTATGGAGTTTTCAGACGTGAAATGTTTTAGTTCTCTGTTGCAGAGTAGTGCCACTGTGTGCCGAGAGCCACCACGCACGGTGTTACAAACACTGCCAACTGGCTGAATTTTAAACTCTCCTACAAGCAAGCACACAGTTCAGTCTCCCATCTTAAAGAGGTCTTGAACAGTATATCTGCAGGTACCTTTATTATTAGAAACCAGAAACTAGGGAGGCTACCTGCTGGTGGCTAGAAGCAGCCCATGGTAGCCTGTGCACACATGAAGCAGGGAACTGCAATTACAACCCAACCTATCTGATGATGACTGTTGATCTTGTGCCTCTACTGTCTGTGCTATTTCTATCCCAGCCTGCCTGAATTCACTGACTACACTATTCCAGCCTGCTCCTGATAGCTACCAGAGGGTGAGCTTAGAGGTCATGACCTGGAGATCCCAGGCTGTAAACTAGGGGTACAATTCTGCAACCTAAATAAGCTTACATCTGATTAGAAAGGTCACTACAAAAACAATTTTTAAAGTCTAAAAGGAGTACCATGGTGACGTGGTATGATGAGATAGACGTGTATGTACAGTGCGCTAAGCATTCAAATAACTTGGCTGTGTTCCTTTTTTTCATATTCTGCCTGAAAGAGTTAACATTCAAGTATGTAAGTGGCAGTATCTCCTAGCAAGACTTAATCGGTATATATCGTAACCTTGACTGATAAGAAATTGCGGCCATAAACCTCTTTCCTAACTGAGAACAGCTTCTGAGATCAGGGGATAGATAAAAAATGACCAATAGTTCATAGATTTAAGCTTCTGGGACACTGAATGACTGTGTCAGCATATGAGGCGATGTAACATTAAATATTATTATAGGAGGACACATACCATTGTTTATCTCATCAATTTATTTTCACCTTGTGTTTACTTTAACTTTACAAATTATAGATTTCATCCATAGAAATGATGAGAATTTTCAGTTTACTTATCTTCCTTCAGCACACCAGGGGAGGGACAGTCCATAACCATAACTACACTGCCAACTGACAGAACACAGCTGCTACCTTTACAATAAAGTATAACAAACTCAGAACTTCAGACAGAGGTCACTTCCTTCAAATATAATCAGTCTGAGAAACATCTGATCTCACTCACCAACCCCCCCCCCCCCCCCCCCCTTCTCTCTCTCTCTCCTGCCTTCTCTACATATTTTTTTAAATTTCAGTTTGCAGCAAGCTGAAAGTTTCCAAAATCATCACAAATATATCATTTACACTATTTGCTGGTCACTTTGGTGCAGACTGCAAACTAAATCCCACAATTCTGCACAATTCGCTGCAGAGAGTAGGCGTAGGTGAATTAAAGGATACCCGAGGTGACATGTGACGTGATGAGATAGACATGTGTATGTACAGTGCCAAGCACACAAGATTACATTTATTATTGAAATATGAGGTGTAGTTAAAGGAAACATGTGAAAAGAAAAGTACTCCAAAATGGGTGCTCATATAGCCTATGGAGGAAACGCATCTGCCCCCGGGCTACAGTGGCCCATCGGACACTACAGAGCCTTAAAGCTAAACAAAGCAGAATGTGGATTCTAAACAGCAGCAGTGACAGTCTGATACAATCGTAATAATAAAATAAAAAAAACTAAAATAAAACTGAGACTCTTTTTCTATACCACTAACGCTCTATTCCTCATCCATACTACACATACAACGCATTATACCGCAAATTGCTTCTGTTTCACTTTAAATATTTGCTATCTTTCCATAACTGACGTATCTTATCATTTATCTCTCCTTATCAGTTGATCTCTTGAATTAGCTCTTGTTATTGCTGAGGTGATAAATACGGTAAGTAAGAAGTAATAATTCAAGAGAAAAGCTTAAAGAGACTCCGTAACAAAAATTGCATCCTGTTTTTTATCATCCTACAAGTTCCAAAAGCTATTCTAATGTGCTCTGGCTTACTGCAGCACGTTCTACTATCACCATCTCTGTAATAAATCAACTTATCTCTCTCTTGTCAGACTTGTCAGCCTGTGTCTGGAAGGCTGCCAAGTTCTTCAGTGTTGTGGTTCTGTGATGCATCTCCCCCCTTCTGGCCCCTCTCTGCACACTGCTGTGTGTTATTTAGATTAGTGCAGCTTCTCTCTGCTCTATTATCTTTTACAAGCTGGATAAATCCTCCTCTGAGCTGGCTGGGCTTTCACATACTGAGGAATTACATACAGACAGAGCTGTCTGCACTCTGCAGGAAGAAACAGCCTGACACTTCAGTGGAAGATAGCTGCAGGGGGAAAGAAACACACAAATGATCTCTTGAGATTCAAAAGGAAGGGTGTATACAGCCTGCTTGTGTATGGATGTATTTTTTATGTGTGCACATACTGTACATCAACCTACTTTCTGTTTTGGTGGCCATTTTGTTTGTTTATAAACAAACTTTTTAAAACTGTTTTTAACCACTTTTAATGCGGCGGGGTGCGGCGAAATTGTGTCAGAGGGTAATAGGAGATGTCCCCTAACGCACTGGTATGTTTACTTTTGTGCGATTTTAACAATACAGATTCTCTTTAAAGAGGGATTTACAACAAAACAAAGCAATAGCGCACTGATAGACAATATAAGCTTCCCGGGTGAACTCAGGGCCAGTCCTCAAGCCCCTAAAAAAGAATCAGGAATAAAAACTAGAGCATGAAGGCCGAAATCCGGATCGGGAACATGTTTTATGATATGCAATAAATACATGAATTTATCAGTAAGTGTGACTTTATGTGCAGTTTGTCAACACTGGGCGCAGTCTGCACAATTGTGGTGTCCCCTCTGTGTCTCCATACCCAGGAACTAGCCTACAAACGCCTGGAATGCACCTGGAGCGCAGGCGGTGACGTCACTACCGGCGGATGTGGATGGAGGCGGACTCAGCGACTCCGCGCGAGCTTTAATTCCCCAACCGCCTGAAGGATTGCTTTTCATCCTGGGATTGACCAGACAGCCATACAGAAGACATTACCCAAACTGGGGAGGTATCTTTATACATCCCATAGAGGTACTGTGTTTTAAAAAATCTTTTAGCACGAGCTAACCAGATCCCACGTTTTCTGCAAGAGACTTTCTGTGGGACTTTGCTGTCTGATCATATTGATCTGTATTACGGTATCACATAGAGATTGAGTGCCAGGTGCTCTAGTTTTTATTCCTTAAAAAGGCATTGTCAGCCATAAAATCAAATTCCATTTACACACTGCTCTGTGTTTATTATGCAGCCTGCAACCTGACCCTGCATTGCAAGCACTCCAATCTAATCATAAATGTTTCTGCTGTAATAAATCGTATCTCATTCAGGCTGGCTCTATTTGGTACATTGCCAAAGAGAAGGAAGCTTATCATTGTTACTTCTACATTCCTGCACATCATTGATTGGCTGAGGGCAGTTCAGTGAGCTGCTGAAATTCGATCTATGCTATGCTCACATATGTCTACAAAGCAAGCTAGATATGACAGTGCAGTTTCTAGAAGAAGAAAAAAGAGTAATTGAGGAAATTACATCAGGATAGCCTTCAGTCAGAGGGAATAAATAATGGAAAGTGCCAGGAACAGTTTTGTATTTATTTACTATATAAATTCATTGAAATCAAAACATGGACAGTATAATACACATGGTATGCAAGTAGAACAAGTACTGTATATTCTGGCGTATAAGACTACTTTTTAACCCTTGAAAATCTTCTAAAGGTAAGGGGTCGTTTTATACGCCGGGTGTCATTGATGCCTGGTGATACGCCCTATCCTGTTACCGACTCTCAGATCTCGCTGCTGAGGACTGTAGTGATGCGGCGCAGGTGCACATTAGCGAGATCTGAGAGGCAGAGAAGGAGGTAAATAGGGTACAAGGGTGGGCCAGAAGGGTGAAAGAGGCGTGTTTTATGGGCACAGCGCAATCTATTCTTCCATACCGCTCTGATAAACAGGTAGACAAGGAGAGCTGAACAATCCACTTAAGGAGAGGGAGAGTCGACCAATATAACCAGTCAATCACCTGTATACTGTTATATACTGGGTACCACATACAGTACAGTACCAGCATCTGGTAATACATAGCACCAGTATAAGATTTTTTTTTTTATTTAGTGTTTGTTGGAAGAGGGGTAGTCTTATACGGTGAGTATATCCCAAACTCTATATTTTAACTGGAAAAGTTGGGGGGGTCGTCTTATACGCCCAGTCGTCTTAAATGCCGGTAAATATGGTATTTATCTACTTATATACCGTATGTGGGTTTTTTCCTGGGATGGTATAGCTGACCCTGCTGCTTTAATGAATCAACCTCACCTCAATGTTCTGAAATAGTTATTCTATATCCACTTCTTAGTCCTACCGCTATACATCCACAATGTAATTTCTCAGTTACAGTCTACAGCCAATAAAGAATTACTTTCATTACATCATGTAAATCCTTGTCCCAAAAATAATGGTGCCGTTTTCTCGGCTCATGAATAATACACTCAATTAACCATATTAACATTCATCAGTACAGAAGTCAGCTGGCAGCTCAGTCTCCACTTTCTCCTTGTGACTCTGGTCAAAATGAATGAGTCTTCCTTCTAAAGATGATAGGAACGTTATAAGGAACGCCGTCAATTACATCCAAGGGCTGGCTAATGGAACAGATGAATGCTTGGTTAATGTATAGCGTTAATATGATTTGCATCTCCGCTATGGGCCCTGTGTGTATTCCTATAGCAGATCTCCTGCGAGAGGCCAGTTCATCAACTTGCTATTAAAACAGGACGCACCGTAGTAATGTACTTATGTATTGTCAAGAATATTCGCTTGTTGAGTTAGATGCATTTAAATTTACGAAGGGAAGGGGGCGATCAATCATTCTGGCAGCACTTAGATTTAAGGTGCAATATAAATGCAAAATATTTGTGATTTGAGTACAGCCTGGAGAGGAAGGAGATGGAGACACAGAAGGGAGGGGTCCCGCTACGGATTTCAATGCTAAAGAACTTTCTTCCGTGCTTGTGGGCTATAAATTTTCCGACAGCTGCCATGGAAAAAAAATTGTGAGAAGGATGCTGAAATGATGATTAGGGAAGAAAGTCAAATTGCTGTAAGGTTGGATGAGTTTTGGCCCAATAGCAAATAATGCGGAAGAACTTTTGTCTATTGAAATCAGAATTTCAGGGTCACCTACTAAAAACGAAGTGAACTTTTAACATCAAGTTCACTTACCCAATCTCATTTGCCCTCCTGATTAGGAAAGGCCCTGTGTGGGGTCTGCTGAACTTCTCGCTCTAAGCTGTGTATAGCTAAAAATAATAATTCCAACAATTGTATAGTTTTTTTCTCCTGTCGGACTCAAAGCGCTTGCCAGGCCGCCAATAGAGCACATTCAGTAGCCACTAGCATTGTTACGGAGTCTTCTCCAAGAACCCCTTACTGAATAGGTGCTGGCTTACTGAACAGTAAGAAGAACTCGTGGCCTGTGAGGTCTCGCATGCACAGAAGGACTCCTGGCCTGTGATGTCTCGCATGCACAGAAGGACTCCTGGCCTGTGATGTCTCACATGCACAGAAGGACTTGTGGCCTGTGATGTCTCGCATGCACAGAAGGACTCCTGGCCTGTGATGTCTCACATGCACAGAAGGACTCGTGGCCTGTGATGTCTCGCATGCACAGAAGGTCTCCTGGCCTGTGATGTCTCACATGCACAGAAGGACTCGTGGCCTGTGATGTCTCGCATGCACAGAAGGACTCCTGGCCTGTGATGTCTCACATGCACAGAAGGACTCGTGGCCTGTGATGTCTCACATGCACAGAAGGACTCGTGGCCTGTGAGGTCTCGCATGCACAGAAGGACTCGTGGCCTGTGATGTCTCGCATGCCCAGAAGGACACCTGGCCTGTGATGTCTCGCATGCCCAGAAGGACACCTGGCCTGTGATGTCTCACATGCACAGAAGGACTCATGGCCTTTGATGTCTCGCATGCACAGAAGGACTCGCGACCTGTGAGGTCTCGTATGTACAGAAGGACTCGTGGACTGTTATGTCTCGCATGCACAGCAGGACTTGTGGCTTGTGAGGTCTCCCATCAGTCGCGTTCCCATATACACAGTGTGTCAAAAACCTGAGCGGTTTTTGCCTTTTTCATGATTGCTAACTCAGTAAAGGACCAGCCCTTAAAGCGTTGCTATCATATAAATCCGGCATAGTGGGGTCTGCACCCTCTATAACAGTAATTATAGATTGACGGTACACCTTGAAATGAATCAGAGCACTCAGTATATGATTTTATATAAAAAATTGTATTTGCTTATCATACAGCATATATACAAAATATGAACAGTTCCAAGTAGTGTTTCCTTATAACAGTATTCCATCTCATCAAGGCTTTAGAGCCAAGCAATTATCAATCATCTAAGTACATTCAAAAAAGAATATAACAGTTGTGTTATGTAGAATAAGATCAAAAGTAGTCTCATCTATATCAATAGCTATGTATCTAGTAGCTGTGTAAAACTTGTAGTAATCTTCTTAAAGAAATAGCATAAAAATAGCTTCTAAAAAACTTCTTGCTAACATCTTAATAAAACTTAATGCTGAAAAATTAATAAAGTAAATCACCAGAATATTAAGCATATTACCCCTTCTCTGTCATCTCTTCAGCATCTAGAACCACTTGTGGGAAGGTAGCTTCTGCCTCATGTGTCTTCTCAGGAGATTGTTGGGCTTCTGCAAACTATGAGCTTTCAGGCCCTACTTTTATAGGGGTTGGAGGCAATATGGCTGCCTAATCTGGACTTTCCCTGAATCCCAGGCTCTGATTGGCTAAAGCTTTCGTGCGTCAATGCTTTATCATGTTTTGATTACCTAAGTCACAATATTATTGTTTATAAATTCTTAATTACCTTATCTTGTGGGAATTAACGTCATTTGGAGTGCTTGACATTTTGTTTAGGTCATTTCTGACGCACGTAATTAAAAATGGACGTCAACAGCCATCTTGTCTGTTGGCTGACCCAGACATGGAGACTAAAGAATGTCATTCATGACGCATTTCTGATAAAGTGTTCGCTGCTAATTATGTTGGAATGTCATGGTACTTCCCCAGGTCAGATTGACACTAACACAGACCTGCAAGGGCCTTCAGCAATTTAAGGCTTATTGAAACATACAGGGCTTCTAATATACTTATTTAAATATAAAGCTTATTATATAATTCTTAAAACAATTAATCATATAAGAAATAATTGCATATTAAATCTTAATAATATAAAATTATTTTCCATATATTTGTCTTTCTGATGAAGAAATAAATATCTAATTTCATCCGGCAGAGGTCAGCCTTTCATAACAAATAACAAACAGTATTAATAATGCTGATTTCATAAGACCGCCAGGTGGCATCATGGAATGATCTTTAACTAATTGGGAAAACAACTTCTTTGTTTAATATTTATATAACGTGTTCCCAAAACATCATGTGTTATCAGCTTTCTGAGACTGGAGCACGTCAACAATTCTTCCAGAACCATAACAATCTCACGAGAATGTCTTACTGTCTCATCTTTCACGGGTAGAATACAGCTTACATGTTTCAAAGTAATAGATTCTATTATATAGGGTTTAACAATAACTATTTTTTTCTTTAGAAGAACTGTATTGATCATTTATATTTAGATTAATAATATCTGTGTGTAATAAGTATGTGCATTTATAATTACTGCAGTAATGTGAGTTTAATTTGCTTTTCTGTCTTCACACAGAAGCCTCTTTAAATGTCATGGCCACGCACTAGCATAAACAAGAATGCTCTGACTTTTTGTAACCAGTACGTCTATTATCTGCCAGCTTGCAAGTTAAAATAATCTCATAAGCTTTACAGCCTAAAATATGCTCAGATGTCACATAGCAATATTTTAAAGAAGTAACCCAACTTTACAATGAAATGTTGCATAGAACATTAAAACTTAAACCATACACTTATGACATCTTTTCCTGCATAAATAAAACCGCTAGAATTCTGACATCCCCCCTTGCAGGGAAATGATGGCAGATGACTAGCGATCTTCGTAGTTGTTATATTTCTCCAGAAAAAAAAATTCTATAATCAAAATTAAAAGTATTGCAATCTTTCATTCTTGCAAAACCTTTTTCATTAAGTAGCGTTGTCAGCTGTGTTGCCTGCCTGACAATAGACTCAATAGTAAGATTAATATCTTCTCCAATAAACATTTTTTGCTGGTCTAGATATGGCTATAGTCTTTGTATATAACATATGTATGGATTCACCCTTGAATTTGTAATTTCTATCACTGTGGTAGCTTGTGTAGATATGTAGAAAAATTCTAGGCAATATTTGTCACCCATTAAAACATGTGGTAAAACTTAAAGTTCAAAATGTATAAACAGGAATTATACCGTTCATGTGGCCCCTAGGTTCTTTTGAACACAATACATTCAACATTTTATTGTTAGCTTACAATAGGTTAATTAGTTAGTTGGTTAGTATTATGTATTAATACAGTTAATTACACCTTTCTTATACCACAAGGTTTCTTTCACAAATGGTATGTAGTAAAATAAAGTATGTGTAGTTTACCAACAAAATCCCATAAAATAATGTCATCTTTCTATTTAGATATAGATATCATATAAAAAATGTAAGCATTGAAAAGTTCTTTAGCAATTCGAATTGCAAGCTAACTAGTTGCAGTAGCTGTTTTCAAATATATTCTCAATAAAACATATATATTAACATCTCATTGTTGAAGTTGCTTCTCCACTTCATGTTTCCAATATTTAGGAATAATTCTCTCTCTTGAATTGATCAGGATCTTTACTGTTGAATTAAAAGTCTCTTGAAACTTATGTTGTAGACTGTCAGCATTCTTGTATGTAAATCTTTGCATGTTTACTTCCGCAAAAAGTAAAATGTGATATATGGGTTTTTTTTTTCTTGTTAAGCACAGTGTATTCTCATGGCAATATTTAATGCAGTTACACACTTGATCCTGGATATGTCATGTGTAGATGTTCTCTCTGATTGAAGTAGTTCTCCGCACTAATCATTCATTAGTATTGGAATCAGTAGTCATTCAGAATTTTCTTTTCTGGAAACTTCGTTAACAGGTATCATATGTTTCATATAGCTTTCAGTCAAGTGTCTGTAATTCTTGTATACAACATGCAGTTCTCATGATAACATGATAGGATCCCCCCTTGTGCCGCTTTATAGCAATCTAGTACCAGTCCAATGTTTTACTAGCAGTGAAGTCTGCCACTTTAAAGCATTATTGACAGTTCAGGTTGTTTAGAACATTTCATCTGTAATATTATCAATAGTTTCGCAAATAACTCTGTTTTCTGAGTTGACTATGGCTAGTCATCTTGCATCTTTAAATCTAGTGTATAAGACAGTCTTTGCATATCATGGCACTTGAAGGCGTTTCACTCTCTTAGTTTCTTCAGTACTTTTCTTGTATATATACGGATTAGGTATTTAATTGATATTTGAGCTGTTCTTGCTCTTCTCCAAGTCATGTAGCGGGTGCTCCTCTAATTATGGTGCATCTTCCTTTTCCACCATCAGGCAATAACTTGTATGCTAGAAACAGTCATAGGGCAATTTCATTTGTCCCAGGATGCTTTCTTGGAACTTGAAAAGGATGAGTAACAACGGTCATCTACAAGTTGTATTATTAAACGGAACGTTGTATTATTTTCATTATCAGTCGGGTTGCAATTTAGTACAGTTGCCATTCACTGTGCAGAGCTGTGTGCAGATTTATGATAGTCCCTTGCTGAACATATCTTTTCACCATTTAGGATATTTTCATCTCTCTTAAAATGCAAACAAATGTTAAACTGTCCTTTATTCTGGTGACTTGGATTTTCTCTTTTAATTGTCCATGTATTGCATATTTGAACATTTCTGAAGAATATTTTTCTTTAACTTCATGTGAACAGCGCAGTGGCGTAGAGGTTAGTGCTCTCGCCTTGCAGTGCTGGGTCTGAGAGGAGTTTTTATGTGCTCTCGGTGTCTGTGTGGGTTTTCTCCGGACACTCTGGTTTCCAACTCTTCTAATAGTACTGGAATATCTTGGTTGGGCATCATCTTCAAGGATAAAGGCTGTATGAGCAAATCCAGCAGTCACTCTTGTTCAGGCGCTGGGCATACTGTTGATGCATCAAGTTCAATTTATTTTGAAGTCTTCCTTGTAAGTTGCAAAGTTCAGCTTTTGTAGTCATCAAATGTATCAGGTACAGCAAACCCCATTGTATGGGTATTTTTGCGGATAATTGATATTGTTCTCAGCACCTATGAGAAAAAATAAAAAGGAAGAGGAGAGAAGGGGAAAACACAAAAAAGTAATATGCAACATTCTGGTGAATTTTCAGCATAAAAAAAAAACTAAACTAAACTCACTACTACCTTCCCACTTGTGGTTCAAAAAGAAAAATATTATTGATGCTATATGGTGCTGGGTGCATTCTTACTAGTTTGCTCTAGTGTTCAAACTTATAACAGCAGTTTCCTTCTCTTCTTGCTTATGTCTTTTCTGAAGTTCATCTTAGTTTGTCTTTTAAAAATAAAAGTAGTATTATCCATTTTCTGTAAATGTTGAGATATGTCTTCTCTTTGAAAAGTGTTCATTTTCTTCTTCTGAAAATAAAAAACTTTCACGTTTAAGCTGTGTATTAAATCCATTGATAGCATATCATACATGTCTTCATTGGTTGCTTTATGTGTGTCGTGGCTTTTATCATAGCTTGACATCAGTAAGTCCTTGTCCATGTACAAAAAACATTTTCTCTTGTTATCTGTTCATCACTTTAGTTAACTGTTGTCCTCAGTGTCACACTTCTTGAATAGAGTATTCATCTTGAAACTGTTCATCTTGAACTTCGTCAGTCGATTACCTAAGGCATGGATTTCTCTTCCAGTCTCTTGGTGTACATAACTTCATTTCTTCTTCATGTATTTAAAAAAGTCTTCATCAATCTAGGCTTCATTCTTCACATTAGGCCTTTAATCATCTCGTACATATAATGTAGTTTAGTGCAGTCTTCTATAGAACCAGCTTGATTGCTGTATGTCATTATTGTGAACAGTTATCTCCTTGTTTCTCCTGTAGTATGGCTTTCTTCCTGTAACTTCTCATAAGTCTTTATTGCATCTGCTTCTGTATTTGTAGCATTGCAGTATATCGCTGCATAGGTAGAAAAATCTATATCTTCCACATCTTCTTCATATACGGAATCAAAAATAGAATATCTATCAGTCTTTTTCAAAAACTTCTACATTGACTGTCTTCTTCTATAACTGGGTGATCTTGACATCTTAGTCTTGATCTTGAAATCTTGATATAATGTAACAGTCTCTATTGTAGTTTCAAATGTCTATCAAAACCTTCTTTCACTCAACTTCTGGTATTTTCTATGTCAAAAATCTTGTCCTCTTCTAGTTCATCTGATTTATCTGTAAAACCTGAATATCTCCATCCTCATCTTCTAATGCTCTCTCTTCACCCACCTGATAATCTCATTTATCTTTTAACCTGGTGTCTTCTTCTGTCTGGTCTTCTTTTATTGTATTCCTTCAGGCCCACTTTTCTCTTAGTGTTGTCTCGATCTTCTCTCAGCTGGTGCGTCAACCAGTGGTTGGAGTTGTTAAAGAAGTAAAAGTACGGCTTAGTCCTCACACTTCTCTGGTTACTCCAGTTCCAATTGTTTCTTCTTCAGCTGTTTTCAGATCAGAGCTTCTTATAACATAGCCTCATCAAATGGCTTGTCTTCGTGTTGATATCTTTGCATAGTCTTCTAGCATGTAGCTTTCATCGCTTTATCTTAGCGGGTTTCTTCTGGGTGCCTGCAAGGAATGCTTGTTTGGAGTCTTCTTTGGTTCAGACAAAGGAGATTATCTTGTGAGACTTCCAAGCTTCAATAGCAACATTTTCAATTCTTCTTTAGTCAAACCTTCTTAGTATAATGTCATCACAAAAATAAAGTCTCTCTTGATGCTTCTTAATAGGATCTAGCCTCAAAAATAAGTTGAGATTTCCCCCCTTGAGGCTAGGACTATAAAAATTAAAAATCTTCTTTAACGGTCACTTCTGTATGTTCATCCGTTACATCTCAACATGGCAGCTGCTATATATGAGTCTTCATCACTCTTTTAGCTTCTCATGATAAAAAAAAAACAACAAAAAAAAACACTTCAATCTTCACTACTTGAATCTTCACTAGTGCGTTCTTCTTTTACTTATTGGCATAATAGCTTATTAATGTCTGTATAAAAAGACTGTAGTAGGCTTTTTTTTTCTTTCTTTCTTATCTTCAACAAAAAAACTGAGATCAGCAGTCATATATAAAAAAAAATCTTTCATTTGTAGTCTCGAGAGAAAAAAAAAATCAAGTGTCATATCTCTTTAAGCCTATTTCTGAATGCATGTTGTGTTGCTGCCATTTAAAGGATTGTCTTGTCTTCTCCTGTGTCGGCATCTGGTAGTGCTAACCACACACTAAAGATTCTTGTTCTCATAAAAAAAAAAAAAAAAAAATTATAAAAATAAAAATAAAAGCAAACATTTCTTCTTACATCTCATTTATGTCTGCTGTAACTTGTCTTGTATCTGTAGTCTTCTACATTTAAAGAGCCATACATCTTTAAAACAGGATTTTTCTCTTTTTTTTCAAAAAAGTTATTTATAGGAGCTTTTGCTTTCATCACAAAGTCTGTTCAATTCTCTAGTATAAAAAACAATTTTAATTCTCTTGATAGTAGGATCTCTTCATATATATATAAAAAATGTTCTTTGTTTGACAAAAACTGCTCTCTCATTTTTCTTTTTTCACTGAGCTTGTCTCAAAACATTTTCTGCACTTCTAAGGTAGCCATTTTCATAATGTATAGCTACTCTGCTTCAGTATGCTGCTCCGATATAATCTGCTTCATTTTGTCAGAAAAGTACATGTAGCGCTATTCCTTTTCTTAGGTTCAGTAGGTCAAAGTATTTATTTTCTCTTCTAAGTCTTTTCATAGACTATAAACTGAGTGTGCTCATTAGCAATTCTCTTCTATGAGATTTTTAAGCATAAGAATATCTTCCTTCTTTGCTTTAGATTTTTGGATGCTTCATATGCATATCCAACTCTATATTTGAGTATATAAGTACTTTTTTATTCTCTTATCGCGATAGAAAACTATGGTCTATATTTCCACCATAGAAAGTATACTTCAAGATAACAATCAAGATAACCATCAACTGTTGGGCGCCAACTGTCAAAAACCTGAGCGGTTTTTGCCTTTTTCATGATTGCTAACTCAGTAAAGGACCAGCCCTTAAAGCGTTGCTATCATATAAATCCGGCATAGTGGGGTCTGCACCCTCTATAACAGTAATTATAGATTGACGGTACACCTTGAAATGAATCAGAGCACTCAGTATATGATTTTATATAAAAAATTGTATTTGCTTATCATACAGCATATATACAAAATATGAACAGTTCCAAGTAGTGTTTCCTTATAACAGTATTCCATCTCATCAAGGCTTTAGAGCCAAGCAATTATCAATCATCTAAGTACATTCAAAAAAGAATATAACAGTTGTGTTATGTAGAATAAGATCAAAAGTAGTCTCATCTATATCAATAGCTATGTATCTAGTAGCTGTGTAAAACTTGTAGTAATCTTCTTAAAGAAATAGCATAAAAATAGCTTCTAAAAAACTTCTTGCTAACATCTTAATAAAACTTAATGCTGAAAAATTAATAAAGTAAATCACCAGAATATTAAGCATATTACCCCTTCTCTGTCATCTCTTCAGCATCTAGAACCACTTGTGGGAAGGTAGCTTCTGCCTCATGTGTCTTCTCAGGAGATTGTTGGGCTTCTGCAAACTATGAGCTTTCAGGCCCTACTTTTATAGGGGTTGGAGGCAATATGGCTGCCTAATCTGGACTTTCCCTGAATCCCAGGCTCTGATTGGCTAAAGCTTTCGTGCGTCAATGCTTTATCATGTTTTGATTACCTAAGTCACAATATTATTGTTTATAAATTCTTAATTACCTTATCTTGTGGGAATTAACGTCATTTGGAGTGCTTGACATTTTGTTTAGGTCATTTCTGACGCACGTAATTAAAAATGGACGTCAACAGCCATCTTGTCTGTTGGCTGACCCAGACATGGAGACTAAAGAATGTCATTCATGACGCATTTCTGATAAAGTGTTCGCTGCTAATTATGTTGGAATGTCATGGTACTTCCCCAGGTCAGATTGACACTAACACAGACCTGCAAGGGCCTTCAGCAATTTAAGGCTTATTGAAACATACAGGGCTTCTAATATACTTATTTAAATATAAAGCTTATTATATAATTCTTAAAACAATTAATCATATAAGAAATAATTGCATATTAAATCTTAATAATATAAAATTATTTTCCATATATTTGTCTTTCTGATGAAGAAATAAATATCTAATTTCATCCGGCAGAGGTCAGCCTTTCATAACAAATAACAAACAGTATTAATAATGCTGATTTCATAAGACCGCCAGGTGGCATCATGGAATGATCTTTAACTAATTGGGAAAACAACTTCTTTGTTTAATATTTATATAACGTGTTCCCAAAACATCATGTGTTATCAGCTTTCTGAGACTGGAGCACGTCAACAATTCTTCCAGAACCATAACAATCTCACGAGAATGTCTTACTGTCTCATCTTTCACGGGTAGAATACAGCTTACATGTTTCAAAGTAATAGATTCTATTATATAGGGTTTAACAATAACTATTTTTTTCTTTAGAAGAACTGTATTGATCATTTATATTTAGATTAATAATATCTGTGTGTAATAAGTATGTGCATTTATAATTACTGCAGTAATGTGAGTTTAATTTGCTTTTCTGTCTTCACACAGAAGCCTCTTTAAATGTCATGGCCACGCACTAGCATAAACAAGAATGCTCTGACTTTTTGTAACCAGTACGTCTATTATCTGCCAGCTTGCAAGTTAAAATAATCTCATAAGCTTTACAGCCTAAAATATGCTCAGATGTCACATAGCAATATTTTAAAGAAGTAACCCAACTTTACAATGAAATGTTGCATAGAACATTAAAACTTAAACCATACACTTATGACATCTTTTCCTGCATAAATAAAACCGCTAGAATTCTGACATCCCCCCTTGCAGGGAAATGATGGCAGATGACTAGCGATCTTCGTAGTTGTTATATTTCTCCAGAAAAAAAAATTCTATAATCAAAATTAAAAGTATTGCAATCTTTCATTCTTGCAAAACCTTTTTCATTAAGTAGCGTTGTCAGCTGTGTTGCCTGCCTGACAATAGACTCAATAGTAAGATTAATATCTTCTCCAATAAACATTTTTTGCTGGTCTAGATATGGCTATAGTCTTTGTATATAACATATGTATGGATTCACCCTTGAATTTGTAATTTCTATCACTGTGGTAGCTTGTGTAGATATGTAGAAAAATTCTAGGCAATATTTGTCACCCATTAAAACATGTGGTAAAACTTAAAGTTCAAAATGTATAAACAGGAATTATACCGTTCATGTGGCCCCTAGGTTCTTTTGAACACAATACATTCAACATTTTATTGTTAGCTTACAATAGGTTAATTAGTTAGTTGGTTAGTATTATGTATTAATACAGTTAATTACACCTTTCTTATACCACAAGGTTTCTTTCACAAATGGTATGTAGTAAAATAAAGTATGTGTAGTTTACCAACAAAATCCCATAAAATAATGTCATCTTTCTATTTAGATATAGATATCATATAAAAAATGTAAGCATTGAAAAGTTCTTTAGCAATTCGAATTGCAAGCTAACTAGTTGCAGTAGCTGTTTTCAAATATATTCTCAATAAAACATATATATTAACATCTCATTGTTGAAGTTGCTTCTCCACTTCATGTTTCCAATATTTAGGAATAATTCTCTCTCTTGAATTGATCAGGATCTTTACTGTTGAATTAAAAGTCTCTTGAAACTTATGTTGTAGACTGTCAGCATTCTTGTATGTAAATCTTTGCATGTTTACTTCCGCAAAAAGTAAAATGTGATATATGGGTTTTTTTTTTCTTGTTAAGCACAGTGTATTCTCATGGCAATATTTAATGCAGTTACACACTTGATCCTGGATATGTCATGTGTAGATGTTCTCTCTGATTGAAGTAGTTCTCCGCACTAATCATTCATTAGTATTGGAATCAGTAGTCATTCAGAATTTTCTTTTCTGGAAACTTCGTTAACAGGTATCATA
This sequence comes from Hyperolius riggenbachi, assembly GCF_040937935.1. Taxonomy (NCBI): domain Eukaryota; kingdom Metazoa; phylum Chordata; class Amphibia; order Anura; family Hyperoliidae; genus Hyperolius; species Hyperolius riggenbachi. Next base: position 258,931,591 of record NC_090652.1, on the reverse strand, counting down.
TGTTTCATATAGCTTTCAGTCAAGTGTCTGTAATTCTTGTATACAACATGCAGTTCTCATGATAACATGATAGGATCCCCCCTTGTGCCGCTTTATAGCAATCTAGTACCAGTCCAATGTTTTACTAGCAGTGAAGTCTGCCACTTTAAAGCATTATTGACAGTTCAGGTTGTTTAGAACATTTCATCTGTAATATTATCAATAGTTTCGCAAATAACTCTGTTTTCTGAGTTGACTATGGCTAGTCATCTTGCATCTTTAAATCTAGTGTATAAGACAGTCTTTGCATATCATGGCACTTGAAGGCGTTTCACTCTCTTAGTTTCTTCAGTACTTTTCTTGTATATATACGGATTAGGTATTTAATTGATATTTGAGCTGTTCTTGCTCTTCTCCAAGTCATGTAGCGGGTGCTCCTCTAATTATGGTGCATCTTCCTTTTCCACCATCAGGCAATAACTTGTATGCTAGAAACAGTCATAGGGCAATTTCATTTGTCCCAGGATGCTTTCTTGGAACTTGAAAAGGATGAGTAACAACGGTCATCTACAAGTTGTATTATTAAACGGAACGTTGTATTATTTTCATTATCAGTCGGGTTGCAATTTAGTACAGTTGCCATTCACTGTGCAGAGCTGTGTGCAGATTTATGATAGTCCCTTGCTGAACATATCTTTTCACCATTTAGGATATTTTCATCTCTCTTAAAATGCAAACAAATGTTAAACTGTCCTTTATTCTGGTGACTTGGATTTTCTCTTTTAATTGTCCATGTATTGCATATTTGAACATTTCTGAAGAATATTTTTCTTTAACTTCATGTGAACAGCGCAGTGGCGTAGAGGTTAGTGCTCTCGCCTTGCAGTGCTGGGTCTGAGAGGAGTTTTTATGTGCTCTCGGTGTCTGTGTGGGTTTTCTCCGGACACTCTGGTTTCCAACTCTTCTAATAGTACTGGAATATCTTGGTTGGGCATCATCTTCAAGGATAAAGGCTGTATGAGCAAATCCAGCAGTCACTCTTGTTCAGGCGCTGGGCATACTGTTGATGCATCAAGTTCAATTTATTTTGAAGTCTTCCTTGTAAGTTGCAAAGTTCAGCTTTTGTAGTCATCAAATGTATCAGGTACAGCAAACCCCATTGTATGGGTATTTTTGCGGATAATTGATATTGTTCTCAGCACCTATGAGAAAAAATAAAAAGGAAGAGGAGAGAAGGGGAAAACACAAAAAAGTAATATGCAACATTCTGGTGAATTTTCAGCATAAAAAAAAAACTAAACTAAACTCACTACTACCTTCCCACTTGTGGTTCAAAAAGAAAAATATTATTGATGCTATATGGTGCTGGGTGCATTCTTACTAGTTTGCTCTAGTGTTCAAACTTATAACAGCAGTTTCCTTCTCTTCTTGCTTATGTCTTTTCTGAAGTTCATCTTAGTTTGTCTTTTAAAAATAAAAGTAGTATTATCCATTTTCTGTAAATGTTGAGATATGTCTTCTCTTTGAAAAGTGTTCATTTTCTTCTTCTGAAAATAAAAAACTTTCACGTTTAAGCTGTGTATTAAATCCATTGATAGCATATCATACATGTCTTCATTGGTTGCTTTATGTGTGTCGTGGCTTTTATCATAGCTTGACATCAGTAAGTCCTTGTCCATGTACAAAAAACATTTTCTCTTGTTATCTGTTCATCACTTTAGTTAACTGTTGTCCTCAGTGTCACACTTCTTGAATAGAGTATTCATCTTGAAACTGTTCATCTTGAACTTCGTCAGTCGATTACCTAAGGCATGGATTTCTCTTCCAGTCTCTTGGTGTACATAACTTCATTTCTTCTTCATGTATTTAAAAAAGTCTTCATCAATCTAGGCTTCATTCTTCACATTAGGCCTTTAATCATCTCGTACATATAATGTAGTTTAGTGCAGTCTTCTATAGAACCAGCTTGATTGCTGTATGTCATTATTGTGAACAGTTATCTCCTTGTTTCTCCTGTAGTATGGCTTTCTTCCTGTAACTTCTCATAAGTCTTTATTGCATCTGCTTCTGTATTTGTAGCATTGCAGTATATCGCTGCATAGGTAGAAAAATCTATATCTTCCACATCTTCTTCATATACGGAATCAAAAATAGAATATCTATCAGTCTTTTTCAAAAACTTCTACATTGACTGTCTTCTTCTATAACTGGGTGATCTTGACATCTTAGTCTTGATCTTGAAATCTTGATATAATGTAACAGTCTCTATTGTAGTTTCAAATGTCTATCAAAACCTTCTTTCACTCAACTTCTGGTATTTTCTATGTCAAAAATCTTGTCCTCTTCTAGTTCATCTGATTTATCTGTAAAACCTGAATATCTCCATCCTCATCTTCTAATGCTCTCTCTTCACCCACCTGATAATCTCATTTATCTTTTAACCTGGTGTCTTCTTCTGTCTGGTCTTCTTTTATTGTATTCCTTCAGGCCCACTTTTCTCTTAGTGTTGTCTCGATCTTCTCTCAGCTGGTGCGTCAACCAGTGGTTGGAGTTGTTAAAGAAGTAAAAGTACGGCTTAGTCCTCACACTTCTCTGGTTACTCCAGTTCCAATTGTTTCTTCTTCAGCTGTTTTCAGATCAGAGCTTCTTATAACATAGCCTCATCAAATGGCTTGTCTTCGTGTTGATATCTTTGCATAGTCTTCTAGCATGTAGCTTTCATCGCTTTATCTTAGCGGGTTTCTTCTGGGTGCCTGCAAGGAATGCTTGTTTGGAGTCTTCTTTGGTTCAGACAAAGGAGATTATCTTGTGAGACTTCCAAGCTTCAATAGCAACATTTTCAATTCTTCTTTAGTCAAACCTTCTTAGTATAATGTCATCACAAAAATAAAGTCTCTCTTGATGCTTCTTAATAGGATCTAGCCTCAAAAATAAGTTGAGATTTCCCCCCTTGAGGCTAGGACTATAAAAATTAAAAATCTTCTTTAACGGTCACTTCTGTATGTTCATCCGTTACATCTCAACATGGCAGCTGCTATATATGAGTCTTCATCACTCTTTTAGCTTCTCATGATAAAAAAAAAACAACAAAAAAAAACACTTCAATCTTCACTACTTGAATCTTCACTAGTGCGTTCTTCTTTTACTTATTGGCATAATAGCTTATTAATGTCTGTATAAAAAGACTGTAGTAGGCTTTTTTTTTCTTTCTTTCTTATCTTCAACAAAAAAACTGAGATCAGCAGTCATATATAAAAAAAAATCTTTCATTTGTAGTCTCGAGAGAAAAAAAAAATCAAGTGTCATATCTCTTTAAGCCTATTTCTGAATGCATGTTGTGTTGCTGCCATTTAAAGGATTGTCTTGTCTTCTCCTGTGTCGGCATCTGGTAGTGCTAACCACACACTAAAGATTCTTGTTCTCATAAAAAAAAAAAAAAAAAAATTATAAAAATAAAAATAAAAGCAAACATTTCTTCTTACATCTCATTTATGTCTGCTGTAACTTGTCTTGTATCTGTAGTCTTCTACATTTAAAGAGCCATACATCTTTAAAACAGGATTTTTCTCTTTTTTTTCAAAAAAGTTATTTATAGGAGCTTTTGCTTTCATCACAAAGTCTGTTCAATTCTCTAGTATAAAAAACAATTTTAATTCTCTTGATAGTAGGATCTCTTCATATATATATAAAAAATGTTCTTTGTTTGACAAAAACTGCTCTCTCATTTTTCTTTTTTCACTGAGCTTGTCTCAAAACATTTTCTGCACTTCTAAGGTAGCCATTTTCATAATGTATAGCTACTCTGCTTCAGTATGCTGCTCCGATATAATCTGCTTCATTTTGTCAGAAAAGTACATGTAGCGCTATTCCTTTTCTTAGGTTCAGTAGGTCAAAGTATTTATTTTCTCTTCTAAGTCTTTTCATAGACTATAAACTGAGTGTGCTCATTAGCAATTCTCTTCTATGAGATTTTTAAGCATAAGAATATCTTCCTTCTTTGCTTTAGATTTTTGGATGCTTCATATGCATATCCAACTCTATATTTGAGTATATAAGTACTTTTTTATTCTCTTATCGCGATAGAAAACTATGGTCTATATTTCCACCATAGAAAGTATACTTCAAGATAACAATCAAGATAACCATCAACTGTTGGGCGCCAACTGTCAAAAACCTGAGCGGTTTTTGCCTTTTTCATGATTGCTAACTCAGTAAAGGACCAGCCCTTAAAGCGTTGCTATCATATAAATCCGGCATAGTGGGGTCTGCACCCTCTATAACAGTAATTATAGATTGACGGTACACCTTGAAATGAATCAGAGCACTCAGTATATGATTTTATATAAAAAATTGTATTTGCTTATCATACAGCATATATACAAAATATGAACAGTTCCAAGTAGTGTTTCCTTATAACAGTATTCCATCTCATCAAGGCTTTAGAGCCAAGCAATTATCAATCATCTAAGTACATTCAAAAAAGAATATAACAGTTGTGTTATGTAGAATAAGATCAAAAGTAGTCTCATCTATATCAATAGCTATGTATCTAGTAGCTGTGTAAAACTTGTAGTAATCTTCTTAAAGAAATAGCATAAAAATAGCTTCTAAAAAACTTCTTGCTAACATCTTAATAAAACTTAATGCTGAAAAATTAATAAAGTAAATCACCAGAATATTAAGCATATTACCCCTTCTCTGTCATCTCTTCAGCATCTAGAACCACTTGTGGGAAGGTAGCTTCTGCCTCATGTGTCTTCTCAGGAGATTGTTGGGCTTCTGCAAACTATGAGCTTTCAGGCCCTACTTTTATAGGGGTTGGAGGCAATATGGCTGCCTAATCTGGACTTTCCCTGAATCCCAGGCTCTGATTGGCTAAAGCTTTCGTGCGTCAATGCTTTATCATGTTTTGATTACCTAAGTCACAATATTATTGTTTATAAATTCTTAATTACCTTATCTTGTGGGAATTAACGTCATTTGGAGTGCTTGACATTTTGTTTAGGTCATTTCTGACGCACGTAATTAAAAATGGACGTCAACAGCCATCTTGTCTGTTGGCTGACCCAGACATGGAGACTAAAGAATGTCATTCATGACGCATTTCTGATAAAGTGTTCGCTGCTAATTATGTTGGAATGTCATGGTACTTCCCCAGGTCAGATTGACACTAACACAGACCTGCAAGGGCCTTCAGCAATTTAAGGCTTATTGAAACATACAGGGCTTCTAATATACTTATTTAAATATAAAGCTTATTATATAATTCTTAAAACAATTAATCATATAAGAAATAATTGCATATTAAATCTTAATAATATAAAATTATTTTCCATATATTTGTCTTTCTGATGAAGAAATAAATATCTAATTTCATCCGGCAGAGGTCAGCCTTTCATAACAAATAACAAACAGTATTAATAATGCTGATTTCATAAGACCGCCAGGTGGCATCATGGAATGATCTTTAACTAATTGGGAAAACAACTTCTTTGTTTAATATTTATATAACGTGTTCCCAAAACATCATGTGTTATCAGCTTTCTGAGACTGGAGCACGTCAACAATTCTTCCAGAACCATAACAATCTCACGAGAATGTCTTACTGTCTCATCTTTCACGGGTAGAATACAGCTTACATGTTTCAAAGTAATAGATTCTATTATATAGGGTTTAACAATAACTATTTTTTTCTTTAGAAGAACTGTATTGATCATTTATATTTAGATTAATAATATCTGTGTGTAATAAGTATGTGCATTTATAATTACTGCAGTAATGTGAGTTTAATTTGCTTTTCTGTCTTCACACAGAAGCCTCTTTAAATGTCATGGCCACGCACTAGCATAAACAAGAATGCTCTGACTTTTTGTAACCAGTACGTCTATTATCTGCCAGCTTGCAAGTTAAAATAATCTCATAAGCTTTACAGCCTAAAATATGCTCAGATGTCACATAGCAATATTTTAAAGAAGTAACCCAACTTTACAATGAAATGTTGCATAGAACATTAAAACTTAAACCATACACTTATGACATCTTTTCCTGCATAAATAAAACCGCTAGAATTCTGACAAGTGTACCCATTAGACGGGGAGACTTGGCTTCAGCCTATCAGATACCTGGGATCGCCGATCTCCTTTAGCAGCGCCGTATGATGTAAACACAGGTGATTTCTTCCCCGCGTGTTTACATTTAGCCTGCAAGCCGCGATCGGAGGCTCGCAGGCTGTTCACGGAGACACCCTCCGTGAACTGACATGCAAAGTTTCCATGGGAAACCACATACGACTTGCCGCCGCCTAACGCCGTTAGGCGGTCGTTATGTGGTTAAGGCCTGCTTGAATAAATTGAAGGTGGGGGTGAAATGGCATGCCTTATAGGGGAGGAAGGGAGTTCCATAGAGTAGGGGCTGCCCTGGAGAAGTCCTAGACCCTGTTAGTGAGCAAGTGATGTGAGGTGTGGACATCTGTAGTGTTGGAGGAGCAGAGAAGACAGGTTAAGGAGCATCTCTGGCTGAGATCTGAGATGTACAAAGGGGAGATATGGTGAATGGATTAGTATGCGTTTTCACCGAGATGTGTGGAATAACTGCCTATGGTGTACAAAGCAGCACCATCTACAGCAGCAACCAGAGGGAGCCCAGCAGAGTAAGTAAACAGTCACGACACTGCTATAAGGGGACTACTGAGAAGGGTAAAGGATAAGGTACTTTACAACATTAGACCATACATCAAAACCCATGCAAAACTTGGCGAAGAACTTTATTAAGTTTCATTACATTATTATTATTATTATTATTTAGTATTTATATAGCACCAACATCTTCCACAGCGCTGTACAGAGTATATTGTCTTGTCACTTTACTGTCCCTCAGAGGGGCTCACAATCTAATTTCTACCATAGTCATATGTCCATGTACTGTATGTACAATGTAGTGTATGTATCGTAGCCTAGGGCCAATTTAGGGGGAAGACAATTAACTTATCTGTATGTTTTTGGTATGTGGGAGTACCCAGAGAAAACCCACACAGACACGGGGAGAACATACAAACTCCTTGCAGATGTTGACCTGGCTGGGGTTCAAACCGGGGACCCAGCGCTGCAAGGCAAGAGCGCTAACCACTACAACACCGTGGATATGCTCATAATATTCTCCAGCTTGTCTGTCATGCCATAGACTAATTATCAGGTCACCAGAGGGACGGAGAGATCCAAATACAAAGAAATGGCCATATTCACATTTTCTTAAATAAGCAGTTTTTGGCAAGAAGTCAAGTCAGAGTTCAAACTCACACCATGACACAAAGGGCAGACCAAGCGGTTTTAGAGGTCTTGCAAAGCATTTTACAAGGAAATGTATTGAAAAGAGAATTGCATTGAATAATTTACAAAATGTAAACATCTACAAAGAGATTTCAATCCCAAAGTGAAGAGAATTTTCATGTTGGGGATTTTTTTTCACTTTGTCAAATGTGTGGTCGTGGCTGCGCTCCCATGAGTAAGATCTTCTTCGTACTGGGCGTGTGCGAGTAAGGTCCATATGCCCACATTCTAATGGGCATGCATAAACCTAACTTGCGCATGTCCTGTATGGAGAAGCTTGTACTCCGATGGGAAGCTAGAAGAGGGCCCTAGACAGCCGCAATGGGCTCGAGGATGATCTAGAAATCATATGTTCACCATCATATGTACTCATCAATACCCAATATCCAAATGAAATACTGTAGTTTAACCATTTCAGAACCACAGGCTTACACCCCCTAGGGACCAGGCTATTTTTTACAATTCAGGGCTCTGCAGCTTTAAGAGCTCGCTGCAGAGCTGTACAAATTAGCACACATATGAATCATCCCCCCTTTTCTGCTGTGATTGCTGCTGCTATGTTTGTTTATGTCTTTGTTTATTTGTCTTTTTATTTTTAATAAATGTGTCGATTTTTTATTATTTTAGTTTTTTCCCCCTCCCTGCCTCCACCCGCCAGCCAATGACAGCGTTGTCATAGGCATCAGCCTATGAGAGCCGATCACTCTCTGAGCCTTTCCAGGGGACAGCCGAGTGAGACGGCTGTCCCCAGTACAGTACTGACGTACATCGCAGCACTGTATGTACAATGTAAATAGATGGCGGTTTCACTGTCTTAACAGTCTAATAACAGTGATCTACGCTGTTAGACTGATGACGGAGCTTCAGCGGGGATGCGTGCGCAGCAGCGCGCACAATCCCTTGCTAAAACCCCGCCCCAGGACTTGATGCCTTTCGGCGTTAGGCGGTCCTGGGGCTGCCACCCTCCCGATGCCGATCGGTGGTCGGGAGGGGGTTAAAATTACAGTGCTAACATGTGGTGTCTGCAGCTAAAACCCTGTCTTGAAATTTTGATCACGTGGCCAAAAGCAATTGAGCAGTTTTATGTTTTGTGGGTTGGGCTTCAGTTTTTTGATGAGATCATCCTACTATTCAGACTGCAAGAAGGAAGCCTTAGACTGCATCTGACGTGACTGCAGCTTGCAGCAATGACAATCTGCGTTGCATATTGAAGGAAGTGGCTGGTGTCCATGTTTAATTTGCCATTTAGCGGACAGTTTAAAAAAAATCCATTCCAGATTTGTTCTCCAGCCCTGATAAAGCCTCCCTCTGAGGTACAGTAAGGTGTGGGAGCCGCTGAGTTTCTGCTGTCTGGTAAGCACTGCTTGACCCCCAGCCCGGGGCAGCCAGTCCTTCAATGCATAAACCAAGCTCTGATTCAGTTGAATTGTTCCATTTGAATAATGCAGAGAATCTCAGCAGTGAGTCAACAGACAGAGCCAGAAATGAAATGCTCAAGAAGCCGTGTGTGAGGAATGAACGTGTATAAATAAAAAACGGCTGGCACACAGTGGCCCGTCATGCATTCAGCGGAGAGGGAGAGGGCTGAAAATTGATGGCAGCAATCGCTGTGCATATTCGTGGGCATGACGTGCAGCTGTGCTCTCTGTTGCCATACATGACTCTGCATGGGGCGAGCCGCTGCCAGAGACGGCACAGCTGCGAGAGAAGAAATGGATGGTGCTCAGCATGAAGACAAGGACAAGGTGTTGGCACCCTGGCCTGCGGAGACTGTCACATTTAATGACCAGATTCCAAACACAGACGATGCAAAGGAATGATATAACCCCAGTAAAGAAAAAAAAGGAAAAATATAGTTTAAAGACAGGCCAGATGCACATTGTAATTATAGATGCCAGAATTATTTTAACCACTTGAGGACCTAGGGCTTTCTACCCCTTAAGGACCGGCCACTTTTTTTCCATTCAGACCACTGCAGCTTTCACGGTTTATTGCTCGCTCATACAACCTACCACGTAAATGAATTTTGGCTCCTTTTCTTGTCACTAATAAAGCTTTCTTTTGATGCTATTTGATTGCTCCTGCGATTTTTACTTTTTATTATATTCATCAAAAAAGACATGAATTTTGGCAAAAAAATGATTTTTTTAACTTTCTGTGCTGACATTTTTCAAATAAAGTAAAATTTCTGTATACATGCAGCGCGAAAAATGTGGACAAACATGTTTTTGATAAAAAAAACCCCATTCAGTGTATATTTATTGGTTTGGGTAAAAGTTATAGCGTTTACAAACTATGGTGCAAAAAGTGAATTTTCCCATTTTCAAGCATCTCTGACTTTTCTGACCCCCTGTCATGTTTCATGAGGGGCTAGAATTCCAGGATAGTATAAATACCCCCCAAATGACCCCATTTTGGAAAGAAGACATCCTAAAGTATTCACTGAGAGGCATAGTGAGTTCATAGAAGATATTATTTTTTGTCACAAGTAAGCGGAAAATGACACTTTGTGAGAAAAAAAAAAAAAAAAAAAGTTTCCATTTCTTCTAACTTGCGACAAAAAAAAATGAAATCTGCCACGGACTCACCATGCCCCTCTCTGAATACCTTGAAGGGTCTACTTTCCAAAATGGGTCATTTGTGGGGTGTGTTTACTGTCCTGACATTTTGGGGGGTGCTAAATTGTAAGCACCCCTGTAAAGCCTAAAGGTGCTCATTGGACTTTGGACCCCTTAGCGCAGTTAGGCTGCAAAAAAGTGCCACACATGTGGTATTGCCGTACTCAGGAGAAGTAGTATAATGTGTTTTGGGGTGTATTTTTACACATACCCATGCTGGGTGGGAGAAATATCTCTGTAAATGACAATTTGTTATTTTTTTTTACACACAATTGTCCATTTACAGAGATCTTTCTCCCACTCAGCATGGGTATGTGTAAAAATACACCACAAAACACATTATACTACTTCTCCTGAGTACGGCGATACCACATGTGTGGCACTTTTTTGCACCCTAACTGCGCTAAAGGGTCCAAAGTCCAATGAGTACCTTTAGGATTTCACAGGTCATTTTGAGAAATTTCGTTTCAAGACTACTCCTCACGGTTTAGGGCCCCTAAAATGCCAGGGCAGTATAGGAACCCCACAAATGACCCTATTTTAGAAAGAAGACACCCCAAGGTATTCCGTTAGGAGTATGGTGAGTTCATAGAAGATTTTATTTTTTGTCAAAAGTTAGCGGAAAATGACACTTTGTGAAAAAACACAATTAAAATCAATTTCCGCTAACTTGTGACAAAAAATAAAATCTTCTATGAACTCGCCATACTACTAACGGAATACCTTGGGGTGTCTTCTTTCTAAAATGGGGTCATTTGTGGGGTTCCTATACTGCCCTGGCATTTTAGGGGCCCTAAACCGTGAGGAGTAGTCTTGAAACGAAATTTCTCAAAATGACCTGTAAAATCCTAAAGGTACTCATTGGACTTTGGGCCCTTTAGCGCAGTTAGGGTGCAAAAAAGTGCCACACATGTGGTATCGCCATACTCGGGAGGAGTAGTACAATGTGTTTTGGGGTGTATTTTTACACATACCCATGCTGGGTGGGAGAAATACCTCTGTAAATGGACAATTGTGTGTAAAAAAATCAAAAGATTGTCATTTACAGAGGTATTTCTCCCACCCAGCATGGGTATGTGTAAAAATACACCCCAAAACACATTATACTACTTCTCCCGAGTACGGCGATACCACATGTGTGGCACTTTTTTGCACCCTAACTGCACTAAGGGGCCCAAAGTCCAATGAGTACCTTTAGGATTTCACAGGTCATTTTTGTTTCAAGACTACTCCTCGCGGTTTAGGGCCCCTAAAATGCCAGGGCAGTATAGGAACCCCACTAATGACCCCATTTTAGAAAGAAGACACCCCAAGGTATTCCGTTAGGAGTATGGTGAGTTCATAGAAGTTTTTATTTTTTTGTCACAAGTTAGCGGAAATTGATTTTAATAGTTTTTTTTCACAAAGTGTCTTTTTCCGCTAACTTGTGACAAAAAATAAAATCTTCTATGAACTCACCATACCCCTAACGGAATACCTTGGGGTGTCTTCTTTCTAGAATGGGGTCATTTGTGGGGTTCCTATACTGCCCTGGCATTTTAGGGGCCCTAAACCGTGAGGAGTAGTCTTGAAACCAAATGTCGCAAAATGACCTGTGAAATCCTAAAGGTACTCATTGGACTTTGGGCCCCTTAGCGTACTTAGGGTGTAAAAAAGTGCCACACATGTGGTACCGCCGTACTCAGGAGAAGTAGTATAATGCGTTTTGGGGTGTATTTTTACACATACCCATGCTAAGTGGGAGAAATATCTCTGTAAATGACAATTGTTTGATTTTTTTACACACAATTGTCCATTTACATAGAAATTTCTCCCACCCAGCATGGGTATGTGTAAAAATACACCCCAAAACACATTATACTACTTTTCCTGAGTACGGCGGTACCACATGTGTGACACTTTTTTGCAGCCTAGGTGCGCTAAGGGGCCCAACGTCCTATTCACAGGTCATTTTGAGGCATTTGTTTTCTAGACTACTCCTCGCGGTTTAGGGCCCCTAAAATGCCAGGGCAGTATAGGAACCCCACAAGTGACCCCATTTTAGAAAGAAGACACCCCAAGGTATTCTGTTAGGAGTATGGTGAGTTCATAGAAGATTTTATTTTTTGTCAAAAGTTAGCGGAAAGTGACACTTTGTGGAAAAAAACCAATAAAAATCAATTTCCGCTAACTTTTGACAAAAAATAAAATCTTCTATGAACTCGTCATACACCTAACAGAATACCTTGGGGTGTCTTTTTTTCTAAAATGGGGTCACTTGTGGGGTTCCTATACCGCCCTGGCATTTTACGGGCCCAAAACCGTGAGTAGTCTGGAAACCAAATGTCTCAAAATGACTGTTCAGGGGTATAAGCATCTGCAAATTTTGATGACAGGTGGTCTATGAGGGGGCGAATTTTGTGGAACCGGTCATAAGCAGGGTGGCCTTTTAGATGACAGGTTGTATTGGGCCTGATCTGATGGATAGGAGTGCTAGGGGGGTGACAGGAGGTGATTGATGGGTGTCTCAGGGGGTGGTTAGAGGGGAAAATAGATGCAATCAATGCACTGGGGAGGTGATCGGAAGGGGGTCTGAGGGGGATCTGAGGGTTTGGCCGAGTGATCAGGAGCCCACACGGGGCAAATTAGGGCCTGATCTGATGGGTAGGTGTGCTAGGGGGTGACAGGAGGTGATTGATGGGTGTCTCAAGGTGTGATTAGAGGGGGGAATAGATGCAAGCAATGCACTGGCGAGGTGATCAGGGCTGGGGTCTGAGGGCATTCTGAGGGTGTGGGCGGGTGATTGAGTGCCCTAGGGGCAGATAGGGGTCTAATCTGATAGGTAGCAGTGACAGGGGGTGATTGATGGGTAATTAGTGGGTGTTTAGGGTAGAGAACAGATGTAAACACTGCACTTGGGAGGTGATCGGACGTCGGATCTGCGAGCGATCTATTGGTGTGGGTGGGTGATCAGATTGCCCGCAAGGGGCAGGTTAGGGGCTGATTGATGGGTGGCAGTGACAGCGGGTGATTGATGGGTGGCAGTGACAGGGGGTGATTGATGGGTGGCAGTGACAGGGGGTGATTGATGGGTGATTGATAGGTGATTGACAGGTAATCAGTGGGTTATTACAGGGGAGAACAGATGTAAATATTGCACTGGCGAATTGATAAGGGGGGGTCTGAGGGTAATCTGAGCGAGTAGGCGGGTGATTGGGTGCCCGCAAGGGGCAGATTAGGGTCTGATCTGATGGGTAACAGTGACAGGTGGTGATAGGGGGTGATTTATGGGTGATTGATGGGTAATTAGTGGGTGTTTAGAGGAGAGTAAACGCTGCGCTTGGGTGGTGATCTGATGTCGCATCTGCGGGCGATCTATTGGTGTGGGTGGGTAATCAGATTGCCCGCAAGGGGCAGGTTAGGGGCTGATTGTTGGGTGGCAGTGACAGGGGGTGACAGGGGGTGATTGATGGGTGATAGGTGATTGGCAGGTGATTGACAGGTGATCAGTGGGTTATTACAGGGAAGGATAGATGTAAATAATGCCCTGGCGAATTGATAAGGGGGGGTCTGAGGGTAATCTGAGCGTGTAGGCGGGTGATTGGGTGCCCGCAAGGGGCAGATTAGGGTCTGATCTGATAGGTAACAGTGATAGGGGGTGATTGATGGGTAATTAGTGGGTGTTTAGAGAAGATAACAGATGTAAACAATACATTTGGGAGGTAATCTGACGGCGGGTTTGCGGGCGATCTAATGGTGTGGGTGGGTGATCAGATTGCCCGCAAGGGGCAGGTTAGGGGCTGATTGATGGCTGGCAGTGACAGGGGGTGACAGGGGGTGATTGATGGGTGATAGGTGATTGGCAGGTGATTGACAGGTGATCAGTGGGTTATTACAGGGAAGAACAGATGTAATGAATGCACTGGTGAATTGATAAGGGGGGGTCTGAGGGCAATCTGAGCGTGTGGGCGGGTGATTGGGTGCCCGCAAGGGGCAGATTAGGGTCTGATCTGATAGGTAAAAGTGACAGGTGGTGATAGGGGGTGATTGATGGGTGATTGATGGGTAATTAGTGTGTGTTTAGAGGAGAGAATAGATGTAAACAATGGATTTGGGAGGTGATCTGATGTCGGATCTGCGGGCGATCTATTGGTGTGGGGGGGTGATCAGATTGCCCGCAAGGGGCAGGTTAGGGGCTGATTGATGGGTGGCAGTGACAGGGGGTGATTGATGGGTGATTGACGGGTGATTGACAGGTGATTGACAGGTGATTGACAGGTGATCAGGGGGGATAGATGCATACAGTACATTGGGGGGGGTGGTCTGGGGGGGGTCTGGGGAGAATCTGGGGGGTTGGGGGGTGATCAGGAGGGAGCAGGGGGCAGGGGGGGGGTATTAAAAAAAAATAGCATTGACAGATAGTGACAGGGAGTGATTGATGGGTGATTAGGGGGGTGATTGGGTGCAAACAGGGGTCTGGGGGGTGGGCAGGGGGGGGGTCTGATGGGTGCTGTGGGCGATCTGGGGCGGGGGGGGGGAGAAAATCAGTGTGCTTGGTGCAGACTAGGGTGGCTGCAGCCTGCCCTGGTGGTCCCTCGGACACTGGGACCACCAGGGCAGGAGGCAGCCTGTATAATACACTTTGTAAACATTACAAAGTGTATTATACACTTTGTATGCGGCGATCGTCGGGTTAACATCCCGCCGGCGCTTCCGTATGGCCGGCGGGATGTTGCGGCGAGTGAGCGGCGACAGGCGGAGGCGGAGGATCGCGTCACGGATGACGCGATCGCTCCGCCCATGCCCAAACAAGGACCGCCGCATTTTGTCAATACGGCGGTCCTTGCGGCGTCTGCTTCCCGGCCGCCATTTGTCTATACGGCGGTCGGGAAGTAGTTAAAAAAAAGTGAATTAAATTCTATAATAACCCTCGATCCATGGTAAGAATACCACCAATCTTGTCCGGCCCCATGCCTGCATTCATGGTACGATCCATGGCCAGAATACTGCCAGTCTTGTCCGGCCCCATGCCTGGATTCATGGTACAATCCATGGTCAGAATACTGCCAGTCTTGTCCGGCCCCATGCCTGGATTCATGGTACAATCCATGATCAGAATGCTGCCAGTCTTGTCCGGTCCCATGCCTGCATTCATGGTACGATCCATGGTCAGAATACTGCCAGTCTTGTCCAGCCCCATGCCTGCATTCATGGTACGATCCATGGTCAGAATACTGCCAGTCTTGTCCGGCCCCATGTCTGCATTCATGGTACGATCCATAATCAGAATACTGTCAGTCTTGTCCAGCCCTGCGCCTGCATTCATGGTACGATCCATGGTCAAAATACTGCCAGTCTTGTCCGGCCCCATGCCTGCATTCATGGTAAGAATACTGCCAGTCTTGCGCAGCCCCATGCCTGCATTCTGCATTCAGGATAGGGCACCACATCCCATGTTAAAGGGAACCTGAACTGAGTAAAATTATTTCTTCTTACGGTACAATTCTTTTTGGTTCTGACAAGATTTTGTCAAGACTGAACTATAGACAGAAAGGACAACTGATGAGCAAGGTAATGTCCATGTTTCCTTATGGCTCAAGTGCGCAATATTGCAGTTTAACAGTGTGTTGACCAGGAAGCAGTTATGAGATAAACTCATTTTCCAAATGGAGGCCGGAGAATTCCATTGATCACAGTGGACAAACAGGAGAGGAGAAAGAGATTGATGAGTAGACTACATGGGAGGTAAGTATGACGTGTGTATGTTTATTTTGACTTGTTTAGGATGTGTGTATGTTTATTTTGACATTACATTTTCAGTTTGCTTTAAAGAGTTAACATGATGTGCTTATACTTCCATGTGCTTAAAATAACTCATGTTATTGTTTAGCTTCTTTTCCAGTCCTGAAGCTGATCACTGCCAATGTCATTACAAAAATAATCAGCACATACTCCATTATTCTCATCTGCTGATGTTATGAGCACTTCATCAGGGAGGTCATAATGAGTGTACAGGGTCAATTTGCAACTGTAGAAGTAGCCAGGCTACTTTCAGACTCATTATTCAACCAGAGATCAACATACACTGTCAATAAGAGATCAGCACACACTGCAGCGTGTTTCCTATCAGCATAAGCAAAGCTTATGTATGTTAATGGGACTTAATATAATTATTGCTCTGCTGGTCTCAGCCCCATTTTATGCACACTTAGGGCTGGTTCACACTTGAGCGGATGCAAAACGGGCACGGGCTCCGTCCATTTTGCATCTGCTTGCAAAATTAGTGCCATCCGCCCATCCGCTTTGGTCGCAATCACTATTTATGTGCCCCGCTACTGATCGGTCCCTCGGGACACAGCCCAGAGGCCAGGAGGGGCATGGGGTTCCCCATAGGAGACAATAGACAAATTCTCCCTAGCAACAGGAAGAAGTTTCATTGGTCCACAATGAACCAATGAGATTTCTCTCTGTTGCTGAGGATTAACATTGGTCTATTGCAGCCCAAAGGAGATCTCCCTGCTTCTACTCAGGACTGAGGGGAGGAGCCGGCAGAACTGGAAATGGTGAGACTAGTGAGTAATAATGTCAAGGTGGCAATCAAAGCGGGCGAAGTGGATGCGGTAACTAGCCTAGTGAAAACGGACACTGTCTGTTCTCGTAGGCTTTCACAAGCAGTAGCGGATACTATTTTTAAAATTAGGATTTGCTTCCTGGGCTGAGCAGATCTTAAAAAAAAACATCCTGGAATATGAACCGGCCCTTAGCCCTTTCCAATCCATTTTTGTTACACTGGACACACAGGGCCATATCTTATAAACTAGTCTTCTGAGTTTTCTCCACCATTTTTCATTTTATCTATAAAAAATTACTTTTCACCACTTGAGGCTGCATTTCCACTTGTGCGGTGCGAATCGTTGCGCTAAAAATTGCATGCGGGTCTATGCGAATTTTCATGCGAATTCGCATGGATGACGATGTATGCGAATTTAACCATGGCAGTGCTGGTGTGCTTTTCCATTGTTTCTATGCGAATTCGCATGCGAATTTGCATGAAAATTCGCATACCCAAACCTCATGCGAATTTGCATGCGAAAAATGCATGCGCATTCGCGATAGTGGAAATGAGCCCTTAAAGTTAAAAAGTACCAAAAAGTATATAAAGGGGTAATATCAAAGTTATGTTGAGTAATTTCTTGCTTGGTGGGAGCTTTAAAAGTATTTTATTGATACATTTTGAAAATATCTCCTTGGAGAAAACTTAGGAGAAAATGTAATGTAATAGGATATGGCCCATAATGAGAAAGCAGGATTCATTGGAGAAGAAGGTGGGAACGTCTGAGAATGAGATGGCTAGATGCAGGGACGTAACTAGACTTAATAGGGCCCCACTGCAAAAATGATAGAATGGGGCCCCCTTGGCCCCATGCATGTCACGTGATCGAGAGTTGGCGAATGGCAGCAGAGAGTGTTCTGCTGTGAAGCAGCATCTGGAAGCAGAAAAAAAATACATACTCTCCTACACATGGTTTTTGTGAGCAAATAGGGAGGGGTTATTTTGCTAATTGGTTGCACTTGCAGTTGGAGAGAGCGAGGAGGAGGGGCCCCAAAGCCTCTGGGCCCCCCTGCGATGGTAGGGGTCGCAGGGGTGATTGTTACGACCATGGCTAGATGGTATCATGGAAGCAACAAACATGAGCTTGGACAAGTTTCGACAGGCAGTAGAGGATAGAGGGGCGTGGCATGCTGTGGCCCATGGGGTTGGAAAGAGTCAGACATGATTGAATAGCAACTGAACAGCAACAAAGTTAAGAAATCTGAACTCAGTATGTCATTAATTCTTGCAATGTTTGAGAATACAGTAAAGGGATTTCTCGTTTCTCTGTAACAACGGTTCAGCGGACGATTCTTTTCCAGCACATGTTCCATATCGGCTTGCTGCTTGTATAGATTAGAGTAGAAGCACATGACACAGAGGTGCCTTGACATGACTCGCCATTTACACAATTACAAAGCTTTATTGAATTGCAAATGATTCCCTTTTGCAAATTACGGTTAAGAATAACAGAATTTTGTCGAGTCCCCGAGTTGGTTTATAGAATTAACATTATAATAAGTAACAATTACTTTCTCTAGAACGTTTCCTTATAACTAATTAGGGAAGCTGCAAATTCATATGCATAAATAAAATCTATGGGGAAATTTCATCTGGAGAAAAACGCAACTGTCACCTAGTCACTAAAAATATGTTCCAAGCCGAGGGAGGGGGGTGAAGAACAGACGATCTTTATTTTTGTTTGAACATTAAACCTTATAGAGTCCCGGAGGACTACCTGCAGGCTGTGCTAGCTGAAGCGGGAAGAATGCTAAATCGCGCTGTGATTGTTGAGTCAAACAGCAAAGGGTGTAGCACTACAGCGTTCGCCCCAAAGCCAGATGTTACACCGCGGTTCTGTAATCGCTTCTGAAATTCAAATGAAATGACAAAATTTGATGAATATCTCACGGTAAAAAAACTCAGGGGAGTATCAAAAACTAAGCTAGGTGAGACATGTTACAGCCTTTGACATAAAAGAGGACTCCAGGATATGTTAAACAAAAGCATCTCTCTAATGATATCAAGTATTGGATTTAAATTCTGCTGTTATTATTTTAGTTACATAGTTATTTGGGTTGAAAAAAGATATATATGTCCATTTTAACGATTGGTGTAGCAACACAGATGTCTGATTATTTGTGATCTGCAGAATCAACAATAATACAGACGTTATACCTGATTATGTGATGATCTGCAGTATCACCAACAATACAAGTATAGCTAATGACCAACGAGATATGTAGTGCTTGGTGCAACAGTAACAGAATGAGTAGCTGAACCTCACCAGAGGAGCTGGTGGGCACTATTAGAACACAATAACTGACAGTTTGGCTTTACCTCACCAGAGGAGCTGGTGGGTACTGTCAGAAGAGCACCTCACCAGTGACAAGGGCTCACTGGTGAGTAGAGAGGTCAGACAAGCAAATGATCAGTAACGAGCGAGCAGGTACAGTACAGAATCGACAGGCAAGAGAATGGTAAGATATCAGGCAGGGTTCAGTAACAGAGTCAGATAGGCAGAAGTACAGGAACGGTAATCAAAGAGCAGAGTCAGAGGGTAGCAAGAGTCATACACAATATATCAATACACAGTATAATAATATCCTAGTCTTGTGTGAAATCCCTGTTTTCCTCCCAGATCAAAGCACACCGGATACTATCTAAGGTCTGAGCGCTAGCACATACAGTAACTATTCGCAACAGCAGACAAGTTGCGAGTGAACAGCGAAGGCTTTTGAAGCACAGGAGACCACACGGCCGCGCCCACTCCAATCAGCCAATCCGGAGCTCCGTGAGTCACCTCTGACGTCAGCCGACCGGCCGGTCAGCTAACGCGCCTCCTCCCAGCATAAAGTTCCTGTCTCCGCGCGCGCTCGCGCCATACAGCAACTCCATGTGTAAAAGACAGACCCGTCCACGGCGTACTAGTTGCCAGAGGTACGGGCAAAGCCCCTGAGTGGAAAGGCAAGGCGGCTGCAGAGACACCCTGCGTGCCCGCAGCCGCCATTTCTACAGATGTTACATCCATCGAGTTCAACCAGAAAACAAAGTACAACACCAGCCTGCTCCCTCACACATCCGTGTTGATCCAGAGGAAGGCGAAAAACCCTTACAAGACATGGTCCAATTAGCCCCAAAAGGGAAAAAATTCCTTCCCGACTCTTATTGTTTAGCTTTGAAAAAAAAATGCTGAAAAAAACTGCTTTTTTAGCTACTAGAAAATGCTGTGTTGTCTGCAAGAAACAGAGCTGTTTTTAGGCATAGGCAAACTAGGAAGTTACCTAGCATTCCACCTGTTGGAGGAGGCACAGAAGAATCAGGCCTATCAAACATATCTTTTTGGACACACTTTACAAATCAGATGTTTACATGATATGATGAAACAGAGCACTCTTTGCATCAAAAATGTCATAGGATATACAGCGTATAAGACAGATAAGGCTGATGGAATATTTGATGTCAATTCTGCACAATTTCTGAAGGTTTGGGATTATTGGAACATCAATCATCAGCTCCCAAATGATTGATAGCTCATGTTGATTTACCATATTTTTCGGACTATAAGACGCTCCTGTGCATAAGACACACCTAGGTTTAGAGGACAAGAACCAGGGGAAAAAATATATGCTAAACCTGGTGCATCCATAGTGAAGGGGCATCTTGTGAATTATGCCCCCTTTGTACCTCATGCCCCTTTGTACCTCTTGTGTCTCCCTGTGTCCCCCTTGTGTCCTCCTGTGGCCCCCATGTGTCCACCTCAGTCCTCCTCTATGCCCCTTTGTGTCCCCCTGTGTCTACTGTTTGCCTCGTGTCCTCCTCTGCATGGGCATAGTACAGGGAGTCCCCGACATTGCGGCAGGTTGGAGGTTCGTATTGGCAGTCGTTCACAAGTCAGGAACTGACAAGGCATTTGTACTATACGATGCCGTTACTTTTTTCCCCACTTTTGGGGGAGAAAAAGTGAGTCTTATAGTCCAAAAAATACAGTACTTTTTTTTTTCTAGAGGTTGTTTAACACTCTTTTGTATGCTACTGACATTTTCTGTTTATGATGAGATTTGCCCTGTGTGTGTAACCTTTTTTATGATGTGATCTTTTCAATAAAAATTGAGTAACAAAAAAAATAATTCATAGCACACACTGTAAAACATATCCAATCTAACAGCTAAATGGACAATCCCAATCAGAGTAAAGCCTGGTACACACTTTCAAATATGATTGGCCAATCACTGACTAATTTTACCACTGTCATGTACTATGAGGTTTTACCTACATCTGCATATAGTATTCTATATCTGTTGACCCTTATATTACATGGAGGTAGTAACATCGGGACAGTGATTAGCCAATCATAATTGAAAGTGTGTACTAGGCTTAACAATAGTGACCTAACTAACATAAAAATAGTTTTTCAAGCACTATTAATGTATTAATTTGGGAGTATCTGCCATATGGTACTGATAGCCAAGAAAGTAGTCTTAGACCTGCAAGTGGATATTTTTTAAGTGTTTAATAAATATTGTTTACTAGCTGATGGCCCGCTGTTGCCTGGGTATGTATTTGGCTGGTGTTGGCTCCGCCCACTTTTTTAACCCTTAATCAATGACCTAGTTTGTTAGCTTTGTGGTCTTTGGAAATTGGCATCAATAATTTGCACTGAAATTAAACACATCTGATTGGCTGTTTGTAGCTCCACTCACACATTTTCTGACTTTAATTCCCAGTCACCCAATGACCAACTGTACCCGGTTTGGGGCTTGTGCCATTAACAGTGCAAGAATGGCAGCAATTGCATCTTCCCCTAGAAAATCAATATGTGAATTTTGATTGGCTTTTTTAGGCTCCACCCACTTTTTATATAATCTCAGTCACCCAGTGACCAACTGTGCGAAGTTTGAGAACCCTACCATTAACAGTGTGGCTGCAGTTTAAGTTTTTCAGTGAAATTTGTATTCGTCTCCGCCCATTTTTTGGTTATGGGGATAAAAAGTATCCTATATGTTATTCTAGGTAATGTACTACAGTGTTCTCCCCAGGCTCTTTTAGCTAGGTGCTCCACCCGGCTAGTTTTGGTGAGTACCCGGCTGTCATCTGCTCACAGAGGCGTATTTAGAGGGGTGCAGGTATGGCTAGTGCCATGGGCGACATAGCACCCATGGGCGCCATGCCTGCCCCATTCTGTGCTGCACGCTATCTCCTTATTGCTGCTCTGATCAGCGCTGCCCGCTGTCCCTGCTGCCTTCCTATCAGAAGCGTCATTGGCCAGTGAGTGCATTGGGTGCAGGGGACGCACCACTTTTACCTGCACGGAGGGGGGAAGTTGCTACTTGTAAAATTGAATATACTCAAAATTAGATCAGGCTGGAGCCTGATCTACATTACCCTCTTGCTCCGAATTTATAGCTTCAGCTATGCGCATTGCTGAGCTGTTTACACAGAGAGGAACTGGAGAAATGTGAGCCCGTGACCCGTCCACCTCCCCCCTCCCTCGGAACATGAGGAAGCCTGGAGGAGAAGAGATACACAGACACGTGCAGGGGAGACAGCGTGACCGACACAGAGTGCTGTGAGACTGAGGTGCTTCTTTTATGTATGTATTGTGTGTGCTGTCACTGTGTATGTGTGCTGATGTATTTGTGCATATGTATGGATCTGTGTAAATGGCTGCTGGTATGTGTGTGCATGTGTGTGGAGCTGCGTGTAAATGGCTGCTGCAATGTGTGTGCATATGTATGGATCTGTGTAAATGGCTGCTGGTGTGTGTGTGCACAGACACGTGCAGGGGAGACAGCGTGACCGACACAGAGTGCTGTGAGACTGAGGTGCTTCTTTTATGTATGTATTGTGTGTGCTGTCACTGTGTATGTGTGCTGATGTATTTGTGCATATGTATGGATCTGTGTAAATGGCTGCTGGTATGTGTGTGCATGTGCATGGATCTGCGTGAAAATGGCTGCTAAAATGTGTGTGCATATCTGCGTGTGTAAATGGCTGCTGCAATGTGTGTGCTCTATTTGTGCATTATGTATGGATCTGTGTAAATGGCTGCTGGTATGTGTGTGCATATGTATGGATCTGTGTAAATGGCTGCTGGTATGCGTGTGCATGTGTATGGATCTGCGTGTAAATGGCTGCTTGTATGTGTGTGCATGTGTGTGGAGCTGCGTGTAAATGGCTGCTGGTATGCGTGTGCATGTGTATGGATCTGCGTGTAAATGGCTGCTTGTATGTGTGTGCTGTATTTGTGCATTATGTATGGATCTGTGTAAATGGCTGTTTGTATGTGTTTGCTGTATATGTGGAGTATCTGACTGTGCGTAGTATAAATGTATGTTGTGTGTATGTATGTGTGTCTTTGTGATGTGCATGTACACAAATTATATATATTTTATATACTTATAGAGACGTTTTCCCCCTCTATGGGACCCATCCCTTGTATCTAGTGTTGCACCCCTCCTTTACCCCCATATAGCATGGCCAATAAACCCCCTCCTCCCCTTCAAGAGCAAAGTGTGGTTAATATAATCACAGAAGTGGGCTCCCATGTGCCTGTACTGTACTGACAGTAAGCTAGCTGCAGTGTGTGCTGATCTCTGCTACCTCCAGTATGTATTATATAAGCTGTTACTCTGTGCCTGTACTGATAGTAAACTAGCTGCAGCGTGTGCTGATCTCTGCTACCTCCAGTGTGTGCAGTATAATCTGCTACTCTGTGCCTGTACTGATAGTAACCTAGCTGTAGCGTGTGCTGATCTCTGCTACCTCCAGTCTGTATTATATAAGCTGTTACTCTGTGCCTGTACTGATAGTAAACTAGCTGCAGCGTGTGCTGATCTCTGCTACCTCCAGTATGTACAGTATAAGCTGTTACTCTGTGCCTGTACTGATAGTAAACTAGCTGCAGTGTGTGCTGATCTCTGCTACCTCCAGTATGTGCAGTATAAGCTTTTACTTAACCAGACAACAATGAAAGTGAGAAAGGATGCTGTTTTTACAGGGGAAGGGTGCTCTGACCGCGTGTGTGTGGGGGGCGCAATTTCAGTGTTTGCCATAGGCGCTGTTTTGCCCAGATACGCCTCTGTCTGCTCACCTCCTCCTATGTTGTAAGCAGAGTTGCTCACAGAAGCACCGGCCCTGCTTTCTCTCATATTACCCCACTCGGCTACTTTTTCATGCCACCTGGCTACTATTTCATGCCACCTGGCTGGAAAAAAAATTCTGGGGAGAACACTGTACTATGTGTGTGCCAAATTTCAATCAAATCCGTTCAGCAGTTTTTTGCGTGATCGAGTAACAAACATCCAAACTTTCCCATTTATAATATTAGTAGGATTATAAGTACTGTAGTCAAAACATTTGGAAGTAATTTTGATTAGCTTCCTTTATTTCAATTTAGTTTTTGGTCACCCACATATCTATGTTATGGAGTCACAGCTGTAGTGTAGCTATCGCTGTCCCCTTCACTGCATGAGAATCACGCATTAGAAGGGACAGCACATTGAACAACATTTCATTGGACCGTTTGCACCTAATGCATTCTTTCACACACATTAGTGTCCAGGAGAAAAAACTGACACCATGCAGCAATGTTCGGCACATCGCATGCATTCATCCATTGATGTACATACCGCGGATCAGTTCATTTCGGAGCGTGGCTCTTAGAGCCGAGCGCCAAAGCTGGGCGCCGTCATAGCAGCAATGCTATGATGCGCGCCCCGCGTAGCGGTAAGTCGGCGCTCTGGCGGCTGCTAGACCCTGAATTACATCTCCCTCCGAGTTACGACAACTCGGAGAGGGAATAGTATTTAACACCGCCTGTAAGTTTAGCGGCAGCGGGAAAAGCCGTCATTCGGCTCTCCCTGCGCCGAACTCAGCGGCACCGTCATAATATGTACTCACATACCGCTGCCCTCGGCAATGTGTGCATACTGCAAATTAAATCACATCTGGAACCATAGCTACAAGTGGAAATGAGCCCTAACGGGCAGTTTTTTGTTTTTTTTTCGCCTGTTTTAGCTGTATTTGGCTGTATTTTGTTCTGTTTTCAGGCAGGAATTCATTTGTATACAGTATTTTTCCAAGCAAAAGAACTAACTTGCAGAAGATGAAATGAAATTCAGGTGAATGGAGGTGAACTGAGATTCTGCATATCCCGTCGTCACCTGAAGCTCATCCAGACATCGCATTTGTACTGTGTGTTTCATCTTGGAGTTACAGGCTGTGAACACACTAGGCAGTGCGGTAAAGGTCGCGTTTTGCTGCATATGCGGTTGTGCGTTTTTAGTGTGTTTGCCATGGGTTTTCTGTGCATTTGCCTTTTGCTTTTTTCCCCGCACATGTGGTTTTCTTGCGTTTTGTGTGCGTTTTAATGCATTTGCGGTTCACATATAGAAAACGGATAAGCATTTTGCATGTTTATGCGTTTTATGCAAATCACTAGGAAGTCAACAGGAAGCGGAAATACATCATCAAACTTTTTTTTTTTTAACACATATAAAACGCAATACC
The DNA here is from genome assembly GCF_040937935.1 of Hyperolius riggenbachi. NCBI lineage: Eukaryota > Metazoa > Chordata > Amphibia > Anura > Hyperoliidae > Hyperolius > Hyperolius riggenbachi. Next base: position 258,906,587 of record NC_090652.1, on the reverse strand, counting down.
TCTGTGTCACCATTGACTTTTAATTGTGTGTGTGTTTTTGATGCGCTTTGGAAAAATATGCAACAAAACCAGCGTTTTTAAAAATGCACATTGCTGAACGCAAACATATGCATTTTTTCATGCGGCCCATTGACTTGCATTAGGTTCTTTGTAGTGGTAGTAGTGGAGCACTTCCTCAATGACGTCTGCGATGTGCCTCGGTTGAGCCAGCTGCACATTGGCTCATCAATCAAGTGGTAAGGATGACCGGCACCATCTATGTAGATTATAAGCTCTTTTATTGGCAGTAATCAGCTCTCATCACAACGTTTCAGGGCAGCCGCCCCTTTATCAAGCTAAGCTGTACGCCGTCTGATTATAATGTTACACACACAGCTTTATATACACATCACAGAAGGACAATAGCCAATCAAATATAATTTTTCTCAGTAAGCCAATCATATGGTCCGTCCTCAGAGCGGACCTGATGGGGAACTACAATGGTCATTCTCTATAGGCTCATTCAAACATGGAACTGCCCCTATCCCCCACGTTTACCTATCAGGTAGCCAGGAGAGGTCTGCCTCTGTGTCAAGGAACGCACGGTCGTATCTCCCAGCAGGCCGCCTGTCCGGCGGACCTGACGGGGAACTGGCCTGCGTGACGCGGAGGGGCGGAGCCAAAGCGCCGCCACCCGCGTTGCCTTGACTACGGCTAAGTGGGAGCGGCGCAGTATCGCCGCTCACACAGCTGATGACAGAGGAGGCGCGTCTCTCCAAAACCAGCCAATAGGAGACTCCTGTCAAAAGATAAAAAAACCTGCACGCTGTGTAGAATACACAGCGCGCAGAAGAGATAAAGTGGCTAATCTATATGGCAAGACACATAAGGGGGAAAACAGGTCCAGGAACAGTGGAAGGTTAAATTGGCAATTCATTTATGCATTTATATTGTTTTATCAGTCATATTCCAGCAGGACACATGTGCAGCATAGGGATAGATCATAATGATCCCATATGTATAATTAAAAGAGGCCGATGTACATGGTAGGCACATGGATCGTGTTAACTACATCAAAGGTATCAAATCCAACCTGATAGATGATAAACTCGCTCAATATTTAATACAACCATTCCCTATGACCCCTGTCATCTACATATGTCCCAAAATACACAAGAGTTTAGAGAGTCCCCCTGGTCGACCGATAGTGGCAGGGATGGACTCAGTTCTGGCCCCCCTTGCAAAATATTTGGATCAAATCCTCAGACCTTATGTGGTGTCCATGAAATCTTATCTGAGGGACACACACATGTTCTTGAATATCTTAAATAACATGTCTCCAATTGCTGGTGAATGTATATTGGTAACAATGGATGTTGAGAGCTTATACACCTCCATCCCCCATGATGGTGGGATGGAGGCTGTGCAATATACTTTGGAGGTGGCATCTGACATGTCTAAACAGCAGATAAGTTTTATCTGTAAACTGCTGGAGATGTACTTAAATATAATTACTTTAGATTTGAGGATCAGTTCTATATGCAGATTAGGGGCACAGCTATGGGGTCGAATGTGGCCCCGTCCTACGCAAATATTTATATGTCTGTTTATGAAGAAATGTTTGTTTATTCAAGTTCTCTATTTAGGCAACATGCGTTGCAATGGTTTCGATATATTGACGATGTCTTTTGCGTGTGGGCGGGGCCACATTCGACCCTTACTGAGTTCACTAAGGAATTGATGTCCAAATGTAGGGACATCAGACTTACTTTACATTCTTCTACTGAGCGAGTTAATTTCCTAGACACTGTAGTCAGTGTCTCTGATGGTAAACTGGTCACAGATCTCTACACTAAGCCCACGGATGTAAACTCCCTTCTACATTTCGGGAGTTTCCATCCGTGGGCCACTAGAAGATCTGTCCCAGTTGGACAATTCCAGAGGGTGCAGAGGATAGTTGGGGATGATGTCAGGACACAGAGATTTGATGAGACACAGACTAAGTTTATGCACAGAGGTTACCCAGAGGATATTGTGCGTGCCGCACGTAATAAGGTGTTGAAAGGTGGTACTAACAGGATGAGACGTGGTGATGTAGGTCAGAGGTTACCATTTGTGACAAAATATAATACTGAGAGTGAAAACATAGCTAGGATCATCAAACGACATTGGTATCTTCTCACAGACAGTTTTCCTGAGATAGAACAATTTCGCCATCCCCTATCATCTCGTACAAAAGAGTGCCAAATTTGAGAGACCAATTGGTCCGCGCTGATATGAGATGTGAGGGAGCTGGTCGGTCAAAGTTGAAATCTAATCGCATGGAAACATTTCCATGTATGAACTGTGTACATTGCTCTTCTGTGATTAAGGGTCAGTTCATTATGCACCCTCATTCTGGTATGAAATTTAAAATACGTGATTGCTTCACCTGCGATTCCACATATGTTGTTTATGCATTAAAATGCCCTTGTGGGTTACTATATATTGGTCAAACGACCCAAAAAATTAAAAAACGATTGTCATCGCATAAACATGCGATTAGAGAATCATTGACCGATCAAGCAGTTGCTTTTCATTTTCAACGGGCTGGCCATCAAGTCAGCCAGTTGAGATACATGATTATTGAACATGTTGCACCTCTGAGGAGAGGTGGTGATAGGGTTAAGAGGCTGTTGTACAGGGAGGCATATTGGATCAAGAAACTTGATACTATGGAACCACGTGGTCTAAATCGTGAGTTGGATTTGATACCTTTGATTAGAGTTGAGCTGAAATTTTCGTAATTTCGCATTACTATAATTACGCATGCGAAATTTGCGATTACGATGCGAAATTAGCGTAGCGAAATTGCCATTAAAATCGTAATTGAAAATACCGTAAGCGTAATTTTCAACGCGAAATTTCGCGTTTCGTTCATGCCGTAATTTCGCATTAAACGCTACCGTAATTTCGCGTTAAACCGTAACGCTCCGTATAATATAAAAAAGCCGCCGACTTTAAGGGTTAATAGCAAAGCCCCCTTAAATGCTAAGAGCCTCAAATTTGGAGAATATATTAAGGAGATCAGGAGGAATAAGAGGAAAATTTTTTTTTTCAAAAACACCTTATAGTTTTTGAGAAAATCGATGTTAAAGTTTCAAAGTAAAAATGTATACATTTAAAAACCCGCCGATTTTAACGGTTAATAGCAAAGCCTGCTTAAAGTTTAGGAACACCAAATTCCTAGGGTATATTAAGGGGATCAGTGGGAATAAGAGGAAAACATTTTTTTTCAAAAACACCTTATAGTTTTTGAGAAAATCGATTTTTAAGTTTCAAGGGCAAAAATGTCTTTTAAATGCGGAAAATGTCAGTTTTTTTTGCACAGGTAACAATAGTGTATTATTTTCATAGATTCCCCCAAGTGGGAAGAGTTTTACTTACTTCGTTCTGAGTGTGGGAAATATAAAAAAAAAACGACGTGGGGTCCCCCCTCCCAGACCTCTTTAACCCCTTGTCCCCCATGCAGGCTGGGATAGCCAGAATGCGGAGCACCGGCCGCGTGGGGCTCCGCACCCTGACTATACCAGCCCGCATGGTCCATGGATTGGGGGGTCTCGGAAGGGGAGGGGCAGCCAAGCTTTCCCCTCCCCCTCCGAGCCCTTGTCCAATCCAAGGACAAGGGGCTCTTCTCCACCTCCGATGGGCGGTGGAGGTGGAGGCCGCGATTTCCTGGGTGGGGGGTTCATGGTGGAATCTGGGAGTCCCCTTTAAAAAGGGGTCCCCCAGATGCCCACCCCCCTCCCAGGAGAAATGAGTATAGAGGTACTTGTAGTACCCCTTACCCATTTCCTTTAAGAGTTAAAAGTAAATAAACACACAAACACATAGAAAAAGTATTTTAATTGAACAAAAAACATAACCACGAAAAAAGTCCTTTAATATTCTTAATTAACCATTAATACTTACCTGTCCCTTTAAATAAATGATCCCACGCAATATCCTCGGAAATGTTCTATCAGTTACAATGTAACAAAGTTATTACAATATAACAATTTTGTTACATTGTAACTACGCCGCACCCGACGTCACTCACCGCCGCCGCCGCCACCGCGTCTGAGCTGCAGGACCCGACAGAGCTCTGAGCTATATAGCTCAGAGCTCTCAAAAGCATCTTTGTATTTGGGCTCCAAGGAGCCCCATTGGTCCTTAGCAGACCAATGGGGTTCCTTCTGATTTGAAGGAACCCCATTGGTCTGCTAAGGACCAATGGGGCTCCTTGGAGCCCAAATACAAAGATGCTTCTCAGAGCTCTGAGCTATATAGCTCAGAGCTCTGTCGGGTCCGTGCAGGACGCTAAGTCCCCGCCGGCTCCGCTGCCCTCCCCGCCTCTCCCACATGTCACCCACATGTCACCCACATGTGGGTGACATGTGGGTGACAGATGTGGGCGGGGTGGACAGCGGGAGCTGCGGGGACTTAGCGTCCTGCACGGACGCGTATGCGGCGGCTGAGCGGCGAGTGGCGTCGGGTGCGGCGTAGTTACAATGTAACAAAGTTGTTACATAATAACTTTGTTACATTGTAACTGATAGAACATTTCCGAGGATATTGCGTGGGGTCATTTAATTAAAGGGACACGTAAGTATTAATGGTTAATTAAGAATATTAAAGGACTTTTTTCGTGGTTATGTTTTTTGTTCAATTAAAATACTTTTTCTATGTGTTTGTGTGTTTATTTACTTTTAACTCTTAAAGGAAATGGGTAAGGGGTACTACAAGTACCTCTATACTCATTTCTCCTGGGAGGGGGGTGGGCATCTGGGGGACCCCTTTTTAAAGGGGACTCCCAGATTCCACCATGAACCCCCCACCCAGGAAATCGCGGCCTCCACCTCCACCGCCCATCGGAGGTGGAGAAGAGCCCCTTGTCCTTGGATTGGACAAGGGCTCGGAGGGGGAGGGGAAAGCTTGGCTGCCCCTCCCCTTCCGAGACCCCCCAATCCATGGACCATGCGGGCTGGTATAGTCAGGGTGCGGAGCCCCACGCGGCCGGTGCTCCGCATTCTGGCTATCCCAGCCTGCATGGGGGACAAGGGGTTAAAGAGGTCTGGGAGGGGGGACCCCACGTCGTTTTTTTTTTATATTTTCCACACTCAGAACGAAGTAAGTAAAACTCTTCCCACTTGGGGGAATCTATGAAAATAATACACTATTGTTACCTGTGCAAAAAAAACTGACATTTTCCGCATTTAAAAGACATTTTCGCCCTTGAAACTTAAAAATCGATTTTCTCAAAAACTATAAGGTCTTTTTGAAAAAAAAAATGTTCCTCTTATTCCCACTGATCCCCTTAATATACCCTGGGAATTCGGTGTTCCTAAACTTTAAGCAGGCTTTGCTATTAACCGTTAAAGTCGGCGGGTTTTTAAATGTTTACATTTTTCCTTTGAAACTTTAACATCGATTTTCTCAAAAACTATAAGGTCTTTTTTTCCTCTTATTCCTCCTGATCTCCTTAATATATTCTCCAAATTTGAGGCTCTTAGCATTTAAGGGGGCTTTGCTATTAACCCTTAAAGTCGGCAGCTTTTTTATATTATACGGAGCGTTACGGTTTAACGCGAAATTACGGTAGCGTTTAATGCGAAATTACGGCATGATACGACTGTAATGCGAAAATTACGCGAAAATTACGCTTACGCGAAATTTCGCGAAATCCTTCTTCATTACGATTATGTACTTACGGCCATAATCGTAATTACACTAATTACGCGAAATTTCGCAAAATCGTAATTAGGTCATTACGCTCATCTCTACCTTTGATGTAGTTAACACGATCCATGTTCCTACCATGTACATCGGCCTCTTTTAATTATACATATGGGATCATTATGATCTATCCCTATGCTGCGCATGTGTCCTGCTGGAATATGACTGATAATACAATATAAATGCATATATGAATTGCCAATTTAACCTTCCACTGTTCCTGGACCTGTTTTCCCCCTTATGTGTCTTGCCATATAGATTAGCCACTTTATCTCTTCTGCGCGCTGTGTATTCTACACAGCGTGCAGTTTTGTTTATCTTTTGACAGGAGTCTCCTATTGGCTGGTTTTGGAGAGGCGCGCCTCCTCTGTCATCAGCTGTGTGAGCGGTGATACTGCGCCGCTCCCACTTAGCCATAGTCAAGGCAACGCGGGTGGCGGCGCTTTGGCTCCGCCCCTCCGCGTCACGCAGGCCAGTTCCCCGTCAGGTCCGCCGGACAGGCGGCCTGCTGGGAGATACGACCGTGCGTTCCTTGACACAGAGGCAGACCTCTCCTGGCTACCTGATAGGTAAACGTGGGGGATAGGGGCAGTTCCATGTTTGAATGAGCCTATAGAGAATGACCATTGTAGTTCCCCATCAGGTCCACTCTGAGGACGGACCATATGATTGGCTTACTGAGAAAAATTATATTTGATTGGCTATTGTCCTTCTGTGATGTGTATATAAAGCTGTGTGTGTAACATTATAATCAGACGGCGTACAGCTTAGCTTGATAAAGGGGCGGCTGCCCTGAAACGTTGTGATGAGAGCTGATTACTGCCAATAAAAGAGCTTATAATCTACATAGATGGTGCCGGTCATCCTTACCACTTGACTTGCATTAGGTGCATTTTCCGCAACGCTGGCGTTTCTGCCTAGTGTGTTACCAGCCACAGACTCTTCTGGCCCGTCTTCAGAACAGAATTAGTCCGTGTGTGTGTATGTGTATGTGTGCTTCTGTATTTGTTTTCTGGGCATGTGTATTTGTGAATGTACTTCTAGGTATGTATTACCATGTGTGTATGTGTGGTTGTGTTTGGGCATGTGTGTGTTCGCCTGTGTGATCTTGTATGTTGCCGTGTGTGTGTGTGTGTGTGTGTGTGTGTGTGTGTGCTTCTGAGTGAACATTTTCCTGTGTGAACGTGATTCTGCATGTACAGTATGTGTGTGTGTTTGCGTTATGTGTGTGTTTCTAGGTGTATGTTTTCCTGTGTGAACTTATTTTTCTTAGGTTTATGTGTGTGAATGTGTGTGCATACCCCTGTGTGTAGTGTAAATGTGTGTGCATACCCCTGTGTGTAGTGTAAATGTGTGTGCATACCCCTGTGTGTAGTGTAAATGTGTGTGCATACCCCAGAGTGTAGTGTAAATGTGTGTGCATACCCCAGAGTGTAGTGTAAATGTGTGCGCATACCCCAGAGTGTAGTATAAATGTGTGCGCATACCCCGGTGTGAATGTGTGTGCATACCCCTGTGTGTATGTGTGTGCATACCCCTGTGTGTAGTGTAAATGTGTGCGCATACCCCTGTGTGAATGTGTGTGCATACCCCTGTGTGTAGTGTGAGTGTGTGCATACCCCTATGTGTAGTGTGAATGTGTGTGCATACCCCTGTGTGTAGTGTGAATGTGTGCGCATACCCCTGTATGTAGTGTGAATGTGTGTGCATACCCCTGTCAGTAGTGTGAATGTGTGTGCATACCCCTGTGTGTAGTGTGAATGTGTGTGCATACCCCTGTGTGTAGTGTGAATGTGTGTGCATACCCCTGTCAGTAGTGTGAATGTGTGTGCATACCCCTGTCAGTAGTGTGAATGTGTGTGCATACCCCTGTGTGTAGTGTGAATGTGTGTGCATACCCCTGTGTGTAGTGTGAATGTGTGTGCATACCTCTTTGTGTAGTGTGAATGTGTGTGCATACCCCCGTGTGTAGTGTGAATGTATGTGCATACCCCTGTGTGTAGTGTAAATGTGTGTGCATACCCCAGAGTGTAGTGTGAATGTGTGTGCATACCCCTGTGTGTAGTGTGAATGTGTGTGCATACCCCTGTGTGTAGTGTAAATGTGTGTGTGTAGTGTAAATGTGTGTGCATATCCCTGCATGTAGTGTAAATGTGTGTGCATACCCCTGTGTGTAGTGTGAATGTGTTAGCATACCCCCGTGTGCAGTGTGAATGTGTGTGCCCCTGCATGTTGTGTGAATGTGTGTGCATACCCCTGTGTGTAGTGTGACTGTGCGTGCTCCTGCATGTTGTGTGAATGTGTGTGCATACCCCTGTGTGTAGTGTGACTGTGCGTGCTCCTGCATGTTGTGTGAATGTGTGTGCATACCCCTGTGTGTAGTGTGACTGTGCGTGCATACCCCTGTGTGTAGTGTGAATGTGTGCGCATACCCCTGTATGTAGTGTGAATGTGTGTGCATACCCCTGTCAGTAGTGTGAATGTGTGTGCATACCCCTGTGTGTAGTGTGAATGTGTGTGCATACCCCTGTGTGTAGTGTGAATGTGTGTGCATACCCCTGTCAGTAGTGTGAATGTGTGTGCATACCCCTGTCAGTAGTGTGAATGTGTGTGCATACCCCTGTGTGTAGTGTGAATGTGTGTGCATACCCCTGTGTGTAGTGTGAATGTGTGTGCATACCTCTTTGTGTAGTGTGAATGTGTGTGCATACCCCCGTGTGTAGTGTGAATGTATGTGCATACCCCTGTGTGTAGTGTAAATGTGTGTGCATACCCCAGAGTGTAGTGTGAATGTGTGTGCATACCCCTGTGTGTAGTGTGAATGTGTGTGCATACCCCTGTGTGTAGTGTAAATGTGTGTGTGTAGTGTAAATGTGTGTGCATATCCCTGCATGTAGTGTAAATGTGTGTGCATACCCCTGTGTGTAGTGTGAATGTGTTAGCATACCCCCGTGTGCAGTGTGAATGTGTGTGCCCCTGCATGTTGTGTGAATGTGTGTGCATACCCCTGTGTGTAGTGTGACTGTGCGTGCTCCTGCATGTTGTGTGAATGTGTGTGCATACCCCTGTGTGTAGTGTGACTGTGCGTGCATACCCCTGTGTGTAGTGTGAATGTGTGCGCATACCCCTGTATGTAGTGTGAATGTGTGTGCATACCCCTGTCAGTAGTGTGAATGTGTGTGCATACCCCTGTGTGTAGTGTGAATGTGTGTGCATACCCCTGTGTGTAGTGTGAATGTGTGTGCATACCCCTGTCAGTAGTGTGAATGTGTGTGCATACCCCTGTCAGTAGTGTGAATGTGTGTGCATACCCCTGTGTGTAGTGTGAATGTGTGTGCATACCCCTGTGTGTAGTGTGAATGTGTGTGCATACCTCTTTGTGTAGTGTGAATGTGTGTGCATACCCCCGTGTGTAGTGTGAATGTATGTGCATACCCCTGTGTGTAGTGTAAATGTGTGTGCATACCCCAGAGTGTAGTGTGAATGTGTGTGCATACCCCTGTGTGTAGTGTGAATGTGTGTGCATACCCCTGTGTGTAGTGTAAATGTGTGTGTGTAGTGTAAATGTGTGTGCATATCCCTGCATGTAGTGTAAATGTGTGTGCATACCCCTGTGTGTAGTGTGAATGTGTTAGCATACCCCCGTGTGCAGTGTGAATGTGTGTGCCCCTGCATGTTGTGTGAATGTGTGTGCATACCCCTGTGTGTAGTGTGACTGTGCGTGCTCCTGCATGTTGTGTGAATGTGTGTGCATACCCCTGTGTGTAGTGTGACTGTGCGTGCTCCTGCATGTTGTGTGAATGTGTGTGCATACCCCTGTGTGTAGTGTGACTGTGCGTGCATACCCCTGTATGCACACATTAGCCCCTGCTCTTGCAAGTTGTTCGCATTAGCACTTGCACGCTCTCATATTGTCAAAAACAAATTTTGACAATGTGAGAGCTTGGGAGAGCAGGGGCTAATGTGAACGGTTGAATATTTGCATAGAAAGTCCTCCAGAATGTTTTGCAGCGACATACATTTAGAAACAAATGAAAGGAAATGCATGCAAATGGGAATCACAGTCCACACTGAGCAATTTGTGAAAGAGGTGGTGGAATTATGATTTTCCACAGACAATGAGAAGTAATTATGCGAGGTTCTTTTCTTTACGAGTCAACTGTTACAGGGATAAACAACTATTACACGAGGACCTTCTGAACTTTGGAGGTTTTTTCCTGCCATTAGAAGCATTAGACCATTACACAAAACTGCTCATTTTAAGAAGCAATCAAAATAATGGAAGTTGAAGAATAATGGTAAGGACGGACGGGTATTTGAATAGCGGCTGACCCCCGCCTGCACTGAGCGCAGCTTTAGCCAAAGCTACAGGAGATTTCTCAGTTGCTGCCTTTACCCCAAGTGAGGACTGAGAAACCTTCAGTGATGGGCACTGATAAATCATAGCTTTCCAGTGTTTTTTCCCGTTGCCAAGCAATAGCATTCTACATCAGCTAGGTAGCAGCCCCCCCCCCCCCAAAGGCCCTCCGCCCCAACTAACCTTCCTTACCTAAACTTAACTCCCCCCCCCCCCTTAAAACGCATGCTGTTTAGAAGGGAGCCTACTATAATAGCAGGCACAGTGGCTGCCTGCTATGCAAACTGCAGCTAAAAATAGGGGGCACAAGTGCCTGCTATTTGTAGCTGCAGTTCGCATAGCGGGCGGACCCTGCACCCACACTTATAGCAGCCACCCTTTTAAACAGAAGGCTGCTTTTGCCATTTTCAACTGCTCCGCCCTTATAGGAGGGGGGTTGGTTCATTTTATAAATTTTACTCATTTATTGCTCAGATCCCTTTAGGTCCCCTTTACACTTACTGTGGTCTGTTCCCATGCACAAAAACACTGCATCCCATTGCGGAAGCTGTAAAAGCTCTATGGAGCTTTAACACAGAACGTGGTGTGGCGCGGTGCGGCGGGTCCCATCCTGATGACACAAGAGTATCTGTGCATTGTGCGTGTTACACCCAGAAGTGAGGCATACTTTCATTGGGCAGTATTCCTCACTATACTGTCATACTACGCTGCGGTACCGCGTGGTGCGACCTTTGGGGACTGTTGTGGTGCGACAATTATATGCAAGAAGCGTAAAAGCTACCTGGTATGTGCACTTTTTCTATCCATCCACAAATCTCTATGCACAAGATATAGGTTTATTGGATATGAGAATTCTTTGAATTAAAAGCAAATAGCAGCAGTGCCAACCTTCACTATCAGTCTTCTATGGACTTGATTGTCTACATGAAGAGAGCACACACAGGCAAAGATTGCATACCGGCTTTGGTTTGTGTGTAGAGCCCAGCAGACCCGCACTTTCCTTCAGGCACTGCAGTGCCAACGCTGTTTTCTAACTTGCTGCATGGATTGAGTTTGTCCCTACCTATTTTTTATGTGACGTGGGTCCAAGCTTTAAAACACACCAAAATGTATGCTACAATTTATCCCGGTTAAAATGATACCACATGTGCCTCATTTAGGCTGGTGCACTCTCCACAACTACACTGAACGTATATATACTTATATATACGTCCGGTTTGCTTTAAGTGGTTAAAGCAAATATGTGGTAGAAAAAAGTGGGATACTTATCTATGGAGTAGGCTCTGAAACCTATTGATCCTTCTCTAACCAATCTCGGTGCCCTTGTTCCCGCGCTGTCCCCCAGTGAACGTTACGCTGCCTCCATGAGCCCTCAGAAGGCTTTGGGAGCATTTATGACCCAGAGAGCTCCAAAAGATGGTCGGCCCTAGACTGCGCCTGCACGAGTGCACACTCGAGCGCGCTCATGCATGTGCAGTACGGAGCCGCCCGCCTTCAGTAAGCTATGAGACACGTGTGCTCTTGAAGCCTACTGGGGGCTCACGGAGGCGACAGGGCTGGAACTAGGGGGCCAAGAGGGGACAGGAAAATCTGAATAAAATAGAATCCACAGCCTTCCCTTTCCATAGATAAGTATCAATTTATTTATTTTTTTGCTTCAGTATCACATTTATTGTATTAGCGAACGCCTTTTTCTTCGAACAGTCTGACACATTGATTGATGATGAAGGTAGATTTATCTTCTTTTAAAAGGTAGTTTAAATGGTAAAATAATTACACTGGGAAATGTTTACTTCTCTAATGAAATACAAGTACATTTCATTAAAAATATTGAGGAAAAGCTGTTGTTATTTGCAAAGGGATTGTAATCCACGGTGGGAATCTGATCGTACACGTTAACCCCGTCTGCAACATGTTCTGAGCTAGCTCCTCTGTTTCATACAAGGCTTCAAACACTATCAAGTCTAGTTTAGCCTTGTTGTACCTAGTAGACTACAAAAGATTTGACATTTTATTATCCAATGCACAACAAACTTTACAATATTGATTATGTTTTTATAACACAATGGGACTTGCAGCTAGTCAAAGAAGTAAAAGATGAGAAATAAAAACCCTCTGATCGTTCTCCTCTGATAGATTCCAGGTAACAATAAAACGTAATGTAACTGGCGGTTGAACACAGTCATCACTAACAACCTTGAGGCAATCATTCAAACTGATAAAGCATTGAAAGCTTATTTCGAGAGTAACAAAGTAACAATAAAGAAAAAAGTTCAGCGCATGGGAGACCCTACGTTCAAACTGAGAGGAACCGTGATATTGTAGTAGGATGAACAAGGAAAATTGGGCATGAATTGACTGTTGGATCATAAATTGGAACACATTCACAAGAAATCTTTGGCCCAGTAGATTGTAAGCTCGCAAGGCCAGGGCTCTCTGACCCTTTTGTGTCTTGGAATTTGTTATTCATTTCATAGCTTGCACTTTGTTATAAATTGCTCTCATCATGTTACATTTGTTATTGAAATCACCAGTTCTGTATTTTGTACCAGTGTCCATATATGATGTTTATTATTGTCTGTACCATTAAGCACCCCTTGTTGTTTTCTTATACTTAGTACAGTGCCAGGGAATATGTTGGTGCATTATAAATCTTAATAATTTTGCTGAAGTAACAAAGGTGTCGGAGGAACCTCTAAAAATTCTGAGTAAACAACTCAAAGACATTTGACCTTCTGACATAATGACAGGAATTTCCTAAGCCAAGGGATTGGGTTTGTGCTGCCACGACCCCCTTAGCAATGACATAACGAACATATACAGCATATACTGTATATAATAAATATATACATGTATATATAAATATACACATGTATGTATGTATATATATATATATATATATATATATATATATATATATATATATATATATATATATATATATATATATATTGTAGCGGTTTCCCCTAGCAACGGGGATGGGAAAGTTCATAGACGAGACAGCAGGCTTCCAATTCTGTAAAAGTCAGGCTCCTGCCTGGTTTATTTTTGAAAATAAACAGTTGCCAGAAAATACAAACAGCAAAACAAAAACCTTGCTCGGCTGAGCAACTACCTGTCTCACTTTTAGTCCCTAACTGACTACACATAAACAGGGTTTCAATAAGACAGTCCAGCAAATGGCAACCTACATTTAGACATGCAAAGATTAGTTTTTCCTCCATGCGTGAGAGCTCTGTTCCCTCCAGAGTTTAGGAACCAAGTGAGCTCCTTCCTGGTCAGCCTGGCTGACTTTTATACAGCACCTGTGCTCCACCCTGCAAAGGTATAAAACCCGGGCTGGGCCAGATGGCCAGGGAACCCACCCACTCTCCCCTGGCCAACTCCAGGACCCTAAACCGGCTCTTGAAAGAGCCTATTTTACTCATGCAGTTTTTTTTTTTGTTTTTTTTTCCCTGGAGCTTTATCTAACCCAATACCTCAAACGAGGTGGCACATATATTCCATCCACAACCTTCTCTTGCAAGGCAACTGACACCCTATCACATATCCCCCCCCTCTGTTCGAACCCGTGGGGTCGGACACTGTTTGCGACCATACAGTGTGTCCTTGATAAGGCATCCGCATTACCTTGCAATTTCCCTGCACGATGTTCAATGATGAAAGTGAAATTCTGAAGGGATAGGAACCATCTGGTAACCCTAGCATTTATTTCTTTGGCCTGGGACATCCAGGTCAGGGGTGAGTGATCAGTGATGAGCCTGAACTTCCGCCCTAACAGATAGTATCGTAGAGATTCCAGTGCCCATTTAATCGCCAAACACTCTCGCTCCACGATGCTATAGTTCTTCTCAGCAGGTGTCAACTTTCGGCTCAAATAAACCACTGGGTGCTCCTCACCTCTGACCAACTGTGACAGGACCGCCCCCAAGCCCACACTTGAAGCATCCGTTTGCACTATAAACTGGCTTTTAAAATTTGGGGCGATTAACACCGGTTGATTACAAAGAGCTAATTTCAGCTCTTGAAATGCTCTTTCCGCTTCAGGATTCCATTTCCCCATTACTGACTCCTTCCCTTTTGTTAAGTCTGTTAATGGGGCTGCTGTAGTGGCAAAATTCGGGATAAACTTCCGATAGTACCCTATCATGCCAAGAAACGTCCTCACCTGTTTTTTTGTGGTTGGCCTAGGCCAGTCTTTGATAGCTTCCACTTTGTTTAGCTGTGGCTTTATGAGACCCCGCCCAATTATGTGTCCAAGGTAACGGGCCTCCTCTAATCCTATCGTGCATTTCTTTGGGTTGGCGGTTAACCCTGCCTGTCTTATTGAATTTACCACCGCCTGAAGTTTATGGAGATGACTTTCCCAGTCCATGCTAAACACGACCACATCATCCAAATATGCTGCTGCAAAATGCTGATGTGGGCGCAATATCTCATCCATCATACGCTGAAATGTTGCAGGGGCTCCCTGCAATCCAAAGGGCATGCGTATATACTGGAAAAGGCCATAAGGGGTGGAGAACGCAGTCTTCTCTCTAGCTTTATTTGTTAAAGGGACCTGCCAGTAACCCCTAGTAAGATCCAGAGTTGTAATATATCTTGCTGGTCCTAATCTCTCAGTCAGCTCATCAATTCTCGGCATCGGGTAGGCATCGAATTTTGACACTGCATTTAACTTACGGAAATCATTACAAAATCTCAGGGACCCATCCGGTTTTGGGACTAAAACAATGGGGCTACTCCACTCACTCGTAGACCTTTCAATGACTCCCAATTCTAGCATTTTTTCAACCTCTTTTTTTACAGCCTGCCTGCGAGCTTCTGGAATTCTATAGGGCTTTAGGCGAACGCGAACTTTGTCATCCGTAATAATGTCATGTTTGATAATGGAGGTACAACCTGGTAACTCTGAAAACACATCGGCATTCCTTTGTAAAAATTCTCTGACCTCCTGCTTTTGGACGCTGGACAGTGAATCTGCAATTTTTACCTCTCGCACCCCCTCCTGGATGGTGGAATGCACCTGCACAGTGGCTGACATAACCTCTCTATCTTTCCACGGCTTTATCAGATTGACATGGTAAATTTGCTCTTTCTTTCGTTTATCTGGCTGGTAAACTTTATAGTTAACTTCACTCACTTTCTCGCGAATTTCATACGGCCCCTGCCACTTTGCCAAGAATTTGCTTTCCACAGTGGGAATCAAGACCAACACACGATCCCCAGGGTTGAAAGACCTCACCTTGGCTGATCGGTTGTAAACCCGACTTTGGGCTTCTTGTGCTCGTTGCATGTGTTCCCGAACGACTGGCATAACAGCAGAGATCCTATCTTGCATGCTAGATACGTGTTCAATTACGCTCTTGTGGGGAGTGGATTCTTGTTCCCACGATTCTTTCGCAATGTCAAGAAGTCCCCGAGGACATCTCCCGTACACTAGTTCAAACGGAGAAAACCCCGTAGAGGACTGGGGAACTTCTCTAATCGCAAACATGAGATATGGTAGAAGACAGTCCCAATCTCTACCATCTTTTTCTACAACTTTCTTTAACATCCCTTTTAGAGTCTTGTTAAATCGCTCCACCAGCCCATCGGTCTGTGGATGGTAGACCGATGTGCGGAGCTGCTTTATTCCCAGAAGTCTGCACAACTCCTTCATGATTTTTGACATAAAGGGGGTTCCCTGATCCGTGAGGATCTCCTTTGGTATACCAGTGCGGGAGAACACATGCATTAACTCTTTTGCAATGGTCTTAGAGGCCATGTTTCTTAACGGTATTGCCTCAGGGTAGCGTGTAGCGTAATCTAAGATCACAAGAATGTATTGGTGACCCCTGGCTGACTTACCAAGGGGCCCAACCAGATCCATTGCCATCCGCTCAAAAGGTATATCAATAATAGGCAAGGGAACCAGAGGGCCTCGGAAGTGAGCCATCGGGGCCGTCAATTGGCAGTCTGGGCAAGATTCACAAAATCTCTTTACATCGGCAAAGACACCTGGCCAATAGAACCTCTGTAAGACCCGTTGCTGAGTCTTCTCGGCCCCGAGGTGACCCCCCAGGACATGCTTATGAGCTAGGTCTAACACCGTTTTGCGAAAGGGTTGGGGCACTACCAACTGCTCGACCAGGCTTTCTCTCTCCTGGTTCATTCGGTACAATAGGTCATTTACCACCACAAAATGAGGAAATGCATTTTCCGTCTCAGACCCCTGAGGTGTACCATCAATCATAATGACATTTTCCCAGGCCCTAGTCAGGGTGGGATCCCTCAGCTGGGCTGTCCCAAAGTTATCTCTGGAGACCTCCAAATCCCGCATCGCAGGCTCTATGGAAGGCTCCAGAGGAACTTCGGGTTCACCTGCAAACACAGTCAAGGGAGAAATATCAGCTTCATTGCCATTGGCACCCAGATTACTCAAAATCTCCCTGGGTACCTCATTTTCAGGGGTACAGTTCTCTGAGTCCTTGTTAGGAGATGAAGTTCGGGGTTCTTTACCCCTCCATAATTCCCAGAAATGTGGAAAGTCTCTTCCCAGAATTACGCTATGCAACAGCACTGAGGACACACCCACCTCATGGCAAACAGTTCCACAATCAGTTTCAAAAGTCACAAAAGCAGTGGGATAACTTTTAGAGTCTCCATGTATGCAAATGACCCCAATGCGGGGTTCATTAAGCTGATCAGAGTTCACCAGTTTAGCATGCACTAGAGTCACTAAACTGCCTGAATCTAGCAACGCATGAACAAATCTTCCATTAATTTTCACAACTGACATGTGTAAGTCAGTATCAACAGTACATACCGGCCGGGCGAAGAGGGACATCTTTCGAGCGTAGTCACACTCCATAGCCTCCGCAGGTAAGGGACACCGAGCCGCAATATGACCCCATTCATTGCATCTCCAACACTGTATGAGGTTGCGTACTCCCGAGGGAAAGTTTGTACTGCCTTTAATTTCATCTTTGGGTTTCTCACCATACTTTCTGTCACCTCCGGGTTCCCGGGGAGCAGCCCTCCTTCCACCAGCTAGGTGAGGGACTCGCCTCTGCAGGGTAGCCTCCTTTGCTGGAGACCAGGCTAGGAAATCCTCCGCAGCAATGAAGCGCTCAATCATCTCGACCAGGTCGTTGGCTGACGTTGGATCGGCATGGCTCACCCACTTACGCAGTTTAGGAGGCAGAGATCTGAGGAACTGATCCATAGTGACCCTCTCCACGATCTGGGCAGGTGTAAGGGTCTCGGGCTGTAACCACTTTTTCACCAGATAAACCAGGTCATGCATCTGTGATCGTGGTGACACTTCAGGGCGGTAAGTCCACTTATGCACACGCTGGGCCCGTACAGCGGGAGTGACGCCCAGTCGGCGAAGTATCTCTGCTTTTAGTTTCTCATAACTTTTAGCATCCTCTGGGGCCAAGTCAAAGTATGCTTTCTGAGAGTCCCCACTTAGGAAAGGCGCCATCAGTCCGGCCCACTCAGCTGTAGGCCAGGCCTCCCTCTCTGCAGTCCGTTCAAAGGTATGGAGGAAGGCCTCCACATCATCGTGTGGTGTCATCTTTTGAAGAAAGTGGCTGGCTCGAATGGATCCCGTGTTGCTGCGAGAATCCGGGTTCCCCTCCCTGGTGCGTTGTGCCAACTGCTGCACCACCTCTGTAAGGGTTTTACGATCCTCTTCCACAGCTGTGGCCACGTCAGATAGTTGTGCGGCCAACAGTCGGTTAGCCTCTTGCTGGGCTTCATTAGCCTGTTGCTGTGCTGCGACCGACTGCAACAACTGGGCGTTGGTCTCTCTCTGGCCTGCATTAGCCTGTTGCTGTGCTGCGTTAGCGATCAACAGTTGTTTGAGAACGTCCTCCATGTCTGAGGATCAAAATTTTTCAGCCTCCTCTTAAGTTTGAAAATTGGAGCCTTTCCCCTTTAAGACTTGGCTGCAGTACTTGCTGTCTCGGCTGGCCCGCATCCTCCACCAATTGTAGCGGTTTCCCCTAGCAACGGGGATGGGAAAGTTCATAGACGAGACAGCAGGCTTCCAATTCTGTAAAAGTCAGGCTCCTGCCTGGTTTATTTTTGAAAATAAACAGTTGCCAGAAAATACAAACAGCAAAACAAAAACCTTGCTCGGCTGAGCAACTACCTGTCTCACTTTTAGTCCCTAACTGACTACACATAAACAGGGTTTCAATAAGACAGTCCAGCAAATGGCAACCTACATTTAGACATGCAAAGATTAGTTTTTCCTCCATGCGTGAGAGCTCTGTTCCCTCCAGAGTTTAGGAACCAAGTGAGCTCCTTCCTGGTCAGCCTGGCTGACTTTTATACAGCACCTGTGCTCCACCCTGCACAGGTGTAAAACCCGGGCTGGGCCAGATGGCCAGGGAACCCACCCACTCTCCCCTGGCCAACTCCAGGACCCTAAACCGGCTCTTGAAAGAGCCTATTTTACTCATGCAGTTTTTTTTTTTTTTTTTCCCTGGAGCTTTATCTAACCCAATACCTCAAACGAGGTGGCACATATATTCCATCCACAACCTTCTCTTGCAAGGCAACTGACACCCTATCACAATATATATAATTTATGGATATAGCAATAGTTATCTTCAAAGCTAAAGGTCAAAATTCCTAAGCAAATAAACAGGCCAATCCGATAAATGGAATCAGTTGGGAGCAATCGATCAGGTCCATTATGGGAATGGATTACGTACCCAATCTGAGTTGATCCCATTGATCGTATTGGATTCGGAATGTGTTCCTTTCCCATTAGAGGACCTGATTGTTTCCAACAGATCACATTTATTGGATTGCTGGTCAGTTGTTCGGGAAATTGGACCATTAGTGGCCACTTTTTTCCCCCATACAGTTTGGTATTCCCCAGGGAATTTTAACCCCACAGGCATATGGACACTTATCTTTAGACTTAAAATCTCTGCTGACAGTTATCCAAGCTATCCCACAGGAAATGGGGAAAATTTCCTCTTCCATGTGGACATATGGTTCAGTATTAAATAATTAAAGTAGACTCTAATCGATGGAATGCAGAGAAATGGTGATTATGGTAGTGGCAGCATATGTCTGGTGTCTTAGTGGTAGGATGAAATGTACTATTGTACAGATGACCTGTAGGGGGAGAGAAGTGATTACACCTAATTAATGTGATATGATTTTTATGTTTTTGTATTTATGATAAATGCTGTATTTCGCATTTTGTATATTTACTATTGTGTAAACGGGTTCTCCCCTGCATGCATTATGAAGCGACGGGATAATAACAACCATTAGGGTACTGAAGGGGGAAGGGGGAGTAAACAGTTAATGGACCAGCCGGTTGGTAATATGAGGGGAGGAGGGAGAGGTGGACGTCACAGCCGCATATGATGCGGGCTGGGAGGCGTACTTGCATGCTGACCAGGGAGGCATACTTGTGCGATGGGAGGAGGAAGAAGGGGACATCACAGCCGCGTATGATGCGGATTGGGAGGCGTGTACACATGCTGAATTGTGAGACGTGCCTGCACGCTGAACGTAATAGCCGCATGTGACGCGGATCAGGAAACGTACGGACACGCTGGGCAAGCGCTGTCCGTACGGGGAGGAGCAATCTCCTGGGTGAGGAGGCTGGAGCTAATGAGAATGATGAAAGGCGGCCAATGGGAAATAAGGAAAAGCTACCAATGGGGCCAGCAATGATTTAAATATCCTGGTAAGACGTCCAATCCCTATGCTCCTGATGAGTCACGAGGGAGTGACGAAACTAGTCGAGCGGGGAATTGGACGGACCAGGAACTAAGTAACAGTGGCGTGGAAAGCCAGAGCGTGGAATCCACATTCAGCCCGGCTTGGCAACGGGGGAGAGCCCGTAACAAAACTCTGTGCCCTCTATACTACAAGTGAAATGTGAGAGAATTATTTTAATAAGGTTTTAGTGATTTTAAACGGTATCACGCTATGAGAGGCTTTTGTTTGAGGTATTGGAGATACACCTTCTGAGCATGTGAATCTGGATATGAGATGAATATATAAAGAGTCCAGGACCTGAAGTGCTGGGGTACCCTGGAGGTGGGCGCTGACTGACCAGTCTAACAGTGGTCGCACTGTGTCTGGTGAGTGTGTTTTGAATTGATCTCTGGTGGTGGAAACATCAGAAGATTGAAGCATCAGCACTTTTACTGGATTGTGATTTGCATTTATGTGGAGATGTGCGCTGGACTTTTATTGTAAACATATGGTTCAGTATTACTCTTCATCCTCCCATAAATGAATTTCCTTCTGTGTTAGGGGCTTTCTGAAACAACTGTACCAGTTATTGTCCAATATCTCTTCTAAGTAAGGACATACAAATAAATAGGAAGGTTCTCATTAATAGCCTTAGAGCCCGTGTCCACTGAATCCGCAGAGTTTCTCTGCAGGCAAATCACGCAGGGAAACTTTGCCATAGGATACAATGGCGCTGCCGGCCGAATCACTTGCACTACCGATTTGGCAGACATTTCCATCCATTTTGGTGCGGGAGGCTGCGAATCCCATAGCCGTGCATAGCAAGGCTGATGGGATTTGACTGCGTACCCGCAGACCAGGAAGTTCCGGGCGTCTCGCAGCTGCGCATGGCACAAGTGTAAATGGGCCCGTATACAACTTCCACCCCTCCTCCCTTAGTGGAACAGCACCAGGTGGGTTTCATTCTAGGCACAGAAACCTGCCATAACACCACCAAGGCATTGAACTTGATGAACTGGCTCAGGAGAGGTGGTGTTTAGGGCCTTCTCCTCTTTACTGAAGCTGAGGCAGCTTTCTGGAGAGTTGAATTCATTAGCAAGATATTGAACAGTAGACCCCAAAATGGTAATTAGATTACTGTTGTCATACTTGAACCTGAGCAAAAGTGTTTTAATTATCACCATCATGGTAGACTCTTTCAAAATCAGTATCCACCATGGATGTCTGTTATTTCCTTTCCTGAGCTGGTAAGAAAAAAAAAAGTTAGATGCTTATACTCTAGAGCAGGCATGGCCAAACTCGGCCCCCCAGCTGTTACGAAACTACAAGACCCACAATGCATTTGCCTTTATGAGTCATGATTGTGGCTGTCAGACTCCTGCAATGCATTCTGGGGCTTGTAGTTCCTTAACAGCTGGAGGGCCAAGTTTGCCCATGCCTGCTCTAGAGGCTACTCATGTCCTCATCAACCCCATACCTGTTAGTCTGCATCATCTTTCAGTTCGCGGATATGTTTTCCTTCATTAACAAGCAAGGCCATAGTACAAAGACAAGCAGTATGCACATAGAGAGATACTGGTTGTTTTCCAGTTGGAAACAGCTGTTCTTTCTCACAATGCAACAAGGTTCACAAACAGGAAACTGACAGGACCTAGGTCCTGACATCACACTGTGGGAGGGGTTTCACCACAATATCAGCCACACAGACCTCCCTGATGATCTATTTAAAGAGAGTCTGAAGCGAGAATAAATCTCGCTTCAGACCTCATAGATAGCAGGGGCACGTGTGCCCCTGCTAAACGACCGCTATCGCGCCGCTAAACGGGAGTCCCTTCACCCCCAAATCCCCTCGGTACAGCGGGGGAGCGCTTCCTGGTTGGGGCAGGGCTAACCGCCGCAGCCCTGCCCCAAGCGCGTCTGTCAGCGCGTATCTCTGCCTCTCCCCCGCCCCTCTCAGTCTTCCTTCACTGAGAGGGGCGGGGGAGAGGCGGCGATCCGCCGCTGATAGACGCGACTGGAGGCAGGGCTGCAGCCGTTAGCCCTGCCTCCAGGAGCGACAAAGTCTGCGACCAAGTGTTGCAGTGGGGGGTTTGGGGGTGAAGGGACCCCCGTTTAGCGGCGCTATAGCGGCGGTTTAGCAGGGGCACACATGCCCCTGCTAACTATGAGCTCTGAAGCGAGATTTATTCTCGCTTCGGAGTCTATTTAAGAAAAGGTAAAGATTTCTCATAGGAAAGGGGGTATCCTCTACTGATTGGGATGAAGTTCAATCCTTGGTTACAATATGTAAGACAAAAAGAAAAATTTGAGAGCCCCAAATAGTATACTACTGTTGATTGGTATTAATAGCAATGAATAGTAGAAATTTTACTCACAAACATGGGTTGCCACCACAGGCAACCACTATATGTGCAGATGGGGAGAATATCATATCCTCACTCAGGCTCCATAGATAGGAAGTAAAAGGGCAGAAACACCCATCCACTAGGTGAATATTCAATGATTTGTGTATACAGTGGCGCCAAAAAGTATAAAATATATTAAAAACAGTTTAAAACAGGGGGTACTAGTGGACTTACCTCCACAGTCCACAGAGGCACTATACCCGTCCTGACACTCATTCAGCCACTGCTTGTTGTACTTTGCCTGAGGAAGTGGGTGACAGACCCGTGAAAAGCGTAGATGTTATTGGAGTAAGAAATAAATGTTGAATACGTTTTAATGATACATTATTGTTGTGTCAGCTATGGGAAGGTAAGTGTAAGAATCGGTCTCAGCACACAGAGAGAATCTGATTATTGGTGATCTGCAGTATCACCAACAATACAGATGTCACCCGATTATTGATGATCTGCAGAATCACCAATAATACAAGTGCGACTAACCTCCGGACACCTAACATAGTGAATAACAATACAGCAGCAATAATATCACGAGATCATGGAAATATCCACCACACGGCGATTCCTCAGAGGTGTGGTTACCTCTGAATGGGAACCCCGTGTGTGAAATCCTCAGTCCAGGTAAAGAGAGGAATCTCAGCTTCTGGCAGTAATCGTCTGCCAGGGCAGGCGTCTCGGAGAGGCAAGCCTCAAAGATAACCCTACAGTGGGAGACGTTCCACTGGAGGGAGAAAGGTCAGACGAGCAAAGGTTCGGAAACAGAGAAGGCGGCAACAGTACAGAAACAAAAGGTTGATTCAGAGTCGTTTAAACAGGCAGGGTCGGCAACTTGAATCAGATAGAAGTACAAGAGCGGCAAGAGTAAAGAGAAGTCAGGGAAAGCCGAGGTCAAAACACAGGTAAATATGCAAATACAATCCTAATCTGAGGTGTGACGTCCTTGGTGACAACACCTGGGAAACTGGACTAAGGTCTGAGCGCTAACACAATGTGTATTTACGACAGCAGACAAGGAGCAACTGACATCCAGCTCCTTATATGCTGAGAAGCCCAGCCAATCCGGAGGCCTCCTGAGATCAGCTGACTGGAGAGTCAGCTGACCCTCCTTCGTAGGAGGTAAAAGTCCGCATGACCCTCTGCCTCTGAACACCAGAGAGGCCAGGTCCCAGGTCAGCGCACGAACGCGCACCGAAGTCCGCCGGCTGGATTGCGGGACCCGCCGCCATATCGCCAGCCGCGGCGGTGTCCCCCCTGCTCTGCGCCGGCGGCTCCGTATGTGTGTCGGAAACCGCCGGCTGGGAAGCGAAGACCACCGCCATGCTGCCCCGCGCGGCGGCGGCGTCTCCGCTATTCCTCACAGCAAGTCCTACATTTTAAACTGTTTTTAATATATTTTATACTTTTTGGCACCTCTGTATACTCAAATCCTTGGTTACAGTTCCTCTTTAACCACTTAACAACTGAGGGGTTTACTCCTTGACTACCAGAGCAATTTTCACCTTTCAGCGCTCCTTCCATTCATTCGTCTATAACTTTATTATTACTTATCACAATGAAATGAACTATACCTTGTTTTTTTCGCCACCAATTAGGCTTTCTTTGGGTGGGACATTATGCCAAGAATTATTTTATTCTAAATGTGTTTTAATGGGAAAATAGGAAAAAATGTGGGGGAAAAAAATATTATTTTTCAGTTTTTGGCTTTTATAGGTTTTAAATAATGCATGCTACTGTAATTAAAACCCATGAAATGTATTTGCCCTTTTGTCCTGGTTATAAAACTGTTTAAATTATGTCCCTATCACAATGTTTGGCGTCAATATTTTCACTTGAAATAAAGGTGCTTTTTTTTCAGTTTTGCGTCCATCCCTAATTACAAGCCCATAGTTTATAAAGTAACAGTGTTAAACCCTCTTGACATAAATATTTAAAAAGTTCAGTTCCTAAGGTAACTATTTATGTATTTTTTTTTTCATTGTAATTTTTTTTTTTTTTATAATGACAAAAAAAAAATAAAAAATTGGGGAGTGTGGGAGGTAAGGAGTTAATTTTTAGTGTAAAACTCATTTATTTGTATGTGAAAAATGCTTTAGGGTACAGTAACTTTTTGTTTAATGCGACCTGCAAGCGTCCTTCCGGACGCTTGCAGGAAGTACTAGGAGGCTCAGAACGTTTTTTTTTTTCACAATGATCGCGCTGCTTATCGGATAAGCAGCGGATCATTGCGGGGCTTAGATCAACGAACGGGAATGGATTTTTCCATTCATTGATCTTCGGGCAAGCGGCTGGCGGCGTGTTTACTAGCGGGAGTGCGCGCTAGAGCGAGCGGGGGCAGCGGCGGGAGCGCGGAAAGTACGCATTTCTCCGACCCTGGAGGTGAAAGGATGGAAAAAGGGACGGAGAAATGCGTACGCGTGGGGGTAAAGTGGTTAAAGGGAACCAGAGATGAAGGAACTTGAAAAATGAAAAAAGATTTTACATACCTGGGGCTTCCTCCAGCCCCATCAGCACGGATCGCTCCCACCCCGCCGCCCTCCGCCTCTATCGCCGGTAAACCGGATGCAGACAGTTGTACGCACCCACAGGGGCTCCCTCCGTCTCGCCAGCGTCTGCTTTACGCATGTGCCTGCGCAGTACGGAGGGAGCGCACTGCGCATGTGTCGACTGGCTGAAGAGTCGGGACCCAGTACCGGGGGATAGAGGCAGCGGAGCGATCCATGCTGATGGGGCTGGAGGAAGCCCCAGGTATGTATAAAATCTTTTTTTCATTGATCTCTGGTTCTCTTTAAGGAATGAATTTGAACCTTTAAATAAACTTCACAAATTCCTCTATTTTAAATCTAAGGGAACAGAATGTACAGCTCAAATGTGGAACGCTTAACAATTTGTCTGGGGGACAAAGGCTCTAAAGCATTTGGTCATTAATCTACCAATGACTCCGGAGGAACTAATCACTCAATTTTCTGCAATTTTACATGCTTTGAAAGGACACTTAAAAAGGTGGAATCAATTTACTTTTTCCTGGTTCGACCATGCAGCGATTATCACAATGAATATACTGCCTCAGCTCTTATTTTTATTCCAGGCAATTCCCCTAAGGCTCTTTAGATAATTTTTAAAGCAAGTGCGCACTTTAATAATAGATCTGGAAGTGAAGGCTGTTTTGGAGATTTCGGACATGTACAGTATACTTTATTCCATGATATTTGTAACTTCTAGAGGATTGGAGTAGACATTACCAAGTGGGTGAAATTGGACAAAACTAAGGGTGCGCACACGCATACAATTTTAAAGAGAATCTGTAGGGGAAAAAAGTGCCCTTACGGGGTACTTACCTTGGGACGGAGAAGCCTCTGGATCCTAATGAGGATTCCCTAGTCCTCCACAGTAGCCCCGATATAGCGCTAACTCCCCCTGAAAATCCACTGATAAGCTTGTCGGCAGATGCGCACAGGCGCAGTAGCACCTGCAACACGCGGGGATATTTACCTTTATGATCCAGGGCAGATGAAGTACTGGGTTCCCCCTCAAGCTCCAGCGGAAATAGCCAAGCCCAATTGGGTCCGCTCTACTGCACAGGTGCGAGATGTCTGCGCAGCAGAGCGGACCCAGGTTGCCACATCTGCTTCTGATTCAGACATGACCCCCGTGGTGCAGTGAAGCTGCAGCCTAATCGTATAGCCATGCCACAGGGATTCAGATACATGCTACAGAAAACTGCAGCATTCGGTCCAGGGTCGCAATGGAAAGTGATTCAGGTGGCATGCTGTGTCTGAATAGGCAGCGTTTCCCTGTCCAGCTCGCATGTGGGGAAACATTGCATATTAGGATTATATTGGAGTAACAGGCCCTTGTATGTTCCTCCCATCCTAGCTACATTCACTGTGCTACTATGCTCGCTGTCACACATTTTATCAGGCCAGCCTCCCCTTGTTGGAAGTTGGGGGAACCGCTGTAGTACATTGCAGGCAGCGTAACTGCTCCCCTTCCCCCTCCCCCCAGAATGTGCCTCATCCAGTCAACTGGGTTGCCTAGAAATGGCCCTGTCCCTCATTATACATGGAGATGGTAAAATTGGTGTGTAATTCGTTAGTCATAATTGAAATTGTGTACCAGGCTTAACACTCCTATATATAAATAGGCATGAAAAGCAATATCAGACACAAGTTAAACCAGGCAGGAAAACATCTCCTGTGAGAAATCTCAGGATGAAAAGTAACTGAATCGGTTTCATATTAATTACTCATATATCATACTATAAATAACATAGTTACATAGTTACATAGTTATTTTGGTAGAAAAAAGACATACATCCATCGAGTTCAACCAGTACAAAGTACAACTCCAGCCCGTCCCCCACATACTCCTGTTGATCCAGAGGAAGGCAAAAAAAAAACCACAAGGCATGGTCCAATTAGCCCCAAAAGGGAAAAATTCCTTCCTGACTCCAGATGGCAATCAGATAAAATCCCTGGATCAACATCATTAGGCATAACCTAGTAATTGTAGCCATGGATGTCTTTCAACGCAAGGAAAGCATCTAAGCCCCCTTTAAATGCAGGTATAGAGTTTGCCATAACTACTTCCTGTGGCAATGCATTCCACATCTTAATCACTCTTACCGTAAATAACCCTTTCCTAAATAAATGGCTAAAACGTTTTTCCTCCATGCGCAGATCATGTCCTCTAGTCCTTTGAGAAGGCCTAGGGACAAAAAGCTCATCCGCCAAGCTATTATATTGCCCTCTGATGTATTTATACATGTTAATTAGATCCCCTCTAAGGCGTCTTTTCTCTAGACTAAATAAACCCAGTTTATCTAACTTCACTTCGCTAAGCCCACATTTTTTTGGGCCCTTTTCAACTGCTGCTTGTGCTTCTGCCCACAATTGTGCTGCAGTGTGTACAAGCAAACAGCATTTTCCACTAGCCCCAACTGCGGCGTTTACCTGTCGGGAACCAAGCGAAATTGCGTAGAGAATTGCGCCACCCGAAGTTTGCGTGCGGGGAGAAAGCGACGCGCAGTAGTGGGAAATGAGCACCGCGATTTACATGTTAATCGCAGTGCTCTAGCGATCGGCAAAATGGCTGCTACTCACTTTTTGAGGTGGATCACAGCCAGTGGAAGAGGGCCCTTTCTGTGGGTCAGTTTCACTCTGGATTGCTTCTTCACTTCAGTTGATTTGCAATATGGGGCTTGGGTTACTCTCAGAAGAAATTGCTGTAAGATTGTCTTATGAACAACTTGTGAGACATAAATCTGACATTTGAGGAAGATTTGCTGAAGAGAATGTATTGCTTGTAGCAAAAAAGGTCTCACAACAACAGTGTGCGGTATTTTCCTTTATTACTATTATCTTATTCTGAATCTGTTCCTCGACCCCGGAGTCTTTGTAAGGATATTTTATGTTCAGCTTGTTTTTTGTATCAAAAAAATATGACCATTATTATTTTCATCTGTTCTGAAATGTTTAAGTAATGCTAAAAAAATAAATAAAAATTAATTCCATGAGTAGCATAACTTGTCTATCAGTCTCTCTCTTCATGGGGGATTCTTAATGTGGGCATTCATCAAACGACCATCCAATTCCTATTATTATAATCGGCTGAAAATCGGTGCCGCCAAGTGCATGCCCGACTGACAATTCAACCAATTTCAGGCCGAAATTGGTCACATTGATGGGTTGGACATGCTGCAAATAATGCTACATGCTGCAAGTAATGTATACATGTTGGTCATTTTCATTTGTACACTATATTGGCAGTTGGACAGGGTAACTGCTGTACAGTAAATGCTTTTGAAAATAAATCAATTCCTGAGACTCTCCCATGAGAAGATAGACTAGTCTAAAGCCTGTCAGACTTTTACTGCCTGCTGTAAGCGGTAGGGACATCTGAGAAAAGTACTTCATAGTGCATTTGCATCTGGGAGAAATATACTTCTTACTTCTAAATATGTGTACAAACGCATTTTAAAGGGGAACTGAAGTAAGAGGTATACGGAGGATGCCATATTTATTTCCTTTTAATCAATACCAGTTGCCTGGCAGCCCTGCTGGTCCTTTTCTCTGCAGTAGTATCTGAATAACACCAGAAACAAGCTTGCAGCTAGTCTTGTCAGATCTGACTTTAAAGTCTGAAACACCTGATCTGCTGCATGCTTGTTCAGGGGCTATGGCTAATAGTATTAGAGGCAGAGGATCAGCAGGGCTGCCAGGCAACTGGTTTTGCTTAAGGCTGCTTTCACAGTTAGACGTTACAGGCGCACGTTAGTGCAGCCTGTAACGCAGCCCACCGCACAGTAATGAAAAGTCAATGGGCTGTTCACAGTGCCCACGTTGCGTTACATTGTAACGCAGCATGTCAAGTTCAAGTGCTGCGTGCTGTACGTTATAAGCGGCTAAGCCGCGTTAGACTGTGCTCAGTAGTGTTGGAGGAGGAGGTCTCCCCTCGGCCAGCCACATGGCTAATTAATATTCACTGCACGGTGTGACGTGCAGTGTTTACTTCCTGGAGCGGCCGCTCTCTGCAGCGATTGGCTGGCGGGACCACGTGATGCCGTATGCGTCCAAGAGTACGCATCACGGACCCTAAAGTGAGCTGCACAACGCGGCTCAGTCTGACGTCCACATCCAACACCACCAGGCGTTGCGTTAGGGGCATGTTATGCGACAATAACGTCCCCTAAAACGCTACGTCCTGGTGGAAAAGTAGCCTAAAAGGAAATAAACATGTTCGCCTCCATATACCTCTCTCTTCAGTTCCCCTTTAAATGTTATAATTTGTTGTGACAGTGGTCCTTTAAGTTTATACTTAACAATAAAAAATTAGTCAATAAAAAAATCTCTGTTATTTTAAACAACATAATATATCCAGACAGATATAGATAGGCGTGCAACAGACATACATAATACTTCCATATTAGTTTCTGAAACGGTTAATATACCATCCGTTCAAGAAAGTATTCCATTCATTCCTTTGCTATAAGCGGCTAACAGATGTTGCCATATGACAAATAGTAATACAATTTACATTCCAACAAAATTAATTACATTTGATTCCCCTATTAGAATATACTATGTTGTAAATGCCAATAAAAAGGTGCACATTTCCATCAGGCAAACATAATTAAGCTAATACTATATAGCTGATGAGTAAATAGTTAATAAGCAGGTAATCAAAGCTGCACGGTCTGACTCTTCAGCTATCAATTACTATAATTCATTGTAAACAGTAATAAATTACCTTTCTATGAAGTGACAGCAGACTTACCACTTCAGGAACCGCAGATTCTAACATGAAAGTGTTTATATCTGCCGCAAGAACATTTGTCTGGAATAATATGTCATTTTTTAATCAAAGGATTAACAGATTAATTATAATCATTTAATGATTTAATGCACTTTTTTAACCTGCAACATATTTATTTTGAGTTTATTTGTGCTGTGATGAAGCAGATTTTATGTTGTTGTTTTTTTCTTTATAAAGCGGGATTGTCAGCCATGAAAACCAATTCCATTTACCCACTGCTCTGTGATTAGTACACAGTCTACAACCTGACCCTGCTTTGCAAGCATTCCAATATAATCATAAACGTTTCTGCTGTAATAAATCTTTTCTCAATCAAGCTTGACTCTATTTTTGCCATAGCTAATGAGAAGGAAGCTTGTCATCACCCTTCCCACATTTCTGCTGACTGATTGGCTGAGGGCAGTTCAACGTGAAGCTGCTGGAATCTGATCCATGCTGTGCTCACGTGTTTTCAAACCAAGCTAGATATGACAGTGCAGATTGTAGGAGAAAAAGAAGTAAAAGAGAAAAGAACATCAGGATTGGCTTCAGTCAGAGGAATTTAGCACATTGCTGAGGAGAGGGAAGCTTGGTAATTCCCACATTCCTGCTCCTCACTGAGTGGCTGAGGCCAGTTCAGTGAGACAGAGTCTCACCCCTCTGCAGAAGCTGCTGTAATATGATCTATGCTGTGCTCATATGTGTGTCTAGCAAGCTAGATATGACAGTGCAGCTTTTGGGGGGGGGGGAATAGTAATGCTAGGTACGCAAACTGAGATTTTCTGGCAGATTTACTATAAGGGAGGAAATGACATCAGGATTGGCTTCAACGCTTTCTCTTTATTCACTATATAAAATTCACTGAAATCAAAATGTGGACAGCACAATACATATGCTATGTATCAGCACTGCGTAATATGTTGGCGCTTTATAAATACAAGAAATAAATAAATGTAAGTAGAACAAGTATTCATCTACTTATATCTGTGGAGTTTTTTCTATCCCTGCTGCTTTAAGTAAACTAACCCATTTCCACAGTTATAAAGATCGTGGTTATAGAATAGTAGAAACCATTGTTTGCTCTAAGAATGTCCGACCTATTAACTTGTCCAAGTGTTTTCAGTTTCAACAAAAGAACATGGGGTCTAATTACCGCACCAAACCAGGAGATATACAAATACAATTCCCTTTTATTCCCTTTTATTAATCCATCTAAACATTGAAAACATATACAAGAACCCACTACGTGGGATATTCAATACATAACACATTGTAACCAGTCAATAGAGTAATTCGTGTGTGGTAGACCAGATAATATGTCAAAAATATGTTCATCAAAACTGGGAAGTTTCGATATAAATAACATCCTGAGATAGATACAATAAAGTGCATGGTGCAAGAAAAAAATGGCAACAGCACAAAGTAGTAAGAAGGGAGAAAACCAGTGCGAGTCAAAAGATTGCATAAGTACTAGTGTGTGCACCACAATGCAACCATGAAAGTAGTGTAATAAGAGATAGCGATAGTGTATTAAGCAGAAATCCTTCCTGAGCGTATAGTGACCACAAGAGGGCATCAAAGTGTGTACAGCCAAACTAAAATGAGAAAGAGAAACAGAGTGCATAGAAGGAAGGAACCGTGTGCAGATGAAATAATAATGGATGACTGAAGCGCTGAAGAGAAGTTGCCAAAGAGGAAAAAGGAGAACACCGTAGACCAGAGCCCCACCGTGACCTGTGTGACCATGTGCTTTCAGTCTCTGCTTACATTTCTTTTTAGGTTTTCTTTTTTTTTATGACTACTTGGGCAGCTCAATCTCCAAACCCTTTCACATTACCTTCTTAAGGCATTTTTGTTTGTTTGTTTTTTTTTATAAATCACAATTATGTGTTAGGATGGACAACCATTCCGTAGAGTGAGACCTTCACCTATCCTCCCCCAAGCAAGGACCTGTCTTCTTTACATAATCACACTGTGTTTGTGGTTGCTTGAGGAAAATCTCCTCTTTTGAGCACTCTATTAACCATGTAAATGTATCAAAACAGGAATGGAGGCACCCGGGGGTTTAAGAAATTGTGCATGCCTAGGATGCTCCTGGCGAAAAATGGGTGTGGCCATGGACCAGAATGCGGGTGTGGCCACGGGTGGAGACAAATTTACATGAACTTAGCAATGTGGGACATTAGATTAGGATAGTGGTGGTGAACCTTTTGGAGGCCGAGTGTCCAAACTGCAACCCAAAAGTCACTTATCGCAAAGTGGCAACAGCAATTTAAACTACATACAAACGTTTTAACTCATACATGAACATTATGGAAAATCCAAGTTGAAAATAAACTGTGAAGATAAACAATTTCATCCATCCTACTCCTGAAAAATGTGGGGGTTTTTTTAGAACCTCCCAGTTTTATTTTCCGTTTTAAAAAGCTAAAAAAGTAGGTTTAATGCTATTGTCTCATGATGACGATTCAGCTTTTCCATAGTCTCACAGTTCGCAATCATGTGACCCCCAACAAGACAAATTCAGCAATCATGAGGCCCCCAACAAATCATGAGGCCCCCAACAAGACAAATTCAGCAATCATGATGCCCCCAACAAGACAAATTTAGCAATCATGAGGCCCCCAAAAAATCATGAGGCCCCCAACAAGACACATTCAGCAATCTTGAGGCCCCCAACAAGACAAATTTAGCAATCGTGATGCCCCCAACAAATCATGAGGCCCCCAACAAGACAAATTCAGCAGTCATGAGGCACATAAATAGACAGCATTTCACATAAATAAGCAGAATGCCCCTTTAGTGACAGGTGCCCCCCACTTAGATAGTGACAGGTGCCCCCCACTTAGATAGTGACAGGTGCCCCCCACTTAGATAGTGACAGGTGCCCCCCAGCTAGATAGTGACAGGTGTCCCCCCCCAGCTAGATAGTGACAGGTGTCCCCCCCCCCCAGTTAGATAGTGACAGGTGCCCCCCCAGTTAGATAGTGACAGGAGCCCCCCCAGTTAGATAGTGACAGGTCCCCCCCCAGTTAGATAGTGACAGGAGCCCCCCCAGTTAGATAGTGACAGGAGCCCCCCCAGTTAGATAGTGACAGGTGCCCCCCCAGTTAGATAGTGACAGGTGCCCCCCAGTTAGATAGTGACAGGAGCCCCCCCAGTTAGATAGTGACAGGAGCCCCCCCAGCTAGTGACAGGTGCCCCCACCAGTAGCGAGCCCGTTACCTCTGGGGCTGGCCTCTCCTGTGTCCCCGCTGGCCTCTCCGGTGTCCCCGCTGGCCTCTCCGGTGTCCCCGCTGACGATGCCGCTGCTGCCTCACAGATCAGACCTCACAGATCGCGGCGACTGAAGCAAGCAGAGCGCGCGCATGACACCCGCGCGGCAGAACGTCACATGCGGAAGTGACTAATGATTCACTTCCGCATGTGACGTACTCCGTGCGGGTACCATGCGCCCTCTGTTTACATCAGTCGCCGCGATCTGTGAGGTCTGATCTGTGAGGCAGCGGCAGCGGGGGGACATAGGAGAGGCAGCGGCAGCAGGGGGACATAGGAGAGGCCAGCGGGGACACCGGAGAGGCCAGCGGGGACACAATAAGAGGGAGCAGGCATGGCGCCCATAGCGCAAGCCATGCCTGCATCCCAGGGAGACGAGCGGGCCGCAGCAGGTGGCCTGGCGGGCCGGATGCGGTCCGCCAGTTGGACAGCACTGCTTTAGACAAATCTATTCCTCCTGATCCAGTAATGCTCCTCTTGGGAGATAAGCCTTTAGGCTGGAAGTTCCTGCAACATCGCCTAACCCAGCATCTAGCCAAGGCTGCCAGGCTGCACATAGCAAGACAATAGAGGCAGCCCACCCTATCCATTCATCTGACCAAATCGATCATTACAGATATATTATAAAGAGAGACTTCTAGCCATCTCCATTGATACTTTTGAAACTTTCACCAAAACCTGGCAGCCTTGGCTTACTATACATGTAGAGGGGGGGCCTACAGGATATGACCCTTTCGATCTAGCCCCTCCCCTGCACAAGACCCTATCATGACTACTTCTGAATTGAACTATATTTGTAGGCAGAGGTACTTACTAAATCATTTTAGTATTCTGTGATCTATGCTATCCTAATCTGATGATGTACTATTCAATAGAAATGTTTGTCCGTTGCGTTTTATGTATATGTATTAATCTGTTGTCAGATTTATTGGATAACGTCCCACTGGGACTTATTTTTGCTGTTTGTACTTATATATCCTGACTTTTTCTCATTTAAACTATTTGAAACTAAAAATAACCTCTCGAAATAAGCATTTGTAATTGAAGCTTACTTACATTATAGCAGTAATGCAATACTACTGGTCATAGGTGATTATGCATCACACATACCGTACCCTACAAATTGTTTAAATATTAGAAATACCTGGCATACTTGTGCAATTCCTCTATGTCTACCTTTGTTACTATCACTATGTTCCCTATATGCACCGTGGGGCTATCATGAAAAGTAATTTTGTTGCGTTACACAATGACAATAAAGTGCTTGAACCAGCTCATTTAAATACTGTGCACGGAAGCAAAAGTCTGCGTTCAAAACAAGTCATTTAAACGACTTGTACACACACAGCCAACCTGCACAATAGGTTGGCAGGCTGATTCTACCTGTTCGTTCTGGCAAACAACTTGATATCAGTTGGTTGTCTTGTCATGCACCTCGCCACCTATCCTCCAACAGACCAAGTTTAGACTATAGTTGGGCGGAAAAGTAGCACTTTATGAGCCTGAAAGTGGACCTGAACTCTTGCACAGGACGGAAGGAAAACAGGGAAATGCACCCTGTATGTAGTTAGAGAGAAAACGTGACCAAGAATTGAACTTCATCCTAATCAGTAGCTGATACCCCCTTTTATGTGAGAAATCTATTCCTTTTCACAAATGCACCATCAGGGGGCTCTGTATGGCTGATATTGTGGGGAAACCCCTCCCACAAGAAACTCTGAGGACCATGGTCCTGGCAGTTTCCTGTCTGTGAAACTTGTTGCATTGTGGGAAATAGCTGTTTACAGCTGTTTCCAACCGCCAAAAAAGCAAGCAGCAGCTATATCACCTGCCAGCAGTAAAAATGTCACCATGTGATAAATGTCAGAATGTAAATCAGGGAGAGGAAAGATTTTACAATGGGCAAACACTGACTAAATCATTTATACATAAATATTGTAAAAATGCAGCACTTTTTTATTACATTATTTTCACCGGCGTTCCTCTTTAAGGCTCAGCCACACTATAGGCGCTTTTCTGAGCGCTTGTCATTGATTAGCTTTCTGAGCGCTTTTTTAAAAATCGTTCCCATTCACTTTCATTAAAATCACAGTAAAAATCACGTAAAAATTACAGCGATTGTGTATTTTAAAATGGTGGTGATTTTTATGAAAGTGTATGGGAGCGATTTTTAAAAAGCACTCCGAAAGTGCTAATCAATCACAAGCGCTCAGAGAAGCGCTTATAGTGTAGCTAAGCCCCTAGAGAGTTTCGCCTGTCTAATTAAACTCATCTGTGTCTAATCACCACTGTAATTTCATCTCTCCGCTGTGCCAGCCTAGGAATATCCTCTGCTATGGCAATCAGCTAATTTGTAAACACAGGATTAAAACATCATGCCTGCTTCCATGAAAGCAGGAAGTAGACACCCTGCAGATGTATTGCAGGATGTGTATCAGCTGTAACAAAGAAATGGTTCTTTTTAAAGGTTATTATGCTGTTGCGTATCTTTTAGAACAGAGAGAACGTTTTCAGCGTAGGTCCGCTTTCAGCTGCACCCCAAAAGATGACAAATATGCAAATGGCTGCTGCTAGCGCTAACTGTACATTGAAACAAGAGAAATTGAGTGTTTTGTTTTTTGGGTGTTTTTTTTTTTTTACATTACGTTACACTGGGCTAGACAGGTAGGATAACTACATGTTCAATAAGGCGCTGGAACACAGGTTTTTTTGTTTTACTTTATGGCACACTTTAAGTCTGTTTTATAGGCTTATCCATACAGACAGTTGAATTGTGTGTTTATTTATTGGCTATTTCAGTGAACAACAGCTGCCAGGT
Source organism: Hyperolius riggenbachi (assembly GCF_040937935.1). Taxonomy (NCBI): domain Eukaryota; kingdom Metazoa; phylum Chordata; class Amphibia; order Anura; family Hyperoliidae; genus Hyperolius; species Hyperolius riggenbachi. The sequence continues at coordinate 258,870,994 of NC_090652.1, read as the reverse complement.
GCATGTGGCCAAATGTGAGCATAAACACGGCCACTTGAGGATGACAGGAGTTTGGCGGAGGAAAACTGCCCAGTTATGATGCAGATACAAATCATCACATTATGCTAATGAGTCACCCTAGCTACAGCAATAGAGGGGCTGATAAGACTTATATTTAAACCAAGACATTGCGTTTTAGGGGACGTTAAGGTCGCATAACGTGCCCCTAACGCAACGCATGGTGGTGTTGAAGTTGGACGTGAGATTGAGCCGTGTTATGCGGCTCTTGGTGCGCCGTTTACGTTCTATCCTGGGAAGTCCGGATCTTTTCAATGATTCGGATGATTCGAATCGGATCATTGAAAAGATCCGGATCTTTGAACCGAATCTTTGAATCATTTTACTAGGGAAGCAGGAGTGCAGCAGAGTGAGTGGTGCAGGAGACTGAAGGCACATTGAAGGTGCTAATGGGGAAGGGAGAGATGCAGCAGGAAGATTGTGCTTGTGCACAGAAGCTGCAGTTCCTGTTTCTTCCAGACATCCACTGTGAACCGAATCGTTCATTGTGATGATCAGGATGATTCGACTCACAAAAAAGATCCGGATCAAAGATCCGAATCGTTCATGATCTGGACAACACTACATATTAATTAGCCATGTGGCTAGGAACAATAGCGGACTCTCCCCTTACTGAGCATGTGTCTAACATGGCTAAAACCCCATATAACACACAGCATGCTGCACTTTCTTTGAACGTCCAGTGTTACACTGTAATGCAACGTGGGCACTGTGAACAGCCCATTGATTTTTCATTACTGTTAGTTGGGCTGCGTTACAGGCTGCTCTAACGTGCGCCTGTAACGTCCCACTGTGAAAGCAGCCTAATTCTGTATGAACATTATTATCAACCACACTGCAAAACAAAAACTTTTAGGCAGGGGGGGGGGTCAAACTTAAGTCCACAAAAAACAGCTGCAAGTTTTCTGTGGACAATTCTGCACTCTTGAATTTTTTCCCCCGCAGTTGAAGAAAACACACTACCCCTACTTCCCTGCGATCCTACATAGGAAAGCATTATGTGCATTTTCATATCGCGGGAAACATATGCGAATGTTTGCAAATGAGACTCCTGTCTTAGTGGAACAAGTTAGGCATCGGTAACACTATACGCATTGCTGTGCGCATTTCTGCAATGCACATAGTGTGGGATACACATGCCCATCAGAAGTGCGTAGACGCCACTTTCTGGCATTCTCACTTATGTGCTGCACAGAGATAACACACTGCTGCATGCACTTGTGGCCAAAACACAGAGCTGAGCCATTCACTGTCAGTGACTGGCATGAGCAGCACCATGGACAGCAATAAAAAGGCAGCAAAATAACTGCAGTCTGTTACAGTATACAGTCCGATACAGTCAAACCTGAAGGGAAAATTAACTTATGAGATAATGCATTGTATGTGTAGTACAGCTAAGAAATAGAACATTAGAAATAGAAAATTACAGTAGTAGAAAAGAAAAAAAGTCTCATATTGGGCCTGATTCACAAAGCTTTTCTGTTAAATTATCTCACCTTATTTATTAACTCACAATTTATCTCTCCTTAAATGACTTAACTCATGATTTACCTCTCCTTATCTAACTTAGCTCATGGTTTAGCTCTCCTTATTTGACATAACTCATGGTTTAGCTCTCCTTATTTGACATAACTCATGGTTTAGCTCTCCTTATTTGACATAACTCATGGTTTAGCTCTCCTTATTTGACATAACTCATGGTTTAGCTCTCCTTATTTGACATAGCTCATGGTTTAGCTCTCCTTATCTACTTATCTCAGGAATTATCTCTCCATATTTGTTTATCTCATGCATAAGCACTCCTTACAGTTAAGGTGAAAAACAAGTAACCTTTGTGAATCAACCCCATTGTTTTCCAGTACTGGAAATGTTAAAAAACTTAAGTTGTTATCTACGCAAAAATAGCTTCGCTTAGCTATATGATCCACAGGCTCAAATACAGTCCTGTTTTCTGAAGCACTTAAAACATCTGAGAAACAGTGAGAGACACTGGGACCTATACAATTACCAAACTCGCCAGTGATAAGTGCTGGCGAGTTCTTAAATTAGGCATCAGCAAGGTCGCCTAATGCAATTGCATTTAACACCACCCGGGGCGGAAAAGAAATCGCTTGGGCGATGTAATCGCCCAGCAGGTTCCTTTCCCCCTATGCAATTGCATTTTGCACCCCCCGGAAAGCGATTCTTCCTGCCAAACATTGTTGTTAACTTTTCACCTGCTCTGAGCAGGCGAAAAGACCTATCGCCGGTGTCGGCAAGCTGTTTTAGGCATCTGGGAGCCTCCTTTACTAAGGACACCCCAGATGCCAGCGATTTAAATAGGTAAAGGAGTCAGTTTTGACTCCTTACCTATTTAAACTGTAACAAAAAAAACATACCTCCATCGTTCCCGTCTCGCCACATGTCCCACGCCGCTCCTCCGCTCATTCTTCCTCCATCTCTATTCTCGGAGCCGGCAAAGCATCTTTGAGTCTCCCGTCGGGGCTCCCCATTTGTCCACTAGATGGCCCAATGAGAATCATCCTGACTAATTGGGCCAATGAGAATCAGGATGATTCTCATGGGGCCACCTAGTGGATGAATGGGGAGCCCCGGCGGGAGACTCAAAGATGCTTTGCCGGATTTGAGAATAAAACAGACAGAGGAAGAATGAGCGGAGGAGCGGCGTGGGACATGCAGCGAGACGGGAACGATGGAGGTATGTTTTTTACCGGGTCCAGCGGTAGCGACAAGTGGCAGGAGGCGACGGGCGCTGGGTAAGAGCAAAGTCTGGCTCTTGCGACGATGCGCACGCATTTTCCAGGGGAGCGGGGCTGCAGTGCCGTGGTGCTAAAGGACAGCTCCCCTGCACTAATGCCTCGCTCCTCATCGCTCACTACACAGGAGCATCGCTCAGTGAATACCTAGCATTCGCCTGAGTTATGCTCCTTTACGCAAGGACATCGCTCAGGTGAAACTGGCAATTGAATTTGCCGGTAAATCCTGAGCGATGTGAGGAGATAAGAAGCTTGCATGTTTTAAGCTTCTTATCTCCTCGAATTGCATATGGCCCAGTTTGTGGTAAGGTTTTACTGCAGGAAAGTTTAAACAATCATTTTCTCTGCTCTGTTTTATAGCGTAAAAGACAGAGTGTGGTTTCTAAACTGCAAATATGATGCAATGTTTTAAAAAAGCAATATAACTGAAAATAAAAATATGAGATTTTTCTCTTTGCTACTTATGTTCTATTCCTTATCTGTCCTACACATACAATTCATTATAAGTTTGTTTTGCTTCAGGTTTGATTTAAAAGAGCACACAAAATTACTATATTTGCCCTTTGGTGACTGGTTCTCTTTATCAGCATGCTGCAATATAGACACATTACAGTATGTGCCTCTGTTATAATTAGAGAGTTTAAACAGTGGTTTCCCATTTAGTGAACGCTCTTCTTTGTAAAAGATGTGTTCATTAACATTTAGTTAAGATTCAGAAATGACTGGCTGAATTCCTATTAATGTGTGGAGACACCGCATGACGACTTGTGCAATCAAACCATGGCCATTTCACCCTTACTAATACGACGGCAATGTGTGTGGCTAAGATAGCAGCGTACATCGACATACCGGTAGCCACTGCAAGAGATCTGGAACATTTCATATTACTTTTCACTGTTACAACTGATATAGCAAAGATGTGCTGAAATAACTAAGCAGACGTCCCTGTACATCATTATAAGCAGTAATGAGAAGCCTGTCCACAGATAATTTAAGAGGCCCTGTAACGACATATTGTAGAACATAACACTTTATCCTGGACACCCAATTGTTAGTTAATTATCTTGGTTTCAGCATCAGAAACACTTCCTATGTGTTTATATTGCTGTGTATTGGTATGTAACCCCGCCCTCCCAGTGATGCCTAGCCTAGGTAGTGATGTCACAGCATTCTACCCCAGAGGACTCTGGGAGACCATGTAAGTGTTTCTGCTCACTTAAAACAAACAAAGAAACATTCCGCAGTGATGCACCTTGCCAGCAGTAAAGATGCCACTATCTGTAATAAATCTAAGAATCAATCAGGGTATAGAAAGATTTTGCAATGGGCAGATACTGTCCAAATTATTTATGAAGTAATAAGCAATTTTATTCATTAAGTTATAATAAGAAAAGTCTTGAATAGTGTATACCCTTGGTACTATATGGAAGGATTATCTAAAGGATACCCGAGGTGACATGAGACATGATGAGATAGACGTGCATGCACAGTGCCCAGCACGCAAATAACTATGCGGTGTTCTTTTTTTCTACCCCTGCCTGAAAGAGCTAAACATCAGATATGCAAGTCATAGTTTCTGTCCAAATCGGGACTGGGTCGGACTAAAGAGTAACCTTCATGGATAAGTAATCATAGCTATAAATCTCTTTCACTTGGAGCACTGGAAGAAAGTGACCTGACGGACGAATTAAGTTTTCTTTTGGATAATGTGGATCTCATGTTGACATCTACCACCTGGGGTAAACTGCCTGGGTGGTGGGTGTGTATATATGTGTGTGTGTTTTGTATGTAACTGTGTGTGTGTGTGTGTGTGTGTGTGTGTGTGTGTGTGTGTGTGTGTGTGTGTGTGTGTGTGTAGTGGGTGGCTTAGTTGGGTGTTTGCATACGTGTAGGTTTGCTTTGTGTGTAATGTGTGTGTAGTGGGGGCATGTGTGTGTGCATGATATGTAACTGTGTGTGTATGATATGTAACTGTGTGTGTGTGTGTGTGTGTGTGTGTGTGTGTGGTGTGTGTAGTGTGTGTGTGTAGTGTGTGTGTGTAGTGTGTGTGTGTGTGTGTGTGTGTGTGTGTGTGTGTGTGTGTGTGTGTGTGTAGTGGGTGGCTGTGTTGGGTGTTTGTATATGTGTAGGTTTGTTTTGTGTGTAGTGTGTGTGTAGTGGGGGCATGTGTGTGTGCATGATATGTAACTGTGTGTGTATGTGTGTGTGTGTAGTGTGTGTGTGTGTAGTGTGTGTGTGTGTGTGTGTGTGTGTGTGTGTGTGTGTGTGTGTGTGTGTGTGTGTGTGTGTGTGTGTGTGTGTGTGTGTGTGTGTGTAGTGGGTGGCTGTGTTGGGTGTTTGTATATGTGTAGGTTTGTTTTGTGTGTAGTGTGTGTGTAGTGGGGGCATGTGTGTGTGCATGATATGTAACTGTGTGTGTGTGTGTGTGTGTGTATGTGTGTGTGTGTAGTGTGTGTGTGTGTGTGTGTGTGTGTGTGTGGTGTGTGTGTGTGGTGTGTGTAGTGTGTGTGTGTAGTGTGTGTGTGTAGTGTGTGTGTGTGTGTGTGTGTGTGTGTGTGTGTGTGTGTGTGTGTGTGTGTAGTGGGTGGCTGTGTTGGGTGTTTGTATATGTGTAGGTTTGTTTTGTGTGTAGTGTGTGTGTAGTGGGGGCATGTGTGTGTGCATGATATGTAACTGTGTGTGTATGTGTGTGTGTGTAGTGTGTGTGTGTGTAGTGTGTGTGTGTGTGTGTGTGTGTGTGTGTGTGTGTGTGTGTGTGTGTGTAGTGGGTGGCTGTGTTGGGTGTTTGTATATGTGTAGGTTTGTTTTGTGTGTAGTGTGTGTGTAGTGGGGGCATGTGTGTGTGCATGATATGTAACTGTGTGTGTGTGTGTGTGTGTGTGTATGTGTGTGTGTGTAGTGTGTGTGTGTGTGTGTAGTGTATGTGTGTGTGTGTGTGTGTAGTGTGTGTGTGTGTGTGTGTGTGTGTGTGTGTGTGTGTAGTGTGTGTAGCGTGTGTGTAGTGGAGGCATGTGTGTGTGCATGATATGTAAGTGTGTGTGTGTATGTGTGTGTGTGTGTGTGTGTGTGTGTGTGTGTGTGTGTATGTGTGTGTGTGTGTGTGTGTGTGTGTGTGTGTGTGTGTGTGTGTGTGTGTGTGTGTAGTGGGTGTGTGTGTGTAGTGGGTGGCTGTGTTGGGTGTTTGTATATGTGTAGGTTTGTTTTGTGTGTAGTGTGTGTGTGTGTAGTGGGGGCGTGTATGTGTGCATGATATGTGTGTGATGTATGCATATGTGTGTGCATGACACAGAGAGAAAGTGTGGAGGAGCGGGAAATAGTCACTTGTTGCTTTTCTGATAAAATTCAATAAATACAAATACAAAATCCTGATATGAAAACACTGTAGAGATAACAAGAAAAGTATACAGTATTTGCTGTCTGTCCAGGGGAAAAATCAGACCAAGTCTGATTTACCAAGTCTGAAGAAATACAACACTGCCCTCTGCTGGTTGTAAATGTGCATGATTACAAATCTAACTGCTAACTCAACTTTTAAAGGTATTCTGAATTGAAAATAAACTTATGATATAATGAATTGTATGTGTGGTACAGCAAAGAAATACATTAGTAGCACAAATATGAGTCTAATATTGTTTCCCCAGCACAAGAAGAGTTAAGAAACTTCAGTTAGCTACGTAAAGAGCCACTCTGAGCTCTCTGACCCAATTTGGGTTGCTGTTTTCTGGAGCAATTATACATCAAAGAAACAGTCAGATACAGATGTAGATAAGATTTTTACTGCAGGGAAGTTCCAAGGGTCATTAGCTCTGCTTGTTTTATAGTTCACAATACAGTGTGTGGCTTGTAATTGCAAATATGACAGAATTATGCAATGTTATAAATTAAAAAAAAAAAAAAAAAGCTACAGTAAATATCTAAAATTTAAAACATGAGGCTATTTTATTTGCTACTAATATTCTATTAATTATCAATGCCATATATACTTTTCATTATATCATACGTTTATTTTTCACTTCAGTGTCACTTTAACCAACTTCTAATGTAGTATCATGGGTGCTGTCTTACATAAGGAAGTTTAATTAAAGAAAAATAATGCTATTATTAGCAGTGGACAATTTATTGTACGGGCATTCATGGATTAGCAATTATATGATTGATCAGGTTAGATAGATAGATCAGATAGATTTGATAGATAGAACTGTAGCGAGAGAGATATGGAGGCTGCCATATTTATCTCTTTATAGGCAATGCCAGTTGCATGGCTATCCTGCTGACCCTCTGCCTCTAAGGCCTCGAACCCACTGCAAAACGCTATCGCTAATCGCAAGCGCTAGCATTTTGTATGAGCAGTTTGTCAGCGGTTTCATGAGCGTTTTAGGAAGTGATTTTACAAAGTGTATTAATTTGCCAGCAATTGTGTAGCGATTAGCGATTAGCATTTTAAAGTCTGATTGGTCCTTTCAATTAATTTTAATTTTGTTACAGTGTGTTGTAAGGTTAAAACGCTAGAAAAATCGCTCCATGCAGGTTTTAATGAGCGATTAAGCCAGCGTTTATATACTTTACATTGAAGTGCTAACGCTCCCAAAATGCTGCATGTCCTGCGTTTGCGATTTGATGAATCGCAAACGCTCCAGTGGAAGTTGCCCCATCCATTAACATTAGCTGAGCATTTTGGCAAAACGCTTGCATTTTGAATTGCTCCAGAAATGCTCAGATCAAATGTTTCTGACATTGTCAGATCTGACGAGATTAGCTGCACGCTTGTTTCTGGTGTTATTCAGACACTACTGCAGCCAAATAGATCAGCAGGTCTGCCAGGCAACTAGTCTTTTTTAAAAGGAAATAAATAAATATGGCAGCCTCCATATCCCTCTTGTTACAGTTGTCCTTTAAAGCGAACCTGAAATAAGTTTTTTTTTTTCAATGAAAAAACAGATACCTACCTAGGTGGAGTGAAGAATCTGGTTAGTCCAGAGGCTTCCCATATCTTCTTCACCCTCACTGTTGCCAAGCACAGACCCCAAGAACATAACTGAAAAAATCTTGTTGGATATGTTGTTGTGGCCACGCTCCCCTTCTTGCACGAGCACAGCCATACTGCACCTGTGAATAGGGCCACGCCTGTGCAGTAAGCTGAAGTCACTCGTCCATGAGCGGATCTATGTTACTGCGCAGGCGCAGCCGTACCCCTGCAGGCCAGAGCTGTATCATCCACAAGGCAAAACTATGCAGCTGCCTATTGCCTGGCGGCTGCTATCCACCACTAAAACTAGCTAAAAAGCCAGGTGACCATCAGCAGTGGGCAAAAAGTGTTACCTTGCCTAGGGCCCCATTACATCTTAATCCTTTTCTGGTGCAGGCGCAGTACTGCCAAGCTCGTGCAAGAAGGGGAGCATGCACTTTGACTAAAAAGGGCGCAAGCAACCGGGGGTGAGGGTGAGGAGGACACAGGAAGCATCTGCGGAATTCAAAGGCTTCCTGCTTCTTAGGCAAGTAGGTATCTGTTTTTTTACCTATATATCATATTGGGCTTGCTTTACGTTTAAAGAGACTCTGAAGTCTCAAGAAAATCATCTTTTTATTTAAAACATGTGTTTAATACGCTAGCCCTTGATATAAAGAAGCAGCAACGTGCACCATCCGTCAGTTCAGCTTCATTTATTGTGCCTGGTATAAAACGTGTACATCATCGGGGTAACATCAATCAAACATGTACCTTGTCTTGCTGCTGTGGCTTAGGCGGGGCTGGAAGTGGGTGTCAGGGCTGCAAAGGGGTCGGCGACGGCCGTTACGTGTCCACCAGGACGCTTGGTCATGCTGCGTGGTGTGTAACGTGAAACGGCCGTCACCAACCCTTTGCAGCCCTGACACCCACTTCCACCCCCGCCTAAGCCACAACAGCAAGACAAGGTACGTTTGATTGAGGTTACCCCGATGATGTACACGTTTTATACCAGGCACAATAAATGAAGCTGAACTGACAGAGGTGCACGTTGCTGCTTATTTATATCAAGATTTCATGACATTCTTCCTTCATTTATGTACGGAGCACACGTCAGCAGCTACTGGGAAAACAAAAGTTTAGGGGAACGGCACATGCGGGGAAGTAAGGCCAGTACGAGTACCTACCCACAGATCCTCCATATTCCACTGGGAGTGCCACACTGATTTTTTCTTTTGGACACTGTAATATGCTAACCCTACCTAAACCACCACATTCCCGCGGCTGTAATCTAACTAAATCCCCCCTAACTCCCGGAGGGAAATCCGGAGAGCGCTTCCGTGAGAGGCAGAGCTATGAGCCGCAGCTCTGCCTCTCATCGCGTCTGTCAGCCCAGATTGCCGCCTCTCCCCGCCCCTCTGTCTTCATTAACTGAGAGGGGCGGGAGAGAGGTGGAGATACGCGGCTGATTGACGCGTAAAGAGGCAGAGCTGCAGCTCATAGCTCTGCCTCCTATAGCAGCAAAATCCACAACCAAGAAAGTCGTAGATTTTGCGGGGGAGAGGGAGGGGGGAGTTAGGGGGCATTTAGTTAGATTTCAGCAGCGGAGATGAGGCGGTTTAGGTCGGGCTAGCATGTTAAACACATTTTTTAAATAAAAAGATGATTTTTCTGACACTTCAGTGTCTCTTTACGTACTCTACCAGCAATCTGATGACAAAATTGCCATCTGTAAAAAGTCAATTCAACTGGAATGGTAGAAGGCGAAGTAGAAAAAATTTGAATATCTTGCAAATATCCATTTATTTCAGTAATTCAACTTAAAACGTGGGACTAATATATGGAATAGGAACCCTTTGCAGGTTTTTTGGATTAACCCCCCTGGCGGTAATCCTGACCTGAGCACGGGCTCCACTTTGTGTGCTAGGAGCGGTAAGCCCGTACTCAGGTCGGGCTGGCAAATCCAGCTGCGTGTGCAGAGTTCCTGGTTCCAGCTCGCAATCAGCGCTGCTGAGTGGAACCCAGGCATCCCCCCCCCCCCTCGCATCCCTACCTGTGCCCCGACTGTATGATTCTTCTTAGGCCGCCTGGATCCCCTACGCTATTCTTCCGGGGACCTGGCGGCCAGTCAGTGCAGCGGTGGAGGCGTGGCGTCAGCAGGGGGGGAGGGTTGTTTGAGGGGCGGATCTGAGGCTTTTTTTTATACAAATGTGACGTGTGTGTGTATATATATATATATATATATATATATATATATGCATACACACATGTATATACATGTATATACATGTATAAACATGTATAGATGTATATAGGAATATATATTGCTGCCTGCATCGACGTCTACCTGGATTTTGACTGCTCTCTACCTGCCGCCTGCACCGACCTCTGCCTGGATTTTGACTACTCTCTGCCTGCCGTCTGCACCAACCTCTGCCTGGATTTTGACTACTCTCTACCTGCCGCCTGCACCGACCTCTGCCTGGATTTTGACTACTCTCTGCCTGCCGCCTGCACCAACCTCTGCCTGGATTTTGACTACTCTCTACCTGCCGCCTGCACCGACCTCTGCATGGATATTGACTACTCTCTACCTGCCGCCTGCACCGACCTCTGCCTGGATTTTGTCTACTCTCTACCTGCCGCCTGCACCGACCTCTGCCTGGATTCTGACTACTCTCTACCTGCTGCCTGCACCGACCTCTGCCTAGATTTTGACTACTCTCTGCCTGCCGCCTGCACCAACCTCTGCCTGGATTTTGACTACTCACTACCTGCCGCCTGCACCGACCTCTGCCTGGATTTTGACTACTCTCTACCTGCTGCCTGTACCGACCACTGCCTGGATTTTGACTACTCACTACCTGCCGCCTGCACCGACCTCTGCCTGGATTTTGACTACTCTCTACCTGCTGCCTGCACCGACCTCTGCCTGGCTTTTGACTACTCTCTACCTGCTGCCTGCACCGACCACTGCCTGGATTTTGACTCCTCTCTGCCTGCCTTATTTGTAGTTTCACAATATTTTAAGTTTATTTATAAATGTAATTAATTCACCAAATTTGTGTTCTAGTCTTTTATTTATATGCAGAATGTCTACCAGGCTTTATTCTGTCATATTTTGGTGAGTTATGACTTAAGAGTTGGAGGCCAGGGAGGTTGATCAGCCGGTCAGAGTCTGACACGTTGAGCCTAGAATATTGAACATTTCACAATATTCTAATAACCTGAGATTTTGGTTTTGGGGTTCTCATGAGCTGTAACTAAGCCATAATCATCACAATTATAATAAATAAAGGCTTGAAATATCTTGCTTTGCATGTAATGAGTCTATTTCATATATTAGGTTAACCTTTTTAGTTGAATTACTGAAATAAATGGACTTTTGCAAGATATTCTAAGTTCTCGAGTTTCACCTGTATCTATGAAAGAGGAAAAGTTTATGTTTATCCTCTGCTGGCCGGTTTAAACTGCTCAGATCGGTGTGAGAAACCAGCAGATTCCGGCATCCAGGATTCCAACACGCAATACACAGACCTGAACTAAAATATTGAACAGAGAACATATAGTGCACAAAATAGCTTAGGAGGCTCCGGCAAGAGCACAACAGCCACTAATAACCTCACATTCATAATGCATACCTTAATAACTCCATGAATAAATACTGCTACTCAGCATTAGAAAACTCATTCATAGATGTATAAACCTTGCAGAGGAGTACGCTGCATCCCAGAGGGCCTCACCACACTGAGCTATGACTGTGTAAATTAAATTGCGGTGCTACGAATATAGAGAGAAAAGAAATTAAATATCTGAGTGAAGATTTCAATGCTAAGATCAGTACGTATTTGTTGAGGGAGGCTTAAAATGGACCTGAACTCTTGCAAAGGACTGAAAGAAAACAGAGAAATGCATCCTGTTTGTATTTAGAGAGTTTAGCTCGTTAAATTCCCCCTAATCTGTGAATAATCACAACTGTAATTTGATCTCTCAGCTGTGTCAGCTTGCTGCCTCAGCAGAGCAGCTAATTTGTAAACACAGGATGTTAACCCATTGCCTGCTTCCATGAAAGCAGGAAGTTGACACGCTACAGATTTAATTCAGGATTTGTATTAGCTGTAGCAAAGAAATGTTTTTCTTTAAAGCTTATTATGTTGTTGCTGATCTTTTAGAGCAGAGAGGGAGTACTGAGTTCAGGTCCCGCTTTAACTGAAAAATATATAAAGCACAAACCTAATCTCTGTAAACCATTTGCTTTGTTACAGGCTGTGTTTAGATCAATACAGTCAGAGGCCATCGGCCATACTAATAAGTAAGGATGGGCACGCCGCAGCCTGATTCGTCTCTGGAGTCTGATTCACCGTGTTTGTGTTACTTACGTTGGAAAAAAGACAGGTGTCCATCAAGTGAGCTCCTCTGTACCTTAATCCAGGGGTAGGAAAAGCCACAAGGATTACAACTTCCTCTCTGGCTGGATCAAGATATCAGCTTCCCACTCATAGCTCTGAAGGCCTTGCAATGCATGAAAGCATCCAAGCCCTTCTTAAAGTGAACCTCCAGACTAAAAATCTACTCAGCAGCACTGAAAAGGCTTGGTGTTTCTTTAACAGTTTCACAGCATCAGAGCTTTGTTTTTCTTACCAAAGCATCATTTTTAGCCAAGCTCCACCCATCAAAGAAAACTGCCCGGGCATTTTTTCCCTGATGCTGTGCAAAGCATGATGGGATTTCTGATGTTGTTCACGTTGCCTAGCAACTGGGAAGGGTGATCAGCACACAGGACAGTTGGGCTCCCTGTCACCTCCTTTCAACCAAAAAGATGGCTGCCCTTAATGAAATCACAAACATTTGCCTGTTCTTTTAAAATAGGGTGGGTAAGAGATTATATTACCTATCTATTTTAATTAACATAACTAATGTAACTTCATGACAGTATGTTTGTTTAGGCTGAAGTTCCTCTTTAAAGGGACTGTGATATTTAAATTGGCCAGTTACTTACCTGGGGTTTCTTCCAGCCCCCTGAAGACCTCCTGATCCCTTTCCATCATTTTGCTGTACTCCATTCTCCTCCGTATCATCCTCCATAAGCTGGGCAACGTGGGGAATTGTTGTACACTGCGCATGCGGGGTGCCTCGTCGGTCATTCCGCATGCACAGCAGCAACTTTTATTTACTGCAAAAGCACAGAATGTTCCACGGGAACGGGATGGAGGAGGGAGGCACATGCATTTCATGCATGCAGTGTTCAGAGGGGGGCAGCTTAGGAATTGAGTAGTGTGGAATAAGGCTGGGACCAATGACTTTGCATTCACTGCCTGTTAGCTGCTTTCATGCATCTGCTTGGAACTTGCTAGTGCTCAGCACAGACAGCGGAGAGGCATCTGTGGCGCATGGAGTCGCTGCACTCAGAAATGGCGTTTTCTTGCTGCTGGATAACCACACCACGCGTTACATGCCAAAATGCTTGGGGTCAATTTGGTTGCATCTCATTTCAGCCAGAAAGGGCATTGTGGGTGGTAAAGAGGAGGCTAAACTAACCAACAAGCATGCAGTTCAGCCTCCTGTGCAAGAGGCCTAACCAGGAAGAAAACCTTTATACAAAGGAGGTAGAATCTTCTTTCCTCCATATACAGTTTATGTCACGCTTGTTTTTTTTGTACAGACCAAAAGCTAATTTGTCAAGCTTTTATACTGCCTTTGGGTGTATTTATACACTTGAGTTAGACAGACACTAGGTCAGTGAGTGCTAACCTTGGCACTCCAGCTGTGGCGGAACTACAAGTCCCATGAGGCATTCCAATACTCTGACAGCTCTATGCATAACTTGGGGGGGGGGCAAAGGCATGATGGGATTTGTAGTTTTGTCACAGCTGGAGTGCCAAGGTTAGCACTCGCTGACCTAGTGTCTGTCTAACTCAAGTGTATAAATACACCTGGTCATCTCTTTTCTAAGCTAAGCATCCAGTTAATCTAACATTTCTTAGTAGACTTTCTGCTGGTTTCCCAGTGGTGGAAGGCCTATAGTTTTGTGAAACCTGTACAACCAAGTTTACAAACAATCTGCCTGTTGTGGAATGCCCATTCGGTCTTGCTCAGCCACTGAGCAAGTAAAAATCATGCACAGAGTTTGAGTGCATGCAAGCGAATAATAAGGTCACACTGGAATGCTATTTAGAACGTGGTTCACAGGTATGAGAGATTTTATTACACATCAACATAGCATGAAAGTGTGAGGCCTGTATCCAGCATCACCACCTCATGTTCTCATTCTGCACACTGGTGTAAATATTCTCTGTTGATTCTCGGTGGATTTTTAGCTCAGACACTGTTTGAGTAAATGGACTGCTTTGCCCAAAATCGTCTGGTATACTTGAAAAGAATTAAATTCTGAGCAATTTTGAGATTCTTCTCTGTCAAAAGTGCAATCAAGGCAAGATGGTCGTTCAACAATCATTTTGTACTGTAGAAGGCTCTGTAAGGCTGTAAATTACATCAGATTGGTTTTCTATTTCTAACTTGAATGTTGGAAAAACTGCTTAAAAACTGCCAAGTCTCTACTCATCTTAAAGTGGACCTGAACTCTTGCACAGGAAAGAAGGAAAAGAGACAGAGGTCAACCAATCATAATAGTCATTTCAGTAAACTGCTGAAAGCTGATTGGTAACTCGGGGAAACTGTAAAGGAGGCCTCCCAGCGGCATCTCTTGCATTGGTAACAGTATTTTCTTGCTTGCTGGGGGCTTAAAAGGCATTTTATGACACATTGTGAAAATATCACCAAGGAGAAAACTCAGGAGAAAATGTGAATTGCATATTGGCCACTCTGAGTAGAAGTGCGGCACTAATCAACACGCTTTTGTCCACTTTCCTGTAAAGTAAATCAGTCTGTAACATTGATGCTTTTGTATAGGCGTGCTATACACCAGCAGTTCTGGATGCTAGCCTGGCTTCAGGGGCATAAAGAGATAATTTGCATATTCAGTAGCAGTGCATTGTAGGTAACCACAGATGTTCACTTAAAGCTGAATTATAGCAAGTACCTTCTGTTTTAAGAAGGCAAATCACATCAAACATTGCTTTTTCGTAGGAGGGCTTTTCTGTCTTTTTTAGTCCCCTATACTTTCCTAGTGGTTTGGGTCACCCCGAGCTGCTTGGCTACTCTGTAACATTGATGCGTCGCTGAAAAGCAGACTTACAGCTGGGACCCGCTACGCCCGGGATTTCCACCCTTGCGGAAGAACCGCAATTTAACACAATTGCGATTTGGCTACTGTAGCCCCTGAAGCGATCATTTGGGATCACTGCCAAACTGCTCTGGAATCACAACGCTGCTAGTGGGACCACCCCCATTGAAATCCACTGGCAAAGCGCTTTGCCGATTGCCGGTGATCGGCAAACACTGCCACAACGTGCCTAGTGGTTCCCGCCCAGAAGTGTGTTAGGCCCCATCCTACTTGTGCATTGCTGGTCGCATTTTCAGCAACACGCAGTGTGTGTGGTAAACAAGATATTGAAAGTGAGTAGACTGCCCTGTCTGAGGTTTCCAACCATGCACTGAGATTCAACACATTGATTTGTAGAAATGGTGAAGCACTCCTCATGTATTTCCTTTGATGTGCCACGGTAGAGCCAGCCACACTCTGGTTCTTCATACGTATTGGAAAGAACGTACCGGCACCATCAGATAAGTAAATATATGCTCTTTATTGTAGATGGACAGCTGTCATAATGCGACGTTTCAGGGTAACCACCCCTTTATCAAGCTTAGCTGTCTGTTGTCAATGAAAACTAGTATACAGCAGGTTTATATACACAACATGTGTCAAAAACAACCAATCACTACATATCTCCATTACCACCAATCATATGGTCCATCCTCTGAGTGGACCTGATGGGAAACTATCATGGTTGTTTGTAATAGGTCCATTTAAATGTGTCTACTCCCAATCCCCCCACTCACCAATGCCAGCAGTGCGGAGGGACGCCCCTTGGTCCTGGCACGTCATGCTGTACCTCCCAGCAGGCCGCCGCTCCGGCAGACCTGATGGGGAACATGCCGACGTAACGCGCACTGGGCGGAGCTTAGCTCCGCTATGCGCGTTGCCAGGACAACAGCAAGCAGAAGCGGCGACGTATCGCCGTTCTGCTCTGCAGATGATACAGGGGGCGTATCTCCCGCATCACCGCCAATGGGAGAAGGCATCACTCGTGTCTCCTCAACAAGTAAACATAACATTAAAACCTAATTGGTGGATATTGCGGAGGAGGAATCCCGCACAGCATAGGGCTGTGTAGTAGTATTAGACATATTTATGCCGTCATAGCATACGCTATATTATAGCCAACATCATAGTGGCAACAAGAGACAGGGAACACAGAGGAACCACAGGAATATTTGTGAGACCAATGTAGAGAAAAAAAGTACCAAAATCAACTAAACATAAATCAAGAACCTTCAACATAGATTGCTGCAGTGGGAGACATCAAAGGACCAAGAGAGAAACATTCATATCTATATAAAAGGTATCAAATCTAATTCGCGGTTCAATCCGCGAGGTTCCATAGTATCCAGTCTCTTGATCCAATATGCTTCCCTATACAGCAATCTTTTCACCCTATCACCTCCTCTCCTATGCACACCCACTTGTTCAATAATCAAATATCTAAGCTGATTAGCCTGATGGTTAGCCTCTTTGAAATGAAAGGCCACGGCTTGGTCGGTCAAGCTTTCTCTAATCGCATGTTTGTGCGAAGAAAGACGTTTTTTTATTTTCTGTGTGGTCTGTCCAATATATAGTAAGCCACACGGGCACTTCAATGCATATACCACATATGCTGAATCACATGTGAAACAGTCATGTATCTGAAATTTAGTACCCTTATATGGATGTGTAACATAATCACCCTTAATAACAGAACTGCAATGTACGCAGTTCATGCACGGAAATGTTCCTCTGCGACCAGACCTTGACCGACTAACCGAGCCAACTTCCCTATCAGCGCGGACCAACCGGTCTCTCAAATTAGGCGCCCTTTTATAGGAAAAAATTGGAGGGTTTTTAAACTGCTCTATCTCTGGAAAGCTATTA
This sequence comes from Hyperolius riggenbachi, assembly GCF_040937935.1. Taxonomy (NCBI): domain Eukaryota; kingdom Metazoa; phylum Chordata; class Amphibia; order Anura; family Hyperoliidae; genus Hyperolius; species Hyperolius riggenbachi. The sequence continues at coordinate 258,854,148 of NC_090652.1, read as the reverse complement.
GCAAGTAAATACCAGTGTCGTTTAATGATTTTAGCTATATTGTCACTTTGTGTATTGTACCTAGTGACAAAGGGCAATCTCTGACTAATATCTCTACGTCTCACATTCCTGTTGTCACCACATTGAACCCTGGCTCTTGCGGCCATAACTATATCATCCGGATAGCCTCTGTCGATAAATTTATTCTGCATCTCATCTAACCTCTGTGTCCTGATCTCACCATCACCAACTATTCTGTGCACCCTCTGAAATTGTCCCACTGGCACGGACCTCCTAGTAGCCCACGGATGGAAACTCCCAAAATGTAAAAGGGAGTTCACATCCGTGGGCTTAACATAGAGATCAGTCACCAGCTTGTCATCCTGAAGTTTAACGAGTGTGTCTAGAAAGCTGACCTGTTCCGTGGAGGCATGAACTGTGAGCTTAATATCCGTACATCTAGTCATCAATTCGTCAGTAAATTTGATAAGGGTCGAGTGTGGCCCCGCCCACACACAAAAAATATCATCAATATATCGAAACCATTGTTGGGCATATTGTCTAAACAAAGGGCTAGAATATACAAACATCTCTTCATAGACACCCATATAAATATTTGCGTAGGACGGGGCCACATTCGACCCCATAGCTGTACCCCGTATCTGTAAATAAAACAGGTCCTCAAATCTAAAATAATTGCTCTTCAACACCACCTCTAACAATTGACATATAAACTTAACCTGCTGTCTAGACATGTCAGACGCTGTTTCCAGCATATACCGTACAGCCTCCATCCCACCCTCATGTGGGATGGAGGTGTATAAACTCTCAACATCCATTGTCACAAGCAGACATTCACTAGTAATCGGAGGCATATTCTGCAAAATACTGAGGAACATTTGTGTATCCCTCAAGTATGATTTGAGCGAAACTACATAAGGTCTGAGAACCTGATCTAAGTATTTGGCTATAGGGGCCAGTACAGAATCCATGCCTGCCACGATCGGCCGGCCCGGTGGGTCACTTAAACTCTTGTGTATCTTGGGGCAAACATATATGACCGGAGTCATGGGAAATGGTTGAACTAAATATTCTGCAAGTTTGTCATCAATCAAATCATTTGATCTGGCCTCTGATAAGATCTGTTCGATTTTAATCTGTATATTGCCAACTGGATCGGAGGGAATGAGTAGATAAGTCGATGTATCCGATAATTGGCGTAGGATCTCATTGCGATATTTCTCAGTGTCCATAATGACTACTGCTCCGCCTTTATCGGCTGGTTTAATTGTGATCATAGGATTAGATGATAATTCCTTAATTGCCGTTCTTTCTGCTTTACTGATGTTAGGGCGTATCTTCCAGCCTGTAAGATTTGATTTGCGAATCAGTGAGTCCACCTCATTTTGGACTTTTTTGATAAAGGTGTCAATAATCTGACACGATGCTGGTTGGAACCTACTTTTCAATCGTAACCCAGTATCTTTTAATGTAAGAGCCTCTGTATCTACGGTTTGTCTATCTCCAAAAGGTCGTGGCACAGAAAAAAAGTGTTTTAATTTGATTGTCCGAAAAAATCGCTGTAGTTCTATATCGACTTCCAGTGGATCAGGGAAATTGGTAGGAGAGAATGATAAACCATAATTGAGTGCTGACAGCTGTGGTGGTGTCAAGGTGACAGAGGAGATGTTAACGACGGTCACTTTCTGGGCTGTCTCGGTTGTCGGGATCGTAGGCGTTCTCTGATCCCCCCTCCTTCTTCTCCTCTTCCTACCCCCCCTCCGTGTCCTTCCTGACTTGTGGCCTGATCCGAAAAACCCTCCTGGGAGGAGCTAGTATAAGGATCTGAGGAATCAGGTACCGGATCCCCTCGTGGTTTTTTATCTACTGGTTCCCCCTGTCTGGGTTTGCGAGGTGGCCTTGGTCGTTGTATAGGCCTTTGCCAAGAGTATACGTATCCCATGTTGTAGTCATGCTCATCACGTATAAATTTCTCCCGTTTAATGGATTCAATCTGTTTCTGATGTTCATCAATAATCGTCATCAACTGGGAAGAGAACTGGTCATATGTTTCCACAGAAACCAAGGTTTTAAGTTTTTCCTTTAGCTCTATACGTTGAGTGGTTAGTCTCGGAAGTTCCTCCTGAATTTTCTCAATGGTAAGTGTCATAGCATCAAATGACGCCTTATTCCAGATGAGAGACCATTTGTGACAAAATGGTTTATCTGTTGGGAACATTATGGGAGCAACATTCGATCTCATTCCTCGTGGGATACGTTTTACACGATGGTACTGTGCAAGAGTTTTGGCATGTAGTTCCAATGTGGTATGCATCTTTGCCACTTTAATAATATTCTTGCGGATATTTTTTTCATCTGCCACTGTCAAGAACGACACTTCAGTGGATACTTGAGACATGATCCGTGAAGTCTCCTCAGGAGTGTAGGAGAAGGTGGGAGAGTCCACATCGATGTCCTCCATGTTGCCAAGATAAGGGTGCCTTCACTATGTGTAGTCCAGTCAATTGATTTGTAGAAATGGTGAAGCACTCCTCATGTATTTCCTGGATACTATGGAACCTCGCGGATTGAACCGCGAATTAGATTTGATACCTTTTATATAGATATGAATGTTTCTCTCTTGGTCCTTTGATGTCTCCCACTGCAGCAATCTATGTTGAAGGTTCTTGATTTATGTTTAGTTGATTTTGGTACTTTTTTTCTCTACATTGGTCTCACAAATATTCCTGTGGTTCCTCTGTGTTCCCTGTCTCTTGTTGCCACTATGATGTTGGCTATAATATAGCGTATGCTATGACGGCATAAATATGTCTAATACTACTACACAGCCCTATGCTGTGCGGGATTCCTCCTCCGCAATATCCACCAATTAGGTTTTAATGTTATGTTTACTTGTTGAGGAGACACGAGTGATGCCTTCTCCCATTGGCGGTGATGCGGGAGATACGCCCCCTGTATCATCTGCAGAGCAGAACGGCGATACGTCGCCGCTTCTGCTTGCTGTTGTCCTGGCAACGCGCATAGCGGAGCTAAGCTCCGCCCAGTGCGCGTTACGTCGGCATGTTCCCCATCAGGTCCGCCGGAGCGGCGGCCTGCTGGGAGGTACAGCATGACGTGCCAGGACCAAGGGGCGTCCCTCCGCACTGCTGGCATTGGTGAGTGGGGGGATTGGGAGTAGACACATTTAAATGGACCTATTACAAACAACCATGATAGTTTCCCATCAGGTCCACTCAGAGGATGGACCATATGATTGGTGGTAATGGAGATATGTAGTGATTGGTTGTTTTTGACACATGTTGTGTATATAAACCTGCTGTATACTAGTTTTCATTGACAACAGACAGCTAAGCTTGATAAAGGGGTGGTTACCCTGAAACGTCGCATTATGACAGCTGTCCATCTACAATAAAGAGCATATATTTACTTATCTGATGGTGCTGAGATTCAACACAGTAATGCAGTGCCTGGTTGCAGACAATTCTGCGCAAATCCCAACCAAGAGCATTGTAACGGCCACTTACGTAGAAAGCACAGCACAAAAATGGAGAAGGGGGGACCTTAGGCTCGATTCCCACTCAAGACAGGTCCATTACGGCACAGAGTGGACCAGCAGTTTCGTGTCCGCTCTGCTCTGCTTTCTCATTGTGTCTGTGTCCAGGCCCTTATTGCATTTTATAGCGATTACTCTGTTTCCTTAATTTAACTAAGTTTTCTTAATCTACTGAACTACTAAGTCTGAAAATCATAAGATGTTTTAGGTCACACTCAGATAAAAATTTTGAAAATTCAAGAGTTCACAAACTTTCAAACACAACAGTGTATACACACACACACACCACACACACACACACACACACACACACACACACACACACACACACACACACACACACACACACACACACACACACACCACACACACACCACACACACACACCATACACAGACACACACACACACATACACACACACACATACACACACACACACACCACACCCACACCCACCACACACACACACACACACACACACACCATACACAGACACAGACACACACACACACATACACACACACACACACACACCACACCACACACACACACACACACCATACACAGACACACACACACACACACACACCACACCACACACACACACACACACCATACACAGACACAGACACACACAGACACACACACACACACACACACACACACACACACACCACACCACACCACACACACCATACACAGACACACACACACACACACACCACACACACACACCACACCACACACACACACACACACACACACACCATAAACAGACACACACATACACACACACACCACACCACACACACACACACCACACCACACACACACACACACACCATACACAGACACACACACACACACACACACACACACACCACACACACACACACCACACACACACACACTCTCTCTCTCTCTCTCTTTCTTCAGAACTGATTAAATAGTGCTTCCTGGGGAGACTCCAGATATGATGTATACAAGCTTGTGCTTGTTTTTCATTTCAAAGATAATGTTTGCTAGATGAAACAGAAATCAGAAAAACATAGACGAAGTCTGCAACAACCAAAAAAGTATTTCCCACATCCAGTGCTTTATAAGAAAAGTGCTACTGCGCTTATACATAAGAGCTAATTAAAAAGTAACGAGTGTCCCGGTTTCTATTTCAGGGAAGTAGATATGGGAATGCTGTGCTGGTGTTTCTGAACTTCATACACTGACATGTCAGAACTTGCAGATGAGCTGCCGTATTCTACAACGTTCTAACTATGCGAGTGGAGGCACTTCATAGACGTGGTCGTGGCAGGTACAAGAGCACAATTCAAAGGTCAAAGGCAATTCTTATGCTATCTTTGTTGTAACATTTCAAGAGTTTTGTTATTTTTTTCCAAAGTTTAAAGAAAACGTTTGCGAGTTACTAAATATAAAGAAAATCAGATACTTACCTCAGGATCCTAATGAGGCCTCCCCCGTCCTCCTGAGCCATCTCACTCCAGCACTCGCAGCCCGGAACAATTAAAAACAATATCTGTGGCCTGTGCATGCGCAGTAGCAGCTTTCCGCTTGGGGTCCAGCGGAAATAGCCGAGCTGGATAGAGTCTGCTCTTCTGCACAGGTGACCCGTTCAGGCTTGGCTATTTCCGCCGGAGACCAAGGGAGGGCTGCTACTGTGCCTGTGTAGGAGAGCCGACAAGTGGACTTTCGGGGGAGCAAGTGCTGGATCCCCTCTGCTGAGGAGTATGAGGGAAGCCTATTTAGGATCCAGAGGCTTCCCCTTCCAGAGGTAAGTACTTTTTTCCCTTCAGGTACACTTTCAAACAAAATTAATTCACACACCTCTGCCGTACTCTCACGGAGATCCTCCATGCCCAGTGCATTCAGCCTCCCTCTCCCGGCCTGAATAATAATTTGTGATGACCTTCCTTCCCGGACCCGTGTATGTGCCGTTATTATCCATCATAGGTGCCATTACTCTGACACCAATCTATTTACTGGTCAATTACATTTTGATATGTGCTATACAGCAACATTGATTCTCTGACTTTATATGTTGATCCTATAGCCTAACATTTTGTATGGCACTTTTTTCCTATTGGACTAAAAGCGCTCAAGAGCTGCAACCACTAAGGGCTCAAGGGGCCACCCTGCAGTGTCAGGAAGTCCTACCCAAGGACTACTTACTAGCCAGGATTCAAACACTGGTTTACCATGTCAAAGGCAGAGCCCTTAACCTTCTTAGCGGTATGGACGAGCTCAGCTCGTCCATAACCACCGCAGGGCACCGTTCAGGCCATGGTGGGCCAATTTTCTTAATTTTTTTTTAAAACACGCAGCTAGCACTTTGCTAGCTGTGTGTTGGGGACGATCGCCGCCGCTCGCCGCCAATGCGCCACTAGCCGCCGCATAACAGGGCCCCCCCCCCCCCCGAGACCCCGTGCGCAGCCTGGCCAATCAGTGCCAGGCAGTGCTGAGGGGTGGATCGAGACGCCCTGACACGTCACGACGTCGATGACGTCATTCTGTTCATCGCCATGGTGGCAGGGTAAGCCCTAAAGGAAATCTCGTTCAGAACGGGATTTCCTGGTGGGTTTGATTGCCGGCGGCGATCGGAAGGGTGGGAGGGATTCAGCAGGGAGGGGGAAATCATGTAGCTAGCGCTAGACTAGCTACATAATTAAAAAAAAAAACTAAAAAAAAACTGCTGCGCAGCCACCCTGGCGATCTTAATAGAACGCCAGGGTGGTTAACCAGTACACGATCCAGCTACCTTATGAGCATATTTGTGCACTGGCACTTTCCTCTGTGACACATTAGTTTCTCTTTATTGGATGTCACCATACTTAATAGGCATACACAGAGAGTTAGGTGGCTTCTACCTGTCAACCTTTTTTTGTCTCACAGGTCGTAGAGGAGACCGATTATTTGTTGTGTGTACAGTATTTTAATTGGTTTTAATATTTGAACTTTTGTATTGTATTGAAATAATACATTGGATTATTGTGAATTACTGGTGGTCCAGCTCATTTTGGCAGGACTCTTTCTTTCTCTGTTTTCTCAGCTATACAATTGTCTTGCAGCTTGCATACCATTTGTGGATACAATTCATTATTATTGGAGTGCAAATATGTTTCCATTGCATTGAATAAATGGAGGCAGCGCTGAAACTTGAAAATTGCTCTGCTTTTTAAAGTGAACCAAAGGTGAAAATAAACTGATGAGATAAACAACTGTATTTATCTTCCTACTCCTAAAAATGACTTTTTTTTAGATATCCAATGGTTTTATTTTCTATTTAACCATTTCCAGCGTAGGTTGACTGTTTTACTGTCTCTAATCAGTGGCAGCCTAATAAGTGTCCCAGAGTTAGAAATAGGTAAATAGTTCATGTATTTTATCTCCCTCTGCATACAGAAGTTGTATTCTAACAGGAAAACTTGTATGGCTGTAATTTGCTTATCAGTGATGTTTACTATATTCATGACAAGGTGCGCACAAGACAGAAGCTGTCACTTCCATGCCTAGAAATTAACTATTTCAGGCACCAAAATACAGCAAGTAAAACATCCTGGTTATTAATATGTTTTGCACTGTGCATACACATGTTTATCTCATCATATCACATAACGCCTCGGGTACACTTTAAGCGGAAAAACCATTAGAGGTGAAGTGGTTAAGATTTAAGACTGCTACTCATGCTGTTTACGGTTTAACTGAATCCTGATTGGCCTATACTCAGTTTATTATAAAAAAAATAATAAACATTTCAGCAAAGACAATTTATAAGGGAGAAGGGGGGAGAGCACTTTATAAGTCGTGGGAATATTTATAATTATATTTCTATAAGGTATAAGAAGACATCATAGCTTATTTTCTATGAGTATAAACAAGAGTTAACATATTTTTCTGCATCTTCTGGAGATGACGTGATAATATCTTAAAGATGAAGCTAAAATCAATAATGTCCGTACAGTACGCTGCAAATATTGATTAGGGCTCGGTTTCAGGATATTAAAGCATACTTTAAAATAAATACAATAATGTTTAAAGATACCGGATTCTGTTTCTACAGAATGCAGCTTATTCACTACATTTTAGCTGAAATTGACTCCACCCACTTTGTTTACATACTTCTTGTCTGTAATGAAAGCAGCTCATGTAGGAAAACAAACACTTTTAACATGTAAGTAATTTACTATCATTGTTGTGCAGCTCAAGATCTGGATATGGACTACAAAACCTTTTGCTGTGTTATGTGTGGATCGGCCAACATGAACTGGTCAAAGCTTTTGCCAGATGACAGCAATGCCCCACTGGCTTTACAGTTACCTACCTTAAAGTGGACCCACATTAAAAATACAAGATTTCAGAAATAAAATCTATTTTCTAAATTATAATAATAAATAGCAGCTTTTTTTTCAGCTGCCTGATGAAAAATAAAAAATATTTTACATTTATTGGAGGAACCCCTCCCTTCCTTTCAAATTGCCGGGATTTTTCCTGCAAACTGGTGGAGTAGATGGTGTCCGGCAATGGAGGAATTGCTAATGGCTGCCCCCAGTATAACCCTAGCTATGAAAAGAGAAGGGTGAAAAGCATGCACTGAAATGATCATAGGCTTGAAGGAGTGTTTATTTATCTTTGTATGTGTCAGAGTGCTGCAACTAAATATTTTTAATTAAAAAAATGTTTGGTTTGGGTCCGCTTTAAGACTTTTTCGGATGGAAAAGTGGGACACCTTCAAGAACTAAACTACATAAAGGGAAGGTCCAAGCAAATAAAAAAAAAAGATCTACTTGCCTGGGGTTTTCTCCAGCCCCTGGCAGCCATCGTATGCCCTCGCCGCAGGTCCGCTTTCAGCTGGTAGCCCAGGTAGACCTCGCCAGGTCGGCATCTACTGCGCTTGCACGTGAGCCGCTTTCAGTCACGCTCCCGAGGTCTGTAGTGTACTGCGCAGAATACTCCAGACCACGTGAGCGTGACTGCAAGTGGCTCTTGCACAGACACAGTAGATGCCCATCTGCACCGGAGGGCACCTGGGCCACTGGTTGGGAACGGAGCTGCGGCGAGGGCACAGGACGGCTGCTAGGGGCAGGAGGAAGCCCCAGGTAAGCAGTTTTTCTTTTAATTCACAGCTTGTATCTGTCTTTTAAGCAAGGGCAACGCCCCACCTGCATAGCCAAAATACAGTTGTACTCTAAACTATGCAGTCACGCTTCAATACTCAAACACCACACTTCAGCACCATTTCAGTACCGAACAAGTGGATGGGGTCAGGGGGAGTTCACTACAACCTTCTTGCAGCAGCACTCTGCAACTACCTGCAGCATGCATTTTTAACATGAACTATAAACGGACTGATTACTGCCCCCACCTGTTCAGGAGGCCAGTACCTGGACAAGAAGTAGTTGTCAACGTAAGCACAGGAACAGCATCCAATCTGAAGTTGCATATAGAAAATGACAGGGGCTTTCTCCTGCATGCATTGGAAACTTGAGGAAGTGATGCTTTTTTAAAAGAAAATAGTTTCTTGCCATTTCCAGAGTTGAGATCTGCTTAAAGTTAGTGTTGTTTTAAACTTCAGGTACACTTTCAAAACACAAACATTTTAACATCTAATAAAAAGCCGCAATCACCAGCGATGTCTGGGAAGGTACTCAGAATCCTCTGGGTAGAAAGTATGAGATTTACATATTGGACGGCACTCAGACAAAGCGCTGTGGCGACAATGATGATAATGAGTTTTGAGCGGAGACACATGGCTCTGGGCTATGGAAAACATTAACCTACATCACACACAGCAGATTGGGAAACCGGATCCATTCTTTTTTTCTATGGCTTAGCAGAAATGGATATTAAGCGGTTGGAAATAATATCTGAGCATCCCCGCCAGTCTGCCAGGACGCCTGAGAGATGATTAGCTGCCTGGATGCGCCGGATCTGGGTCACCCTAATTCGAAGCAAGTGATAAGGCGTGGGCCACTGGGGGCCATGAGGCAGAGTGATGTCCTGGCAGAGGTGGGCGGCGAGCCGGCATTAAAGGGAACCTAAAGTGAGAGGGATATGGAGGACACCATATTAATTTCCTGTTAAACAATGCAGAGTGCCTGGCTGTCCTGCTGATCCTCTGCCACTAATACTTTAACCATAGACCCTGAACAAGCATGCAGTAGATCAGGTGTTTCTGACTACGGACACTGCTGATGCCAGAAAGATCAGCAGGACTGCCACGCAACTGGTTTACAATAAAATGAATATGGCAGCCTCCATATTTTTCTCACTTCAGGTGTCCTTTAAGCAGTGCTGTTCAATATTAGTTTAACATGATACTATGAAGCAACAGAAAATGGAAAAAGCCAATGGTCCTGATTTCGAAAAGCTGAAGATCCCGTGCGATCCACCATTTTTATTTTCAATCATCTGATATTAGGTTTTTAGCCATTACGTGTGTCATATAAGATCATAGTTAGCACTGCTGAAAGTACAGTGAAATAGACTTCATACAACAGCAGTCATGGTCAGAGCCCTCGGTGCAAATTACTCACAGTAAAATGTTTTTGCTGCAGGTGCATGTGCTACTGCTACTGGATGACCACCATTTCACTCACTTGTTATCTGTACTATGGTCTGATATGACTCACAAGAGGTTTGCTGCCTAACCTTAACCAGTTCACCACCAAGGGTTTTTTATCCTAACGGACCAGAGCAATTTTCAGTTGTCAGTGCTCCTCCCTTTTATTCCCTAATAACTTTATTACTACTTATCACAAGAAAATGATCTATACCTCGTTTTTTTCGCCACCAATTAGGCTTTCTGTAGATAGTACATTTTGCTAAGAATTTTTTTATTCTAAATGCGTTTTAATGAGAAAAACAGAAAAAAAAAAGAAAAAAAATCATTATTTCTTAGTTTTCAACCATTATAGTTTTAAAATTAAACATTCTCCTGTGGATAAAACAAACACGTTTTATTTGCCCAGTTGTCCCGATTATTAAACCGTTTAAATTATGTTCCTATCACAATGTATGGCGACAGTATATTATTTTGAAATATAAGTGTTATTTTTCTGTTGTGTTTTTTTTTATTCTGGCCATAATTACAAGCCCCTATGTAATAAATGAAAATTAATTTCCCCCCATAAAATATAAATTAACAAAGCTGAGTCCCTAAGGCAACTATTTATTTATTTTTTTAAGCTGATTTTTTTTTACAAGTGTCTTTTTTTTGGGGGGGGGGGGGGAGGGTTGGAAGTGTAATTTTATTAAGATCTGTATGTACTTGAAAATGAATGTATTTTGTAGGTGTAATATACTTTTTGGCCACAAGATGGCGCTAGTGAACACTCGTTATAGGAAGTGTTCACTTTTTTTTTTCTTCACTTTATTTAATTGTTACATTTCCTGTTATTGTGAATGGACGTAGCCGCTGTTCGCAGTCACGTCCATTCACTCCAGGCACTGCGATTGGGTAGAGGACCGTTTGGTCTTCTCCCCAATCACCCAGCACGGAAGCCCGACGGAAACAGCGGCGGTAGCGGCGCACACACGGCGGTAGCAGCGACGGGAACGCGCGACATATTAAAACGTCATGTTGCTGTTAATAGCGGTAAGCATGACGTTTTAATACGTTAGGATGTCAGTAAATGGTTAATAAATCAGGACAACAATGTGAGAGCACCGTTTCCAATCAGTTTAGATGCACGTGCTTGTAATGCAATGCCATCAATAACTAACCTTCTATCTGCAGCATTCTCACAAGATTAAGCCAAATGACTACAGACCCAAGATAGCTTCCAGCACCTGCCGGCACAGCTCAGGTAAAACTAAGGATTGTAGGTCTACTGTGGTGCCATGCAGTGGCAAATAATAAGCGTTGCTAAGGCTGTGTACACACTTTCTTTTAATGTCATCTGAAATGTTCATTAAGGCTCAATTTAGGGAGCAGTAGGAAGGAATGTTATACAGAAAAGCTGGAGAACAATAACCTTGTGCTTAGTAACCACTGTTATGGCCCTTTTATGTTAAAGAAGTCTTTTGCTCCAAGAGCTGTTTCGTAATTGGGTAATGTAGTTGTCTGATGCACAGAGCAGGCCGCAAACATTTTCCATAGCAGCAGTCTGCTCACTTGTCCTTCACTCCCCTCTCCATAAAGCAGAATACACTGCTCTACTGGAAGCCAGGCAACTTCAACAAAGGCAACAAAAGAAAAGGGTGCTCTCCAATGGTGCATTACCTTTTTAATGTAAAAGGCGCTTGTAAAGTTGCACTTACATAAGTGTGGTAGTAAAAAAAAACGTGTCCAAGGCCGCCAGCGAGTCCTCTCACAGCATCTGAGCTTGGCCAGAGCTCTAAGATGCGATGTCACACCGGGAGGGGCAGTCTTGGGGCGGAAGCTCGTCACGTGATGCTGTCTGACATCACTACGCGTTTCCTGACCAGAAGAAGGCGTGGTTAAGCGCCGAAATGCGTAGTGACGTCAGACGGCATCACATGACGAGCTCCCGCCCGAAGACTGCCCCTCCCGGCGTGACATCGCATCTTAGAGCTCTGGACTCGCTGGCGGCCTTGGACATGCTTTTTACTACCACACTTACGTAAGTGTAACTTTACAAGTGTCTTTTACATTAAAAAGGTAATGCACCATTGGAGGGCACCCTTTTCTTTTGTTTAATACAGATAAGTTGCCTGGCTTCCAGTAGAGCAGTGTATTCTGCTTTATTATGGAGAGGGGAGTGGAGGACAAGTGAGCAGACTGCTGCTATGGGAAATGTTTGCGGCCTGCTCTGTGCATCAGACAACTATTATAGGTCTGTATGTAACTAAATGCAGAACTAATGCCAAGTAAACAAAGAAGCAGTGTCATAATAGAAGCAGTGCTATTCTTTTACTCAAGACTGAATATATACTTTTTTCTCCCCTAGCTAACTTTCCCTTTGCTCTCCATCGATGTGAACTAGCCCCCCTCCCATCCCATGTACAGCCCCCTTTAACATGTGTAACATCCACTTACAGAAGCTTCTCTCTCGTTTATGTACAGCATCCCTCCGTATCCGTATGTTGCTCCCCCTCATTTGCAGCTTCCCTTTTCTATTTGCAGGCTTCTTTTCCATCTCCGGCCACCCAAGGCCCGGGCCTCTGTGGCCTTTCCAGAAATCCAACCCTGCTTTAACTAGGATAGCATTTTGAATATGTAGTCAGTAAAAGCAGAGGCAATATTTTGTTAGGGAACTGGAACTAGACATTTGTAAGCTTCAGCATCATCTCTTCCACAAGGATTGAAGTAGACACAGCAACAGACAGTCACAAACAATGTGCAGTGCATACAGTGAATGGAAACTGATGTATAGCTTGACCTCTATCCTGAGTAGTAGCACAGATGCTGTGCGCAATGATGGACAGCAGATCTCCAAAGTACAGTTAGAAACATCATCTCTACCGTTTGGTCTCCTAACCAGGAATGACACTTCCTCTGAGTAAGGAACTCCATGTTATGCAGTTATATTCAGGGCCAGGAGAACTGATGCAATGCTCAGCACAGCATCCCAGCATGTTCTGCACCTGCATGTACCAACTGGTTGCGCCCCCCAAAATACACATCCCATACTCACTCCATAAAGCCATACAAATTAAAGTAAAGGACAAAATGGATTAAGTTCTCCCAGCAGCCTTATAGCCACGGATATACGGTTCTGGTGATGCCAAGCAGAAGCATGCAATGTCCTGAGATAAGGTAACACATTTGCTACCCACTAACTATCGTGCAGGTCTGGAATGTTGTTTATGATACCGTAACTGACATCCCATATCCACTGCATATATACTGTGGGATCGGCTTGTAGGAAAGCATGGCTCTGTTCTGCATGTATGCTGCTGCTGATAGCTGTGGAAAATGTCCTGGCAGAGAACCTAGTGTGACCTGACCCTTAGGCCTAGAAACTGACTAGAGGGCTTTCAGCAGTGTTTTTGAGATGGACAATGCCAGTGAAAGAAGATGGAGGTGAGCCCACTAGAGCGACTATTCTTTGGCCAAAACACTCTGCCTGCACCATATCGCTAGCAATCACGATACAATTTTAAGTATAGGCTCGCCGCAAAATCTCTTTTCAATTGCTATTCATAGAGATAAAGTGATTTAGCAGCTCTTGTGCTACCCAGAATCCACCAGCTTACCTAAAATCCCATGCAAAACTTGAAAACTTAACTCACTCATCGCAATCACTAATCGCAATCTATTTTGCAATCACTAACACTTAAATAAAATTGTTACAAGCGACGAGCGATCGTTTTGGCGATCTTCTTAGGTGGTTACAGGTGCGATTACATGAACAGCGTTGGGTGACAAGCAGCGATAAAGACCGTCACGGCAGACTGGATCTTTCAGATCCCCAACAACTCCTGCAACAAGTGCAGCAATCGTTTGAACTCTCGTTTGTGCCCGCTGTGCTGTCGCATGTACCCACTGACAGGAAGATGGACTTGGGAATTGTAGCCGGGGGACATCGCTGACATCCATCTTCCTGCGTCCTCAAGTGAGAATTAAGCTTGAAGGGAACCCAAGGTGACAGTGATATAGAGGCTGCAATATTTGTTTCCCTTTAAACAATACCAGTTTCCTGGCAGCCCTGCTGATCTATTTGGCTGCAGTAGTGTCTGAATAACACCAGAAACAAGCATGCAGCTAATGTTGTCAGATCTGACAGTAATGTCTGAAACACCTGATCTGCTGCATGTTTGTTCAGGGTCTATGGATAAAAGTATTAGAGGCAGTGGATCAGCAGGACAGCCAGTCAACTGGCATAGCTTAAAGGATACCTGAACTGACGTGACATAATGAGATAGACATGGGTATGTACAGTGCTTAGCACACAAATAAATATGCTGTGTAACTTTTTTGCTTTCTCTGCCTGAAAGAGTTAAATATCAGGTATGCAAGTGGCTGACTCAGTCAGGAAGTGACAACAGTGTGACCCTCCCTGATAAGAAATTCCCCTTTTTTTTACCTCTTTCTTGCTCTCAGAAGCCATTTTCTGCTAGGAAAGTGTGCTATAGTTGGAATTTCTTATCAGTGAAGGCCACAATGTAGTCACTTCCTGTCTGAGTCAGGACTGAGTCAGCCACTTGCATACCTGATATTTAACGCTTTCAGACAGAGAAAGAAAAAAAGGAACACAGCATAGTTATTTGTGTGCTAGGCACTGTACATACACATGTCTATCTCATCATGTCACATGTCAGTTCGGGTATCCTTTAAAAGGAAATAAATATGGCAGCCTCCATAGACTCACCTCGAGTTCACTTTAAGACGGTTGTCTTGTAGTATGATTCTCATTCCCCTCCCTATACCGAGTTTTAAGAAAATCAATGAACTGCTAACGATCATCATTTCTCAGGGAACAGGCTTCAAAGCAATGTCATTTATAAAGGTGAGACTTCTCTGTTCCATATAAGAAGTCAGTTCTCTGTGCTATAAGAAGTCAGTGCGCCGTGTTGCTGTGCGCACAGTCACTTCCTAAGCTAACACACAGCAGGCAGGCGGCATAACAATGTATTCAAGGCCTCACATTTCCCATCATCCCCTCCGTTTATAGACACTCCACAGAATGTAAAGCAACTCATTGATCCATAGCTCATAAAATTCAGCAGCTGACACAATGAGCACAGAGTGATCTCCACTGTTTTCTGATTTATAGGATATTTGTTTATCTTCTCTTTACCTAATTAGGTGGGTGACCTTTAGGAACTCAGTAGTGGCATGGCTGTGCATCTATGGAGGCTAGTGAGCAAGATGTACAGCTGAAGGAGAGAGCAGGACAGGGAGAGAGCCGCTTACCTTCTTCCCCCGCAGGGAAATATTTGGTGTGTTGGTAAGAAGTTTTTCTATTAGATATTCCCTATTCTGGAAAAGAAAAAAAAAAGAAAAGAAAAGGAATGTCAAACAAAATTTTATGTCAAACCAGGTTACTTTTCACCGTGTTATAAAAAACTTCAGGCCAAAGGTTTCCTATAGATATGAGATGTTGGCCATCCTATCTGGCCATATTTTGACTGGATCTGGGAACATGTGATGTCTGTATGTACAATAGGTATACATGGCCTACTGCTCTCTATAGAATACAGACTAGCACACTCAGGAGAGCCAAGAATTTCTGTTTATAAAGCTGTGTCAGTCACAATGCATTATGGGTAGACAGACTGGCTCCGATTTGGGAGGGGGCATGGCTTGGAGTGTCACACTCCTGTTCTCCCAATTTTTTCCATGGGAGAGAGCTGTCGCTACAGCTGCTACTCACCCTCCCTTGCCTCTTGGAATGCAGGATACTGGACTGTATGGGGGGGGGGGGAGTGGCTGACCAGTTCTCTCTAGAGGTAAGTTATAGAAAGGAGATATGGCCCATGGGTGAGGGGTGTGGCTACAGCTGCCACTCACCCTCCTTCACGCGGTGCCTCCAGGAATGAAGGATACTGGACAATATGACAGTCTTTTGCTGTCCAGCTATTCTTCCTCTCTCTAGAGTTCAGGCATAAAAAGGAGATGTGGACCATGGAAGGTGAGTGTGGCTACAGTTGCCAAGCACCCTCCCTAACCCCAGTGCCTCTTGGAATGCATAATACCGGGCTGTATTAGTGCCACTGTCCAGTTATATTTCCTCACTCTGGAGTTCAGTTATATAAAGTTTTGTGTGGCCCGTAGTAGAGGAGTGTAGCTTCAGCTGCTGCTCACCCTCCCTTCGCGCAAAGCCTCCCAGGATGCAGGATATTAGACTGTATGAGGGAGTGCTGCTGTCTAATGATTCCTCCTCTCAAAAGTTTTGTTATAGAAAGGAGGTGTGGCCCATGGGAGAGGGGTGTGGCTACAGCTGCTGCTCACCATAGCTCACACAGTGTCTCATGGAATGCAGGATACTGGACTGTACAACAGACTGTTGCTGCTCATCAATTCCTCTTCTCTCTAGAGTTCAGCCACAAAAAGGAGGTGTGGCCCATGGAACGGGGGTGTGGCTACAGCTGCCACTCACCCTCTCTCACACAATGGTTCCTGGAATGCAGACTACTGGACTGTATGAGGGAGTGCTGCTGTCCAACTACTACTCCTCTCTTTAGAGTTCAGTCATAAAAAGGAGATGTGACCCATGTGAGAGGGCTGTAACCCAAATTTTCAGTTACAATTAAGTGTAAGGAGGCCCTGACAGGGTCATACAGACAGGTGAACACATGAGCTTTGAAGCTGAAGACCCCACAGGCTCATTCCATAGGTTGCTACTTTTAGGATTCTGCTAAAGGCAAAGGATCAGCCTGACAACTGGTCTGGTTTTAAATGACAATAACTATGGCACCTTGCTTAAAAGCCTTAAAGGGAAGGTTCAGGCAGATAGTAAAAAAAATAAAAATCCATATCCACTTACCTGGGG
This sequence comes from Hyperolius riggenbachi, assembly GCF_040937935.1. Taxonomy (NCBI): domain Eukaryota; kingdom Metazoa; phylum Chordata; class Amphibia; order Anura; family Hyperoliidae; genus Hyperolius; species Hyperolius riggenbachi. The sequence continues at coordinate 258,837,185 of NC_090652.1, read as the reverse complement.
CTTTCTCCAGCCCGTGGCAGGCAGGAGGTGCCCTCGCCACCGCTCCGGAGGCTCCCGGTCGTCTCCGGTGGCCGACCCGACCTGGCCAGGCCCGGCTGCCAGGTCGGGCTCTTCTGCGCTCCAATCTGCGCCTCACGGGGTTGCGCTGACGTCATCGGACGTCCTCCAGGCTGTACAGCGGCGGCGCAGTTGTTCTGCGCCTGCGCATTACAGCCCGGAGAACGTCCGATGATGTCAGCGCGCCCACGTGGAATGCAGAAGAGCCCGTCGTTGGAGCGCAGAAGAGCCCGACCTGGCAGCCGGCCTGGCGAGGGCACCTCCTGCCTGCTACGGGCTGGAGGGAGCCCCAGGTAAGCGGATATGGATTTTTATTTTTTTTACTATCTGCCTGACCCTTCCCTTTAAAGAGAACCCGAGGTGGGATTTAATGATGTTAGTGGGGCACAGAGGCTGGTTGTGCACACTATCACCAGCCTCTGTTGCCCTATGGTGTGCCCCCAGGACCCCCCTGCGCTCTGCTATCCCCAGCGCCGTGCTAGTGACACACAACGTGTCGCCAGCAGGCTGTTTACCTGTGACTGTCTGTCAGCGAAGCTCCCCCGCCTCCTCCGTATCGGTGCTACCCGCCTGCGTCCCTTCCCTCCAATCAGCGGGAGGGAAGGGAAGGGACGCGGGCGGGTAGCGCCGATACAGAGGAGGCGGAGGAGCGGCGCTGACAGACAGTCACAGGTAAACAGCCTGCTGGCGACACGCTGTGTGTCACTAGCACGGCGCTGGGGATAGCAGAGCACAGGGGGGTCCTGGGGGCACACCATAGGGCAACAGAGGCTGGTGATAGTGTGCACAACCAGCCTCTGTGCCCCACTAACATCATTAAATCCCACCTCGAGTTCTCTTTAAAGTTAACAGAAACAATTAAAATAATAATGTATGCATTATTTACATATATACATTGCTAAATAAGCTATTATATAGTCTCCTAGATGAGAAAAAAAACCTCTTTCATGGTACCCTTGCGTTATGATTACTTCCGGATTTTAGGGTCTAAAAGTGGTGCAATTTTTTCACACTCTTTTAGATCCTAAAAGCAGGAAAAAATCATACTGCTAGAGAGATCTGCGGCAGCCCCCTGGATCCAGTGCTGCAGTTTTTCCTCTGTCCGCTGTACCCCTATAGTGAGATCGCCAGTTGTCATCATCACAACAGATGGCAATCTCCCCAGAGGGACCCTGAGCCTCCGAGGACCAGAAGAAGAATGGCTGCCAGCATCTGAGGGCTGGGGAGGTTAGTTACAAAGTTAGGGTTCACTTTAAATGCTAGAAAAATATACAGCTTTTCGATGGGCAGAAAATATAAAAAAGGACTCTTACCTTTGCTTTTTGGAAGAATTTGCATTTCAGGAGTTCAGCTGCTGTTGGCCTGGAGTGACAAAGTAACAAAAAAAACATACAGTCTTAAAGAGTGCTGCGTAATAGGTTGGCCCTTTATAAATACAATAAATAAATAAATATATTTCAACAACTAAAAAGTTTCTACCTGCAACTGTCTTCAGCAAGCATTACACATTACCTATGTGCAATTGTCAAATGATAGTAACAGGTCTAGTGCCGAATATCCTATCCCTGTTAAACCTAATGCACACGCAGGTTCAGGCCCGGATTTACATCACCAGAGCCTATAGGCAGAGATGTCCTGGCACCCTAGACTTCACCCTTCATAACCCTACAAATACCCCCCCCCCCCCCCCCCAAACTGCACTGCAAATAGCTACAGATGCCCCTTAGCATTAAGTAGCCAGAGGTACCCTCCCTATTAAGTTGTCTCGGCTAAAGGGAGATCTCATCAGTGGAATGCAGAGAGCCGGGTGAGTAATCTCTCATTTACACTCCGCTCAGAACACTGCATAGGGAAGGAGGGAGGAAGGTGCTCGCGGAAAGGAGTAAGCCGCCTTTCTATCAGCAGGCGTCTGTAGCCACATGTCTACAGTGCCTTATGGTAATCTGGCTCTGCGCAGGTTTACTGTAAACCTCAAATATTATTAATCATTGCAGTGACATTAAGTGGAATGAGTGCAGTGTGGAAAAACTGTCAGTTGAGAAGTGAAGAGGACAACAGGGTGCGGGACGAGGGAGAGGCTTCCAGTAACTGAATGAGTAAGAGCACAATAGGCCCATTTGTCATATAGTGATCTGATAAAGTCAAAGTCATCACAAAATTTGACTGTGTGTTTGGGGGCAGGAAAATTGACATCTGAAATTGATCTTTAATTTTGAATAGACTTCAGCATGTAAGTTAATAGCACCGCCACTGCTCTTGAGCCAGTGACAGGCCCACCCCTAGGTCTCCCCCAAGCTATAGTGCTCCCTGTCGCCCCTGCAGAGTATTAGCGCAGCAGAGCTCACTCTCACTTATCTATGCAGCCTGTGTGTTCCCTTTTGTGTGCTATTGTCTTCTCCATGTGCCTATATATACACAGTGACCCAGTGGTGCTATGTGAGTACATACTGTACATGCCGCCGGGTCATGGGTACAGGCAGAGGGAGATCACAGAAGCACACGAAGGAGCGAGCTGGCTGTATAGGAGAGTGAAAGTGTGCTCCACTGCACAGTATTAGCTTGGGGTAGACCTGCGGGGGGGTGGGGTGGGGGTGCGGTCACTGGCTCTAGTGCATACATGCCCTTGGCCAAACTTACTGCTGCGTGACACACCTTTTTGACCACAAAAAAAGACCATCATTATATTATGATTTCCTTCAAAACTATAATCAGACAGCCATGTTGGGGCATTGATCTTCGGCAGTGATCAAATCTGGTGGGGAAAAATCGTAGGGTGTATGGGCACCTTTACTGGGCATGCAGACACTACTTAGCTAATACTGTGTAGTGTTGGGCGAACAGTGTTCGCCACTGTTCGGGTTCTGCAGAACATCACCCTGTTCGGGTGATGTTCGAGTTCGGCCGAACTCCTGACGGTGCTCGGCCAAACCGTTCGGCCATATGGCCGAACTAAGAGCGCATGGCCGAACGTTCCCCGAACGTTCGGCTAGCGCTGTGATTGGCCGAACGGGTCACGTGGTTCGGACCCGAACGCGCTCTGATTGGCCGAACTGTCACGTGGTTCGGGTAAATAAATACACGAACCACGTCATATCTCCGCCATTTGTCTGTGGGTTTAGCTTTGGGTAGGCAGGCAGGGTAGTTCGCGCTCCAGCCACGCTAGCCAGGGTCCCCCCCAGTCATTGTGTGTCGCTGCTGGGAACAGTAGTACACCGCTCGTTCAGCCACACTATATAGCATTCTGTGTACTGTTCTGTGTCTGCTGGGAACAGTAGTACACCGCTCGTTCAGCCACACTATATAGCATTCTGTGTACTGTTCTGTGTCTGCTGGGAACAGTAGTACACCGCTCGTTCAGCCACACTATATAGCATTCTGTGTACTGTTCTGTGTCTGCTGGGAACAGTAGTACACCGCTCGTTCAGCCACACTATATAGCATTCTGTGTACTGTTCTGTGTCTGCTGGGAACAGTAGTACACCGCTTGTTCAGCCACACTATATAGCATTCTGTGTACTGTTCTGTGTCTGCTGGGAACAGTAGTACACCGCTCGTTCAGCCACACTATATAGCATTCTGTGTACTGTTCTGTGTCTGCTGGGAACAGTAGTACACCGCTCGTTCAGCCACACTATATAGCATTCTGTGTACTGTTCTGTGTCTGCTGGGAACAGTGGTACACCGCTCGTTCAGCCACACTATATAGCATTCTGTGTACTGTTCTGTGTCTGCTGGGAACAGTGGTACACCGCTCGTTCAGCCACACTATATAGCATTCTGTGTACTGTTCTGTGTCTGCTGGGAACAGTAGTACACCGCTCGTTCAGCCAGACTATATACCATTGTTTACTGACACTATATAGCAGACTATATAGCATTGTGTGTACACCGCTCAGCCAGACTATATACCATTGTTTACTGACACTCTGTGTACACCGCTCAGCCAGACTATATACCATTGTTTACTGCCACTCTGATTCTGCTGGGAACAGTAGTACACCGCTCGCTCAGCCAGACTATATACCATTGTTTACTGACACTATATAGCAGACTATATAGCATTGTGTGTACACCGCTCAGCCAGACTATATACCATTGTTTACTGACACTCTGTGTACACCGCTCAGCCAGACTATATACCATTGTTTACTGCCACTCTGATTCTGCTGGGAACAGTAGTACACCGCTCGCTCAGCCAGACTATATACCATTGTTTACTGACACTATATAGCAGACTATATAGCATTGTGTGTACACCGCTCAGCCAGACTATATACCATTGTTTACTGACACTCTGTGTACACCGCTCAGCCAGACTATATACCATTGTTTACTGCCACTCTGATTCTGCTGGGAACAGTAGTACACCGCTCGCTCAGCCAGACTATATACCATTGTTTACTGACACTCTGTGTACACCGCTCAGCCAGACTATATACCATTGTTTACTGCCACTCTGATTCTGCTGGGAACAGTAGTACACCGCTCGCTCAGCCAGACTATATAGCATTGTGTTTACTGCCACTCTGTGTACACCGCTCAGCCACACTTTATAGCATTGCGTACTCTGCCAGTCAGTGTGTATATTGCTGGGATCAGTAATACTCCACTCACCGTCAACCACTATATGAGCTCAACATGAGTTCCCCAGAGACCTCCGCTGTGAGCAGCACTCCCAACAACAGCAACAGCCAACGCCCCACGCAAGCTATAACATCCACCCCAGCAGCCAGTGGTCAGCAGCAGCCCTCCCCGGAGGAGAACGTTGTGTCCATCAGTCCGTCGCCAGAGCGATTAATGAGGGCTGCCATTGAGGAGATGATGGGGCCTGATGTGGAGGAGGAGGTCTGGCTCAGGCCAGCATCCCAAGTTAATGTTGAGGACGATGAGGGGTCTGTGTCTGGGGATGTTGGGGTGGCAGAGGTGGTGGGTGGGTCAGACTCAGGAGAAGAGTTGTATGATGAGGATGATGATCGGGACCATCTGTATGTGCCTCAGAGTCCGACCCCGGAAAACATGTTGTATCGTGTGTTTAGGTACTAAAATCTGCGATCCCTCCCAGTAGTGTTGGGCGAACAGTGTTTGCCACTGTTCGGGTTCTGCAGAACATCACCCTGTTCGGGGTGACTATATAGCAGACTATATAGCATTGTGTTTAATGCCACTCTGTGTACACGGCTCAGCCACACTATATAGCATTGTGTTTACTTCCACTCTGTGTCTGCTGGGAACAGTAGTACACCGCTCACCCGCCACTGTATAGCATTGTGCTCTGTGTCACTGCTGACAATAGTGGTACACCGCTCACCCACCACTGTATAGCATTTCTGTACTGCCACTGTACTGCTGCCAGTCAGCGTGTACTTTAAGGATAAGTGAAATGAGGAAGAAATCCGGTGAAAGAGGGAGGGGCAAGGGAAGAGGTGTTTCCCCTGACGGTTCACGTACAGGCCACAGGGGAGCACCCAAGAAAACCCACTCAATACTGCCCATGTTGTCCAGGACAACAACCCTCACAGATCCAAAAGAACAGGACCAGATAATTACTTGGATGACCTCTCAAGCGTCCAGCAGTGGGTTAAGCAGCACCAGCACATCACGCACGAGGTCCGAGTCCTCAGCCAGTTAAAGTCTGGGCTTTCTTTGAAGACTGCACTGAGGATGTTACCATGGCGATTTGCAAGGTGTGCAAGACCCGCCTGAGCAGGGGGAAAAGTATTAACAACCTCTCCACCACCAGCATGAGCCGCCACATTCTATCCAAACATCCCACTCTGTGGGCAAACGCGGCAGGACAGGGTACCACCGTACCACCAGCAACACTGCCTCCCTTGGGTTCACCAGACTCACCACCAGACCCGCCTCAGCAGCAGCAGTAGCCCAGCCATTGCGTGGTTCACAACATTCACAAACATCAGACGATGCTGACACTGTCACTTTCCGGACTAGTGCTCTTGAGGTCTCCCAGTGTTCATCAAACACAACAACCAACAGCCCTTCGGTGTGCAGCGCTACGGTTGAGTTGTCTGTCTCTGAGATGTTTGAGCACAAGAGGAAATTGCCAGCAAATGACCCCCGGGCCGTGGCAGTAACAGCCAGCCAGCATAGCCAAGCTTCTGGCCTGCGAAATGCTGCCATATCGAGTGGTGGAGACAAACAGCTTCAAGGGCATGATGTCAGTGGCCATCCCACGTTACGTGGTTCCCAGCCGCTACCACTTTGCGCGCTCTGCAGTGCCTGAGTTGCATGAGCACGTGGTCAGCTAAATAACCCGAAGCTTGAAGAATGCCGTTGCCTGCAAGGTTCACCTCACCACTGACACCTGGACGAGTGCGTTCGGCCAGGGTCGATACATCTCCCTTACCGCGCACTGGGTGAACCTTGTGGAGCCTGGCAGCGATTCCTCACCTGCTACGGCGCGGGTGTTGCCCACGCCGCAAACAGCTGCACCGCCGTCCCTCCCACTGGATAACAACAGCAGCACCTACCTCTCTGACTCCTTCTCCTCCAACGCATCTCAAAGCTGTACCTCATCCGGAAACGCTAACCCAGCACCAGCAGCAGTAGGATCGTGGAAGCAGTGCAGCACAGCTGTTGGCATGCGTCAGCAAGCGTTGCTGAAGCTGATCTGCCTTGGGGATAAGCAGCACACAGGGGAGGAAATTTGGAGGGGAATAAAGGAACAGACGGATTTGTGGCTGGCACCGCTGGACCTGAAACCGGGCATGAAGCTAGACACCTGGCACGAACTGGCAATGTACGCAATAGAGGTGCTGGCTTGCCCGGCAGCCAGCGTTATGTCGGAACGCTGTTTCAGTGCTGCCGGAGGCATCATCACAGATCGGCGTATCCGCCTCTCCACAGAAAATGCAGACCGTCTGACTCAAATTAAAATGAATCAATCCTGGATTGGAAACGACTACGCAACACTCCTGGACCCCAACCAAGTAACATGACCGATGAACATCTGGGATGGTTTAGCGTTTCCGGTCCCTGTTTATTGAACCTCTCATCTGTATTACATTTATGACTGCATGGCGGCAAAAAGCATTGCTGCTATATCCGCACGCTTTTTGTCCTCATGCAAGGCCTGGGTTGTTGTGTCTCACAAAGCGTGGCCTTCTCCTCCTGCGCCTCCTCCTGTTCCATCACGTGTGCTGCTGCTGGGTTAGCGTTGCCGCGTGGTCCCTGTTTATTGAACCACTTATCTTTATTACATTTATGACTGCATGGTGGTACAAAGCATGCTATCCGCACGCTTCTTGTCCTCATGCAAGGCCTGGGTTGTTGTGTCTCAAAGCGTGGCCTTCTCCTCCTGCGCCACCCTCCTCCTGTTCCATCACGTGTGCTGCTGCTGGGTTAGCATTACCGGTCCCTTTTCCTGGAACCTCTTATATGTATTACATTTATGACTGCATGCCGACAAAAAGCATGTTACCTGTGCAAAGAAAACAGACATTTCCCGCATTTAAAAGACAGTTTTCCCTTTGAAACTTTAAAATCGATTTTCTCAAAAACTATAAGCTCTTTTTGCTAAATTTTTTTTCCCTCTTGTACCCACTCCCAAGGTGCACATACCCTGTAAATTTGGGGTATGTAGCATGTAAGGAGGCTTTACAAACCACAAAAGTTCGGGTCCCCATTGACTTCCATTATGTTCGGAGTTCGGGTCGAACACCCGAACATCGCGGCCATGTTCGGCCTGTTCGGCCCGAACCCGAACATCTAGATGTTCGCCCAACACTAATACTGTGTAAAACCTTCCCCATGCTAATCTGTTTGCCAATGTTCACATGCATTACGTCTGCTTTACTAATGCCAATCATACACTGTCAAGTCAATCTTAAGGGCAGAACGTAGTGGTTAGCGCTTCGAATCTCAGCCAGGTCAACATCTGCAAGGAGTTTGTATGTTCTCCCCGTGTCTGTGTGGGTTTCCTCTCACATCCCAAAAACATAAAGATAAGTTAATTGGCTTCCCCCCGAAATTGTCCCGAGACTACAATACATACACTACACAATATAGACATATGACTATGGTAGGGACTAGATTGTGAGCCCCTCTGAGAGACAGCTAGTGTCAAGACAATATATACTCTGTACAGCACTGCTTAATATGTCGGCGCTATACAAATACTTAAAAAAAAAATTCTTGCAAACATCGGTCAGATAAATAGAATTTTCTAAAGTAAACGTGGTCATATACTGTCAGATGGCCAACCGACGAGCCCCCAAAAATATTCCTCTCTGATAAGATTCTAAACACTGATGGATCTATTCCTCCCACACACTGCCTGTGAAAACTATTGAATATCTATTGAACCTCATCATTGCATTGCTCAATGAAGTGCAACTATCCACTGCTGCTCCCATCTTGCATCCATTTGATTGAGACCTTCCATATGGTAAGATCAAGAAATTGTGATTGTCTTGGTGAGAAGTCTAAAGTGTGTATAGGTGTCCCCATATTTACTGGTATCCTCTGCTGCAATCAGCCAGAACAGGCTGCCTCCCAAAGGTGTCATATGGTCCATGTCTTCACTGGTATCCTCTGCTGCAATCAGCCAGGAGAGGCTGCCTCCCAAAGGTGTCATATGATCCATGTCTTCACTGGTATCCTCTGCTGCAATCAGCCAGGACAGGCTGCCTCCCAAAGGTGTAATATGGTCCATGTCTTCACTGGTACCCTCTGCTGCAATCAGCCAGGACAGGCTGCCTCCCAAAGGTGTAATATGGTCCATGTCTTCACTGGTATCCTCTGCTGCAATCAGCCAGGACAGGCTGCCTCCCAAAGGTGTCTCCCAAAGGTGTCATATGATCCATATCTTCACTGGTATCCTCTGCTGCAATCAGCCAGGACAGGCTGCCTCCCAAAGGTGTAATATGGTCCATGTCTTCACTGGTACCCTCTGCTGCAATCAGCCAGGACAGGCTGCCTCCCAAAGGTGTCATATGTTCCATGTCTTCACTGGTATACTCTGCTGCAATCAGCCAGGACAGGCTGCTTCCCAAAGGTGTCATATGGTCCATGTCTTCACTGGTATCCTCTGCTGCAATCAGCCAGGACAGGCTGCCTCCCAAAGGTGTCATATGATCCATGTCTTCACTGGTATCCTCTGCTGCAATCAGCCAGGACAGGCTGCCTCCCAAAGGTCTCATATGATCCATGTCTTCACTGGTATCCTCTGCTGCAATCAGCCAGGACATGTTATCTGTCCTCATGTCATACGGTATGAATTGGAAATTCAGCCTGTGCAGAATGGTGCCGCTCACTCACCCCACTATTATTTTTGAATTGATTTGCCTGTGCCATTGCCTGTGCCGGTGACATCAGCCACCTAGTCACACACAGGAGAGCGTCCTCATTTGTGCTCAGAGTGTGGGAAATGTTTCAGTCAGAAATCTGTTCTTACTACACATAGGAGAAGTCACACAAGAAAGTGTCCTTAGTCACGTCTAATAGTGTCTGTTTATACTGTTCAATAAAATACTGTACTGCAGAGAGATCAGCCACCTAGTCACCCACAGGAGAGCATCCTCATTTGTGTTCAGAGTGTGGGAAATGTTTCAGTCAGAAATCTGTTCTTACTACACATAGGAGAAGTCACACAAGAAAGCATCCTTAGTCACATCTAAAATTGTCTGTTTATACTGTTCAATAAAATACTTTACTGCAGAGAGATCAGCCACCTAGTCACACACAGGAGAGCGTCCTCATTTTTTGTGTTCAGAGTGTGGGAAATGTTTTAGTCAGAAATCTGTTTTTACTACACATAAGAGAAGTCACTCAAGAAAGCATCCTTAGTCACATCTAATATTGTCTGTTTATACTGTTTAATAAAATACTGTACTGCAGAGAGATCAGCCACCTAGTCACACAAAGGAGAGCGTCTTCATTTGTGTTCAGAGTGTGGGAAATGTTTCAGTCAGAAATCTGTTCTTACCACACATAGGAGAAGTCACTCAAGAAAGTGTCCTTAGTCACGTCTAATATTGTCTGTTTATACTGTTCAATAAAATACTGTACTGCAGAGAGATCAGCCACCTAGTCACACAAAGGAGAGCGTCTTCATTTGTGTTCAGAGTGTGGGAAATGTTTCAGTCAGAAATCTGTTCTTACTACACATAACAGAAGTCACACAAGAAAGCGTCTTTAGTCACCTCAGGAATGATGAAAAGTTACAGTCAGACAGCTTGTGAAGCTATGGGGATAAAAGCACAAGTCTCCTGTAAACACACATTATTAGAGCAGCCACAATGATGTGAGCTCACAGTGCTGGAACTACACTACAGATGTCACCTACTCCACAATCAGGGCTTTTTTCAAGCTGCGAGCTCATCCTAATGTCCCATTTCTTGCTGATCATCTTAGAGTGCATATGATGGAAAATTACTGGGCAGCACTAGAGTTATTAGTTACCTGGAACAGTACTCTCAAAACACACCTTTACAGACAAGCCTACAATTTGCTATAGGTCACAATGGCTCACAGCCTCATCTGCTAATGCCTATATCTTCTTCGCTATTGTTTTCACCCCACTTTCCCCTAGATTGTAAGCTTGCAATGTCCTGAACGTCTCATGCATATATCTTCCCCAATATTTGTTTTGTACTGTGTACAGTGCTATAGATGATGGTGCTATATAAATACATAATAATAAAATAAAAAATAATAATGCAATTATAAGAATTATAATATCCTACCTCTTTGATGGGTCCTTCTGGAGACAGAGTGAAATTAGCTTCCTAAATGATTTTCCATATCTTCGGGTCATTTCTTTATCTTCCACTCCAGTTTCTAGTGATGGGGGATCATTTTGTAAGGTCAGCATTAAGACCTGCAGAACACAACGTACGAGTGATGGGAAACCACGGGCAAAATTCCACAGTCATTTCATGCCTTAAAAAGCAGACGTTTCCTTTGACTATAATGTTTATAGAGAAAACTGAAAATCGGAGGTTGGAAATCTGCGGAATTGGACAAAGGCATTTCTGACCATCCCTAATCAGCAGGAGAGCCAGGCAATCTGAATTGTTTAAAACAAAATAAATGTGGCCTCCATATACCTCTGGATTTGGGTGTCCTTTAAAGCAAGTGCACCTCATGTCAAGCAGAAGCCCTCCTCTTCCACATATTCAAGTCCCTCTTCCCCTTGTGCTTAGGCAGCTCCCCACTTCCATATACAACCCCCCCCCCCCCATGCACAGCAGTAGCCCCCTCTTGTATGTACACAACCCCACATGTGCAACAGCAGCAACCCCATTGCTATATATATGATCACTCCCCAATCCCCTTGTGCAGCAACAAGTGTACAGAAGTAGCCCCCTTATGCAGCAGCAGTCATTACCCCCCATGTACAGATGCCATCCTATGTGCCATCCTATGTGCAGCAGCAGCACCCTCTTTCGTGTATGAGTGACATCAGGGCCGGCTCTAGGCAGGGGCGAGAGGGGGCAGAGCCCTCTTAAATAAGTGTTGTGACCCCTCAAATATCTGGGCGCCCGGCGCACGCAATGAGACCCGATCTCTCACTCTCCCTCTGCCACCAGTTTTCTTTTGCTGCGCAAAAACGGCAGCCCAGGCACGCAGAGAGAGAGATGTCAGCCTGGGTGTCAGCTGACAGGCAGCACAGCAGTCACATGACTGTTCCTCTGATTATGCAGATCAGAGAGGCTGTTTTGCTCTGCCCCATTCTGCTCTACTGTGCCGACACAGATTGAAAGAAAGAGCGGGAGCCGGACACGGACAGCTTGGTTATGATGAGGCTGGAGAAAGAAGGAGGCAGAGCTGCTTCTGATGCAGAGCCTCCAGAGAAACAGTAAGTTTGCCTGTAGCTAGAGATGATGGGACTTGGATCCCATGTGCACAGCAGGGAGGAGAGAGCTGCTCCAGCACGTGGTGGTTTGAATCAGTTTTGCAGCCGTGTTTCTCAGCTCCAGCCTCCAGGTTCATCTCTACACTGCTGCCAGGAGGGTATTCTGCTGTGCTGTCTCCCTCCCTCAATGCTCTGTCCCTTCTTCCTCTGTCAGCCCATCTGCAGATGTTACCCTTCCCCCTCCCCTCGCTGTCCCCTCCATGCAAACACTCTCCTATCTCCCAGCAGAAGCTGACAGGTCTGTTCTCCTATCTCACATCTACACTTTTTCTTGCCTGGAGACTTTGCTAACCCACTATTTTTCTTTTTTTTTTTCTATTAAATTTCATGTAGATTCATTAATTTCTAGTGAAACATTGCTGCAGTACGATTATTTTGTGGTGAAACGCTGGCCACATTATGATTATTTTATGGTAAAACACTGCTCCACTGCTTGCATTTCATGTGTCAGAGGTAATTGTTCTTGCACTTCATGTGTCGGAGATAACGGTTGTTGCATTTTATGTGTCAGAGGTAATGGTTCTTGCATTCATGTGTCGGAAGTAATAGTTCTTGCATTTCATGTGTCGGAGATAACGGTTGATGCATTTTATGTGTCGGAGATAACGGTTGTTGCATTACACGTGTCGGAGATAACAGTTGTTGCATTACACGTGTCGGAGAGAACGGTTGTTGCATTACACGTGTCGGAGAGAACGGTTGTTGCATTTCACGTGTCGGAGAGAACGGTTGTTGCATTTCACGTGTCGGAGAGAACGGTTGTTGCATTACACGTGTCGGAGAGAACGGTTGTTGCATTTCACGTGTCGGAGAGAACGGTTGTTGCATTTCACGTGTCAGAGAGAACGGGTTGTTGCATTTTATGTGTCGGAGATAACGGGTTGTTGCATTTTATGTGTCGGAGATAACGGGTTGTTGCATTTTATGTGTCGGAGATAACGGGTTGTTGCATTTTATGTGTCGGAGATAATGGGTTGTTGCATTGCCGCCTCACTGTTGCGCGTTACATTACAGTTAGCCCCGCCCACATGATGTCATGACCACACCCATTTTTCGCCTAGCGTTGCTGAACTAAAATTTGCTTGAACATGATGCCCCCTTCATATTTCCGACTGCCCCCTCATATGTGCCTGTCTAGAACTGGCCCTGAGTGACATACAAGCACAGTAGTAGTGCTGAAACTCCACATAGAGCAACCTCCATGTGCAACAGCAGTCTTTCCCTTCCACCAGAGGAGCCCCTCCCATGTGCTGCAGCAGCAGTTCACTGCCATGTACAGAAGCCACCCTATGTACAGCAGTTGCAGCCTATTTCTGCCATGTCCCGCTGTCCCTCCTATGTACCGTAGCTATCCCTTCTCTTATGTACAGAGTCCTTCCCATGAGCTGCACCAGCATCTTTTCCCATGAACTGTATAGGAGTCCTCTTAAGTTTCAAAGTTGCTCTCTTTGTCACATGCTCAGCAACAGCCCCTTTAATATCCAACAGCTCCCTTTTTGCTGTGGAGATCTCTGTGTGCAACTGTCCTATTCTCTCATAGCCATAGTATTATATTTCCAGTTCCTGCTTTTCTGCAGCAGAGGTTTCCCCCCTCCATGTACAGTCCACCCCCATCACACACATACACACGCATGCAAGCGCTTTCCCCCAGGACATGGCCTATAATGAAACTCAGCCCTACTGCTGTAAGTTACTTCCTGTCATGATAACACCAGAGGTTCTAAAATACCTCTAAATGAATATAGGAAAACAAATAACAAACAGTAAATACAACATGAAATGCTTGCTGGAACTCCCTCACTTACACTTAAAAAAAAATTGATTTAAAAGCTAAATGCTGTGTTTGTTCCTGTGAAAAATATTTTGTGTACTTTCTGTTTCAACAGGGACTAAGGAAAATTTTCTCTAACAGGAAGTGTACAGTCGGGAGCAAAAAAGCCAACAAAATTCCTGCTCTTCTACTTATGATTATATTTTGAGCACCCTAAAAAAAAAAACGAAAAAAAATGATGCTATGGTGTATTTGGGGGGTAGGTCTTATATATACAGTTTACAGACAGTAAAAAGCAACTTCTCTGTTATTTCAAGATTTGTATCAACTGGCTACCCACTATACATCCAGAAGGGGGCGATATTGTAGCATTTCTAGTATAAGCCAACATGTAAGATATCTCAGCTAGGAGTCAATGGGACATACTGTATGTGCAAAACTTTGGTAAAACTGCTACAGCACACAGCAATTTTACTATTGCTTAGGCCAACAAAGTGTCGTTCATGGCGCAATTAACGTGACCCACATTACACTTGTTACTCTAACATTGCTCGCTTTACCAAGGTAACACAGGTCACGCTAATTGCGTAACATGTGCAACCTTATCAGAGTAAGTAACGGTTAAAATGCTGTGCGCTCTCGGCACACGCCAACTTAATTGAAGAACATGTTCGGGAATCCGCTCCCTTCCCTCCTCTACTGCCACTGCTCTCTAGATTTATCATCATCGCAAAAATCAACCACCTCATCCCCCCAGAAGATCTACCAACCTTAGTCCACGCCTTCATTACATCCCAACTGGACTGCTGCAATGCTCTCTACACTGGCCTTCCAAAAAAGGGCTTGTCCCGCCTAGAGCTGATACAGAATTCTGCTCCCAGGCTGTTAACCAACCAACCCCGTCACTGCCACATAACGTCAGTCCTGCACTCCCTTCACTGGCTACCTATAAAATGGAGGGTCCTATTTAAGATCGGCCTACTGACATTTAAATCACTAAATAATCTGGGCCCAGGATACATGAAAGAAATGTTACAGCTGCGTACCAATCTCAGATCCACAGGTTCTAATAATTTAGTCATACCCAGAGTCCACTTGGAAAGGGAAGCCCACAAATCTGGGAAGGTAATCAAGGATAATCCCAGTAAGCTGATCAGAAGGGAAACATATGGCCTGCATTTTGGGTCCTGACAAAGGACACCGAGGCATTACCTATATCTGTCCTCTTCTCCTCATTCATTTAGTCGACTCTGATTCATGACGATATGAACTTTTGCATGCCAGATGTGTTTCTCAATCACTGGTTATTTCAGCTGTTGCATAGGCATGTTCATAGCTTCAAATATGCTGTCAATCCATCTTAACCTCTGCTGTCCTCTCCTTTTGTCCTTTTTCCCCCCTAGCATTAAGGATTTCCCCAAAGAATCTGGCCTTCTCATGATGAGCTATATCCTATTAACATTTTTCCGGAGTTTTCTCCAGATAGATAATTTTATACCTTATCAATAAAATATTTTTAAAGCTCCTACCATGTAAGAAATTTCTCAAAATGAGTTTGATATTACTTTTTACCTACTTTTTACTACTTTTTCCATTGCTAAGTCCTGGAAAATGACATTTTAGATATTAAGAAAAATGATCTCCTTGAAGTAAACTCAGGAGAAAGGTTAATAGGATATGCCCCTCGTTACGATCCAGAGGGATTTACAGGTTCACTTAAAGTATTAACGGGTTACATCTTCTAGCTTATACAGAATAGATTATACAAATTCCGATCAGGTTTCCGATTGAATATTGAGGAACAAGGACAAATACACAAATTGATAGTCAGTATTTCCATCTATATTTCCTAGCATACCTGATCAGCTTCCAATTGCATAACAGATCAATTGTAAGCTTGCTGATTAGATATGCTAGGAAATATAGATGGAAATGCTGACTATCAATCTGTGTGTATGTCCTTGCTGGCAACCAGCAAACTGTATTTGCTCCATGCTACTGTGCAGGCATGAGGAGTCCTGCAGCTGTGCAGTGCGGCTGCATTTATTCATAGATGGGAGCACAGCCGCAAACTTCTAAAGAGCCCCAGCACTGAATCGGTGGTCTCAAGAAGGACGTGGGAAGCATCTGAAGGATCCAGAAGCTTCCCTCTACCGTGGTAAGTGTGGCCCAGTGCACACCAAAACCGCTAGCAGATCCTCAAAACGCTAGAGGTTTTTGGAGCAGATTTCAGAGCGATTCTAGGCATGTTTAGAGAGGTTTGTAAACATGCCTAGCGTTTTTGGGAGCGTTTTGTGTAGCAGAGTTCATATATTGTTACAGTAAAAGCTGTTACTGAACAGCTTCTGTAACAAAAAACGCCTGGAAAACCGCTCTGATCTAGCGCTTTTCAGAGTGGTTTTCCACTTTCCTATACTTCACATTGAGGTAGAAACGCTTCTGCAAACCGCAAAAGTGCTGCAGGACCCATGTTTGCGGTTTTCTAAAAACCGCAAACCGCCGGTGTGCACCATCCCATTGAAAAACATTAGCCAAGCGTTTTCACAGGCGGAAGCGGTTTGCACCAGGCCTGTGTGACTTTTTCTCCTTAAAGGACATCCGAAGTGAAAATTAGCTGATGAGAAAAACAATTGTATCTATCCTCCTTCTCCTAAAAATGACTTTTTTTTTAGATATCCCACAGTTTTATTTTATACGTAAATCTAATTTTTCAGTTTTTACTGTTTCATTGTCTCTGCTCAATGACACCTTCATTGAAGTATGCTAGAGTTCAAATTTATGAATTATTGACCCGATTTATCTCTTTTCTGCTCCAGGAAGCCATTGACTGACAGGAAAGGGTTTTATAGCTGTAATTACCTATCATTGAGGGTTATGCTATAATCTGGCGCAGTCTGACCCTGTCCCGACACGGGCAGAAACTGTTACTTGCATACCTGATGTTTAACTCTTTCAGGCAGAGAAATAAAAAAAGGAACACACCCTAGTTATTAGTATGCTAGGCACCGTACATACACGTCTATCTCATCATGTCACATATCACCTCAGTTGTCCTTTAAAAACGATCCTTTAACTGGCTGCCATCCGCGTCACGCCGATAGGACCGCCTAACGCCGATTGGCGTAAAGTCCTTGGGGCTTGTTTTGCAGGAGATCTCCGCTCTGCCTTCAGCCTCCTAGTGACGATCGCCGCTCAGAGACTGTTAGACGACTGTTTCGCCATCTAATATACCTGTACAGCGCTGCGATCTAACGCAGCGCTGTACTGGGGACAGCCATGTGACACGGCTCTCCCCCTGGGACACAGGAGAGAGATCGGCTCTTATAGGCTGAAGCCTATGACACTATGACAGCCGATCACCGTGATTGGCTGGCTGGGGGGAGGGAGGGATTTAAAAAAATAACAAATAAATAGTAACATTTATTTAAAAAAAACAACAACAAATATTTATAAAACAAAAATCACTGAGGGAGCGATTAGACCCCACCAACAGAGAGCTCTGTTGGTGGGGAGAAAAGGGGGGGGGATCACTTGTGTGCTGTGTTGTGCGGCCCTGCAGCGAAGCCTCAAAGCTGCAGTGGCCAATTAAGCTAAAAATGGCCTGGTCTTTAGGGGGGTTTAACACTGCAGTCCTCAAGTGGTTAAAGTTACAGGTTTGCTTTGAGATTGTGCTCCAAACAATAAGGGTTTTTTTATCACCCAACACCTTCATGAAAAGCTGTGTGGCTCGAGCCCTTTACAGTGGGATGCAAAAGTTTGGGCAACCTTGTTAATAGTCATGATTTTCCTGTACAAATCATTGGTTGTTACGATAAAGTCAGTTAAATATATAGGAGACACAACACACAGTGCTATTTGAGAAGTGAAATGTAGTTTATTGGATTTACATAATGTTCCCAATAATTGTTTAAATAAAATTAGGCAGGTGCATGCATTTGTCATGTTATTGATTCCAAAACCTTTAAAACTAATTATTGGGACTCAAATTGGCTTGGTAAGCTCAGTGACCACTGACCTACATACACAGGTGAAGCCGAATATGAAAAAGAGTATTTAAGGGGTCAATTATAAGTTTCCCTCCTCTTTTATTTTTTTCTGAAGAGTAGCAACATGGGGGTCTCAAAACAACTCTTAAATGACCTGAAGACAAAGATTGTTCACCATCATGGTTGAGGGGAAGGATACAGAAAGCTGTCTCTGAGACTTCAGCTGTTTGTTTCCACAGTTAGGAACATACTGAGGAAATGTAGGACAACAGGCTCAGTTCAACTTAAGGCTCTAAGTGGCAGACCAAGAAAAATCTCGGATAGACAGAAGCGACGAATGGTGAGAACAGTCAAAGTCAACCCGCAGACCAGCAACAAAGACCTACAACATCATCTTGCTGCAGATGGAGTCACTGTGCATCTTCAACCATTCAGCACACTTTACACAAGGACATGCAGAGAGTGATGCAGAGGAAGCCTTTTATCCACCCACAACACAAACAGAGCCACTTGAGGTATACTAAAGCACATTTGAACAAGCCAGCTTCATTTTGGAATAAGGTGCTGTGGACTGATGAAACTAAAATTGAGTTATTTGGGCATAACAAGGGGCGTTATGCAAGGAGGAAAAACAACACAGCATTCCAATAAAAACAAGTATAGTAAAATATGGTGGTGGTTCCATCATGCTGTGGGGCTGTGTGGCCAGTGCAGGGACTGGGAATTTTGTAAAAGTTGAGGGACACATGGATTCCACTCAGTAACAGCAGATTCTGGAGACCAATGTCCAGGAATCAGTGACAAAGCTGAAGCTGCGCCGGGGATGGATCTTTCAACAAGACAACGACCCTAAACAATGCTTAAAATCCACTAAGGCATTCATGCAGACGAACAAGTTCAACGTTCTGGAATGACCATCTCAGTCCCCAGACCTGAATATAATTGAAAATCTGTGGTGTGAGTTAAAGGGGTTCTGTGGGGGGTTGCGGAGGAGAAAAACAGACACTTACCTTGGGCTTCTATCAGCCCCGTGCAGCGGTAATGTCCCACGCCGTCCTCCTCCCATCTGCCGTTCTCCGCCGCCGGCCCTGGTCTAAGTGGCATGGGATCCAACTGCGGCTGCGCTAGAGTGGCCGCGCACCCGCTCGCTTCCACCTGCGTCATCGGAAGCTTACTGCGCAAGCGCAGTACAAGAACCCGTTGTACTGCGCCTGCGCAGTAAGCCTCAGATGACGCGAGCGGAGGCGCGGCAACGCGCATTATTCGTCTGTGTGACAGCCGAATAATAGCCCGGTGCCGGTTGCGGGGAACGGCGGATGGGAGCAGGACAGCGTGGGACATTACCGCTGCAGGGGGCTGATAAAAGCCCCAGGTAAGTGGCAGTTTTTCGCCTCAGAAACCCCCACAGAACCCCTTTAAAGAGAGCTGTCCATGCATGGAAGCCATCAAACCTGAATGAACTAGAGATGTAAAAAGGATAGAGGAATGGTCCAAAATACCTTCAACCAGAATCCAGACTCTCATTGGAACCTACAGGAAGCGTTTAGAGGCCGTAATTTCTGCAAAAGGAGGATCTACTAAATATTGATTTCATTTATTTTTTGTGGTGTCCAAATGTATGCACCTGCCTAATTTTGTTTAAAAAATTATTGCACACTTTCTGCAAATGCATTAAACCTAATTTCACTTCTCAAATATCACTGTGTGTGTCTCCTATATGATTTATTTAACTGACATTTTTTATCTTAACAACCGATTTATACAGGAAAATCATGACGATTAACAAGGTTGCCCAAACTTTTACATCCCACTGTACATAGATCTCCACCCTGTGTGTGCTTCATATCACTCTCTCACCTTCATTGGAGGATACTTGTGATAGGGAGCAGAACCTGTTGCTAATTCAATGGCAGTTATTCCGAAACTCCATATATCAGCTTTGAAGTCATATCCTCGTACCTGCAGGGATAAAGACAAAAACGACACAAGAATACTAATAATAATACATGTGACTGAAACTAAAGCTGTGTGCTATTTAGACTAGAGTAATCATTTTTTATGTTTTAGATAGTGTAGAGGGTTTATTCCTTGGCCATTTTTATAAATATCTGTGTCTCTATTGAAATATTTCACATAAGTTCTTCTTTTGGGGACAGTTGAGACAAAAAGAGAAAATAAACTGGATTTCAGAATGTTATAGCTGCCAGTGCCACTGGAATGGTGAAATATCACCTAAAGGAATTTGTGTTCCTCAGAGGTGGGGCTTCCTCTTCCAAGAATGAGATTTCCTCTTATTTCCTGTCATGTCTTTAGAGAGGAGTGACGAGTCAAATTCAAATTCAAAAAAAGCTTTATCGGCAGGGCCAAATACATTTAGCATTGCCAAAGCTAAACAAGGTAATTCATGGAAGGGGGTGGTTGTGTTATCAAGGAGGTTGAGAGTGTATAGGGGACAGTATGAGGGGTATAGGGGTCACGTTCCTTCTGCAGTCCATGGGGTATCATGTTTCTCTCAGTTGGTGGCAGGCAGTGACATATCGGGCAGCTATTCCAACCATTGTCTCCTCTTCGCCCAGTAGGCTGTAGAATCTCTTCGAAGTATATATACTGTCTCTAGTTTGAGTGTTTAAGTCGTATATATATTCATAGCACATGCAAAAAAATAAGTTGCCATGGCTGCTTGGGACCTAGCTCAATAATAAGATGCGCAGTAAATCCGTTCTTCATACATGTCTTCTTTAATCACATGTAGACTGTTCAATTGTTATTTGTGTAGGTTATGAACCTTGCCTTTATGGCAAATGTACACTTGTATCGTTTGATCTGAATGGGACTCGAAAAATATGATTCAAAGACAGAAATTGTCTAGAGGCCAACTTTAAAGTAAGCCTAAGGGGAAAATAGATGTAAAAACATAACTATCTGCTGAAGTTTTAGGACTTCAGACATTCCATGGCCCACTCTCGTGCACGGCCTCCCCCCAGTGCTGCTGTTGTGGCCACGGTTTACATCTCCGACTGGTTCAAATGGGAGCAAGCTGCATGCGCTATCCACTCCACCCACACTCGTCAATCGCCCTTCTGAACAGCTGTGCAGAGCAACCACGACACAGAGAGTCCTGGGAACGAGCGCGGTTTGAGAACAGTAGTAACCGAGGTTGTCCAGTATGCTGGTGGCGACAGCACAGAGGGGAGGCCAACCTCAAGAAGAGGCCACCGAGTGTGTTAATAACCTAAAGAATGGCCAGATAGCTATTAATTTTAGGATCTAAATACAATAAAAGCAGATAAATACATCATACTGTGGTCTCAAAGACACCTGACAACTGGAGAGAGAGAAGAAAGCCCCCAGTTTGGCTGGACGTTCTCAATAGGCAGCATTAGTGGATGAGAAGCCTTTAAAATATGTGTATATACCCGTGCAGCAGCATTATATTTGCATTTAGACTAGGCACCGGCAACTACACAGCTCTCTTACACCTGTTATACCTGGCATCCATTGTTGCACTTATATTTGCATTTGTCATCTGACACTATGGGCCCCCTTTCTGTACTAAGATGAACCATATCAGCCCATTTAAGTATAAGTTCACTGTCAATTTTGCACAAATAAATTTAGTGGAACAGCAGAACGTTATTAGCTATTCATTTTACATTTATTTTCACCTAAGGTTTACTTTTATGTAAATCTAATCTCACCTGTTCCATTACTTCTGGGGCCATCCAGCAGGGGGTGCCAACAAACGTCTTTCTAACTTTATTTCTGGTGACATCACCGCCAGTGGCTAGAAATGAACTAACTCCAAAATCTGAGACAAAAGGAAACAATACACAATAAACAAAAGAGAAACATACTTCAGCTTAAAACCATTTAAATTGTAACACTGGCAACAACAGTAAAACGAATAATAAAGGTTACTTTATCATCTTCATTATAACTGTTTATAGGTTTCCAAGAAAGAAGGAAACATTCCTATGACTCAGATTATTATTATGCATAGCTGTGACCTTTTTTGCTGTGCTTTACATAATAAACATGTTTTACAATTATTGCTATTATTATTTTAGAGTCATTATAATTTACAAAGCAACAATACATTATGCAGAGCTGTACAATAAATTGGGGTTATAAGTTACAGACCTGCATAAATAACAACTACAAATTATAAAACAGGAGGTGGCAGGGGAAAATATACAACAGATACTGTAAAAAAATGGGACTGTGGGTTATCAACACTGAGGGAATGCAAGTGAGAGAGGGAGATGAGAATGCAAATTTGAAGGGCCTAGGTTAACAGTGTTAAAGCAAGTGACATTATTAATTATGCAGGAGAACAGAGGCGCCAAAAGGATAAAAGGGAGCTAAATGAGCGTAAAAAAACAAATTCTTGGTAAATAGAGGAGGTAGTGGTGGACTTACCTCCTCCAAGTAGACACACAACGACTGTAGTAAACACAGTCAATATATTTTATTTATGAACTCCAAATATGCAACGCGTTTCGCAGGTTTGATCCCGCTTCATCAGGCAATAACAACGGAACAATAGCATATGTGGTCAGTAGAAGAGCCAGGCACCTCTGTTTTTGAGATGATTAATTGTATGTGTTTTACTAAAGGTAAATATAACATAGAACTGAGTCTCATATTTTTATGTTCAGTTTAACTACTTTAGTACTGCAGGATCTGGCCCCTTTAAGGGCCATAGCCTTTTTCCATTCCACTACTTTTTGATCACTTTGATTCGGTCACAGTGATCAGGCGGTCAGGAGCCAATAAAAAGGTCTCCTGACTGATCTACAGAGCGGTGACGGTGGGGCGCACAATTGCATGACATGCTTAGGCAGCCACAAGTGCGGCATAGTTTTAACATGCGGCAGTCCCAAATCTGTTAAACAGCCTAAACAAACATACTGTCATTAAGTTACATTAGTTATGTTAATTAAAATAGATAGGTAATATAATCTCTTACCCATCCTGTTTTAAAAGAACAGACAAATGTTTGATTTCATGAGGGCAGCCATCTTTTTGGTTGAAAGGAGGTGACAGGGAGCTGAGACACAGTTCCATCTGTCCTGTGTGCTGATCACCCCTCCCAGTTGCTAGGCAAAATGAATAACAACATAGGAAATCCCATCATGCTTTGCCCAGCATCAGGGAAAAAAACCCGGGAAGTTTTCTTTGATGGGTGGAGCTTAGCTAAAAATGCAGCTAAAAATGATGCTTTGGTAAGAAAAACAAAGTTCTGATGCTGTGAAACTGTTAAAGAAACACCAAGCCTTTTCAGTTCTGCTGAGTAGATTTTCAGTCCGGAGGTTCACTTTACGGACTTCATTTTAAGACTGAATTCTAAAAAGCATTGGTGACAAAGCTGCCTTGCTGAGCTGAAAAAAACAAACAAACTGTAAAATAATGACTCTTTGAACTTTATAGCACAAGGCCTTTTCTGCCTCAAATAACACTCTTTTGGCTTCTATTTATTTTTCAGGACTCAGTTCAAGAAGCTGTTTAACAAGCTAACTTGCGTAGATAACGACCCCAGTTTTTTACCACTTAAGCCAATCTGGACGGATATATTTGTCCAAAAATCGCCACTCAAAGGCAATCTGGACAAATATATCCCTCCAGCAGTGTCGCTGGCCTTGTGCACACATATCTGTGTGCAGGCGGCTGTTCCCTGCAGCTATTACAGGGGATTGATTGCTGAAGAGGAACCAGTGTTCCCCGAGGCAAACGATTCCCTGCAAATTAATCAAAATGCCTCCAAACAAAAAGGTATTTGATTCATGAACCAAAATGTAAAAAAAAAGATATTGCACTCCCTGGTATATTCCAGGAGAGTGCTTAGCGCCACCTAGTGGCCAAAAAGTAAAATTAAAGTAGAAATGGAAAAAAAAACAATACACACTAAATAAAACTGATCTACCCTCCCCCCTGCCCATTTACTAAAAAAAATTATAAAAACACACGTTTAAAAAAAATAAAAATACACGTTTAATAAAAAAAATTACAGTTTAAAAAAAAAAATACATAAACCATTACCTTAGAGCCTAAAACTTTTTAATATGTATGTTGTGTTGTGTTGTTTCTAAAT
This sequence comes from Hyperolius riggenbachi, assembly GCF_040937935.1. Lineage (NCBI taxonomy): Eukaryota > Metazoa > Chordata > Amphibia > Anura > Hyperoliidae > Hyperolius > Hyperolius riggenbachi. The sequence continues at coordinate 258,813,405 of NC_090652.1, read as the reverse complement.
AAAATATTTGAGTCATACATTGTACTAGGGAAATATTTTGAACGTTGCAATAATCGGGACAAATGGGCAAATGAAATGTGTGGATTTTATGCACAGCAGAATGTTTTATTTTAAAACTATAATGGCCGAAAACTGAGAAATAATGATTTTGTTTCTTAATATTCCTGTTAAAATGCATTTAGAATAAAATAATTCTTAGCAAAATGTACCACCCAAAGAAAGCTTAATTGGTGGCAAAAAAACAAACAAGATATAAATGATATAGGTGTGATATAAGTAGTGATACAATTATTGGTGAATGAATGGAAGGAGCGCTGACAGGGGAAAATTGCCTTCGTCCTGAAGGTGTAAACACCTGCGGGCTGAAGTGGTTAAACATGTCTTATACTGGAAACAGAAAGGGACTTCAGACAATTTTTACAGTAGGTCTAGTATTACATGCACCTGTGTCACATGTCACTTCAGGTGTGCTGTTAAAAGAAGCATCAGGCAATATATAGAAAATAAGATCTACTTACCCGGGGCTACCGCCAGCCCCCAGCAGCCGATATGTCACTTGCTCCGGTGTGCAGTAAGCTCTGAACCAAGTCAGCGTGACCATAAGCGGCTCTCACACAGGCGCAGTAGATGCCGACATGGCGAGGTCGGCATCTCCAGCGAGGGGATCCTGGGATACTGGAGCTGCAGCGAGGGACATATCGGCTACCAGGGCTTTAAGCAGATCTCATTTTCTATATATTGCCCAAAGTTTATTAGGAAGAAGAAAAGAGCTCCAGAGTGTTGAAGCAACCCTACAGAACCTTTGGAGCCGTGCATAAGAAAAGGATGCTAGTGAGGAAGCCTTAAGAAGATCTTTAGAGAGAGGAGAAAGGCGTTAGGGGTCTATTTGTATATAGAGTCTGAAATGTAAGTGAAACAGGAGCTGGGAAGTGATTAATAGGCAATGCACAGGATCTTGAATATGATTCTGAGATGAACTGAAAGCTAGTTTAGAAATCTGCAGAGAGAAGCAGATGAAGTGTAGTGAGAAGAATCCATATAAGACTAGCTGCTGCTTTCATGATAACACATAGACATGAGACTAGTTAGTGGAATACCAGATGAGAGGCTGATGTAGTAGCTGGGAAGAGAGAGGAGAGAGAGAGATGAGCAAATACCAAGAATTTAAAGTGGACCTGAACTCTTGCACAGAACAGAAGACATAGATAAATGCACCCTGTATATATTTAGAGAGTTTAGCATGTCTAATTCCCCCTCATCTGTGACTAATCACAAGTTGTAATTTGATCCCCCTCCGCTGTAGCTGCAGGCAATCCAGTGCTGGCTCCCCCGAAGTGTCTCGCAATCCGGGCTCGACAAGGCTAATATATTTACCTTCCCTGGCTCCAGTGGCGGCGCTGTTCAGGCACTCAGCATGGAGATAGGCGGAAATAGCCGATCTCTGTCGGGTCTGCTCTACTACGCAGGCACAGGAGACTTGCGCCTGCGCAGTAGAGTGGCCCAACAGCGATCGGCTATTTCCGCCTACCTTCGAGCGGAGGGCTGATACTGCGCTGGAGCTGGGAAGGTAAATATTTACATCCCCGCCGGGAGCTTTTTTGCGGCCACCGTTGGACACAGGAAGACGGTGGAAGCTTCAATAGGATCCCGAGGCTTCCCTCACACGAGGTGAGTACACCCCAGGGGAACTTTTTCTCATTACAGGTTTTCTTTTAGGGCCCGTTTCCACTAGGGCGGTTTCGCCGGCAATTCTGCAGAGTTTCCCCGCACATCATTCGCACGGGAAACTCTGCCATAGGGGATGACGGCGCCGCGGCGGAATCGCTTGCGGGATCGATTCGCCCGGAACCCCCCGCAGATTTCGCCATGGAGGCTGCGAATCCCATAGCCGTGCATGGCACGGCTCATGGGATTCGCCTGCGATCCCGCCCACCGGCTCAGTACGGTGTGCGTCTGCGAGACGCACCCCACACTAGTGGAGACGAGCCCTTATTTTCTGGCCATAGGAAGGAACTCAGTTAATATTATATTCAGCAGCACAGGGTTTTTTTTAGAAACCCCTTATTATCTTGTGACTCATTTATTTTGAATTTATATAAATTACCATCTTCTGCAACACTATACAAAGTACAAAGTCCTGCCGTTAGCTGTCCCTCTGAGGGGTTCGAAATCTCACTGCTACTATGGTCAACGTCCATCAAAGTCTAAGGAGGCCAATTCTATTTATGTTTTTCAGATGTTCGAGAAATGCAGAGTGCCTGGAGAAAACCCTGCCATACATGGGGAGAAAATGCAAAATCCACAGAGATACCATGCTGGGCTAGGCTCAAACCATTATCCGAGCGCTGCAAGATGTGAGGGCTATCCACTACCCCAAAAAACGTTACTGCTAATTTCAGTTACTTAAGCGCAAACTTAGGAAATCGGGTTATACTGACTGATGAGGAAATCAAGCAATACTGATGAGATCACCATCTTATCCACCCTCTTAGCAGAGTAAACTAGACAGACACATCTGGCTTACTTGGGGCACTTTCAGGCAGGTAGGCAGTACTGAAACTGTTCAACAGAAAGGTTAGCACAATATCATGGACTCGCCCTATATAGTAAGAGATTTATTTGCATGCCTGTTGTGCAAGATGGAAGGCCAAAAAAGTTGCCATTTCATATAAAACGATAAGTCTTCTTATAGTAAAAACTACCAAACAGAACACATAAATAATCACTGAGATGCTAATAATGCAAGCAAGAATTTTTAGCAATTCATTGACCATCTCTAGTTCAAACCTTTCCCCATTCTATCCTTTGGTTAACTGATCACACTTAAGACTGGCCTCAAGTGATACTATAAAAATATCTTATTTTATAGTAATTTAATAAAGACGATTGGTTGTACAGATAAATTGAACTCTTCGGCCCGTTTCCACTAGAGCGGATCTGCATGCGTTTCCTGCATGCAGATTTGCATAGACAATACAAGTGGATGGGACTGTTTCCACTTGTCAGGATTTCTGAGTGTTTTTCTGTGCAGGAAAAATCTGCACGGCAGAGCCATCAGAATTCGCATACCGCATACCACTTTGCGATTCACATACTATGTATTTTATAGGAAAGTCGCATGCGGTTTTGGTATGCAATTTTCATGCGAATTCGCATACGATTTCGCATAGAAACAATGGAAAAGCACACAGGCACTGCCATGGTTAAATTCGCATACATGGGGCTCGATTCACAAAGCAGTGCTAACCCAGTAAAAGACTTTAGGCGTGATAACCATTGCACCACGCTGGTGAAATGCCAGTTTAGGCATGATAAGTTTAGGCATGATAAGTTTAGGCGTGATAAGTTTAGGTGTGATAAGTTTAGGCGTGATACGTTTAGATAAGTTTAGATCGCGCAAAGTCCTGCGCGCAAAGCAGCGCCATTAAACTCTATGCGAAGAAAACTTTTGATCAGCTGTGCACTGCGGTGCTAACCCAGTTGGTGCTTAAACGTATCACGCCTAAACTTATCACACCTAAACTTATGACGCCTAAACTTATGATGCCTAAACTTATCACGCCTAAACGTATCACGCCTAAACTTATCACACCTAAACTGAGTTTAGGCATGATAATGGGCTTTTCACCAGCGTGCTAACTGTTAGCACCGCTTTGTGAATCAAGCCTATAGTCATCCATGCAAAATCGTACGTGAATTTGCATGAAAATTCGCATACAACCGCATGCGAATTCGCCTCCGCATGCAAATATTTTCCGCGGCGATTCCCACCGCACAAGCGGAAACGGGCCCTTCTCCTACTTTTTTCGATAAAACTCAATCAGAAACAGCGGCCTGATAGGCGGCTGCCAAGCTAGGCCACCGCAACACAGGTAGGGATGGCCACAGAGATCCGGATTCCTTCGGAAAGGCTTGGGCCAAATGTGGTGGTTTTTCTGCAGGGGCGGGATTTAACCATAAGAACCATTTCCTGGTGAATGGGTGAGTTATATACCTGCTCAATCACTGAAGCTGCCTTCAGGTACAATAAGAATTACATTAATTAAAGCAAATTGTATTGAAAACCACTACAGAATACTCCTGGATTTCAGTATCTAGGAGTAGCAACGACATTTTCCTTTTTGTAACATTTATCTCCAGTAACTTCTTTTATCTTTGAATTGTTACAGGGACGTAAAGCACAAGGAAAGTTCCACAGTGCCGACTTCCGGTTTAAGTGTGGTGCGAATGGCTGATCGCACCACTAAAAGAAGCCTTTGGAGATTACTGTGGCAGTGCGCGGTAATCTCCATTCAGGCCAAGTAGGAAGTGAGGCCCTATAGTGCTCTCTTCCTGTGGCTGAAATTCAAATTGCAAGGAAGTGTATTGAACAAATAAGCTTCCACGCATGCGCATCACAACGCGAATGCGCAAAAACTTTTTAAAAGATGCACCGCCGTAGACTAACATGACTTGCAGTTCGCCACATGCCACATGCTGCCTGACAGCTGTTGCTCCTGGCATAGCCCGCACTCGAATTTGGAGGCTTCCATCGCATTGCACCGCGCAGGTATGAAACCCCTCATAGATTTTCATTGGCGTAGGGTTACCCTGCGGCAAAACAGGGTAACGCAACGCGACAGTGTGAAAGGGGCCTTAAAAATCCACACACAAAAAAAATAAATAAATAAATGAGGCTTTGATACATTACTGTTCATTTAGTCTTTTCCTAATTGCATAACTCTATAATACATTAAAAAGACATTTTTGTCCATTATTCTTATTATATAATATTTCTCCTGTCTTCACTGCAGCTCAGCAAGCGTCCCCAAGGAATTAATTACTTTGTGGTCTCCCAGTCGCTCTTCCTCAATAAAGTCTTCGAGAATGATATTCTAGACAGCCGTCTCCTCTATACATTGTACTTCTCTTGAAGACAGCATGAAAACTAATTTCATGCCTTCAATTACCCCTCCTTTCTGTCAATTCTCCTCAATCGCATTTATTACAGACTTCCATGCGTCCGCCCTACGACAAGAGGATCAGCTTATTAAAGAATCACTGTCGTGAAAAATTGTAAAATTGAAATATACAGTATGTGTACACAGGGTCGGATTTAAGTCAAGGCCGTCTAGGCCATGGCCTAGGGCACAACAGAATGAAGGGCGGGTGGGCAGCAAGCTATACTAGGGGAAGGGTCATCTGGCTATCTATACTGGAGGCAGAAGGGTCATCAAGCTATCTATACAGAAGGGGGGAGGGTCATCTGGCTTTTTATACTAGGGGAAGGGGGGTGTTGTGTCTGATTACGCTGCCTGTGGATTTGCGCTGCCCCGCATGCGCAGTAGGAGACTGTGCAGTCACATTTCCTATTGAATGATGCTGCTGATGGTAACATAATAAATATCTCTGCTTCCAAACCCCCCGAACTACCTCTATGCCAAATTGCAGCACCCGAGACCCACTGGTTCAGGAGGTAGGTTTCTCTAATCTATCTCCTGATCCAGCGGGGCTCGGGAACTGCAATTTGGTATAGAGGTAGTTCGGGGGATCCCCTCTCTACCCTGAAAATTTGGGGAGTGTAGGATGTTTGGAAGCGGAGATATTTATTATGTTACCATCAGCAGCATAATTAACTTCACACTGCGCATGTGTGCTACTTAGTGTGGAGGGGAGCTTCCGGGCAGCACGATCAGACACAGGGGAATCATCAGGATACCTATTCTGGAGGAAAGGGGGAGGGTCATCAGTGTATCTAAAATGGTGTAAGGGAGGGAAGGGTCATCTGGCTACCTATACTGGAGGGAAGGGTCAACAGGCTAGCGATAATGGAGATAGGGGGAAGGATCATCTGTCAATCTATACTAGGGGGGAGTCATCTGGCTACCTATACTGAAGGGGGGGGGGGGGCGGCTGCTGACAGTGGCCTTGGGCAGTAAAGAGTACAAATCCGGCCCTGTGTGTACACATACTTATTAGAAGAACATTTCTCTTAGAGTAAATATAAATTATAAATTACTTTTCTCCTATGCTTCTGTCACTCACAGTAGGCAGTAGAAATCTGACAGATCTGATGAGTTTTTGGCTAGTCTATCTGTTCATAGGGAAGTCTCAGTATTTCCTTTATTTTTTTATTCTAAACCATCATTAAATACGTGCTCATCTCCTCCTCTTTTACGAGCACAGCCGAGCTGCATAAACACAGCCACGCATGCGCAGTAGCACTGAGCTGCTCATACAAGAGTGGCTACAGCTTACTGCACATGCACAGGTGGGCTCGCACGGCTACTGCATGCCCATGCTGCAGGAAGAGGAGCTGCGCGGCCCCAATATTAGTGACAATGCATTGTTGCTTACCTTCCAGGGGGCCGCACCAAGGCTGTTTCTTGGGCAGGGCGACCGCCCTGGGCGCAGACCGGTAAGTAGAAGAAGAGGAGAGCAGGCAGAAGGACACAACCGCTAGAGAGCAGGTGACATGCGGAACAGCAAAATTAAAGAAGAATAGATACTACCAGCTCGATCACTTTCCTTGACTCCTCCTGGGCCGCCTGCATCAGACTTCAAGTCATCATCATGTCACCACTGCGTGATGACACCTGATGTACTGTAGAAGTACTGCAGGCTGTCAGTGCGCGGCGCCCATGGAGGAGTCAGCTTTCCAGGCTCTCTTTACCTGTGTATTTTCCTGGTTCCTGCTTCCTCCTGGAGGAGCAGCTGGCCGCTAGTAAGTAGGCAGATCTACTTGTGACCTGTGCTGTGTGACTGTCCCTAAAGAGTAAGGGTTCGCAAATCCACGTTGGTGGGAGGGAAGGGGTGCAATTTTTACACCCTCGCCCTGGGTGCAATTTAGCCTAGATACTGCCCTGGGCCGCCGCACTCAACAACGGGAGACATCAGAATACCGAGTGAAGCCTCAATAGGATGCTGAGGCATCCCTCTCTTTAGGTATCTCATTTTGTATCCGAGCTTTGGCTTGGGTATACTTTAACTGCAATCCGGGTGCAGTGGCTAATATACAACTCAAATGAGTGAACAATCTATCAATAATTCCGTAATAGCAGTAAGAGCAGTATAAACATAGGAGCAGTATAAACATGACTGATTACACACGTTGCCTAGAAAAGCGGTTTATGTTACCTGCTATCTGTACTGATCCATCTTCTCCCAGAAGAATATTACCAGCCTTTAAATCCCTGAAAGACAAAAAGTAGTCATTTTATAAAACAACTAGATATCACACCTTATCAACGTTAACCACTTGACGACCAGGGATTTTTTCAGTGATCGGTACTGCGTGGGCTCTACAGCTCGCAGCACCGATCAGGAGAGCAGCAGGGCGATCAGACTACCCCCCTTTTTCCCCCAGTAGGGGGATGTCCTGCTGGGGGGGTCTGATCGCCGCCGGCTGCATTTGCTTAGCGGGGGGGCTCTTCAAAGCCCCCCTCCGCAGCGTTCTCCGCCCTCTCGTCTGTTCCCTCCCTCTCCCTTCCCCTCTGAGCGGCGCAGGACGGATAACCGTCCTGCGCCTGATAGGATAGGCTTCTGCCTATCAGATGCCGGCGATCCCCGGCCAATCAGAGGCTGGGGATCGCCGATCTACGTCACGGCGCTGCTGATTTCTTCCCCTCCAGTTTACATTTTGGCGGCTAGCCGCGATCGGCGGCTCTCTGGGTGTTCACGGAGACACCCTCCGTTAACTGACATGGAAAGGCCGCTCGAACGAGCGGCCGTTTCCATGGAAGCCCTCAGACAACCAGTTTACGCCAATCGACGTTAGCTGGTCGTCAAGAGGTTAACATGCCTTATCAGAGTAGCATAGTGAGCGCTATGAACTTATGTCTGCTAATTGGCAATGGCACTCGTCCTGCCCTGAGCCCCTGCGGGTTCGTAGCGCTTGTTATGTTACTCTGATAAGGCGCGTTAACTTTGATAAGGTGTGATATATTTGATAAGGTGTGATATTTGAGTTATCACGGTTTAGTGAATCAAGCCCATAGTGTGAACATCAGACAGTGCAGTCCATGCACTTCTGATGTTCTAGTGTGTCAGCACATCTGAAATGCGCACGGCAACACGTATAATGTGAACAAGGCCTACGTTTTTGAAGAGAACTAACAAGAAAAAGAATCAGAATTCTTGCTTTAATTGTGATCTACGTCATTCTATTACTGTGAAAAAAATCATAACAGATCAATCGTAACTGAATAAAACAAGCCCAAAATACTGACTCAGTTGCTGCAGAATAAATGCAGTGTCTAGTGTTATCTTATTTTTATTAACCACTTAAGGACCAGTGGTCTCTGGGCACTTAAGGACCAGAGACCGCTGGTCCAATCCCGACAGAATCCCGACGAATCGCAGCACATACCCGTCGCAACCGCCGTCATCGCCGCTCGCCGAGACCCCCAGGACATAGACTCTGCCTGTCTCTATTACGGCAGAGTCATGTGAGCCGGTCAGGAGCCGCTTTCATTGGCTCCTGACCCTGTTTTTCAATGTAAGCCAATGGGAACGGCTTACATTGAAAGACAGGGACAGGAGCCAATGAAATCGGCTCCTGACCGGCTCACATGACTCTGCCGTCATAGAGACCTGCAGAGCCTGTGAGATGCGGTGAGAATCGTCAGGTTTGAGCGGCGCGATCGGCGGGTAGCCGCAGAGACGGCGGATGCATGCTGCGGACAGTGATTGAAATCTATGCCCTGCCAGCCAAAAGCCCACCAAAACAGGGCGTAGATTTCAATCACTGCGGTCCTTAAATGGTTAAACTGTGGAAAAATAATGCTGTCAGCCAAACTATTACTGTTAAGAGATCAATAACAGAGACTATCTGTAGGGAGCCCACACAGGGTTCAGCATTTACAAGCAGAGCATTAGAATTGCTCGCCTGTGGTAGAACTTATAGAGGATTGCCTGATTGGTTTGATTGGATAGATTTCCAGGTATTTAAAGGAAACCTGAAGTGAGAGGGATATGCATGCTGACATTTTTTTTTAATCAATGCCTGGCTGTCTTGCTTATCTTTTGACTCTAATAATTTTAGTCACAGACCAGGCGCGGAGCTTGGGGGGGTCGGGGTAGGACAAGTGCCCCGGGGCGCCGGGTCCCCAAGGGCGCCCTCCGCCTAGCTGAGCTGCAGGTTTTTTTTTTCTTTTTTTGGGGGGGGGGGGGGGGGAGCAGCGCAGAGAAGAGGGAGAGCTGTGCGGATGGCGGGGAAGGGGGGCAATCACCCCCCTCCTTCCCTCAACTTAGGTGCTCTCCCTCCCTCGCTCTCCCCTCCATTACTGTCCGGGTGGCTCGTGGCTGGCAGCGGCGGGCGGAACTCACCTCCATCCCGCTCCAGCGCTGGCCGGAAGTTCGGGTTCCGCAGCCGCTGCTCTGGACCAGACCAGAGTAGCGGCAGATCCATCCGCGCTGCGACGAGACGGAGGTAAGTTCCGCCCGCCGCTGCCAGCCACCCGGACAGTAATGGAGGGGAGAGCGAGGGAGGGAGAGCACCTAAGGTGAGGGAAGGAGGCGGGGGGAGATTGTCCCCCTTCCCTACCGCTGCTCACAGCTCTCCCTCTTCTCTGCGCTGCTCCCCTCCTGCTGGGGAGGGGGACACCTGGCTACCTACTCTGGGCACCTATACCACTGCCTACATATACTGGGCACATATACCCCTAACTACATATACTGAGCACATATACCCCTGGCTACCTACTCTGGGCACATATACCCCTAACTACATATACTGGGCACATATACCCCTGGCTACCTACTCTGGGCACATATACCCCTGCCTACATATAGTGGGCACATATACCCCTAACTACATATACTGGGCACATATACCCCTGGCTACCTACTCTGGGCACATATACCCCTGCCTACATATATTGGGCACATATACCCCTAACTACATATACTGGGCACATATACCCCTGGCTACCTACTCTGGGCACATATACCCCTGCCTACATATACTGGGCACATATACACCTGGCTACCTACTCTGGGCACATATACCCCTGCCTACATATACTGGGCACAGATACCCCTAACTACATATACTGGGCACATATACCCCTAACTACATATACTGGGTGCATATACCCCTGGCTACATATACCCCTGACTATATATACTGGGCACATATACCCCTGACTATATATACTGGGCACATATTATACCCCTGGCTACATATACTGGGCACATATACCCCTGGCTACATATACTGGGCACATATACCCCTGGCTATATATACTGGGCACATATTATACCCCTGGCTACATATACTGGGCACATATACCCTTGGCTACTTATACTGGTTGCATATATCCCTGGCTACATATACCCCTGACTATATATACTGGGCACATATTATACCCCTGGCTACATATACTGGGCATATATACCCCTGGCTACATATACTGGGCACATATACCCCTGGCTACATATACTGGGCATATATACCCCTGGCTACATATACTGGGAACATATACCCGACTATATATACTGGGCCTATATACCCCTGGCTACATATACTGGGCACATATACCCCTAACTATATATACTGGGCACATATTATACCCCTGGCTACATATACTGGGCACATATAACCCTGACTACATAGACTGGGCACATATACCCCTGGCTACATATACTGGGCACATATACCCCTGACTATATATACTGGGCACATATACCCCTGACTATATATACTGGGCATATATTATACCCCTGGCTACATATACTGGGCATATATACCTATTCTGGGGACACCTATAGACCTGGGGCTACCTATTTTTGGGGAACCACTGCTGTCAGATTGAGTGTATTTTGGGGAACTGCTGCTAGGTGAGAGGTGTCTACCATATTAAGGGGGCATTCTGCCTATTTATGTGAAATGCTGTCTATTTATGTGCCTCATGACTGCTGAATTTATCTTGTTGGGGGCCTCATGGTTACTGAATTTGTCTTGTTGGGGGCCTTATGATTTGTTGGGGGCCTCAAGATTGCTGAATTTGTCTTGTTAGGGGCCTCATGATTGCTGAATTTGTCTTGTTGGGGGCATCATGATTGCTAAATTTGTCTTGTTGGGGGCCTCATGATTGCTAAATTTGTCTTGTTGGGGGCCTCATGATTGCTGAGTTGGTCATGTTGGGGGCCTCATGTTTGCTCATGATTGCGGAATTTGTTTTGATGGGGGGGGGGCTCATGATTGCTGAATTTGTCTTGGAACATGCTGGAAGGTACATACTGAGGGAGGGTGGGTGAGCGTGAGCCTGCTAACCTCCATGTACATTTGGCTCCACCCACAACCACGCCCACATTTGGCCACACCCCTTCACCTTAGGGGGCGCATTAATAGTCTTTGTCCCCGGGTGCTGAAAACCCTAGCTACGCCTCTGTCACAGACCCAGAACAAGCATGCAAATCAGGCATTACGGACAACAATCTGAAAAGATTAGCTGCATGCTTTGCTTCAGGTATGTGATTCAGACACAACTGACCAGAAGCATCAGCAGGATGCCAGAAAAATGGTATGGTTTCAAAAGGAAATAAATGTGGCAGCCTCCACACACCTCTCTCTTCAGGTTCCCTTTCATTTACTGGACGTTCTCACGTATTACTTCTGTTTCCTCATATATTACACATACGTACATACACTCCTGGTTGCTCAGAGTAAGTACGTCTGTAGCTTGTTTATTCCTGTTTCCCTCTGCCTAGTTTGAGGGTTTAACCTACATTTTAGGGGTTATTTCATTATGTTCGTTTTTCCTGCCTCCTCATCACCCGTCTCTATTCACTTAGTATAGGAGACTGAGAATGTTTTCCACCTGTCGGATGACAATTTAGCTCTCCTTCATACACTGTGTTAGATAGGGCATAGCAGCAGCTCTCTGCAACTGTGCTGTTTCCACAGTAGTGGGGGGCAGGGGGCTATTAGCTGGTCATATCCATATTACCTATATAACCTGGCTTCTGAAGCACTCCCCTGTCCCATACCCCACATGACAGGCCCGGATTTACCTCAGAGGAGCCAATAGGCACAGATATCCTGGCACCCTAGACTTCGCCCTCCATGAACCAACAAACCCCCACCAAACTGCAGCGCAAGTGTGCTGGCTGTCCCAGCTGTCACTTCTCCCTTACTTCCCTTGCCCATTATTGGTAGCAGTTAAGTTAGTATTAAGTATTAGGTACCTAGAGGAACCCTCAGTATCAAGTAGCTAGAGGTGCCCCTAACCTCTCATTTACACTCTCATCAGAACGCTGCATAGGGAAAGAGGGAGGTAAGCACTCGGGGAGGGGAGTGTGGCGCCTTTACATCATCAGGCGCCTGTAGGCACGTGCCTACAGTGCCTTATGGTAAATCCAGCCTGGCCACCTGAGGAATCATTAAAGGATGTGAAACAGTCTTTCCAAACAATCCAAAACTGACATTTTTTTCCCCTTGCATTGGGCTTCCCAGTTATTAAAATGATCATCCCGTATCATGCTGCAGTCTGCTGTGCTTCTCTTACAGGGCCTATTTTCCACAAAAGAAAGCAGTACAGCTTTAGTGAAGTACTACCTGCTCAGTTACCCCCATAATTACTCTCCTCTAATCAGCTGCACAAAGCAGGAAGCCTTATAGTCCCAAAAAAGTATCAGCTACACTAGTCAGAAAATTGGCACAAGGAATACCTAATTGTGCTGACAAGGAGAGCTGAAGTATGCACTTGTCTGTCTCTGCAGGTAAAAGTGAGGTGTAAAACTGGAAGAAGAGCAAGGGGCAAACTGTTCATTGAGTTGAAGAACTTGAAGAGGCAGAGAAACCTTCTTTTAAAATGACAGAAGACATGAAGACTACAAAATACAATACTACCTGTACTAGCTCATGAGCTAATCTCTACTCAACACAAAAAAACATGAGATTATGACCTACCTGTGGATTTGTCCATTTCTGTGAAGATAATCTAACCCTTCTAAGACTTCTTTGAGTATTGTTGCAATGATTGGTTCTTCTAGTACCCCACACTTGTGTTCCCCTCTGTTAACCACATGCTTTATTATATCTAGCATTGATCCTAAAATAAAAAATACAAAAAGTTAATGATGAGTCAGAAATGCTACCTTGTTGTTTGTATGCAATACAAAATGCCTAACTATAGAAAGTTGGTACTTATGTATTAGCCCGCTGACAACAGAATCGGCAAAAACAGCTGATCCGTCCAAGGGCGACAGATGTAGCCAATAAACGTGACTTAGTTTATAAAGGGCGCAGGGTGTAGCTAAGAAACCTGCTTTCATTTTATGAAGGGCATCGGATGTAGCCGATAAACGTAATTTTGCTTATACCAAGGGGTCTGGATATAGCCAATAAACATGATTTTGTTTATAAAATGGCACCTGTTTGTTGACAATGAGTGTGATTCCATTTACAAAAGTCACCAGTTGTAGCTGTAATTATAATATAACCTTAACGTTAATTTCCTCTGGCACCTAACCTTAACCCCCCATAGTGGTGCCTAACCCCCACCACCACCACCTTAAACCCTCATGGTGGAGCCTAACCATTACTCCCCCTGCGGTCAATGGACTAATACATATGTACCATAAAGTTCTTAACTAATTTAAAGAATACCGAACCGAAGTGGTCTGTTAAAATGATGGCTTCTGTGATGTGGGATGAGTCCAGAAGCTTACCTCTCCTCCTGATTATTCCCTCAATGCTCCATTCAGTTGCAAAAGGCCCTGTCAGCGGTGGCAACTTGGTTGAGTCGCTGACCTTTAGACCAGAGTTACTCAGCTGCACATTGCACAGTATGTCCGATACACGCCCTTTGTCTGGAAGGGAGCGCATACACTCCGGGAAGGTGGAGCTTGGGTGGTGCGGTCACAAGAGAAGCGGATTGGACATATGAAGCCTAGTACCTCTAGGTAAAAGGTCGGCAACTTGGCTAAGTCAAAGCTACTAATGGGGCCCTTTGGGGAGTGATCAGGAGGACCTGTATCAAGACTCTTGCCCACGCATCACAGAAGCCACCATTTTAACAGAGCACTAGAGCTCGGGCATCTTTTACAAAGTCTGTATAGTTTTCAAAAGTGTTTTCAACATGAAGGAAATTACAGGTCCTTCTGAAAAAATTAGCATATTGTGATAAAGTTCATTATGTTCTGTAATGTACAGATAAACATTAGACTTTCATATATTTTAGATTCATTACACGCAACTGAAGTAGTTCAAGCCTTTTATTGTTTTAATATTGATGATTTTGGCATACAGCTCATGAAAACCCAAAATTCCTATCTCAAAAAATTAGCATATTTCATCCGACCAATAAAAGAAAAGTGTTTTTTTTTTTTTTAAAAAGTCAACCTTCAAATAATTATGTTCAGTTATGCACTCAATACTTGGCCGGGAATCCTTTTGCAGAAATGACTACTTCAATGTGGCGTGGCACGGAGGCAATCAGCCTGTGGCACTGCTCAGGTGTTATGGAGGCCCAGGATGCTTCGATACCGGCCTTAAGCTCATCCAGAGTGTTGGGTCTTGCCTCTCTCAACTTTCTCTTCACAATATCCCACAGATTCTCTATGGGGTTCAGGTCAGGAGAGTTGGCAGGCAAACTGAGCACAGTAATACCATGGTCAGTAAACCATTTACCAGTGTCTTTGGCACTGTGAGCAGGTGCCAGGTCGTACTGAAAAATGAAATCTTCATCTCCATAAAGCTTTTCAGCAGATGGAAGCATAAAGTGCTCCAAAATCTCCTGATAGCTAGCTGCATTGACACTGCCCTTGATAAAACACAGTGGACCAACACCAGCAGCTGACATGGCACCCCAGACCATCACTGACTGTGGGTACTTGACACTGGACTTCAGGCATTTTGGCCTTTCCCTCTCCCCAGTCTTCCTCCAGACTCTGGCACCTCGACATGCACCTTGACTTGAATGACATGCAAAAGTTGCTTTCTTTCGAAAAAAGTACTTTGGACCACTGAGCAACAGTCCAGTGCTGCTTCTCTGTAGCCCAGATCAGGCGCTTCTGCCACTGTTTCTCGTTCAAAAGTGGCTTGACCTGGGGAATGCGGCGCCTGTAGCCCATTTCCTGCACACGCCTCTACACGGTGGCTCTGGGTGTTTCTACTCCAGACTCAGTCCACTGCTTCCGCAGGTCCCCCAAGGTCTGGAATCGGTCCTTCCACAATCTTCCTCAGGGTCCGGTCACCTCTTCTCGTTGTGCAGCGTTTTCTGCCACACTTTTTCCTTCCCACAGACTTCCCACTGAGGTGCCTTGATACAGCACTCTGGGAACAGCCTATTCGTTCGGAAATTTCTTTCTGTGTCTTACCCTCTTGCTTGAGGGTGTCAATGATGGCCTTCTGGACAGCAGTCAGGTCGGCAGTCTTACCCATGATTGCGGTTTTGAGTAATGAACCAGGCTGGGAGTTTTTAAAAGCCTCAGAAATCTTTTGCAGGTGTTTAGAGTTAAGTAGTTGATTCAGATAAGGTTAATAGCGCGTTTAGAGAACCTTTTCATGATATGCTACATTTTTGAGATAGGAATTTTGGGTTTTTATGAGCTGTATGCCAAAATCATCAATATTAAAACAATAAAAGGCTTGAACTACTTCAGTTGTGTGTAATGAATCTAAAATATATGAAAGTCTAATGTTTATCATTACATTACAGAAAATAATGAACTTTATCACAATATGCACATTTTTTGAGAAGGACCTGTAGTACACCTGTGACAATTGACCATGTGACCAATGCCCAGTGTTCTAAAGTGGAGTTTGAATTGTTGTTGGATCCTCTCTGCATTTAAATGTACTGCCACATGCGTACGTAACACAGCACTGAACTGTGTAGATGTTACTGGGCAGGTCAGAGCAGAAGGAGGTGTCTCAAGCTCAATCCACATCACAAAGAGCAATAAGTAACCCCAACTGAGATGAGCTCTCACTCAAGGTAACAGACGTGCTCCTCAGACCTGATGCATTTAAAGATAATACATAAAATAATGCAAGTCATAAATGACAGCATGGGGCATGCGCTTGGCATTGTGGTTGTGGTAACTGAAAGATTTAATAAAAACAACAAAGAGATTTTTAATCTCAAATTGTATCTTGGGTGCTGCTATGTTTAAATTTACTCTAGTCCTTTTTGCATCATTAACCACTAAACGACCGCCTAACGCCGATAGGCGTCGGAAGGTAGAAGTGGCGTTACCATGGAAGCGGCCGTTCCAGGTCAGTTCACGGAGGGTGTCCGCCGATCGCGGCTCGCAGGCTAAATGTAAACACGCGGGGAAGAAACCCCTGCTGTTTACATCATATGGCGCTGCTGCAGATATGCCCCCCCCCCCCCCCCCCGCTAAGCAGAAATAGCTGGCGACGATCAGACCCCCCCCCACCCACCCAGCAGGACATCCCCCTAGTGGGGAAAAAAGGGGGGAAGTCTGATCGCCCTAGCTCAATCCTGATCGGTGCTGCACGTAGCACCGATCATAGGAAAATCCCCTGGTCCTTAAGTGGTTTTAAAGGACAACTGAAGTGAGAAAATTACAGAGGTTGCCATATCTATTTCCTTTTAAACAATACCAGTTGCCTGGCAGTTCTGCCCATCTATTTGGCTGCAGTAGTGTCTGAATAACACCAGAAACAAGCATGCAGCTAATCTTGTCAGATCTGACAATAATGCCAGAAACACCTGATCTGCTGCATGCTTGTTCAGGGTCTATGGCTAAAAGTCTTAGAGGCAGAGGACCAGCGGGATAGCAAGGCAAATGGTATTGCTAAAAAGGAAATAAATATGGCAGCCTCCATATACTTCTCACTTAATTTGTACTTTAAAGAGGATCTGTAATGGAAGAAAAAACAACTTTGAGGGATACTTACCTCAGGAGGGGGAAGCCTCTGGATCCTAATGAGGCTTCCCCCGCCCTTCTGCATCCCTCCGTTTAATTGCATGGGTCTCACCGAAGTGCGGCGAGGTAAACATTTACCTACCGTGATTCTGTGCTGGCGCACAAGCGGCTCTCTATTCTGATTAAGGCAGAAATAGCCGAACCTGATCGGATCCGCTCTTCTGCGCAGGCATAAGTCCTTAGAGCGGATACGATCCAATTCGGCTGTTAACGCTTTACCCGAAGGAAGAACCGCTACTGCGCAGGAACCCGAAGAGGTAAATAAATCTAAGCTTGTCGGGGAGGATTCAGGGGAGCCAGCGCTGGATTTCTGCTGTCTTCAGAGGTCAGAGAAGCCTCATTGAGACCCTGAGGCTTCTCCCTCCTGAGGTAAATATCACCCAGAGGGTTTTTTTTTTCTTTTTAACTTACAGAGTATCTTTAAAGAGATTTTGAAAACTAAATTAATGAGAGCGCATGCAAATCGCCTAGCAAGCGGTGCTACTGGTATGTGATTTTCTTTGCGATCACCTGCCTCAAAAACCTTCCATCGTTGTTTATTTTTCTCTAGTCAGGAATCGTAGTTACGCCCGCCGATCACACCCATAATCACGGCAAAATGCGTGCTCATAAACTAGTGAAAATCGTGAAGTTAGTCAACCCCCTTATCTGATGAATTACTATATAAGAAGCTAAAGTTAACACATGATAACATGATTGTAACCAGCAGGAGTGTAACTATGAATTATGGGTAGTGTTGGGCGAACATCTAGATGTTCGGGTTCGGGCCGAACAGGCCGAACATGGCCGCGATGTTCGGGTGTTCGACCCGAACTCCGAACATAATGGAAGTCAATGGGGACCCGAACTTTTGTGGTTTGTAAAGCCTCCTTACATGCTACATACCCCAAATTTGCAGGGTATGTGCACCTTGGGAGTGGGTACAAGAGGAAAAAAAAATTAGCAAAAAGAGCTTATAGTTTTTGAGAAAATCGATTTTAAAGTTTCAAAGGGAAAACTGTCTTTTAAATGCGGGAAATGTCTGTTTTCTTTGCACAGGTAACATGTTTTTTGTCGGCATGCAGTCATAAATGTAATACATATAAGAGGTTCCAGGAAAAGGGACCGGTAACGCTAACCCAGCAGCAGCACACGTGATGGAACAGGAGGAGGGTGGCGCAGGAGGAGAAGAAGGCCACGCTTTGTGAGACACAACAACCCCGGCCTTGCATGAGGGCAAGAAGCGTGCGGATAGCAGGCTTTGTACCGCCATGCAGTCATAAATGTAATAAAGATAAGTGGTTCAATAAACAGGGACCACGCGGCAACGCTAACCCAGCAGCAGCAGACGTGATGGAACAGGAGCAGGCGCAGGAGGAGAAGGCCACGCTTTGTGAGACACAACAACCCAGGCCTTGCATGAGGGCAAGAAGCGTGCGGATAGCATGCTTTGTACCGCCATGCAGTCATAAATGTAATAAAGATAAGTGGTTCAATGAACAGGGACCACGCGGCAACGCTAACCCAGCAGCAGCAGACGTGATGGAACAGGAGGAGGCGCAGGAGGAGAAGGCCACGCTTTGTGAGACACAACAACCCAGGCCTTGCATGAGGGCAAGAAGCGTGCGGATAGCAGGCTTTGTACCGCCATGCAGTCATAAATGTAATAAAGATAAGTGGTTCAATAAACAGGGACCACGCAGCAACGCTAACCCAGCAGCAGCAGACGTGATGGAACAGGAGCAGGCGCAGGAGGAGAAGGCCACGCTTTGTGAGACACAACAACCCAGGCCTTGCATGAGGGCAAGAAGCGTGCGGATAGCAGGCTTTGTACCGCCATGCAGTCATAAATGTAATAAAGATAAGTGGTTCAATAAACAGGGACCACGCGGCAACGCTAACCCAGCAGCAGCAGACGTGATGGAACAGGAGGAGGCGCAGGAGGAGAAGGCCACGCTTTGTGAGACACAACAACCCAGGCCTTGCATGAGGGCAAGAAGCGTGCGGATAGCATGCTTTGTACCGCCATGCAGTCATAAATGTAATAAAGATAAGTGGTTCAATAAACAGGGACCACGCGGCAACGCTAACCCAGCAGCAGCAGACGTGATGGAACAGGAGCAGGCGCAGGAGGAGAAGGCCACGCTTTGTGAGACACAACAACCCAGGCCTTGCATGAGGGCAAGAAGCGTGCGGATAGCATGCTTTGTACCGCCATGCAGTCATAAATGTAATAAAGATAAGTGGTTCAATAAACAGGGACCACGCGGCAACGCTAACCCAGCAGCAGCAGACGTGATGGAACAGGAGCAGGCGCAGGAGGAGAAGGCCACGCTTTGTGAGACACAACAACCCAGGCCTTGCATGTGGACAAAAAGCGTGCGGATATAGCAGCAATGCTTTTTGCCGCCATGCAGTCATAAATGTAATACAGATGAGAGGTTCAATAAACAGGGCCCGGAAACGCAACACCATCCCAGATGTTCATTGGTCATGTTACTTGGTTGGGGTCCTGGAGTGTTGCGTAGTCATTTCCAATCCAGGATTGATTCATTTTAATTTGAGTCAGACGGTCTGCATTTTCTGTAGAGAGGCGGATACGCCGATCTGTGACGATGCCTCCGGCAGCACTGAAACAGCGTTCCGACATAACGCTGGCTGCCGGGCAAGCCAGCACCTCTATTGCGTACATTGCCAGTTCGTGCCAGGTGTCTAGCTTCGATACCCAATAGTTGAAGGGTGCAGATGGATGGTTCGACACAGATACGCCATCTGACATGTAGTCCTTGACCATCTTCTCCAGGCGATCGGTGTTGGAGGTGGATCTGCACGCTTGCTGTTCAGTGGGCTGCGGCTGCATGGGTGTCAGAAAATTTTCCCACTCCAAGGACACTGCCGATACCATTCCCTTTTGGGTACTAGCTGCGGCTTGCGTTGTTTGCTGCCCTCCTGGTCGTCCTGGGTTTGCGGAAGTCAGTCTGTCTGCGTACAACTGGCTAGAGGAGGGGGAGGATGTCAATCTCCTCTCTAAAGTCTCCACAAGGGCCTGCTGGTATTCTTCCATTTTGACCTGTCTGACTCTTTCTTCAAGCAGTTTTGGAACATTGTGTTTGTACCGTGGATCCAGAAGGGTATAAACCCAGTAATTGGTGTTGTCCAGAATGCGCACAATGCGTGGGTCACGTTCAATGCAGTCTAGCATGAATTGAGCCATGTGTGCCAGAGTCCTACCAGAATCCTCATCATCCTCTTGTGAGCGTTGTGATAGTTGTTGTGATGCATCATAGTCGTCACCTTCCTCCTGGTCTGCTTCTGCTGACCATTCGCGTTGAATTGTGGAAGTCCAACGTGCACCGCTCTGGCCCTCGTCAGTGGTGGCATGAAATTCCTGCTCCAACTCCAGCTGTTCCTCCTCCTCTTCTTCGTCATAGCTGCTGGGGCCAGCGTTCCCTGAGGCGGATGGCCTGATGTTGGTACCATCACGCTGATCGTTTTCTCCTTCAGATTCCCCCAGTTGCATCATGACAGCTGTTTCCTTGATTTTTAACATCGACCTCTTCAGTAAACACAGCAGTGGTATGGTAATGCTGACTGAAGAGTTGTCACTGCTCACAAGCAACGTGGATTGCTCAAAATTTTGGAGGACTTGGCAGAGGTCCAACATGTTGGCCCAATCGGATCCACAGAAGCTTGGCAGCTGGCCGGATGCGCCTCGGTACTGCACCGTCATGTACTGGACCACTGCACTCTTCTGCTCGCAAAAGCGGGCTAGCATGTGCAGCGTAGAATTCCAGCGCGTAGGGACATCACACAGCAAGCGATGGTGGGGGAGATTGAAGCGCTCCTGCATCTTGGCGAGTGCCCCCGAAGCAGTACTGGAATTTCTACAATGTTTGGACACTCGACGCACCTTCAACAGCAGATCGGGCACGCCTGGGTATGTCCTCAGGAACCGCTGAACTACTAGGTTCATCACGTGCGCCAGGCAAGGGATGTGTGTCAGCTTAGCCAACCTTAAAGCGCGAATGAGATTACTCCCATTATCACACACAACCATGCCCGGTTTCAGGTCCAGCGGTGCCAGCCACAAATCCGTCTGTTCCTTTATTCCCCTCCAAATTTCCTCCCCTGTGTGCTGCTTATCCCCAAGGCAGATTAGCTTCAGCAACGCTTGCTGACGCATGCCAACAGCTGTGCTGCACTGCTTCCACGATCCTACTGCTGCTGGGTTAGCGTTTCCGGATGAGGTACAGCTTTGAGATGCGTTGGAGGAGAAGGAGTCAGAGAGGTAGGTGCTGCTGTTATCCAGTGGGAGGGACGGCGGTGCAGCTGTTTGTGGCGTGGGCAACACCCGTGCCGTAGCAGGTGAGGAATCGCTGCCAGGCTCCACAAGGTTCACCCAGTGCGCGGTAAGGGAGATGTATCGACCCTGGCCGAACGCACTCGTCCAGGTGTCAGTGGTGAGGTGAACCTTGCAGGCAATGGCATTCTTCAAGCTTCGGGTTATTTTGCTGACCACGTGCTCATGCAACTCAGGCACTGCAGAGCGTGCAAAGTGGTAGCGGCTGGGAACCACGTAACGTGGGATGGCCACTGACATCATGCCCTTGAAGCTGTTTGTCTCCACCAATCGATATGGCAGCATTTCGCAGGCCAGAAGCTTGGCTATGCTGGCTGTTACTGCCACGGCCCGGGGGTCATTTGCTGGCAATTTCCTCTTGCGCTCAAACATCTCCGACACAGACAACTGAACCGTAGCGCTGCACACGGAAGGGCTGTTGGTTGTTGTGTTTGATGAACACTGGGAGACCTCAAGAGCACTACTCCGGAAAGTGACAGTGTCAGCGTCGTCTGATGTTTGTGAATGTTGTGAACCACGCAATGGCTGGGCTACTGCTGCTGCTGAGGCGGGTCTGGTGAACCCAAGGGAGGCAGTGTTGTTTCTGGTACCCTGTCCTGACGCGTTTGCCCAAAGAGTGGGATGTTTGGATAGCATGTGACGGCTCATGCTGGTGGTGGAGAGGTTGTTAATATTTTTCCCCCTGCTCAGGCGGGTCTTGCACACCTTGCAAATCGCCATGGTAACATCCTCAGTGCAGTCTTCAAAGAAAGCCCAGACTTTGGAGCACCTGCCTCCTTGCTGGCGATTTCTGTTTGCTCCTCTTTTGCCTCTCACTTGAACTTCCACGCTTGTGGTGCCTGAAATTGCGCGCCGCCTACCTTGTGGCACAAGGCGAACTCGTGCAGCAGTGTGTTCTTCAACAGACTCATCTGTGCTGCTGCTACGACGGCGATGTTCTCGTTCACAAACAAAATCTGGGTCTCTGTCCACATTGTCCATACCCTCCTCTTCCATCTCCTCAAACTCGTCATATGTCATTGTGGGCCACCGCCGTGGAGTAGAGCTCCCCACAACAACCTCTGCGCAGCACACTCCGACGTCGTCTTCCAGATCTTGTCGGCCGACCTCCTGCAATTGCAACCCCTCCTGCCCAAATTGCTCTGGGATTTGGGTTTCCGAGTCCTCTTCGGACTCGCCTTGTATTTCAGTGCGCGGTGCATTTCCCACAGTTAACGGTTGTGAATCCAGGCACAACATTTCTGGCTGTTCCTCCATTGACCTTTGAAAGGTGGAAGTTTGTTGGGCTGGGAATAGCTCCTGCGAATACCCCATTGTGTCCTGAGGTAATTCATCGGACTGGTTATCTGGCAGTTGTGTGCGTGGTGTCGCTGCCGGTTGTGTCAGCTTTGTGCCCACTGGCTCCTTGTAACTGGCTGAGGACTCGGACCTCGTGCGTGATGTGCTGGTGCTGCTTAACCCACTGCTGGACACTTGAGAGGTCATCCAAGTAATTATCTGGTCCTGTTCTTTTGGATTTGTGAGGGTTGTTGTCCTGGACAACATGGGCGGTATTGAGTGGGTTTTCTTGGGTGCTCCCCTGTGGCCTGTACGTGAACCGTCAGGGGAAACACCTCTTCCCTTGCCCCTCCCTCTTTCACCGGATTTCTTCCTCATTTCACTTATCCTTACAGTACACGCTGACTGGCAGCAGTACAGTGGCAGTACAGAAATGCTATACAGTACCACTATTCCCAGCAGCGACACAGAGCACAATGCTATACAGTGACGGGTGAGCGGTGTACCACTATTCCCAGCAGACACAGAACAGTACACAGAATGCTATATAGTGTGGCTGAACGAGCGGTGTACCACTATTCCCAGCAGACACAGAACAGTACACAGAATGCTATATAGTGTGGCTGAACGAGCGGTGTACTACTGTTCCCAGCAGACACAGAACAGTACACAGAATGCTATATAGTGTGGCTGAACGAGCGGTGTACCACTATTCTCAGCAGACACAGAACAGTACACAGAATGCTATATAGTGTGGCTGAACGAGCGGTGTACTACTGTTCCCAGCAGACACAGAACAGTACACAGAATGCTATATAGTGTGGCTGAACGAGCGGTGTACCACTGTTCCCAGCAGACACAGAACAGTACACAGAATGCTATATAGTGTGGCTGAACGAGCGGTGTACTACTGTTCCCAGCAGACACAGAACAGTACACAGAATGCTATATAGTGTGGCTGAACGAGCGGTGTACCACTGTTCCCAGCAGACACAGAACAGTACACAGAATGCTATATAGTGTGGCTGAACGAGCGGTGTACTACTGTTCCCAGCAGACACAGAACAGTACACAGAATGCTATATAGTGTGGCTGAACGAGCGGTGTACCACTGTTCCCAGCAGACACAGAACAGTACACAGAATGCTATATAGTGTGGCTGAACGAGCGGTGTACTACTGTTCCCAGCAGACACAGAACAGTACACAGAATGCTATATAGTGTGGCTGAACGAGCGGTGTACTACTGTTCCCAGCAGACACAGAACAGTACACAGAATGCTATATAGTGTGGCTGAACGAGCGGTGTACTACTGTTCCCAGCAGACACAGAACAGTACACAGAATGCTATATAGTGTGGCTGAACGAGCGGTGTACTACTGTTCCCAGTAGACACAGAACAGTACACAGAATGCTATATAGTGTGGCTGAACGAGCGGTGTACTACTGTTCCCAGCAGACACAGAACAGTACACAGAATGCTATATAGTGTGGCTGAACGAGCGGTGTACTACTGTTCCCAGCAGACACAGAACAGTACACAGAATGCTATATAGTGTGGCTGAACGAGCGGTGTACTACTGTTCCCAGCAGACACAGAACAGTACACAGAATGCTATATAGTGTGGCTGAACGAGCGGTGTACTACTGTTCCCAGCAGACACAGAACAGTACACAGAATGCTATATAGTGTGGCTGAACGAGCGGTGTACTACTGTTCCCAGCAGCGACACACAATGACTGGGGGGGACCCTGGCTAGCGTGGCTGGAGCGCGAACTACCCTGCCTGCCTACCCAAAGCTAAACCCACAGACAAATGGCGGAGATATGACGTGGTTCGGGTATTTATTTACCCGAACCACGTGACAGTTCGGCCAATCAGAGCGCGTTCGGGTCCGAACCACGTGACCCGTTCGGCCAATCACAGCGCTAGCCGAACGTTCGGGGAACGTTCGGCCATGCGCTCTTAGTTCGGCCATATGGCCGAACGGTTTGGCCGAGCACCGTCAGGTGTTCGGCCGAACTCGAACATCACCCGAACAGGGTGATGTTCTGCAGAACCCGAACAGTGGCGAACACTGTTCGCCCAACACTAATTATGGGGCCTCCCAGCAAAACTTTGATAGGCCACACCCTTTCCCTTGCCTATCTCAGGTGACCCTCACAGTCTGGGGGTCCATCTTACAAGGGTCTTACAACAAGTGTGGACATGATAATCTTCACACCCATAACAAGTGTAGCCACCAAACACCTGATCTGAAGGCTGGACCCCTGTATCCAGGGGCATAGCAATAGGGGATGTAGAGGTTGTGACCACATCGGGGTCCTTGGGCCAGAGAGGCCCCAAAGTGCTTTTCCTTAACTACAGTATTAGCTCTCTATTGGTCCTGTGCTCATAATAATCACTTATATAGATACTTTCCATTGTGGTAATCATTACCAAATCGTTCACCATCCCTTACTTGCATCTTTGACACTGTAGTTGCCATTGGCAGGTTTTGGTGTGCCGTATCAATTGTTATGTATTAGAGTGCGTGGAAGACCCCAATGTAAAACTTGCATCAGGGACCACAGCTCCTTAGCTACGCCACTGCCTGTAACAGGAGTGAGTCTCTGTGTTCTGAGGAAAATTCATCTTCTTTTCCATTCCAAATCCAGCTTGCCATCATTCTTGAAAAGGACTTGCTATACGTTTTGAGCAGGATGTTATCTTATTGCTGGTATGTGTTCATGTATAGCAGTCATTGGTCTGGAAATCTTGCAATTTCCTACACTAAACATTCAACTAAACACTAATGCCATTCTTTTTCTGCACTTATGAATATGAAAGTTGACGTGTTCAAACCATTCATAACCTGAATAATTAGAACAACATGGAGAAAGACTCTTATGCTGTAATGTGAGATTATTGCATGTTTGTGAATTGTAGTGCGATGATATTAAAGGGATTTCTAGGTGAAAGTGATATGAGGGCTGCCATATTTATTTCCTTTTTAACAATTCCAGTTGCATGGCAGTCCTCCTGATCCTGTGTCTTTAATACTTCTAGCCATGGACCCTGTACAAGCATGCAGCAGATCAGGTACTTTGACTCAGCTGACTCAGATCTTACTGGATTAGTCATATGCTTGCTGCAGGGTTTTGACTCCGACACTACATATACCAGAAGATCAGCAGTGTTGTCAGGCAACTGGAAATGTTTAAAAGAAAAATAATGTCAGCCTCCTGCGTTCCTACGCTGCATCAGATCTCTTCTTTTCTTCCTGGCAGCTGCACGCTCCGTGCTTGCATACTTCCAGGTCCCGATCACGTGACATGCATTCAGAGCCAGAGCTTTGCTATGCAGCATAGAACGTGTGGCTAACAGGAAGATCAGAGACACTTAAAACAGGTGTGGAGACACCCAATGCACAAAGATAGGCTAGTAAGCGGTTAAACTTATAAACAGATTTAATCTTACCTTACAGACTTAATCTTCCCTCTCTTGAAGAATGTGGACCAGTTTATGGAAACAAGGTCTTTAATTTGAGCACATAAAATTGAAAACGCGTTTTGCGGGTGCCTGCCTGCTTCCTCAGGTTAGTGAAAAAAAAGGTGCCTTAACTGCTATGGCTGTGTAGCAAGCAAGAACAGAGGAGCAGTAAGTAAATATTGAACTGCAGTCCTATGCAGAAAGGGTGCAGCAGACCCTTATTGCCCAAATGACACCCCCCCCCCCCCCCATATGGTCACTATGGTTATGCTATTTAGCTTGAGACTGTTTAGTAAATGTTAAATCTTAATAAGACAATTTGACCCACGACTTAAGGCTATGTTTTAGATTGTGGCACCTTCTGCGATTGCAATTCACACCCTTGAATTAGAAAATGGACAAAGTTTAGCACAGCACAAATATTCAACAGTGTTCCTTGCAAATTTTCTGCAAAGTCATTTTCGCATTTCAAAATGCTTCCGTATTTTCAAGAAAAAAAACTTTGATTTCTGGCGTTTTCGCGGAAAAAAAAATATTTTTAATGTAAAAAAATGCAACAAAAACATTCTGTTACTGTGACACATTTTAGTACAAAAATTTGAAAAATCAATATTTTTGCAGTAAATAAAGGAAAGCGTAAAAAAAGTGAAAAATAACAAAAAACAACCTAATTTTAAATGGCATTTCTGCTTAAAAACATAATTTAACTTGATTTTCGGGAAAATGTATGTTAAAATAATATTGGTAATAATAAGTGTATTCAAAACAAGGGAAAAAAAAAGATCATTTTTAGTCACACATATTAGAGATCCTCAGCTGTGCAGGAGGTCAGTGATTGGTGACATCACAATGCTCAGCAGCCGTGACATCACAATGGGTAAGGTGAATATAAGGCTCTACAGGAAGGATGCCCGGCACTTGCCAAGGAGGAGCTATACTGATAGCATCTCCTGAGCTTGCTTCTTGCGACTTGCTATTTTTTATAGCGAATTGCTGTTTTTTTCTGGTGAAACTGATCAGTGAGTAACATCCATTGATCAGGATGCCAAGACCTAATAGACGTGGCCGATCACGGCGTAACACCCGTGAGGAGCCACTGGATGACGACGAAATCCCTTCAACCTCAGGTGAGCCAAAGTGGCTGTAAACTAATAACTGGCATTTCTTGCTAGTATAGTCATTTTAAATAATCATCATTGAAGTATTCATGTCTCAAGCACCCATCCAAAAATCAGAGAGCTTACAGTCATTTATTATGTATAAGAAACAAACAACCCTGTTTATTGAAAAATTCTAAATATTTTTTTTAAGTAGTTGCCATGTGTTGGGTATATTATGTAGCACATCTATATACCTAAAAGACAGTTGTGCTGCACGGCATGGACACACTGAGGCCAGGTGACAGTTATCCTGCACAGTTAGCAAGCAGCACCTGCTTATTTAACAGCCAGTCTGCCAGGATTCCTACATACAGTAAAATCTCTTAAAAGTGCCGATTCATGGTACAATTTTTTCACCAAATGTGATCTTTCGATGTGATTTTTACGATCAAATTGTATAGAAAATGTGCTGTTTATGAAGGCAATCGATAAGGAATAATTATTTGGTTAATTGCTAAATAGGATAAAATCGATTCAAAAGTTGGATTTCATGATCAAATATGAAGAAAAAAATCGTTCAGTAAAGGTGAACAATCAATAATTGCCTTCTAAATAGTTACGATCGTTCAAATCGAATTGAAAGATCGCATGTATTGAAAAATTCTACCGTTATTGGGCACCTTTAATGGTACAATTTTTCTTTCAGATTCGATCTTTCGATGCATTTTTTATGATCGAATTGTATACAAAACTGTTCCCTTTGTGGCGCAAATCAACGTAATACAATTCTTTGGTCGATCGGAAAAGAAAAAATTATTGATTCGAAACTTGGATTTTATGATCGAACCGGAATGTAAAAGCTTCTTAAATCGTTCTGTTAATGGGAACAATTGATAATTGCCTTCCGTTTAGTTACAATCGTTCAAATCGTGTCGAAAAAATCACATCGCATGATGAAAAAATTGTACCGTCAATGGGCACCTTATAATAAACTCCAAGTGACCAGGAAAAGTAATCTACTATATTAGTTGTTTACTATATCAGAATTGGTCATGCATTGTATAATTTATACAAGTGAAGTGTGGTCCGGTGTCAGCAGAGGAGCAGAAATGCAGACATCAAACCAACAAATGTTGATGCCGGTGATACCTTTAATGACTAACAAAAGTAATTAAAAAAACCACTTATTTTCGATGGCACTTTCACTTGAAAATCGATTTTAACATTATTTTTGTGAAAATTAATGCAAAAAAGAATATTGTCATTTTTGACCATAGCTGATAATCATTTTAGAACCAAAATACATGCATGTAGACATCGCACGTGAAACAGCAACAGCTACAAAAGAAGCAGGGATAGAATAATTTCTGCTGCAAGTCAATGTTGGCCACCGGTAAACTGTCAGGTACTAGGCTGCTCTGGGAATGACTGTTGGGAAACGGAAAGCTGAATCTGATTGGTTGCTGTGGACTAATACAATTTACATTCTCAAACAGACACATCAGCATGACAATATTACTGCAAGGAAAGACAATATGGAAAGGAGTTTTATTGGATCATGGCCCTAGTGGTATAATCAGTAGCAGATCCACTGATCCACTCAATAGTTGCCCTATGTCACACAATTCTCAAAAATCATCATGGAAATATAAATTATATCAGTTTACAGGTTTCAAATGCATTCAAAACAAGTGATAAAAAATCATTTTTAGTCACACATATTAGAGATCCTCAGCTGTGCAGGAGGTCAGTGATTGGTGACATCACAATGCTCAGCAGCCGTGACATCACAATAGGTAAGGTGAATATAAGGCTCTACAGGAAGGATGCCCGGCACTTGCCAAGGAGGAGCTATACTGATAGCATCTCCTGAGCTTGCTTCTTGCGACTTGCTATTTTTTATAGCGAATTGCTGTTTTTTTTCTGGTGAAACTGATCAGTGAGTAACATCCATTGATCAGGATGCCAAGACCTAATAGACGTGGCCGATCACGGCGTAACACCCGTGAGGAGCCACTGGACAACGACGGAATCCCTTCAACCTCAGGTGAGCCAAAGTGGCTGTAAACTAATAACTGGCATTTCTTGCTAGTATAGTCAATTTAAATAATCATCATTGAAGTATTCATGTCCCAAGCACCCATCCAAAAATCAGAGAGCTTACAGTCATTTATTATGTATAAGAAACAAACAACCCTGTTTATTGAAAAATTCTAAATATTTTTCTGAAAGTATTTGCCATGTGTTGGGTATATTATGTAGCACATCTATATACCTAAAAGACAGTTGTGCTGCACGGCGTGGACACACTGAGGCCAGGTGACAGTTATCCTGCACAGTTAGCAAGCAGCACCTGCTTATTTAACAGCCAATCTGCCAGGATTCCTATATACAGTACAATCCATTTAAAGGTCCCCATTAATAGTACCATTTTTTTCACCAAAAGCGATCTTTAGATGCGATTTTTACGATCGAAATGTATAGAAAATTTGCCATTTATGAAGGCAATCGATAAGGAATAATTCTTTGGTCGATTGCTAAATAGGATAAAATCAATTCAAAAGTTGAATTTTATGATTAAATATGAAGAAAAAGTTGTTCAGTAAATGTGAATAAATAATTGCCTTCCAATTAGTTACGATCGTTTAAAT
Source organism: Hyperolius riggenbachi (assembly GCF_040937935.1). Taxonomy (NCBI): domain Eukaryota; kingdom Metazoa; phylum Chordata; class Amphibia; order Anura; family Hyperoliidae; genus Hyperolius; species Hyperolius riggenbachi. Next base: position 258,783,684 of record NC_090652.1, on the reverse strand, counting down.
CTCATTGAAAGATCGCATTTTCGAAAAATTGTACCATTAATGGGCACCTTTAACAGTACAAATGTTCCTTCAGATTCGATTTTTGGACGCAATTTTTATGATCGAATTGTATAAAAAAAACTGTTCCCTTTGTGAAACAAATCAATGTGATACAATTCCTTGGTTGATCAGAAAAAGAAAAATTATTGATTAGAAAATTGGATTTTATGATCGAATCGGAATGTAAAACCTTCTTAAATCGTTCCGCTAATGGGAACAATCAATAATTGCCTTCCGTTTAGTTATGATCGTTATTGTACCGGGAATGGGCACCTTATAGTTAACTCCAAGGGGCCAGGAAAAGTAGTTTACTCTATCAGATGCTTACTCTATCAGAATTGGTCATACTGTACGTTGCACATTTGTACAGACGCATTTGCTGGGACTTGAGGACTGAGTTTACTATATCCAGAGCTTTCCTCTATCAGAGTTTACTATAACCAGATTCTACTGTACTAGGCTTGGTTCACACATAAAAAGGTGTCCAGGCCTGTCATGTTTTTGAAAGTTGGCATCAGTTTTAAATGTGTCTCTATGTCTGCGTACAATCATAATTCTGTACATTTGCGGTCCAGTCCTGTCAGTTTTGTAAGTGTTTCTACGGGTGTGTTCACACATAAAAGGTGTCCACTCCTGTCCTGGGGAGAAGAGAGAGACACAGCGTGTGTGTGTGTGGGGGGGGGGGATTGGAGGGAAAAAAGAGTGTGTGGGTGGGAGACACCTGGCGGTAGCTGCGGCTATTCTTTAGCTTAAATGGAGTGAGGGACAACTGGAGCCGCCTGCTGCTAGTCTTTAGCTTTGATGGGTGGAAGCAGCTCAGTAGGGGATCACCTGGCGGCGGCTGCAGCTACTATATTGGGGCCCTGGGGGGAGAGACTCACCACAAGACGTACCTGTAACATGGACACACCAGGCTGAGGATATTTCTTTACCTGGTTTTTGTCCTCTAAACCTAGATGCATCTTATGGTCAGGTTCGTCTTATGGTGCGAAAACGACGGTAATAGTTTAATTTTTGCCAGGAAAAAAATGGTGTAACGGCCTCTTAGGTTTATGTCTCAATAACATTGTATGGAAGGCCCATCCTCTTCCTTGCATTTGTATTTACTTTACAGCAACAAAAGTAGAATTGTGAATAATTTAAGAACAGTAGTTCCAAATGGCCACGGCCTATGTGATTTTTTTACTGAAATCCACACACAAGTATATAAGTATTAACATTTTAACATGGGTTTCTTGTTGTTGCAGGGCGAGATACTCCTATTGCCTACAGGACCAGGGCCAGGAGACGCCAAAGAGGTCCGAATGTGGATTCCAGCCTGAGGGACAGAAGCCGTTCCCCCATTGACCGTGGGAACGTCCGAAGTCACCCACTCTTTACCCTTCCGAGGGAGGAGGATCCACCACCGCAATGCAGCATCTGCCTGAATGATCTTCTGGAAGGAGGGGAGAATACCACCCTTCCCTGCTCCCACCAGTTCCACCCAGACTGCATTAATAGGTGGCTGGAGGAAAATAACACCTGTCCTCTGTGCCGTGAAATCATCCCTCAGCCAAATCAGGTAAGTGGCATGTCCAGAAGCTTTCTCTACACAAAATTCAGCTACTATGTATAAGTACTAGGGATGGCTAATGAGATGCAACTAATTTCAAGTTGATGCAGCATTATGCACATTTTGTATGCAAATTTATGCAGCTTAAAAATGAGCCAATCAAATCCTGCCGAGGGAAATTTTGATTAGTCCATACACAAGCTACATAAATTTGCATACAAAATTTGCATAAACCTCCAACTCAAATGGATTTGACTTTCATTGACCATCTGTAATATGTACTTCCGGCACTGTTCTATGATGTTCCCCGGCTCCCTCAGTAAATACAAAATTGTAAGGATGCAACAACATAGAGGAAGAGCAGTGATGCTGTGCAGGGGAACCATAATCACTTGGATCCTGCATGTCATTGCAATGTGCAAAAAGTTCAATTCAGCTCAGCACAAACTAATATGAAAGGGCCATTACTTAGGCTACATACAAACTTGAGATAAAAGTCTTTGGAAAAGGCAAAATCACAGACCAATTTTACCCCCTTCCATGTAGTATGAGAGCCATGCCTACACAGTCTATTCTATTGAGCTGAACTCCCCATCAGATAAAAACCTTGGCAAGATGCTGCACACACAGATGCTGTACACATGCAACAGATCAGTATCTGCAAAAGATCTGTTCCTGCAAAAGATCAGTTCCTGCAAAATACATTCATAGTCTATGATATCTGCAGATCCTAATACGCACCTTGTTTAACAGACATTCATCTGCAGATCGGACAATCATCTGCAGATCTGAAAATCCATCCTGGTGGATCTGATCTGCAGATGAATGTCTGTTAAACAAGATGTGTACGAGGATCTGCAGATCTCATAGACTATAAATGTATTTTGCAGGAACGGATCTTTTGCAGGAACAGATCTTATGCAGATACTGATCTGTTGAATGTGTACAGCATCTGTGTGTCCAGCATCTTGCAAAGGTTTTTATCTGATGGGGAGTTCAGCTCCATAGAATAGACTGTGAAGGTATGGCTCTCATACTACATGGAATGGGGTAAAATTGGTCTGTGATCTTGCCTTTTCCAAAGACTTTTATCTCAAGTGTGTATGTAGCCTAAAGGCTCATACACACATCAGACCATAGTCTTTGGAAAATGAAAGATCACAGACCAACTTTACCCCCTTCCATGTAGTATGAGAGCCATACCTTCACAGTCTATTCTATGGAGCTGAACTCCCCATCAGACAGAAATCTTTGCAAGATGCTGCACACACAGATGCTGTGCACATGCAACAGATCAGTATCTGCAAAAGATCTGTTCCTGCAAAAGATCTGTTCCTGCAAAATGAGATCTGCAGATCCTCGTACAGACCTTGTTTAACAGACATTCATCTGCAGATCAGATCCACCAGGATGGATTTTCAGATCTGCAGATGATTGTCTGATCTGCAGATAAATGTCAGTTAAACAAGGTATGTATGATGATCTGCAGATCTCATAGACTATGAATGCAATTTGCAGTAACAAATCTTTGGCAGGAACAGATCTTTTGCAGATACTGATCTTTTGAATGTCTACAGCATCTGTGTGTGCAGCATCTTGCAAAGATTTTTTTCTGATGGGGAGTTCAGCTCCTTAGAAAAGACTGTGAAGGTATGGCTCTCATACTACATGGAAGGCGGTAAAATTGGTCTGTGATCTTTCATTTTCAAAAGACTATGGTCTGATGTGTGTATGTAGCCTATGGCTCAGTTCCCACTTATTGAAAAAATGTACCCATCAGGTACGTTTTTCGAATCTCCGTTCAGCGAAGGAATAGCATTCACTTGTTAAAAGGCTACCCGAGGTGACATGTGACATGATGAGACAGACATGTGTATGTACAGTGCCTAGCACACACATAACTATGCGTGTTCCTTTTTTTTCTTTGTCTGCCTGAAAGAGCTAAACATCAGGAATGCAAGTAGCAGTTCCTGTCTGAGTCAGGATTGGGTCAGACTACCATGTGACCCTCACTGATAAGAAATTACAGCTATAAAACACTTTCCTAGCAGAAAATGGCTTCTGAGAGCAGGAAAGAGATAAAAAGGCTGAACTGTCCCCCTCGCTCTTTGCCAAACTGACCTGTTATAAGTGGGTACTGAACCTAATGGCAAGTATCAGTAATTATAGGCTTTTTATAAACCGATGGTTGGTTTTACAACCTAGGGTTTGAGTTTGATTATTTAGATAAGCAATATGTTTCTTTAACGAATACTAAATAAATGTCAATTCTCTCCCCTCAGGCTGTTGATGATGATGAACTAAGGATGATCACGATTGATGTGGAAGATATTGGGGAAGTAACTATCATCGGCCCCGCAGAAATCCTGGATAATGACCCAGAATATGAATTTATACAGACTGAAGACGGACTGCTCAGAGTCTATATTAATGGAGTTCTAATGCATGAGGAGCAACTGTAAAAGCTCTCTTTATGGTGACACAGAGGACATCATCACCCTATCATTTTATGTTATTATTACTATTCAATAAAGTTGTTTGAAAATTCAAAGATTTATTCAAGATTTTCAATTTTTTCTTAGTTTCTGAAATCACCAGAGCACACAATTGAGGAAACGGGAAACTGGGTTTTGGGTATAAAGTGGAACAAAAGTTTGCCGTCTTAAAACAGAAGGTATTTGCGATTATTCTAACCACACCTCCAGATCCATTGGACTGCAATGATGTGTCAACTAGTTTATTGTGCAGAGCTCCAATAATCCAACATGCATACAGACTGTTTAGGGTTGCTTGAGCCTCATCAGTGCATGGCATGGATTAAAGTGGCTCTTTGGCACAGTTCCCTAACCCTGTCCTCAAGGTCCACCAACAGTACATTGTTTTGTAGAAAACCACAAACATTCACAGGTGAGGTAATTAGAGTCTCAGCAGAGCTGATTAACTACCTCCGTGGAATTTCACCAAACATTTATAGTTGGTGGGCTTTCAGGAAGGGCTGGGGAACACTGCTCTATGGGGTAGGACTTGAAACACCCAGAGTTACAGGTTACCCAACAAGCTCATGGTGAACCAGAACTTCTAGGAGTGTGTCAAAGTCGAGGAGTCATAGTCGGAGAAATTTTGGATACCTGGGGTTGAAGTCTCCATAAACATAGGAGTCGGATTTGGATGAATGTTGCCCAGTAAGATCTGGTCACAATCACCAGATCTTAACCCAACAGAGCATCTTTAGGATGTGATGGAACGGGGGCTTCATGCCCTGGATGTGCATCCCACAAATCTCCATCAACTGCAACATGCTATCCTATCAATATAGGCCAACATTTCTAAAGAATGCTTTCAGCACCTTTTTGAATCAATGCCATGTAGAATTAAGGCAGTTCTGAAGGCGAAAGGAGCTCAAACACCATATGGTGTAGTATGGTGTTCTGAATAATCCTTTAGGTGAGTGTATGTAACCTCTACATATCCCTTGCCGAGAAATATCCAAACCCCTCAGTATTCCATACCACTACATATGCCATACTAGATCATATCCAATATAACCAAAAAGAAAATAACTTGTACATAAACACTGCACCACCAATTAAGTATATAGGAAAACAACTTTTATTGAACAATAGAAAAATCCATTCTATAAAAACCATCTAAAAAGAGGTAGAAACCAGGGGTCGAGTCCTGCGTTAACGCGGGGGGACGGCGTCCACTTACTTTTTTTGGACAGCGGACGCCGTCCCCCTAGCACCCTGGAGGGGAGCAGCGCAGCAGAGAGGAGCATTGTGCGCAGCGTGGGGAAGGGCGGACGTTTCCCCCCCCCTCACCTTGGGGCTCCTCTCCCTGGCTCTCCCCTCCATAAAGATGCGGCGGTGGCTGGCGGCGGTGACTGGCAGCGGCATCGGTGGGCGGGACTTACCTACTCCAGTGTTCCGGGTGGACGCTGTGCGTGCCGCTGCTCTGGTCTTCACTAGACCAGAGTAGCTGCACGCACAGAGGCCACCCGGAACACTGGAGGAGGTAAGTCCCGCCCACCGATGCCGCTGCCAGTCACCGCCGCCGCATCTTTATGGAGGGGAGAGCCAGGGAGAGGAGCCCCAAGGTGAGGGAGGGGGGGGGGGGGGAAACGTCCGCCCTTCCCCACGCTGCGCACAATGCTCCTCTCTGCTGCGCTGCTCCCCTCCAGGGGGGGGGGGGGGGGACACAACTGGCTACATATACTGGGGGCCACTATATACCTGGCTACATATAGTGGGGGCCACTATACACCTGGCTACATATACTGGGGGCCACTATACACCTGGCTACATATACTGGGGGCTACTATACACCTGGCTACATATACTGGGGGCCACTATACACCTGGCTACATATGTTGGGGGCCACTAAACACCTGGCTACATATACTGGGGGCCACTATATACCTGGCTACATATACTGGGGGGCACTATATACCTGGCTACATATACTGGGGGCCACTATACACCTGGCTACATATACTGGGGGCCACTATACACCTGGCTACATATACTGGGGGCCACTATACACCTGGCTACATATACTGGGGGCCACTAAACACCTGGCTACATATACTGGGGGCCACTATACACCTGGCTACATATACTGGGGGCCACTATACACCTGGCTACATATACTGGGGGCCACTAAACACCTGGCCACATATACTGGGGGCCACTACACACCTGGCTACATATACTGGGGGCCACTATACACCTGGCTACATATACTGGGGGCCACTAAACACCTGGCTACATATACTGGGGGCCACTAAACACCTGGCTACATATACTGGGGGCCACTAAACACCTGGCTACATATACTGGGGGCCACTAAACACCTGGCTACATATACTGGGGGGCACTATATACCTGGCTACATATACTGGGGGCCACTATACACCTGGCTACATATACTGGGGGCCACTAAACACCTGGCTACATATACTGGGGGCCACTATATACCTGGCTACATATACTGGGGGCCACTATATACCTGGCTACATATACTGGGGGCCACTATACACCTGGCTACATATACTGGGGGCCACTATACACCTGGCTACATATACTGGGGGCTACTAAACACCTGGCTACATATACTGGGGGCCACTATACACCTGGCTACATATACTGGGGGCCACTAAACACCTGGCTATATATACTGGGGGCCACTATATACCTGGCTACATATACTGGGGGCCACTATATACCTGGCTACATATACTGGGGGCCACTATATACCTGGCTACATATACTGGGGGCCAATATACACCTGGCTACATATACTGGGGGCCACTATACACCTGGCTACATATACTGGGGGCCACTATACACCTGGCTACATATACTGGGGGCCACTAAACACCTGGCTACATATACTGGGGGCCACTATACACCTGGCTACATATACTGGGGGCCACTATACACCTGGCTACATATACTGGGGGCCACTATACGCCTGGCTACATATACTGGTGGCCACTAAACACCTGGCTACATATACTGGGGCCACTATACACCTGGCTACATATAGTGGGCACATATACCCCTGGCTACATATACTGGGCACATATACACCTGGCTACATATACTGGGGACACCTATACACCTGGCTACATACACTGTGGACACCTACACACCTGGCTATACTGGGGACACCTATACACCTGGCTATACTGGGGGCACCTATACACCTGGCTATACTGGGGACACCTGAACACCTGGTTAGATATACTGGGGACACCTGGCTATACTGGGGACACCTATAGACCTGGCTACCTATTCTGGGGACATCTATACACTTGGCCACCTATTCTGGGAATATCTTTACACCTGACCACCTATTCTAAGGACATCTATACACCTGGCTACCTATTCTGGTGACATCTCTACATCTGGCCACCTATTCTGGGGACAACTATACACATGGCTACTTATACTGGGGACACATATAGACCTGGCTAGCTATACTGGGGGTACCTATTTTGGGAGAACTGCTGTCAGATCTGTATTTTTGGGGAACCGCTGATGCCAGATTGTCTATTTTGGGGGAACAACTGCCATATTATCTGTATTTTGGAGGAACCTCTGTCAGATTGTGTATTTTTGGTGAAATGCTGTCAGATTACATCTACTTTTTGGGGATACTCTACGACAGAGCTCAAACTTCCCCTGGCAGACCTTTTATACCACTGCTAAGGCCATGTATATTTGGCCCCACCCATGACCACACCCACGCTATGCTTAACCACGCCCATTTTAGGGCGCGCCGCGCTATGCGCGGCACAGAGGTTTTTAGGGTGAGTCCACTCACTTCTTTTTCCAGGACTAGACCCCTGGTAAAAACCAATAGAAAACACCTATATAGACACATGATACTGCCATAAATATAACCTAAAAGTAGTATGGAGCTAGTGTGTGCCCCTTAAATGCGATCTGGCCCCTACGATCTATGCTCGGCTGCTCCCGTTGAAAACACTGTAGTAAAAAGAAGAAAAAAAGAGGGGCGCTCTGAGTCCGTTGCACCGCTGTACTGTGCACCAATAGGACAGGTCTCACCTGTTTACGGTGGGGCTGGCACAGCGTACACAGCCCGGAGGAGCATTGGATTGAGACCAGGATAATTACAGGGGTGGAATATTATTGAACAGCTGTATTGGGTGTCTGTCCCCTCTGCAAAATCCTCTTTCAGATGGGCAGTGGACAGACAATCTTACCGAGAAGATGTGTCTCTTTGAGGATGAGAATGGGAACTGAAGAAGGAGTGCATCAGCCAGAACAGTTTCCAGCTCAGGAATATACGTTGTGCAGGGCCAGAAGCTCCGTACAGAGCTGTCTGGTGTTACCCGGCAAACGGTCTACTACTTCCTGGAGCGAGTGACGTCACATCCGCCCCGCGTCAGAGCTCAGTCCCTGGCTTGGCTAAGAGGGACAAGGCGGATCCGGGCTGTGTACGCTGTGCCAGCCCCACCGTAAACAGGTGAGACCTGTCCTATTGGTGCACAGTACAGCGGTGCAACGGACTCAGAGCGCCCCTCTTTTTTTCTTCTATAAATATAACCTCACCTCTGATCAATAATGAATACCTGTGCTGTGAAAAGGCCCAAATCGAGGTTCAAAGAATAAGCCCCAAATTTCAGCACACGACCCGGGTCGGACAAATAAGGTAATCAACCAGTGCTAGTGCTCAAGGAATAAGTGAAGGCCCGAAGGAAAGTGAAAGAATATGCTCAAAAACAGATCATGTATAAATATGGGGTGATAAATGTTTCATGATAGGCAAGCACACAGTAACTGGTGACAGGTAAAAATAATAATAATGGTAGCATACTATACAAGCCTAGGGTCACAACAGGGTAGGAGTATGGCAGCAATAGTTGCAGGCAGAGGGAGGCACAGAAGCGCTCCACGCATGGCGTGGTCCACGTGACCACTTCGTCAGGAGCTCTATTATTCAATAAAAGTTGTTATCCTATATACGTAATTGATACTAATAAATACAAAATACTGCGCTACAGTCCACAAAGTCCTGTAAATGTCAAATTTCACCCGTTACTGGGATCGCTGCAGGGAATCCAATAATCAATGTAGTAGTTCAATATCACTGCTGCGCTCTCCAGAACCTGTAACACACATAGAAGCTCCACATAGAGTAATAACGTTCAATAATGTCTTCTTACGAAAGTACACCACTTAAGTGCCCGTGTGCCTCGTGACTCCCCAAAAGCCACTCTCCTGTGTGCACCCTCGTCCCCCTCACTAAATGCTCACCAGATATGAGCCACCTCAGCTTCCAGGTGGATCTTGTAACGATTGGTGTAGCAACACAGATGTCTGATTATTGCGTGATCTGCAGTATCACCAATAATGCAGACACTATACCTGATTATGTGGTGATCTTCAGAATCACCAATAATGCAATATTTGCAATAATGCAAATATAGCTAGCAGAAATACAGAGTGTTTAGTGCTTGGTGCAACAGTAACTGATTAGTTTGACAAGACCTCACCAGCATGGGCGTCCGCAGAAAATTTTCCAGGCGGGGGGCAAAAAGGAGGGGCGGTAAGCTGTGCGGCGCGCTAAGCGCGGTAAGTTGTGCGGCGCGCTTAGCGCGCCGCGCCAAATAATGGGTGTGGCCAAGGACCAGAATGCGGGTGTGGTCACGGGTGGAGCCAAATTTACATGAATTAAGCAATGGTGGGACATTAGACTAGGACAGTGGTGGCAAACCTTTTGGAGGCCGAGTGTCCAAACTGCAACCCAAAAGTCACTTATCTATCGCAAAGTACCAACATGGCAATTTAAACTAAATACAAACGTTTTAACTCGTACATGAACATTATGGAAAATCCAAGTTGAAAATAAACTGTGAAGATAAACAATTTCATCCATCCTACTCCTGAAAAATGTATTCATCTTTTTAGAACGTCCCAGTTTTCATTTTCTGTTTTAAAAAACTAAAAAAGTAGGTTTAATGCTATTGTCTCATATGATGATGATTCAGCTTTTCCCATAGTCTTGCAGTTAGCAATCATGTGACCCTCAACAACAGAAATTCAGCAATCATGAGGCCCCCATCAAGACAAATTCAGCAATCATGAGGCCCCCAACAAGACAAATTCAGCAATCATGAGGCCTCCAACAAATCATGAGGCCCCCAACAAGACAACTTCAGCAATCATGAGGCTCCCAACACACCGTGAGGCCCCCAACAAGACAAATTTAGCAATCATGAGGCCCCCAACAAGACAAATTCAGCAGTCATGAGGCCCCCAACAAGACTAATTCAGCAATCATGAGGCTCCCAACAAGACAAATATAGCAGTCATGAGGCACATAAATAGACAGCATTTCACATAAATAGACAGAATGCCCCTTAATATGGTAGACACCTCTCACCTGGCTTCTGAATTCTCCTCTACTGGCGGTGATGCTGGGCTGGCCTGGCTGGCGGTGATGCTGGGCTGGCCTGCCTGGCAGTGATGCTGTGGCCTTTTTGGCAGTGATTCTGGGCTGGTTGACTGGTGGTGATGCTGGGCTGGCTGGCCTGGATAGTTTAGGTAGCGCCAGGAGCCCTCCAGTGTGGGTAGTGACAGGAGCCCCCGAGTTCAGGTAGTGACAGAGACCCACAGTTTAGGTAGTGAAAGGAGCCCCCCAGTTCAGGTAGTGACAGAGACCCACAGCTTAGGTAGTGACAGGGACCCCCAGTGCAGGTAGTGACAGAGACCCACAGTTTAGGTAGTGACAGGAGCCCCCCAGTTCAGGTAGTGACAGAGACCCACAGTTTAGGTAGTGAAAGGAGCCCCCCAGTTCAGGTAGTGACAGAGACCCACAGCTTAGGTAGTGACAGGGACCCCCAGTGCAGGTAGTGACAGAGACCCACAGTTTAGGTAGTGGCAGGGACCCCCAGTTCAGGTAGTGACAGGGACCCCCAGTTCAGTTCAGGTACTGAAATGGACCGCCAGTTCAGGTAATGACAGGGACCTTCAGTTCAGGTAGTGACAGGGACCCCAGTTCAGTTCAGGTAGTGACGGAGACCCACAGTTCAGGTAGTGAAATGGACCCCCAGTTCAGTTCAGGTAGTGAAAGGAACCCCCAGTTCAGTTCAGGTAGTGACAGGGACCCCCAGTTCAGGTAGTGACATGGACCCCCAGTTCAGGTAGTGACAGGGACACCCAGTTCAGTTCAGGTAGTGACAGGGACCCCCAGTTAAGTTCAGGTAATGACAGGGACCCCCAGTTCAGTTCAGGTAGTGAAAGGGACCACCAGTTCAGGTAGTGAAAGGGACCTTCAGTTCAGGTAGTGACAGGGACCCCCAGTTCAGGTAGTGACAGGGACCCCCAGTTCAGGTAGTGACAGGGACCCCCAGTTCAGGTAGTGACAGGGACCCCCAGTTCAGTTCAGGTAGTGACAGGGACCCCCAGTTCAGTTCAGGTAGTGACAGGGACCCCCAGTTCAGCTAGTGACAGGGACCCCCAGTTCAGTACAGGTACTGAAATGGACCCACAGTTCAGGTAGTGACAGGGACCCCCAGTTCAGTTCAGGTAATGACAGGGACCCCCAGTTCAGTTCAGGTAATGACAGGGACCCCCAGTTCAGGTAGTGACAGGGACCCCCAGTTCAGTTCAGGTAATGACCGGGACCCCCAGTTCAGTTCAGGTAGTGAAAGGGACCCCCAGTTCAGGTAGTGAAATGGGCCCCCAGTTCAGGTAGTGAAATGGACCCCCAGTTCAGGTAGTGACAGGGACCCCCAGTTCAGGTAGTGAAAGGGACCCCCACGAACGCTACAGAACCCCCTGTGCTGTCCCCCAATGTAAAGTGTGCGCCCAGGTGCCCTGTGCGTGTACATTACCTGTCTGTGTCCACCAATGTCTCAGCACTGCTTCACATACACACACCCTGGGTGGCTACTGCCATATACGTGGGTGCATGTTGATGTATACGCATACCCCGGCAACTACGTAGAGCATATGTATGTAAAGCAGTGCAGAGACGGACACTGACAGGTAACATACACTGCACAGGGAACCCAGGGACACACTTTACATTATGGGGTCAGTGCAGGGGTGGATGTGGGGTCACAAGGCTGATTCTCGACAGAGTTCATGCTGAAATCAATCGAGAATCAGCTTGTGGTGTATGGGCAGCTGACAGATCTCTCTCTGATCAGATTAGTCAGAGAGAGATCTGTCTCTTAGTGGATCTGCCCACAATCGTTAGATCTATGGGCACCCTGGTCCCTGAGCAAAGTCCTAGATAATTGTTCTAACTTAGTGTGCCCTTGTTTATCTCCCCCACCCTTCCCCCCACACTGTCAGCATGTATGTATTTATTGCTGCTCTTTCTCCCCAGCAGGTGGTCAGTCTCTGTTTTTATCAGGAGTGACAATCTCCTGATCTCCTGGCAGCAGCGCTGATTAGAGCAGGGGATGTGTGAGTCTCCTGAGAGGCAGCTATGCACTGTGAGCCGCTCAGAGCTGTGTATATCAGCATCCTACTGTTCATATGCTACATGCCGATATACACAGCTCTGGGCTCACACAGGGAACAGCTGCCTGTCAGGAGACTTGTCCTCTCTCCTCTACGCTGATTCCAGTCTCCCACCCCCGCAGCTCGCCCTCACCTCTGCCATGTTATCACATTAAGGGGGATGCATTGTAGCAGCACTCTAGAGACCTCGAACGTCTGGCCGGTGGGGGCGGGGCAAAGGTGGGCCAGTGGCAGATCCACAAGCTCTGTGGATAGGATACTATGCTATAAGGAAGGGGCGGAGAGGTGGGGAAGAGCTGTGTCTCTATTGGCCAGGGGGCAGAAGGAGACTGTAGTAAGAGCGCGGTGGGGAGAATGAATGAACGATGGGGAACTTTAACAAATGTTAGTAGTGGACGGCCAGGGGGGGGGGCAGCTGGCGGCCAGGGAGAGGCAACTGCCCTATTTTGCCATATGTAGGGACGCCCATGCTCACCAGAGGAGCTGGTGGGTACTATCAGTGAGCACCTCACCAGTGACAAGGGCTCACTGGTGAGTAGAGTGGTCAGACAGGCTAGGATCGGCAACAGGCAGGCAGGTACAGTACAAAATCGGCAGGCAAGAGAATAGTGATAAATCAGGCAGAGTCAGCAACAGAGTCAGATGGACAGAAGTACAGAATCGATAAGCAAGAGCAAGGTTAGAGGTGAGCCAGAGTCATACACAGAATATCAAGTAATAACAATAATACAATAATCCTAGTCTTGTGTGAAATCCCCGGTTTCCTCCCGGATCAAAGCACACCGGATACTGCCTAAGGTCTGAGCGCTAACACTGAGTATTCGCAACAGCAGACAGGTTGCGAGTGAAGAAGAGGAGACCCCACGGCCACGCCCCCTCCAATCAGCCAATCAGGAGCGCCATGAGTTTCCTCTGACGTCAGCCGACCGGCAGGTCAGCTGACGTGCCTCCTCCCAGCATAAAGGTCCTGTCTGTGTGCGCGCCCGCGCGATACAGCAACCCTATGCGCAAGTGACAATCCCGTCCTCGGCGTGCTAGACGCCGGAGGAGCGGGTGAACTGCCCGACCAGGAAACCGAGGCAGCTGTGGAAGTACCCTGCATGCCCGCAGCTGCCTCTTCAGCAGACATTACAGTACCCCCCCCCCCCCCTTGAGGCGTGGACTCCGGACACGGTCCACCTGGTCTCTCAGGATGCAACTTATGAAACTCTTCCTTAAGTTCCTCTGCATGCATGCGATGACCCGGTACCCAAGATCTCTCTTCAGGCCCATACCCCCTCCAGTGAACCAGGTACTGTATAAAGTTGCACACCACCCGAGAATCCAAAATCTGCTCTATCTCATACTCGGGTTCTCCATCAATCACCACGGGGGTAGGGGGGTGGGGTGGGGGGGGGAGAGGAATCCACGTGTACTGCAGGCTTCAACAGAGACGCATGAAATAACTTAACTCCCCTCATGCTGGACGGAAGTGAAACGACATATGTGACACTATTGATCTTTTTGGACACAGGGTATGGACCTATAAATCTGGGGCCCAGTTTTGCAGAGGGCTGCTTTAAAGCCAAATGCCGAGTAGACACCCACACCATGTCACCTGGTGCAAACTCCCACTCCACAGACCGTCTCTTATCTGCCTGCTTTTTCTGGGTCCAAAAGGCCTTTTTTAGATTCCTTTTGACCATACCCCAGATCTCCTTCAAAGTTCCCTGCCACTCTTCCAGAGCCGGGAAAGGGGATGACATCACGAGCAGTGGAGAGAATTTAGGTGATCTCCCCGTTACAACTTGAAACGGGGAGAAACCTGAGGAGGTACTCTTCAAATTATTATGGGCAAATTCTGCAAAAGGTAGGAATTTTACCCAATCCATCTGGGCTAAACAAAAAGAAACCAGCTATGGCCTCAAAGAACCGCACCACATCGGACCATCAATGATATTGAAAAAAGTACATCCTTTATTGATATATCCACAAACGATTAAAAAACAATTATAATACAAAAAAATTGCTTTGAGAAAGCCACATGACGGTGGCGAATCGCGATAGCAGCGGTGGGGTACCCGTGGAGTTACTATATCACCGGTAGGACTCTTCACTATATTGGTCTATGGTTCAATTTTCACCTTTTTCTTATCACTACCATTTTTACTTACTATTGATCCTCAGGTGATTCTTCTGCTATACTTATTGCATCACTCTCTTGACTCTGATTTATTGCTGTTTGAGATTTTTTACTGTTATCAATTGTTGATATAATGTTATCACCTCTAGTGCTTGTACAGTATATATCTTCACAATCACAAAGTGAGTTATATTTATTCATGCACCTTGCACTTTTGACCCCCGGTCTTCCCATTTCCCTTGTGTACAATGTATTTCCATTGTTCAATATTTATATATTTTTTGCACTACTAGCCATGTTTCACACCCCTAGTGGTGTGTCGTTTTAATTATCAGCACTTTGGGCTTGATTCACAAAGCGGTGCTAACCTACTTAGCATGTCTAAAGTCTTTAGACGCGCTAACCAGGGTGCTAAGTCGGTTAGCACCGGATTTCTCAATCAGACCGTGCGCTAACTTTGCGCGCGTAAAGTTTTACGCGCACAAAGTTTTACGCGCGCTAAGTCCCATAGGCTTTAATGGACACTTCGCGCGGTGCACCCTGTGCTCTGTGCAGTACGCGCGTAAAGTTTTACGCGCATAAAGTTTTGCGCGCGTAAAGTTTTATGCGCGAAAAGCTTGTTTAGACGTGCTAAGGGGGTTTTCACAGGAGTGCTAACAGTTAGCACCGCTTTGTGAATCAAGCCCTTTATGTCCCTGCCGGTTCTCCGACAATTTGGGTTTCCCCACCTCTTTTTAATTGAATTATAATTGTTTTTTAATTGTTTGTGGATATATCAATACAGGATGTACTTTTTTCAATATCATTGATGGTCCGATGTGGTGCGGTTCTTTGAGGCCATAGCTGGTTTCTTTTTGTTTAGCATTGTATTTCATTGGCGATTCTGCACATGTCAGGGCTTCTTACCCATTACAGATAGGACTGTATTATTGTTTATGGATGGTGCTCCACGTATTGTGTTTAGTTTAATAATCCATCTGGGCATCTGCCACATAGCACCTTAAAAACTGCTCCAGGGACTGGTTAACCCTTTCAGTCTGCCCATTTGTCTGTGGGTGGTAGCCGGAGTAAAACGATAGATTCATACCCAGATGATGACAAAAGGCCCTCCAAAATGTGGAGACGAACTGGACTCCCCTATCTGACACCACATTCTCGGGGATACCGTGCAATCGGAAAATGTGGTGAATGAAGAGTTCAGCCAGTTCTTGAGCAGAGGGGAGTCTGTCCAAGGGAATTAAATGGGCCATTTTGCTGAACCTATCGACTACCACCCATATGACTGTTTTCCCATCAGATCTGGGCAGTTCACACACAAAGTCCATGGACAGGTGAGTCCATGGCTGATCAGGTACCGGCAATGACTGTAAGGTACCCACAGGAGCCCGTCTGGACGGCTTACTCCTGGCACAAACAGAACAATTACCAACAAAATCCCTACAGTCAGAAACCATAGAGGGCCACCAGACACATCTGTCCAGTAACTCCTGCGTTCGAGCAACCCCAGGGTGATCTGCATTCTTATGGGAATGAAAAACATGAAGAATCTTAAATCGGAACTGAAGTGGCACAAACAAAACTCCATCTGGTTTCCCTTCCAGAACCTTCTGCTGAAATGGTCAAAGTAATTACAGAGGCGCCCGAAGATTAAAAGCACTATACATTAAAATCCTAAAATAGGGGGTACTGGATGACTTACCTCCCCAATGAAGACAATTCTCGCACTTGTTCAAAAAAATACAATTTATTCTTACTCCACAAGTAACTGCAACGCATTTCACGGGTCTAACGCCCGCTTCCTCAGGCAACGTAAAAAAAGGGGGAGTACTAAAAATGAAATAAAAATATATACATACATAAATCATAAAAACCATCCATTTCCTCAAATTAGAACATAATATTACAATGTAAAAATGTCTCTATACACTTCACTCTGTAATCTGGATATTGGGTACTCAATAATCAGATGCAATCATTAATGTCATTAAATGAATCATATAATACATCACGCCACATATTTCATGTCACTCTAGAGGTGTGTATATACTCCCATAAAGTTACCATGCTTATAATACATTTTAATCCCTTGCTGAACCTCCACAATACTTCATTGCTGGGCTATTCTTATCTCCCATACTCTACATCATATCTGCATAGTGCCTAACTGCCATTTAATGCCCATACATAAATTGATGAAGTGTTTGGATTGTGGCTTACCTCAAAAAGTGCAGGAGCGGGTTTAGCGCCTCTGTAGCCTGTCTGCGCACAACCTCGCTCCTTAAATTCATTATAGGACTGCGGGGATGATCCATAGAACGTTCGCATTCACGAGCCGAACAATTCCTTCCGACGGATATGACGCGTGCGCCTCAAGCGCGTCATCACCTGTTAACCTGGCACCACCCGTCATAACCATATGTTGCGCTCCAGTACACGGAAATACTTGCTGGAGCGCAGACGTACACCAGCCCTATGTAGTGGGAGTTGCCTCTGCATCAAATGACGCGTATGTCACGATCGTGCCGTCCTGCGTTCCCAGGGTAACACTTCCTCATACTTATTCTCTGCGCCCCAGAATCCAAAAATAGTCACCTGGAGCGCTGGATTACGGTGACCCTATGCGGGGAGTTGCTTAACATTAAATAATTCTATCTGTTCTCTCCCTTCCTATATTAAATTAGATTCATAAAATCTGGATAGGGAGTGAACCTAAAACATTATAGTAATGATCATAATAGAGATGATCCTAATAAAAATGATCCTCAAGCGGACCTACATATTTATATTAATATTAAGACCTAATAATAAGAGGCATAATTGAAATGAGTTTTCGAGTGTTTCTATATGGGTCTCTTGCTTGGTTTTTTCAACTCTGGCTTTGGCTCTTGCGTCCTCTATCAAGGTTTTGGGGTATTTCCTTTCACGGAACTTGTTTGTTATGATTTTTGCCTGTATATCGTAATCCCCTACGTGCAATTGTTGAAGATACGCTTAAACTGATTGTACGGTGTGTTGAGTGTCCATGGCTTATGGTGAAAACTTTTAAAATGTATGTATCCATTGGCGTCCACTGATTTAAAGAATGTTTTTATACCCCGATCCACATGAGACAGTAAAAGATCCAGAAACTCGATTGATTCTTTATCATATTTATAGGTAAAGGATAAGTCTGCTGTGTTACCATTTAGATGTTTTATGAAAAGGGGAATGGTGTCTACATCCCCCTTCCATATAAAAATTAAATCATCTATATATCTTTGATACATGATAATATTGTTCCTATATGGGTTATTTTGGTAAATATATGTAGATTCGAGCAGACCCATCGCCAGGTTCGCGTAGCTAGGGGCTACCTTAAAGGTCGGTCACGATTTTATCCAACAGCGTCTAAGGGACACTTTATAGAAACTTTCTATGCCCTAGTGCTGGAGGATTTACAAAGTCTGAGCCAAGAATACATCTCCTATCCCTCTAACTTAAATCAAACAGAAAAAGTAGCCCTCAAACAATTAAGGAACAACTCCCAATTAGTTATCAAATCAGCGGATAAGGGGGGTGGCATTGTTATACAGGATAGAGAAGACTATGTGAGAGAAGCATTACGCCTGTTACAAGATCCTATGCACTATCAAACTATCATGCAGGACCCCACAAATGAATATAAGAAGAAACTAAGACAGCTCATCCATAAAGGTTTCCTTGAGGGATTCCTTACTAAACAGGAGAAAAACTTCATCATCATAGAGAACCCCAATACCCCTTTCTTTTATCACTTGCCAAAAATTCATAAAAGCCTGTCGAACCCCCCAGGACGCCCCATCATCTCTGGGATAGACTCAGTAACAAGTCATCTTTCCAAATATGTAGATCAACATCTCCAAAAATACGTCCACAAATTGGACTCTTATACAAGAGATTCGCAACATTTAATCAGTATACTCAAGGATCAAACTTGGGATCCTGAATTTGCCTGGGTATCATGTGATATTACAGCATTATACACCAATATTACACACAATTTTGGATTAGAAGCAGTGGCCCATTATTTACATACAGATGATCTTATGCCAGTAGGGCAGAAGAATTTTCTGCTAGAGTGTGTGAAATTTATACTCTCACATAATTATTTCTCATTTATGGACAATTTCTATCAACAAGTAGGGGGGACGGCAATGGGTAGTAGCTTTGCCCCCAGGTACGCAAACCTGGCGATGGGTCTGCTCGAATCTACATATATTTACCAAAAGAACCCATATAGGAACAATATTATCATGTATCAAAGATATATAGATGATTTAATTTTTATATGGAAGGGGGATGTAGACACCATTCCCCTTTGCATAAAACATCTAAATGCTAACACAGCAGGCTTATCCATTACATATAAATATGATAAAGAATCAATCGAGTTTCTGGATCTTTTACTGTCTCATGTGGATGGGGGTATAAAAACTAAAACATTCTTTAAATCAGTGGACGCCAATGGATACATACATTTTAAACGTTTTCACCATAAGCCATGGACACTCAACACACCATACAATCAGTTTAAGCGTATCTTCAAAAATTGCACGAATGTAGGGGATTACGATATACAGGCTAAAACCTTAACAAACAAGTTCCGTGAAAGGAAATACCTCAAAACCTTGATAGAGGACGCAAGAGCCAAAGCCAGAGTTGAAAAAAAACAAGCAAGAGACCCATATAGAAACACCCGAAAACTCAGGGAATACAGTAAGATTTATAACCAAATATAGTGTACAGCATAAAAACATCAAAAACATCTTGAACAATAGATGGGAGATTTTGAAACAGGACCCATATTTAAAAGTGAATATTCCAGAAAGACCTATGGTCACCTTCAGGAGAGCGCCGAATCTGAAGAATTTTTTGGCCCCCAGCAAATTAAAAAACATCTCCATGTCTAACAGATCCACACAACCCGCAGGGGTTTATAGGTGTCACAAGAAACGCTGTCTAGCCTGCAAGCTTCTAGTAGACACTAACCAGGTCACATCACACATTAATAACGTTAAATATCCTATAACACGACACATTAGCTGTGAGTCTAGATTTGTAATTTATGTAGCCTCCTGTCCATGTGGGGTGCAATATGTGGGACGTACTACCCAGATGTCCCGCGAAAGAATAGGCCAGCATAAGTGAAATATTATTAAGGGTTTACTCACACATGGTTTATCCAGACATTTTTTACAAACTCACAATAGTGACCCGACATTAGTATCATTTCAAGCCCTAGAAACAATTAACCCAATGGGACACAATGCAGTGAACCAATTAAAAAATAGAGAAATATTTTGGATCCAGACTCTGAAAACTCTAATACCTAATTGTTTAAATGAGGTGCTGGAGAAACCATATTAAATGCCGCTGGTCCTCTGCATCATCCCTTGAGGGAGGAACATGCTCAAGTCGCTCTTTTTTGCAAACCTTTTATTGATTTTTTATTACAGTTTTATAAATATGAGGATTAATCCCAGGGTTTAGTCCACTTTATTATTTTCCCTGGCCCTTCCCACATTGACCTTTGCTCCCCCCCTTCCCCCTCCAGTTTTTCCACTTGGAACAACCCACCCTTTACCCCCCCCCCCCCCCCTTGACACCCCACCCCCCTTTCCTCAGATACATCTATGTAGATGAATGTTAAAAGGAATATGCAGAAATGGTCAAAATTAATAGATGAGTAGATATAGATATGTTTGTATTGTGGATTAGTTGTATAAGTTGCTGAATTATGGTTTGTATCTATGCGATGGTGCATATACGCACAATATAGATAAAAGATACACTTTGTTTGAGGGATGACATTGTCATCAGACTGTACTGAGAGGTACAACAACAACAAAAAACAATGAGGTGAAATGATGCCTCTTATTATACAGGTCTTAATATTAATATAAATATGTAGGTCCGCTTGAGGATCATTTTTATTAGGATCATCTCTATTATGATCATTACTATAATGTTTTAGGTTCACTCCCTATCCAGATTTTATAAATCTAATTTAATATAGGAAGGGAGAGAACAGATAGAATTATTTAATGTTAAGCAACTCCCCGCATAGGGTCACCGTAATCCAGCGCTCCAGGTGACTATTTTTGGATTCTGGGGCGCAGAGAATAAGTATGAGGAAGTGTTACCCTGGGAACGCAGGACGGCACGATCGTGACATACGCGTCATTTGACGCAGAGGCAACTCCCACTACATAGGGCTGGTGTACGTCTGCGCTCCAGCAAGTATTTCCGGGTACTGGAGCGCAACACATGGTTATGACGGGTGGCGCCAGGTTAACAGGTGATGACGCGCTTGAGGCGCACGTGTCATATCCGCCGGAAGGGATTGTTCGCCTCGTGAATGCGAGCGTTCTATGGATCATCCCCGCAGTCCTATAATGAATTTAAGGAGTGAGGTTGTGCGCAGACAGGCTACAGAGGCGCTAAACCCGCTCCTGCACTTTTTGAGGTAAGCCACAATCCAAACACTTCATCAATTTATGTATGGGCATTAAATGGCAGTTAGGCACTATGCAGATATGATGTGTAGAGTATGGGAGATAAGTATAGCCCAGCAATGAAGTATTGTGGAGGTTCAGCAAGGGATTAAAATGGATTATAAGCATGGTAACTTTATGGGAGTATATACACACCTCTAGAGTGACATGAAAAATGTGGCGTGATGTATTATATGATTCATTTAATGACATTAATGATTGCATCTGATTATTGAGTACCCAATATCCAGATTACAGAGTGAAGTGTATAGAGACATTTTTACATTGTAATAGTATGTTCTAATTTGAGGAAATGGATGTTTTTTATGAATTATGTATGTATATATTTTTATTTCATTTTTAGTACTCCCCCTTTTTTTACGTTGCCTGAGGAAGCGGGCGTTAGACCGTGAAACGCGTTGCAGTTACTTGTGGAGTAAGAATAAATTGTATTTTTTTGAACAAGTGCGAATTGTCTTCATTGGGGAGGTAAGTCATCCAGTACCTCCCATTTTAGGATTTTAATGTATAGTGCTTTTAATCTTCGGGCGCCTCTGTAATTACTTTGAGTATATCTGTATCCACTGGCTGGATGGGTGTGAACACCTTTTTCTATCTACACAGAGCGACCTTTTAGGCCTGAGCAGGGACAGGCCTAAACTCCCTGCCTGCACGATTAGTGGTTGCCTGGCATTGGCAACCTATATTTGTGAGTAATATTCCTCATAAACATTTGTCATATAAGGTTTTTAACAATATCACACCATTGGGGCTCTCGTTTCTGTCTTTTGTCTTCACATTCTGCTGAAATGGGCTCAGAATAGATGCCCAATCCTTCCAGATGTCAGTATCAGTGGGGTCAGCGGACTGATTAGGCGACCCCTCCACTTGAATCTCGGTAGCGCTTATTGTGACTTTCTCCATACAATGATGATGACAGTAGGAGGACCAGATTAACAATTGTCTGGAACTCCAGTCAATCTGAGGGGAGTGTTTTTTAAGCCACTGCATACCGAGGATCACAGTGGAAGTAGACATTTTGAGTACCAAGAATTGTATGTGTTCCTTATGCAACACCCCTAGCTGACATAACAATACAGGAGTCTGAGTGAGCGGTTGTTTCCCCTGCAATGGTGAATCATCCATTGCAGTAACTGCATCCTGACGTCCCACAGAAAGAAGGGGAAAACCAAACTTAACAGCAAAATCATAAGCCATAACATTAACTGCAGAACCCGAGTCTATAAATGCCTGGGTAGAGTGGACTTGACCTTCCCAGGTAATAGAACACGGGAGGAGCAAGCAATTGCTTTTTAGAGGTAAGACTGAATCGCCTAGGGTAGTACCTCCAGCTACTCCTAGGCGACAAAGTTTTCCGCCTTCTTGGGACAATTTTGTACTATGTGCCCTTTCTCTGCGCAGTATAGGCAGAGTTTCTCAAAACGTCTCCTGCTCTTTTCAACCTCAGTGAGTTTGGACTGTGCAATTTGCATCGGCTCATCCAGAGGAGGAGGGGAAGAGACAGGAGTAGAGAAAATACTGGGAGCAAGTCTCCCTGAGACTCTACCTCGGGTCTGATTTTGATATCGCACTCGACGATCAATTTTAATTGCCAAGGATATTGCCTCATCAAGAGACTTAGGTTCAGGGTGCCCTAACATCAAGTCTGCTACAGCCTCAGATAGTCCCGATAAGAAACAGTCTAGAAGAGCATAATGCCCCCATCTGGCTGACACTGCCAACCTTCTAAACTCTGTAGCGTAAGTTTCAACTGAGTTATGCCCTTGTCTGAAAGTCTTAAGTTTCCTCTCCGATGTCATAGCCTAATTGGGATCATCATATATAACTGCCATAGCTTTAAAAAATTCTTGAACAGAGGCTAAAGCCTCATGACCATCAGGGAGACTGTAGGCCCAAGATTGCGAATCGCCAGATAATAAGGTCTTTATTAAGGTGACTCTCTGACTCTCTGTACCTGAAGACACCGGCTGTAACTCAAAATATGACAAGCAACGGTGCTTAGAATTTCGGAAGGAGGAGGGAGGAGGCATTCTGGGCTCATTAACAAGAGGGGATGACACTTGTGCATTAGGACCTTTAAGACGGTTAACTGTCTCAGACAGTTGATCAATCTGTGTCTGCTGTGTGTTAACCATTCTGATGAGATCGTTAACGGTCGTGGTCAGAAGTTCGACCCGGTTGCACAGTGTCTCCATTGACATTTTTGGTCTGCTGTTCTGTAACGATTGGTGTAGCAACACAGACGTCTGATTATTGCGTGATCTGCAGTATCACCAATAATGCAGACACTACAGCATACCTGATTATGTGGTGATCTGCAGAATCACCAATAATGCAAGTGTAGCTAGCAGAAATACAGAGTGTTTAGTGCTTGGTGCAACAGTAACTGATTAGTTTGACAAGACCTCACCAGAGGAGCTAGTGGGTACCATCAGTGAGCACCTCAACAGTGACAAGGGCTCACTGATGAGTAGAGTGGTCAGACAGGCTAGGATCGGCAACAGGCAGGCAGGTACAGTACAAAATCGTCAGGCAAGAGAATAGTGATAAATCAGGCAGAGTCAGCAACAGAGTCAGATGGGCAGAAGTACAGAATCGATAAGCAAGAGCAAGGTCAGAGGTGAGCCAGAGTCATACACAGAATATCAAGTAATAACAATAATACAGTAATCCTAGTCTTGTGTGAAATCCCCGGTTTCCTCCCGGATCAAAGCACACCGGATACTGCCTAAGGTCTGAGCGCTAACACTGAGTATTCGCAACAGCAGACAGGTTGCGAGTGATTCCCGGAGGCTTATGAAGCAGAGGAGACCCCACGGCCGCGCCCCCTCCAATCAGCCAATCAGGAGCGCCGTGAGTTTCCTTTGACGTCAGCCGACCGGCAGGTCAGCTGACGCGCCTCCTCCCAGTATAAAGGTCCTGTCTGTGCGCGTGCCCGCGTGATACAGCAACCCTATGCGCAAGTGACAATCCCATCCTCGGCGTGCTAGACGCCGGAGGAGCGGGTGAACTGCCCGACCAGGAAACCGGGGCAGCTGTGGAAGTACACTGCGTGCCCGCAGCTGCCTCTTCAGCGGACATTACATATTTTTAGCATTGCTCATGAACAGCTCACTGATATTCCTGGTTCTGCAACAAAAAATAATCTCCACATAGGGTAATATTGTCCAAACTTCAGCAAAACCTGTGCATTAAAGACCTCCATGCTCTCGTGATCTCACTCTGCCCTTGTGCCAATCCCAAAACACTACATGCAAAACTGCTCACCAGATATGGCCCACCTATATCTACAGGTGGATCATGCGTATGTGAGATCTCCAAATCAAAGCCACGGAACTTGTCAAATAGACCTCTTGAGGTTTCTTTTTAATCCAGTAAAAAATCTCTAGCATAGGGAAAAGGGCGGGTGTACACTGGCTTTTGGGGAGTTACGAGGCACACAGGCACTTAAGTGGTGTACTTTCGTAAGAAGACATTATTGAAGGTTATTACCCTATGTGGAGCGTCTATGTGTGTTACAGGTTCTGGAGAGCGCAGCAGTAATATTGAACCACTATATACTTAAAGGGACTCCGAGCTCAAGTTAAAAAGGAAAATAGTACTCACCCAGGGCTTTCTGCAGCCCAGTGCTGATCGGGAGGTCCCACGACGGCGTCCTGGCTCCTCTCCTAGGCCCCGCTCCGGAATGGCTGCCCGGCGGCCAAGTGTAGGGCTCCTTCTTCCGCGTATGACGCGGCTGACGTCACCACGCCAGCCGCCTCGCACGGTGCATGCGCGCTTTAATCGCTCATACGCAGTACTTTCACGCCGGACGCCGTGATGACGCAAGGCGGCCAGGATGCCGTCGTGGGACCTCCTGACCAACACTGGGCTGCAGAAAGCCCCGGGTGAGTACTATTTTCCTTTTTAACTTGAGCTCGGAGTCCCTTTAATTGGTGGTGCAGTGTTTATGTACAGGTTCTTTTCTTCTTGGTTATATTGACTACAATTGCCCTGTATTACTGCACGCCTATTGCATGTGGGAGTGCTGATGTGTTAACAATACTAATACTAGTTCATATCCCCTATTCCTACATACCCCATACTCCTACATATTTAATACCCCTACACATCACATATCCCTACATTTACCATTCTTCTACATATTCCTACATTGGGCAGCACGGTTAGCGTTAGCGCTCTGCCCTTGCAGCTCTGGGTCCTGGGTTCGAATCCCAGCAAGGTGAACATTTGCAAAGAGTTTGTATGTTCTCCTGGGTCTATTTGGGTTTCCTCCGGGCACTCTGGTTTCCTCCCACATTCCAAAAACATACAGATAAGTTAATTGGCTTCCCCTAAATTGGCCCTAGACTAAGATACATATACATACACTACACAATACATATATAGACATATGACTATGGTAGGGACTAGATTGTGAGCCCCTCTGAGAGACAGCTAGTGACAAGACAATATACTCTGTACAGAAGAAACTGTGGTCAGGGTGGCTCAGCACCCTGTAGGAAAGACACAGGAGACATAAAAACGGGATCCCAGTAGTGCAATATGTAAATGATTCACAAAGTAAAATAATAAATAGAAATGCTACTCACAAAGGAAGGTTGCAAGGGGCAACTGACCACAGGAAGCAGGTGGAGACAACAAACCCGACTGCACTTGGGGTGGTCCCAACTGGGACCTGGATGCGGTCGCTCTCTTAAGGAAACAGGAAACAGGTGCCACCGTGGTGGAGACCAACGGTAGTCTGTCACCACCCTTCGGACTAGAAAAGTGCGAGGTACACTAAGCACAATTGGGGGAAAGAGGCACCCTGGTTGGATAAAAGCGTCTAAAAAAAAAAGCTTAAAAACGACAAACAATATGAGGTAGCTTACCTCAATGACGAAATCTCTGTAATTATACAAAAGATTTTTATTTAGCACCAGCAAAGCGTTTCACGGGTCTGAGCCCACTTCCTCAGGCCAATAGCAGTGCCAAATGAAAGAAATGCGTATGGCAGAGGGAGCCTCTTTTGTATAATTACAGAGATTTCGTCATTGAGGTAAGCTACCTCATATTGTTTGTCGTTTTTAAGCTGTTTTTAGACACTAATCCAACCAGGGTGCCTCTTTCCCCCAAATGTACTCTGTACAGCGCTGCGTAATATTTCGGCCCTATATAAATACTTAAATAAATGTCCCAAATATCCCATACGGTTACATATCTCGTACATCTACATCTCATTATTTCAAATGACTCATTCTCCTACATATCTTACACCTTACTAGCGACCCTTACTCACCCATTCTATTAGCGCTTTATTGCTGCTACAATAATATTTACCTTTAAATGAGCTGTAAATAGTGCTATTTATTAGCAAACTGTCCATTTGCCCTACTTGCACCTCTCTGACACCGCAGCTGTCAGTGGAAGGGTTTGGTGCTCAATATCAGTTGGTATTTACAGAGTGCTAAAGAGGGTCCAATGTAGGACCTGCACTGGGGCCCACACCACCTTAGCTACACTTCTGTCACCTCCTGTCCAGCAACTTACCCAATGGGGAAAATACATTCATCGATATAGAAGAGTGAGAAACTTCCAGTTTTCTCAGTAATCATTTATTATCTCACCTAAAAGACTGAATGGAAGAACATCTCTGGGCCATGGTACCTGCCAGTGTATGGTGGAGAGTCAGCAATATGGTGGAGGGGCCGCAATTTGTAAACAGTAAGGCTGCACAGACAGTAGCAATCTTACTATGCTTTTAATTAGTGATGAGCACAAATTCACATGTAATTTGGCATTGAAACTGCAAATGGGATGCAAAATCGTAATGTGAAACTTTGTGAAAAATCGTCTGTAATTATAACCTTTCGTAATCATGTGTCGACTTTAGCAGTTAATAGCAAAGCCCCTATACATGCTATTGTCAAAATGACTACATATGTTCAGGAGAATAGCAGGTACAAGTCAAAAAATAATTTTTCAAAAAGACCCTGAAGTTTTTTTTAAAAAAAATCTATTTAAAAAATGCAAAGGAAAAAAGTTTGTTTTTTTTAAACTCAGAAAAATGATATTTTAAAAAACATTTTTCCTCTGCATTGTAAAAATAGATTTTCTCAAAAGCTGCAAGGTCTTTTTGAAAACTTCCTTTTCTGACTTGTTGTATCCACTATTCTTCTTAACTTTTGTAGTAATTTTGGTGACAATATTATGTATGGGGGCTTTGCTATTAACCGCTAAAGTCGCCACGAAATTACCTGAAAATTACAAATTATTACACGAGATCAATTGCCTTTACAAATCGTAATTATGTATGAGCATAATTGAGAAAGATTAGGGGAACTTTCATGTAATCGTAATTAGCCTTTTACGATCACCACAACATTCAGTCAGTCAGGATGACTTAACGGTATTCACCTGAGGAAGCGGGCCAGTATCCACGAAACGTGTTGTCTTTTGTGCATCATTAACATTTATCTACCCAATTGGTTTGTTCTTTTATGGAGGTAAGACCAAATCCACGCCTATATTTTATGACTTAGAGAATAGAATATCTCTGGGCGCTTCCTACAGTTCCTTTCACCAATAGTTCAACCCCTTTGGGTAAATTATTGGACACCACATGTTTTCATTAACCAAAGTGATCGACCAGCCAGTACCTGCTCAGAAGACCTGGGATTCCGAATGGCAACAGTTCATTTTGATCTTTGTGAGTATATTTTATTACTCTGTTCTTATCCATATACCTAACAATACTACACCATTGGGCTCCTGGTCTCTCTCATTACAGAATCTTGGCAGTTGGAAGCTAAACCACCAGGAGTCATCCTAAATCTTCATTTAGAACACAGTGTCAAACTCAAGGCCCACAGGCCGAACCCAGCCCTCCTCACCATTTTATATGCCCCCTGAGAGCTTCAAATGTGCATCATCGTAAGCAGTAAAGGAACAACAGCACACTGCCTTCCCATCAAACAAAGCACACCAGCAACACTGTTTCTATTTGAAGCACACTCAGTTTGAGTCTGGGTGAAGCAGCAACCCACGGTACCCCCCAGCAAAATTAGCACAAGGCACCCTCCTTAGAACTAAGGTACCTGTGTGGCTGGTAAAAGCAACCACACCTACACACCTTTCCTACCCGGAACCCTCTCTCCATATTTCAGAGTTGCGCAGCATTACAGCATAGAATTGTCTGCTCCAGCACTGCATCAGATCTCTTCTGTTCTTCCTGGCAGCTGCACGCTCCATGCTTGCATACCTCCAGCTCCCGATAACATGACATGCATTCAAAGCCAAAGGTATGCTATGCAGCATAGAACGTGTGGCTATCAGGAAGAAAAGAAAAGACCAGATGCAGCAAGTAAATATTAAACTGCTTCACTGCGCTACTCTGCAGAAAGGGTGGAGCGGGCCATTATAGCCCTCAGACCACTATGGTTATGGTATTTAGTTTGACACTGTTCAATCAATGTTTAATCTTCGAATTCCTTTCATATTGCCAAAGCAAACATTTTATTTCCTCTAAAAAATGTAATAGAATATACCTTCCTAACCATCTTTTAGCTTACATCAAATGCCCTAATACCCTAAAAGGTGGCCTATCACATTGGCATCTAACTCAATTAGAAATCTCGTCCACCCCATCACAAAGTCAATTTCAACACTTTACAAATTACTTACATTCCCCCTGAACATTGAGAAAAAAACATCCCGATCCAATTAAAGCTATAAAAAATATGAAAAAATATTCCCACTGTATGACCCAACTGGAAACTTGGCTAAAAATACGATACAATTGGTATCTAACTCCATGCAATTTATCTACATCTATTAGCACCCAATCCCCCCTCTGCTGGAGACAATGTGGAGAACTTCTAACCCTTTCACATCTGCTATGGTTCTGCCCCCACATTAAGAATCTATGGAAACAACCGTTAGCTCTCTTTACCTCCATATGCGGTCACCCGGTTTCGCTCGATCCGGCCCTAACCTTAGATAGCATAAATCATAATATTAAATTTCCTATTTCACACATTCTATTTGCTGCGAGACTTTCTAAATTTAAAAAAAAAAATTATTGGAGAAAAAAAAAAAAATGTTTAATCTTAATAATACAATTTTACCCGCAACTTGGACTATGTTTTAGATTTTGTCATCTTATAAGATTGCAATTTACACCCTTGAATCAGAAAATGGACAACGTTTAGCACAGCACAAGTATTCATCAGTGTTGCTTGTGAATTTTCGATTTTCATTAAAAAAAAACTTCATTTTTTTGTCGTTTTTACAAAAAATGGATATCTTTACTGAAAAAATGGGGAAAAATCAGTTTTACTGTGACAACTTTTACTACAAAATGTAAAAATCAATATTTTTACAGTAAATAATTGGAGAAAAGTGCAAAAAACTTGAAAAATAACTAAACTTACTTTCAATGGCATTTTTGTTTGAAAATATAATTTAACTCGATTAAACAATATTCGTATTCTCGCTCACCACTGATAATCATTTTAGTACCAAAATCCATAGATTTAGACATCACAAGTGAGACAGCAATAGGTACAATGAAGGAGGGACAGAATTAATTCCGCTGGAAGTCAATGTTGGCCAATGGTAAACAGCCCGGGTCTAAGCGTCTCTGGGAGATGACTGATAAAATTTTCATTCTCAAAAAGACACATCAACGTAATTATATTACAGCAAGGAAAGGCAATAAGGAAAAGAGTTTTATTGGATCATGGCCCTAGTGGTATAACCAGTAGCAGATCCACTGATCCACTCAATAGTTGCCCTATTTCCCACAATTCTCAAAAATCATCATAGAAATATAAATGATATTGGTTTACAAGTTTCAAATGTATTTAAAAACAAGGAAAAAAATGATAATTTTTGGTACCTTTAATGACTAACCAAAAAATAACAAAACACTTACGGTATTTTCGATGGCAATTTCACTTAAAAATCAATTTTAACATTATTTTTGTGAAAATTAATGCAAAAAAGATTATTGGCATTTTTCGATCATAACTGATAATCATTTTAGAACCAAAATACATGCATTTAGACATCGCACGTGAAACAGCAACAGCTACAAAAGAAGGAGGGGAAGAATAATTTCTGCTGGAAGTCAATGTTGGCTAACGGTAATCTGTCCGGTACTAGGCTGCTCTGGGAAAGGACTGTTGGGAAACGGAAAGCTGAATCTGATTGGTTGCTGTGGACTAATAAATTTTACATTCTCAAACAGACACATCAGCATGACAATATTACTGCAAGGAAAGACAAAAAGGAAAGGCGTTTTATTGGATCATGGCCCTAATGGTATAACCAGTAGCAGATCCACTGATCCACTCAACAGTTGCCCTATTTCACACAATTCTCAAAAATCACCATGGAAATATAAATTATATTGGTATACAGGTTTAAAATGTATTCAAAACAAAGGGAAAAAAAGATCATTTTTAGTCACACAGATTAGAGATCCTCAGCTGTGCAGGAGGCCAGTGATTGGTGACATCACAATGCTCAGTAGCCGTGACATCACAATGGGTAAGGTGAATATAAGGCTCTACAGGAAGGATGCCCGGCACTTGCCAAGGAGGAGCTATACTGATAGCATCTCCTGAGCTTGCTTCTTGCGACTTGCTATTTTTTATAGCGAATTGCTGTTTTTTTCTGGTGAAACTGATCAGTGAGTAACATCC
This sequence comes from Hyperolius riggenbachi, assembly GCF_040937935.1. Lineage (NCBI taxonomy): Eukaryota > Metazoa > Chordata > Amphibia > Anura > Hyperoliidae > Hyperolius > Hyperolius riggenbachi. Next base: position 258,752,746 of record NC_090652.1, on the reverse strand, counting down.
ATTGATCAGGATGCCAAGACCTAATAGACCTGGCCGATCACGGCGTAACACCCGTGAGGAGCCACTGGACAACGACGGAATCCCTTCAACCTCAGGTGAGCCAAAGTGGCTGTAAACTAATAACTGGCATTTCTTGCTAGTATAGTCAATTTAAATAATCATCATTGAAGTATTCATGTCCCAAGCACCCATCCAAAAATCAGAGAGCTTACAGTCATTTATTATGTATAAGAAACAAACAACCCTGTTTATTTTTCTGAAAGTATTTGCCATGTCTTGGGTATATTATGTAGCACATCTATATACCTAAAAGACAGTTGTGCTGCACGGCATGGACACACTGAGGCCAGGTGACAGTTATCCTGCACAGTTAGCAAGCAGCACCTGCTTATTTAACAGCCAATCTGCCAGGATTCCTATATACAGTACAATCCCTTTAAAGGTGCCCATTAATAGTACCATTTTTTTCACCAAAAGCAATCTTTAGATGCGATTTTTACGATTGAATTGTATAGAAAATTTGCCATTTACGAAGGCAATTGAGAAGGAATAATTATTTGGTTGATTGCTAAATAGGATAAAATCGATTCAAAAGTTGGATTTTATGATTAAATATGAAGAAAAAATTGTTCAGTAAATGTGAATAAATAATTGCCTTCCAATTAGTTACGATCGTTCAAATCTCATTGAAAGATCGCATTTCTTGAAAAATTGTACCATTAATGGGCACCTTTAACGGTAAAAATTTTCCTTCACATTGGATTTTGAGACACAATTTTTACGATCAAATTGTATAAAAAACTGTTCCCTTTGTGAAACAAATCAATGTGATACAATTCCTTGGTTGATCGGAAAAGGAAAAATTATTGATTAGAAAATTGGATTTTATGATCGAATCGGAATGTAAAACCTTCTTAAATCGTTCCGTTAATGGGAACAATCAATAATTGCCTTCCAATTAGTTATGATCGTTATTGTACTGGGAATGGGCACCTTATAGTAAACACCAAGGGGCCAGGAAAAGTAGTTTACTCTATCAGATGTTTACTATATCAGAATTGGTCATACTGTACGTTGCATATTTGTACAGACGCATTTGCTGGGACCTGAGGACTGAGTTTACTATATCCAGAGCTTTACTCTATCATAGTTTACTATAACCAGATTCTACTGTACTAGGCTTGGTTCACACATGAAAAGGTGACCAGGCCTGTCATGTTTTTGAAAGTTGGCATCAGTTTTAAATGTGTTTCTATGTCTGTGTTCACTCATAATTCTGTACATTTGCGGTCCAGTCCTGTCAGTTTTGTAAGTGTTTCTACGGGTGTGTTCACACATAAAAGGTGTCCACTCCTAGATGCATTTCATGGTCAGGTTCGTTTTATGGTGCGAAAAGTACGGAAATAGTTTAATTTTTGGCAGGAAAAAAAATGGTGTAACGGCCTCTTAAGTTTATGTCTCTCAATAACATTGTATGGATGGCCCATCCTCTTCCTTGCATTTGTATTTACTTTACAGCAACAAAAGTAGAATTGTGAATAATTTAAAGAGACACTGAAGCGAAAAAAAAAATATGATATAATGAATTGGTTGTGTACTATGAATAATTACTAGAAGATTAGCAGCAAAGAAAATATTCTCATACTTTTATTTTCAGGTATATAGTGTTTTTTCTAACATTGCATTATTCTATAATATGTGCAGATTACACAACACTCAGCATTCAAAATGATTATTTCAGAGCAGTCTGTGAAGTAATGACCTCTCCTCTACCAGATGAAAAGTAAATAGTTCACTTACAGTTGAGATAATAAAAGTCAGATAACAGCCCTCTCCAAGACTAACTTAGTCGGAGAGCTTAATGGCTTGTTTGCATAGAGATAACAACTGGAGTTTCTCAACTCTACCTGTACTGGAAACAATTAGACTGATGTATCTGATCTTAATGTTTTATTTCTTAGCTGTACTACACATACAAATCATAATATCATAATTTTTTTTTCGCTTCAGTGTCTCTTTAAGAACAGTAGTTCCAAATGGCCACGGCCTATGTGATTTTTTTTTTTTGCAGAAATCCACACACAAGTATATAAGTATTAACATTTTAACATGGGTTTCTTGTTGTTGCAGGGCGAGATACTCCTATTGCCTACAGGACCAGGGCCAGGAGACGCCAAAGAGGTCAGAACGCGGATTCCAGCCTGAGGGACAGAAGCCGTTCCCCCATTGACCGTGGGAACGCCCGAAGTCCCCCAGCCATTACCCCTCCGAGGGAGGAGGAGCCACCGCAATGCAGCATCTGCCTGGATGATCTTCTGGAAGGAGGGGAGAATACCACCCTTCCCTGCTCCCACCAGTTCCACCCAGACTGCATTAATAGGTGGCTGGAGGAAAGAAACACCTGTCCTCTGTGCCGTGCAATCATCCCTCAGCCAAATCAGGTAAGTGGCATGTCCAGAAGCTTTCTCTACACAAAATTCAGCTACTATGTATAAGTACTAGGGATGGTCAATGAGATGCAAATAATTTCAAGTGGATGCAGCATTATGCAAATTTTGTATGCAAATTTATGCAGCTTAAAAATTAACCAATCAAATCCTGCCGAGGTAAAATTTGATTAGTCCATACACAAGCTACATAAATTTACATACAACATTTGCATAATCCTGCAACTCAAATGTATTTGAATTTCATTGACCATCTGTAATATGCACTTCCGGCACTTCTGGCACTGTTCTATGATGTTCTCAGGCTCCCTCAGTAAATACAGAATTGTAAGGATGCAACAACATAGAGGAAGAGCAATGATGCTGTGCAGGGGAACCATGATCACTTGGATCCTGCATGTCATTGCAATGTGCAGAAAGTTCAATTCAGCTCAGTACAAACTAATATGAAAGGGCCGTTACTAAGGCTCGGTTCCCACTTATTGAAAAAATTTACCGATCACGATCAGGTACGTTTTTTGAATCTCCGTTCAGCGAAGGAATAGCATCCGCTTTCACTTGTTAAAGGATACCCGAGGTGACATGTGACATGATGAGATAGACATGTGTATGTACAGTAATCAAAGAGAAATGGAGCGCGCCATAGTGCATTAATCGTAAAAGGTTTGTTTATTAAAAATTAAAAGTTATACTCACAAACACAATTTGTGTAATTCGCTTGTCAGCGGACAGCCAACCGCTTATCTCAACAGTGGAGGATGCCGCGCTGTGGCCAGCAGCGCGAGTCCCGATCGTCTGGGCTCAGTCGGACGGAGACAAGCGAATTACTGTCCGCTGACAAGCGAATTACACAAATTGAGTTTGTGAGTATAACTTTTAATTTTTAATAAACAAACCTTTTACGATTAATGCGCTATGGCGCGTTCCATTTCTCTTTGATTGTTTTACCAAGTTACCCTATTACGGAGTGTCGCAGTGCATGACATCATAAGAGGAGTACATCTCTGATTGGTTACCCAGGATCAGGAGCGCAAGATACCTTTCTTTGTACGTGTATGTACAGTGCCTAGCACACAAATAACTATGCGTGTTCTTTTTTTTTTTTTTGTCTGCCTGAAAGAGCTAAACATCAGGAATGTAAGTAGCAGTTCCTGTCTGTGTCAGGATTGGGTCAGACTACCATGTGACCCTCACTGATAAGAAATTACAACTATAAAACACTTTCCTAGCAGAAAATGGCTTCTGAGAGCAGGAAAGAGTAAAAAGGCTGAACTGTCCACCTCGCTCTGTGCCAAACTGACCTGTTATAAGTGGGTACTGAACCTAATGGCAAGTATCAGTAATTATAGGCTTTTTAGAAACCGATGGTTGGTTTTACAACCTAGGGTTTGAGTTTGATTATTTAGATATGCAATATGTTTCTTTAACGAATACTAAATGTCAATTTTCTCCCCTCAGGCTGGTGATGATGATGAAAGGGTGATCTCGATGGTTGTGGAAGATATTGGGGAAGTAACTATCCACGGCCCCGCAGAAATCCTGGATGAAGACCCAGTATTTCAGTTTCTAATGAGTGAAGAGGGACTGCTCAGAATCTATGTTAATGGGACTCTACTGTATCAGGAGAATCTGTAAAAGCTCTCTTTATGGTGACAGAGAGGACATCATCACCCTATCATTTTATGTTATTATTATTATTATTACTATTCATTACAGTTGTTTGAAAATTCAAAGATGTATTCAAGATTTTCAATTTTTTCTTAGTTTCTGAAATCACCAGAGCACAGAATTGAGGAAACGGGAAACTGGGTTTTGGGTATAAAGTGGAACAAAAGTTTGCCTTCTTAAAACAGAAGGTATTTGCGATTATTCTGGTTGGTGTGAGCTCACTGCTGAATATGCAATTCATCCTTTCTTACCCGTGTAAGCTAACAACACCTCCAGATCCATTGGACTGCAATGATGTGTCAGCTAGTTTATTGTACAGAGCTCCAATAATCCAACATGCATACAGACTGTTTCGGGTTGCTTAAGCCTCATCAGTGCATGGCATGGATTAAAGTGGCTCTATGGCACAGTTCCCCAACCCTGTCCTCAAGGTCCACCAACAGTACATTGTTTTGCAGAAAACCACAAACATTCACAGGTGAGGTAATTAGAGTTTCAGCAGAGCTGATTAAAGAGACACTGAAGCGAAAAAAAATATATGATATAGTGAATTGGTTGTGTACTATGAATAATTACTAGAAGATTAGCAGCAAAGAAAATATCCTCATATTTTTATTTTCAGGTATACAGTGTTTTTTCTAACATTGCATCATTCTCTAATATGTGCAGATTACACAACACTCAGCATTCAAAATGATTCTTTCAGAGCAGTCTGTGAACTAATGACCTCTCCTCTGGCAGAGAAAAAGTAATTAGTTCACTTACAGTTGAGATAATAAAAGTCAGATAACAGCCCTCTCCACGACTTTGAAAGTCGTTGAGATTAATGGCTTTTTTGCATAGAGATAACAACTAGAGTTTCTTAACTCTTCCTGTACTGGAAACAATTAGACTGATATATCTGATCTTAATGTTTTATGTCTTAGCTGTACTACACATACAAATCATAATATCATCATTTTTTTTCGCTTCAGTGTCTCTTTAACTACCTCTGTGGAATTTCACAAAACATTCATAGTTGGTGGGCTTTCAGGAAGGGTTGGGGAACACTGCTCTATGGGGTAGGACTTGAAACACCCAGAGTTACAGATTACCAAACAAGCTCATGGTGAACCTGAACTTCTAGGAGTGTGTCATAGTCGGAGAAATTTTGGATACCTGGGGTTGGAGTCTCCATAAACGTAGGAATCGGATTCGGATGAATGTTGCCCAGTAAGATCTGGTCACAATCACCAGATCTTAACCCAACAGAGCATCTTTAGGATGTGATGGAACGGGAGCTTCGTGCCCTGGATGTGCATCCCACAAATCTCCATCAACTGCAAGATGCTATCCTATCAATATAGGCCAATATTTCTAAAGAATGCTTTCAGCACCTTTTTGAATCAATGCCACGTAGAATTAAGGCAGTTCTGAAGGCGAAAGGAGGTCAAACACCGTATTAGTATGGTGTTCTGAATAATCCTTTAGGTGAGTGTATGTAACCTCTACATATCCCTTGCCGAGAAATATCCAAACCCCTCAGTATTCCATACCACTACATATGCCATACTAGTTCATATCCAATATAACCAAGAAGAAAAGAACTTGTACATAAACACTGCACCACCAATTAAGTATATAGGATAACAACTTTTATTGAACAATAGAAAAATCCATTCTATAAAAAACATCTAAAAAGAGGTAAAAACCAATAGAAAACACCTATATAGACACATGATACTGCCATAAATATAACCTCACCTCTGATCAATAATGAATACCTGCGCTGTGAAAAGGCCCAAATCGAGGTTCAAAGAATAAGCCCCAAATTTGAGCACACGACCCGGGTCGGACAAATTAGGTAATCAACCAGTGTTAGTGCTCAAGGAATAAGTGAAGGCCCGAAGGAAAGTGAAAGAATATGCTCAAAAACAGATCATGTATAAATATGGGGTGATAAATGTTTCATGATAGGCAAGCACACGGTAACTGGTGACAGGTAAAAATAATAATAATGGTAGCATACTATACCAGCCTAGGGTCACAACAGGGTAGGAGTATGGCAGCAATAGTTGCAGGCAGAGGGAGGCACAGAAGCGCTCCACGCATGGCGTGGTCCACGTGACCACTTCGTCAAGAGCTCTATTGTTCAATAAAAGTTGTTATCCTATATACTTAATTGATTCTAATAAATGCAAAATACTGCGCCACAGTCCACAAAGTCCTGTAAATGTCAAATTTCACCCGTTACTGGGATCACTGCAGGGAATCCAATAATCAATGTAGTAGTTCCATATCACTGCTGCGCTCTCCAGAACCTGTAACACACATAGAAGCTCCACATAGCGTAATAACGTTCAATAATGTCTTCTTACGAAAGTACACCACTTAAGTGCCTGTGTGCCTTGTGACTCCCCAAAAGCCACTCTCCAGTGTGCACCCTCGTTCCCCTCACTAAATGCTCACCAGATATGAGCCACCTCAGCTTCCAGGTGGATCTTGTAACGATTGGTGTAGCAACACAGATGTCTGATTATTGCGTGATCTGCAGTATCACCAATAATGCAGACACTATACCTGATTATGTGGTGATCTTCAGAATCACCAATAATGCAATATTTGCAATAATGCAAATATAGCTAGCAGAAATACAGAGTGTTTAGTGCTTGGTGCAACAGTAACTGATTAGTTTGACAAGACCTCACCAGAGGAGCTGGTGGGTACTATCAGTGAGCACCTCACCAGTGACAAGGGCTCACTGGTGAGTAGAGTGGTCAGACAGGCTAGGATCGGCAACAGGCAGGCAGGTACAGTACAAAATCGTCAGGCAAGAGAATAGTGATAAATCAGGCAGTCAGCAGACTCTGTACAGAATAGATAAGCAAGAGCAAGGTCACAGGTGAGCCAGAGTCATACACAGAATATCAAGTAATAACAATAATACAATAATCCTAGTCTTGTGTGAAATCCCCGGTTTCCTCCCGGATCAAAGCACACCGGATACTGCCTAAGGTCTGAGCGCTAACACTGAGTATTCGCAACAGCAGACAGGTTGCGAGTGATTCCCGGAGACGTATGAAGCAGAGGAGACCCCACGGCCACGCCCCCTCCAATCAGCCAATCAGAAGCGCCGTGAGTTTCCTCTGACGTCAGCAGAGCGGCAGGTCAGCTGACGTGCCTCCTCCCAGCATAAAGGTCCTGTCTGTGCGCACGCCCACGCGATACAGCAACCCTATGCGCAAGTGACAATCCTGTCCTCGGCGCGCTAGACGCCGGAGGAGCGGGTGAACTGCCCGACCAGGAAACCGAGGCAGCTGTGGAAGTACCCTGCTTGCCCGCAGCTGCCTCTTCAGCGGACATTACAGTACCCCCCCCCCTTGAGGCGTGGACTCCGGACACGGTCCACCTGGTCTCTCAGGATGCAACTTATGAAACTCTTCCTTAAGTTCCTCTGCATGCATGCGATGAAGATCTCTCTTCAGGCCCATACCCCCTCCAGTGAACCAGGTACTGTATAGAGTTGCGCACCACCCGAGAATCCAAAATCTGCTCTATCTCATACTCGGGTTCTCCATCAATCACCACGGGGCGGGGGGGGGGGGGGGGATGGGGGGAGAGGAATACACATGTACTGCAGGCTTCAACAGAGACACATGAAATAACTTAACTCCCCTCATGCTGGACAGAAGTGAAACGACATATGTGACACTATTGATCTTTTTGGACACAGGGTATGGACCTATAAATCTGGGGCCCAGTTTTGCAGAGGGCTGCTTTAAAGCCAAATGCCGAGTAGACACCCACACCATGTCACCAGGTGCAAACTCCCACTCCACAGACCGTCTCTTATCTGCCTGCTTTTTCTGGGTCCAAAAGGCCTTTTTTAGATTCCTTTTGACCATACCCCAGATTTCCTTCAAAGTTCCCTACCACTCTTCCAGAGCCGGGAAAGGGAATGACACCACGGGCAGTGGAGAGAATTTAGGTGATCTCCCCGTTACAACTTGAAACGGGGAGAAACCTGAGGAGGTACTCTTCAAATTATTATGGGCAAATTCTGCAAAAGGTAGGAATTTTACCCAATCCATCTGGGCATCTGCCACATAGCACCTTAAAAACTGCTCCAGGGACTGGTTAACCCTTTCAGTCTGCCCATTTGTCTGTGGGTGGTAGACGGAAGAAAACGATAAATTCATACCCAGATGATGACAAAAGGCCCTCCAAAATGTGGAGACGAACTGGACTCCCCTATCTGACACCACATTCTCGGGGATACCGTGCAATCGTAAAATGTGGTGAATAAAGAGTTCAGCCAGTTCTTGAGCAGAGGGGAGTCTGTCCAAGGGAATGAAATGGGTCATTTTGCTGAACCTATCGACTACCACCCATATGACTGTTTTCCCATCAGATCTGGGCAGTTCACACACAAAGTTCATGGACAGGTGAGTCCATGGCTGATCAGGTACCGGCAATGACTGTAAGGTACTCACAGGAGCCCGTCTGGACGGCTTACTCCTGGCACAAACAGAACAATTAGCAACAAAATCCCTACAGTCAGAAACCATAGAGGGCCACCAGACACATCTGTCCAGTAACTCCTGCGTTCAAGCAACCCCAGGGTGACCTGCATTCTTATGGGAATGGAAAACATGAAGAATCTTAAATCGGAACTGAAGTGGCACAAACACAACTCCATCTGGTTTCCCTTCCAGAACCTTCTGCTGAAATGGTCAAAGTAATTACAGAGGCGCCGGAAGATTGAAAGCACTATACATTACAATCCTAAAATGGGGGGTACTGGATGACTTACCTCCCCAATGAAGACAATTCGCACTTGTTCAAAAAAGTACAATTTATTCTTACTCCACAAGTAACTGCAACGCGTTTCACGGGTCTAACGCCCGCTTCCTCAGGCAACGTAAAAAAAGGGGGAGTACTAAAAATTAAATAAAAATATATACATACATAATTCAGAAAAACCATCCATTTCCTCAAATTAGAACATAATATTACAATATAAAAATGTCTCTATACACTTCACTCTGTAATCTGGATATTGGGTACTCAATAATCAGATGCAATCATCAATGTCATTAAATGAATCATATAATACATCACGCCACATTTTTCATGTCACTCTAGAGGTGTGTATATACTCCCATAAAGTTACCATGCTTATAACACATTTTAATCCCTTGCTGAACCTCCACAATACTTCATTGCTGGGCTATACTTATCTCCCATACTCTACATCATATCTGCATAGTGCCTAACTGCCATTTAATGCCCATACATAAATTGATGAATTGTTTGTATTGTGGCTTACCTCAAAAAGTGCAGGAGCGGGTTTAGCGCCTCTGTAGCCTGTCTGCGCACAACCTCGCTCCTTAAATTCATTATAGGACTGCGGGGATGATCCATAGAACGCTCGCATTCACGAGCCGAACAATCCCTTCCGGTGGATATGACGCGTGCGCCTCAAGCGCGTCATCACCTGTTAACCTGGCGCCACCCGTCATAACCATATGTTGCGCTCCAGTACCCGGAAATACTTGCTGGAGCGCAGCTGTACACCAGCCCTATGTAGTGGGAGTTGCCTCTGCGTCAAATGACGCATATGTCACGATCGTGCCGTCCTGTGTTCCCAGGGTAACACTTCCTCTTACTTATTCTCTGCGCTCCAGAATCCAAAAATAGTCACCTGGAGCGCTGGATTACGGTGACCCTATGCGGGGAGTTGCTTAACATTAAATAATTCTATCTGTTCTCTCCCTTCCTATATTAAATTAGATTTATAAAATCTGTATAGGGAGTGAACCTAAAACATTATAGTAATGATCATAATAGAGATGATCTTAATAAAAATGATCCTCAAGCGGACCTACATATTTATATTAATATTAAGACCTGTATAATAGGAGGCATAATTTCACCTCATTGTTTTTTGTTGTTGTTGTACCTCTCAGTACAGTCTGATGACAATGTCATCCCTCAAACAAAGTGTATCTTTTATCTATATTGTGCGCAGGCATGTGCACAGGGGGGTGCTCTGGGTGCCCAGGCACCCCCCTTTTTAAAATCTTCGACCGTGATATGCCCCGCCCACCCACGGGAAGCTCCGCCCCCGCCAGGGACACTTTCAAGTGAAGAAGCCCCGACAGGAATCCTAGTGTGGCATACTGACCTCTACCTCCCCCAGCACCCATAGTGACCTCTCCCTCCACCTAGTACCCAGTGACCACTCCCTCCCCTAGCACTCACAGTGACCTCTTCCTCCACCTAGGACCCATACTGACCTCTCCCTACCCAGTACCCACAGGGACCTCTCCCTCCCCCAGCACCCACAGTGACCTCTCCCTCCACCTAGCACCCACAGAGACCTCTCCCTCCACCTAGCTCCCACAGTGACCGCTCTCTTACCCAGCACCCACAGTGACCTCTCCCTCCATCTAGCACCCACAGTGACCTCTCCCTCCATCTAGCACCCACAGTGATCTCTCCCTCCACCTAGGACCCATAGTGACCTCTCCCTCCCCCAGCACCCACAGTGACCTCTCCCTCCACCTAGCAAACACTGTGACCTCTCCCTCCCCTGCACTAGCAGAGATCCTGTCTCCCCCAGCACCCACACTGACCTCTCCCTCCCCCAGCAGCCCCAGTGATTTTTCCCTCCCCCAGTGGCTACCCTCCTGTCCCCTGAAGCACCCACAGGGACCTCCCATCCCAAAAGCACCACCTACAGTGACCTCTCCCATTGCCAGCGCCCACAGTTGCTTCTACCAACACCCAGCATCCACTTCCTCCTCCAGTAACCACACTGACTTCTTCCAGCACCCACAGTGGCCTACCCTTCCCCCAGCACCCACACTGACCTCTACCTCCCTTAGCAGCAATTATGCCATTCATAGCAGCACCCAAAATGACCTCTACCTCCTGAGACCCACAGTGATCTCCCCCAAAGGACCCACAGTGACCTCACTTTCCTCCAGCACCCATACTGACCTATACTTTCCACAGCAACCACAGTTACTTCTCCCCCCAGCACCCACAGTGACCTACCCTTCCCCCATCAACCACACTGACCTCGACCTCCCCTAGCAGCAACTATGCCATTCATAGCAGTACTCACAGTGACCTCCCACCCCCTGGACCCACAGCAATCCCACCGATATTCAGCATCCACATTACACTCAACCAGTAACCCCCACTATAGCAAGCACCCAGTACTTGCACCAAGCACCCTGCACCCAATACTCACATCTGGCCTCAATATGGCACTTAGTACTTGCATCAAACAGCCACATGACACCCAATACCTGCACCCCTTCACCCTATAGCCGGCACCCAGTACTCACACCTACATGGCACAGTACTTGCACCCAGCTCTAAAATATCACTCACTACTCACACCTGCACACAGCCTCCACATGGCACCCACTCACATAACCAGTACTAGCACCCGATGTACCTGCACTCCGAACCCACGTGACACACAACACCCACCCAGAGCTAGCACCCAGTGCCGGCATGGCACCAAGTATTTGCACCTATGTGATACCCACTACCTGCACCCAACACCCACATGTTTCATCTGCAGTAGTTCCAGTTGCACTAAGCCTCCACTTGGTGCCCAGCACCCACAACAAGCACTCACATATGACATCCAGTACTTGCACCCAGAACTCAAAAGGGACTGAGTACCTGCAATCAACACGTACATGATGGTTGATACACACCCATACAGCCAGAATCCACATGGCACCCTGTGCCAGCACCCAGAACCCACATGGCACCCAGCATCTGCCTTTAGCGCCCACATGACAACAAATATCCCATTAGCCAGCACCCATCACCCATATGTCACTATGTACTCACTCCCAGTACCCACTTGGCACTCAGTATTTGCACCAAAGACCCACATACCCTCATAATCAACACCCACATGGCACAGTACTCACGCGTCACCAAGTTCCAAAGTCATTATATGCACCTAGTACCCGTCTATGGCCAGCACCCAAATAGCACCCAGTACCCATCCTTGGTCCGAACCCATATGAGACACAGTACTCTCCCATGGCACACATCCAGACCACGCATGGCACTCCCTACTCACTCATGTCCAACACTAACAAGGCTCCCTGTACCAATTAGCACTCACATGGCACCCACTATTGTTTATCACCATCTGCTACTCACTCAGCACCCAATAATGCATAGCACCCACTGCAAATAAACACCCAATACAAACTGGACCTTGGTACCCAAAGCAGCTTGACACAGACTTTACGTTGGCATCTCGGCACCCACTGCAACTTAGCACAAAGTGAACCTTTGCATCTTACCACCCACTGCATCTGGGCACCCACTGCACCTTGGCACTTACTGCAGTTTTGCATCTACTAATGCTTAGCAACCACTGCATATTGGTAACCACTTCTTTGCCTAAAAAGAGGCTTGGGTGCTGATCAAGAGGGACAGAGGTCCCAGTAATGAAAGGTGAGTCTGTGCCTGGAGTCTGTGCCTACAGTGGGCTCCACTGTGCCCAAAAAGTTGGAAGGAGACACCCAGTCTGCCTGATACTGCTATAAAGGTGTTTGTGTGTGTGTGTGTGGGGGGGGGGGGGGGGGAGGGGGATAAGATTGCCTTATGCTTTATGGAGAGGGGGTATTACATACACTATTTAGCACAATTTATCGATTTCAAATTTGAGAACCACACCCTTGAGGATTCTCTACATGACCCTGCCCCTTCCTGCAGCACCCACACTGACCTCTACTTTTCCCATCAGCCACCACTTCCCCTCATAGCTGGCACCCAGTACTCACACTCACATGACACCAAGTATCTGCACCCAGGCCTAAAATTGCACCCAGTACTCACACCTGCACACAGCTTCCACATGGCACCCACTATCTGCACCAAGTATCCACTTAACCCGTAACCACACCCAAAGTACCTGCATTCAAAACCCATGTGATGCTCAAAGCCCACCCATAGCCAGCACCCAGTACAGGCATGGCGCAAAGTATTCGCACCCATGTCACACCCGGTACCTGCACCCAGCACCCACATGGCATCCAGTACATGCACCCAGATCTTACATGGCACTAAGTTCTTGCAATCAACACCCGCATGACACTCGATACCCAACCATAGCCAGAACCCACATGACACTCAGTACTTACACCCAGAACCCACATAGCACCCATCATCTGCATTCAGCAGCATGACAATCAATACCCCCCTAGCCAGAAACGAGGAGGGGGGGGGGGGGGGGTCATGCGGGAGAAGGCATTGCCAGGCCCCTTTTTTTTAAATTTGAGCACCCCCCACTTAAGGACCCTCTGCACGACCCTGATTGTGCGTATATGCACCATCGCATAGAGACAAACCATAATTCAGCAATTGTATATACTTATACAACTAATCCACAATACAAACATATCTATATCTACTCATCTATTATTTTTTACCATGTCTACATATTCCTTTTAACATTCATCTACATAGATGTATCTGAGGAAAAAAAGGGGGGGGGGTTGTTCCAAGTGGAAAAACTGGAGGGGGGGGAGGGGGGGCAAAGGTTGATGTGGGAAGGGCCAGGGAAAATAATAAAGTGGACTAAACCCTGGGATTAATCCTCATATTTATAAAACTGTAATAAAAAATCAATAAAAGGTTTGCAAAAAAGAGCGACTTGAGCATGTTCCTCCCTCAAGGGATGATGCAGAGGACCAGCGGCATTTAATACGGTTCCTCCAGCACCTCATTTAAACCATTAGGTATTAGAGTTTTCAGAGTCTGGATCCAAAATATTTCTCTATTTTTTAAATTGGTTCACTGCATTGTGTCCCATTGGGTTAATTGTTTCTAGGGCTTGAAATGATACTAATATCGGGTCACTATTGTGAGTTTGTAAAAAATGTCTGGATAAACCATGTGTGAGTAAACCCTTAATAATATTTCGCTTATGCTGGCCTATTCTTTCGCGGAACCTCTGGGTAGTACGTCCCACATATTGCATCCCACATGGACAGGAGGCTACATAAATTACAAATCTAGACTCGCAGCTAATGTGTCATGTTATAGGATATTTAACGTTGTTAATGTGTGATGTGACCTGGTTAGTTTCTACTGGAAGCTTGCAGGCTAGACAGCGTTTCTTGTGACACCTATAAACCCCTGCGGGTTGTGTGGATCTGTTAGACATGGAGATGTTTTTTAATTTGCTGGGGGCCAAAAAATTCTTCAGATTCGGCTCTCTCCTGAAGGTGACCATAGGTCTTTCTGGAATATTCCCTTTTAAATATGGGTCCTGTTTCAAAATCTCCCATCTATTGTTCAAGATGTTTTTGATGTTTTTATCCTGTACACTATATTTGGTTATACATCTTACTGTATTCCCTGAGTTTTCGGGTGTTTCTATATGGGTCTCTTGCTTGGTTTTTTCAACTCTGGCTTTGGCTCTTGCGTCCTCTATCAAGGTTTTGGGGTATTTCCTTTTACGGAACTTGTTTGTTAAGATTTTAGCCTGTATATCGTAATCCCCTACATTCGTGCAATTTTTGAAGATACGCTTAACCTCCCCAGCGTTCTATTGAGATCGCCAGGGAGGCTGCGGGAGGGTTTTTTTTTTATTAAAAAAAAACTATTTCATGCAGCCAACTGAAAGTTGGCTGCATGAAAGCCCACTAGAGGGCGCTCCGGAGGCGTTCTTCCGATCGCCTCCGGCGCCCAGAATAAACAAGGAAGGCCGCAATGAGCGGCCTTCCTTGTTTTGCTTAGATCGTCGCCATAGCGACGAGCGGAGTGACGTCATGGACGTCAGCCGACGTCCTGACGTCAGCCGCCTCCGATCCAGCCCTTAGCGCTGGCCGGAACTTTTTGTTCCGGCTACGCTGGGCTCAGGCGGCTGGGGGGACCCTCCTTCGCCGCTGCTCGCAAAGTGCCGGCTGCGTGTGCTGCTTTTTATTTGAAGAAAATCGGCCCAGCAGTGCCTGAGCGGCAGCCTCCGGCGGTGATGGACGAGCTGAGCTCGTCCATACCGCTCAGGAGGTTAAAGAAAACCTGAACTGAAAATTAAAAGTAAAAATAAGCATACACAAGTCATACTTACCTTCCATGTAGTCTACTCCTCAGTGTCTTTCTCCTGTCCCGCGTCCTGTTTGTTCACTGTAATCAAGGGGATTTTCCGTCCTCCATTTTGAAAATGGCCATTACCCATAACAGCTTTCTGGTCAGCACACAGTTAAACTGTAACATCACCCACTTGAGCCATAGGGAAACATGGACATTACCTGTTACATCAGTTTTCCTCTCAGCTATAACGGACATCAACTGATATTTTACTGACAGCAACTGATATATTTCAGATCTGACAAAATATTGTCAGAACTGGAAGGGATAATTGTCAGAAGAAAATGGTGAGCTTCTGAGAGGAACTGATGGCAAGGTAACTATGTAATGTTCATTTGAAGTTACCTCATGTGTTTATTTTAAATATTTTTAATCAGTACAGGTTCTCTTTAAACTGATTGTATGGTGTGTTGAGTGTCTATGGCTTATGGTGAAAACTTTTAAAATGTATGTATCCATTGTCGTCCACTGATTTAAAGAGAATCTGTATTGTTAAAATCGCACAAAAGTAAACATACCAGTGCGTTAGGGGACATCTCCTATTACCCTCTGTCACAATTTCGCCGCTCCTCGCCGCATGGTTAAAAACAGTTTTAAAAAGTTTGTTTATAAACAAACAAAATGGCCACCAAAACAGGAAGTAGGTTGATGTACAGTATGTCCACACATAGAAAGTACATTCATACACAAGCAGGCTGTATACACCCTTCCTTTTGAATCTCAAGAGATCATTTGTGTGTTTCTTTCCCCCTGCAGCTATCTTCCACTGAAGTGTCAGGCTGTTTCTTCCTGCAGAGTGCAGACAGCTCTGACTGTATGTAATTCCTCAGTATGTGAAAGCCCAGCCAGCTCAGAGGAGGATTTATCCAGCTTATAAAATATAAGAGAGAAGAGAGAAGCTGCTCTAATCTAAATAATACACAGGCAGTGTGCAGAGAGGGGCCTGGAGGAGGGAGATGCATCACAGAACCACAACACTGAAGAACTTGGCAGCCTTCCAGACACAGGCTGACAAGTCTGACAAGAGAGAGATAAGTTGATTTATTACAGAGATGGTGATAGTAGAACGTGCTGCAGTAAGCCAGAACACCTTAGAATAGCTTTTGGAACTTGTAGGATGATAAAAAACAGGATGCAATTTTTGTTACGGAGTCTCTTTCATCGATTATCTACAGCATCTATGCTCAATAGACTATATTTTTCTACATATATTATATATTATATCTTCAAACTCCTAAACAAAGGACTGTGTTTCCAAATCCA
Source organism: Hyperolius riggenbachi (assembly GCF_040937935.1). NCBI lineage: Eukaryota > Metazoa > Chordata > Amphibia > Anura > Hyperoliidae > Hyperolius > Hyperolius riggenbachi. Next base: position 258,736,250 of record NC_090652.1, on the reverse strand, counting down.
TGCTGTCCATCCATACATCTCTGTGTAAGGACAATTCAGTCTATACAGGCCCTTTGATCTCTGCAGGATACCAGCCACAGCTGTGAAAGTTCACACCTTGACTTTAAATAGGGCCTTTCTTAGCAGGAGCCCTGAGCTGTCTCTTGTCCATCCTAATGTGTAAACATCAATATTCAGCACAGACACTTCTAGCTGTATACCAACCAAGAAATATATATCCAATTGACAAATCAACAATAATTCTACTTAAGTCTGTTGGAATCTACAGAAAGACAAAGAGAGGATCCAGGGGACGTGGGAAAAGACGTTATTCACTGCAGAACCAAAATAACTCTGTGACAGAGTACACCCAGCCAACAACCCTAATAGCTCCAGCACAATCCAGCAGAGATGACAGCCACACATCTGGAGACTGTTCCCTCCTGGAGTCCTCAAACTCAGACCTCAGCTCCCAGGGTAGCCCCATCAAGGCTGTCCTCTGCAACGTCAGATCAATAAACAACAAAACAGCAATCATACATGATCTAATAGAGTCTTCTGATCTGGCCTGCCTGACTGAAACCTGGCTTTCTGAACCTGTTGGCCCCACCCTGGAGGCAGCTGTGCCAACAAACTATTCTGTGATATACTGCAACAGGAAAGAACGCAGGGGAGGAGGGGTTGCACTTTGCTTTAGATCAGCTTTGAAAATCAGACCACTTACTGTAGGTCCTACCAACTCGTTTGAATGCTTGGGGGTGCAACTTTCAGCTGAGGAAAACATTAACATATTGCTGATCTACCGCCCACCAGAAAAATACTCAGACTTCCTTGAGGAACTTGTAGACCTCCTGTGCAACCTAACACTGGAACACCCCAGATGGATTGTTCTTGGAGATTTCAATACATGGGTGGACGACTCCTCTTCACAATTTGGAAAAGAGCTACCTCGTGCCTTACATGAACTGGGCTTCCCCCAATCAATCAGCTCTGCTACTCACAGGAAAGGTCACACTCTGGACCTTATATTCCATACAGGGCTGTCAATAGCCAATGTGGAAATTAATCCTGTTGCCTGGTCAGACCATCACACTATCCACTTCTCCCTCTCAATACCAGCCGTCAAACACCAGGTCAAGAATCAAATAAAATATCGCCGCTTAAAAGGGCTAACACCTCAACATATCCGAGATAACCTTAGCTTTGATGAATTGACTGACTCCAGCTTGGACCCTGATACTCTGGTTTTTAAATACAACAAATGTGTGTCCTCCACCTTTGAGACCATTGCTCCTCTGCGCACCAAATATCTTACTCCACACCATCATGCACAGTGGTTTGATAACGCTATAAAAGAGCTGAAAAGACAAGGCCGAAAACTTGAGAGGCTGTGGCGCAAATCTCAGTCCCCAGAAGACAAACATGCCTTAATCTTCCACTTGAAGAGCTACCAAAAGGTAATCACGGGAAAAAAATCATCCTTTCTATCACAAGAGATTGCAAATGCAGTTAACAAACCAGCCCAACTGTTCCGCACAGTGGAAAAACTCTGCAACCCAGCATGTCAAAAACTTAATATCGAGTCTTCGAAGGACCTCTGTGACCAATTTGCCCATTTCTTCACAGACAAAGTCTCCGCTATAAGGTCCGCCATCCAACTTACAGCATCTGAGCCTAATATAGCGCCGAAGACCATTAGCAGAGACAACGTAACACCTTGGTCAAACTTCAAAGAAATTGATGAAGAAGTCACATCAAGCATCCTCCTTCACGTCCGCCTAACTACCTGTGACCTGGATCCTGGCCCAACACAGTTCATGTTGAACTGCCCTGACCTGTTCGTACCGGTATTCTTCAAAATTGTTAACTGTTCCTTACAATCAGGGATATTTCCTGCTTTACTGAAGGAAGCAATCATCAGGCCTCTCCTCAAAAAACCCTCCCTGGACCCAGATGCAATGACCAGCTACAGACCTGTCTCTAACCTCCCCTTTCTGGGCAAGCTAATTGAAAAAGCTGTATACCTCCAGCTAGAAGCCAGAATCCTACAAAATAACAGTTATGACCCATTCCAGTCTGGCTTCAGGAAACACCACAGCACTGAAACTGCCCTCATCCAAATATGCAACCACCTGCTCATGGCAAGAGACAGAGGAGAGTGCTCGATCCTCATACTGCTAGACCTTTCTGCAGCCTTTGACACAGTTGACCATGACATCTTGATAAACAGGCTACAGGAATACTGCGGCATTGATGGCATAGTACTTCAGTGGTTCCAATCCTTCTTGAGTGGCAGAACCCACAAAGTGTCTATGGGGCCCTTCCTGTCCACCCCTGTAACACTTAAGTATGGGGTGCCCCAGGGCTCAATCCTCTCTCCCCTGCTTTTCACGATTTACATGCTACCGTTGGGAAAACTAATCCAAAAACATGCCCTGACATACCACTGCTACGCAGACGACACCCAACTATATCTTTCCTTCAAGCCTGGTGTGACAGACCCAACTCTAACTATAAACGCCTGCTTACGTGAACTACAGCAATGGATGAATGACAACTGGCTGAAACTAAATGCAGACAAAACTGAAGTCCTTCTGATTGGAGGGCAGAGCATGATAACAAAACAACTTAACTTGCAGTCTTCACCACTGGGAATAGGAGGCACGGATCTACGCAGCTCTGATCATGTGCGTAGCCTGGGAGTTCTAATTGATGGGGATTTAAACTTCAGAACTCAAATCTCTGCGGTGGTGAAATCATCCTATTTTCACCTGAAGAACATTGCAAAAATCAAGCACCTCATACCCCCAGAAGATCTGCCAACCTTAGTCCACGCCTTCATCACATCCCGACTGGACTACTGCAATGCTCTCTACACTGGCCTTCCAAAAAAGGTCTTGTACCGCCTACAGCTGATACAGAATACTGCTGCCAGACTGCTAACCAACCAACCCCGTCACTGCCACATAATGCCAGTCCTGCATTCCCTTCACTGGCTACCTATAGAATGGAGGGTCCTATTCAAGATCGGCCTACTGACATTTAAATCCCTGAATAATCTAGGCCCTGGATACTTGAAAGATATGTTACAGCTGCGTAGCAATCCCCGCATTCTCAGATCCACAGGTTCTAATAATCTAGTCATACCCAGAGTCCACTTGGAAACTTTTGGTCCCAGAGCCTTCTGTCATGCTGCCCCTATGTTTTGGAACTCCTTACCTCAACAGATCAGGACAGCCCCATCCCTGGATGTGTTTAAATCCAGACTGAAAACCCACCTGTTCAGTCTGGCATTTGCAGAAATATAACTTTTGTTGTGTGAATACTTCATCCTACTAACTACTGAATTTGAGAGAGCCTAAGCGCTTTGAGTCCTATGGGAGAAAAGCGCTATAGAAATGTTATTGTATTGTATTATTGTATTGTATTTAGTTTTTATACTCCCATCCACATGAGACAGTAAAAGATCCAGAAACTCGATTGATTCTTTATCATATTTATGCTGTGTTAGCATTTAGATGTTTTATGAAAAGGGGAATGGTGTCTACATCCCCCTTCCATATAAAAATTAAATCATCTATATATCTTTAATACATGATAATATTGTTCCTATATGGGTTATTTTGGTAAATATATGTAGATTCGAGCAGACCCATCGCCAAGTTCGCGTAGCTAGGGGCTACCTTAAAGGTCGGTCACGATTTTATCCGACAGCGTCTAAGGGACACTTTATAGAAACTTTCTATGCCCTAGTGCTGGAGGATTTACAAAGTCTGAGCCAAGAATACATCTCCTATCCCTCTAACTTAAATCAAGCAGAAAAAGTAGCCCTCAAACAATTAAGGAACAACTCCCAATTAGTTATCAAATCAGCGGATAAGGGGGGTGGCATTGTTATACAGGATAGAGAAGACTATGTGAGAGAAGCATTACGCCTGTTACAAGATCCTATGCACTATCAAACTATCATGCAGGACCCCGCAAATGAATATAAGAAGGAGCTAAGACAGCTCATCCATAAAGGTTTCCTTGAGGGATTCCTTACTAAACAGGAGAAAAACTTCATCATCATAGAGAACCCCAATACCCCTTTCTTTTATCACTTGCCAAAAATTCATAAAAGCCTGTCGAACCCCCCAGGACGCCCCATCATCTCTGGGATAGACTCAGTAACAAGTCATCTTTCCAAATATGTAGATCAACATCTCCAAAAATACGTCCACAAATTGGACTCTTATACAAGAGATTCGCAACATTTAATCAGTATACTCAAGGATCAAACATGGGATCCTGAATTTGCCTGGGTATCATGTGATATTACAGCATTATACACCAGTATTACACACAATTTTGGATTAGAAGCAGTGGCCCATTATTTACATACAGATGATCTTATGCCAGTAGGGCAGAAGAATTTTCTGCTAGAGTGTGTGAAATTTATACTCTCACATAATTATTTCTCATTTATGGACAATTTTTATCAACAAGTAGGGGGGACGGCAATGGGTAGTAGCTTTGCCCCCAGCTACGCGAACCTGGCGATGGGTCTGCTCGAATCTACATATATTTACCAAAATAACCCATATAGGAACAATATTATCATGTATCAAATATATATAGATGATTTAATTTTTATATGGAAGGGGGATGTAGACACCATTCCCCTTTTCATAAAACATCTAAATGCTAACACAGCAGGCTTATCCTTTACATATAAATATGATAAAGAATCAATCGAGTTTCTGGATATTTTACTGTCTCATGTGAGTGGGGGTATAAAAACTAAAACATTCTTTAAATCAGTGGACGCCAATGGATACATACATTTTAAAAGTTTTTACCATAAGCCATGGACACTCAACACACCATACAATCAGTTTAAGCGTATCTTCAAAAATTGCATGAATGTAGGGGATTACGATATACAGGCTAAAACCTTAACAAACAAGTTCCGTGAAAGGAAATACCCCAAAACCTTGATAGAGGACGCAAGAGCCAAAGTCAGAGAAACACCCAAAAACTCAGGGAATACAGTAAGATTTATAACCAAATATAGTGTACAGCATAAAAACATCAAAAATATCATGAACAATAGATGGGACATTTTGAAACAGGACCCATATTTAAAAGGGAATATTCCAGAAAGACCTATGGTCACCTTCAGGAGAGCGCCGAATCTGAAGAATTTTTTGGCCCCCAGCAAATTAAAAAACATCTCCATGTCTAACAGATCCACACAACCCGCAGGGGTTTATAGGTGTCACAAGAAATGCTGTCTAGCCTGCAAGCTTCTAGTAGACACTAACCAGGTCACATCACACATTAATAACGTTAAATATCCTATAACACGACACATTAGCTGCGAGTCTAGATTTGTAATTTATGTAGCCTCCTGTCCATGTGGGATGCAATATGTGGGACGTACTACCCAGATGTTCCGCGAAAGAATAGGCCAGCATAAGCGAAATATTATTAAGGGTTTACTCACACATGGTTTATCCAGACATTTTTTACAAACTCACAATAGTGACCCGACATTAGTATCATTTCAAGCCCTAGAAACAATTAACCAAATGGGACACAATGCAGTGAACCAATTTAAAAAATAGGGAAATATTTTGGATCCAGACTCTGAAAACTCTAATACCTAATGGTTTAAATGAGGTGCTGGAGAAACCGTATTAAATGCCGCTGGTCCTCTGCATCATCCCTTGAGGGAGGAACATGCTCAAGTCGCTCTTTTTTACAAACTTTTTATTGATTTTTTATTACAGTTTTATAAATATGAGGATTAATCCCAGGGTTTAGTCCACTTTATTATTTTCCCTGGCCCTTCCCACATTGACTTTTGCCCCCCCCCCTTCCCCTTCCAGTTTTTCCACTTGGAACAACCCATCCCTGACCCCTCCCCTGACCCCCCGCCCCCCCCCCCCCTTTTCCTCAGATACATCTATGTAGATGAATGTTAAAAGGAATATGCAGAAATTGTCAAAATTAATAGATGAGTAGATATAGATATGTTTGTATTGTGGATTAGTTGTATAAGTATATACAATTGCTGAATTATGGTTTGTATCTATGCGATGGTGCATATACGCACAATATAGATAAAAGATACACTTTGTTTGAGGGATGACATTGTCATCAGACTGTACTGAGAGGTACAACAACAACAAAAAACAATGAGGTGAAATTATGCCTCTTATTATACAGGTCTTAATATTAATATAAATATGTAGGTCCGCTTGAGGATCATTTTTATTAGGATCATCTCTATTATGATCATTACTATAATGTTTTAGGTTCACTCTCTATCCAGATTTTATAAATCTAATTTAATATAGGAAGGGAGAGAACAGATAGAATTATTTAATGTTAAGCAACTCCCCGCATAGGGTCACCGTAATCCAGCGCTCCAGGTGACTATTTTTGGATTCTGGAGCGCAGAGAATAAGTATGAGGAAGTGTTACCCTGGGAACGCAGGACGGCACGATCGTGACATACGCGTCATTTGACGCAGAGGCAACTCCCACTACATAGGGCTGGTGTACAGCTGCGCTCCAGCAAGTATTTCCGGGTACTGGAGCGCAACATATGGTTATGACGGGTGGCGCCAGGTTAACAGGTGATGACGCGCTTGAGGCGCATGCGTCATATCCGCCGGAAGGGATTGTTCGGCTCGTGAATGCGAGCGTTCTATGGATCATCCCCGCAGTCCTATAATGAATTTAAGGAGCGAGATTGTGCGCAGACAGGCTACAGAGGCGCTAAACCCGCTCCTGCACTTTTTGAGGTAAGCCACAATCCAAACACTTCATCAATTTATGTATGGGCATTAAATGGCAGTTAGGCACTATGCAGATATGATGTAGAGTATGGGAGATAAGAATAGCCCAGCAATGAAGTATTGTGGAGGTTCAGCAAGGGATTAAAATGTATTATAAGCATGGTAACTTTATGGGAGTATATACACACCTCTAGAGTGACATGAAATATGTGGCGTGATGTATTATATGATTCATTTAATGACATTAATGATTGCATCTGATTATTGAGTACCCAATATCCAGATTACAGAGTGAAGTGTATAGAGACATTTTTACATTGTAATATTATGTTCTAATTTGAGGAAATGGATGGTTTTTATGAATTATGTATGTATATATTTTTATTTCATTTTTAGTACTCCCCCTTTTTTTTACGTTGCCTGAGGAAGCGGGCGTTAGACCCGTGAAACGCGTTGCAGTTACTTGTGGAGTAAGAATAAATTGTATTTTTTTGAACAAGTGCGAATTGTCTTCATTGGGGAGGTAAGTCATCCAGTACCCGCCATTTTAGGATTTTAATGTATAGTGCTTTTAATCTTCGGGCGCCTCTGTAATTACTTTGAGTATATCTGTATCCACTGGCTGGATGGGTGTGAACACCTTTTTCTATCTACGGAGAGCGACCTTTTAGGCCTGAGCAGGGACAGGCCTAAACTCCCTGCCTGCACGATTAGTGGTTGCCTGGCATTGGTAACCTATATTTGTGAGTATTATTCCTCATAAACAATTGTCACACAAGGTTTTTAACAATATCACACCATTGGGGCTCTCGTTTCTGTCTTTTGTCTTCACATTCTGCTGAAATGGGCTCAGAATAGATGCCCAATCCTTCCAGATGTCAGTATCAGTGGGGTCAGCGGACTGATTAGGCGACCCCTCCACTTGAATCTCGGCAGGGCTGTGGAGTCGGTCCAAAAATCCACCGACTCCGACTTCTCAGTTTAGGATTCCACCGACTCAGACTCCTCTAATTTGCATATTACAATTTTGTTGATTAAAAGTATGTAACATGAAATTCTTCTCTTAACTGCCAACGCTTAGGAATTTTACAAGACAACTGAAGTGAGAAGGATATGTAGACTACTATATTTATTCCCTTTAGACTAAAACTAGTCCTTGGTAAGAGTATTTGTAAAAGGTACAAACCGGAACAAAGAACATCTATCAGGCCCTAGGCAATGTAAGTGTGGGTACATGTAAGAATGATGTGCAGGTACTCTGCAGGGGAATGAGGAGATTCTTCCTCTATTACACATTCTTCATGCACAATCTGAACAAGGTTTATGGGTGACAGACAACACCTCTGTGTTCAATGTGCACAGCATTCTCAGTGGATTCCCTGCAGCTCTGTGGGGAGTGCATATGTAGAGTATAGTACTACTGTGTAACAAAGTAAACCTGAGACAGATGAAATGAAAGTTTTATACATACCTGGGGCTTCCTCCAGCCGCCTTCAGGATAATCAGTCCCTCGTTGTCCTCCTCCACCACCTCGATCTTCTGCTATGAGTCCAGGTACTTGAGCCAGTCGGGTGTAGTGCGCATGCACACACTCCGCCGCCAGGAGCATACTACACCTGTGCAGCACTATTGCGCAGGTGCAGAATGTTCCTGGCTGTGGGAGCGGCATGTGGCCGGACAGCGCTGACTGGCTGAATTACCAGGACTCATAGCAGAAGATCCGGGTGGTGGAGGACAGCGAGGGACTGATTAGCCTGAAGGGGGCTGGAGGAAGCCCCAGGTATGTATAAAACTTTACTTTTCATCCGTCTCAGGTACACATCAGGCTTTATTCTTACAGCATAGATGTTATTTAGTATATATAAGAGATTCCTGTGTACACATCATATATACAGTCACAATCAGATATGTATATCTGACCTTAAAAATACGGGGACTTCTTTATTGAAGCAGCACAAGTAACTAATTTTGATTGGTTTATTTCATTTTTGTGGACTAAGCACAGCTATTACTGTATATATACATTGTTTTTAATGACTATTATCTGAGAAATAGAACATTTTATCATATTTTCTATTTTAATTACAGTTACAAATTCATTAGGAGTCGGAGTCGGTGCATTTTTTCCCGACTCCGACTCCGGCTCCAGGTACCCAAAATTGCCCGACTCCACGACTCAGACTCCACAGCCCTGAATCTCGGTAGCGCCTATTGTGACTTTCTCCATACAATGATGATGGCAGTAGGAGGACCAGATTAACAATTGTCTGGAACTCCAGTCAATCTGAGGGGAGTGTTTTTTAAGCCACGGCATACCAAGGATCACAGTGGAAGTAGACATTTTGAGTACCAAGAATTGTATTTGTTCCTTATGCAACACCCCTAGCTGACATAACAATACAGGAGTCTGAGTGAGCGGTTGTTTCCCCTGCAATGGTGAATCATCCATTGCAGTAACTGCATCCTGACGTCCCACAGAAAGAAGGGGAAAACCAAACTTAACAGCAAAATCATAAGCCATAACATTTACTGCAGAACCCGAGTCTATAAATGCCTGGGTAGAGTGGACTTGACCTTCCCTGGTAATAGAACACGGGAGGAGCAAGCAATTGCTTTTTAGAGGTAAGACTGAATCGCCTAGGGTAGTACCTCCAGCTACTCCTAGGCGACAAAGTTTTCCGCCTTCTTGGGACAATTTTGTACTATGTGCCCCTTCTCTGCGCAGTATAGGCAGAGTTTCTCAAAACGTCTCCTGCTCTTTTCAACCTCAGTGAGTTTGGACTGTCCAATTTGCATCTGCTCATCCAGAGGAGGAGGGGAAGAGACAGGAGTAGAGAAAATACTGGGAGCAAGTCTCCCTGAGACTCTACCTCGAGTCTGCTTTTGATATCGCACTCGACGATCAATTTTAATTGTCAAGGATATTGCCTCATCAAGAGACTTAGGTTCAGGGTGCGCTAACATCAAGTCTGCTACAGCCTCAGATAGTCCCGATAAGAAACAGTCTAGAAGAGCATACTGCCCCCATCTGGCTGACACCGCCCACCTTCTAAACTCTGCAGCGTAAATTTCAACTGAGTTATGCCCTTGTCTGAGAGTGTTAAGTTTCCTCTCTGATGTCATAGCCTAATCGGGATCATCATATATAACTGCCATAGCTTTAAAAAATTCTTGAACAGAGGCTAAAGCCTCATGACCATCAGGGAGACTGTAGGCCCAAGATTGCGAATCACCAGATAATAATGTCTTTATTAAGGTGACTCTCTGACTCTCTGTACCTGAAGACACCGGCCGTAACTCAAAATAGGACAAGCAACGGTGCTTAAAATTTCAGAAGGAGGAGGAAGAAGGCATTCTGGGCTCATTAATAAGAGGGGATGACACTTGTGCATTAGGACCTTTAAGACGGTTAACTGTCTCAGACAGTTGATCAATCTGTGTCTGCTGTTCGACCCGGTTGCACAGTGTCTCCATTGACATTTTTGGTCTGCTGTTCTGTAACGATTGGTGTAGCAACACAGACGTCTGATTATTGCGTGATCTGCAGTATCACCAATAATGCAGACACTACAGTATACCTGATTATGTGGTGATCTGCAGAATCACCAATAATGCAAGTGTAGCTAGCAGAAATACAGAGTGTTTAGTGCTTGATGCAACAGTAACTGATTAGTTTGACAAGACCTCACCAGAGGAGCTAGTGGGTACTATCAGTGAGCACCTCACCAGTGACAAGGGCTCACTGATGAGTAGAGTGGTCAGACAGGCTAGGATCAGCAACAGGCAGGCAGGTACAGTACAAAATCGGCAGGCAAGAGAATAGTGATAAATCAGGCAGAGTCAGCAACAGAGTCAGATGGGCAGAAGTACAGAATAGATAAGCAAGAGCAAGGTCAGAGGTGAGCCAGAGTCATACACAGAATATCAAGTAATAACAATAATACAGTAATCCTAGTCTTGTGTGAAATCCCCGGTTTCCTCCCGGATCAAAGCACACCGGATACTGCCTAAGGTCTGAGCGCTAACACTGAGTATTCGCAACAGCAGACAGGTTGCGAGTGATTCCCAGAGGCTTATGAAGCAGACAAGACCAAACGGCCGCGCCCCCTCCAATCAGCCAATCAGGAGCGCCGTGAGTTTCCTTTGACGTCAGCCGACCGGCAGGTCAGCTGACACGCCTCCTCCCAGCATAAAGGTCCTGTCTGTGCGCGCGCCCGCGCGATACAGCAACCCTATGCGCAAGTGACAATCCCATCCTCGGCGTGCTAGACGCCGGAGGAGCAGGTGAACTGCCCGACCAGGAAACCGAGGCAGCTGTGGAAGTACACTGTGTGCCCGCAGCTGCCTCTTCAGCGGACATTACAGATCTTTAGCATTGCTCATGAACAGCTCACTGATATTCCTGGTTCTGCAACAAAAAATAATCTCCACATAGGGTAATATTGTCCAGACTTCAGCAAAACCTGTGCATTAAAGACCTCCATGCTCTCGTGATCTCACTCTGTCCTTGTGCCAATCCCAAAACACTACATGCAAAACTGCTCACCAGATATGGCCCACCTATATCTACAGGTGGATCATGCGTATGTGAGATCTCCAAATCAAAGCCACGGAACTTGTCAAATAGACCTCTTGAGGTTTCTTTTTAATCCAGTAAAAAATCTCTAGCATAGGGAAGAGGGCGGGTGTACACTGGCTTTTGGGGAGTTACGAGGCACACAGGCACTTAAGTGGTGTACTTTCGTAAGAAGACATTATTGAAGGTTATTACCCTATGTGGATCGTCTATGTGTGTTACAGGTTCTGGAGAGCGCAGCAGTAATATTGAACCACTATATACTTAAAGGGACTCTGAGATCAAGTTAAAAAGGAAAATAGTACTCACCCAGGGCTTTCTGCAGCCCAGTGCTGATCGGGAGGTCCCACGACGGCGTCCTGGCTCCTCTCCTAGGCCCCGCTCCGGAACGGCTGCCCGGCGGCAGCCCGGCGACACTTGGCCGAGTGTAGGGCTCCTTCTTCCGCATATGACGCGGCTGACGTCACCACGCCGGCCGCCTCGCGTCTTCACGGCGGCCGGCGTGGCAGCACAGTGCCTGCGTGCTTTAATCGCGCATGCGCAGTACTTTCACGCCGGCCGCCGTGATGACGCAAGGCGGCCAGGATGCCGTCGTGGGACCTCCTGACCAACACTGGGCTGCAAAAAGCCCCGGGTGAGTACTATTTTCCTTTTTAACTTGAGCTTTAATTGGTGGTGCAGTGTTTATGTACAGGTTCTTTTCTTCTTGGTTATATTGACTACAATTGCCCTGTATAACTGCACGCCTATTGCATGTGGGAGTGCTGATGTGTTAACAATACTAATACTAGTTAATATCCCCTACTCCTACGTACCCTATACTCCTACATATTTAATACCCCTACGCATCACATATCTCTACATTTCCCATTCTTCTACATATTTCTACATTGGGCAGCACGGTTGCGTAGTGGTTAGCGCTCTGCCCTTGCAGCTCTGGGTCCCGGGTTCGAATCACAGCAAGGTGAACATTTGCAAAGAGTTTGTATGTTCTCCTGGGTCTATTTGGGTTTCCTCCGGGCACTCTGTTTCCTCCCACATTCCAAAAACATACAGATAAGTTAATTGGCTTCCCCTAAATTGGCCCTAGACTAAGATACATACACTACACAATACATATATAGACATATGACTATGGTAGGAACTAGATTGTGAGCCCCTCTGAGAGACAGCTAGTGACAAGACAATATACTCTGTACAGAAGAAACTGTGGTCAGGGTGGCTCAGCACCCTGTAGGAAAGACACAGGAGACATAAAAACGGGATCCCAGTAGTGCAATATGTAAATGATTCACAAAGTGAAATAATAAATAGAAATGCTACTCACAAAGGAGGGTTGCAAGGGGCAACTGACCACAGGAAGCAGGTGGAGACAACAAACCCGACTGCACTTGGGGTGGTCCCAACTGGGACCTGGATGCGGTCGCTCTCTTAAGGAAACAGGAAACAGGTGCCACCGTGGTGGAGACCAACGGTAGTCTGTCACCACCCTTCGGACTACAAAAGTGCGAGGTACACTAAGCACAATTGGGGGAAAGAGGCACCCTTTTTCGGATCAAACAATCCGAAACAGTCTGTATGCATGTTGGATTATTATGGCTCTGTACAATTTAACAAGCTGACGCATCATTGCATTCCAGCGGTTCTGGAGGTGTGTTTAGCTTCTAAAGGTACAATGGTTAATTTGCATATATTCAGCAGTGGTGCTCTGGGAGACATCTCGAGCTCACTCCAACCTGAATTATCGCAAATTCTTTCTGTTTTAGGAAAGCAAATTTTTGTTTTTCTTAACATGTTAGTAAGGGGGCTTTTAGGACCATTGTAGTCCCTTACACACTCCAATGAGTTCTGGGTCACCATGAGCTTGCTGGTTAGTCTGTACCTCTCGGTTTACAAGCCCTACTCCATAGAGCCAAATTAATCCATGCCATGCACTGATGAGGATCAAACAATCCGAAACAGTCTGTATGCATGTTGGATTATTATGGCTCTGTACAATTTAACAAGCTGACGCATCATTGCATTCCAGCGGTTCTGGAGGTGTGTTTAGCTTCTAAGGGTACAATGGTTAATTTGCATATATTCAGCAGTGGTGCTCTGGGAGACATCTAAAGCTCACTCCAACCTGAATTATCGCAAATTCTTTCTGTTTAAGGAAAGCAAATTTTTGTTTTGGTTGGATAAAAGCGTCTAAAAAAAAAAAGCTTAAAAACGACAAACAATATGAGGTAGCTTACCTCAATGACGAAATTTCTGTAATTATACAAAAGATGTTTTATTTAGCACCAGCAAAGCGTTTCACGGGTCTGAGCCCACTTGCTCAGGCCAATAGCAGTGCCAAATGAAAGAAATGCGTATAGCAGAGGGAGCCTCTTTTGTATAATTACAGAGATTTCGTCATTGAGGTAAGCTACCTCATATTTTTTGTCGTTTTTAAGCTGTTTTTAGACACTTATCCAACCATGGCGCCTCTTTCCCCCAAATGTACTCTGTACAGCGCTGCGTAATATTTCGGCCCTATATAAATACTTAAATAAATGTCCCAAATATCCCATACAGTTACATATCTCGTACATCTACATCTCATTATTTCAAATGACTCATTCTCCTACATATCTTACACCTCACTAGCAACCCTTACTCACCCATTCTATTAGCGCTTTATTGCTGCTACAATAATATTTACCTTTATATGAGCTGTAAATAGTGCTATTTATTAGCAAACTGTCCATTTGCCCTACTTGCACCTCTCTGACACCGCAGCTGTCAGTGGAAGGGTTTGGTGCTCAATATCAGTTGGTATTTACAGAGTGCTAAAGAGGGTCCAATGTAGGACCTGCACTGGGGCCCACACCACCTTAGCTACACTTCTGTCACCTCCTGTCCAGCAACTTACCCAATGGGGAAAATACATTCATCGATATAGAAGAGTGAGAAACTTCCAGTTTTCTCAGTAATCATTTATTATCTCACCTAAAAGACTGAATGGAAGAACATCTCTGGGCCATGGTACCTGCCAGTGTATGGTGGAGAGTCAGCAATATGGTGGAGGGGCCGCAATTTGTAAACAGTAAGGCTGCACAGACAGTAGCAATCTTACTATGCTTTTAAAGAGAACCCGAGGTGGCTTTGTATAACGTTAGTGGGGCACAGAGGCTGGTTGGGCACACTAACACCAGCCTCTGTTGCCCCATGGTGTGTGTCAAAGACCCCCCTGCTCGCCGCTATCCTTCCCGCAGTGCTGGCGACACGCAGCGCGTCGCCAGCACAATGTTTACTTTAGCGCTGTCTGTCAGCGCCGCTCCCCCGCCTCCTCCGCATCGCCGCTACCCGCCCTCGTCCCTTCCCTCCAATCAGCGTGAGGGAAGGGACGAGGGCGGGTAGCGGCGATGCGGAGGAGGCGGCGGAGCGGCGCTGACAGACAGCGCTAGGGTAAACATTGTGCTGGCGACACGCTGCGTGTCGCCAGCATTGCGGGGGTATAGCGGCGAGCAGGGGGGTCTTTGACACACACCATGGGGCAACAGAGGCTGGTGTTAGTGTGCCCAACCAGCCTCTGTGCCCCACTAACGTTATACAAAGCCACCTCGGGTTCTCTTTAATTAGTGATGAGCACAAAGTTTGCACACATGTAATTTGGCATTGAAACTGCAAATGGGATGCAAAATCGTAATGTGAAACTTTGTGAAAAATCGTCTGTAATTATAACCTTTCGTAATCATGTGTCGACTTTAGCAGTTAATAGCAAAGCCCCTATACATGCTATTGTCAAAATGACTACATATGTTCAGGAGAATAGCAGGTACAAGTCAAAAAATAATTTTTCAAAAAGACCCTGAAGTTTTTTTAAAAAAAAATCTATTTAAAAAATGCAAAGGAAAAAAGTTTGGTTTTTTTTAAACTCAGAAAAATGATATTTTAAAAAACATTTTTCCTCTGCATTGTAAAAATAGATTTTCTCAAAAGCTGCAAGGTCTTTTTGAAAACTTCCTTTTCTGACTTGCTGTATCCACTATTCTTCTTAACTTTTGTAGTAATTTTGGTGACAATATTATGTATGGGGTCTTTGCTATTAACCGCTAAAGTCGCCATGAAATTACCTGAAAATTACAAATTATTACACGAGATCAATTGCCTTTGCAAATCGTAATTATGTATGAGCATAATTAAGAAAGATTAGGGGAACTTTCATGTAACCGTAATTAGCCTTTTACGATCACCACAACATTCAGTCAGTCAGGATGACTTAACGGTATTCACCTGAGGAAGCGGGCCAGTATCCACGAAACGTGTTGTCTTTTGTGCATCATTAACATTTATCTGCCCAATTGGTTTGTTCTTTTATGGAGGTAAGACCAAATCCACGCCTATATTTTATGACTTAGAGAATAGAATATCTCTGGGCGCTTCCTACAGTTCCTTTCACCAATAGTTCAACCCCTTTGGGTAAATTATTGGACACCACATGTTTTCATTAACCAAGGTGATCGACCAGCCAGTACCTGCTCAGAAGACCTGGGATTCCGAATGGCAACAGTTCATTTTGATCTTTGTGAGTATATTTTATTACTCTGTTCTTATCCATATACCTAACAATACTACACCATTGGGCTCCTGGTCTCTCTCATTACAGAATCTTGGCAGTTGGAAGCTAAACCACCAGGAGTCATCCTAAATCTTCATTTAGAACACAGTGTCAAACTCAAGGCCCACAGGCCGAACCCAGCCCTCCTCACCATTTTATATGGCCCCTGAGAGCTTCAAATGTGCATCATCGTAAGCAGTAAAAGAACAACAGCACTCTGCCTTCCCATCAAACAAAGCACACCAGCAACACTGTTTCTATTTGAAGCACACTCAGTTTGAGTCTGGGTGAAGCAGCAACCCACGGTACCCCCCAGCAAAATTAGCACAAGGCACCCTCCTTAGAACTAAGGTACCTGTGTGGCTGGTAAAAGCAACCACACCTACACACCTTTCCTACCCGGAACCCTCTCTCCATATTTCAGATTAGCGCAGCATTACAGCATAGAATTGTCTGCTCCAGCACTGCATCAGATCTCTTCTGTTCTTCCTGGCAGCTGCACGCTCCATGCTTGCATACCTCCAGCTCCCGATAACATGACATGCATTCAAAGCCAAAGGTATGCTATGCAGCATAGAACGTGTGGCTATCAGGAAGAAAAGAAAAGACCAGATGCAGCAAGTAAATATTAAACTGCTTCACTGCGCTACTCTGCAGAAAGGGTGGAGTGGGCCATTATAGCCCTCAGACCACTATGGTTATGCTATTTAGTTTGACACTGTTCAATCAATGTTTAATCTTCGAATTCCTTTCATATTGCCAAAGCAAACATTTTATTTCCTCTAAAAAATGTAATAGAATATACCTTCCTAACCATCTTTTAGCTTACATCAAATGCCCTAATACCCTAAAAGGTGGCCTATCACATTGGCATCTAACTCAATTAGAAATCTTGTCCACCCCATCACAAAGTCAATTTCAACACTTTACAAATTACTTACATTCCCCCTGAACATTGAGAAAAAAACATCCCGATCCAATTAAAGCTATAAAAAATAAATATAAAAAATATGAAAAAATATTCCCACTGTATGACCCAACTGGAAACTTGGCTAAAAATACGATACAATTGGTATCTAACTCCATGCAATTTATCTACATCTATTAGCACCCAATCCCCCCTCTGCTGGAGACAATGTGGAGAACTTCTAACCCTTTCACATCTGTTATGGTTCTGCCCCCACATTAAGAATCTATGGAAACAACCATTTGCTCTCTTTACCTCCATATCCGGTCACCCGGTGTCGCTCGATCCGGCCCTAACCTTAGATAGCATAAATCATAATATTAAATTTCCTATTTCACACATTCTATTTGCTGCGAGACTTTCTAAATTAAAAAAAAAAATTATTGGAGAAAAAAAAAAAAATGTTTAATCTTAATAATACAATTTTACCCGCAACTTGGACTATGTTTTAGATTTTGTCATCTTATAAGATTGCAATTTACACCCTTGAATCAGAAAATGGACAACGTTTAGCACAGCACAAGTATTCATCAGTGCTGCTTGTGAATTTTCGATTTTCATTACAAAAAAAAACTTTGTTTTTTAGCGTTTTTACAAAAAATCGATATTTTTACTGCAAAAATGGGGAAAAATCAGTTTTACTGTGACAACTTTTACTACAAAATGTAAAAATCAATATTTTTACAGTAAATAATTGGAGAAAAGTGCAAAAAACTTGAAAAATAACTAAACTTACTTTCAATGGCATTTTTGTTTGAAAATATAATTTAACTCGATTAAACAATATTCGTATTCTCGCTCACCACTGATAATCATTTTAGTACCAAAATCCATAGATTTAGACATCACAAGTGAGACAGCAATAGGTACAATGAAGGAGGGACAGAATTATTTCCGCTGGAAGTCAATGTTGGCCAATGGTAAACAGCCCGGGTCTAAGCGTCTCTGGGAGATGACTGATAAAATTTTCATTCTCAAAAAGACACATCAACGTAATTATATTACAGCAAGGAAAGGCAATAAGGAAAAGAGTTTTATTGGATCATGGCCCTAGTGGTAAAACCAGTAGCAGATCCACTGATCCACTCAATAGTTGACCTATTTCCCACAATTCTCAAAAATCATCATAGAAATATAAATGATATTGGTTTACAGGTTTCAAATGTATTTAAAAACAAGGAAAAAAAATGATAATTTTTGGTACCTTTAATGACTAACCAAAAAATAACAAAACACTTACGGTATTTTCGATGGCAATTTCACTTAAAAATCAATTTTAACATTATTTTTGTGAAAATTAATGCAAAAAAGATTATTGGCATTTTTCGATCATAACTGATAATCATTTTAGAACCAAAATACATGCATTTAGACATCGCACGTGAAACAGCAACAGCTACAAAAGAAGGAGGGGAAGAATAATTTCTGCTGGAAGTCAATGTTGGCTAACGGTAATCTGTCCGGTATTAGGCTGCTCTGGGAAAGGACTGTTGGGAAACGGAAAGCTGAATCGAATTGGTTGCTGTGGACTAATAAAATTTACATTCTCAAACAGACACATCAGCATGACAATATTGCTGCAAGGAAAGACAAAAAGGAAAGGCGTTTTATTGGATCCTGGCCCTAATGGTATAACCAGTAGCAGATCCACTGATCCACTCAATAGTTGCCCTATTTCACACAATTCTCAAAAATCATCATGGAAATATAAATTATATTGGTATACAAATTTCAAATGTATTCAAAACAAGGGGAAAAAAAGATCATTTTTAGTCACACAGATTAGAGATCATCAGCTGTGCAGTAGGTCAGTGATTGGTGACATCACAGTGCTCAGCAGCCGTGACATCACAATGGGTAAGGTGAATATAAGGTTCACTAAAGTAGAGGAAATATGGTGCGGCACTCCTATTCATGTGTCCAGTGGAAGGGTAAAATAAGCAAAATCACTCTCACCGTCTCCAGTCAGGTCCTTGCTGCTAGCCACTTGTTAGACGTGTGCTCCGCTGTGTTACAGGGATAGAGAATCAATTCATAATGGTGGAGAGAAGAAATACGTGCACCTTCCGTCTTGGATAATCCGTGTTTTATTGCAGCAGTGAAGATAAAATCACATTGGACACTGTATTGTAGTCAAAAATTAGTTAACATACCATATTGTGGAGCGATGAAGGTGAAGGAGGTGGGCGGCGGGTGTAGAGGCGGAGAGCTCTCCGCCTCTACACCCGCCGCCCACCTCCTTCACCTTCATCGCTCCACAATATGGTATGTTAACTAATTTTTGACTACAATACAGTGTCCAATGTGATTTTATCTTCACTGCTGCAATAAAACACGGATTATCCAAGACGGAAGGTGCACGTATTTCTTCTCTCCACCATTATAAGGTGAATATAAGGCCCTACAGGAAGGATGCCCGGCACTTGCCAAGGAGGAGCTATACTGATAGCATCTCCTGAGCTTGCTTCTAGCGACTTGCTATTTTTCATAGCGAATTGCTGTTTTTTTCTGGTGAAACTGATCAGTGAGTAACATCCATTGATCAGGATGCCAAGACCTAATAGACCTGGCCGATCACGGCGTAACACCCGTGAGAAGCCACTGGACGACGACAGAATCCCTTCAACCTCAGGTGAGCCAAAGTGGATGTATACTAATAACTGGCATTTCTTGCTAGTATAGTCAATTTAAATGATCATCAGCTGGTCGCAATAGCAGCATAGGGGGCGATATACAGGCTGGGAACACGAAGAATCACTCGCGTTCCCATGCCTGTCGGCCGGTGACGGCCAAACTGGAAGTGTTCGCCGGCGGGTGCAGGAGCATCTGAGCGGGGCTGCGAGGGCACCGATCGGCTGCTGGGGGCTGAGGGGAGCCCCAGGTGAGTAAATCTCATTTTTTATAGTTGCCTTAAGTTTTCCTTTAACCACTTCAGGACCACAGTCTTTCTACCCCTTAAGGACCAGGCACTTTTTTTCCATTCAGACCACTGCAGCTTTCACGGTTTATTGCTCGGTCATACAACCTACCACCTAAATGAATTTTACCTCCTTTTCTTGTCACTAATAAAGCTTTCTTTTGATGCTATTTGATTGCTCCTGCGATTTTTACTTTTTATTATATTCATCAAAAAAGACATGAATTTTGGCAAAAAAATGATTTTTTTAACTTTCTGTGCTGACATTTTTCAAATAAAGTAAAATTTCTGTATACATGCAGCGCGAAAAATGTGGACAAACATGTTTTTGATTAAAAAAAACCCATTCAGTGTATATTTATTGGTTTGGGTAAAAGTTATAGCGTTTACAAACTATGGTGCCAAAAGTGAATTTTCCCATTTTCAAGCATCTCTGACTTTTCTGCGCACCTGTCAGGTTTCATGAGGGGCTAAAATTCCAGGATAGTACAAATACCCCCCAAATGACCCCATTTTGGAAAGAAGACATCCCAAAGTATTCAGTGAGAGGCATGGTGAGTTCATAGAAGATTTTATTTTTTGTCACAAGTTGGCGGAAAATGACACTTTCTGACAAAAAAAAGAAAAAAAAAAGTTTCCATTTCTTCTAACTTGCAACAAAAAAAAAATGAAATCTGCCACGGACTCACTATGCTCCTCTCTGAATACCTTGAAGTGTCTACTTTCCAAAATGGGGTCATTTGTGGGGTGTGTTCACTGTCCTGGCATTTTGGGGGGTGCCTAATTGTAAGCACCCCTGTAAAGCCTAAAGATGCTCATTGGACTTTTGGCCCCTTAGCGCAGTTAGGCTGCAAAAAAGTGCCACACATGTGGTATTGCCGTACTCAGGAGAAGTAGTATAATGTGTTTTGGGGTGTATTTTTACACATACCCATGCTGGGTGGGAGAAATATCTCCATAAATGACAATTGTTTTATTTTTTTTACACACAATTGTCTATTTATAGAGATATTTCTGCCACTCAGCATGGGTATGTGGAAAAATACACCCCAAAACACATTATACTACTTCTCCTGAGTATGGCGATACCACATGTGTGGCACTTTTTTGCACCCTAACTGCGCTAAGGGGCCCAAAGTTCAATGAGTACCTTTAGGATTTCACAGGTCATTTTGAGAAATTTCATTTCAAGACTACTCCTCACGGTTTAGGGCCCCTAAAATGCCAGGACAGTGTAGGAACCCCACAAATTACCCCATTTTAGAAAGAAGACACCCCAAGGTATTCCGTTAGGAGGATGGTGAGTTCATAGAAGATTTTTTTTTTTTTGTCACAAGTTAGCGGAAATTGATTTTAATTGTTTTTTTTCACAAAGTGTCATTTTCCGCTAACTTGTGACAAAATATAAAATCTTCTATGAACTCACCATACTCCTAACGGAATACCTTGGGGTGTCTTCTTTCTAAAATGGGGTCATTTGTGGGGTTCCTATACTGTCCTGGCATTTTAGGGGCCCTAAACCGTGAGGAGTAGTCTTGAAACCAAATGTCGCAAAATGACCTGTGAAATCCTAAAGGTACTCATTGGACTTTGGGCCTCTTAGCGCACTTAGGGTGCAAAAAAGTGCCACACATGTGGTACCGCCGTACTCAGGAGAAGTAGTATAATGTGTTTTGGGGTGTATTTTTACACATACCCATGCTGGGTGGGGGAAATATCTCTGTAAATGACAATTGTTTGATTTTTTTTTACACACAATTGTCCTTTTACAGAGAGATTTCTCCCACCCAGCATGGGTATGTGTAAAAATACACCCCAAAACACAATATACTACTTCTTCTGAGTACGGCGATACCACATGTGTGACACTTTTTTGCAACCTAGGTGCGCTAAGAGGCCTAACGTCCTATTCACAGGTCATTTTGAGGCCTTTGGATTCTAGACTACTGCTCACGGTTTAGGGCCCCTTAAATGCCAGGGCAGTATAGGAACCCCACAAGTGACCCCATTTTAGAAAGAAGACACCCCAAGGTATTCTGTTAGGAGTATGGTGAGTTCATAGAAGATTTTTTTTTTGTCACAAGTTAGCGGAAAATGACACTT